>NC_135688.1:27694435-28894435 GCF_964276395.1 Gasterosteus aculeatus
CGAGCTCGACAGCGACGCGCTCATTAGGGATCCTGATCCGGCCGAGCGGTGGGAAGAAACTGGACTTTGTACGGGAAAACTGGCCACAATTTATGCGAGAACGGGACTCAGAGAAACCCTTCGGCTGGCTCAACGAACCAGTCTCCACGAATAGCAATCCATCCCCGAAAACACACCCGTCGGTTTACTGCCTTATTTCCTCGCCTGAGAGAACAACGCCCTGCGGGCTCAAACCAGCATCACAGGAGAGCGGCTGGTCAAGCGCCCGCATATTTTAAAGCACTTTTTTTTTTCGCACAGGCAGGGTGAATTCCTATGGACCGCCCTCCCGGGTGCCAGCGGGGTCTTTAGCCAGACCCACAAGCTGTTCCTTCAACTGTGCCGCCCCCCCCCTCTCACACCCGCGCAGTCCTGCTGGGACCCGGTTGCTAACAGCGACTATTGACACGCCATTCATCAGTTATGTGAATGGACAGAGTCAAGTATTGTAGCCCCCGTGTCCCCCCTTTCACTCTCCTTTACTCGTCCATTTCTCTTTCCACTTCCACACGTTTTTCTCTCTCTTTCTCCCCCCGGTTTACCGTGAAAAGAAAGCATGTTCATTTAACACTCCCATCACGTCCTGAGCTACTTTCAGCTTTCTCCCGATGAATCAATGGTCTCCTTGTTGGAAACTTTGCAGGCGCTTTTTTTTTTTTTTTTTTTTTAAACAGAGTGACGCAGGACCCCCTCGGACACAAAGAACCGCCGTCTGCTCGCTGAGTGTTGGTTTGTCGTGTGAACGCGGCGTCCCCGGGCTCCTTCCCTGGCACGATGATCGCGGTCATCCGTGAATGCAAAAACGCCCGTTTACACAGTGTTGCAGTTAAATACACCGAGATCAAAGATCTCATGTCATTTTACGAGACACGGCCACGTATTGTCCTCCCTGGAAGAACGCTCGCGGCGAGCTGCTCTCTGTGTGCTGAAACGAGTCGTTGAAGATGAAGCGACAGCTCTGGACTGAATGGACCAGTAGACCGACGGCTCTCGTTTCCTCCACCAGCCCAGACACCGTAGTGATTCCACGAACAGACTACTTTCAGCCGTCCACCTGGATTATGGCAAACGTCCCCATGTAGGAGACGCATGGACAGAGAGACGGTGTCCTCCTGCAGTCGTATTGCTCAATACGACCGTTTCACTTCTGCGGAGCAAAGAGCCGTCACAGAAAACAAACGCTGCGGCTAAAGCAGAAGAGGAGAGGAAGAGAAAATGATAGAGGGTGTGGGGGGGGAAGGAAAACGATGGATGAAACAAGGCGCAACCAAGAGGCGAAAGGAAGTGAAGGGGGAAAAAAAGGGAGAGAAGAAGAGAGGGAGTTCGGTCACAGACGAGAGGGTGGCGTGTGACAAAAGCCCCGGTTAATACACAATGACTGCCGAGCGGAAAGAATGTTAAATCCTCAGAGAGAGAGAGAGAGAGAGAGAGAGAGAGAGAGAGAGAGAGAGAGAGAGAGAGAGAGAGAAAACAGGTACAAACACGGAGGGAAACAGGCTGTGAAGAATGGATGTGAAGGTGCGGTGCCCCTTTGGCTGGGATGAAATGTGGCTGAGGGGCCGACATGCCAGGTCAGCTCTCCGTGGGGGGGCGGGTGTGTGTGTGTGTGTGGGGGGGGGGTAGGGGGGGGGGGTCGAGTGTTGCCATCTCTGAGCAGGCAAAACCTCCAGTGAGGAATCGACCATCTCTGTTCTGCCAAAAGAAATATGCCTTTAAATGTCTCTAAAGATGTGCACACTTCAGACGACGACACGCAAGTGAGACGCTGTCTGCCCCCCCCCCCCCCCCTCGACTTTATGATTGAGTCAATAAGGGAAACGAAGGTACGTTGATTCAGGAGAGATGGTGAAATATTGAGCTGGACAAACTGAATATTGCCCTTTAGCGACAGCCGCTCTCCGGATGTCTGGGAGCAGAGTTGCCCAACGGTGGCAACTCTTGGCTCCCACTAATACCCCCCCCCTCCCCCCCTCCCTCCCTTCTGAAGCAATAAATCCCTGCATTCAGCGCTCTCCTTTCCTACGTTTATTGCACTGTGCTGCCGGCGTAATGAGCAAACACTGGGAAACATGAAAATAATAAGTCGTGTTCAACCCGTTTCCAACCCGCGCTCATTTTCACTCCCCCCGATTCTCCTCCATTAAAAGACACCTCGTCTCCCTGCCTCCCCTTCCATCTCCATCAGCATCCATCTCCTCCAAGTTTGGCCATCTGTTTGTGCCAACACTGAATGTACAAGAGGAGAGAAGGGGGGGGGGGGGGGGGGGAGGGGGGAGAGGAGGGAGTTTGGGTGGGGACAGTACATGGCTATCATCATATATGAATATAAAGAACGCAGCAGCAGCAAAAAAAAAAATATGAATGAGTGTCACGGTGGAAAGAAGAAGCCATTCTGCCTCCCGCCAGATCTCTCGCTCCATCGTTCTCTCCCTGCGTCCGTCTCTCCATCGCTCGCGGGCTGAATCCGTAACGAGTGTTTCCGTTGCTGCAGGGTGTGGCGACCATGGAGATTCCACTTTTGTCTCTTACAATTTCGGTTTTGAGGAAAATAACACAACAATAACAGAAGGGCTGCTGGTGGATCGTCCTTTTCACAGGAGGCCACTTCTCGAAATGTCACGCTGAGTGGAAAGAACGCTGCTTCACAATAAATACATCTGAATTCAATATTTTACAACACAAACCATTGAAAGAAAACTCCGCCTGCTGCGAAGCGGAAGAAAAGGTAGAAGGAAAGATGGAGATCTGGAAACTCTACATGACAGTGTTTCAAATAAAACTACTTTCAGAATATGCTCATGTTGAATTGCATTTCGATTACACGATCAACGATCTGTCAGTGATGGATTACTGCGTCACATGGTGCAAAACAAAAGCTGCAAAATGGGGGTTGGAAAGGTTTGGGAACGGAAATAATTGTCATTTTTTTCTTTAACTTTTAAACCAACGGGGAAGCTTAAATGTGACGTGACGACACAAACAGACCGGGACTCGAACTACGGGTGAAGTTAAAGTGAGAAGCGGTACATAACGGTTCTGACGGCCGTCCCGAACGACGCGGCTACTTCCGTTAGCCTGACGTAGTGTGGGTGAAGTCACATTCTCTCGTGGGGTTTTTTGGGGGGGGGGGGGAACGGAAGTCCTCAAAAGTACTCCAGAGAGGACCGGCGGCTTTTCTCAACACGTGCGGTTCTCCGTGAAGGCATCGATCCGGTGGAACCACTTGTTGTTCTCAGCGGCACAGCTCGATAAACCCCTTTAGTCCCAATAAGAACAACATGGAGTGAGACAAAGACAACGTTTATACTCACTCCTCGCCCCATGGTGCCTAAGACGCGGACGCAGGTCTTCCCACTTCAAGTAAAGTTGAGGCACACAAATCCACCGTAAAAGTGTGTCCGCCGCAAAATATCAAAATAAAACAATATTCCCGGATGTGCCCGTTATTTTTATTTTTTTTAATATATTTTTTTGTTTGGGTTTTATTTCTCTGTCCGAAAAGGACACACATCCGAGCTCGGGGGCCACCGCGGCAGACTCCCCAGCATTTATAGACGGCGCTCCTTCCGCTGTGACGTCGACGCCGTTTGCCATGGTAACCACATGGATGGAGGCGGGGCGTTCACCGTTATGGGGCGGGGTTTTTCTCTCTTTTTTTTCCCAGTTGGTCATGCAGCACACACACACACGCGCACGTGGACACACGGAGAGCACGAGACGTTCACCATGGATGGGCAAAACCGCACACAAATAGGAATCAAATACAAATAAATGATCAATAACTAAGACCATATTAAGGAAAAATATTAAGGTTGTGCAGCATCTCTAAAACTAAACATATACCTTGTTGTTTGCTTAAACTGAGTATAAAAAATGAAAGGTTGCCAACAAGTCCTTCTATCGCCTGGTTGCCTGGCAACGGCTCCAAGCTATGAAATAGTTTGGCACACAGCCCCAAGTAAACCTGAGTGAGTAGAGGTGCTGCTCGGCGGGCCTCTTCTCGCATGCGCACACACACACACACACCTCTGTATCCATCACATCTGTATCTCGCCCAGCCTAACAGCCTGGTTCACAGGCACCTCCCTCCCCCTGCTACTCTGACAAAGTTGTTGTGTGTTGATAGTGAGTAGACAACTTCTACTTTTCCTCCAACATTTATGACCGTCTTCACTGTTCCTGGGCTGCAAATAGTACAACTCTGAATTGCTGCCAACTCCAGGATGCACGCTGACCTCCCAACCCCCCTGCAGAGAGGGAAGTTGGAAGGAGGGAGGCTGCAGCTGTCTGTGCAGAGACCCCATTGATTATCACATTAGAGCCACGCTAGCACGTTTAGCTGTACTGAGGCCAAGCTGCAGCAGCAGGAGCTCCTAAACCCTTTTACCCCACAACACGAACGAGAGATTTGGCCTTTCATCCCTGGATCTACGCCTGGAACCAGAAAACCCCCAGCGACTTGTTGTCTGCACTGCAGAAGAGGAGGACTCTGCCTTACCTGCACCAGGCAGACTTCTATCTGAGCTTTTCCAACAAAACAGGTGAGAAGAAACCCACTTTTCTAACCGCTTAAACTCCTGCCATTGCTCTGAAAGCAATGAAGAGGGCTTAGCCAGGATGAGTCCACTTTTGGAGTGCTATTGTCCCGCGATAGGACGACTGTAATACGATTCTAATAGAGTGTATCAGTCGGCCCGGAGGGCGATCTGTCAAACCAGAGACTGAGGATGCGGCGACGGGAGGGTTTCACCGTAAGGATCTCCCCTATCTCCAGCTCGAAAGGTCCTTTCTGTTACGTGATGCAAACAAAAAAGAGGAACAATACACAGATCAAACAAAAGCATGATTCGACAAACCTGTTCACAGGTTGACCTGTGAACAGGTGTGTGTGAGTACGTTCAGACACACACACACAAACACACGCGCATGGTACATTATCTACAACCTATATTTTTGCTTTGGTGGTTGTATTCACATCCATGTATGTGTGTGGCATCAGTGTAGCCGTAGCTGCTCTATAAATAGCCCAGATTTTATTTAGATGTTGGAGAGGAAGAGGGTGAGTGAGAGTTGCCATAGCAACAGGCACGTCCAGGGGGCCCTGCTTGTGAGGATGAAGGTATGATAATTGTGTGTCTGTCTGCCCCCAAATCATCTCAACTGAACTGTGTTATCGACATGTCAACTAAGTACAAAAATAATAACATCCCCTGAAGGTCCCCTCACAACAATTTATGAATCATAATACGGTGATCAATTACACGCCTTGAACGCTTGTGCCCGCGTACATCAATAACCTCTATTCTCTCTTCCTTCCCCTCGTCACATTGATTCACTGTCACCGCCCGCCAAGCTCGCTCTCCTTCTGCCTCTTTCCTCCACATCCCTCCATCCCTTTGTGTCTCACACTGGCATCATCCACCGTGAAAGAAATCAGCCGTGAGTCCGCAGCGACCACCGCTGCCCCGCTGCCCCGATGCCCCGATGCCCCGAGTGCATTTCATCAGCCTGAAATGCACCGAGGGCAGTTTACACAATGCTCTCTGCTTACATTCTGCCTACAAGCTCAAGAGCTTTTCTGAGTGTGTGTGAAGCGGGTCATCTATGATCAGGTTGGCATGACGATAGCGTTCAGACACGCGCAGACACACACACACACACACACACACACACACACACAGACACACACAGAAGGGCTGACAGGGCAGGGGGCGTTCATAATGACCAAGGTAAACACAAAGTAGATTGCATTAGAGTGGTCTCAGTTCATTTTCAATGAGGGCCTGTTTGCATTAGCAATCCATCGCAAATGTCACTGTGGCAGAGATTTGAGATAACGGACACACACGCACGCACGCGCACACACACACTCACACTGCTCGGACATGCTTTTTGTTAACATCGGTTTAGTAAAGATAAAATTGTGGGAAAATAAAGATAAAGAAATAGAAGATAACACTGATTATTCAATCATTGTGATGATGAGTGCTTTACTAACACTCACATTTGATTTAATTTGACCTTTTTAGATATTTTATACAAGCTGCTCATTAGCTCTGTGAAGTGTGAATGATTGTCTTCATCGTAATTGTTTTATTCTATGTTCCAGAGGTGAAGTTTAGGAACTGTGGAGGTGGATAATCCCGCTGGACCTCGCTCACTGGTACACACGGTATCTACTGAGCCTTGAAGCAACATCCTGTGTCACATCCCTGAAAAGATGTTTTTAGCCTCCAACGGTCTGAGAAGCAGCAACAGAAGTCAGTGCAAAAACAAACAACAAATTCCCAACTAGCATCAATGTACAATAGTACGGAAATGTTTTATTGTGAATTACATATACATCAAAATATTCTTATTTCGTCCATGCTTTGTGTTTCTGGCGTCTGACTGACGTATTAGACAAATATGTAACATGGCAGTAAAACAACGGTGGAACACTGGCTGTGCGTCGACTCAGTAGTATGTCTCCATCTCCACCCAACCTAGAAACCAAAAGAGACAGAATTAGGGACAAGGGTTTTGGGACGGCTTTGCCCCACATTTTCTCCTGGTTGTTGGTTCACAGTCCAATAAAAAGGGAAGGAGGACTTTGCGCTCAGAAGACATCACATTGCGCGTTGACGGACAGAGACTCATAGAAAATAAAAGCTGATCAGAGAGCGAGAGCAGGACGCGTCTGGAGTTCAGAGCAGAGACTTTCTCGGCGACGCCACACAAACAGATGAGACCTTCGGGGACAGGGGGGGCTGCTCATGATGACGACGTTCTCCCTAAGGCCTCACATGTGACTAAATATAAACTACAGAAGGAACTGAAGCTTGGGTTGCATCATTGCACGTACGCACAAGTCGGGTTTAAAAAATAATCTGGAGGAGAGATAGCTTTGGCCGGCGTACTTAGTGGAAACCTCAACATGTAAACTATGTGTGTTGGTCTGTGGCACATTATTCACTGGGATGTTCACTGATCTGTGCTGTGAGGCTCAGCAGACACACAGCTGCACCACAGTCAGCCCTGCATGCAGGTCCTGCTCAGCTGCGTGGGTGGAGCGAGGCATTGACTCTGGCAGGGTTGAGGGGGGAAAACCCACTGGGTCTCGCCATCTGCCACAGTTCACTGGTCTGTGTGCAGGCAGGAATGAGGGACACGTGCAGTGGAACAGGCGCGGGGGCATCCTCACAGCTCGTGCTTAAAGCACACGCCGCTGCTCCCGCTCTCTGTACTGCACATCAGACTGACGGACCTTACAGAACACTTCCACATCGGGGGGGAGGAGGGTGGGGGGAATAGTTTGATCATGTTCAGTCACCAATGAAGTCTGGTGGTTGGTATTTTTGTGTTTTAGTATCTTGGGATCTTGGTCAATTTGAAATAAATTACATTTGCCCCATATTGCATGTATTCAGCACATTAAGTAAAGGTCTTACCGCCTGGGTTGCGTCTGAGGATATATCTTCTGCCTTCATCATACAGGAAGATGAGGAGGGAGTAGGGGAAGGCACAGAACCACCAGCATGGCCTAAGGTGTGACACCGACAGAGATGTGATGTTGAAATGATTCGCTGTAAATACTGTACATCTAGACAATTCATTTCCATATCAGCATGTAAATTGAGAAGTAAAAAAAACAGAAATGAAAGAAAGAAATAAAACAAAGACGCAGGCCGCAGATGAGACAGAAATGGAGACAGATATATGATTAATTGGGAGAATAAACTCAAGGAGAGGACGCGGTTATTTAAACATCAGCAACCGCTCGAGAAGAGAACGGTGAGTGGGAGGGTGAGGAGTTGGAAGAGACAGACACAAATAAGATGAAGAGTTGGCAAGGAAGCAAGGAGGGTGGAGGAAGACGAAAGGGAATAACGAGGTGAAGGAGACGTCAGTTAATGAGCCTCTCGGCTTCCAAAGCATCTCATGGGGGAATTACTGGTGACACTACGTACTAGAGACTTAATCCACACTTTTTAAACAAGGTAAAACAGATGAAAAGGCCCTTTTTCACATGAGATTACAGGCAAAACCATATCAAAGCAGCGCCTGATCGTCAAGGAGCGTCTGGGAAGTGCAGTGAATGCCAGTAAATTAACAGAAAATAGGATTTCATGCATTAGCGCGTTAAAAAGGATTATTAAAGTGTTAATTACAAGGATGTAACATTAACATATAAACATAACACAGAATTGTGTTGGGTAAATATCACAGATTGCGTATAAGATTGTCTGTGCAGGTTTTACTCACTTGAGAGGGTACATTCTGAGGGCAATGTCCATGCCCGGACAATATGACAGGAAAGCAGCCAGAGCGGTCTCCTCAAACAGTCCAAAGATGAGGATACGGTTCCTGTGGGAGCAAAGAGTCAACACCGTTGGACCTAGAAGATTCTATACTGACTCTTGAGGCTATAAAGCTATCAAATAATTATAAGTACACTCAAAGAAATCCCTCTCAGATCATTTAGTGCTTTGTGAAGTCTAAATAAGGTTTTGGGGACATTCTATTGCCTAAAATGGCCTTGGATAGAGTTGTAGTTTTATACAGTACAAAGTACATCATTTAACACTACGCATCGGTAGCTGTGTGCACGTGTACGTACTTCATTCCCTGTTGCAGGATGGAGTTCCTCCTGGTCTTACAGATGATCAGATCGGCCCACTGGACGACCACGATACTGACGAAGAAAGCTGTGTGGCATGTGAACTCTACGATCTTTCTGCGCTCGTACGTCTGCAGGATGGAGACGGAGACAGAAATTAGAACGAGTCCTCGCATCGAATGAGGGCGTTGTTTAAAACACGGTCGTGACGCACCCACTGCTGTCCGTAGCTGTCCTCCAGGTCGTTCACCATTTTGTCGTCCCACAGCACTCTGATCCCCAGCAGGTCATTGGGGAGGAAACCGTTTTCAGCCAGGATCACAAAGTATGTGAAGAAGCCGGCTGTGGCCTGCATCATTCCTAAAAGACAAGAAGCACTTTGACGGATCTGTTTCTGGCGCAGCGTTGCCCACGATTTAGAAAAAGCACCAGACGATCCCTCCCGCTTACCGATCTGTCCGTAGGCGATGCTGATGAGCCTCTCGTTCACCAGCTTGTCTGTTTTGGGGTTTCTGGGCTGTCGCTTCATGATGTCGCTCTCGGCTTCTTCATAAGCCAGGGAGATGGCGGGGACCTGGGAGACGAAGAGTAAATAAAAGAAAAGTCTGTTAGGTATTTTTGATCTGTGGGTTGGACAAAGATTTTTTAGAAAAGTCTTTAATTGCGTCACCATGTCGGTTCCCAGGTCAATGCAGAGGATGGTGACGGTTCCCAGGGGCAGGGGGATGTTGGCGATGATGAAGAGGAGGAAGGGGGAAATCTCGGGGATGTTACTGGTTAGAGTGTAGGCGATGGACTTCTTCAAGTTGTCAAAGATCAGACGGCCTGAGAAAGGGATTGAAAAGTGAATGTAGCGAGGAGGAGAATCAAGGCGTCACCCATGTTCCCGTATTTATTTCTGCAGGTTTAAGGAGCCCGGGCGTCAAGTCTTACCTTCTTCCACCCCAGTCACGATGGAGGCAAAGTTGTCGTCCAGCAGGATCATGTCG
Organism: Gasterosteus aculeatus; assembly: GCF_964276395.1. Taxonomy (NCBI): domain Eukaryota; kingdom Metazoa; phylum Chordata; class Actinopteri; order Perciformes; family Gasterosteidae; genus Gasterosteus; species Gasterosteus aculeatus. Next base: position 27,704,063 of record NC_135688.1, read on the forward strand.
GCGGCCTGCTTGGAGACGTCGGATCCGGCGATGCCCATAGCGACACCGATGTCGGCCTTCTTCAGAGCGGGAGAGTCGTTCACGCCGTCGCCTGTCACGGCCACAATGGCTCCCTGCGGAGACGGAGGAGAGGCGCCTTGAGCCTAGGAAAATAGACGTCGCTGACGGTTTGTTTCTTACAGGCTGTGACGCTCACCTGTCTCTGGCAGCCCTCCACAATGATCAGTTTCTGCTGCGGGGAGGTTCTGGCGAAGACGATTTCAGTGTGGTGCTTGAGCACGTTGTCGAGCAGCTCGGCGGTCATTTCCTTAAGCTCACCACCGTGGACGACACAGGCCTTGGCATCCCTGAGGAGAAGATCACAGCGGCATTAGGACAACAGATGTAACCCCACATCCTGGATACGTGAGGGGAACTGAGAATGGGCTATAACCACAGGAATGCGGAGAGGAACGCTAACCCTAACCCTAAATGAAACAGGACTTCCCTTGATAAATTTCAGACGATCAAACTGTTTCACTAGCAGCTTTCATATTTTATCTTACTGTGTTAATTGTAAAAAAGCTTCCTTGTAATAAATTGTTCTAAGAGGTGACCTTTTTCCTTCACAAGTAGCCTGAGCCTTTTCCCAGGATTTGTATTGTTTTTGGTCTCTTTTTTTTTATGTATGTGTTTAGGGAGGATTAAGAAAATCGGCTTGCTATGAGACACTAGATTGATTTGTCTGAGTGGATTTTGGAATATTCACTCAGAACAAAGACTAACCTGGGGTTGACCTCTGACACCGGTACATTGAGGCGGGCGGCGATGTCTTCAACCGTCTCGTTGCCTTCAGAGATGATACCCACTCCCTTGGCGATAGCTTTGGCTGTGATCGGGTGGTCTCCTGTCACCATGATAACCTGAAGAGAAGACGAGTATCAGCACAGGAAGCGATCGTGTTTTTGGTCTTGAAGTGACACGTCCTGCACAAATAAAAAGACTCGCCTTGATTCCGGCGCTCCTGCATTTGCCGACGGCATCGGGCACGGCGGCACGAGGAGGGTCGATCATGGACATGAGGCCGATGAAGCAAAGATTCTCAGTGGGGAAGTTCACCTCCTCCGTGTCAAAAGCAAAGTCCTCTGGGAACTGGTCGTCAGGCAGGTTGAAGTGGCAAAAGCCTGAGCGAGATGGGAAGAAAATGCTTCTCATGTTATTTTTTCTCCAGCAGCGTCGGTCAGACGGGAGGCCGTGGCCTAGAGCTGCGTCCTACCCAGCACTCTCTCTCCAAGTCCTCCCAGCTCGACGTAGGCGTTCTGGAAGGCGTCTTTCAGCTCGTCGTCCAGAGGCTGCTCTTTGCCTTGCAACATGATGGTGGAGCAGCGGTCCAGAATCCTCTCGGGGGCGCCTTTCATCACCAGCAGCAGCTTGGTCTCTCCCGGAGTCGGGTTCTTGTGGACGGAGAGCTGGGGGACAAGAGGAAGGCTGGACTTAAAACCCCAAATCACGCTGGAGCCCATTCCTCAAAAACTGGTAGATGGGAGACATGAACCCAACCACTAGAGGGCGCATATCAACATTTCCCTCTATTACCACTGCACAATAGCTTGGTTCTTAGGGAATGTATATCTGCATTTAACCTGCAGTGACAGGTTGAAGACACATGGAGGCTATGGGAAACTCTGAGGGTTGTTTACCTGATATTTGTTGGTGGAGTTGAAGGGGATTTCGGCAATCTTGTCATATTTGTCTCTCATGTTGCCGACGGGTCCACAGCACAGCTCAATACACTTGAGCAGGGCGGCTTCTGAGGCGTCGCCGGCTACGTCTCTCTGTGGATTCAAGCAAAGGACAAAAAGTTAGATCACACGACATCTGACAAGGACCAACTTTTGTTTGTGATTTACACATTAAGATATAAATCATGGGTTCAGGTTTCCATGAGTTTATAAACTATAACAATGTGCACAATGACTGAGCAGGTGGATAAGACCTAAACTGCAATCATTCATTCCAAAAACAGTCAACACTAAGTTCGCATTAGGAATAAATCAATGCGTCTGTCCTATAAGACCTATAATTATATTGATTGCTTTAATAAAGATTTGTAGTGCAGTTTGCCATCATTTTATTTTCCAAAAGGCTTCTTGCCAAGATTCTGCTTCGTGCTTGTGTACGAGGGATGGTGTTGCACACAAAGCCAGTGGTATCTTCCTCCAATGGTGAAACATTTGCACTCTTTTCACCTTCAGGATGGGAATGTTGGACTGCTCTGCCAGGAAGACGGCGCGGTTACACAGCCCGGCAATTCGGGCCAGAGCGTTCCAGGTGGCAGAGCTCTTGTCAAAGGAGGCGCCGCTCTGGTTCTCCGTGGTGTCGGCCTCGTGGATCTGGTTGTCGAACCACATGTGGGCCACGGTCATCCTGTTCTGGGTCAGGGTGCCGGTCTTGTCGGAGCAGATGGTGGAGGTGGAGCCCAGGGTCTCCACAGCTTCCAAGTTCTTCACCAGGCAGTTCTTCTTGGCCATGCGCTTGGCGGTCAGGGTCAGACACACCTGGAGACAGAATCAAGTGTCTCAGTCTTTGAATGTCCTGAAGATGAGACTCGGGGACAAACGGGGGAGAACTCACGGTGACGGTGGCCAGGAGACCTTCTGGCACGTTGGCCACGATAATGCCGATGAGGAAGATGACGGCCTCCAGCCAGCCGTACCCGAGGATGAGCGAGAGGACGAAGAAGGAAACACCCAGGAAGACGGCCACGCCTGTGATGATGTGGATGAAGTGCTCGATCTCCTTGGCGATGGGAGTTTTGCCGCCATCCAGACTGGACGCCAGGGTGGCGATGCGACCCATGACGGTGTGGTCTCCGGTGTTGATGACGACGCCTCTGGCTGTACCTGGGGAGAGCAACCGGTCGTCTCCATAAAAAGCCCTTTCACAAGCTGCATTTTCGCGCATATAATCTAAATAAATCAGTACACAATGGACACCTTTGTGTCGTGTATTTGTTATTTCTCTACCTTCAACACAGTTGGTGGAGAAGAAGGCAATGTTCCTGGTCTCCAGCGGGTTGTCGTTGGAGAAGTCAGGAGTACGAGTCTGAGGCTCTGATTCACCAGTCAGAGAGGAGTTGTCCACCTGAGGCAGGGAGAAGGAAACCACGAATGAAACACCAAAAACATCCAAGTGGGAGTGACATAATGTCTATGGTGATACTGAAAAACTAAAAACAAGTATTTCATATCGTTAGTGCTCCAAAAGCCTGTGAGGTACGGACCTTGCAGCCACTAGCAGAGACAATCCGCAGGTCCGCAGGGATCCGGTCTCCACCTTTCACCTCCACCAAATCCCCAATCACCACCTCCTCAGCGTTGATGCTCTTCTTCTCGCCGTCACGGAGTACCAGAGCTTGCTACGAGGCCACGGGGGAAATATATTTTTACGGTCAATTCCAGGACAACCGGATTACAGACCTTATTTTATCCTCAGATTGTGCAACACGATGTGACGCATTAGAAACTCACCTGTGGCACCAGGTTCTTGAAGGAGTCCATGATCTTGGAGCTCTTGGCCTCTTGGTAGTAGGAGAAGCAGCCGGTGATGATGACGACCGCAGAAAGCACGACGCCCAGGTACAACTGCAGCAGGGGAGAGAAGACTCGGTCAGTTAATCTTTGGCCGCATTAACCTCTTCATCTTTCACCTCTAGCAAAGACCCCTCACGTTATCGTTGGCCGGTTCGTCTTCTGAGGCCGCCTGGATACCGTAAGCCAGGAAGCAGAGGAGGGCGCCAATCCACAGCAGCATGGAGAAACCACCAAACAGCTGGAAAACCACCACAAAACAACACGCAAGCTTCAAGACACGGACGGCTTTCTCAGTCAATTTACATCATTTGCATTGGTTTGCAAAACAGGCGTCTGTGGCCCTCCTGACTGAAGAGGTGCCTTTACCTGTTTACAGAACTTGACCCATTCAGGCGTTGTGGGGGGAGGTGTGAGGGCGTTTGGCCCGTCTCTGGCCAGGATCTCTTTTGCTCTGGAGTTGGAAAGACCCTTAAAAGAGACATAAAAAAAGATTGAGTTTGTGTGTGCGAGGTTATGTTGAGGCGTTAACAGAGGAAAAACCTGTGAGTCCTGTTCTTTGCTCTGCTACTCTACAGCTCCAGTACATGGACGAGTCAGAGGGACGTTACATGCCAAACTGTTTTATTTGCTAAACATTCTTAAGGAGGTAGGGGATTAAAGTTTGAAACATAAACATCAGCGACCACAGGAGGAAATAGCCCAGTAATCTTACAATTACTGCTTCCTCTTTGCTTACTTCTGTGCAATTAGAGAGCAGAACGCCATCGTTTACAGCTCATGATAAGGAAAGAGATGTAGCACAATGGGGGGACGACGAGAGAATCGTGATGCATCTATTATCGAGCCGTGCGTTCAAATGTAAAAAAGGGGGAAGTGGGACTGAAGGACAGCCTGGTTGTTTTCTTGTTGGTTGAGTGCTGCTAGTCTAAAAGTCAGTTTTTTGTTAGCCGCCATAAATAAGGTCTGTGGTTAGCACATGCTTAAGAGATTTGAATGTTTTCTTCCTTCGTCACGTCAGTACACGAGCCTTTTTCGCCACGAACCGTCTTAAATAAAGGCAAGTAGACCAGTCCTCCTTTAGCTTGGAGCCATCGAGTCATGTGACACGGGTGCCGCAGTAGTTCTTTCGCTATTTGCCGTTCAGTGTTGTGTGCTTGTGTTTGCCTCATATTTTCTGCAATAATCCCAACGCACAATGCCGTTGGGTTTTAGTGGAGGGAACCGGAGCGATGCTAACTTCCGGGGTGGCGCTCTATAAGAACGATGTTGCTGTGTGAATGAAGCCTTTGTTGTGGGTCAAACTCATATAGATCAGATTTCAGAGGATAATCAGCACCAGTGGAGCATTTGGGCTCTACTGGGTTATGTAACAGGATTTTGAGTGTGATGAAGACTACGGTGCAAACATGGAAATTACATTTCGTGCAGCAGCTGAGTTTCCCCCATAACTCTTTCCTTCCTGCCTCAATAGCAATATCTGGTGCTATCCTGCCATGCCGAGATAGCACCAGATATTGTCCATTGTTTTGAGTAAAATGCAAAATATCTTCATGAACACACACCACAGGGATAGAGGGATTTGTTTGAACTGTCCCATTAAAATCCCTTCTCTCACGTTACTATTTTACTCTAATCTGACACGCATGTATGCAAGGCAAAGTGGGTTTGTGCTTTAGCTACCCTGCAGCTCACACACACAAACCATCACACACACACACACACACACACACACACACACACACACACACACACACACATGTACTCACCCTGGCTAGATCGGTCCCATACTTTCTGTGGAGTTCGTCCAAGGTTAACTTGTGATCGTCCTATGGAAAGAGAGAGAGAAAGAGAAAGATTGAGAGACATTTGAAACCTGCAGATATTTCTCCTTTGAGGATTAAACAATGAGCTGTCAGGTCCTACAGAGGGACACGGGGAACATACAGATAACCAGGCAAAATCTGTTCAGGATTACCGACGCACGGCGGTCCGCGCGGCGCGAGGATTAGTCAAAGCGGACGGTGGAGTAAAACAAAGGGCTGATTGAAAACTCGCAGCCAAACGGAAGCGGCGGGACGATTTGATCTGAAAAGGCGCCGTTGCAGGTGATCGACTGTCCATAGAGTCTATTATATTGATCCAGTAGCAATATGTTTTTTTTTTTTTAATGAATGGAGAAAATAAAAATAACAGCAAATGAACAACCGGTGAATCTGGCCCATTGGTGCGCCCACACCGGTCGTTGAATGCTGCCTACAGCGAGACAATGAATAGCGATTCTTCCAGCATGATCTGAATAATCTGTGAATATTTGACCCCCACCTTTCAGTTATATTTTCATTCTGTGAAAAAACGAAGTGTTGTGATCTCCAGTGAGTGAAAGATCTGCAGTGAAGAAGCCGATGCCGGTTTACCCACATAAGTGGCACATTCTTGTAGTGGCTGACATGGTGCAGGATTCCCCGTTTCAGTAAGAGACTACTTTTCCATGAAATCAAATCGTTATATGAATGCAAATGTTAAATGTCACGACGTAGTAATTTGTTTAACTTTGTTCTATGAACAACGTTTGTCTAAAAGCAGACTTTCCTTTTACAATGTGCACATTTCCTGTCAGAAATGGCAGCTTTGTTCTCAGCTGCTGCTCGGCCATCGCCCACGAATGAATGAAGCATCAGTTCACTCCACTCACTGAGGCCACTCACTGAGGCACAGTGTTTTGTAGGTTAACATTCACCTCTTAAAGCACAACGCCGCACATCCACTGCTTTGAATATGCACGAGACCTGTGTGAAGTCAAACATTTGCATTATGGCAACTTGCACTCAATTGTGTAGTCTCTTATGAGTCTTTCTACATTCTCACTAAACGGCCGGAGGAGGGAGTTCAACTGCCACCGTATAATAAGCAGAGCAAAGGGCTCCATGCCGGTGATGAAGCGCTATCGCATGGCTCCGCGCTACTTTTCCCCGGTTGTCAGCAGTTCTTCTGAAGCCCGGGGAGGATTTCTTCCCTGGCTTTGATATTGCGGCTCATAAACACACACATGCTTAAATAATGATGGGACTGCCCGACACACGGGCTTGTACTAATTTCTCCGGGCCGCCATCGATGTTGAACTCAAATTGCATACGGTTCTATATTTGGCCTTCTCTGCTGGACTCATTTTTCTAAAATCACAGGCCGCTATGTGTTGCTACAGGAATGTTCCGCTGGACTTTGACGCCTTCATTAATTGCGCAACGGTGCAAACATGGAGGTGCAATAATGATTGACACGCTGGCTTCATGGGCTCCTCAGAGACACACATTGACACTTATTATTGCTTTACTGCTTCCCAATATGCGATTGTTCCCTGCGGCTCTTTCTTTGTGCCCAAAGTCAAACCTCGGGGAGACATGAAGCGCGTGGGGAGACGCAATGAAGACACGACTTGCCGCTAATTGCAGAAAATAATACGCTAGGTCAAGGAGGTCACGGCATAGAGGCGATACCGTTGCTATGGCATTGAGATGTCCTTCAGCGGCAGCAGACTTTGAGCTCTAGTTAAGACGCACCGACAACAATAATCATTAATATGTCACCGAATATTATTACCTTATGACCTACGGTACTCTGCGACCCCGAGTGACATTGTGCGGTTGCAGAAAGACCTGCTCTAATGCAACAATTAATTATTAAACTGCAGACTAACGCGAATCACGTTCATAAAGTTGGGACCTTTAAAAAAAGTTACTTTAGTTCAGCAATAAACTGACAGCGGCAATCGACCTTCACTTGATGACCTTGTGAAAGTCGAAGAGCCGTCACATCTCTTACCAGACAAAATGGTGGAAAAGGATTATTATTATTATCAAATCATTAGCACAAGTTCACTTGAGTCGACTGAGGGCCTTGAGATGACCTTGACATCTGAATCTGCCTCTTTGTGAGCTGACCTTCTGAAGGACGCTACCCTGGAACATAAGGGACGCTTTGTCTTAGTCACATTTTCGGGTGGTTTGTAGACTACCATACAAGAAGACACAACTTTGTCAAACGTATATCGGCTTCTACAATTAACATACAGTGGGCGGTTTGATGTCGTTCACTTGAATGATGAACTTAAGAGGATGAACTTAAGGCAAGAGGGCCTCGCTGACCTTGTGAAATGACCTCTGCCAGCTACAGGCCGAGAAAACAACCAGCTGACACAAGTGGAAATTTGACTGTTTGACACAGGAAAACCGCCTACACCCCAATGCACGCTCCTCCACTACTCTGCATATTTCTGTGCGTCCAGAGCAGCAGTTTTGTGTCTGCGTGACAAAAAACAAACTTCACATGATCTAAGAGTTTGAAAGCAACAGCATCAGATTAATTAGATGTTTACAGGGTTCATATGTTCTGGGAAACGGACGGCCATGATGACAACAGAGCCTCTGACTGGCGTGGAAAACTAATCTAGATAAGCATGACTTAGAAGTTAAGTACAGCTATGAACTCCTTAATAACATGTGACAGCACATGCAGGCGTGTAAGTAGCAATCTTTATAAAATACGGGGCAGACGGCAACCTCTCATGTGACCGAGGTCACAGCAGAGGTTTGTCTCGGTCGTAACCGTTTCCCCGCCTTGACCGATGGCGGTGATCTACGGCGTTAACGCGGCCGGGTTAGAGCTGTCACTAAGCGCCAGGCGAACAATGTGCACGACAGGACAATGGCTGCTAAACAAGGTCTACGCCTGTTCCTCCCGATTACAACCCTAAGAAGTAAATTATAGCCGCAGTCCTTTTACATTTGCTTGTGTACTCACCAGGTCAACTTCTTTCTTCAGTTCTTCCATATCCTTCTTCCCTTTTTCTTTCTTCGATTTCTTCCTCCCTCCATCTGAGGTTGGTGCCAATTTGTACTCATCTTTCCCTCTCTGGATTGAAGAAAGTAAGAAAACGTGAGCCTCTGAACAACAGCTCTCGAGCTTCCTCATATGCTGCACCAGCGCAGAGCGGTGTCAACTTTGCTGTTCAAACATGCTGTAAAACATGTGTTAATCATTCTTAGACGGGTTGCGAATGACTCACAAATATCCCCAATATGAAAAAAGAAGAGACTTTGAAAACTGTGAACCAAAGGAAAGAGAAAGCATACACAGCGGATTAACCAACAACGTGAAGAAAACTCTGTCTGATCTGGAACCAGCTTAGCCGTAGCCTACAGACTCTCAAAGGACTAGTCCAAAACATGTGACGAAGCTCAATACTTACTCCCAGCCCCATGGTTGCAATGCAAGTGTGAGAACACTCAATCCAATTGTCTTTTTAAATTGCAACTTTCCTACTCCGCCTCTCTCTCTCTCTCTCTCTCTCTCTCTCTCAGCCCGGAGTCTTCCGCACTCTCCAGAGCAGAGAAGATAGGTTGCCTTGCATCAGAATACTTTTATACCCACTGGTGGCTCACCTGCCATGGGAGGAGGAGGAGCTCGGCGGGGGAGGGGGCCGGGAAGGGGAAAAACTGGACAGGTGAGTGGCGGCGTGGGGGAGGGAGGGGGTGTTACTGGGAATAAGGCATGCAGCGGTGGAGGAGGACTACGGGGGAGAGGGGAGGGGTTGGTCTTGCTCAACTTCCCTGTTTTGTTCTCACCGCTTCCGTTCCACTTCCCTCCCTCTCTCTCGTTCTCCCCCCTCCCCCTCTCCCCCCCTCCTCCCCTCCCCCTCTCTTTTCCATTTGCTTACATGCAACAGGTAGTTGGTTTGTGAAGCCAAACGCCCCCGCCCTGCAGAGGGCATCGGCCCGGGGTCGCTTAGTTTACAGTACAAACAGGGAGGAACGAATGAAAATACGTACGTAGTGGATAGTGGAGAAATGAATGAGAGAGTTTCCAGGTGAAAGTCCCGTCCCTCAGGTGACTGACTACAGAGCGATGAGCGATAACTCAGACGCAGAAAGAAAAAGGGCAAGAAGCTGATTAAAACAGACATTTTCCCAAGAGGACCTGGGAGAAAGGTTGAACGAAACCTCGTAGCGGAGATAACAAGAGGAATGCAAAGGGAGGAATCCTTGAGCTTTCCCTCTGGAGGTCAACGTGGCTGTAAAAAAAACACCTTGTAATTGATCCAGCCGCCGTTCCACCTCATTAAAAGTCCCAAACTGGAATGTCTCTCACAATGCAAGCACATGGTGTTTAGATAGTACACTGTTGGCTGAGGGGGATTAATACACATTCATTATCCACAGAAACGCACGTAAATCCGATTTGAGACCCAACTCGTGCACAAGCCTTCAGGTGAGCTTCGGGTTCACCTGCTACTGACTCAGGAAATGGATATTAATGCGTGTTTAATTGGTCGAGGAGATCCACTATCAGGAACCAAACTATTTGCAGCTGCAAGCATTCGCCCCACCTTGGTGCTCTAAAGTGAAGCCATAAAGTGTAACTGAGAGGGTTTGGAATGAATGATTGAGTCACACGAAGCCTTCCCCGTGTCCTTGAACACACAGAGGGATTTCTCCCCCGGTCATCAAGCCGGTACGGAAAAGCCAAACCCCAGAAATTACTACGGCACGCATATATTCACTCGGGAGACGTAGCGAACAAAGGGTCGACCTTTTATCCAAGGCCGCCACCTTAGCTTGTGACCCTCAAGTCACTTACAAAACCAAGAAGCTTTCCTGTTCACTGCACCTCAGGGGAGGAGCAGGGCTCGTCCTTGTTGGCTGCTGGACGTGTTTGTAGTAAACTTCCTACTGTTTATAGTCACTAGAATAGGCGGGGGAAGAGTGGGGCGTTATAATACAGAGATGAGGCGAGAGACGGGAGGCTGCCTGTGAAAAGGCCTCGGCGCCTCAGTCGGCCGTCCATTCAATTCAATTTGTCCTAAATACATTCAGAAGGGGAAAGAGCACGGGGGAATAAGAGGGAGATTAAAGGGGGAGTGTATGACCACTGCGATGACGGTTGCAGCACAATGCACCGGCGCCAGTGGGAACCGGATTGAGGCGCAGTGTCGTTGACAATTCAAATTCATCAGGACTCTAATTTACGGCCCATCAAGCGCATCCTTTCAGCACCTTTCCCTTGAGCAGCGGCCCTCGACCGCACCCCGTCTTCTCATTTACACACAGTCGTCGAGACTTTCTGTTTACACTCTCATCCGCGGGGCTTTTCTAAAGCGTAGTTTATACTTCTGCGTTTTCAGAGCGACGCAGACGCAAGACCCCCTTGCGTGTCCCTCGAGAGGTGCACAAAGTTGTGGAGGAAAACACGGGACAAATGTGTCCGCGATGACAAGCAGCAGTGGCGATGCACGGGGCAATAAAGTCTATGATAAATAAATAAATAAAGGTCGTCTTCAACAAGAACACGTCACTCCGCCTGTTGTTCTGGAGGTGAAGTCTAAAGACTTTTAGAACCATGAATTGAAACGAGTGCAGACGCAGGCGCATGCGCCGGCCTAAAGTCTGTGGGAAATCGACCTCCCACGCAGCCGCCATGTCTCCCCTGCATCAATAAAAGCAAAGGAGCAAACCAAGATTGAGCCTAAGTGACTCTCTCAGAGTTTTTATGGGATCACGGGAGGGGGGCAGAGGGGGGAGGTGGGGCAGTTGAGCTCCATAATTGATGCAGTTGACGTTCTTGTTTAACCCCAAACAACACTCTGACACACACAAACAGCTCGGGAGGGGAAGGCGTAAACATGGCCTTTGGAATGTCATTGTAGTAGAAGTACAAGAAGAACTACTGATATTATCAGAGGAAACATATTAGTAAGTAAACTTTCCCTTAGAAGGGCATATTACTGCTAGATTCTGTAGAAAATAACTGGCACACGGGAAGTTAAATTAGGGTGTTGGTTCACTCAAACCAGGAAACACATTTCCTGACTTTTCTCTCGTTGGATGAAGCCATGTGTGTAGTTTAGAGTAGTTCAGATAACATTAGATCTGGAGAAGAGGTAAAAATGTCCAGATCTCCTTTTAACAAAGACGTTCTCTTTCTCACGACAGTTTTTCTACACAAGCGTAGGCCTTTAAAAGCTATAAAACATTCTAAAATACTCACTCTGGCTACAGCAGCCTGAACAAAATGCACATGTCCCTTTGGCTTAAAGTGTATACGAGGCCTCACTGTAAATGGTTGACCAGGCTGCCGGTTGCCCTTGTAGTATTCAAACGGTCCCGACCTTTGAACCGAGTGTGACGTAGTGGCCTTTTAAAATGTGTAATAATCAAACCACATCAGACAGAAGCCGGGCACTGATTGACACAGAGGAGACACACGTAGATATCACACAAGAGTAGATTAAGAGGGATTCCAACACCACCGATTGGGCTTACCTTTACACTCTGATCCCAAGGAGCTGTCAAAGATATGGATGTATGTTTACTTAATACTCGACATGAAACAAGACGCAAAGCTTTAGTAGTGCTTATAAAAAAAACGGAAAACAAAAAGTGGGTCAGACGTTGAACACTGTTGAGACTGTGCTCTGACGGTCATGAATAAAAGCCAAGAGGACTCCTTTAGGACGATAGCAAACATTTGATGGTAAAACTGCCATAAAGGGCCTTACCAATCGCCTAAATAGGAATACGCACAAGTGGTTAGAGTTCAAGGTGTCGGCCTCCAGGCAGCTGGGTTTAGTGTGCGACTGTTGAGTGGCATCGACATACTACGCAGACTTTGTGCAGCCCTCGGCCGTTCCTCGTCCTCCAGTGGGGCCTCGTTGTCTCCTCACTTTTCTTCAACCTTCTGGATTAGGCCGTCATCGTTTTAATGACACCAAACAAGCACATAGTGAAGAATAAGCCAACCATTTTCTGTGGTCATCATTAAAACCGTGCACGCGGTGGGAAGCACCGGGAAAGCGAGCGCCGAGAAAGCGACTGACAAATTCCAAACCCACCGCATCGTAAGAGCTGCGTGCTTCTCAACTCAGCGAGCCGCCAGGGTTCCCACGGGCACCCTGCCGCATCGTCACAGCACAACGCAAGTCCTCTGGACAAGCACACGTTCAGAATTCGGGACCCTCCCGTGACAGGAAGGTTTTCTGTGAACACGATGGCGCTTCCTCCCCAGGAAACAGGACTTTATTCCCTGCGCCTCTCTACGCCGATTTGCTTCCCTTCTGGGGTTCCGCTAGCAGTGCACATCCTGTAACACCTCCCGGTGCGCTGCCATTGCCTTCACGGCTTATTTCTCTCATTCAGACTGCAAAGGGACCTACTTGCACTTTGATCAGTGCACATCTTGATTAACTGAAGGAGAAAGCAGCGCTCTCTCTCACTCGCAAATCTTTTCTTCCAACATGATTGCCGTTTCTGACTTTCTGTGTTTTCTTCTGTACTCTTACAGAGACGAACGCACATCAATCATTGCTGGATGTCTTATGTTCTTGCTTGACAAAACTCTCCGTTAAATGTGGCAAAATATAGGTTGTTGGCACTTTTATGTTATTGCATACTGAAAAATACAATCTTCCACAGTTCCAAACTTTTAGTTTTATTTTGAAATAAATGTATTTCAAAATATGTTTACAAAATGTAATAAAACTGTTAATTTGAAAAGTGAAGTGATATTTTCTTACTTTAGAAATACAAATTTGTTTTATAGTTTATATATTGTAACACAATGAATTCCAAACAAACGAGAATAAAACAACACATTTCTTCTTTCCATGTTGGGAGGGGGCGGTTAGGGGATCTTGAAATGTTCATATAGCCTCAAAGGCGGCCCTTGAAAATGACCAAACATCCCTCCTGTGGAGATAAAGCTTTAAAACACACGCACATTGTGCTCCCTGTTAGTTCCGCTGTCCCACACTACAGCGGCTGTAGACACCTGCCATTCCCTCAGGAGCTCCTCTCTGGGGCGCCTGATGTTGTTGCCGGCTTGGCGCTTACAGTGACGATGTCATCACCTCAGTATTAAGCACACGAAAAAAGAAAAAAAAACTAAAGGTTCTCATTGGTTGGAGAGCCGAGGAGCTTTAAGAACATAGTGCTCTGAATACCCCCCCCCACCCTCAAAAAAACACTTCACACACCTGCCTGAAATTCCTAACCCAGGTGTTCCAGTCGGTTCGCTGACTCGCAAAGTCAACCTCGACTCAGCGCGGGATCCAAGAGGTGTGGCCCTAGAAAGGAGTAGAGACTCAAATCACAGATTCTGGGGACATCTGTGTCAAGGTCCAACATGTCGAAGGAAAGTGACGACAGAAAAGAAGCTGTGCATTCTGGGAACGGCCGGTGAGCCTGATGAGGAGAGCGAACGCACAATAAGCTCTCTTCCTCTCCTCTACAGCTCAGGTCAGAGCGTAATGTGATCTTAACTTTAGTCCATAAAGTCACACATCGATCTTTCGGGTGCTAGAACAGTGTGGCACGTTTTGAATGTGATTATTCAGTGGTTTTATTTTCCATCTAATGTTATGTATTCTGTGTATTGTATTTCATCTTTTATACCTTGTGTCTTTTGCACTTTGTTTCAGTGCTTCGAATGTTATTTGTTTTAGCTCAACCACTTTGAATTTGCTTGTCACTGATTGATGTGTGCTATGTCAGTCGAGTAAATCTCTGAGAGATCTACGCATCGTTCATTTAGACCACACACAAAGAGACCCTGGCTGAGAATTACAGCTGCAATTAGAGGAAGGAGAAAGTGAGATGAAGGGAGGAAGAGGGAGACGGACGGGCAGGGTGATGTGTTTTTCATCATTTGGATTATTGTTAGGAGTGCCATTGTTCCACCGACGGCTCAGGTCACTGTCGACTCTGCAAGTATGTATCTAAAACCGGGAATCAAAATCACCAACTCTGATATCAAAATAAGAAGAAAGAGCCAGGCTTCTCTAAACTGGTATATTTGTCACTGTGCAGGGGAGAAGCACATAGAAAGCACATAGAAAACCAGCGAAGGAGTGAACGAAAGGATAAAGCAGCAAAGAGTGAGAGCAGGCGCTGCCAGCCTGGCTGAGCCCAAAGCCTGGCAACGGCAACAAAGAGCCAGTGTCCCCGCTCGCTCTGTGCCGCACACACCCACGCACAAATACTGCACTGTGTCCACTCCACGCTGACACCGACCCCCCAATGGGAATATTTATTTATGAAATCGGGAAACCGCCCTAAAGAAACTCAACATTTGAGTAATCGACGATTGTCCGTCGGTTAGAACTTTAACCTCGAGGCAAAGAGGTCAAGAGGTCCATGTGGGCAAAACGAGTTGAAATGACAATCCAATGTAGCAAGTTGTTCAGGGGTCACGAACCTCGTCTCTTGATAAGGGTGAGGCTGTTGTTTCATTGTCTACAAATCTTTCTCCTGCTCCAAAACAGTGTTATCGAAAAATCCACACACAAGTTCATTGTGAATGTGCTGCAACTGACGCTTTTTGGTTCCACCTAACAAAAGAAAATGGCACACAATGGTTTGTTCTTAAGATTGTTTACACCTAAAAAAAAAGGGGTTTGCCTAAAGCGGAAAATGGCTGCAAATGTATGTGAAAAGTGCAAATCCAGTGCAAATGCATGTTTACTAATAAATGAGTCACTTTCCTCCCGTCAGCTCTCCTGCTCGTGTCGTGCTCAAATCAGTTGAATCAGAGCTGTGTTTCATTGTTTGCCCTGACTGAGGCTTTCAGAATAAAAGCCCTGCTGCCGGGAACTGCCATTCCTAACCAAAGCGGCTTTCACTTCCCTGACAGATAGCAATAACAGGACCTCTGCTCACTAACAGGGTCAAAGGTCATCAAGCCGGTGGAACGTTTTCAAAGAAAGGGGGAAAAGAAAAGAAGTCAATGGTCGACACAAATATAGATAAAGAGTATCGTATCGCTGTGGGCAGCGGCTCCCTCGCCTCTACATTCACCTCCACCTCGCCGAGCTGAGGAGAGCAAGTCGGAGCGGAGCGGAATGTCAAGGCGAGAGGGAGCTGGAGAAGGAGGAGTCCAAGAGACAGAGGAGGAGACGAGGAGGAGGAGTCCTCTCACATGAGGCTAGTGGTTTGTCCTTGGAAAGGACACCGGCTCACCGTCTCACAACATACCCTTTCTTGTCTTTCTATCCATCTCAATCGGTGTGTTCTCTCCTTTGGATGTCCTTATCTCCCTCGCCCTTTCTGCTCTCTCTCTTTGCTCTTTTTTTCATACCGCTGAAAAGTTAAGTTACGTTACGTTTTTCTGTGTGTCAGAGACGCCTCACAACCCCTTTGTACTTTGGAGTTTTCCACTTTCTGCTCTACTGCACTTATTGCCCAATAAGAGTTCATCCACACACACACAAATTTACCTCCCCCCACATTCCCTCTTCCTCTTCATGATCGTAATCACGCTGTCACGCACACACACACACACACACACGGGCCCACATACACACGCACGCACACACAGAATTCCTCTGCTGACTCCTCCCCTCAGTGAAGACTCTTCTGGGGCCCTCACAACTTTCCCTCATGGAAAACTACCAGCGCATACACACACATCCAAACAGACAGAGAGATGTGTGTTAACAGTGGACGGGACAATACGGGGGAGAAAAGATCAAGGGAGGGAGAGAGAGAGAGAGAGATTTGATGGTATTAACAAAATCTAGAGTGCTCCAACTCTTCCACACAAACACAGACATGTACACACACAAGCACAGACATTAAAACACACTGTTTATATTGCCGACAGCGCTGAGAGACCAACATACGGTCGCACGCAGACGTCTGCTTCCAGCGTACCCGCTGTAGAAGGAGAGAGAACGTAGTGCATCCGATCCAAAGCAACACCACCTCCCACTGGTCTGATCCTCCCTCGCCCGTACGCTCACTCGCAGGTGCTTTGCGCTTCTTTCTCCTACTAAATCTTCTTTTTTTTACTAAACTGGGGCTGAAGGTCAAAGTATGAATTCAGTTTGTAGTTTAGGATTCAAGTCATTAAAAGTTATCTTATAGTATTTATACGCCGGTGTAAATACTCAATAGTGCGCCTCAATAGTGCCCAGAGGCGCCCGATTGTTTTACCAAACCGCACTGTTCAAACAACGAGGCCCAAGCTCGCCACAAGAGGATTCCTGCTAACGCTAACGCAAACGTTGAGTCATAGGTTTACACAGTTAAAAACCATTTGGATGTTGATGATTTTCACTGCACTGAACACTCGACGGGCTCGGCAGAATTCAACGCCGGATCCGTAGACGCCCGGTTTGACGCGGTGGAAAGAAATGTGATGATTTGCTCCACGCTCACTTGAATGATTCCCCACCTCTGTATTGTGTCTCCCTATCGTACAATGATTAAATACTGAGTTAATCACAACGATTGCCCTTTTTCAGATCAGGGCATTATCATTTTCTTTTTCTTCAAATGAAAAATAAAGGGTTGTGGCGGATAGGATACATCTCAGGCAGATCTGTTCTGACATAGACCAGTGTTGCCTAGCAACAAAGGATCTCACACAATGTAAGTGTAGAGGTGTACTGTCCATACTGCTGGCGTCCTGGTGTGTGTGTGAGTGAAGAGAGGGAAATTAGTAATAATGACGTGATGAAGACAGCAGAGGAGTGAGCGTCGGTGTGTGCAGCTAGATGTGCAAGATGTAAACAACCCAAAATAAAAAGGGCGTTTTTTCGATCACCTGATGAGAAAGTAAAGAGGTGCCTGTGGAACGATATGGAACACACACACACAGTAATTGATAACAGTGCAATGCACTCCTGTTAGAGAAACGAAACAAACAGACACCACTCGCCATCTTAACCCCATTAGTTAGTTGCCATGGCAACAATCCACATCCCATCTTCCCAAGATACATTTCAGCAGTACACCCTGTGACACAAACAAACTAAATTGGAACAAAATTGCCAAGATTTCCTAAAAAAGCGTTGACTGCCGAACAAGTGGAAAGCAAAATCTCCATCTTTGTCGGTCTCTTGATTTGAAAACACAGACAATTCAAAAATGTTATCTTATTTTATATTTTGGGGGTACAGTTCTACATGAATATAAAGCCACCATGATATTTTACAATAACAATAAGTAACTTTACAGAATAAATAAAATAATTTAGGGACCATTGCGGCAATGCCCCTGTCCGGCTGCATCTTCTCATCTAGCAGCTTGCACCTGCTGTATTTCCCATATTTTGACATTGATTTTAATCTCTTTTTATCAGCCTTGGTAATCGACAAACAGGAATATACTAGTGGTTTACGGCCTGCTGCAGGTGAGCCTCTTCACGTAAGCCTCATTTTTCATTCTGATCGTGCCATATTTTGAGGGCGCTTTAACATTTTGAAGCTGAATATCGCAATGTGGTTACTCTACGGCTGACGTTTAATGAGGAATGTACTGTACATGTGGCAATCATCATTTATACCATACACATACATGATAAAAAATGTCTTATGACATTTAGTATTGATGTTTCCTCTCCGATCAGCGACAATCTGTGAGTTTGCCTGTCACTCTATTACACTCTTGTGAATGAAGATTGTGAATGCAGAGCAGCATGACGTATGGTGTGGGCAGCTGACATTTCACTGCGAACAATCTGCCAGCCAGAATTGGATGCCCTCACACAAACGCACACACACAAAAATCTGGTCAGTGAACAAGGGATTTTTTTTTTGTCGCGGTTTACTTGATTGGGTAAACATGTGCACTACGCAACATTACATAACTCCTCATCCCCGTTCGTGACTTTCTGCCATGTGGTTATCCGTGTGTGCAATGAATCGGCGAGTTTATGTAATGATCTAACCCTCCTGCAGAGCAATGCATGCATGATGTCCAGCGGCCCTGTGCTCCCAGCGCGTTTCCTTGTAACGATCCCAGTGATCGTTATGTCCGAGGAGAGCGGCGATGGGAGGTATTGGCAGTGGAGTAGAAACTGCAAATAAAAGTAATCCCATGCACTTCATTCACAACCCTTAAAAGATGGATTTGGTGCCTGGTAATGTGGGTTTATGGTTTATTTTCAGAGAAGAAGCATTCACTGTTTAGCTTTTCCAACCAGACTGTTAGAGAGACTATTTAGAGATTAATTGTGTCTGTACATGACAGGTGTGAAGGTAACCATGAAAACCAGACTGAAGGAGGGGTGGAAGACTAGGGAAGAGGACTGTTATCCGTCCTGTGCCTCTCTCACACACACACACACACACACACACACACACACACACACACACACACACACACACACACACACACACACACACACACACACACACACACACACACACACACACACACACACGGGGAACACTGACATGACAGGCAACACTTTCCATAGTGTGCGTATGTGTGTGTTCATTATCGCTCCGCATCGGAACTTCAAGAAGGGGGCCAACTTTGCCAACTTTTATAAACATGGTGCTCTGGTATAATAACATTCCACAACTAGAGGGGTCTAATAGAGCTGGCAAAAGAAAAACATCTCAGACAAATATTTGAAAGTTGAACTGATTCTCAAATCGGCTTTGTGTATATTTAAACAGGATCTCATGGGACCTGTTACCTTTCTTCATTCAGTTTTCTCTCCTTATTAAAATCCTTTTGACGTCTTTGCGGGTCAGTGTTGCTAAACGGCACTTCGGGTTGGCCTTTCTGGATTCTACTCCGCTTTAAAACGTTCGCAGAGAGTTGAAAGGTGATTTGTGGTGGTCACGCTTCAGTGGTAGCAATCCCAAATACATTGCTCATGAACGACTTGCTTGGCTTCATCACCGAACATCTAGTCAGTGTGGGAGGCGACGCAAGCTGGCAACAAAAAACTGGGCAAAAAACAAGACAACGTGGAACGCCTCTGACAAGACTATTTTTACTCGACAACAACAAGTGGCACACAAATCCATTGCCATAGTAACAGCAGCAGCCGCACCATCAAGATGTTTGCCTCACATGAACCTTGTCCACGAAGTGCAGGAACAAGTCACTCAGAAACGAGTGAGCGGTTGCTGAACTTCCTGTTCCTTCATAGTGAAAGCAATGGTCTTTCGGGTCGCTCTCTGGATTAAGTCTGCTGGTAAGACAAGCTCTTGTTCTGCGACACGTGGAATAAACCAGAGAGCAATGTTTACTCTGTTGGCCTACAATACTAAATCGTCCTCGTAGCACTCATCTTATTGTCTGCCGGGTGCTAGATCTATAAAGAGCTCTTGTCGTGTTGCACTACAATAGTGATTACACTGCAGCCTGCTGATTTCCTGCCACTAATTAGACACATCGGTTAATTAAGGTCAACTAACCGCATGGACTTCACAGGCGCACAGACATACGGTTCTAAACTGCTATTTTTTGGACAGATTGTATATTTCTTAACAAAAGATGCTCAATGGCTCAAAGGGAAATGTGAGACAAAGCGAGAACAGGAGCGAGGGAGGAAGCAAGAGCGCGAAAGAGTCCGTGGACACGGATCGTCTGAAGGGAACTGTCGGCGTGCACAGCTGATGGTTGCCATCGGCAACCCGGAGATGCCATCGGTTGTGTGCGTTGTGCGGCTCCGCTCAAGTGCGAATGTCAGTGGGCTGCAAATCTCATCTGCCGCTGACCTCCAGTAACGACGTATCACATTATTGACACAACTATTTACAGCGATGCGAAATGTAGAGCGACGTGCAGATGGTGAGATTAATGCCGTGCCGTTCATTGTGTAACTAAGTATTTCATTTGTAATGTTTGGCGCAGGATGTGTGGATTAGGAGAGTGGCTTTAAGTGTAGACAATCACGTGAGGATTATATCAATGTGCGTACACGCCGAAACAAAGCATAAGATAAGGAGCATGTTTTCCATTATAGCATCAAGACTGAGGCAAGAATAACACAATAACTTCCACAAGAAGAAGAAGAAGCTCATCCTGCTTACATCTGCAATGCATCCTGGGTGATCTGATCACAAGTGGACAACTCCAAGTACGTCAGGTGACGTGTGGCATCAGAGTGTGTCCCCACATTTAGAGTGACCACTTGTGATCTGATCTCCCGCTCTATATGCAGATGAAGACGCACCCCATTCATATTACCAAAGACCAAGTGTGTTGTTGCTTTTCACGGGAGGCAGCGGTGCACTTCCAGTAAAGATGTAACAAGGAAAACAGACTAATCTAATCAAACAGACGACAAGCTAATCTAATAAAACAGACATGAGCTGATCTAATCAAACCGACTAGACTGGTGTCAACGTTGCAATTTAAACCACAAAAGATAGGTGGTTAAATGGGTCTATGTTTTTTCTTCTGTGTAACAATCAACAAATATACAACCCCTCTTTACAAATTCGAACAACTCGTAAAAAAGGATGTTGTAAACGGATGGATCCACGCAGTTCTTTAGAGTTTAGAGAAGCAGTGCCGGGCTTTCCTTAACGGGGAGTCCCTTTTCCACTTGTTGCTTCTGATCATCAAAAGTAATGCAGTATTTATCCAATGCGAAATCGGACTCAGTATTAAAACAAATAAAAAAATGGAGCCGCAGAGATGGGAAAACCAGAAAGTCCTATAAAGCTGAAGGTCACATGTTTGATCTGCAGGACATTTAGCTTTCTTCAGGGTCAGAGGACAAAAGGTTGAGGTCGCGTCTGTCTCTGTCTCCCTCAAACTCATTCATTGCTGCTTGCACTGCAGGTATGATGAGTCAGATGAAAAATCAGAGCTAAAAGTATTCTCAGGAGACACTAATGATAATGACAATAATAATACAAAAAAACTTCTGCTCTAATATATGCACTCCTCCATCTGCCTCGCACACATACACACAGATGTTGTTTGTATTTAAGGAAAGCCCTCCTCCCGTCTTTCCCAGAATCCCTTGTTGTTTCTCCCAGCATGCCGGCAGGTTGCAGGGAGAAAGAGGAGGAGCCAAAATGTTAGAGGTCATCTGACAAAAATGTTTGATCCCCCTTTTTCATCTCTGCAAGTCATCGACCACCTCTTCGCCTCCCCTTTTTCTCCCCAGTATACATTCACTCAGTGAAGTTTGGGATGGAGGGATGTGTACGTGCGCTTTATCACTCTCCCTCTGCTCTCTGGGGGTCACATATTTTTTTTAAAGCCAGACTTTTCCCATTTGATAGATCACAATGACAAGAAGAAACAGCATGGCGTGGAACAGAATCTGCACGGTTTTTCTGCTCAGATTTGATCCAATTTAAGGTTCCAGCCTCCACAAGACATTTTGCTAAGATGATATCGTCTGACTTCCTGTTCCTCCTTTTAACGAATGACATCTTCTAAAGATCCCTTTAAATCAAATTCAGTTCATAACATTTCCCAGATATGGTCCCAAAGCAGTTGAGAGCGGTTGAGAAACTGGATGTTTCTGAATGATATGTCACTGAAATAATATAATGCTTCACCTATTGCTGCCGTCCTCAATCAAGGGGGTCAGAGGTCAAAATTGGGTCTAAAAAAACCCCAACAACTCTGTAATCTATGTCCTGGATTTCATGTTGTCTCAGGTCAAATCATCTGTTCTTTAAATTGATCTGTAGCTCCACCTAGTGGGCATATTGTGCAGAACCGTCACACCTGTACAGCAGGTCTGTCTCTGTGTGTGCGGGTTGATGGACCCTGTTAAGAAGTCTGCACACTCTGTCTTCTTCGGTTTTGGATATTGAAACCTAATCTCAGGACAAAGAGCTCTTGATTCTCTTGATGTCATCGTAGCCAACAGCTGCAGGGATGACTGCATGGATGAGAATGTCAGAGTACCAGCAGCCTTAAATGGAGCCACGAGTCCTTGAAATGACTCTGATATTCAAACTGTGTTAGTGACAGACGCTTGTTAGCGTCTGTTATCTGTTTCCTTTACCTTTAGAATGACCCAATGATATGTGACCGGCAGTGAAGGACACCTGTCTGTGACGACAGTGTTACAGTGTCGGTGGGTTCGGGGTGTCCGAAACACTCCACCCGAAGAGATCGCTTTGAGAGCTGTGGTCTGAGAATGCAGGAGACGCATGTCAACACCAGATTTAAATCTGCCACGGTGGCACAACTTTGTTGAGTACTTTAAAATAAAAATAAAATGTTTTTAATTTGTTTCTAGCTATCGTTCATCACATTTTAGACACAGCTTCTCCAGGTTTGATGCT
Source organism: Gasterosteus aculeatus (assembly GCF_964276395.1). Lineage (NCBI taxonomy): Eukaryota > Metazoa > Chordata > Actinopteri > Perciformes > Gasterosteidae > Gasterosteus > Gasterosteus aculeatus. Next base: position 27,726,683 of record NC_135688.1, read on the forward strand.
TACTGTGTTTGGAATGCTTACAAAACTACCGTTTGTGCATCAATTGCCTGGTTACCTCGAATACCCTTTGTAAACGCAGTTTAAAATCATTCAAATATTCTGCCCAATATTTGAGCTCTTTACTCTTTGTAAGTTGTTAACTGATTATTTAGGTCAGCATGACTCAAGGAGCGAAAGCAGGTGGGGTGTCCTTTCTTTTCAGAGGGTTGTTAAGCTCAGTGATCCTCAGCAGAGCTCGGCCTCCCCTCTATCTTTAGTGAATGGGCGGCCTCACTTTATCTGGACCCCTGTCATCGAAGCTGCTGGTATTTTTAGGCGGTGGCTTGCAGTGGCAGCAGCTGCGAAAGCATTTAACGCCCCCTCCTCTCATTCCAATTCTCTGTCTCTCACGCTGTTGGACAATGACAGTATCATGGCTGGCGCATGAAGCGAGCACTCGGCTGAAACGTCATTTCCCTCTCTGACACCTGCGGCGTTGCGCCGAACCGAGGGAACACAACCAAGAGCTGACGCCTGTGATCACGGCCTGCCAGGTGTGAACGGACGATTGACTTTTCCTTACTTACTACGACTCTCCACTGGAGCCAGAATCTAGAAACAACAAGAGACGCAGAAGAAGAGCTGAGGAGACTCGCATTTCTAAAGAAGGGGCGTGCCGATGAACGCTTTGAGGACACGCTGTTCAAGGGAACCTCACTGAATGCTTTAAATACAGCGGTGAGTTTATCATTTGACTCTTTTGTTCAGGCCTGCTTAAGAAGAATTTGCCAACACAATGTTCAATGAGTCACTGAGCCTTTTATGTCTTTACTGATAAATTACTTAGAAATATCTTACATGCTACCCGGACTGCTATAATTCAGCCAAGACACAAGCATGACCACACGATCGAAGACGGTGACAACGTGAGGGAAACAAATAGGCTAAAATGAGAGGGATAACGCTTTGCATTGGATGCTTCATGATCAAAACATGCGCTGTTGGAATGCAAAAAAAGGAAGTGGTAGACTCATTAAAAATGCCAACAATGAAAAGAGACAAAGAAGATCCAGCAATAAGGACAGAGCTGCCATTCATGCTCCACACATACACAAACCAATGAGTCAGTTTTTGTCTTTAGTGGCTGCACACTGAACGGTTTACCGTCTATGAAGGACATGGTCTCTGCTCTTATTTTGGACAGACTACTTTATAAATACACTCTTCAGTGAGTTACAGCACCAGCTGAGACGACCAAGAGCGATTCAGGACTGCTCAAAACCTGCTTTACTAACCCCCCTGAACATGTTACTTTATCACTGCTATTTAGATTGTGAATTTGGAGTCTGAGCTTCCTTTAAGTCGAACGCCTAACGAAATGCACCTTTTCTTCATCTTACAGCTGCTCCACCTGAGATAAGAGGGTGTAACTGAAAAAGTAAGGGAAGGGACACTTCACCATGGATATTTTTGGAGGTGCTCCCCGTGTTTTGGGCTACCCCCGCCCTGTGGTAGCAAATAGCGGCTCAGATGCCACACTGAAGTGTCAGATTGGTGGGGACCCTCGTCCTGATGTGATCTGGGAACGTAAAAACATCCAGATCGTGTCTGATGAACACCACAAGCTCTCGGAGGATGGAAACGCATACCTGCTGACCATCACAGGAGTAACTCTGCAGGATGCAGGCCAGTATATCTGCAAGGCCAAAAATAGCATAGGTGAAACCTATGCAGCAGCCTGCCTCAAAGTGGAAGGAGAGGCCCAGCCACAGGAAGGGGGGCAATTAGGAGCCAATGGTATGCAGCACCCAATGACAGCCAATAGAGTATTTGAAGGACACCAGAATGGCTACTGTACAGCGAAACATGGTGAACACGGGAATGACAAGGGAGAGGATGAGGACAGACCCCGATTCCTCATCAAGCCCCTCTCTTTGCGCGTGGATCGGGGAGAAGACGCTGCCTTCTCCTGCAAAATGTGGGGCACTCCTCTGCCCGAGGTGACGTGGGAGAAAGACGGGAAGAGGCTCAGTGACATCTTCGAGAGTGCACACTTCAGCGTGAGCAGTCAAGATGCCGGCTGGTTCCAGCTCAAGATCTACAGGACGCGCATGCCAGACAAAGGCGTCTACACCTGCAGGGCCGCCAACTGCCATGGTGAGGCCTTGGCAGGCGCCGTGCTACTCGTGGAGCCAGTGCCGGAACGAGAGGAAGGTAGAATGTCCTCCAACGGTCAGGCTCACAGCCAGTGGTCGCCCAAGCACAGGGGGAAGCTCAGTCTGTCGAGGGTTATCGAGGAGCCGCCCGTCAGAGCGTCTAAAGCCAAGAAGTTTGCCGTGGCGGAGGGGAAACATGCCAAGTTCCGCTGCTTTGTGACAGGGAAGCCCAAGCCAGAGATCATTTGGAAGAAAGACGGGGTTCCCCTAGAACCCGGGAGACGCCACCTGATATTTGAGGACAGAGAAGGCTACTACACACTGAAGGTTCTGTACTGTAAGGGGCAGGATTCGGGACTATATGTGTGTGCGGCATCAAATGCTCTCGGAAACACCCTCAGTGCCGTTCACCTGTCCGTCAAAGGTAGGAGACCCATGCTTTTCTGCAGCATTTCTAAATGTAAAAGACAAAACAGTGCATCACTGCTCTAAAACAGATGGGATCGGTAGACAGATGGAATTCCAATGCAATTATAAATAAGTCATTGTGTCACTGATGCACTTAACCCCGAGCTGCACTTAAGAGATAATTGCTTGCGTGCATTGTTGAAATGCTTGGCGTCACCTTTTAATGGCTAACTATTATGTCCTAATCCCATCATAATGGGTTGATAATTCTCAGGGTCAGATGCCTCTTCATATGTTCAGTCTTTGGTCGGGCAGGGGGGAGAGGGGTGAGGGGGGGGGGGGGGGGGTTGTCCTCAATGCACAGATTACAGGAACGGATCTTGGCTTAAAAATGATCAAGTGGTGGAACGAGAGACTCCAGCAAACTGAAACGAATTGGTACTACGATGATATGATACTGCAAACTCTTACCCATCTTACCCATATACATACACTGATTTATCTATGTTTTCACTATTACTAGAACCATCCTATATCTGTGAATCATGAGACATCCACACTTACTCGTCCTCCAGGCCCAGCGGTGCGCTTCAGACGCCCGTTGAAGGATGTAGAGGTGAGGGAGCGGGACGTCGCCGTGCTGGAGTGTGAAGTGCCCGATGAGTCGCTCCCGTCCGCCTGGTTCCTGGAGGACCAGCGGCTGATGCCGAGCAGTAAATACGGGATGGAGCAGAAAGGCGCCACGCGAAGACTGACCATCCACGATGTGGGGACGGACGACGATGGAGTGTATCTCTGCGAGATGCCAGATGGAGCGAAGAGCATCGCAGAGCTGTCTGTTAAAGGTATTTTATCAGGGTTACACTTTAACTTTTCCAGCAGTCAAGACTGTGATATCCAACAATCCGTGGATTTGCTAATAAGAATAAGATTCCTGTTATGTTCAGCGAAAGAAAACAAACAAAAATATTTTCTTCTTACAGGCACTATTGTTCGTAAACTTCCCCGGAAGCTGGAGGTCCTGGAGGGCGAGAACGCTGTGTTCTGTGTGGAGGTGGAGAATGAAGACCTGGAGATCCACTGGTTCAAAGACGGTTTGAAGCTCCACGAGACTCATCAGACCATCCTCAAGTCTTTTGGCAAAACTCACATTCTGGTTTTCGTCAACGTGGCCTACCAGGACTCCGGGGTGGTGACCTTTGTCGCAGGAAGATCCAAGACCTCATCGCGACTCAAGGTCAAAGGTACATAAAGAAAACACTGACCTGCATGTTAGCTTCACCAGCTCAAGGATCGGTTTGAAACGATTAGAAAATGACTGTTTCAAACATTTTCCTATCAGCTACATTCTTTGTACTTCGCCCACTATTAGCCACAAGACACTCCCCCCCCATCTGCCCCGCGGGAGTGAATATGGATGTGGAGCGACCCAACAGCACCCTGCTCACATGGGTTCCTGCCCCCAACAGCCAGACCTCCACCCGATCCATCTTTGTAGTGGAAAGACAGGAAGTGGGCTCCCCAGAGTGGCACAAGTGCTTCACCTCAGAGAGCGCCGCCTCAGCCGAAATCACTGGTGACAGCGTGCCGTGCGAAGGCAACTACCGGTTCCGTGTATGTTGCATCAACAAGTACGGCCGAAGTGGCCACGTGGAGTTTCCCCAAGCTGTCCATCTGGGTGAGAAACATCCAGTAAAGTAGAATTGTACAGAAACAGTAGAAAGTTTGTGTTGTATCGAGTGGAAATCAGTGCTACCAGGAAGGTAAAACTATTTCTCCATTCTCATTAGCTCCTGGACCAAAGATCTGCAGCAGGCTCAAAGGCTGTGAGGTTGTGGAGGGAGAAGACGCTCCGTTCTCCATCGAATTGTCCACCCCAATGGTTGGAACCTGGTTTCTGAACAGCTCTCAACTGCAGCATGGCGGACGATATTCAATACAACAGTCCGGAACACAACACTCCCTGGTCATCCGGGACGGCAGCGCCACAGACGACACAGCAGAGGTCACGTTCATAGCCAATGGAGTCAGGGATTCAGCTGTGCTCACGGTTAAACGTAGGTGTAGCAATCCACTTTTTCTTCTATTGAGCATGTGATGGATGCTTTTCTTTGGAGTTTATTTTTGGTTTTACTTTGTTGCAGCTGCTGTGATGAAATTCAGTCCCCTGTCAGACTCAGACAGCAACAAGACGGTGGACATGAGCGACCCCATTGTTCTCTACTGCGAAGTCTCCCACCCCTTCGCTCAGGTAACTTGGTTTAAAGATGGCAAAGAGCTGCAGGTGATGGATGGCCTCAACATCCAATCGGATGGGAACATGAGGAGGATTGTGATTCAGTCAGCTGATGCATCTCACTCTGGAGTTTATTCATGTGAAACTGCAGGAGATGTCATCGAATTCAAGGTGACCGTTGCAGGTAAAAGGTTTTTGATGAAGTTGATCAGTTGATTTGATTATAAACATAAATATACAATGTGAATGAGTATAGTGTAACTATTTAAATAATTGTGTAACAACAGAATAAATTAATCATATTTTTAGCCCCGAAAACATATTTCCAACGTCATTTATGATTTTTATATTTTTAGTAGTTATATTGTGTCGTTCAGCTCTGGTTAATCCATTCGGCTAAACCAAATTGCAATCTGAATACTTGTACTTGTAGGAGGCATCTCTGGTGCCTGTTCCAGCTGTTGACATCCCTCGCTGCTGCGGTTTTTTTCTCAGGTCCCCCGGTGGAGTTCAGGCTGCTTCCTGAGGAGGAGCTCCATAAGAGCAGCATGGAGTTGGACCCCGTGGTGCTGCTCTGCCATGTCTCCTCAGACGATGCAGAGGTTGTTTGGTAAGACGACCAGGAGCTAATTGCTGTTGACAAAAAATATAAATTTAAAATTATCCACTGAAGTTTCTATCTTTTCGCAGTTTTGAATTGAATTAGTTGGTTATCGACTTTCACATTTGTCTGTGTACCATTTCGGTGTGTGCAAGGTATAAGGACGGCTGTGAGATCCAGCCCACTGACAACATCACCCTGCAGGCGGAGGGGAGCATGAGGAGGCTGATCATCCGCTCTGCAGAGACCTCTGATGCCGGCAGTTATACCTGCCAGGCAGGAAACAGTAGCATGGAGTTCACAGTCAATGTCAGAGGTATCGATACCCGTCTGACTGCCGATGAGCAGCGTTACACATCCACATGCTGGTGCAGAACATGTCTCTGCGTCTTTAAAAACACACACTCACACTACATTTGATTCCCCTGCACTCTGAATCCTCTAACTAAAAACACAGAGCCTCCAGTGATGATCGTGGAACCGAAGGACGATATTGTGCTGGAGAGCTTCATCTCAGAGAAGATCCAGCTCCAGTGCGAATTGTCTCGCTCCAGTGGGAAGGTGCGGTGGTTCAAGGACGGCCAGGAGGTGGAGGGAGGCGACAACATCCAGCTGATGTGTGAGGGTCCTTATAGGAGGCTGACCATCCTCAGCCGCTCGGTGGAGGACGGTGGAGAGTACGTCTGCGAAACAGATGGAGACTCAGTCTTCTTCCAGCTCAGCGTTAAGGGTAAGACCGAAACCTCCCCTTTGGGCTCCCTTCTGATTAAACCATCTAATACAAACATGTCAAGTGTTTAACCATCGTCCTCCTGCACCAGAGCCGCTGGTGAAAATTGTTTCTCCCAGTGAGTCAGAGCTGGAACTGACTCATCCGGTCACTGAGAGGCTGGAGCTCAACTGTCAGATCTCCCAGGCGGACGCCCCGGTCCGGTGGTACAAAGATGGCCTGGAGGTAGAGGAGGGTCAGAACTTTATCCTGGAGGTGGATGGAGCCCTACGTCGGCTGGTCATACCCATGAGCACGGTGGACGACACAGGGGAGTATGTATGCGACACTGAGGATGACTCTGTGACCTTCCTGGTCACTATTGCAGGTACAAATGAGGACAAACCGATTAAGTTGCATTTTTAGCTTTTACTATTCTTTCTTCTTTAATGCCTTGATTCCTTACTGCTCAGAGCCACCAGTGACGCTTACTCGTCCCCAAAACACACCTGACAAACTGGAGTGTTTGGCCGGCGAACAGATAGTGCTGGAGATCCAGGTGTCCCGGTCAAGCGCTGAAGTCGTGTGGCGGCTGAATGGCAGAGAAGTAGAGGAGAGCAGTAACGTCACCATCACAGAGGACGGGCTCATCAATCGTCTGACGATTCACTGTCCCAACCCAGACGATTCTGGGAAATACACCTGTGATGCTGTTGATGACAAAATTGATTTCGAGGTCAATGTTTCAGGTAATGATGCAACGTCAGCTTTGGAGATAATTTCTGTACTGAAATGCAATTCAAAAGACGACCACAATGTTGTGATGATGGTCAATATTTAATCCTGCATCATCAGAGCCTCCCACAAAGATCCTGAGAAAGACGGAGATTAAGACAAATCTTAGATCCATGATGTCAGACGACATCGTGCTGGAATGTGAGCTCTCCCGGGCCAATGGCGTCACCAAATGGTACAAGGATAACTGTCGCCTTGAGGGAAATGAAAGGTTCTGTGAAGAGGAAGAAGGTGCTTTCCGCTCATTGGTCATCCTCAACGCTGAACTCGGAGACTCTGGAGAGTACTTCCTGGATGCCGGAGATGACAACATCAGCTTCCATGTTACGGTGCAAGGTAAAGTTACAGTATCTATTCAATGATTTTTTAAACTGCTCCTCAAATAAATCAACTGGGACTTCCCCCCTTTCCCTTAGAACCTCCGGTGACGATTGTGGGCAACTCAAACAACTCTGACAACCAGGAGATGGAGGAAGGGGAAGACCTGATCCTGGCCTGCGAAGTGTCCCGTGCCAATGCCCCAGTCCAGTGGTACTGCAACGACAGGCTGCTTGCCAGCGACTCCCGGACCAACATCGAGAGCTACGGCACCCTGAGGAAAATTATAATCTCAAATGTCCAGGCATCCGATTCTGGGAAGTACGTGTGTGATGCTGTGGATGATAAAATGATCAGCGCTGTCAGGATTCAAGGTGAAAACTCACACCGAAGCCACCTGAGATGATTATCAACATTTTTACTCAATACCATTCCGTCTTTCCTTTTCCATCAAAGAGCCTGCAGTTAAGTTTGTGAACAAGGAGGAAGACGTCGTCTTGACGGGTTACGAAGCAGAGGGCGTAACCCTTACAAGCTACGTGTCAAAGGAAAGCGCTCAAGTGCGTTGGATGAAAAACTGGACGCCTGTGGAAGGCGAACGTACCCGAGCTCTCACAGAGGGGTACAAACGCACGCTTACCATTGAGCCTTTGAGACGCTCTGATGCCGGCGAGTACACCTGCGATGCCAACACGGATCAGGTCCACTTCAGCTTGCTGGTGAAAGGTTCGAATTTCGCTTTCATCTTTTCATCCGCTAAAAATACATGAAATATAATATTGCTCTTTAGTTTTTGTATATCTTTTTTTGGTTGTCAGAAATGAGAATTAAGTTTGTGAGGCCACTCCGAGACACGGTGGCGCATGCCGACGGTATGGTGACCCTTCGCTGTGAGGTGTGCAAGCCGAAAGCAGACGTCCAGTGGCTGAGGAATGGCGTGGAGGTGGTTCCAAGCAGGAGGTTCACCATTCGGGCGGACGGTGTGGAGCGGAGCTTGACCATCCACCGGTTAACCAGAGAGGATGCCGGGGACTACACCTGTGAGTCCAGAGATGACCGGACCGTGGCGACACTGAGAGTAGAGTGTAAGTACGACCGCGCTGCTCTGTCTTTTCTTACGTGAGGTGACAAGTTCACAAACGGTCTTGTGTCTCTTCAGTGCCTCGCGTGGTGGAGTTCCTCACAGAGCTCCACAACACCACTGTGCTTGAAGGAGAAGATGCCACCTTCAAGTGTGTGGTTTCCCCTGAGGATGTTCAGCTGGCCTGGCTCATGGACAACGAGGCCATCCCCCTTGGAGATCGTTTCCAGGCCAACCAGAACGGCCTGTGCCACACTTTGGTTGTCAAGAAATGCCAAATGTTGGACTGTTCAAAGATTACAGCGGAGGCCGAGGGACAGATGAGCAAAGCCAGCCTCAAAGTTCAGGGTAAGGCCAACTGATCCAAAGGAGGGATAAGCTGTATTACTAGAATCAACAGCCGTTTATTGGGATTCCTATTTCTGTCACTCCTCCCTTATATTCAGAGGCTCAGGTCATGTTTACAAAGAAAATGGAGGCCGTCATGGCGGAAGAGTTTGGTGACGCCACCCTGGAGACAGAGATCAGCCTTGAGATTGGAGAGGTCCAGTGGATGAGGCAAGGGGTGGTCATCCAGCCCGGGCCCCGACACACGCTGGCCCAGAGCGGCTGTAAGCGCAGCCTGATCATCCAAAACTTGAATCTGTCAGACCGAGGAACCTATCGCTGCGAGACTCTGCATGACCGGACGCAGGTCAAGCTCAATGTAGAACGTAAGATGTTTGGACAACCTCAATTTATCACTCATCTAAATTGTTATGTCAACACAGAGTTTTATCAATGTTTAATCAGTGTTTTTCACACAGTGCATGAAGATACTAAGAATAGCAGGACTAGACCTGCACCGTGTGGAAAGCTTTTTGAAACACAGCCCTGCTGACTGTTCCTGTAGGTGTAGTAATGCAATAAAGTGAGCAGGGCTTATATTTGATACACCGTTTCTTCTCCTCGAACCAGTGTTCTTTCACAGTACATTGAAATAGTTGGCTACATTGAAGAAGGTTTAGATTTAGTAATGTATCATTTGTAAATCTGGTTCCAGTACTAAAAAGTGTAATGTATTCATAAAACCCTTTGTCTCCCTCATCTCCTCCAACCTAGCTCGTAAAATCTCCGTCCGTAAAGGCCTAACTGATCAAGAAACCGTTGAGCGAGAGACCGCCTCCTTCGAGGTGGAGCTCTCGCACACAGACGTGGAGGGAATCTGGCAGAAGGACGGCATCCGCGTGAAACCCAACAACCAGTGGCGGGTGAGCACCAACGGGCTCGTCCACAGCCTCACACTGTCCAACCTCACCCTGGAGGACACGGGCACCATCGTTTTCTCAGCTGAGGGCATGCGCACCGCCGCAAGGCTCACCGTCAAAGGTAGCTACGGGCCTGTGCACCTTTGATCAAATTTGATTCATCGGGTCGTTGATTCAATAATTGGATCTGTTAACCGGCAGAGACTCCGGTGTCTATCCTGAGGACGCTAGCCGACGTCCGTGTGGAAGAGGAACTCCCGACCACTTTGGAGTGTGAATTCTCCAGACAAAACATCGAAGTCAAGTGGCTCCAGGTAAAATAAACTAACTGCAGCCTGTTATGGTCCCGTGTTCTAAATGCATGAGCAATAAATTTGTTCCTTTACTTCAGAACGGGGCGGAGCTGAAGCCGGGCAGCAATTGTCGGATCTACTCTATGGGCCGCAAGCGGTTCTGTCAGATCATGTCATGCTCCCGGTCTGACTCCGGCACCTACACATGTGACACGGGGGATATCAACACTTCTTGTTCACTCGAGGTGTACGGTTAGTGTCCAACACACACCACGTAAACTCAGTTATATGTTGTGGTGTTCAAACGCTGAAACTGGATGAATGGATTATACACCTCCACCTAGAGGTTGCAATGAGAGAGATGCTTATTCTGTTTTCGTTGATCTAAGCTTCTTTACTAACCTCACAGAGCATACGGTGGAGATAGTGCACGACCTGGAGGACCTTTACATTAAGGAGGACCAGAACGCCGTCTTCATGTGTGAGGTTTCCTTGGAGAATGTTGCTGGGGAGTGGTACAAAGATGGCCACAAGATCCGGCCCACTAGCAGCATCAAGATCCGCACTGAAGGTCAGAAAAAGAGGGTTTTGATTGATGACGGGGGAAGAATAATTCTGTTAAGATGGAAATATAAATTAGATCAGTTTATCAGTAAAGGTACCAAAGGTGTGAAAAGATGCAGCACATCTGTTAGTAGAATATCTAGAGGTGAATAACATATTTTGAGCTTCAATTTAGATTGTCTGAAGAAGTCTGTTCTTCTTCAGGGACCAAACACTTCCTACTAATGTGCAACGTCACTGCCGAGGATGCTGGGGAAATCCGCTTTGTAGCCAAGGATGTTGAATCCACGGCTTCCTTAGAAGTAGAAGGTAAGTCCTTTTTTGACTCTACAACTTTATTCTTTTAGAATGCTGGCAGCGTGAAAACCTTTCCTTTTACTTCAGAACTCCCCGTTTGCATTGTAAAACCGCTGCGAGATCGAACAGCCTTGGAGAAACACCGCGTGATCTTGGAATGCACCGTTTCCACGCCTCGCTCCAGCGCAGTCTGGTACAAGGGCAGCGAGGAGCTGGTTCCCTCGGATCGAGTGGAGATACTGGCCGACGGATGCTCCCACAAACTGGTGATCCAGCAGGTGGCTGTGCAGGATGAGGGCACCTACAGCGTTGAGGTTGGGGAGCACACATGTAAAGCCAAACTGATGGTGGAAGGTATGTTGGGAACTCAGGATTTGTTTGTAGCAATACTAATGTATTATAATAAGGTAAAATGTACTTCACTCTTATGTATCTTACCATAGTAACACTTGGCTTTCTTTGTGCAGCCCAAGCCCTCGTCATGGTCACAGAGCTCAAGGATGTGGAGGTAACTGAGCCCGAGCCGGCATCCTTCCAGTGTGAGGTGTCCGTCGCCATTAACAAGCCGCCCCTCTGGACTCTGAACGGAGAGGCCCTTCTGCACGGCCCCTCGGTCCGTCTGGAAGACCACGGGAGGGTCCACAAACTCACCCTGAAACAAACCAGCGCGGACATGAGCGGCGTGGTGAAGTTTACCATGGGCAAGGCCAAGAGCAGTGCCACGCTCAGTGTAACGGAAACTTAGGGGAAGAGATAGAAAAGCAAGCGAAGGGGAGACAAAGAATGAAACTGACTTTAAAAACAGGAATTTCCCATCTCAGCCAAACCTTTCTACATGCATTTGGCAAGATTGGATAACCTGCATTTCCCATCCCAGATTTTATTTTAAAATTTAATTGAGGTTATTTAGCGTCAATATGTTACTTCAGTCAGGTTATTCTTTTATCTTTTTTTTACTGGGTCGTATATATTTATTAGCCTGATTTCCAATTGAATTTAAATACTTATGTATTCTGATGAAAATTCTCCAAAATAAATTTTCAAAAAAAACGTTATATTGTGGCAAATTTATGTCACTTGTTTTCTGAATAAGGACACAATCAATGTCTTAACACCATACATCAATGCTAAATAAACTAATATTTTGCATAATTATTAAAATGTACCACCTTCCAACAGTCTTTGTTAATGACAGTTTTGAGTTTTTAATTTACCTTCCCAACCAAGATGAACAATTCAAGTATTCAAGTGTTTATCCTCCTCGCTATAATCACTCATACTACTTATAACTAGTTTATAATTACATAATAATAATTTACTTACGTTAATATCTCACCTTGTAAAAAGAGAAGAAAAAATGTAGACGAAAATATGTTAGTAGTTAAGGTTAATCAAAGACTGCATTCGAGACAAATTCTCCTGAGCAATAACGTTAATTCCTCCCATACAGCTATACAGCTCATACAAATGTGCAAAATTGTGATGTATAATCATCATATTTGTTGGAAGAGTGGATTAAGAATGTGCAAGAGGCCGAATCTCTAAACCCCCAGCCAGGTTAGTTATTTCGTTAACGTTACTCTGGTTACAGTAGAAAGCTAGCTCACCTGTAACGTTACTCATCACTTTAGTTAAACAAACTTAAAAGTATAAGTTAACGCTTTTAGAGATTAAGAACAGTAATTATAATAATAATAATATTCCTTGGTGAAAAAACAACACTACTGTGTCCAGAACTGGGTTCGTTATAGATCACCTTTCTAGCAGCAAACCGCTTTCTAGCTAAGCTAGTTGGCCCTAGTTAGTGCTAACGTTAATATCAGACGCTATTAGCGGTTAGCTAACGTTAGCTCACTTGTTAGCTGCTACGGACTGATATTAACATTTATCTCAGGAAATTAGACCACAGCTAAAATTAGAGTAACTATCGTACTCACATTTATTGAGTGTCCAGAAACAAGACTCCAAATGTGAATGTTTCTCTGCGTTTGGTAGCTTTCTAACTTAGTACCGTTCATTAGGATCACAGACAAGCGTTTGCTAACAGGTTAGCTGACAGATGGCTAACCAACGGTTACTGACGCTCGTGCTGCCACCAGCCGGTTGGGACGTTAAACAAATAACGTCACTTGACTGAGGTCGCTGTGACACACTGTATAAAGTAATAAGTAATACTATACTATTCGCAGCGTCAATCAGTCAATTTAAATAAAATAATAATAAAAATGGGAAATAGGTAAATTAGTGGAAAACTGAAAAAACATATTTTACCTAGTAAAAATTATTCATATTCTAACAACACTAACTGTGATACAATAGGATTTCATTTGACAGATGCTTGTGCTGTGTTTTTTTGTTTTGAGAAGAAATGCTCGACGTAAAAAGCACTTTGACCATCTTTCATTTAACGTTTATGGGTGGGGGAAAAAAATGTTATTACATACAATACTTTTATAATTCGGCAATACAAAACAGTTCCAAAATTAGGTTACATCTATTCAATCATGAGTACAGTAACAGGAATATTCCATATATTAATGAAGATTTGTTTGCCTTATTACTGTGCAAAAGAAAATATACATATCTACTGAATGTGTAAGAAGCACAGTATCAGCAAATGGGCCCCCATACTGATAACACTTATATATGTAATCAAATGACTGATAAAAATGACTTAATGTTCCTATAAATACTCATGTTTGCCAATGAATTACAAAGAAAACCAGTCATTTGGGACATGTGATGGTGGCTACATGAAACGCACCCTATCAAAATAAAAACCTTGTCATGTGTCTACAAGAGTAAGATACTATCCTTTTAGTAATCTGCTGGTGCTTCTGTTCCATATATTGGCCTATTAATACAGGAGGTAAACAACCAGGTCTTGCATGAAAACAACAAAACTAACTGAATAAAACAAAACAGAAAATAATTGTTTAGAAACAAACTTGGCTTATTTGATTGACGAGAATTTGTTGAAACAGAAAATAACGCGAAAGCTCCAAATATTTCGGATTTAAGTGTGATCCCAGCCTCATCCGTGTAAAGTTACATCTCACACGCGATGGAGGCTTTTAGGCAAATCCACGGCTTCATTCTTCAGGCCACACATGGTATTGTCAACGCATAGAAGGAAGATAGCAAGAAGCTTGCTACATCACCATAGTCCGTAAAGCAACACAGATGCACTTTGTCGGACCCCGTGTGAGCGTTTTAAAGAAAAATTCCACCCACAAATCATTTTTCGCCCAGAATTCCTTTCCTTGGGCAATTTCTATGACTAAGAGCAACTTCAGTAGCAGTAGTGTGAACGTCTTTTCCTCCTGTGATCGAGTTCTCCAAACGTTAATGTGAAATAGCATGCACACAAAAGGAAGCCTGACATTTAGAGGTCATGTTCAAATACTTTTTAAACTCCAAAGTAGCTGCAGCATAATTACGTCATCGGAGTACAACAGAATCAGACCAATAACAGACCCAGAGGTGCAAAAGTGAATCACTACTAGCCATCTTTCAGGATGAATTTCTTTTTTTAAATCTCACTTTTTGCTGTCAGACGTGTGTCTGCTCACAGCACCTCACACATCCCCGTCCCGCAAGCACATTTCATTACAGTCCTGAAAATGTTTCCAACCTACGTACCGCTTCAAAAAAAAGAAAATATGTAGGAAGAAAGCGTTACGAGTCGATCCCGGTCCCCTCGGGGCTCAAACGTTCATCACCGTACGTGTGTGTGGGCAGACGCATTTGGGCCGTCCCTCAATCTCTAAACAACCCTTGGAAATCAAGTCTCAAGAACACAGCAGCTGCTTTTTCGCTTGCAGATGGTTTGATATTCATATTAGTGTCTTACATGGCTTAGGTAATAGGGCTCATTGTTTTGGGGTTTATATTCCGCTGACAAATTAAAAAGGCATTAGAGTGTTGTACAGTTGTTGCTGCAGAAGAACATTTTTCTCTGCCTACATCAATACGAGAATTAAATACACCATCTAATGCTGTTTAGTAAGAGGAGTCGAGTTTTAAATTGGGCTGAAATAATAACAGTCACAGTGAGGACTATAGACTGTACTTGTAAAGTGCTGTCCAATTGTTTTGTCATTAATTCATTTATCAACTCCGGATTACTTTGATCGGATTCATCCATAACACTGTAACAATGATTCAAAACTACCTGATCAATATCGCTGTAAAAACTCGCCGGCGATCGCAAGCGTTTTTTTCTGCAGACAAATAGTGTGACATTTGACTAAATCAGGATGTGTAGCAAAGATATTGTTTAAAAAGAAATCTACAGTACTCATACACCATCTGCTCACTCAATGATGAGGCCGAAGTTCATTTACAAGTAAATATTTCCAGAATTTCCATCTCCGCTCGCTTACCGAACCCTGCACGATGTGCAGAGTCATGGCGACGGGCTTCCTGCGCGGGCTCAGCCTGAGCCTCCTCCATCCTTTCATCCCACGTCGAGCTAATGGGGACGAAGTTACAAATTACAGGGAGCGTTCTGTTTGACCAGCAGGTGGCGGCGGCGAGGCCGTTTGAGGTCAGCTGAGTCCCGAGTCCCGAACATGACCTTGGTTTGAAAGCGGGAAGCAGTCTGGTGGGCGGAGCCTCGAGCCTCGCTGGTCGGGGAGAGGGGCGAGGGGGGGGGGGTGTGTGTGTGTGTGTATCCGTTCTTGTACGCCGTGTTGTTCAGAGCTGAAGCGAGACGCGGCGCGCCGTTAGCTGGCGGCGCCTTGGTGCTTGAGGACCGTGTAGACGTTATCCACACGGCTCAGCCTCTCGAAGAAGGGGATGAGGTCCAGCAGCTCCGTGTCGGCCATGTCGTCGAACCACGAGGCCACGGGCACCTGGAACCAAGCCGGAGACCATCAGCGACCGCGCCGCTCACCCTTTGCTGCCGACCGGCAACACGACGACCCGCGCCCCCGGCCCGTTCTACTCACCGCGTTGTCGGGGTGGAAGATGTAGGAGGCGGGGGAGTTGTCCACGATGATGACCTTGCTGAGGTCTCGACCCAGGCGGCTCAGGTCCTTGACGTAGTTGCCTCGGTGGAAGACGCAGGACTCCCGGAAGAGGCGGGAGCGGAAAGCGCCCCACTTGTCCAGGAGGTCGGAGACGGGGTCCGCGTACTGCGGCGATTAACAGAAGTACAGATGTAATACTGTAATGCGTTTTTACGGTGTTCGGTTCAGTTTTGCAGTTTTCCCTCCGAGGTAAATAAAAACCTGCAATTCCGCTGTAGTTGACTCACCTTGGCTAAGCTGGCGGTGAACAGGACGCACTCAAACAGCTCCCCCATTCTCTTGAGGAACTCATCGACGTGGGGCCGCTTCAGGACGTACACCTGGACGACGCAGGAATTTTTAAACCACGTTCAAACACGGGTTACGTCTGAGAAAATAACCCACATGTTTCCAACAAACCGTAACCGCCCGAGGGACCGCGGCGCTTTGTGGTGGCGTTTAACATAATCAGATGATGACGGAACAGGTCAAAGGTTTACGGCACGCATATTTAAACACTGTTTAATCAGAGTCGTGTCCGCGTCTTGCTCCCTTGGAGTTCCTCCGGCTCTCTTCCCTCTGCACTGTCGGTGGATGAGGGTAGCGTTCCTGAACCAAGTCATCCGGAATAGGCTGTGCTTGTCTGAACAAACCTATCCTGGATTACTTGAACCAGGCCCAGACCCGCGGTGCGTCATCCGTCTCCAAATCACTCACTCCGCGAGGCGCCGTCCCCTCACAGGACGCCACAAGTTACAGGGGGAGACATTTGGGGGGGGTGGAAATGTAATGCAGACATTACCTGGTGTACTGTTCCATCTATCTCCACGGGAATGATGAAGTCTGCATTGTTCACAGGCTGTTGAAATGACAAAAAAAAGACTAATGGAGGTTTTTCACATCATAAGGAAGTCAGGTTTACATAAAATACAAGATCAAATCTGTGGCAGTCTGTGTGTGTGTGTGTGTGTGCATGGACGAGTGAATGCTCGATTGCCACGGTGACAGAAACGTCACCAACGACAACCAGATGTAGAAAAGAGGAGCTTTTTATTACCCGTCACATGATGTCATGTGATCACAGGCCAGTCAAATCTTTGAGTTTCCTCACCTTGAAAGAGCTGTGAACTAACGTCTCATCCAGGTCTATAACCACGCAGATCTTTCCTGAGTCTTTAGACTTCACTGGAGCCAGCAGGGGCTTCACCTGGATCTAAAAAGGAAGCAAAATCAGACGTGAAATCTCTCCCACCCCCCCGACAGATTTGTATCTCCCCCGTGCTGTGAATACAACCTTGGAGCCGGCTCCGTTCTCCTCCACCAGCAGGGGGGCGTTGTTGTTGACGGACGGGGGCTCGGCATGGTCTCGACACAGGCAGCAGAAGAGGCTGGAGAAGAGGCCTCGGCTCCGGGGCTTCTTGGAGGACAGAGAGGGCGAGGAGCCTGCAGAGGAGGGGGAGAGGGAGGAGGAGGAGGAGGAGGTCACCACAGCTCCCTCGGCAATCAGCGGCGAAACCCTTGACTAAAATCCTTCCATCAGCAGCGAGATTTATGGAAGATTGCCCGACCAGGAATCAATTTGCGGGATGATAAGCGTCACGCCGGCGGCTCCATCGAGCCAGTGAGCGTAGGACAACAGTACAAAGTGCTGCCAGCAGCTTTGCTCACACTTCAGTCGCGTGCACAGGCGCTGCGTCCCGCCAGCGGCTCTTGAGTAACGCTCTGATTTCAGCAGCGGACGCGGCGCTACGCGGCATTACGAAAGGAATCGTGACACCTTAAAAAGCCGCCGTGGGAAGTCATCTTTGTGATGTGATGTGATGTTTTAAAAGCAGCGGTGAGGGAGGGGGGGTAAGTTTGGGGGTTAGGTTTCACTTGTTCGGTTGATTCCATCAGCTATTGTACTTCTTTCCCACTAAAAGTATCCGGCTCCGGCACATGACTGCTTTGTGATCCCCAGAAGTCTGGCATGAGCGCGTTTCTTCCCCACACTTTGTTTCAGTCCCCCTCTCTCCCCATCTCTCCCCCTCTCTCCCCCTCTCTCTCTCCGGACGTGACCGTGCTACCAACACACAAACCGCTTTCATTCCCTCCTCCAAATTTGTGGATTCAAACTGCGTCCGACCTTCCGCCGCGCCGGGCCCAAAACAGGAAGAGGAAACAGACGGGAATCAACGGAGGAAGCTGCTCGCCGCGGTGTTTTCTCATTCTTTGGTGGAGCCGGAGCTTGTGATGCTGTCGTGTTTTGCTTCATCCACTTCCACTTTTATGAATCGAGACTCTGCGAACGTTATACAGCGCTGAACTGAAATGGTTCAAAAGGGCTGTCTTGTATTTGTGGCAGATTATCGCCTAATAAACATAAACTTAAGCCGTAGACATTTGTGAAAGTTAATCGTATTCAGTTCCGTGTGACCTCGATCACTCCCTGATGTCCTCACCCACTGTGCTCTTCACTGCTTGCTTCACCTTTTCACTCCCGTTAGCTGGAGTATTAATGCTTTTCATACCTTGTAGTACCAGGCATGAATAATCAGCATATATTGTCCCAACACAACGAATGAAAGGGCCGTAGACGTGCGGTTCTTTGAGAAGAAGCGGCAACGTTGCAGCATCGTAAGTTGTGGCTACAAACCACGATGAAAACTACCGCCTGATGTTTTACAGATTAAACCCCTCAGATAAACATTTCATATCAAGCGGCTTTTCGTTTTCACTGCACCCACATCAGTCGTCCAGTGAGGCGGGAAAGCACGTTCAGGCTTGTGATTAAACGTTTTGGGAAATAATAACAGAAGGTTTACTGCCTCTCCACTTGGACTAAAATCCGATTTCCTCAAACTTGCTGAAAAGGAATAATTCAAAAGATGCTTCATCCCTGCGTGACTCCGATGCACTCGTGATAAGATGTTTTGCCCTTTCAGATCATCAGCTGAGGATCCATAAGCAAGTCTGACGGTATGAACATTTTCCCGTAACAGACGCTCACGCTCTGAAGGGCAGAGCTTCGGTCACATTCTTTGAGCTCCGATGCATGGAAAACACAGGGTTGCCGGTATTTTAGAACTATTCCTCAGGGCAACTATGAGACATTTCAAAATAAAAGCTTTCTAAAGAATAACAATAAAAAGTGTGCACTTCTCTGGCCTTTAAATGCATTTTCTTCTGTTGATTTCCAGCCATTTTTGCATTATCCTTTGAAAACGGCCCCCATTAATGGCGCAATACAAAACCAAGCTGTACTCCCAGGTACATGAGAACCTGACGTGACAACTCCTGATCTGCATTGACAGATAAGAATTACAGAGCCTAAACATTGTGTTAAAAAAAGAGCCACAATCTGTCGCAGTGATCTAAGCGGCACGTTGAGCGACGCCTTGTGAGGTTGAGGAACACGTAAAAGATTGTCCTTCTTCTGTAGACACCCTCCATGCAACCGTATGCCGACATTTCATCCAGAAACTGAAACCGAAATAGTTCTTGTGATAAAAAATGAAAATAAAAACACCCGCTGGTCATCATGACGTCCCAGTGGAAAAAGTAAACATGCAGTTTTAGAGTGGCAGCTGTTTGCCACAGAGCGAAAGCGTGGGCAAGGACGCGGTGACATAAGACGTGAGGTTATTGCACAGGTAGAGATTTCTCCCGCTAATCAGACATCACCCGCAACAATACGCCTTCCACTCCCGGCACAGCTCAGGTATCGAGGTGACCTTTCCGCATGCTGGAGGTGACGTCAGACGCCGGCCTTCGCGGGAGCTCCTTTGGGAATGACGACTGACAATTCACAATCGGTATCCTCTCATCGATCCGTGCACAGCGGCCTTCTCGGCAGGGCGAGCTAGTGCGGCAGAGCTGATAAGGTTGGGGTTACTTTGAGGAGGGAAATCACAATCAGGCCACTCGTTAGTTAGGGAGCAAACGGAGGGTCACCGTAGTGAAGTAAACAGAGCCAAGTAGGAAAAGCGACATATGATCATCACACTCATGACCTTACTTTAAATACGCACGGTGCCTTCAAATATTCCCATATGATGCTATTATGGTTTATGTGTGTGGTCAGTGGTGACTGGAAGAGATCCTCGTTTACGTCATTTCCTTGACGTTGACCCCAGGCCGGAGGCCGCGGCCGCAGTCCACGCAGGAGTGAGACGCTGTGACAGTTTCAGGGCACTATCAGCGGACACGAGTTGCGGTGTAAATGCAGATGTTGTCGCGCACGGTTCCCGAGGTGTCGACTTAACGGAGCTCTGCAAAACCTTTTTGTTTTTTTTTGTTTTGACGTGAGCGCAAAAACGCACAAATAAAAAAGGACACCTACCCCGCTCTTCTGCGGCTTTGTTTTCCTCTTCATCCCGGCTGACTTGGGTGATTATTGAGGACGGACTGTCCATCACATCCAGGTCTGGTTCAGAAGTGCTGATCTCACACTTTTAAGTTACGGATAGTTCGCTGACTCGGTGCATTAAAACCAACTCAACATGTACGAAAACGAAGCCGAAGCACCCCAGAGAACATCGCAACAAGTCGGCCTACAGCACGGCCATTTCGCCTCGGGTGTTGTGGTCCGCTCGGGACACCGACACAACAACAACAACAACAAAAACGTGTGAAACTCAAATGAAAAAGCATCTGCCGAGGAGGTAGAAACTTTGATTCAACATGGAGCTCAACTCCGCTCGCAACTTCAAGATACAAACACGGAGGTTTCAAGGCTCCCCATTTCCCTTAAAGTGGCGCACTAGAGGAAAGGCCGTGTGCAACGTCGCGCCCTCCTCCGGCGACGACGCGTTTGACGACAGTCCCTTGTAGTAGCACGAGCGAAAGTTGTTCAAAACTTAGCTAGTTAGCTAAACTAGCCGGATAGCTTATGGACATGTTACTAGTCCAATTTAACGACTGACAGACACAAATGTACACATTTACACGGATATCGTTGGATATTTTGGTCCACAAAATGTTAAAAAATAACATTACAATACTATCCTAATGTTAAAAGATTAAATACACGATGTTATTTACGAACAGGCTACATGTAGCAACATCAACTAACTTTAGCTGACGGTTACTCCTGCGGTACCACTCGGAAAGCGATACCATGGCAACGCTTACACCGTATTTGCAACATCTGGACATGTATGTAGATTTGTGTCTGTACTACTGTATTTGTTGTGTATCGGCCATTATTATTGAAAAGTTGCCCAACATAAAACTTTTTAAGTAGAAGTAGCCGTAGCGAAACGCCCAGTTCGGGTCCCCTTGAAACCGCCTTGATCCAGGGACCGTCGATAAAGTGCCTCCTCTGTCTCCAGTGGGTTTTCATTTCTCCCTCGAAATACAGTAGCGGGGTTAACAGTCTGACCGTTTCAGAACACCCTCATGTTCTAGTGCAGTTTGGATCTAAATCGTTTGTAAAATAAAGATGTTTTGTATAAATATGTTCCTGTATTTGTCATATTTTGTCATAGATGTGCGTTTTCCTTCCCTTGCTATTATTGGTTATTGTTTGGTGCAGGGAGGATAAACACATTTATTTGGGTGATTGAATCATGTACTTTAATTATCTATACAAAGAAGGCAATAATTTTTTCTTTCAATAACGGTACTGCTGCCTCATCTGCCTCTGTCAGTGTGCCTGCCTGTAAACATGACCGGGAGCCAGCATAAACTGACACTAATATTCCATTATTTATGCTCTTATTGGGCAGAACACTTTGTAGTGTGTATTTTTATAGCAGCAAACACCTTTAAAGTAAAAGAAAAGCACTGAATGATTTATTATTACCCATGACCAAAACTGCATTCCACAAAGCATCTAACTTTTCCCAATTGTATCAATGGTTTATTACATAGCTTCTCATAAAAACGTCTTCAACTTTTTCCCCACATACAAACACAGCAAATTGGTACATTCATAAATCTTCAAACGTTCAAATTGATACAAAAAGGAACACTGTGATAGAGCAACACACGACACGTTTTATTATTACAAGACCGCGTGTACTGTAAGGATCTAAATGAGTCTGTTGGAGTCGAACATTTCTCATTCCATTGTGAATCATTACTACCAGAGACACATTTACAACAAGAACTTTGGATATAAATCCGATTTAGGCACTGACTGGGTGATCATGATCTAAACAACCCAACCAACCGACGGGCAATGCTGAGAAAGCACAGCAATTAACCAGTGGATGACTTGTCCGTGTAAAATGTAAAATCCACATTACAGACTGCTTTTCATAGTTCATTACAACCACCGAACGAGAAAATTTACCAAACATTCCTAGCGCTCCCTAAAATAGTTAGTTTTATTCACAATCACAAAGACACTCCTTATTTTTATCTTCTTTTTTTCAGCTCGATCTGAATTTTAAAAAGTGATTTAAAAATGATCCCGCACACAAACAAACCCACTCACACATGCAAATAAATTAACATGTAAAAAGTAAACAATTTCAAGAAAAATAATTATATTTTTGGTTTTAAAATGTGTAATTAAATGCAAAAATAAATTAGCAGCATAAACCATGGTACATAAGTTGTTTACTAATAAATTCGGTGACACAAACAAGGCAGAATAAAAGCTAATGAAACAGATGTTCCCGGGCTGATCGTGCAGAGTGGAACACGATGTTTTTCTAAACTGAATATTAATGTGCACTTTCAGAAATCACTAGGGGCCAACCGGGGTATTGTGCGATCAAAGAACCCCCGTGTCCTCGCAAGGATGAACAACCCGAGCAGGTTCCTCAATTCAACGCGTCTCCTCCTCCTGCTTCGTTTCATCTCAGGGCCCTTTCGGCGTTGGATTCTCCAACAACACATGGATGTTCAACCCCCTCCGAACCCCACCCGGTGCCAGGCGGACATTTTTCCCTAGAGGGGCATCGCTGCGTTTTTTTCCAACCCACCGCCGCCTCATTTGGGTCCGGGGACGTGCGGCGCGCCCCCGGTGCTCCGGTGGGTGCGCAGCGGCATCCTGTGCTCGGTGGCTTCCTCTGTGCGCCTCCGCTGCCGCTCCACCAGGAACTCTTTGAGTCGGGCGGAGGTGAAGGTGAGAGTCTGCCTCCTCAGCTTCATCAGGTACGAGTCCTGCAACCAGGCTTGGGTGAAGCAGTCTCGCGTAGTAGGACGCGCCCTGGGGGGGTAATTTTTCATTACACAACATAGATAATCATATTATATATATATTTTGTCGATTCTCACCATGGGTAACTGCTCAACGTCTTCTTGAGAAAGGCGGAGGCACTTTGGGACACATTCTGGTAAAGTTTAGAGGGGTCAAACTTTGCCATCAGGATCTTGGATTCCACTTGTAGGGGGTCCTTATCTTCAAAGGGCAGTCGACCACTGAGCCTGATCACAATCACAGGAAACACTAAGTTGAGCAGGATCAGTCCATAATGCGACAAATTAATTTGTTAAATGTGGTGCCTACTTTACGTTATGATGTTGAGTTAGTGATTAAAACACACAATTCTCGACGCTGTGTTTTACTGTTATTTGTTAGTCCTGTGAAATCACATTAAATGAATTCCAAAGAGACGTCTCACACGTACATGATGTAGGTGACAACGCCAACAGTCCAAATATCGGCAGGAGGACCAACCACTTCCCCTTTAACCATCTCAGGAGCTTTAGAAGAGGGGATTTAGAGATGATAAGATTGGCGTTGTCAAAATGTGTCTTTTTGCTTCGATCGTTCTAGTCAGAGACGACCCTCACCCATGTACTCCAGCGTTCCCGCTGCCGAGTCCCGCGCTCTGAGGCTGAGGGGGTTGAAGCTCTGAGCGCTTCCAAAGTCTACAATCTTGACGGCGTTGAGGTTGGTCACCATGATGTTATCGGGCTTGAGGTCCAGGTGGAGGACGCGCCGGTTGTGGAGGTACTCCACCCCCTGGAGGATCTGGACCAGGTACGCCACCACGTCGTCCTCGGAGTAGCGGAACCTGTCCACAGCAAATGGAGGTTACTCTCTGATGAATTTTCCTGCTGTGTGGTTCTGTCTGAGTTTGTGTCCGTGGGTGCGAGGGGACGCCCCCGCCCTCCTACCTGTCGATGAGGCTGTGCAGCAGCTCTTTGCCGGTGCAGTACTCCGCCACCAGCACCAAGCAGTGCGGCGTGACGTAGGCCTCGTGTAGAGCCATGACCTTTTCGCTGTGAAGGGATTTCAAGATCTCGTACTCCTTCAGGACGTCCTGCTTGTTCTCCTGGTTGTAGGGAATAATCTTCGCCATGTAGATTTTGCCTGTCGCGTTCTCGCGGCACTCTCTGACGACCCCAAAGCGACCCCTGGCAAAAAAACAAATAAAAAAACACAATACAACAAGAGAACGAGAGTTCTTTATACACCCAGTCTGTGAGTCTAAATGAGGGATGTTTGTAGAGATATTTATCAAACATATCATGAGATTTAGATCTTTTAGTTTTAGATTATTTTTCAGTATTATGTATGATATACTGAGACTTTTATCCCACCACTTCGATTTATGGTAAAATTATTTTAACTGAAGGCCCTGAAAGCCAAACATTTGTCCTGCATTTAAGTTAAATTAAAAATTTGTAAGTAACACGAAAACCCCTCAGGATCATTTCTGCATGGTGGAATGTCTGAAAGTGCATAGCGGCCATAAAGCAGAGCATAAAAAGGATTAATCAACTCAGCTCAGTGCGCCTTCATAGACTGGCAACATCTTATCTGGTGAGTAAAAGCTTCCCGCAGTGTCAATATAAAACAACCAATAATCCAGAAGAAGGAACCTACAATGGCCTCCGTCATTTTCAACATTTGAAAAAGCCTAAAACACGCGCCTAACCACGGCCTTC
This sequence comes from Gasterosteus aculeatus, assembly GCF_964276395.1. NCBI lineage: Eukaryota > Metazoa > Chordata > Actinopteri > Perciformes > Gasterosteidae > Gasterosteus > Gasterosteus aculeatus. The sequence continues at coordinate 27,751,208 of NC_135688.1, forward strand.
CGCCTCACCTGGGTTTCTCCTCCAGGAAAGTGTACGGCTTCTGTGGAACCCCCTGGCGCAGAGCAGCGGAGGGCGTCGCGCGTCCTGATGGGGTGCTTCTGGTGGGGGTGCTGACCCCGTCACCAAAGGGGCTCATGCTGGAGGACTGGAGCACTGGTGGCGAGAAGGAGACGGGAGTCGGGGTCACACGGGCGGCGGGGGCGTATGTGGGCACGGAGGCCACTGCTGGTTTGACTGGCGTTGTCGATGGCGGCAATGCTGTTGCATTCTGGGTCATAGGCGACACCACGTTGACTGGACTCTGGGGCTTGGGGAGGACGAAGGGTGGAGGTGCTTTGACTGGGGCTGAAGGGGGGTGAGAGGAACCGGTTTTCGGGCCGTCTTGGAGGGCCGCAGGCGGCAGTTGGGCGTCAGAAGGCAGAGAGGGTGGAGTTTTAAGGGGCGGAGGTAAAGCAGCAGAGGAGGCGGCGGTGGAGACGGACGCGCTGGGAGCAATGCTCTGGACCGGCTTTACTGGAGGCACGGCCGCGGGTTCGGGCGGTGCCGGGACCGTCTTTACGACGGCCGTGGGGGGCGAAGCCACTGTGAGATAATGAAATACAACCTTTAGTCACCGCCGTTACCCAGCATGTTGTGATGGAGGCTTCCCGTGTGTGAAGTACCTGTCGAGTCCAGGCTGACTGGAGCAGAGGAGCCGCTGTACGGCCCCTGACCGGCCTTGTTGTTGCAGGAGACTCTGAACCTGAAAGCGCCCCCTGCTGGCAGGTCGGTGACATTGTAGTAGCAGTCCACAACTCCAGTGGCTACGGTCAGCCAGTTAGAATCGCCTGCAGCACAGAGAGAGGAGGGAGAAGTGATCTTCATGGATAAAGAACAGTGGTTTGAATGAGGCATCCTTTTTACATATTTAGGTATTCATATTGGATATAAATATGTTTGATTAATGGAATTACGAAGAGAAGAAAGACAAGTCTTATGAGTAAAATGTTGAACAGGTAAAAAGGAGAAAATAATCTTGTTTTGTTCTCTGGGAGGAGAAGGACTTCTGTTTGATCACATATTGACCGCCAGATGGCAGAGTTGTCAAAGTGGCTGACGTGAAATCTCATTTCTTACGTTTGCACGGTGAAAGAGAACCGAAATAAAATGTAAATTAGAGCGCGCACAGGGCAGATCCCGGGTATTAAAACGTGTTACAAAGCCAAACCTCATTGAAGCTTTTCAAACACTGCTACCACCAAAGTACTGTCAATAATACGGAAAAGGAATGTAGTTTCAAAACCAGCGAAACCACCTTCAGACCAATTCATAGTAATGCATTTCACAACCTGCTCTGAGCTAAACTGATGAAAGAATAAAAAAGTGACGGGACTCACCTTCGGTTTTTCTTTCAAGGGTGTAGCTGCATGGAGACTTGGTGTCTGCTGGCTTCCACAGCACCAGGGCGGTGTTGTTGTAAGTCTGAGGGACTTCAGGGGTTCCGGGCCGTTTCGGGACACCTTAGAAAGAGTGAAAAAGAACAAATTAGAGACATGAGTTACATAGTACATTGCAACGGATAGAGCAATCACTGGTTCACTATATTAAAATGTCACGTTAAGATAGCAAGGAAGAAAAGACAAGATGTTATTCAGGATATAAAAACCCGGTCCATATGATGGTGTGGGATTTGTAGTCACAACCAAACCAAGCCTGACACAAACAGCGTGGTTCCTTAATTTGTGGATGCATTTCCCTTTCAGCCTGTGCACCGGCTGCACCGGTGGAGCCCATACATCAGGCGAGATTAGCTGTCAGGTGTTTTTTTACGCGCAGCACAGAATTATCGGAGGGGAAAAAAATGACCTCAGTGTTTGACATTAGAAGGACTACGTGTCCCCGAGCACGACAAATAAAGTTCCAGTGAAAATCTGAGAAATGTATTTAGCAATGGAACCTGAAAAGTCTCATCCCAGTGGTCCTAAATCCCCGGAAGCATCATATGTTCCCATTACATGAATACGAGAGAAAAAAATCCATTAAGCCAATCTACAGTAAAAGTTAATCTCTTGACATTAATATTCATTTCAACTGCTCCAATATTCATTCTACTCTTCCTGCAATTAAAGTTAAGCGGTGTAAAATACATCACATCATGCGGGTAATCAGTGCATGTCTATGAAAGGCAAAGGAGCAGCTGTGCCTCTAGGAGACCCCGCTCTGCGTTAATGAACCTTTCCCCATCCATCCGCTACAGCAACAACATTTAGTTAGATAACTACGGGCCGAATGAGCCACTCACAGGCTATGGTCAACGTGCAGGAGGTGGTGATGGTAGCGATGGGGTTGGTCGCTATGCACTCATAAACTCCGGCGTCCCTCCGGCTGGACTTCCTGATCATAAGAAGCTGCCTGCCGTCTGGATGAGACATCAGGTCGATCCGCTCGTCCAACTCCAGCGGCTTACGGTCTGAAACGCACAGCAAATACAGGGAGCTGAGCGGCGCTTCGTTGATAAAACCACCAGGCGAAAGGCCGAAGCGGCGTACCCATGGTCCACGTGATGTCTGGGTGTGGACTTCCGGCGGGGAGGCAGCTGAGAGTGACCGGCTCCCCCTCCAGCAGGACGTGGTCTCTCAGCTTGATGTGGAACACGGGGGCAAAATCCGAAGGCGAGCGGATGAACTGCTGGCTTGTGGAGAGACCCTCCTCTTTGGGGACGGACGCAGGCAGGTCAGACCGAGACGGGGTTTTGTCCCTCTTGCCCCTCGTCAAGCCCCACCTGTCCCACCGGGAACGCCTGTCGGACTCTGAGGCTTTTCCGGATTGGGCACTGCAGGCGGATTCGATGGATTCCTTGGACGCGGCGCCGCCGCCGCTCTGTTTGGCCAGCTGGTTCTCGGGGATGCCCATCCCTTTGAGCCCCAGCCCCTCGGACTGGGAATGGCGGTGGCGGGTAAACAGAGGAGTCCTCGTTCCCTCCTCACCCTCCTTTCTCTCCTCGGACTGACTGCGGATCTTCGAGGTAATCCCCGCCACTTTCTTCTCAAACTTGTGCCGCATCGCCAGCACCGGGGAATCTGTGACTTTCATCAACTCCTTCTGCACCAGCTCCGTCTGACTCCCCCCGGCGCCTTGGCCGTTCCTGTCCTCTGACTGCGTCCTCATTTTGGCAGAGATTCCTGCCACTTTGGACTCAAACTTCCGCCTCATTGCAGAAACCGATGACTCGTCAGCTTTTCTTTGTTGCCTCTCATCCAGCTGCCTCTGCTCCGCTGCGCTGCTCAGCTCCTTTGTATCCAGCGACTTACTGCGCCCGATGGCCCATGAAACCCTTTTGTTCACAGCGGTTTCCTGCACCTCCTGGGGCGTTTCCTCCTTCGCTTTCTCCCCCTTCTTATCACTGGATGTGGACCTCTTGGCCCGCAAGGAAAACCTCCCGATCAGACTGAGGCCGGTCTCTCTCTCTTCTTCCCTTAAATCTTGGACAGACTTGGATTTTGCCAGTGGTCCTTTGGGAAGCATCTGGAGGGGCGCCCCCCTCGGCCCCGGCCTGTACACCTCCTCCCCGCCCTCGCCCGCCTTCCGGCTCAGCGCCGGGGATTTCTCCTCCGATTTGTTTCTGGTCAGTATTCGGAGGCCGCGGGTCAAAGACGACTCCCGCTTCTTGAATCTGGCTTGGAAGACCTCCTCAGAGTCGATGTCTTTGATGTCCGTTCTGAGCACGGGCTGGCGGGCGGGGCCAGCGATGTCGGGGTTTGAAGACGTGGAAGCAGAGGAAGGAGGCCGATCGGCGGTCGCCACTTTGGCAAACACTGCTGGGTGTTCGGGCAGCGGGGGGGTTTCTGTGGACCGGGTGTCATCCGTTGTGGTGGAAACGGCTTGAAGGACACTTGCGTAAGCAGAGGAGGGTTTACTAGTGTGCGCTTTCTCTTCAATCAGGTCCTTTTCATTTACATGCAACTCTTGATTTTCTTTCTTCTCTTCTACCTCATCATCCTCCTCCTCTATTACAATTATAGGAGTAATAACAGAGGGGGATCTGGAGTCACAGTCTTCTCCATCTGGTTTCTCTAACTGGGCGTTGGTCTTTTTCTGTGTTATAACATCCGTGTTCTTCTCATTCATACTTTGCATTTCACGTTCTTTCACATTGTTCTGTTTTTGATGTTGGTCCAACCTCGCTGGCGCTGGGAGTACAAAGGAAGTCTTCTTTGAAGGAGAGACGGACTCGGGTGTTTGTTCCGTGATGGCGGACATCGAGCTCTCCTTCTGGAGCTTTTCCCCTTCTGCGTCGCCATTGCGCCCCGAAGGGATCTCTAAGGGGGCTCCGAACCTGCGGTGTAGGGGCATGGGCTCGGAATCCCCCTGAGTGAACGAGGCGCTTTTACAAAAAACTCTGGTCGTCGGCGTGTCCTTCACGGTGCTCTCCGAAGACGCCGCTCTGTCGAGCGTCGGCGGCGCCGCTCTGGATCTCCTCAGGTTCCGATCGAGGGACGCGGTCCGCCTCTCGTCGTCCATGCCGAGTGTCTCAAACAGGGGCCCTCGCAGGCCGCTCATCTTTTTGTCCACGTTTCCTCCCCTGAGCAGCCGCTGTCTCATCAGCTCCAGTTTGAGGGCGTAATCCTCCTGGCTCAACTTGGCCGCCCCGGGACTCGGGCTGCGATTGGGTAGCTCCATGGAAACAGCCTTCTTCAGGCTCCTGGAAAGGTCTTGTGGATCCTTGTTTGCGGTTCCCTCCTCTGGGTTGATGAGCAGAAGCAGCGCTGAATCAGCAGAGCTGCCTCTTCTCATCGTCGACCTCCTGGATTTCGGCTGTGTTCCGTCTACCTCCACACTTGTTCCTTTTTCAAGAGGAACCAGTTTTGTCTTTTCCATTTCCTCCTCAACTGGGGTTTCCTCTTCATTCTTCAGAGCTTCATCAGCCCTTCCCCTCTTACCTGCCGTCCCCACCGTGTCCTTTTTCCTCGTCCCCTCAGCAGCAACACTCCATGCAGCGACGTCTTCTTCCCCCGGGATCTCGTTAAGAGAGACCCTGGAACCGGAAAAGGCCATGGACAGCGGCATGGGAATGAAGGGCAGTTCATCTACATCCGCGTCGGAGTCAGAGGAAGAGGAGGGGGGTGGGGAGCCTTCTTTTAAATGCCGGGCCACAGCAATGGAGACGTGGTTGGACGACTCATTCAAAAGCTCTGGGATCGACCGCATGACCATCTTTGATTTGTAGCTGATTAGGGAACGCTAGAAAAAGTACAGAAAAAGGGAGGACAAGGTGAGTTTGTTTCATTCACTACTTTATCTCCACGTCAGGGCGGGTGGATGAGGGGATGTGGGGACGGTGCTTTCAGGGTCCAATCGACGGCCCACCTGCAGTACCATCGCGGCCCACACACTGGGAATCGCTGCTTTAGGGGATTCATTTAGGCCGATGGATTTAACATTTAGTTCACGGGGCATGCCGGACTATTCCATGAGAATTATTCAGCACCTGAGACATTCATTTGCGCATAATAAATGAATCTACCGATGCTTACCTGCCATCGTCTTCTAGACAGAACTTGCTTAAGCAAAGCTGTGCTGATGCTCTTGTTGGTTGGCGACTGCAAGACAAAATGGGCGGAGTCAGCATAAACTAAAACTTTAGTTTCATTCCTGTCTTTATTCAGAAGGATTCTACAGAGGGCATTTATAGCTTGATTCAACATTGAATTCCTGACACATAGTGAAAGACATTTTCAGACAGTTTCTAATGGCTGGTGTGATTAAAACCCTTTTGACTCTAAAATGCCAACAAAATGAAACGCATATTTTGGACCTGGCTTCATCCAATGTTCAGGTTTCTGTTTTGGAATTGTGTGCAAATTAGCACATATTACAAATGCTTAATTTGCATATAAAAAAAGCTAATTTCATCTTCAGTTTTGGGGTGATCTTTAAGCTAAATACAATGTCACTGTAATCACCTGTGAATATGTTCCCCCGACAGTTGGGACATGTCTTTTCTAAAATAACTCACCTTGAACCAAGGATGGCGAAGGCACTCGATGGCGCTTGGTCTCCTAGGAGATGACAAAAAAAGAGGGCGGAGCATGCTACTGCTTAGACAATGGCAACGCAACAGTTACACATATTTATGGTAGAAGTCATTAAGCTGCTTACAGTCTGTCCGCCACCAAAAGCTTGATGACGAATCCCTTGGCTTCTCTACAGAGGTCGGCGAACATGCTCTCCTCAAACGCCACGTTGTAGTTACGGATGTTTAAGGCTGTCGCTCGGTCATTCTCACCAGCAAAGGGAGACACTCCAGTCAGGCTAAAAATGAAATGAAATAAAGATATCTGTGCCTGTTGTACTGCACTGAAACAATGCAAACTAGAAACAATGATAACAAACATACCAGAGGTACGTGATGACACCAGCAGGCCTGTGGGAGAGCAGGACAGATGATTGACAAGGGGATTTTTGTTTTTGGGGAACAATATCTGTTGCCAATAACAAGGCAGCGCAGTGTGGAGTCAGACTGGAGAGCAGGTGGCTCACCATATGTCCGTTGCCGTGGAGACGGGAGTTTGGTTAACAATCTCCGGTGCGACATATTCTGGCGTGCCGTATCTGCAGTAGTGCTCCTCAGAAGTCTCCAGTTTCACGGCGTTACCAAAGTCACATATGCGGATCAGGTCACTCCCAGGACTTGCCATTAAAATGTTTTCCGGCTGAAAGCGGGTACCCCGAAACACACCGTTAGGTTCTGCTGAGAGAATGTGGTGAAATGAATGAGATGCAGGGATTCAGAACTAGGGTGGACGAATACCTTCACATCTAGGTGGGCGATGTTTTTTTGGTGAAGATAGCGAAGACCTTCTAAAAGCTGCTGGACGCTCCAGCGGATCTGCAGCGAAAACACAGGAGGAATGAAATCAACAATCATTTTACGTAATGATAGCGCAGTGCAGGCAGCACACACACACACACACACACACCTCCAGTTCCTTCACTGTTGTTTTTTTGGCCAGTCTTTCCAGCAGCTCCTCGTGACATCTTAACACGGTTGAGGAAAAAACAAAACGGAGCTGTGGCTTGACTGCACAGTCCAAGTGGTGGGTGCACAAGCAATGAATTATAAATGAGAAACTCCCACGCGTCCCATCGCTGGCTAATTCCACTGTTCGGGTAAAGAGTCAGGGAGAAAAAGCTGTGGTGCGCTTCATTCATGCCTCCAGGGGAGCGCGGGAGACATCAGGATTAATGCTTTGGATCTTTCATGTCCTTGAGATGCGTTTAAGAGCAATGAAGCAGAGTGAATTTGAAACAACGCTGCAGGAAAATATATGACCATTGTGAGATGTACTGGTAAAATATATTATAACATTGTTTGTGCCAAAGCCGTGTCTCAAGTGTCCTGTATTTGACCCTGATGTGCAAAGAGCAGCATGATACAAAATGTTAGTTTGCAGCTGTGTCCTGAGAAGGGAGGACGGTTGACTCGATCTCATAGAAGCTTCAAAACAAAGGACTTCTGTTCATGGCCTTGGTTTATATCTTATTCGTTACGAAAGTTCAGGATCCACGTTTTACTCTATGTCAATTAATTATGATTTGCACCGGCCACTGAGGAGGATCTTGTGTGTGTGTGTGTGCTACCCTCAGCTTCACCTGGGTTCTTATCTCAACCTGCTTTGCAGCTTCTCGTAACTGGCACGGAGAACGTTCTTCACATGTGTATAAAAACTCAGCGTTTTCACTGCTCGGAGACGTCATTACGCCGAGCGCTGAGATACGTGCTGCTGTGTTGGACCTCCTGCTTGCAAGCAATAGTTAGAGCCAGATATCTGCGGAGAATTGCTCATGTAATCTTTTTCTCTTCTAAATAAATGTTAACTTTTTGACTTTAATTGATCAACGTGCTGCGATTCTTCTCATCAACCAACTCGGGGGGATCGGAGATCTTGACACCATCTAAGCAACCAGAGATGAAAAACACATATTTTCTCTGCTTGGACAACACAGATCAGAGATATTAAAGAATATATTTTATCACAGATGATAAGATGACTGAAAGGATACAGTTCGGTGATGAGGACCACCACACTCCTCTTCTCGAAGGCGTCTTGGAAATAGACGATCCTCTCGTTGTCCAGCTCGGACAGCAGGTCCATCTCTTTGAGAGCCATGGTTTTCCTCTTCCCGCTCGCAGAAATGAACTTAGCAGCGAACTCGGCCTTTCCCTTCTTCTGAACCACCCTCTTTACATAGGAGAAGGCCCCCCTGCATCCAACAATGGAAACATTTCTGCTTTAATACATAGCAGATGACTAGTCTAGGTTAAATTTAAAGTAAGGAAAAAAAATCCTGTCGAATCCTTTAGTTTCCCATCAGACGAGATATAAAAGTTACATGAGCTGGAGCAGCCTCGTTACAGATCAAATTATAGCTACAAGCATGGAAGTCCATTCTTGACCTTTTTGAACAGTAGGTCTGACATAATGATATCCGCTTAGATATAAACTGAAGGCTTTTAGGAGCTTTACATGTAGAGAATAAAAGGTCTCTAAAGGGAGGTAATGTAAAACCGATGCTGTGGATTGGACACAAAATTCCCTGAGAAAGATTTAAGGAGCGAATCACTGACAGTGTTGACCTTTTCCACCATTTAAATAATTGATTCTCCTTGGCGAGTCAGCACTCCCTCAGGAGAATGGAGGAACGGGGAGGGAGGCACGGCCATTGCATGATTGACTGCTTTCTAGTGTTGTTTGGGAAAACAAATCAGAATTCCATCCGTTTATGCTGCTCCGTTTAACAACCCAAACACGTCGTCCGCATGTTCCGATCTACAACTCAGACCAAAACAAATCATCTGTCGGCGTATGCAATCGCTCCTCTTCGGCGGCCGGTGACTCACTCTCCCATTGCCGTCAACTCTTGTTCACCAGGTGAGACTCCGCCCCCTCCCGCGGCCCGACCTCGAACAGACATTACAGCATATTTACTCGCCGCGTTTGAAGCGGAGTCAGTGACACACACACACACGCACTCACCTCCCAAGCTCCTTGTGGACATCATAGTAATCAGTCAACCGCCTCATCTTCCTCAGAATGGTTCCTTCGTCCTCCATTGGCTCGGCTGCTTGCTTTCGCTCTGCAGGGAACGACAACAGAGTGTGTTTGTGTGCATGCATGGCTTTACATGTGTGCCAGCGTAGCGACAGATGGTTTCACATTGTGGTTCTTTCTCATTTGTGGTAGATTTAGAGGAGCAATTTTCAACAACAACCAGTGTAGTGCTGCATCAGGAGATAGTTAAAATCGAAAATAAATGGTGAAGATCAAAAGCAAATAGAGGAAAAGCCTGTTGATACAATATCAGGCCTTTAATTCTCCAACAGAACAGTATTTATCATTCAAAAATGCTACCTCATTGTATGTTTACATCCCACAGGATTATAATAATGGTTACTAGGACGAATTTCTTTGTTCAGACAGTACTTTTTATGTTTTGTGGGACTGCCGACCTTTATGAACTGTGAGCTCAGCTTTGCAGGAGTTGGAGCCGGCCAGGTTCTTGGCAGTGGAGGTGTACACTCCGGAGTGTTCGGGGCGGGCGTTGAGGACAACGAGGGAGTACTCGGGGTCATCGTACACAAATGTGAAGTGGTTGCTCTCAGAGAGGAGGACATCGTCCTGCGACAGACCAATCCAATATGGTCAACATGCTGCGCCGTTGCACAACAATTCTGCTGATTTCAATATCATGCTTCTTTAGGCTTTTGTGCAGCATCACTTTCACTTCTTTAGCTGATATCAGGTAACCTTAAAATTATTTTACCTTGAACCACAGGATATCTGGGTCTGGTTTTCCTTCAACCACCACAAGCAGACTGGATGTCTCCCCAATGTGAACATCCACATCCTCCATGATGGTTTCAAACTTGGGAGCCACTAAGGAAGAAAAAGTAAAAAAGTAATTAGAAAGTAAATGCCCTATTCTCTTCTTTTTCAAAGACAATTACACATAGGTCTTCTTTGCTGGCGCTAACCGCTGCCAAGAGAAAGTAGTAAGTCCTTTGGATTCAAGGTAAATTTATCTCCAGGTGTTCTGCCTCAATGAAACTGACCCGCCATCGCCAGCTGAAGCGTGCAGAGGTCGCTGCCAAACTGGTTGCTGGCCGTGACCACAAGCTGACCGATGTCTGAGCTCCTGACCCTCTGGAGCTTCAGGGTGTGTTGATCGTCGTCTGGCATGCTCATCTCATGCATCCCCGGTCGATTGACCAACACCACCCCTCTCCTGGGGAAGACGGGGGCAACATATTAAAGCTGTGGTACTTTTTCAGCAGTGCGCACCACACACCCTGCAGAGGACGAAGCCTTTACAGAGCTCCTGGGAGAAAGTGTGCCTGAACAGGAGATGTTAAATTCAAACGGAGCAAACCACTGCACAGTGGTGCTCCTCGGTGCTGGTCCACTTCATCTGCTCCTGCTATTCTACTTGTGATCAGTAGCGAATAACATGAGGCTGTTCACAATGTGTTCCATCTCAACGGATCAAACGATATTTAATGAGAAGAGAAATAGGACGAAAACCAGCATCCTGAGTGATTTCTTCTGTTCTTTGGTTTGTGTTTGAAACGAGTGTATCACTGCTTGTAGGATTGAAGAGGTTAAACTGACCTTTTCCAGGTGACAACTGCATGCACGTGGTTCAGCGTGATGGTGATGCTCGCAGGTTGGTTTTCAACGACATATACGATGTCAGGTTTGTCCAAAATGACCGGCGCTTTCCTTAAATAGGGTCCTACCGGAGTAACAAATACCACATCAACTCAATATTATCCCTTCATAAAAAATAAAAAAAACACATCAAAGCCTACCTCGGCTTCGTTACCTCTGTCCAGCAGCTGGACCAGGTCAGTAGAGGGCGATGGTTTACTCAGCGTCTTCCCGGTGGACGTCAGGATTCTGAAAGCGTAGCGGACTCCTTTGGACAGGGAGGTGGCGGTGTAGTTGGTCTCCCTCAGGTTGGACGCAACGACGGACCACTGGATTGAGCCCAGAGGCTGCTGCTGGACCACATATAGCAAGGAGCTGCCATCTGCACGCACACACACACGCGCACGCACCCACACACAGTTTTATATTACTGGCCCTGGATTACACATAGTGAGGTGAGATTCAGAGACAAAATGATTGTGTTTTGGTTTATAATCTGTGCTGATGATTTAAGAAATCCAAAGGGGTTTGAGATAAACTCAGAATAAAACCAAAAACAGATGAACATCAACTAGACTAGTTTCTTGGCAATTTTTTCCTGTAGGTTTTATTTGAACTGAAATCGTTAAAGAATTTTCTCCAGATAGAAACTTAACGAACCTACCGAAAGTGTCAAGCCTCTTTGGTGGCTTCCACCTGAGGGTTATAGTTTTCCCTGTGATGGCTTCTATCACTGGAGGACCATCAGGGGGGTCAGGAACAATATCTGTTTCCAAATAAATACACAACTGTATAACATCGATGGACAAGATTGCATCTCTCCGCTATGGCGTCAGACATAAAGCCTTCATCTGTACCTGTGACGTATAGATGTGCATAGCAGGCTGCTTTGCCCAGTTTGTTGGAGATGACGGCCTTGTAGACGCCCCCGTGAGCGGGACAAGCACTCCGAATGAGCATACTGTGGATGTCCCTCTCTGAAGAACAAAGAACAACTTTGTTATTTAGCGCCATTCGCTCCAAACCGCCTTGTCTGCGGTCTGGTTCTTTACTTACGCTGCGTCATTTTGCGCTCCTCGCTGCTCTCGATGCGCTTGCCGTTGTGATACCAGGCGATGGTCGGGTAGGGCAGGCCCGCCACTTTGCATTTCAGCAGCGCCTCTTTGCCGTCGATCACCTCCGCGTCAGCCAGAGGCTTGACAAAGTCCGGCATGGTCCTCTTCTCCACCTCGCTGTCCAGCACTTCGGGCTCCTCAGGGATGGACGGCATCTTCTCCAGCTTGGCCCTGAAGGAAGGGACGAGAGGTAGAGTTTAAAATCTGAGCATGTTTACTGGCGATGGCCTTATTTAACGTTTGTGATGTGCCTTTACTCGTTGAGAAAGAGTTCTTGCCTCTTTGACCTTGAAAACAAAAATGTCTACTCTTACGCCCTCCCCCCCCCCGCCACGCCACCACCTCCACAAAAGCATTTAAGGTGACAAAATGAATGTGGATTAATTTAATTCCCTTACAAGTGAGAGGAGATGGCAGCTCGAGGCTCTTGCACATAGAGCTCAGCGGTGCATTCAGACTTTCCATGAATGTTTTGAGCGACTGCTGTGTAGAAGCCTTCCGTGTCGGCGCTAACGTGGGCGATGACGAGTGAGTGACGACCCCCCTCTTGAAGGATGCGAACGTCATCACTCTCCTCTACTCTCGTCTCTGGGAGAACATCAGCGTGAAATACAAATCAGACGGGGAATTCTCTCTGAAGTGCACAGAACAAAACATTTATTAAATGTCAGACACACCACTGGGGATTCTTACCGAAATGCGTCCACGTGACCCGGGGAGCGGGTGATCCGCTCACCTTGCAGTTGAAGCGGCCCGTGCGACCTTCGATGACCTCCAGGATGTCCAGCTTACGGGTGAAGAGAGGCTCCTTGGATGGGGCGACACTCAGGTTTGCGCTTGAGGTCAACTCCTCTGTCGGTGCAATGACGTTCTTTAGCAACAACATTTTCTGAGGCTCGTTTGGAACTTTACTAATGTGTCTCTCTGATTTTGCTTTCATTATTCAGACCTATTGAATTTTATTTTAAAGAAAACTGCAAATTACAAAGCATCACAACAAGGAAACACAACAATGACCTTTTTACTTCTCTTTAATAACAGTGTATGTGGCTCACCTTTGGCAGTGCTAAGCTTGCAAGTGTACGCCCCACTGTCGTCCTCGTGAACCGAATTAAGTAGCAGACGGCACCTGAGAGACAATACAAGACCGCTGCTAATGAAGTAAAACAGAAAGGACTGAAACACACAAACACCACCAGAAGACGTAATCCCACCTCTTGCCATCAAAGTGCATTTTGCAGTTGAGCAGCGCTGGCTGGATGAGCTTCCCATTTGAGAGCCAATCCACATCGACGTCTGGAGGTCCCGCCATGTGACACTCGAACATGGCCGACTCTCCGGCCTTAACCGCCACATCCCGGACCTCCCGGGTGATTTTCAGAGGCGATCGTGTTGCAGACGCTGATTAAAAAAGAAGACAGAAATATTACGCGATACTTCTCTAGTCATGATTAAACTAGACAGATTCTTCATCACTCACCATTGACCTCCAGTCTGCACTCGGCTTGCTTGGATCCATACTCATTGATGATCTTGCAGACGTAAAGCCCCGCATCGGTGCTCTGAGCAGAGGCGATCCTCATTTCACTGGCGTCGTCTTCCGTCTCTCTCACAGAGAAGCGCCCTGCCGTCTTCACCGGCAGTCTGTCCTTTGACCTGGGCCGACACACGGTGGCTGTCACGGGTGATTGGACTTGGGTGTTTAATAGAGGGCAGCGTGTGTGTGTGTGTGTGTGTGTGTGTGTGACGGCTTCACGTGTCTGTCTGCCGTGAAGCTTTGAGGGAAGGTCTCTTACCAGTGAACCATGGGTTTGGGCTGTCCCGCCACCTTTGCGGAGATGACGACATCTTGACCTTGAGTCACCTCCTGGTCACATGGCAACACCTTTTAGAAAGGTAAATGACAACATAGTTAATGTTTCAAGCAATTGCACCAGTTTCTGCTTTTGTTCAGAAATATATATTTAAATGTAATATCTTTGGGTTAAGATTGACGGTCACACAAAACTATTTAACTGATGAGATCCCTTAAACAATGTTGCATCTGAGACTCTCCTACCTGAAATGAAGGAGTTTCTTTGAAGTGGACTCTTTTACTCTGAGTGGTTGAGTGCCGGAGCTCCATCGCCTCCTCCTGAGGACTCAGATCCTCCTCGTCGGGCTGCGCTGAACTTCGGACTTCCAAGACCTCGACTTGTTCTCCACATTGCACGTGGGTTGGCTCTGCAAGAACAGGAGAGTGAGGTTGGATTTACACAGAACAGACATCGCCTACATCCCAATCGCCTCCACTGGGGTCCCTGGATAACTCGACTTAATGTGTGCGATTAACATGGCAACATGTGGACTCTTTAAACCTTTAAATAGTAATCTGTCGGGGCTCTGATGTTCCCAGTCCTTGCTAGCTTTTCTGGAGATGATGTTCTTTGCCAAGATGACAGTTGGCAACATAGAGTGCAGCTAAAGACGAGTGGGGCATGTGCGCCTACGTCTGTGCACAGAGAGCATAGGGACGGGACTGAAGTGACCGTAACTGGACAGATAATGGATTAAGCCCTTAATCTCTGGCACAATCATTTCGCTTACTCCCATGAAGCTTCCGAGCAGACGCTGTGTCTGGACTCCTGGCTGCAGAGAAATTTAAAATCACCACCACCACCCAACAGTCGTCTTGGACCCCTCGGCTCCTTCCCTTTCTGTCCCGCCGCTTTCTTTTTCTCGGTTAAACCCAGACTTCCGGCATTAGCAGGTAACATTGACAACAAAGAATGAATAACATGATAACCGAAAGAAAATTAAGTCCTGTCCTCACTAAATGAGAAAAAAATAGCAAAGCAGATGGATGAAAAAGCAAAAGTACCGTTATTAAAGTAAATCAACAGTCTAAAGAAACGTGCAGAGAAAGTAGACTGTGTTTGTCCACATGCGCAGCTAAAACATACACGTAAACCGCAAAACACGAAATGATGTCGGATTATCTGTCTACGGTATGAAGGTATTCTGATTAATTGTCATCACCGTGGTATTAAAAAGGAAAAAATGACAAAATAACCTACCTAGACTCACATCTCTGAGCGGCGTCTGTACACCAGAGGATAAATCCTGGGAGTATTTACACAGACCAACTGCTGCTGCACAGTCCAAGTCGACTGCCCTTCCTCTTAGTCTCATCCTCTATTCTCTCTCTGCCTCCCGTCACATTCATGTCAGTAGTCTCCAGCATTCCTGACATCCCGGAGATCACACAACAGCATTTGAGTAGCTGAATGTTGTATAGGCTTATTCAAGTTTTGTTTGCTTTTCAACCCGGAATCCAGAGGATGATGATACTGTGAAAAGAACTGATAATCTCTTCCACCATATTGAGGTCTGACACCCTTCAGTCACTCTGCCAAAGAACCGCTCTGTTCCCAGTTTAGCTGAAGTGACGGAATAATCTCCCAGCACATTGTGACCCACAATCCAGAGCGATGAAAAACTCTGTGATTAATCTCACGATGGGACACAAAGCAGACTGCAATTACCCGAGAGAACAAGAGGGTGGCTAAAAATACTCCCGCAAGCTAAGACTCCCCTGGCCTAATATGGAAACACAGGCCCCTGTGCTGCTGCTGAGACAGAGCAGCAGCGTACGCTCACTTTTGTTGACTAAACTGGGGAAGTGCAGGTTGCATTTACACGAGTTGATTTAACACTCTGGGAGCGGTACAAGCTTTTCAATATTAAACACATGTCTGGTAACACAACCTCGTTCCGAGGGGAATCTCGACTCTGTTCACTCCTCCTTGTGAATGCCATGCCCGCCTTTCGGACTCGGGAGACCTTTGTGCGACGGGGCCGGTATGCATTTGGAATCCGCGCCGAAGGGGAGCACGGTGCCTTTCAAGAACCAATGGGTTGCCATGGCAACTAGCGCCACGAGGCGCACCGGTCGGGATGCTGAGCTCCAGCAGGCCTTTCCAGTCATTAAGACAGAATGTCAGGCGGAGGAGGGCTGGCAGGGGATTGAGGCATTGAGTCAACATGTATTTCAAACGGAGCATCGTTTTAAAATGCCTCAATATGTCGGCCTCCATTTAAAATTTGTACTGCGTACACGTTATTGACAGCGAATCCTTCCATCTCTGTCCTGGTCTCACCTGAGCAGATGTAGAGCGTGGCACTGCACAAAGCTCTGCCCGCCGCATTGACAGCCGTGACGCAGTACGACCCGGCGTTGTTCGCCCTCATCTGCTTTATCACCAGACTGTGCTCCTCCCCGTCAGCCTTCACCACGTGGAACGCGTCGCTTCGAATCTCCACCATATTCTTCCTCCATGTGACTGAGGAAGCAGAGAGAAACACACTCACACAGAGGACAAACACAATAAAAGCTCTCCGAAAAGTGGATAGCACTTAATTACAATATTACAATATACAATGATAAGTTTTTACTAAAGATTTTATGCTAGATTTCTAGTAATTTCAGTCAAAAAAGAAAACATACAATCATGTTGTCAGTTGTACCTGTGGGGGGCGGACTCCCGGTGACGACACATGTCAACGTGACCTCCGAGCTGCTGGAGGCCCTGGTGTCCACCAGAGTCCTCTCAAACCTCGGGGCTCCAGCAGGCCCCTCGTCATCAGACGAGGTCCCTGGAAACAACAGGTCCGGTTTATGTGTCAAGAATTAACCCAGACCCTAACAAACCCAAAATGTGCATTTAGTATAAAACAAAACGTGCGTTTCCTTGTTCCTAATTATTTAAATATCTCATAACCCCTCAAATGAATCCCGTAGGTCAGGAACCAGTCTCTTAGGCCAAGAGAGTTGCAGTGCGACTTTACACGCATATGTTGTGTTCACATAACCTTGGAGGAGGGGTACGGCCCCACAAAGTGCATTTCTGCAGGGTTACTTTTTTTTTTTTTTACAAAAGTAGCCTCATACAATATGTAGTACCTTCTTCTGGAGACCGGGGTTGAACAGAACCACCTTTATTGCGGACCCGCCTCTCTTTTCTTCTGGTCTTGCTTGTCGCGTTGCTCCTGTTTGCAACACATTCCGTCTCCATAGGCTCCTCCACCAGGATGATGGGGATGTTCACTCTCGTGGATGGAGACGTTCGGCCCGCCTCGGCCTTCCTCCTTTTCACGAGAGGGCTGACGGAGGGAGTGGGCGATGGAGCGAGCCGGGGGGGCTTGGGTGGATACTGGGAGCCCGGTTCCCTCACAGTTAGTGGTGACGTTCCCTTCCCAGTCGGGCTCGGTGGTCTGGAGTCCGCTTTGTTGTCCACCTTGGTCTCCCTCTTTAACGATTCAACGAGTGCGTCTTTGTCAGCTCCCGTAGATTTTTGTAGAGTTTCCCTGTATGTGAGAAAACTGTCATGCAATACTGAAGTATAAATTAGGATATTTTTTTCACACAAATTCGTCAATAACGACTTCAAAGAACTTCATCCAAACCTGGTGAGGCTTTTCCTTGTGGCTGTTGGCAATGGTTGCCCTGGTAACTGGTGAACTGGCGCCGTCTCTATGGTAACAGAGTTTTTTTCTGTGTTCCCCTGCGATGAGCCCTCCACTGGTCTCCCCTGTGAATTTGGCTGAGTCATCTTAGTCTTTTTGGTGCTGCTCTTTTTGTTCTCCAGCCCTCTGCTGTGCCCCTGGGGAGAAATCTGCAATCTTCTGTCCCCAGCCTGTCTGTCCTCCAGGGCTCGCTCCTTTGCCTCCAACTTTTTAACCACTTGGGGAGGAATGGGCTCTAGTTTCCCTGTGGTGAGCTTCTCCTTCGGAGACAGCTGCTCGGAGGAATAAGCCTTCTTCATGCTTGGTTTCACCACAAGCTTCTTGATCCTCTGGAGCTCCTCGGTAAACTTGCTCTGGACCCTCTGGGAGTAGCTCATCTTGTCCTCTAAAGAAGACGCCCGTTGCTTGAACGCAGCTCGCTTCTGAAGGACTCGCTCGTCCCCTTTGCCGGGGCCCCCCGTCTTCTTTCCGCTGTCGTCCAAGTCGCAGGAAGCTGCTCGTCCAAATCGAGAAGCCGATACAGATCCGACTCCTCCCGGCAGATCGACACTAGCCCTTCGTTCCTCAAAAGCCAGGACCTTGTCGAAGATCTTGGGCCCTGCACGAGCCAGTTTGGGCGTCATGGCAACACTGGCAACACTTGACGCCTGCTCTGTCTGAGAAGATGGGGGACGTGAAAGACCGATTTTACGCGGGTCTTGGTCTGGGCTGTTGCTGCTGTTTTTGTGCGTACTGGGAGGTGGCTGGGGAGAAGACAGGGGGACACGGGAGGAGCGCCCCACTGAGCCTTCAGCAGTTTGAGTCCTAGAGGGGTGAGGATTGAGGGGAAATGGAGGGGTGAAGTTAGAGCTCTGGTGCAACTGCTGTAGGCCTTGGGAGAGTAATAAAGAAGCAGACGTCCCTTCGTCTCATTTCCCCTTGTGTTTTTAGATTCGCCACTGAGTTCCTCGTGTTTTGTCAGTGCTCTGACAGTGTAAAATGAATTGGCACAAATTAACCAACAAAACAATGCCTACATGTAAGATTTCAAATGTTCGTCAGAACGTAAGCTCATAAGACACCAGAAGACGGTAATAGTTGGAAATTGTAGGCAATGCTGCAACAACAACAATGCAGAGTCACAACATAAAAAAGCGTGCTGCTTCAACTTTCAATACAAAAACATGCCTGAAAAGAACCTGCGAGTCCCACATGTGTGAGAACATTCATGCTAGTATTAGCTTGGATCAAAACCAGCATCCCATGCATGCCACAGCAAACCTATAAAGACATGGTGTTATTCCAAGTGAGGGGCCGCTGTAGAAAACATGCAGTGGCTAAAAAGAGTAATCACAGTTTTCAGAAGTGCCGAATAATACATATTAGCAGATTGTTCCATCGTGCCCTCTCTATTGGCTATAAGACCTGTAACCATCGTTGGGTATAAAACCACACCACACTCACAGCAACAGACTCAAAGGAAAGTGTGACATCAAAAAATAAAAATGGAAAGTAACAAAGTTATGTTAAGTCTGAATATAGGAAATAAGATTAAAAAAACGTAATTATATAACTTATGCGTAAGGGGAACATTTTTGCAAGTTGGGACCATGTGGGATGCAATGTCTGTGTCTTATGTGTCCGTTTTCCTTTTGGGAATTTGTGGCCAGTCTTTTTTGTTTTTTAGTGGAATCTTAAAAACAAAATGCCATGTGCTATAACGGCATAGAAAATGTCCTCCCTCGGTACAAGCTGAACATGCTCCCGTAGTAGTCGCTGCCTACAGAAACACTTTCCTCTGAGCCCTGGACAGGACGTGCCAGGTTAGCGTGAGACGCCCGGATCAGCGGTTCCACACCCAGGTGACGGACAGGTGGGGCCCCCTCAGAGGGAGCCCCACCGAGGGCTTGCCTGGCTGCGTTTGAGGGGTCCAAGTGGAGCCCCGGGGGGCGGGAGCCCAGAGCACGGAGCTCTCGCTCCACCACAGGGTCGTAGACACCAGGGAGGGTGGCCCTGCGATCCGAGGGGTCTGTGTTATAGTCCATCATCCCGCCTCTCTCATCTGGAGGAAGAAGAGGGAGAGAGAGAGGGAGAGAGAGAGAGAGAGAGAGAGAGAGAAAGAGAGGTCCCAGAACATAAATGTGTGTGCGTGTGGGTTTGCGAGTTTTAACTGCAGCAGGACGGTGCTACTAGTGTAGCAGGATCTGAATTAAATTTCACCCGTACACTCTGGTGGTAGCAGAAAAAAGAAATTAAGCATAAATTGTATGAGAAATGAAGGACATGTGGGGCAAATGTCTGTATTATATATATTACGCCATACTGTGTACCACAAAGAAGGTAATTTATCAACTCTGCAATAAGAAGAGCAAGAATCCTGAGCTGGTAAGAAATGATAGTGAATCCGAGTCCAGGAACATGCACTAAGAATGAAGAGGAGAAGGAGGAAGAGTCCATGATCGCATGGAAACAGAAATGCACCGGGGCTGCGCTGTGGAGCGAGCGCCACTGAAAGACGTCCCCCCCCCCATCGCAAATCGCTGGTAATGACTGACATTTTAATGATGAGCAATGGAGACAGAAATGCTTTGGCGGGGGAAAGAAAACAGAGCGGTCAGCATCTTCAGTAAACGAGGGAAACCTTGAAACAGCACCGGCGATGTAAAAAGACAGACTGCATCCACAAATGAAAGGGACTCAGCGCCACATTCAAGTGACTACGTCCGGCTCCTCTAAAAGCAAAACACTAAATAAAGAACATTTTCAGAGGGGCTCCTGAAGAATACAATTACACCCTTGACGGCCGTGAGGTATTGAGCTCCAAAATCTCTGCAGAAGCTTTAATGTTCACAGAAGAGAGAAGAAGCCTTTAGTGCTGCGTCTTGAAACTGAGGAATGAATCATTTTCACAAGCAACACGGGTCTGTCACTTGTCCACCGGATACAAACCACGGCCTGAGCTGAGGCAACAAGAATCATTGTCTATAGGAGATAGCAAATGATGCATCACCTCATCCCTCCCCTCATTTGATATTCTCTTTCTATTGTTCTTTTTCGCTGCCGGTGGTGAGGGCGTCGTCAGCCCGCCAACACTGAAGCTTGGAAAGACAGGGCACAAGCGAGGGAAGCATCTAAAACGTCTTCCCGGTCTTGGGGAAGGGTGTCAATATGTCCAATCTATATTCAAACATCCTGTTGCCTGGCATACGGGTTCTGCGCCGCCGCTCCGGGCTGACGGGAAAAGACTCGGTGGGTCGCGACCGGGAAATGTCTGCCACTCACATTTTAATTCAGAGATCACGTGTAAGCGAATCAATATTTCTTTGGCCCGTTGTAAAAAAATGAAATGAGGTTGTTAGGCTCAATCTGATTTGGCTCAAGTGTCCTCTTAGACCAGAAGGGTTGATGGGACACCGCAATAAACAGTGGCTCCCCCATTGTTACTTACCAGATACATCAGCAACAACTCTGACTTGAAGATCTGCAGAAGTCATCTTAACTCACAAGTCCTTTATAATATTAAAGCCACATGGAGGTTAAAAGGTGAACACTGAAAGACCTGTGGTACAATGACCAACCCCTTAAACTGCAATTAGACATGTCATAAAATATGGGGAAAACAAAAGCGCTAAATAATCCAGACGTATACCCAGAAAAACAAAAGCACACAAGATTGCAAAAGCATTGTTTTCCGTGAACTTCAGCCTCAGAAGTTGTGTTTATTTGCCAGTGATGTGGAATCATTTTGACCATCACCTCGTAAATAAGGTTTGAAGTGACACAGAATATGTGCACACGGCATCTTTTGCAGGTATTGCTTACCTGAAGGGCCCCTCCGGTCAGCCTTGTCTTGGTGCCTACCGGCCCCTTCTTTGGTTTCCATCTGAGGATCTGTGGTCTCATCCTCTGTGTTTTCAGAGTCTGAAATCAGGTAGAACACAATGATGAGTCAAGATAGAGGAAAGAAGATGCAAATTCAGGAATGAGAGACAAAGGTGGAGGAGAGGAGGAGGTCGAGGTCGCTGAAAACAACATCTCGGGTAGCGGTACAGGGTGTGATTGGTCTTAGTAAAGAGCCGCGGGGGGACCCTCACAGTAAAATAAAATCGCTTGAAGATGTAGCGTGACATGAATCGAGCTGTGGCTTACAGAAATACATGGCTAATACATGGGATGGGTATGTGCAGATTCTCTTTCATCAGGTCAGGGGGTGTTTGACTTTAACACAGGGGTCATTTTTCAGGCCAATGCCCCCAAACTGATGGCGAGATGGAGCAGGGACCCCCTATTCTACGGAGTTTGGTCTGCCATCATTTTTGAGCTTGGCACTCTTTAGACTCATCTTTATGTGATGGTCTAGTGCCTGTGCTGTCGTATTTGCATGAAAGGTGCTGTGAGTGAACCAGTGCTCAGCTTAGGAGCTGCTGTGGAAAGCTGGATGTGTGTGTGAGATAGAAGATAGAACCTCCCTAAGAACCTCTTCTTCATCAATTTATACGTTCGCTACAATATGTTGGATTCATGTATTGAAACACAATAAATACAATTCTGATTCTGAAGACATTTAAATTTGTGGAAAAAGAATTGGTTGAAAAAGAAAATTGTCTTATCAACCAAAAATGTCGTGACCCCCCTGCAGTACCTCCATTGACCCCCTGGGGATTGCGGACCCCCTGTTGAAGACCCCTGACTTAACAAAACAGCAGGCTGAGCTTAGCGGTCTTCCATTAAACCCAATGCTCTGTTCCTCTTACTTCTATTTAGCGGTTTCTCAGTACTAAGCAGATTGAAGCCCAAGAAAATAATGACAGAAAAGCAGGCATTAAAAATGATCTTTTTGCATCATGACTCCAAACCAGACTAAAATGTGACTCAACCTTCCGTATAAGTGGAACAACATGAAGTGATGTTTCTGTGCAGCAGTGAAGAAAATGTCTATTCATTAAGAAAATGGTGCAAAAGATCAATGGAGCGATGGAAATAAACAAAAATACGGACAGCGACAACGTTGATTGTGGTGTCGATAAAATGAGGAACATTGAAAAGAAAACAGATGAAGACAAACACAGATACAGGCAAATAAAGGATTGTGAAGCACTGATCTCTCGAGGGAGTTTACACAATGAGGAGAAGTGGACTGAGAGACCCCAGATATCAGTGAACGGATGTGAAGAGAAAACATTTAAAAAGAAGATTAATCAAGACAGGCAGGTTTACCATAGCTTTGCTTTCGGCAGGAGCGGAAAACTTCACTTCCATAGTGGCAGCAAGAGAGGGCAGACGGGAGAGCACCGTTACTATGGAAACCAGCATCTCGCTCACCCACACGACCAATCCTCTTCGTACCCATTAGAGTCTAAAAAATCACCAGCCAAACCGCTGGGTGGCTGACAGATATGTTTACTGGTTAGAGAGCTTGAGAAGGAGCACCGCGACAACCACTAAATAGTTGGCACCGCATCGCGCCTCGCGTCCAGTCAGAACCTGATTAGATAATTCCAGAAGGTTCCGCCTGATGACGAGAGAGCCAATGTAACAAGAACAATCACCAGCAACTCAGTGCATTGCCACAGCAGCAGCGGCCCGTGTGCCCCTTCCTTTGTTCGGGGATGTAGATCCACCCATCTGAGTCAAATTGTGTGGAAAATTATGGGGGAATATATTTTGCCCTGTATCGTTTTTACCGATATGTAAATAGGTTTTGGAGAAGAATACAGCGAGCCTCTGGTTTGGCTTCATCATGTACTGCACACATATACCATAAATCACCGAGGCCACATATTATTCACTAGAGCATTTTATGCACAGAGGCAAAATAAATTGCTTTGTCTGGGCGGATGCACAATAAAACCCACCTCTGTTGTAAGCAGTAAAAACAATAGGGAAATATACAATAACAGCAACTATCATACATCAAGTCATTAGAGGAGAAAAGGAGAAGGAAAGAACATGCTGCCGAAGACTAAAAACCAGAGAAAATGTTCTACAGATTTCTAACAGAATAAAACCTGGCGTAAAGCTTATAGTGACAACACACCATGGGTGAACCGGCCAAATGTCCGTGTGGAATGCCCAGTTCTCTGAAACAAAGATACAAAAGCACATTGTATTATTCAGCAGCAAATACAGCCAACGATTCAATTAAACACTAAACACTGGAGTGAACAACTTCAAGGCTCCCTTTCGCGCAAAAGCACCGATGCGGTCACACCAAGTAAAAAGAACGTGTGAATACTAAATGACATGTAATGTAATGTAACATGGGGGATTTGTAGTAGAATTTGTGGACAGATAAATGTTATCCAAAAGGTGTAGAAATCAGCTGCACAAAGATGGCCCTCACAAAGTCCACTCTTTAAATGTCTAGTTTTGTGTTTTAGTGTGACGGAAAAGCAGCAAATGAAAATCTAAAAGAAGAAAGCTGCTTATAAATTTGGTTGGTTTAGATAAAGGGCGACATTTTGGCACTTGAGCATCACATCATTCAAGAATATTTCACCACCTGAATTTCCTTGTTTTTCTAAATCTCATTTTGCACAAATCTAGACAAGACTTCTGAGAAAATACAGGGTGAGACGATCTTGTTGATTTAATGGAGAATATTGAACCGTTACCCAGCCATACCTATATCAAAGATGAATGTCTAAAATGGTGAACATCTGTCTCTCAGGCCACGTTTCTGCGAGCGTCCATGCTGATAACGCAGCTGGGGAAAGTGCTTCTTGGACAGACTGTCCATCAGCGGCGAGCGGCGCTCTCAGAGTGACTCACTGCAGCGAGCGCACGCAAAGCAGATAATGTGTGATAATGAAATGACTCATTTTTCACTCAAATCCCCCCACGTTTGCTGCGCACTCCTCAAACCGTTCCTCTATTCCGTGCCCGGCAATTTGATTAACTGTCGCCTGGTGGCAACTGCGGTTTGACTCCACTGGAAGCTCCCATTGTTGTCGTGATGTCCAATGTTACGGCTTCAAGGCGTCATCGTAATCAGCAAAAGCCAGACACAAACTGCATCCCTTCCAAAGGGCTGCTTTTGGCAAATACTTGCTAAATATTCAATGGGTATAATCCAAACCCTACGCGCATTATTCTCAGAGACCGCTTGGCTGAAAGCTCAAGAACTAGTCTCACGGGTTTGATGCTGATGCAGAACGGAGGTGGAGGCAAAGCGCCATCAGAGATCTGCTTTCTCCTGAGCTTTGCTCCCTCTGTAGCCTTTTCTGACCGGCTGCCCCGATTCTCATGTCTCCACGGTGGGAAGCCTACTGACACACTTTTCCATCTGCTATCAGTTTGGGAAACCTGTTTGAACCATTACTTATTCATACGACAAAGCTGCGCCTGGTACATCTTTCAGCACATGATGGGGCATGGCAAAGGTCCTAAGTGGATTACGGTTGCCTTTGTTTCCGTGTGGCGGTCTGAGGAGGAGATTGTAAAAAGTGCATGAAAATTATAATCCATTTTTCTACCTGGCAACCAGACTTTTTCTGGGCTGACCTTTGTTACGCTGTCCTGATTTGCCCTTAATCTTTCTGACGGATAACAGACAAGAAAAAAAGGAAATAAAGAGGATATTTTTTCCCAGAATCAAAAGCTGCTTGGTTGTAATCAACATACCTAAAATGTTTATTGTACCACAATTATCTGTTACAAATGAATACATTTGCGCCTCCATCAGTTATAGGGTGTGGCATTACATCCTAATGTGTAAAAACGTACCACTTTTGATGAAAGCCAATCTGGAGCATTAAACAGAGAAAACTCACCTGAAATCTCTTCTTGGACCAGATTTTCTTCATCTCTCAACCGTGCAACATTACTTGTGGCATGAGCTCACAAAAATATCTCCACAACCCGGATAAGCCCAGGGTGTGGCATCATCAAATAGATAAACAAACAAACAAACAACGGACTGAAAGCTGGATTGAGCTGGCGTTTCCTCTCCGCTCTGCCAGCAAGACGGGGAGAAAGAGAGAAGCTGATGCCGGAGCCAGGTGTCTTTGTGTCGGTGTGTGTATCCGCTCATGTGAACAGCGTCCCTTTCTGACGTAGACGTTGCCTTCAGAGGGGCAGCTTTCAGCTGGCTTGACTTCCCCCCACACCCACCCGCCCCGTTCACACGCTCCGCCTCCAGCGAGAGCACACTCAGCGCGAGGGGAGGTGGGGGTTGGAAGTCTGTGCTGTTCCTGATTGCGGTGCTGAATAAGAGAAAGAGGTGGGACAAAAAAAAAAAAGCGAGAAGAAAGAGAAGAGATGGAGCGGAGAGGGCTGGAGATGGAGGTTGGCGGGGGAAATATTCACGAGGGAGGAGGCGAAGCAGAGGAGGAAGAGGCATAATGACAGGAAAGAGGGATAAAAATGTCCACACATGAGAGATGGGGAGGAAGGGGGGTGAAATGCATCTCAATTTCGTTCTGAATACAAACAAAAGCAAACCCTTACATCCCCCATACAGCCTCCACCTCTCTGTCTATTCTCCTATATTCTTTGTTTCCCCTCCACAAAACCGATAAATGATGCATCCGCCGTGCATGTCTGTTAGCTGTAACCAGCGATGGGGTCAAGGTTACCGCAGATGCGAGCCCCCGACGGCTATTTAGAGCTGACACCTCCCCCAACTAGATTACAGCATGAGGCATGGTACTGATTCCAGGTACACAACCAGCAGCAACCATCCTTCTCACTGTGCAATCCTCCTGTAGTGTATTGAATGAGGAAAAACATAAAGCAAAAACCCAACAAGCCCAGAACCCATGTCCACATTTCAGAACAGCTTTCCTTTTCCAGACTGCTGAGCGATGTGGATCACGGCGTCGTTAAGTGAGCCATGTTACGGTTTTATGGCCTGTAAAAATCAATCAATATGAGATTTACTCCTGCCATGAATCACAAGTTGCTCCGAGAATGATTTTATTCCTGCTCACTCTTTTTCGTCTTCCGATCCACCAGCAGTTGTGGGTATTTGTCCTTATCTTTAGGACACCCCCTACGCAGATTTAACTTCTACTAGTACACAAACATGGACATTTTTCACCCTCGACTGCCTCCTCCATCATTCGAGAGGCATTTGCTTTGGCACAAAGTGCAGCAATCGATAGCGGTGCTCTGTGCGCGATATGGGATTCACACCCCCAAGTAACTGTTAAAACGCACCTGGATCAATAAGCTCATCAAACCACAAGATTACATGACTGTCACCAATGAGGGCACAGATACACGCGTCAGTGAAGACTCCATTTGCTTGGAAATACCCCTCATGGGGATGGTTTATGCTCACTATAATTATTCACATAGACTTCTGGCGGGAATATAAAACATCATCCATTAGGACAACAACAAAACAACAAGAACATTTGTGTCGATACTTCACTGTTTGATGGTTATAATGTCTAGTGATTCTACACTTTCAGGCTATATTGCATTGCAAATGTTTCAATAGTCTTAGGCCTGTTTGTTGTCTTACATCCTACCCTTTCCTCCTGTATACGGTGTGTCAATCCTGATATCAGCTGTTCTCATCAGCTGGTTGCACATTCCCCACCATCAGCTTTTAAATACAATTCTCTCTCTGCTTTTAGTATTGCATGCCCATGCACCCCACTACCCTGCGCCTGCCCATCACTGCCCAGTCCCAGCTGCATCATCGGCAATGTTGACAATTTCTGATTCGGAGCTGTGATCCAACTAGCACCACATTTAGCGGCCATTCATCAGAACAAAAGGAGAGAAAACTGTCATGTAGCTGATGCTTCTTCATCAGCCCCCACAAAGAAGGCAAATGTTGACAGTCACACTGCAACCCGATCCCACCACCTAATCCTCACAGGATCCCTCAGGGTTCCTGTGAATCACTGTGTACCAGCGGGATGGAACACAAACACACTTTTTGCCAGACCAAACAACGGGGAAACTACCGTCACTTGTTGCCTCAGCTGCCCCATGAGAACAGAGAACCTAATTAATGGTAACGTATGCTTAATCCGCTTGATCAAAATATTTAGAGAATGTGAAATCATCAAACAGCTACGGATCGTTTCCGCTCTGGCAGGCCGATGGGAAACAGACTGGGTCAATAAAAAGTGGGGAGAGCAGGAATGCCGTGCTGCATGTGATCTATACCAGAAGTTGAGAATTAGTTCAACTTAAGCACATGGGTAGATACAAAACGTATCGCATTTATAGTTTAGTTATAAGCCGGTTTGTTGCTCTTTCGGAATTAGCCCAAATACATATGTTGCATACAACACATAGATTCTAGGCCTGTTTGAATTCAGTTAAACATCAAGGATCATCCTCGAGTAGCTGTAGACAAGGACAAGGCATAGAAGACACACGTACTGACTCCAATCAAGCGGCAGCCTCCAGTGTATGACCTGTATGTTTTCACCTCCATTACAGGTGTTCCAATTAGGTGAGTTTTATGAATCCATGTCTTACTGCTATCGTAGTACATATTTTGTAATGATACTCGCTCCCACTCACCTCTCTTCTTCTTGCTCATCGGCCCACTCACACCGTCCCTGGCATTCCTCAAAGCTCTCCGTGCATCGAGCAGCTCCTTGCGATACATCGCTCTCGTCTTCCTCCCAACGTCCCTTCAACGGGCTACTACTGCCCCAAACATCTGCCCCGCTGTGTGCAAGTCTTCTCACAAGGCCTTTTATTGAGACACAGCACTTTTAACGGGGGAACTTTCTCAAAATTACTCCAGCAGGCCCAGTTTTCCCAGCGTCATCTTCTCTTAAGGTCGCCTCTTTTTTGCCCTCTTCCTGTCTTCCCCCAGTCCTCCCGAGCTTTGACTGCCAACTTCAGCAGTCTATTTCCAGTCTCGTATAGTACAACCCCTTCAGTTGTGGTGTACTTTCCCTTTGCACCCCCTTTCAGAGAGCCTGCCCCCCCGTCAGAGCAGGAGATTAAAACCCACCGCTACACAGACAGCAGACGACCTTTGTCGTCCTCTGTGGGTCACTCTGCTTGGACCACAGGGAGTTTTGAATCTCGAGTACAATGCAGACATCTCGTTATACACCATTAACGTACGGCTACAACTGCACATACATTATGGGACAATACGGGAGTTAAAACAGACATCAGTCAAAAGAGGAAGACTGCCAGGTGCTCATAAATCTCAAAGAGGGAGGTGAAAAAGAAAAAACACACTGTAGCGTAAAATTCATATCAATACTCTGAATCATTTATCTTTTATAGAATACTGAGAAGCTTTTGATGTTGACTGTCTCAAGTTGTATTTGAGCTGATTGCTGTTTTCAGGAGGCCAGAGCCCCAACCTTCATCCTTGCATCCTCAAGCCATCTGGGGCTAAAACTTCCACAACAACCCATCCATCCGTCGCCAATGTCCACTACCTGCCTAAAACAATACAACTCACGCTGTTGTGATGTCACTTACACTTATAATGCACATATGAGCCTAGACACATGGAATGATTTGGTTCCCTTGTGACTCCCTAAAACAAAAAGGATGCTCACATCTATGAGATTTTTTTCTGTTCTGCTTTAAAGTGCAACAAAGACACCCCCCTGCGTCACAATATGAGAATTATCTGCCATTTCAAAAGTAGCTTACACTACGCCTTACGTGGAGCTCGCATCGAGCCGTATTTATTCAAAAGCTATCCGCCAGAGGGTGACGTCAGTCGAGGGGTCGAGACACAGCACTTCTGTGGCTTCTGGGTGATATCTTAAAGCGGCAGACCTGAGGGTCTACCTATCAGGCGAACCAAGCAATGCTCAAAAGCTAACCGCCCAACAGGCCCCACCACAAATCCCCCCACACCCCTGGCCTCCCTTTCATCCCCCTGACGGTGATGGAGAGTGACAGCGCAGAGTCTTGACCGTGGAGACGCTATAATTATCTGTGATGTCTGCTGGTGCAATCGGAGAAGGGGCCGGCGGCGGCATCCACACATCACTCGAGCACGAGCCCTCTAGCCTGCACGGCACGTACCAGGTTATAAATAACCACGGGGGGAGGAGTGGGCTGGATCAAGCTTAACATACAGCTCAGCACATAGAGGGAAAGAAACTACTACCAAAAAGGGGGTTGAGAACAAAAAACTTGAATAAAAGATGCACGCAATCTGTGCCGTCGTCTCATTGTAAGATAAATGATTCACAGAGAGAATAAAGAGGAGAGAATTAGTGATGAGATTAAGAGTAAGAAACAGAGAGCAGAAATAGGTGATGACGAACAAAGCGGTCAAAAAGTAGAAACTAGGCTGGACTGCAGGGAGTCGCTCAGAATAAGGGGAGCGAGTCAGAGAGGTGCCGAGTGACATGCCAGCTGAACCGCGTGTGCCAGCTCAGAAGTGTGAGAGCTGGTGACATGTTAGCCCAACTGTCAACTCCACAAGCCAAGACGACGACACCGCGATCGGATACAGCCCCAAACGGGCATGCTTCAATAGCTGAACCTGATCATTTTATCTAAAAGTTAAATAATACCCGGCATCAGCTTTGCCTTTACCATTCCCATATGGGTTATTCTCACCATAGAAGTAGAAGATTGTTCCTACCGATTATTCCTAAAAGAGTCCGATTCACTGCTGAGACGCTGACGTACTGAAACTATGACATACATGTGTCCATATATGTCACGTGCTAGAGATAGTTACTGGGGCACAGAGAAGAGTCAAGCTTAAAAACAGGAAGCTTTTCTCTGCGGGGCGGAGGTGACGAGATAAACCGGGGACTAATGGACGATCCAATCAAATCCATCATGCCAGAGAGCAAAGACACTGGAGCACTTCCAGACAAGTTCATCATTCATTATCACACGGCTCTCTGCTAAAAACTCTGTTCTGTCCGCCACTCCTAAAAAGTAGCAGTTCCTGGATGCAACTCCAGTTCTACGAGTGTGAGAAAAGCAAGGAGAGGAAGAAGGAGTGAGACTTGCTACGTGAGCAGATTGTTTAATGACGTACTTGATACAATACGGAGCGGAGGAGGCCCATTGAACTCGTTCATATGAGTCAGCTGTTACTCCATCGGGGTTAGTGGCCACTTCGGTCTGCAATGTGGCTGCTGCACTGAAAGTGAGTGAGACAGGATGAACGGGACATATGGAGCTGCTCCTACCAGATCATGTCATGTCTCGCGTGTTTTACTGTTTGAATTTACGCTGGGAGATCCGCCACCCTGATCTGACCAAAACACTACCTACTCTGAAGTAAAGGACCAAAAGCTAATAAAAAGCCAGTGCAGGCGACCATCCTCCCTTCCAGAGTCTCTACCTACATCCACAAGCTCCTTGTAAGCCTGTCCCAGTTTAAACAATTATATAAATAAAGCTTTAAGAGAGTGAAAGGAAAATGTCCCCCTGTTAAAAGAAAGTTTCATTACCTTCACCCAGGTCCATAACGGCCAAGACGGCGCTGCAACTCGCCTCTCCGAGCTCATTGGTCGCCACGCAAGTGTACAGGCCTGCGTCGCTAGTGCGGCAGTCCCGAATCCACAGCCCGCCGGAGTCCTGGGCTTCAGATGGGGGGAGCGGCTCGCCGTTGTGGTACCACGTCAGCAGAGGTTTGGGGAATCCTGCCACCGACAGCCGCAGTCGGATGTCGCAGCCCGTTCCTACCGCCGCCTTGCGGAGCTTTCGGGTGAAGGTGGGCGCCGCGGGTTCTTGCATTGCGACGTCGGCATCAGGATGAATCGGGTCCTTGGTGACTTTGGGCCTCTCGAAACTGGGACTGGATCCGGGAACTTCTGCCATCTTGATTTCTGTCAGACCTACACTGGGGACTGTAATGACCAGCGCACATCGCTTTCAACCACATCATAGTTATGTTCATGTAGCATCAAAGATCCTCACTGACATGTATTCCAAACGGCCTAAAACAACCCTAGAATAAAACTTCCTATCCATAAAAATTACAATATTGAAAAATATTTTCTGGGTTCAGCGAAGGATGCTCCATCCATTGCACAATGTGTCGTGCTGCTATTGAGACGATGTAGTCATAAGTGAAAAATGGGAAGTTCGATCCATACTGGGCTGAAAAAGTAAAGATGCATCTAACCCTTTTTTCCGTCTCCTGCAGGTGCAGTTGCTTGGAGAACTCTTACTATGTATTTTCTGTCATTTTGGTAACCAGGATGTGGGGAACAAGGCGTGTCCTGATACCTTACACTGTTATAACATGTGTTAAGACGCTACTAGTGAATGTTCTTTCATTGAAAATGAAAACCAGGGGCTCTACGAAGGTGATATTATAAGCCTCAGCAGTCTTAAGGAGGATTTGCCCTACAAAAGAGCATTGACGCCAAATGCCAGGATTTGCCTTTCATCTCCGACCCACAATTACCTTTGACAACTTTTTCTATCACGCTCTTCCTCCTGGTAACAAAGTATGTTACTACCTGTGTGTCTCTGGCCTGCTGATGGGAGCACAACATCAGAACCAAAAATCACAGGTTTCTCAGTTTGGTTGGCTTTAGTTTTTAGACCATTCTGCAATTTAAATAATTCTTTGACTAATAATTGGGAGAGGAGAACCTTAGTGGCAATATACAGAATTATTAAATTTTCTAATTAAAAATATGATCTTCCGTTAATTTATTGATCTAACCCCACATTAGAAAGAAATGCATCTCACCTCACTTTTGCCATTGAAGACAAAAGATCTCCTTCCGGACATCCCACAAAGTCCAAGTTAAGGTAACAAGATCCATGGAGCAAAATACTTCATCTCAAATCATTTGCTGAAGCCCGTGTCTCGTATGCGTGTCCTTCAGCGAGCCCGGGCTTTAGGTGTAAGTCCAGCCTAGATCATGTAGCATTAGCAGGCGCTGCCGTGGCCCCTTTCAACAGCTTCAGCGCCGCCGGTAACTGCTGAGCCACAGATTCCTTTTCCTAAATGTCAGCCACTCAGGCCCGCCGCTCTCGTGTCTTTTCAGTGACCACATCTGAGTACTTCCAAAAAAAAAAAAAAAACATTCTGAAACTTTAGTGCTTTTTTCAGTACTTACAGCAGCTCATTTTCTCTCCCTTTCTCTTTCTCTCCCATCTCACTGGTTCAGCCCTCGACTCCCTCAGGTTGGGAATGACAGCTGCACCACTGTGGACAGGTCACATTTCTTAGGCTGCCATGTATGACCAACACCCCCTCTCCCCCAAACACATACAAGCTTCGTTGATAATGTTATCAACCAGTGTGTGTGTGTGTGTGTGAGAGGACATCACCCTGGGACATTCCTTCTGTTGTTTTTATCGTTCAGGTTTTGTTTAGGATGGTAATTTAGTTGTGATGGTTAAGATGTCAGGTTCAGGACTTTATTGTCTCAATGAGTGTCCTCACAAAGACAGAAGTACTGTGTTATGTTTGTGCGTGCGTGAGGGACAGGCAAACAGCGTGTGTGTGTGTGTGACAGTTGGAGTTGCTATAAAAAGAAGGTCTAAGAATAAAGACAGTGATTCACACAACTGTAGGGCAGTGATATAACATTACAATCCGATACAAGTGGTTGGAACATTTGCAGTAGTTACAGTAGAATACAATGTTTGATACATTTATTCAACGCAGGCATTTTGAGTTCATTTGTACCATTCTTTCCAATTAGTTTTGCATGTGTTATATTGATGTTTTGCCCCTGTCGACACATGCTACTATTAATTCATTTTTGATTATAATAACTGTGGATGAAGATATGCCCATATTTACAAAACATTGCTGTTCCTTAATTTCATCATCTTTCCTTTGGATTGTCAGGTATCTAGCTCACTTTTTCACTCTGATCGATAGGCTTTCTTTATCTTTTTAACATCCTGGATATATCATTCTAACACATATTGTAGACCCTTCTGTCCACGTCTCTCTGGAATCCCTTTTCTTGTTCATCCACAAAATAGAGGGCGTATAAAATAAGTGAGTGCAGTTAGTGTCAGTGTTGGCTCAATGGTAGCTCTGGCAGCTTGACGGAGTTGCAGCGAGGGACATGAGTTAGCGAAGAGTGTTATCGGTATTTGCTTACGCTTTTATTCACAGTTTCCCAAAGAAAAAATCTGTTCTAACTTGTCTTGAATGAGCTGTCGTCCCCTGAGAGGTTCCAACACTGAGATACACAGAACTTTATTGTATAGCCAATAGGTAAAGCTGTTCAGCCCGATAATGATCACGAGTACCTCATTTTAGACGATGTTTGTTTTGGTTGCTAAGTGTGATGATAATAACATGTAGAGTTTTGCTAACAGTTGAGGCATTAACAGTGTTACATATAATTCCTAAAGGCTGTTTTCTCATCATCTTCATGTGCTGCTGTTGGTTTCATCCAAACGCATTGACAAAAACATTATTGGGACAAATGTTACTGTTGGAGTACAGTAGATATCAGTGGAGAAAGATGAAGATGAATTTACGTTGTTAAGTTGTGATGTTGTAT
The DNA here is from genome assembly GCF_964276395.1 of Gasterosteus aculeatus. NCBI lineage: Eukaryota > Metazoa > Chordata > Actinopteri > Perciformes > Gasterosteidae > Gasterosteus > Gasterosteus aculeatus. The sequence continues at coordinate 27,784,898 of NC_135688.1, forward strand.
TTTGTCGCCCTCTTTTGGTCGACACAATGAATTGTAAGATTAGGCTCGATTTTTTATAGTAAGTAAGTGTCTCAATGACGTATCGAGCTAACGTTACCGTAATGCTAATAACTATTAGCTCAAGTTAGCATAAATCAGATGGAAACCGGATAAATGTCCGTGTAAGCAATAGCTAATATGCTTTAGCTTTTAGCTAAAGTAAAGGAATTAACGTTAATAGTTGTTTGCAGAGCTAACTTGGTATGCAATTAAAGTGTGAAAGTGACTTAAAGTTGAATTAACGTTAGCTAACGTTGGTGGCTAACATGATAGCTAACATTAGCACAATTAAGATTTAACGTTAACCGCTAAGAGTTAGAAGTAAGAGTCACTTCTCTTGTGTTAACTTAAAAGTTCGTTTTCTGCATGTCACAAAAACACATTTCAGCTACACAAAAAGTAAAACCAGATGTATACAAAGCGTATATCTCACCCATGGATTTTTTTCTGTGCTTTTGTTCAGGTTAAGTCAGGCAGGTCAACGGCTGCTGTCGCTGCTAACGAAGTTAAGTTAACGTTAGTTATATTTAAGTTAATATATTATCCAAGTCGGCCATGAGTGTGAGCCAGTACGAACGATAGAAAACTGCTGAAACCGGAGACGCTAACCAGAATTGAGCTGTTATTATTGTCTTTATGTTTTATTTCAATTATTGACACCAGACGTAACATTACATTAGTGTTTTTCAGAAGTGCCGTCATCCTACAGTTTGACCACAGTCTCACTTCAAGCATAAACAGTTGATTTCAATGACGAAATTATGGGAAATCGCTGCTTGTTCGCTCTTTGATGCTTTTTTATTTCGTAGCATCACTGATTCAGATTAGTAACAGTATAACATCTTAAAATGCTTATTTTTACTTTGTAAACACTGGGTTGGAGCTCCACCTTTAAGCCTTCAACCTAACCTCACAAACTGATGGCAAAGAAAGGTAATAAGGTCAAAGTTACAATAGCATCAAAGCATCAAAGGATTACTTATTTTTTTCTACATGAAAACAGTGCAAGCCTCCTAATGTTATACATTTTATGAAAGTTAAATGCAATTTGATGGTTAAAACCAAAAAATCGGTGAACATCTGGTCCTTGGCAAGTTAAATATCTGATTAAATATTCTTGTTCATAAACATACCATATGAAAAATATTTCTCTGAGACGTATTCAAGGCTGGGCTGCACGGTGGCGTGGCTGTCGCAAGAGGGTCCTGGGTTCGACTTCGCCCAGTGGCCTTTCTGTGTGGAGTCTGCCTGTTCTCCCCGTGTCTGCGTGGGTTCTCTCCGGGTTCTCCGGCTTCCTCCCACAGTCCAAAGACATGCTCTGGGGATCAGGTCAATTGGGGACTTTAAATTGCCTGTAGGTGTATGAATGTGAGTGTGAATGGTTGTTTGTCTCTGTGTAGCCCTGCGATTGGCTGGAGACCAATCCAGGGTGAACCCCGTCTCTTGCCCCCCGCGACCCTGTGTGCAGGATGATAGATATGGCCGCTCTGCATCATTACAAATGATGTATTAAAGGTCACAAATTAATGTTTTCCAGCGTAACGAGAAGGTAAAACAGCGCGCACAAATATAATTTTATTATTGTGAAACCTACTACGAAAGCCGATAATACAAAACATGTGTTGTTGTATTTGACTCTGCAGGATAGAAAAGAAGACAACTAAACAAGCAGAGACATTCCCTCCATACTGTGAAACAGGCGTAGAAAAAGATAATGCGACATCACAGCCGTCAAGGCCATCCTCTGCTCTCTTCCTCATGTGTTGGAAACAAGGCGCTTTTGCTTGCACACGTCACATAGACTCAGAGAGCTGTAGACAACCGAGGGCTCTGTTTTCTGGAGCTTATTGGACCTCCATCTTTACAGAAAGGCTGTGCAACGCCGGAAAATCGCCACACTTTTGCCGTGCACGTTTATGTTGTCACACCTGGGGGTTATTTTCGCAGTACAGCCATGGTGTCCTGTGCTCCCTTCATCCTGGGCCCTCTGTGGATCCATGCTCTGACGCAAGCCTGCATGGGAGAAGAGCTGTCCCGCGAAGCGGTGTTGTCCTGGTTTACAGGGCGGTTCCTGGAGGGCCTCGGGCTGGAGGAGGCCCCGTAGAGGTTCCTGATGGGCACACGGCACAGCCAGAAGCAAGGCCGGCACCCCCCCCAGGGCGGCGGGGGTCATCCATCCGACCGTGGAAACATCTGAAATCATTCTCTTCCCCAATTCTGGTGAGAAGTGCTTCTGCTATTTTGTCTTTTACCCACCAAAACAATCTTTTTTGCTTTACAAAATAATTATGAACAAAGCAAATAATGTTTTAGAAGATTTAGATGTTATAGAGATTGAAATTAAACATAGCCCTGATATAAATTACATTCCAACAGTGGCGCCAATTGATCAGATATTTCTCAACCAAAGTGCCTGTGATTTCTATTCCAGCTTTGAAACTACGCTACCTAAACTATATAGTCCATAAAGTCTTTAACTTAATCTGATCATTTGACGTGGCGGTAAACTGACTATATTCCCGCTATAAACACAAATAAAACAAATACATTTGAATAAGCTGGTGTTCATTCAGGCTGCTTTCAACTGCAAAGTTTGAAGTCTATTTTGTAGCCAAATTGTTCCCATTCATGTTTGTGAAAAGAAGTGTGTTGATCTGAAAGTCTGCAGCCTCCTCCACACAACAGAAAGGAAAATGAGGATGACGCCTCAACCAAGCAGCTGACTTCACTGACTGCTTTTATCTCCCTTTGGCAGACTCCCTCTGTGCCACAACCAACTCAGCTCCTGGAGAAACGGCCAGCAGCCACTGCACGTATCATGTCCAGCCCTCCGCCAGAAACCTGGAGATGCTGGTCACATCTGCCCACTTCTGGTTCCATACAGGCGATGGAGCGAACTCCTCCGCCCAGCTGTTCATTCAAACCTCAGCACAGGAGCGCCTTCGGCCAGCCGGGGCTCCCTCGGAGACGGGCTTGGACGGGTGGATCACCTACCACCTTGGACTAAACCAAGCCGGCCCCCCGGGGCAGAGGGCCCTTTTCTGCTCCAGGTCCGCTGTCCGGCCTGTCAGAACCACACCAACAAATCAGACAAGACGCCCTTTCTTCACCTCCACGCTCGGCCTCGTGGTCCTGTCCTTCCGCCGTCGACCCTCTGAGTGACTGCCTGAGGGCAGAGATCAAAATCAGCTTTGAGGAGCTGGGCTGGGCCCACTGGATTGCCTATGCGAAGCTGCTGACTTTCCAGCACTGTCATGGGAACTGCGCAGCCTGGGATTGAACTCAGTGATGAGGTCACTGAGGGTCATCACGACATCTTACTGGGGGGGTTATCGTTCCAGTACGAGACCTTGCCCAACATTATACCTGAAGAGTGTATTTGTATCTGAGCCTGGAAGCTTAAAGGGCCAGTAAATCAGTAATCGTTTCTGATCCGTACACCAAGATTTGTTTTAAAAAAAAAAAAAAAAAACTGAGCAGGAAGTATTTTAGATGTCTCCAAGACTGCAGAAATGTGTGGTAATTTGGGGAAGCGGATAATTTAAAGATCTACATTCAACTTGTGTGACTAATGAGACTTAAAGTTTGTTACTTATAAACCAATAACTAAAAATGATCCAAGGCCAACATTGTATTACTTTGCATTGGTTGTTATTTCTGACCTGTAGAGGGCAGTCTTTGTCTACATCGCTTCATTTACCCATTAATAGCTTTAACATACAGTCGGACTTCTGTTAACCATGAGTTATATTAAATTGGATTTGAATAAACTCTGATGTGTTAAATATCACAGAAAAAAAAAAGCAACTTCACAGAGTCGAGTCCAAAGTGTTACTTTAATATATTTATTTACTCTGAAGAAAAAAAAAAAAAAAAAATCTCTACTGTTCCAAAAACATACAATAGAAAAACAAATGTATTAACCAACAAAATATAATCTTCAAAATGGAATGTTGTAGCAAAACTTGAAGTGAGATTACAAAAATACAGCATCAAACTGCTCTTTAGCAATGTAGGTTTATAATGTCAGCCTAAGCCCATCAACCAGACGAGGAAAGCGTGCAACCTCCGTATGAACACAAAGCTATTGATCAAAAGCCTCACCATGAATTAAAGATTATACATGTTTACATGGCTCAGCTTCAGCAGCCAACAGTCATCCTTTTTTCAGCTGGGTGGAGTTTTTATTCCAGGCTACATGAAAGCATCGATGTTTCCGAGTGGTGAACATCACGTTTGGGAAGAAAACATCTCACCAAAGAAGAATGTAAATGTCAGAAAACAAGGAAGGAATTTGAATGTTGGCAGAAGGCAGATGTTTCCAGCCGGTTAGCAAAGAAAAAACACCCCCCAAAAAATGTGGAATTATTCTTTCAATTTCCGCAAAGGTGAACATCGCGATACATTTTTAAATTGTACATTATTTAGAGATGAGATGTACCAACTGTTGCATTAGTAGTTTCAACACTTCCATCTAAACAAAAGAGTAAATATTCTGGAGCTTTGGGAGAAGAAACAGTCAAACAGCTACTGGTAAAATGCAACTAGTGCTTTAAATGAATGGAGTACAAAAAAAACAAACAAAAAAAAAAAAAAGATTCTTGGAAATTCTATGGAACATTTCCGGTCGATAAATTCAAGCATTTCCCAGGTAAACATTTCGGCCGAGTTGAGCAAATACACAGGCTTCCAAATGGTCAAATATTTCTGAAATGGTGTGGATAATAAACAATGACCTGACAGAACGCTGCTGCACGCGGCCCAGAAAAGACATTAGCAGATTCTGAGGCCGACAAGCCAAAGAGGCCTTTTAGACAGAGAAGAGTTTTAAAAACAGGTTTCGATAATCCTGACACAGTCTGAAATTGATGATCACTGAATGGCCACAACAACAGAGGGGGCGGGACAACAAGGTGCACACAAATGTGCGTTGGCAGAAGGCACAAGGTTTGGACGCGGCTCAGCGATTTTCTGACTCACCTCCAATACTGAAAAGTGCATCGCTAAAAACACACACAAACACATCCCTCCCCCCCAGTGGTCTGACTGCACTCCTATGCGCCCCCCCCCCGCATGTGTAAGGCCGGTAGGAATGGAAGAACAGACTGTTGGGGCAGGAGGCACGCTCAGGCTTGTGCTCCTAGGAGAAAGACACAAGAGACAAATATTCAGCATGTTTGTTCACTCACGATAAATCATATCCATGTTACAATAGAGCCCAATGGATGGGGCAAACATTTTGGTAGATTTAACATGTTCCCAGTCTCAAAGCTACTTACAGAAAAGGCACTTTTAGAAATAGGGAGATATTCTTTGTCAAGACATTCTGCATTCTACATCAAATTGGTTGTTTTGTTGACACAAAAGGCATAAACAATTTTCTATTCTCAGTCCAATAAAAACACAGGGTAGTTAATTTTTAAAACCTCGGAGGTTTTGACACCCAACTAAGTTGAAATCCCTGCGAAAAGCTTGTTACCTTTCTCGCTCGCTTCCCCCTGCTTTTCCTGGGCGAAGTTGAGGCGGTTCTGCTCGGCGGCCATCTGCGCAGCCGCGTTGCCCTCAGGGCTGCTGCTCCGGGAAGGGCTTCCCTCATCGGCCTGGTAGGCCAGGTCCAGGTGCTGCTGCGCCAGCTTCAGGTGACCCCTCAACCGCTCCAGCTCCCTGGATGAGGGCAACTCGTCCCTGAAACTCTCCCGCCCAGAGTCCCCCATTGGGGAGTTCCTCGGCTCTCCCTTCAGTTTCTCCTTCTTCATGGTGGCGTGGTATCCCGGCGGAGCAGCGTGCCCGGGGCGAGAGGACGACGAAGGGGGGGTGCGAGAGCAGAGCGTGGCCCGCCTGCGGAAGGTGTCCTGGATGCCTCCGACCCCCAAGTGGATGATTTCAAAGACTGTGAGGAGCAGGCAGAGGAAAGACACAACGTACATCACCAGCAGGAAGATGGTCTTCTCGGTGGGGCGCGACACAAAGCAGTCCACAGTGTGCGGGCACGGCGAGCGAGTGCAGACGTAGGAGGCCATCACCTCAAAGCCGTAGAGGACATACTGGCCAAAGAGGAAGGCCACCTCGAAGGAGGTGCGCCAAAGCAGCTGGCACACGTAGACTTTCATCAGGCCGTCGCGCATGATCCGCCGACGGCCGTCGTGCTTCTTCCCAGAGCCTTCAAGATAGAAACAAACAGTGGTTGGAATCTAAAGCAAAAACATTCTGGGCACAAAATTGGCACCCGCTTGTGGTGCAACATTGCTTCTGCCGTCGCCACAGTACTTTTTTCTGCCTTGTTGAGTTTCTCTAGTTTGACCTCTTCAGCGATCATGGGGTCCTCCTCGCCGTTGTCTTCGGCCTCCTCGTAGTCCCGAACTGCCCCCCGGCTCACGATGGGCATCCTCTTCTTCTGGGTCCGGGGGGGGCAGTACTCGCTGTCCTCCGTGCGGGCGATCTTGTGCATGGCAAAGCCCAGGTACATAATGGTGGGGGTGGTGATCAGAATCACCTGGACAAAAAGAAACAGGACAGTCTAAAACCACACCTGTAGATATCGGTTTCACAACTGACTGGTGTTCATCCACTGAAACGGGGCGCGCAGCTCACCTGAAAGATCCAGAATCGAACATGCGAGAGCGGCGCAAACGCGTCGTAGCACACGTTCTCGCAGCCGGGCTGCTGCGTGTTGCAGACAAATTTACTCTGCTCGTCGTAGTAGATGGATTCCCCGCCGACGGCAGTCAGCACGATGCGGAAGACGATGAGCATAGTCAGCCAGATCTTCCCCACAAAGGTGGAGTGGTTGGAGATCTCATCCAGCAGACGAGTGAGGAAGCTCCAACTCATGGTGCCGAGGTCACCGGGAAGCTAGAGGAGCCGTGGATCTAAAACAAGAGACAGGAAAAGTGTCCTGGATAAATAGAAAGTGTACACTTAAAGGTTTACACATCCACACAATGATTAAAGAATGCAAATGAAAATACTGCCATGCGGGGTAAACCTCATCCGCGGGCCCGAGAAATAAACACAGCCACATGCTTTGTTGTAATTAGACACAGAGCTCTTAGAAACGCAGGTATCCAAGCGGAAACAACACAACAGTCCGTTTGTCCTGCGAGCGGTTTGTTAAACCAACACTCTGCTGGCTGGTTAGTTGCGGCTAGCTGTGAGACCTGCTGTGGCATTGGGCCGCAGGAATTATGACACTCAAAGGCAGGGCGTGTGGTTACGAATGGATTCCTTTCCTGCAGCATTGCGAGAGGTTACCCATTAAAATGATTTTTAAAAGCCGCCAGTGACTATATTCAGTAAACAAACTCCTCCCGCCAACATTCTGCACTCGACTACAAAGAAACAGGGTGAAGTTCAGAAAATAAGCATTGGTCATGACTCATTTGGACAGGACGCGGCTGTGGCCACTCCAAGCATCTGTGGGCGCATCTGCACGATACTCAGGCCCTCACTTGCCGGGTTACTCATCCATTCCTACGCGAAACCTCTTTGCGTTGGCACCGTCAGACCGAAGCAGCCTGTAGAAGCCAGACTCGCCCGAGCCCGAAATTATAGGCCTTGAAACACGTCAGGTCTAAAAATAAGTCTGAACGGTTTCGACACATCATATTCAAAGCAGCTTGAGATGGCTGCAGCGACATCAAATCTGTAGCTCAGAAAACATCTCACGCGCCGGCACGGAACAGTCAACTCATGGAGGTGGGAACTGTTGATTGTTTGAGGAGGCAGACTTTGTGGCCCTGAAATAAAGTCAACATCTGCTGGGGAACAATAAGATAATAAGAAACCTTGACTCCCAAGGTGTCTCCGCATGGACCAACATGATGCCTGGGAAATACACACTGCGGTTCAGAGTTAGATAACTGAACACAAAAGTTTCTCACAGATGAATTGTGGCCCTCAATGAGGCAGATGGTCCCCTAAAAACAACATTGGTCCCAGTCACCACAGTGTTTGGTTTCCTCCTCGTGTTCCGATGCTCAGTCATCGCAATAATTGTCATTGTCATATCAGACGGCCGTGGATTCACCAGTAGGACCAAAACAAATGACAAAAAACAAACAGGAGGCCTACATTAGAATCTGACCTCTGGGGTTCTACCTCTGCTTGGGTCAACTTTATCAAACTGTAAACAAACTTATCTCCTCCCTTCAGTTTCCTAGAAAATCTACACTTGCTGGATAGGACTTGCCCTTGCAAACATTTGACGTGAGAGATGCACGGTAAACTGGAAAAACGTTGACTTATTTTATGTTCCAAATACTTGAGGACAAAATCAATCTAGAAAAGGAGAACGAGCAAGTTGAATGTGTACACCGTGGACCGCCAGGAACACGGAAGTCAGAGGGGTCATTTCTTTAGGGTCCTTCTGTCAAGAACTAAAGGAGTGGTCTCCTGACTCTCGGCAGGAGAGACAAAAGGCTGCATGGGTATATGATTACAGCCATGGGCTTTGCACCAGGCCAAGGGCTCAGGAAAGGTTACAAAAAAGCTTTAGGACTTTTCAAACAGACTGAATGTCCTCAGGTGAGACTTTTACAGCCCCCCATAAAATGGCATCACTGCGGAGGGTGTCTGCCCCAAATAAAGACAAGGACAACAAAAGAAGATCTCACCAAACAATCTATTTGACTTGGACAAACTCAAGTAAACGCAAAACATCTCCCCTTACCCCAAAGCAAACCAAAGACTGCTTTCAAACAGTAGCTTATTTGCTCACATGGGCTGAACCCAGCTCAACTGATTTAATGGATTTTCTGCTCCAGGAGGAGAAGAAGGGGGGGGGCGCTCCGGACAAAGCAAAGGCGAGCAGACATTCCTGCCTAACCAAAAGCAGAGAGCTGGATTTTTAGGGTTAGGGGAGCGGACTTTGAAAGACATCCAAAACGGCTCTCCTTTCGGTCAGGAACACGCTGTTAGAAGGAAATGACAGTAAAAAAGCGCAGTTTGAAAAGCCCGTGCCGAGTCGTTTTTGGAAAGCGCGGCGTCCCTGGAGGTGAATTAGAGGATGGATCCATCATCAAGAGTCCCACACACGATGAGTTTGGAAAGTTTAAACCACTCGGCCATTAGAATTACTCATAAAAACATAACAAAAACAGCCACTCGTGCTTAGGTTTGAAGGGTTATTTGTTCTCATTTCAGTATGAAAAGCTAAGCGGGACTGCGCAGGGACTCACCGCACTGTGGCACGCGTAACCCCAAATCTCACACTGCTCGTGAAAAACACAAAGTGAACAACTCAAATGAGAATCGGCGGAGCGGTAGAAAGAATCCTAAAGCTGTTTTAACAAACTTTGTCCTGCCGCAAAACACCAACCTTCTGCGTCCTGATCCGCGTGGCTTCGCGCGCTTAATTGCTCCACCAGCTTTTCCTAATTAGCGCGCGCTCTCATTGGCTTGTGCGTGCGTTCGCGTCAGTCCTCTTAGTGGGAGCCCGCACAGCCCGCATTGACCCGCATGTGTCGGGGTCCCGAACAACAGGTCAACAGAAAGATCTCTAATTCCCGCAGGCTCCGGTTCTCCTTCTCCTTCTTCTGCACCACCTCCACGTAACGCAGCCCCAGAGGAGGAGGAGGAGGAGGAGGAGGAAGGAGGAGGAGGAGGCCCCTCGCCTGAAACCTGAGATCCACGACTACCGTCCGCCACATACTCATGATACCCAAAAGGACTAAAGGGCCTTGGTCTGATTTGGATTTCTGTTTATTTTATGGAAATATGGACACACTTCAATAAGACATCTCCATATGCACCCAATTCACAATTCATTATATGAAGGTTCTATGTGTGAAGTAATTAAGTATTTACAGGCTGCAAAAAGTGACTATTTACCCTCTCATATTACTTGCATCCTCCCAAATGCTCATGCATTGATGCACACGTGTGGAATTGCACCATTAAACACCAAAGATCCCAGTTGTTGGAACACTTGCATGTCTTGTAAGTGAAATCCACACCCTGTGTCAGCGCTGCGTGACTGGTTGCTTGCAGACCACCAGGCCCACCGTCCAACTATTTCCTCGGCTCGGGCGTTCAGCAAAACAACGGATCTCTTGCTGTCATGCACGCTGCAGTGCTCCTGATTTACCAGATAGACCTGGAAAAGTTTTGAAGGAGGCTGTGTGAAGTCGAATCCGACCAAATGTCTGCCAAGTCTCCCCAGCTGGAGCCCAGCTCCTCCAAATGCCTCAAATCTGATCCAAAACGAGACACGAACTCTTGCACCTGCATCCTTTTATCCTCACTTATTGACGGACAAACATAATTAATGTCCTGTAATCTCGCAGGAGTCTCCGTTTTGAACCCATGGGTTGTTCGTCTGAGACTGATTATATCGGCACCCTGGTAAGCTGTATTAAATACCACTGAGTTATGGCCGTTGAGGCGTGAATGGTGTGACAATTAGGGCTCCTGAGCTGAAAAAAATCACAGTGGGATCATGGGGCTGAAAATTCCTTTCTCCACCCATGGATTGCATATATTAGCTGCTTGAATGAGGCCAGGCCACACTGTTACGTTCAGGCCCACTTGCACGGCCCGAAGCCTTTTCTCACCAAACGTCGTGGTCGCGTTTTAGCATCACTCTCGATTGCCTTCTCCCTCCCCAAACATAAAACATTGACAGCCACGGCGCGCAGTCCTTCTGACTCACGGAGGTTTTAAAGAGTTTCTGGGCTCACTCATTTAAACTTGAGCAAAAAAACAAAAAGGTATCCTGGCAACATGAAGCAGACTCTTGAAAGATTTATGGAAAATTAAATCGATACACGGAGAATAGTGGGAAAAAAAAGAGAAGGAATAGAAATGCACGAGAGTGAGAAACAAATAGTCCTAGACAGCGTGGAGTTAATTCACCCTTTACTGCACTCTTTCCTTTCATGTAAACTATACACTCCAGCACTTATTTAACCCCAAGCTTGAACCTCAAATAACAAGACCTAAGACGTCCTAATTTGTAAAAAGCTTTTATAGACTTAGCAACTCAAACAAATAAAAGCACCATGCACGTGTTGAGCACTCTGCTGGTGCACTGATGTCCACTTAATATTTAACTTAATACTGCTGATTTATGCTCTAAATGATATCCTAAAACCCCAACAAGTAGTGCACCAGCTGTGGGGCAAGAGTTCTTAACATGAAAGATTGGTGAATCTCTTCTGCACAGATTCTATAATTCCTTTTGAATTTGTTCACCGTGAGAAGGACGCCGTGTATCAACAGAAACCGCGCCCGCACCACTTGCGTCTTTCTGCCGCAAGCATCCTCACCAGAGTGTCTTCATCCACATCGGCACGGAGGGTGCTATTCTCCTCCTGACCTTTGACCGCCTTTGCAGGGACAAGAAATTGGAAGTAGGAGCGTCATTGTAGTGTAAGCAAAAGACCACAAGTTTGATCAAGTAATCAAACATCCTGGACTTTATTTCTGCATTCCTTCACTGATGCCAGAAATCATGAAGTGATTAAGCAGAGCCAGCGAAGTAGAAGAGGATGGTGAAGACAGCAGCTATTATTTAGTAACAAAGAAGGACCTCAACTGCAGCATTGAACTGCGGGAGAAGCTAACATGAGTCATTCACAAGTTTCCATATTCAACACGCACAATGGCATAAGCCGCCCGGCTTTTTGTGACAGTGTTTGCAGTGCTTTGGTTCAGTGAAGTTTAAAAGTGACTTTTATTTCCCTCTATAAAAATAAATGCACAGCTAGTCAAGATTCTGACAAAGAAACCACACAAAGAAACACTTTACTTTTATATTCACTAACACGTTACACACCATGGCTCATATAAAAATAAAAAGGATTTTTTTAGCATTAACCCATTTGAAAAAAAAGCTAACATAAATAAGTTACTGTTTAATCTGAATCTGTGCATGATATTATGTACAGACGGTGACATTCATAACCTTCTCTGCAGCAGAGGTTCTCCATTACATTACATCCACTGAACTTAGAGAAGAATCACAGTGCTTAACCAACATTATTTCATACTTTGCCCACTTTCTAGCCATAACAACATTCTTCTGCTCGTTTGGACTTGTGGCATCCCTTTCAGGTCACATTCCACGGGGCTGCAGACGCATCGTAAGACCCTAATTGGGGCGTGAGGTGACCCTCTGTGACCCTGCCAGGAGCCGCACCTCAGCTTTGTGTTGATATGGCGACGCCACGATCACTGGATGCTTCAGTGACTGAAGAACTCGAATCTGTGAATGAAAGAAGGCACCCTCCATTTCAGCTGTAGAAAAGCGGGGCGTCATCTGGGCGGTTAAAGGATCACGCAACCAGTGCTTTTACCGGCCTGAGTGCCATGTGAATGTGCGCGATCATTCCCGAGTTGCTGGCCTGAGAGACGGCGAAAGGCGCCGAGCGCAATGGGACCGGAGTGCAGGCGGCGTGCGGGCGCAACAACGGAACGACTTGCTCACGCTCGATACACATTTCCCCGTACCGATTCATGTCCAGAAAACACACGGCAGTTGTTTTCACGCCCTCCCTCCCGGGTGCAAGCTTGTGTGCAGTTTTACTCCGAACATCGCCTCCCACTGTGCTCTGACCCAAGCCAGCAGACCCTGGAGCAGCTCGGCGCTCTCGGAGCGCACGCACCACGTCTTCTCCTCCTTTAACGTCTGCAGGAGAGGGGGGGGGGGGGGGAGGGAGGGAGGGGAGAAGGGATAACTGGAGTTCATCAATTGGCGAGCATCAAAAATGTTGTAATAATATTTCTCATGAATGAATCAGATGCAGAGTTGATCCAAGTAGTTTTAAATAAATAATCCTGGAGTTGTGCAAATACAAAAACAAACCATCTTTTCCTTATGAAACGCCCCAAAACTAACCTCATCGTAGAGCTTGATATCCATCCTGCACTGGTGGGAAGGCCACAGGTGCACGGAGCTGACGCAGCTGATTGGGAGCGTTTCTAAAACGGAGACGCTGCCGCTGTTGGGATCCTGGCTTTCATTCCCCGTCAGGCTGCTTGAGCTTTTCCTCCACTGGTGATCCTCTCGCAGCAGGTACAGGGTCTCCCGGGTCGCCAGGACGGTGAGCGGCGTCCAGATATCCTCTGAGAGGGAAATTGGGGTAATCATTACGTCGACGGTGGAGGAAAAACCTCAGCCTTCATATTACCGTCGGTGACCTTTGACATTACACAGTTTGGAGTGCTCCTTTGGCCTCTGATTGAGTACCCCAAATAACAGCCATGGATCACAGACATCACATGCTCAACAAAGATCACTTTTGGTATCATATTTCATGTCAAAAAAGACGGCACGGGCAAGGGGGGGGCGGGCAGATCTAGGGACGCTAAAATGATAGCACTCAAAATTCCTCGGCCGTGCGGCGCTGCGTGTCGCCTGCAGCCGGCCTCGCGTTCTACGTAGAGGTCGCCCGTCACTCATTTTCGGTTAGGGATGTTAACACGGGTCTTTAACAGGCGCCTCATGTCGGCTGCTGCACACAAATCACATCCACCCTGGCAGAATTTACTCTTTTACTCTCCTACCATTTAGTATATATCTCCTGGCACATTTATTTCCATTTCTACGGTGGCAGGAGCATTATGGTTATGATTTTACTCGTGGCTTTCTTCCAGCTAGTTAAAATGGAATGTTTATGATCTACATTTTTCCCAGAAATAGCTTTAGTTGCCTTTCCCCGTACAGAGCACCACTATAAACCCAGAAAGACGGCGGCATTGAGAGTAATCAGCATGAAGCGCACTGATCTCTAAACCTTTGTTACCCATTACACACGACATGTTGAGCCTTTTCTTGGACATGCAAACAGGTAAACGAGGAGCGGTTTACGCAACACGATAAATATTATATTGTTTTTGCAGCATCCGCGGATTTGTCACCTTGCAGAACAAAAGCCAGAATGTAGAAAAACTGCAGCTGGCCCTCCTCCACATCTGCCTGGATGTCTTCACACACCAGAGGCCTGACGGATGAAAAGAAAGCAACAATATTACACCCGCGCATATATGCTCTGCAGAGTTTAAAAGGACAGACACGGTGGGCCGACAGGCGCTCCCATGCGGCCTCCCCTGGAAGCACTTCTACATCACAGGCTGAATTTCACAGCGAAGCGGAGGGGATAATTGAGATAATAATAGCTGACAAAGGTTGGATTGGGGGAAAAACACCGAGTGTGTTCTTCTGGGAATGTTTGGAAGGCTTTGATTGAGCAGCTTAGTCTGTTGCCTGAGGACTAAGGACAAAATGACCGGTCTGAGGTGTGTAGGTGTGTGTGTATGTGTAGCTGAATATGCTGATCTGAGGCTGGTCTTCGTATACGTTACCAGACACTATTTTTCATTTCCTAATCCAAACTAAATAAAATCTGCTTTTTATTTAAGGTTTGAGCAGCTGGGGACTTTGAAACGATGCCTCCGATGTCTCATTTTGTCAGGTGTCTAACATCCTCTCGCATCACGGCTCTTTCACTTTATCCCCTGGTGGGAGACGAAAATGTGCGAGGAGGCGAGGCAAGGGAGTGAGGATGAAGAAGCGAGGAAATGTCTGCATAATAATAATTTAAATATTGGTTTATCCCACACGTTCTCCTCTAAAATAACATGTTAAAAATTTGAGAAAGTTACCATCTTCTGTTCGGGAGGTGAAGAACAACAAATGGACGTTACAGCAAACTACAACACATGATTCAGGGTTCGTAGCGCCACACGTGTTACAAATTAAGATGTGGTTAAACAGTTAATTTAGCGGTGCAATTTTACAAAATAGGGCTGATTGTAATCAACTAAAGATGTGCCAGATATGCGCAGAGCCGGAACTCCCTTTAACTCGCACCTCCCAACCACATACAAATGTGCAAAACACTATTCTGACCACATCTTCCAGCGTGTAAACAAATTTAGTCAAAGACGGCGGCCATGTTTTTCCTGCATCTGGACTGCAGCGTACCAGAGGTGGTGCAGAGGGCCGAGTCTGGTGGTGGAGATGGACATCAGCTTGCTGTCCGATTTGTGAGCGATCTCACGCACAACTCCTGAGGAAATAAGGACAGAATTATAGATGGTGGAAATATTAAGTTCTTCTTGGATTTAAAGTCACAGGGACATTCACAAGAAACGTTCGTCCACGTGGCAATTCAAGTATTAAAAGCATCTTGTAAGGGGCACAGAAAAGGTGGAGTTCATCCTAAAAACGTCCCGCCCAAATATTCACGGACTACAAAACACAAAAGCCGAGCTAGATGTGAGACGACTTTGGCTATTGGAACCACGGTGACAAAGCCAAGGGTCTCTAGTTGCAGGTATAAGATTTCATCCTCCATAGAATCAGTGGGTGAGAAAGTGTTGGGGACACAATGTGCTGGGTCACGCTCACATTCACCGATTGTAGCGAGTCATTGGGCGTGACAGCAATACGGGGCGGAGAGGATATCAGCGGTGTGGCTCCACAGCAAAGTTTGAATAGACGGGATTGAAAAAAAAGGTCCTGTGGTGGAAGACGTCTGCCTCATCATCAACACCCTGCTCATTGAGATCCTTTTCTCACGTTTTACAAAAGCACTCTAAAATGTTAGTCAAATACAGTCGAAAACCATGTTAACAGAACAAGTTTGAGGAGAACATAGATACAGATTTACGTCCAAACAATCCGGGTGAGAATATTCTAAATACAGCTTTCACACTTAAACCTTTGGGTGTCTGAAATACGTTTTTTGTTTGGACATTGTGGGAGGACGGGCTTCGGCTGTTGCTCCGACAACAATGCCCCAGATGACCTGAAATCAAAAGCCACGACGCGGGTTGAGACGTGGGGCAGCGGGAAGAAAGCAGAGATCCCAACAATGGCTAAAAGGTTGCATCTCACCCTAAAAAAAAAACACGTCCTCTCGCTGAGAGACGCCGAACCTTCGGGGCGAAGGGCTCACGGCTCTCGCCACGGCTCATATAACTCGGTCGGAGTAACACAATGAAAGATGACAAATCACTCTCCTGACTGAGGGAGGACAACAGAAGGCTGCCGAGACCAGACGCCTCGTGTTATCTCTCGTGTTTCAGTCAGAAGATTGAAAGGGACTTCAAGGATCGAATCCACGTTTTTGTGCATATCGCTTGTTATGCCGAAGTAAATCAAGTAAACTTTCTATTAGAGAGATGCTAGAGGATTATATGTAAATCAAGACGCTTCATGTACTTCGAATACTCTTAGCTTGACTGTGTTTGAGTGACAGCTGGGCAGGAACACCATCAGAGAGGCAACGAGTTGTGGGGAAAAGTGGGACTGCTGCTCTAATCAGCACGTCCGCTGACCTCGGACAGGTTGTTGTTTTCGGCCTGCGTTCAGTATCTCAGCACCCTGAAGTTGGTAACATGCAACACAATGTGACAGAATACGTCACATTAGCTGCAAAAAATCTCCCAAAATATGAAATGATGTGTACTAGAACTGAGCAGCACTGCGTTTCAGAGGCGGTCAAATTCATTTTCCATATTTTTCCCCAGACATTCCTGACCTGAGCAGGAGCCCCTGTCTAATAAAAGTCCTCTCTTACGGGAACGTTGGTCTGGGCAGGAAGTGTTCAGTCTGAACCCAACACGGGTGGGGCGTCACGCAGCTCACATGTGGTTTAGTATTGGTTTGTTAGAGGAACATGGTGTTCCAATGCCCCTCTCAGGGATTCAAAAAGTAAAATCCATCCATCCATCCATCGTCAAACCGCTTATCCTGCACACAGGGTCGCGGGGGGGGCTGGAGTCCATCCCAGCCAACTTCGGGCGATAGACAGGGTACATCCTGGATTGGTCGCCAGCCAATCGCAGGGCTACACAGAGACACACAACCATTCACAATCACATTCACACATCTACGGGCAATTTAAAGTCCCCAATTAACCTGATCCCCAGAGCATGTCTTTGGACTGTGGGAGGAAGCTGGAGAACCCGGAGAGAACCCACGCAGACACGGGGAGAACATGCAGACTCCACACAGAAAGGCCACTGGGCGGAATCGAACCCAGGACCTTCTCGCTGTGAGGCAACCACCACGCCACCGTGCCGCCCCAAAAAGTAAAATATAAAATAAAATAAATATATGTCACTCCACAGACCACCTGGGGGAAAGTGCTTAAAACCAGCAAGTTCAGAAGGAGCAGGATCGGCGAGTTTCTCTGTCTGATCGTAGTCAGAAACCTTCTTTTATAAGTTTTCCCATACATTAAAACGGAGAGATGTTTCCGAGTTTTTTTTGTGTCTGTGTCTGAGTTTCCGCTTACCGGTCAGCAGGCCAAAAAAGCGTTTGCAGCGTACACTGTCCCTCACGAGGAGGGTGTAGGCCACTCCCACAAACTCCATGTGGATGCTCTGAGAGGCCAGTCCCACTTCGAGGTAGCTGAGCTCCATGATCGGGTGGCTGTCCCGCTTCTGCAGCCAATCAGAGAGCTGGCCTCTGCTGGGAGGAAAACGACACTTTAATGCGTTTGTGAGGCCAAATTGACGACAACAATTCACGTAGATATAACAAAGATAAAAGAAAAAAAACTTAAGATATTGGTTTGAACAAGTGGAATTGCAGTAACTCAGCAGTAAACAAGTTGAATTTGAGAGAATGAGAGGGGAGAAAAGACTCCACGCTCTGCAGACACCGCGAGGTCAATGTGTTCTCAAGATGTGACCCAGAAACCTGTGCAGGTTGTGCAATATAATCCGCATACTTAACGGCAAGGGTGTGGAATTACACAGCAGCATCAAACGTGGACAGCAGAGCGGCGCCCTCCGGCAGGGTTGTGTTTGCCGACATGCCGCTGACCTCAAACATCCAAGATGTCTTTATGAATTCCACTTAATCGTGGATTACTTTGTCCAACATACAATACATCCACAGTTAACGCCGAACAACTGCAGTGTAAGCATGTTCAAGCACAGAGGAAGTACATTCTGCATGGTGAAAAAAGGTGCTCTACTCACTGGGTTTCTGCCATAATTTCCAAAAAGTAGATCCGCTGGTTTGAGACCACCAGCAGAGAGGGAACCTGCCCCGGCTCTCCGAATTTGACAGTCGACATCTGAAGGCACAGAGAAAAAGACACATGACACGAAGCAGCTAGACGCTTGTTGTCTGCTAAGGACCCCGGAGCTGCGCGGTCACGAGCATCATGAGGCTTTGGACTCCGTCAAGCCCCGTCAGTGGTTTAAACTCCCGCTTAATGTCCTCTAAAAGAACAGACGTAAAAGCACGTGTGAAACAGCCAGCCGTCGCTGGGTAAGCGTGCGTAACTGAGGAGGATGCAGCGGCATCTCCTGCTCCCAGCTGTGGTTTGCTCCCTCCTGTTCGGCCAATAACCTGCTGTATCAAAGAGCTCCCAGAAATTCATCAGAGGAGATTCACTGACGATGAAACCGCAGCAGAGTGGTTGTAAGTCTTGAAGCTGTCCCCAAGCACTAAGCTGGAATCTTCTCAGCCATCAGAGAGATACGCAATAGGACGTTATAAAACAGCGCCCATAAAAGAAGCGATAATAGCGAGATAAAACCGTTATGCTGCTAAATTTGGGCCAGTGGCCTTCCTCACTGGCTGTACAGAAAGTGAGAGCCAATAATACTGTTTAGTGGCTTAATGTTAGCTGCAGTGGAGCTCTGAAGGCCCCGATTATCTGCTCCTTAATTGCAAACAAAAGAGCCCTGCACGAAAATGAATTACATTGCCGGTCAGTCAAATGCAATCCAACCACAGAGTGATTAGGGGTTAACTAAAAAAAAAATGTTGTTTTGTGTTTGTGACATTTTGGCCAAAAACACTTTCAACAGAGGTTTCGATGGGGGGGAATCTACTCCACTCTCAAATATAAATTTACAGCCAACAGCGAGCATAAAAACGAGAAGCCATAGGCGTCTATTAAGGGAACGTTCTCATCTCTTATTTTAAATGGTTAATATACAATGTTGTTTGTTTATTTAAGTGAGTATTTGACGTCAGTGTGTGCATGGCTCGCTCACTCATGCATACCTTGAGGAAAAAGTGAAGCTCTTCTTCCTCCTCAAAGACCTCCACATCCAGGAAAAGCTGCAGCCGATGGTCCACAGCCTCACAGTCCTCCGCCAGCAGGTCCAAATCATCTGCAGATGAACAGTTGGTAAGCCTCACGATGTTTAATATTCTCAGTACGTCTTTTATTTCTTTCCTCAAATCATATGAGGCATTAAAAGTGAAGTCCCTGGCAGCACTGTGTAGACTCGCATATTTCTTGGCTTCTATGAAACCTTCAGCAGATTTTATTTTACTGCAGCAGCCTGCAGCTTCAGCCAACAGCTCGCAGGCAGAAAATACATTTAAGAGCAATAAATCCACCAAAGAACAGCGCTGGAGTTTTTTGTTAAAATTGATGAATGGTTGCAGCTAATGAAGGAGGACAAGGCGCTGACCTGCAGAGGCCAAAACAAACTCAACGCCTTCCATTTGGAGGGATCAGATTAAAAAGCCTTTTGAACCTTCAGAAAGAGTCCTTCGTGTGGGGTGAAGGGTTCACACACAAGTTGATTTATCTCGAGAGACAAAATACTTTTTCCAGCAAGAAGAAAATTAGGACCTCTGCCTGATTACAATGGGTGCAGTGTGCCGGCAAATGATACTCTAATGAGCTTCAGTCAGTGTTTTAGGATAAGTAGTGTGAGACTGTGGTTTAGAGGACGGATGAGATGCCACAGCAGTGCAGGAAGGTACGACTACGGCCGTCCCTACGTGCCACACAATATCCGTGGGATTCAAATACTTCCCCTCGCTGTTCACTTTCAGTTAGGAGTTAAATATATCTGAAGGCAGAAGCAACGGAGCCGGCGTGAACAGTTTACACCGCACCCGATTTGAAGTACTATTGAAATCAAGTAATAAAACCGAATTAATTTTTTTGTTTGGACTTTCCTCCAATAAGCAGTCCCGTCCTCTTTTGGAATTTTTGGAATTCTGCGTTTGACAAACCACCACGATAAGTTTCATTTTTTTAAAGGCTTTAGAAGACCCACCGGTCGGGGTGGTCCTTCCTGCAGGCGGGCCTCGGACCTCCGGCGGTGTTCCCGTAGGGGTGTACCGGTAGCTACCGGCCAGATCGTCCTTACTCTGGGACTTGCAGAAGGAGATGCCGGAGGAGTCGCCCCCGTCCTTCCCGATGAAGAAGGAGCTTCCCCGAGCAGAGACGAAGGTGGTGTCCCCCGAGGCTGCGACAGCTTCCGGGAGCGGGCTACTCCCTGCGCTGCCGTCTGTGTGCTCATCCTGCAGTGATGAAACATAGAAATTATGAGATTCTGGTTTAATCCCTTTGAGAATACTTAACAGGGGATGATGCTCAGGAAATGCCTTATTTGTGCGTGGAGTGCTGTGGTACACATCGAGGTGGTCGTGCTCTCTCTCCGGCGTTAGCGGGCGCTTGATGGGCGTGCTGGAGTTGGGAGCGGATTGGCCAGCCAGCTGCACCACATGATTGCTACCACATTCTGGACAAATGTGACCGTCTCCTGAAAGAGAGACCCGGAAGAAAATTGGTTTTATATATATATAATTATTATTATTATTAATCCTGTTGCCCTGACTCTACCGAAGGTAAAACGCTGGCTATGGAGTCACCTGCAAGTCTTTAAAGAAGTAAAACCTTAAACCTTTTACTTGTGAAAAGAATCCAAATATCATCTGTGTCCATTTCTACTCGAGAACACAACTTTAGTGCAAGAAAACCGGTGAAAACAAATTCCTTCAACGTTTCATAGTGAGGGACCTTTGTTTGAATCTGCAGATCACCCAAAGCCACAAGCAAACAACCGCCTCAGTTCAGACGCGTGGAAATGAAAAGGGTATTTATTGCCTGCAACACTAACAAAACGCCCGAGCCGAGTAATCCCCGAAAACATCTGCTGAACAAAGCATGCGCGCCGTCTGTGCATGCCGGAGCAGGTCCTAATGTTGGATTGGCTTCAGGCGCATGCAGGTGGCTGCTGGAGCCAAAGGTGCTACTAACTATAGAGCAGGGAACTCAGCGGAGCAGCCTGCTTGGCAATGAAAGGCGAGAGAGAACTGGCGGGGTGCTTCACTCGGGCCCTCTGGAGCCCCGAGCTTGTTTTGGGAAAAGAATGCAACCCAGAGCAGATCTCCAAAGAGAGCCTGATAGTCGAGGAGTCGTCATGAAGAGCTTTGACATCAAATGATTTAAGTTTTTTTTAGATGGAGTAGATGGACTAGGTTCCTCAGATTCCACGCTGTGGGGTGTGTGTGGAGACTCAAGCAGAGCATCATGTTGCTGGGGCAGGTGGGGCATTCTTTACCGGCAAATATTTATCTTCCTATCTTTTTTTTCCATTCTAATTGATCTGGCTTGTATTCAGTGGCCACAGGCCAGAGACATCAGCTCAAAAGCTCCCCGTTGTCTTTGTGCGCGAGTATCGTCTTGTATTTGCTGTTTCGTCTTGTAAAGGCCTTTAACAGTGTGCCGAGGTTTACGGATGATTGGGCAAATTGAGTGTTTCAGCTGATCAACAGGCACCGCCAAATAAACACACCAAACAAAGAAAAGAATGTTTTAAACGCAGCCAGATTTCACAAATTCAATGTAAACTGAAGTAAAGGAGAAAACAGAGCGACATTTGCTCAGGCAGTGCGCGATGGCTTCCGTAAACGCAGATTCAGCCTCACCTTTGGTGTCGTCATAGAATTTAGTCAGCTCATTGTGAAGCTCTTCGGAACCTCCTGGTAGCGAGGCGGCCCCCCTCCTCATCCTCCCCCCCGCCTCCTCCTCGTCGTCCACCTCCTCCCGTTTGTCTCCCTTAAGCGTGAACTCTGACCTGCAGCGAAGGCACTGCAGGCGAACGCAGCTGGGACGGCGGTCAAAGCGGCGCTGCTGGTTTTCCTCCGCCACATGAGTCAGCACGTCAGTCAGAGCCTAGTCAGCAAAAAAGGTTTTGGGAATAGTTTGTTACACCTTATGAAACAGAGCAGAGCGCACTAAACGGGTCTGGTAAGGCGCAGACAGCTTTCTGCAGCTTAAAAAGCTATAGGATCTTCAGTTAGATGGAACCTTGAGGCCATAACGAGCAGCTACGGGCAGATTGAAGGAGTTTTATTCTTCTCACTTAAGCCATGCGAGTCCCTGAATGCTGAAGACATATTGGAATTTGTATCGGCTTTCTGTGTTAAAACTATATCTGGCACAGATTTTAGAACACAAGTGGGAGGTCGTGAAGGTACACAGGGTGCTGACGCAACTAAAAGGTAACAGAGTTTCAGCAAAGGCAGCCTCAAGCGTGACCAGACTCGTACCGGATGCAGTGGGTGGGTGTTTCTCTCATAAAAGGTGAACGTACCTTGTATGTGCTGCAAATCATGCATGGGGGAGTAGATGAACATCTCTGGCTTAATGGGCTCAACTCTTGTGTGTGTGTGTAATTAACCTGCCGGGCCTGTTGTGGGTCGTCGTCTAGCAGGACGTAGAGTCTCCTCCTTTTCTCCCTGCTGATGTAGTCAAAGTGAAGCTCCACAGCTGGAAGTATCTCTTCTGTCTCCTAAAAGAGGGAAAGAAAATAAATACCTTTGAAATGAATACCCGAAAAAACAATGTTGATTTAGCAGAGTTAAGCTTGTAACCTAAGCAATAGGCAATACGTTTTTCTGTGCAACCGGCCCCAGAAAGTTATTACCATCCTTGCACCTCCCCCGTCTCCCTCTCACCCCTCGCGTCCACGCAGCCTCTGTGCTCTCCACCCGGACCAGGCTGCTCAGCTCCAGACGGCATCTCTCCCGGCCGCACTGCATGTCCACTTCCAGAAGCAGGCGCTGTTTGATGCGCAGGAACACCTCGCTTCTCCTCTTACCGCTCTCCCCCGGCCCCTCGACTTCTCCTTCCTCTTTGTTAGAGAGCACACCCACAAGTAGGGGGCGACATAGATCCACTAACAACAAAAAGAGGAGAAGCGTAAGATCCTTTCTGTGCTTTTGGTTTTTGTATTTTGTGTTAAATCAGCCTACCTCCCAGATGATCCTCCTCCTCCTCCTCCTCCTCCTCGGCAACTCTGCTCTCGCCACCTGCCGACCTTTGGGACTCTGAACTCGGCGCAGGTGAGCTCACCACTCCCTGACTCAGCACCAGGCCATCCACAGCGCTGTCCTCCAAGGTGGACCGCGAGTTCGGACCAGGCTCCTGAAGGGTAGAGTCGGTTTCCTGGTCTCCATCCGCGGAGGCCTCCAGCCTCAACTCCGATGAGAGCAGCGGAGGAGGGAGGACCTCCGGGGCTTTGCGGGGCCATGGAGACGGCGGATGCCCGGGGCTGTCGGACAGACACGTGGTGTCGTTGCGGAGGGGTTGACCTTGAGGAGGGGGCTGGTTCGTGTTGATGGTGACGTTGGACGATCCATCGAGTTGATGTTGGTACCTCAGCCAATCCTCTCCCAGCTGGTCTCTGAAGCTGGACATGCGCTCAATCTCCTGCTGGTGGGGGAGGACAATGCCTAGTGGAGGAAGAACATTTCTAAATGCATCTTTTAAATATCTATGTAAATAGTTGAATATGCTTTAATCTTGATCACCAAGATCACATGCAGCTCGTTCAAACTACACAAAGAAAACATCCATGGGCGGAAATGCTTGTAAACCTACACTGTGAGGAGGAACGCAGCCTGGAACTGTAGTCTGTGTCACTGGGCTCGGATATACTGGCCCGCCGCACTCTCACCTTACTCTGGAACCCCAAATGATTTGAGAAAAGAAAATAGGGTCACAGCATGCGGTTCGTCAGTATTTACGGGTCTTGATAGATCAGCACAGAGTTCAATTCAAGATAATTGACCACATTACCTTGGATTTCTTCTTCCGGATGCGAGAGACTCCCACGTCTCCAAAGGACATGCTGTCAGTCAGCTCCCCGGCACCGCTGGACACATCCACAGACGCTTCTGCAGCCATGGCAACCGGAGGTGAAGGCTGGACCTGGACGATCCGCTGGCCTTGTTTTGTCAAAACCTGCAGAAGAGATCATTTAGGCTTACAATTCACACATGTATTTATTATGATTACTTATATTTACCCTGAAATATCTGATTCAGGTTCAAATACAGCATAAAAAGAACAATTCGCTAGACTGGGATTAACATTGCATGACAAACTTACTGATAACTCGGATGAGGACAACGAGGAGGCGTCAAGTTTGAGCTGGAAAGAAAGAAAATAAAAATCAAGTTATCTTTAGTTGACCAAGATAAAGATAATACCTAATCCCACTATGCAGCCTCTCAAATGGGGAGATTTCAGTTTTATTTCATATTAAAATGAATATCAGTGGATTTTCGACAAACGAGACATTTAGCGACATCCCCTTTAAATTTGAGAACTCAGGATGGAGTTTCTCTATTTTGTGACATTTTCTAGCACAAAGTAGAATGGATGAATCAAGAAAGTAATCTCCATTGCAAACAAAAAAATATTACATTCTTGTTATCTTTTGTGCTTCAGCATTCTTCATGTTTTAAAAACTCACTCTGAGGTTTGCAGCTTTTGGGGACAGATGTCGGACGGTGGAGGTACGGTGGGTCTTCTGGAAGTACAGCGGGTTCCCTTCCAGGTTAAGCTAAAAGAAGATACATTATTACATCCTACACCATCAAAATATAACTCCTAACAAACCGAACAAGATCGGAGCCCATTACTAAGACCATTGTACACTGGTGAATGAATTTTGAGGCCCAATTTCTCAAGAACTGAAGAGTATCTTTGCGTTCCGGGTTAAGAGAGGCCTTCCCTTAAAAAAGGAGCCAACTCTAAACAACTTCAAATTTAAACTACGAGACAAATTGTAATTATTGGCTGCTTTGATTTACCGGATGGAGAAGAAGCTACACACTGCCACGTTGTGGTGCAAGGAGCTATTTAGGACAATTCTGTTTGAAACAAAAGCTGCATGTGTGTGCATGTGCTTCCATACCGTGTTGAGGCAGTGCAGCAGGGAGAGCGGAGCCAGCTGGGAGTGCTCCAACAGCAGGTTGTATGCCAGATCCAAGTGCTGGAGAGATGACAACTGCTCCACACCTGTTCAATCAGGGGGCAAAGCAACACACCAACAGACTGTCAGGGACAGAGGTATTAGGTCTGCAGCAACATCAGAGGAACCCGCAGCTCAAAGTCTACTTTAAATCGCTGCTCTATTCTCCCCGCCAATGCAAACGGATCAAATAATCTGATACATCCCGGTGTGATGAGTAATACCAATCCAAGACAAACAAAAGGACAACCAAAACAGCTGGAGGTGGGGGAGGGGGTCGGGGATCACTGCACAGTGATATGCTTCCTGTTTTCTCAGGTTTTCTTTGGCTCACTCCTCTCTCTGTGCGTTTAACCTTCTCTGTCTGATCTGAGCAGCGACTGACTGACTGTTTGAGAAACAGGAAGAGAAGGTTCTCATCGGTCTACTTTACCGTTAATGGTCTCCAGTTCATTGTTTCTGAGGACGAGTGAGAGGAGTTTGGCCCTGGCACTGAGGCCCAGCGTTGGCGCCACCTGCAGGCAGTTGTAGCCCAGGTTCAAGTGTTGCAGTTCACTCAGGGGCTGAGAAAAAGGAATGAGGAAATAAGACAACAAGATGTCCCCACACACAGGAAATACATATGAAGTTGAATTATAGTTGTGGAAACCTTTAGAAATTCCGCACACTCCTGAATCTTGTTATGGCTTACATCCAAGGACTTCAGGACGTTCAGTAAACTCTGAAAAACCGAGTCGGTTGAGGTTAGGTGAGGACAAAATCCGCCAATAAGTCGTTAACAATGCATCTGTGTGTATTTGTCTCACTAGTGACTGGTCAAGGCAGACAATGGAATTGTAGCTGAAGTTGAGCGTGTGCAGTTCCAGCCAAGGCAGTGCTGAGCTCAGGTCCCCTCCACACAGAGAAAGCAGTTCCTAAAAAAGACAGACACCCATTTGCCATTTTGCAGCTGACTTTTTTACAGCCAGACATTGCATAGATACACTGATACTGCACATTAACTCTACCTCCAGAGAGTCAAGGCTCTTTGAACAAGTAAAAACCTCCAACTGGGAGTAAACTCCTCTGAGTCCTTCTAGACAGTGTGGAGGCACTCGCTTCAGCTGGGCAGGGAGGTGAACAACAAGGACAGATAGAGACATTCAGTGATGGAAGCTGAGGAGGGGAGAGACGCTGATGAAAAAAATGAGGATAATAATGCAGATATGGTTCATACTCTACCTCCAAATATTTTAAAGACTTGAATGGGAAGATTTTCACCACAGACTGAAGTCTCGTCCCCGGCGGGTTGATGAGCTGCGTTTAAAGATCAAGGCACCCAACATATCATTCATGAAAACTCCGGCAGGGCTGCAAGTAGGTAGATATGTAAGCAGCCATCCCTAACAATGGGGCTCACATTTCTGTACTAACATTTAATTGTCCGTGCAAGTTTTTTCACAATAGAACCAACATGGACACTAGAAACGTTTTAATGGTTAGCTCCCATGTAGACCGCCAGCTCACCTTGAGCGAGATGGTCTTCTGCAGGACGTCAAACAGGAACTGCAGTTGTAGCAGGGAGGCAGTGTCGGCGGGGTGGGAGGGCAACGCAAGGAACCCGTGCTGCTGGCTCCTGGACAGCAAATACTGTTCGAACAGCCTGGTGAGCTGCTGCAAGCTGCCCGCCGGCAAGGTCAGAGTGCTGGTGCCGTCCAGCACCACGTCGCCTGGGGGGAGGCAGGGACGAGGCGGACTCATACAGTGTTGTCTGATACGTAGCAGGTGGACGGTGGACGCATCCACTAATGCATGTATACTGCTGACTGGGCAAAATACCCTTTTCATATCCAGTTAGTTATCACAAGGTAACTGTGCTCACAATGTTACACCTAATGAACTCAATGTCTGCTTGAATACACCTGCTATGTCCTGGTAGAGTTATGCAAAGGGCCATGCAGCTCTAATATTCACAACACGAGCCTTTTTGTCATCGAACTTAACGAACAGTTAGCTTTGAGGTAAAGTAA
Source organism: Gasterosteus aculeatus (assembly GCF_964276395.1). Classification (NCBI taxonomy): domain Eukaryota; kingdom Metazoa; phylum Chordata; class Actinopteri; order Perciformes; family Gasterosteidae; genus Gasterosteus; species Gasterosteus aculeatus. The sequence goes on from NC_135688.1 coordinate 27,811,924, forward strand.
GAAACACCTAACTTAGTAACTGGAACTTACCATCATTTCTGAGGAGAGTTGCCAAGCTGTGTACAAGGGAGGACTGGCCACTGCGAGGGACAGCCATCCTGAAACATTTCAAACACCATATCAACACAAGAACACACAATCTCGCCTCGTAAGCAGCATAAACACAACCGTTATACGACACGTTTCAACCGCTTTTATTGGCAACGTTAGCGAGCTCTAGAATTGAAAACATCGCAATTGTCGCAGCTAACGTTAGCTAGGCTAACGCAAACTAGCTAGCAGACTTTCTGGTAGAGAAGCTTAAAAGTACAGCATACCTGTGTAATGACAGCCAAATAACAGAGAGCTGACAGCTGACACAAGAGTTAATTGGATAAGGCAGCACTAAAACTTGCTCATTTTTGTATGTGAAGAAGAACAACGTCTATTACGTGGAAATTGGTTGGTTTTGTTGTGCGGTGATGTTGACATTTACGTCACATGACAACTCGCCTGAAGCAACTACGGTGGCCCGGACTCACCAAAAATGCAAAGTCGCTCAAAATGAGTTGTAAAAAATATCCCCTCTCGATAATCTAAACTGTAAAATACATATATCCAAACATTACAGTGTTTTGTTTGTTTACTGGATGCCCCCAGTTAGAGCTCCATCACATACTGCTTGAACTTGTGAAAGAGAAGAAACTAAGCTAGTCACCTTAAAACCAAACCATCGGTGTATCTTTCCTCCGGACTCAACAAAACTGCTTCAAAAATGTTAGATAGCTACATTTGTATGGAAGTTCAACTGTACATATTTAACTAATCGAAAAGGCCACACTAAATAAGTTGATTTTTTGATACCTTTTAAGTAAGCTAAATGACTGTAGATGGCCACTAGGTGACGCACTTTAGCAAGAATCCCAGACTTCCTACTCCAGACATGAGGTAGTGCGCATGAAAAAAGTCCAATGGAGTTCTTCCTTCGACCAGCATATCCATCCAACCATATTATTTTATTAAACTGAGCGTCTGCGACAGGTGTAAAAGGTTCACATAACAGCGTTTTGCTCTTTCATGCAGCCTGAAGCTAATTTGGATTTTGGATTCAACCTGCAAGCCAAACACAGCAAATTAAATGTTGAATATAGGGAATCAACAGGGGCACATCTTTATAGCCACACCGCTTTAAAGACCCAAGCAGGAAAGTGCGGGCTTCGTGGTTTTAATAAATACCAGCAGTCAAAATAGACCAAACTGAGCTAGTACCACACCTGCCTGTTGGTCAAACCATATCCGAGTCGTGCGCACCAACAAAGAACAGAGCTGAGTAGCTGGTCGGCCGAGCAGACTGAGTGTAATTATTGCTATGTTTGCATGGCTAAAGAAAGTGCAAAAGCAAATTAAACCAAGTCTAAAATGTCTTCTTTGTATTTTGTGTGTATCGAGTAGAATGACTATACATGCCTATTTGATGCCATAGCTTGGAAGGTAGCAACTTTGTTACCAGAAAAAACTCTAATGTCTGTAAATAGTGTAGGGTAATGTCTGTAAATGATGACATCAGCTTTTAAGCAGGCTCAGCGCTTCAACTTCTGGACCCTAAACCCACACATTAACTTGACACATTAGGAGAGCAGCGTTTCATTTGGGGATATGTAACGCCGTGGCTCCACAACAGATCCTTCAACAAAGATCTGCATGAGCAAATAAAGCAAGAACTTTCCTAGTTTGAACATGCATCCCTTGTTGCTAGGCGGCAAACAAACACACGTGCACTTGGGGCCTCACACACACACATACACACACATAAGCATTTTTCCATTTGGGACTTGTGATGCGAATATTTCCATGTAAGGATTTATGTACTGAAATTCGGTAAACATTTCCATTCGGTGAGATGTTGCACGTTGCACCAGTAATTAAAAGCTAGTTTGGCAGTTTTCTTACCCATGTGAGCTCTTGCAGTTGGCCTGTTGCGGTCAAATGAAAAAAAAGTATAAAACATTTTCTTTGAGGATAAAAACACATAATGGATATTTGGTAGTTTAGACTGTAAGTTTGACTTCATTGCATGCAGGCTTACTAATCAGATGATGAATTACTTCTCAACCCCTCTACATTTTGCCTCGAGTTATCTAATCACCAGTCCAAGCAAAGGGAGCCTCAATTAAGTATAATCAAAGCCAAACACTATGGAGTGCACCCATTCATCATCACAGCCGGAAAAATGAACACCCGGATGTCTTTGGGGACCTGTTTGGGTAGATCAGAACCCAGTAGAGCCAAAATCAAACAAATGCTACGCTTAGTTGTATTTGTTTAAGGAACATGCATTTGGGATTTAGACCCAGGTGTGAAATTATGGGCTCAAGCTTTGCAACACAAGTTAAATAGTTTTTCGGACACTTTGCAGCCTTCTTACTTTTAAACTTTCTGTCGCCATTGTTGCAGCCGTTTCAAAAAGTCCAAAATGTGATTTGGTTAAAAGGCCCGGCAGAGTTTTGCGGACTTGCTGTCGTCTCATTAAGAAGATGACTTCTGGCTGACAAACCGCTCTCTGTAGACTTGCTGCACAGTTAGTGTGTCCTCAGCGCATCAGTGATGCATTACCTTCCTCTATCAATGTGGAGTTTATCCAGAGTTTGTTTTTACAGTTCCATGGGGAGGAATTTAAGTAGCTGATCTTGGTGGGGATTACTTTGCACACATGGACAGATACTGCGGCCTGTCGGGCCTATTAGCTAGTGGCCGTCCCGTTGCTTTTCCACCCACGGTTTCATAAAATGACGTGTGAGGTTCTGTGTGCAAACAGCCCTCTGGGCATCCCCCTGACCCGCACCCTGAGATACAAGACTGCTTCCAATGTGCACCGCTCTCCCTCCTCACGCTCCCAAGGTGAGCTCGGATACCGGCCGCGAATTGGGCCAAGTTGCATTAAATCAAGGGGCACCCGCAAAACGAAATAATCTGCATTTAAATCTGCGGAGTAAGATTGCATGCCACTTCTATTTCTGGGCGTTTGGATAAACAGCGATTAGTCCACCGCTCTGGGCAGGGTACAAAGGAGCTTGTTCGGTGGGCGAGCGCGACACCTCAAGGCTTGGCCTCGCCGATCGATAGGAAACATTGCTGAATACGTGCACAGTAGCATTACTGTAGCATTACTGTGCGCAGGCATATAAGTTGGTAGCAGCTGGCAAGGTTTAATTGAGTGTCAATGGGCATGTCTGCCGCGGTGAGGAGGTCTTTCCATGTAAGGAATGCTCAGCACATAGTCCTTTTGTTTGTTTGTTTATTCATTTATGCATTCTGGCACTCGGGGTGGACTGCGCTGATTGAAACAAACACGCCACAGTACATGAGGCAACGCAGAGTCTTCCAGCCGGGGAGCTGTGATTTACTGACTTGTTTTTGATACCGGAGCTCAAGCTCACGTTTCACCTCGACTTTCTAACTCTAATTCTGTTTCTTTTAGAATTGCCATCGGGGAAGCTCTATTCCCCTTGACCACAAAGAGGTCAGGGGTCACGAGAAAACAACGACGACGCGCTTTGATTCAAGATATGTAAAAAGTGTGTGAGTTTTTTGTGTGCGCAAACATGCGCATAAATATCTGTATATTTGCAGTCATGCATTTGGTCAAAAGGAGGAGTGTTGAGTGGCAGTACTTGTTTCAGCTGCAGAAAGTGAAAAGCTATTTGCAGCTGATCCGACCCAAGGACTCTGGCTCAAGCTGGAGGGTCACTTCCTCCATTCAGACTCCAAATGCTGGGACACATATTAAAGTAGTTCACCTCCAACCTTTCAGCAGAGCTGAAAAAATGACGATGGAATTACCCCCCCCCCCCCCCCAGTCTTCCCACATTAGCACCCACATCTGGCCCCAAGAGCAAACCTGGGAATTTGTAGGACCCAGCAGACCTCCCGGCCGCCGGCTTCACCTGTTCGCCTGCACTCTTCTTCCCCTTTTCCTCCACTTGGGATTGCCTTCTCTCGCCCCACGACAAGGAGCCAAAACCTCACGCACCTCAACAATGTACGCGTGCAACTTGCTGATCCTCTCCGCGTCTCTAGCCGGCGCCTCCCTGGCCGACATGGTGTTCCGCTGCCCCGGCTGCACCGCGGAGCGCCAGGCGCTGTGCCCAAGGCTCACCGAGACCTGCGCGGAGATAGTGCGCGAACCCGGCTGCGGGTGCTGCCCCGTGTGCGCGCGGCAAGAGGGCGAGATGTGCGGCGTGTACTCCCCGAGGTGCACCACCGGTCTGCGATGCTACCCGACGCCCGACTCGGAGCTTCCGCTGGAGCAGCTGGTGCAGGGCCAGGGGCAATGCCGGCGCAAAGTGGACACCGAGACGGCCACGTTGAGCCAGGAGCACCGGGAGCAAACCAGCGGTCAGTCTGTTCAACGGAAACCTGATTTCCCTCCATTCATTTTTAATGACGCTGTCTAGACTGCAGCCCCGAGGGATGGTGTGTAGACATTTCGCTTTGTCATGAAGCCTGAGTCCGAGTATGTGTCACTATTGTGCGCCAAGTGGATAAGATGGGTTTATGTTATATCATGCGTTCTATGTATTGCGTCTGCGGCGCGTCGTATGAAGTACGCGCCCCTTGAGAGCCCCTTTATGCCCTTTGCGGTGAGGATTTGTTTGCTGCACGTCCCTCGTAGTGTGCATTTGAGGTGAGCTGTTTGTGAACTTCTTTAAAGTCCGTGTTGCAGTTACATGTTTATAGTGTCGTGAATGTGCACAAGGGGAGAGAAACTACAGTCACTCTGCCCGGGTAAACTTCAGCTGTGCTCCAAACAGCTGGAACCTCCAGTCCCTTCCAGTATCTCTCTAAAGCACTGTGACGGAGAACAAGGAGAACAAGGTGGTGTCCTGCAGGATTCCCAGAAGTGACTCCGTGGGATCGGTGCAGAAAACATTATAGAATCGATGTTGACATTTCTCCAGCGGAGCGAAGGGAGTCAGCGGGAGGAATGCAGCATTGATTGGAAAAGTGGACTTTAGGCTTTGGCCAGAAAGAGCTGTAAAGTGGTGTTGACAGTGAGTGCATTAACTGGGCAGTCTACCTGGAAAAGCAGCTGGATGCGGGTGCAGCCGGGATCACAACGGAGCTCCGGGGAGGCCTGCAGCCAGCGACCTTCATGTGGCCTGCGTTTGAAATCGGGACGGGTCGCAGGGAAGAAGAAACAAATTCAACAGCCGCGTTATTGGGCTGATTTGGAAGCCGCACACACACACACACACACACACACACACACGGTGGACCAGTGTGCAGTGAAGCCAGCGCTCTGTGATTTCTGCTCATTTCCAAATCCGGGCTATGTCAGAGTTTACCTCCAGACTGACACGTGTTGGTTTTGGCAGCAAACTCGGCAGAGAAACGACCAGAGAGCAACTCTGTAAGGACTCTCCAGCACGCTGACATAAAGGGAGGGAAAAAAAAGAAGCTCTGCAAAACATTTTCCACATACACACGAGCAATGAGACGGGCATGAGGCGTGAGGGCCAAACAAGGGGACGCAATGCACGACCATCGTGCAAAGGCCCGCTCGCAGCTTTTTCACTGGCGTCACTGATGTTTCTTCTTCATCATCCTCAGGTTTGCCTCAGGCCGCGCTCCAGGTAAAAAGATCCGAAGATTCCTCTGTGACTTTCGTCTCCTTGGGACATGAATTCTGTTTCAGCTCCAAAATAAAGTCCCCATCCACACGTCACTGTTTGTGAATTAACAGAACACATCTGTCAGTCGTCCTGCTTCCCCCTTTGGCCCAGTTTAGGACACCACAGATTTCCTGTCATAAATTCTTCTCAGGAACAAAAAGAGGAAGTAAATGAAACCCTCGACAGAGCAAAGATGGAGAGCAAACTTCTGTCTGCGACCCGTTGCAAACCCTTTGCTTCCTGTAATGAATATGTACATGACGGAAACGAAAGGTAGAGGTTACATTCATAGAGGTGTTACGACATTTCATGCATTTTAAGAGTAGATATGATGGCCTTGTGCGTTGAATCTTGCAATAACAGCAGCAGAATCCTTGTGAGCTCAAAAGGTCAAAGGCAATATTAGCTTGCACCTGGAATGGTTACGTAAGAGAAAAGACAGTGAGAGAGGTGTAAATCTGTCGAAGGCGGAACATGTAGGAGAGTGAAAGGGGGATTACAAATGCACAAAGCATTTATTCCATTTATTCAACACAGCTGATGGACAAGGAAAGTCTTCCAACAAGATATGATACCAAATATTGATCCCTAAACTCATAAGTGAGACTTAAAAAAAGTGGAAAATTAGACCTATTTAGTTTTTCATTGAGTAAAAGTGAGGACATCTTTCCCCCTGAGCCCGCTCTGCTCCGTTAGAATGTTTGCACACGTTGCTCATGCAGCTTAATATCTTGAGTTGTCACAATATCTCAGCGCGATATTCAAATCACCAGGATTCCTCTGGGGTTTGGGGAAAAAGGAGAGATAAACGAGATACTCTCTCAGACCCGAGAACTGATTTGAACTGAATTGGAATATTTTAAGTATATTTGTATTTCAATTTCAGACTTATACTACTAACACAAATATTCCAGGTTCCAGGATGTGTTGAGCTGAAATGCCTCCCTATTCCAAACTAACACCCACGACTTTCCCACCAGCCTCCCTGTCTGTGCACGGTATCGCTTGATATTCTATTCCTGAGGAAACGCGGATCCAAATAGTGCCTTTAGTTGTTATGACTGGGATCATACCACATGTGACCTCGGCGCGGAACGAGTCGATTCACAAAGTGCGAACAAATTCCGTGTTAGCTTTGCGTCGTGGAGGAGAGAAGCGAGTTGGGAGGACACGTGGAAAACTCCTGTGCCATCTGGTCGCTGAAATCCTATTGTTAGCTAACAGGGGGCATTCCTGTGTACCTGCGGGGGCACACAGACTGAAATAGCTCCCACGTAATCCCAGGCTTCTCCCAAAAACAGGGGCGCTTGTGCCACCCCCCCTCCCTCCCCCCTGCCAGGCGTCGACTGTGCGTGTAGTCGTGCCAAGAATCTCCTCTGCACTACTCTGCGGTGACGGACTGCAGGTATGCTTCAGCAACGCTTTCATCAGGTTGCACGTTACATAATTCACACCTCGGAGCCGCCTCGAAAGCCACATTGAGAAAGAAGACTTTTTAAAAACTGATCTCTATAGTCCAACATTTAAAAGGGTAGGTTTTTTTTTTTTTTAAACTGAGTCAGGTGTCTTTTTGCACTCTTCTGCTTATGGATTCAAGTAGCGGCTCAACAACAACTTGAAAAACGAAGTCTGTTCCAACTGAAACACAAGCGGGAAGTTATTATAGTTAAACGTATCCCTGCCTGTTGAGTTCTGCCTTCTGCTCAGTTGACCAGAATCTGGACAATCAGACACTTCTCGTGGTCTACGTGCCATCTGGGAATTCGACATGGGTGAGATGCAGAAAGAAGGCCTCTGGAGCCATTGTGTGAGGATTAACTCAAGCAGCAGACTGGACAGAAGGCCTGCCGCTCTGTTGATACTGCTGATCCAGAGCCCACCGCTGTGGAACGGCTCGGACCGCAAAGGGCGTAGCGCCGGCCACCCCCACCTGACCCGGTGGGTTTGTGTGTGTGCACATTCGAGAGGGAGATCGCGGGATATTTTATGCTTGTGCGTCCACGTCTATGCGCGGCTCGGCGTTTCTCAGGAGAGGAAGCGACGCCGTCGCGCTTGCATATGTAATGTCGTCGGGATTATGTAACGCGGCAAAACAAAAAGCACCCCAGCCGCTCATATTTGGTGCGTCGGGTGTTTATCCGCGCCGCTTGCGATCACACACCTGATTCCAGTTGACTTTTGACCCTTTTTTGGAACCAAACCCGGCCTTCAAAGCAAAGCCGAGAGAGAGAGAGAGAGAGAGAGAGAGAGAGAGAGAGAGAGAGAGAGCGCGTCATGAGGGGAATGAAGTCCAACAAGGCCAGATCTATCTGATGGCATAAAGACGCCAGCCACCTTGTTGTTGCTCCGTTTGGAATTTCCTTTCTCCCGCTCTCTCTCTTTTGGGCCTTTGGTGATCATATCAACTTGACCTCTTGCAGAGTGCAGAGAATGCCCCTCCAGTCCACCGGCAGCGGCAGTAGCGCACACTCGCTTTCATTGTCTTTCCCGCGAGCGTCTTTTCCACGGGTCGGCCGTTGCATAACTGCGCGCCGTGCACTCTGTGGCGCACTGTTGGACCTTCTGTTACCGTCTGTGCTTATTTCCCCTTCTTTCCTTCAGGCGCCAACTGAATTCCTGCACAGATGAAATGTATATACGCTGGTCTGAAAATCAGGGAAAACCAACACTCTTCTGAAGTATATTCTGAGATCAGGGCATTTTTTCTTCTAAAATCAGCTGCTCCGGCGTAAGGCTCCTTTTCCACTCCCTCCACGGCGAACCCCTCGACCCCGAAGTGTGCTCTGTTGTCAGAAACAACATGTTCTATTGAACCTGACGGCCTCTCACATTGTTTGCTCCATCTGTTTGAAGACGTTTTTTTTTTAGGTTGAACAAGGCTCCAAGGAGAGCGGAGACGGTCAAACGCAGACTGGTGGAATCACAAGAAGGCCGCAGGAAATCTGCTCTTCCACAAACATAGCTTCAGGGACGGAATCAGGACAGGCGTTTGCTGCCGGTTTAGTTGACAGAAAGGCAGCTCATTTTCGTACATATGAGTCACCATGTGCTCAGAGGTGAAAGCTTGAGCCCCACTCGGATGAATCAAATCGAAACCCCATAAAAGTCTCTGTTGACCTCACTGTGAGATCTCTCAAAGTGTAAATGTATGATTGTTTTGTTCATTAATCACCACTTTTAACATCTGCTCATGAAATTAAGTCAGAGCAGTAACGGGGGAAATAAAACGCCGCCATGGAAACCCGACTGACCAAAGCTCAGTGGAGGCCAACTTTTCTGAGCCCACACGCTGGCTAAGAGAGCTGCATGTGGTTGCTTTGCTCTGGGAGAAGAGGAGAGGATTTCAGGGACTCAAAATGCAAAGTTGAAGGAAATCTTTAGCTTCTCCGTGAGGGAGACGGTCCCAAAAAGTCATGGGTTTTAAGCAGCCGGCGTGTCCCGTCGGAGTGTCCTTGCGTCGTCAATGTATCCCGGCCCGGAGACGCTGTGGATCCTCGCGTTGACAATCTGACCCATGTGGTGTGCGGTGTGTCCACAGGGGAAGCCGTGGAGCCGCTGCCTGAACAGGGCGTGAGCGAGATCCCGGCCGTGCGGAAACCCAGCAAAGAGACCGCCTGGCTGGGACACAAGGAGAGCGCGGTGCGCCAGCACAGACAGGAGATGAAGACCAAGATGAAGACCAACAACGGGGAGGAGGTGAAACTTGCGCGGACCAAACAGGTGAGTCACCAGGCGGTGTCCGTTCCACAGGAGGAAAAGCTTGGGATCCGGCTCCTGAGATCATGCAGTTAAATTCCCTTTTTATTTGTATTTTTCACATTTTAGTGGTTGACGCATATTAACAATAAACATTGATTACAAAATTGGGTTTGTCAGACAGTAAAGTGAATAAAATTTCATTTGTTTCCAGAAATTTGTAACTTGTTAAAAACACTCACACAGTAAAATAAAAGCAGCAAAGGCTTTTCTGTTGACTTGTCACTGTGAAGGCATCGCAGCGGTTTTCCAACCTCTCTCTGAAACCGGTCGACCTCATCGGATCTGCAATACATGGCACAACAATGGCAGTCCGCTTCTGCTAAACGTCTGCAGTGTAAGACTTCCCTGCGCTGCAGAGGGAAGAAAAGAGGAGGTCAGCGTCGCCTCCCTCTGGTGCAGCCGTGGATCTTTGGATATAAGTGTTTTTTTATCATTCAACGGCCTTTTACTGCTTCAACCTGAGAGTACATAGTTGAATCAAGAAGTAATCTGGGCACCTAATAATAACTTCACGTCATGGCACAAAGAAAATGCTTTTTTTATCCCTAGTTTCTTTCGCCAACCACTTAAACCAAAAGGACGTGAATCAAATATGCCGCAAAACACGCTCTGTAATGCTGTAAAATCGGTTGTTGTTGTTTTTTTGGCTGTGTGGTGTTGTGAGGTAAATCTGAGGTCACGGGCAAGAGTTGTTGTTCATTACGGGCAACGTGATTCATATGCTCATTACAAAAAGCCCCCTGGGCTTTATTGTGTGTGCGTTTGTGTGCCTTTTTATGTGAGATTTTATGTAGCATATCAAAAAATGTGCTGAGGCCTTGCAATCCCACCTTGGTGTTGGTGTTGCATTTCTTCTGTGTTAAATCTGTGAGGTTTTGTCTTTTGATGTGTAAAAAACCCAAAACCAAAAGCGATGTAAAACATCTGAAGAAAACAGTAATTAAGACAAACTCAAATCTCCATGAGCACAGAGGCCGTCCATATAGCATAACCTTGGTTTTTGTTTTTAAGACTCAGTGTCAGCAGGAGCTGGACCAGATCCTGGAGAGGATATCCAAGATGCCCTTCAGAGATAACCGAGGTCCCCTGGAAGACCTGTACGCCCTGCACATCCCCAACTGTGACAAGAGGGGGCAGTATAATCTCAAACAGGTGACTCCAGGCATTGTGGGAAATGGGTGGTGAGCAGAGAGGGTGTGATATTATGCCGGCATCTTATTTCAAATGTATTTATTTAAATACAATGACAAATAAGAGGATCTGCATGAGACACGTGCCAAACTGATATTACAAATAAATGCATATTTGTGTTGCCATCTAAAAATAGCCTGAAAACACGCAGAAATGAACCCAGTTTATTCGTTTCAGTGCAAGATGTCTTTTCACGGCCTGAGGGGCGAGTGCTGGTGCGTCAACCCCCACACAGGCCGACCTCTCCCATCAGCCCCCACTGTGAGGGGCGACCCCAACTGCAGCCAGTACCTCATGGAGCTGGAGCCTGAGCTCCCCGACACGGACCAGATATAAAGTGACAAAAAAAACAAAGAAACTGTAAAGTACTTGGGAACAAAAGAGCATCTGAGTAAGCTATGTATTCTCTTTCATTGTGTAGGTGTCTCTAGCTCATTTGATGACAGTGGAAGTGGAAATCTGAACCACCTAAAGATGGATTGAACAATAGGATCCAGTTTGCTGCGTAGAATGATTTGCTCAGATTAGCTGCGTTATCAGTGTTTTGTTCTGTTTCGGTTGAAAAGTAAAAAGTCTTCCACACGTTTGAGTTTCCGGTGTGTTTTCGTTGTCGTGGCCTGCAGTTCGTGACGCCTCATTAAAGGATGACGCTATTAAAATGATAATAAATTCAGTGATGTGTTTCAGCACGATGCAAAATTGGGTTTTGGCACTTCAGCAGACATTGGAAACACAATATTATGATTTATGATCCAGGCTCACTTGATATTTTTCACTGTTACTAAATCTCAAGATTTGTCAGTTGGGACTTGAACTACAGTCAGTAGGAAACATCATCTGGTGAACATGAATGGTGCAATGCTGATCCCTTCAATACTTGACCTGACCCGAGACGCCCCATAGTCATGTAGTATGTTACATTATTTATAATGACAGTGTACGGGGAGCAGACCTTCCGGAACACTCCTCTCACCTTCGGACACTCCCCGACCAGGAACATCTCCGCGGGCAGTTCTGCTTTTGGCGGCAGATGTCAAGGTCAAAGATGTCAGCCCAGAAAAAAAACGGGACTCAACTGAGTTCAAACTACGGGGCAGTAATGCCTTTTTTTGTGAGTACATGAATTTTATTTAAATAGTGATTTGTCATAACAAAAAGGAAAACGAGTACATCAATTACACGCCTGATAAATATTTCACCATAGTGTTCACATTAATCTCTTTTCTTAAAAGGAGAATGCTCAAAGTGTCACCGTGTCGTGTTCACATGTGTGCTGGAATGAAGGCCGAGGCGTCTCAGTGGGAGGAGCTGCCGGCTCCCGATAGGAACGTTACGATAACAACGAATTTGGGGGCATAATTGGATTCACAGAACGAAAAATGTCACCCACCATGCCGATAGACCGAGCGACCTTTGTCGGCAACAACAATCGAAAAACAACAATCACCCAAGAGGCCGATGGGCCCACATGCAAATGGACATTCAAACTGGCGTGCAGCAGAAGGCACTTTGATTTACATAGAAACTCAGCGACCTCGCTCTCCGCGGGACACGGGACACGATAAAACCTGAGAGCAAGGCGCCCGCCGGCCGACGGATTTGCCTGCGCGGCGGCAGCAAGGCCCCTTCGGGTGGAAACACAAACAGCGCAGGGCCCTTTGCATGCGATTTGTGTGCCAAAGAAAGGAGACGCGCCAAATTTGTACAGCAGCAGCTGGAGTCGGCCGGCCTTCTGGGGAATTTATAATAGAGCTTGTTGTAGTTGAGAACTGTTAGGGCACATACAATACACAGTATGTACACATACACACACACACACACACACACACTGTACATACATTTACAAACGGAGGACGCATTTGTCTGGACTTGAAAAAGGAGGCAGAGAGTCAAATATGTAACCTTTGACAGCATAATAAAGTGTGCTGGTTATGAGGCCTGATGGTGTTGTCACGTTGCGATTTGAGAACAACCATTGAATGATTCATACACATTCTGACGCTCATTCTCCAAAACTGTAAATGGAATTTTTATGATTCTCTTCTTGAGTTTTAAGCAGAAGCGTGACGGAGAGTGCCATCATCTCACTTGTTATGAATAAAAGTTCCTTTAACGTGTGTAGACTTCTGTTATCTGCAGGTCTGCAGACTTTGGTAGATTTGGCTCCACTAGTGAAAACAGACTAAATGCTTTTCTGGCTCTGTGCTGAACACACAAGTATCTAGTTATCGTGCTGATGGCGTGACTTGAAAGTGTGAAGTGTGAAATGTGCCATGACATTTGGTCGGAGGCAGGGTTGTTGAAAACTATTGTTTGTTGTGTGAAAAGATGCCACTCACATCCGTATGAAATTCACATGATTAACAATGAATTAAACTTAAGAGAAAGTGTTGATTTGTTTAGCCTCATAGAAAATATGTCTCGAGCAACCAATCAATGAACAACATATTATCATACATATATATTTATATATATATATATAATCCTCTGATCTATGGATATAGAGAGGTGAGCCCAGGGAGCCCCATCAGACCAACGTGTGAGAGCCTTTTAGTTCAGCTCCGCTTTTAAAGAAACGACAACAAAAAGAGACACAGTCCGTCACACCCGACCATGTATAGAAGAACCTGTGCTATAGTTTCCTGATTGGCAGTCATGAAGTGTGCTGGCTTGATTGGCAGGCGTCCCCTCTCACTGGTTGCTGCTGCTGCTGCTGCTGCTCTCGACCTCTTTGCACTGCAGGTCTACGCCAGCGGCGTTGATGCCGGGGATCTTCGTGCCGAACCTGTCCACGCACCAGCAGATCCCCCTCCTCCGACCGCGGGACGGCTTACACTGCAATCACAGGGTTACCAGATAGGGGTCAGGCCCCTGTGGTACTTCTGCTCCGCGGGTCACGTTTCGCCCCCGAAAGCCGAGCTGCTGTCGCTGCAGTGAGGCGGAGCTCTGCGTACCTGTTTGCGCTTGAAGAAGCCCTTCTTGTCACAGTTGGGGATGTACAGAGAGAGAGCCAAGACCCTGGAGGTGTCCCTCATGCTGTGCATGAGATTATCCAGTCTTCTCCCACACGGGCCCTGCACACACACACACACACACACACACACACACACACACACACACACACACACACACACACAGAGTTTGCATGGTCAATATGTGTTGAAAATGGCAGAGAAAGAAAAAAAAAAGGTGGCAAATACCTACACTAATGAGTACTTGAGTAATTTGTTCACACCTTGTTGGCGCATGTGAAAGAGGCGCTGCGGGGCATCGCGGCTGATTTGTCAGAACTGGTTTCTTTGTAATGATTCCCCTCAGCGCTTTTAATCTCTACTTGACTTACGAACTCAAGCTCCAGTTTATCCGGGCTGAGCGGGGAGAAGTTCAGGGTGCTGGAGGGTCCCAGCCGGGACAGCTGCATTGTGCGCTCTTTGGCCTGCTTCATGGCTTGGGCCTTCCGCAGCTGGTTCTTCCCATACAACGGCGCCTTGGTTTGGGCCGGCACGGACTCGGGGACGGGTAGCACGCCATCATGGTGGGACTCTCCGTCTAAAGGGAAAGCAAAGACATGTCTCACCCTGGCACCCAGACCCGTGAAAACACGCTTTTGCACTTGTCATGTGGCAAGCCACCATGAGGCAGCCCATCTTTCATCCGTGCACAAACACGGCTCTTTGCTACATTTCGGGGCTCGCCCACCCTCCCCCGTCCCACCCTCTGTTCACACGGCCACAAGGGTCGGAATAGATGGCTGTGGCCCAAAAACTGACTTCCACTTAATTCCTAGCAGTAGATGTGCATTGGCCTCGTTTGTGTCCTGGGCCACAGCTGGCCCATTTCCACTGCGATGTCACGCACTCGTTTCCGTTTCATTTCGGAAGATTGCAGATTCTGCTCGTAAACCTTTCCGTTTCTCTCCTAGCGTGATCGCTAAGCTACTAAGCCATCTTGGCACTGACACAAGGTCGTGTTGCAAGTGACGGTTAAAACCGTTAAAACCTGCCGAGCCCCTCGAATCCCCCCGCCCCTCCCACCCCAAAGAGGATGATGAAGATGATGTCATCCATCCACATAATGACGGGTTCTTAGAAAAAGAACCAGTTTCCTGCTGGAGGAGGATGGGGAATGCACTGCTGTTTTTTCCTGCAGAGAAAACTGAGGCAGATCAGCGAATCAAGTCTTCACTTGCTAATCCTCGACTTTGTCTAATCTGACCTGTGCCGACTGACATCTTTCGCTTCTTCAAGTTTGAACTGCGAGACATGGGGACTCATGCAGAGCCAAATCCTCGCAGGTGTAAGTGACAGGAACCTCCTTCCCTTCTTTTCTCTTGTCGAGGACTTTTTCTTCCTCACTTCGTCTGGGAAACTCACATAAAATCTGTCTGGGAAAAGGTTGCAACTTGAGTGCATGCATTTGCAAACATGCCAAAAAGGCCTGTACTGTTTTTTGCAGCTTTTATCATGGTTTGAATGAAAACTTGTGTCACTGCATTACAATTGTGCAAAATGCACACATGCATAGTGATGCGTTGACGCAACGGTTTGCTCAAATACTGTTTAACTCATTTTGAGAACCGACAGCACATTTTAGGAATGCGCAGTGTGCAATCACGTTTGTCGATCTTTTCCACTGTATTCATCAGCGTCCACATGGGTTTGGTTTTTTGGTTTTCATTACGGTGTTGAGAAAGGAGATGCAGAGTTAATGGAGAAGCTGGCCGACGGGCGGACAGATGGGGGATCAGTAACCCACCCTCAGCCTGCGTTCTGCTGAATCACTGCACAGCCTGGGCCCGGCCTGCAGCGGCCGGGATGCAGAGAGTGAGCTGGGTAGGGGGGAGAGGGGGAGGCAGACAGATGAAGGGACCGCGGTGGGACTAACAAAGCGGGGTGGGAGGGAGCAGAGGAGTGTGTGGGAAAGGGTGGAAAGGGGGCAGATTAATAAAAGATAATAATTGCTCATATGCAGAGCTGTTGTGAATTAATTTACTCTGATGGTGAATGCAGCCAAATACTTAAAAGACGGACTAAAATACATTTCTGTGTTTCTTTTTTTGTGTCTATTGTTATTGAACTTTGGGCTAAGCAACAAAAAAAACTGTGCTTCCTTGTCTGACGCAGCCAGCGAGGTTATTTAGGTTTCCAGCTTTGCTCCTCAACCAAAACTCCAATCTGAACAAACACTGCACAGGTGAAACTGGGAGTGGGGTGGGAGGGAGAAGAAGGATAATGGAGTGTAAACGATGAAGAGGGACAGTAGCCAGGCAGGGAAAGAGGAGAAGAGCCAGTTTGGTGGGAGAGAATAGAGAGACGGAGACAAAAAGGTGGGTTAGGTGTGGGAAAGAAAAACAAACAGGTGGTGAATGTAGAAAACTAGAGATGTGCAGAGGAACGGACAAAAAAAAGGCTATAAGACAAAAAAAGGAAAAAAGAAAGTAAGAAAAGAGGAAAAAAATTGTTTTTCACACATTGAGGAGAGTTAAACGTTTCCCACAAAGCGCAGACACAGCGACTGTCCCTGACCCGCCATTTAAAGAGGAGCCAAAAGGAGTCTTGTAGAGCTCCACCTGTAATCTTCTCTCTTGTTTTATGTCGTCTGGGGGCCCCGAGGCGACGGGCCTCTCACACAAAACCTACTCATTTACAGCTCATAGCCCCGATGTCTATTCAAACCCAGATGACAGGTTGATGGAAGCTCTGCACTAATTGTTGAGAGAGGTCACAGGGTCAAGGCGCACAGGGCCTTTTGAGTCGTGTGCCCCGGTAATGACAGGTGTCAGCCCTTCTCAAAGAGGGCACCGAGTTCACTTCCGTCAGCCTCTCAGGCTCCCAAAGAGCCCGAGCAGGGGGACCCGAACTAATCCCCCAACTCTTGAAGACATGGATGTTAGAGTAATATAGAAAGCTCTATTTCTTTTAGATCGGTCGCGGATGACCCACGTTCTGCAATGCAAATGCAATGGAAACACAAGCAGAGTGGATGAGGAGGAGAGGAGGTTTACAGTGACTGTGGGGATTCAAACGTGCACGGTTCCGTTAGTGACCCGCCTAATTACAGCGCCTGTGATCCGAACCCGCCGCCTCTCCGCCGGCCTACCTTTGGGCGTACGCAGCAGTTTGTACAACTTCTCGTTCCTGCACACGCCACGGCCGTGCAGGAGCGCGTGCAGCGGCTTCTCCTCGCCGTTCTTGGGCAGGCAACGAAGCCCGCGCGTGCACGGCCCGGTGTACACGCCGCACGGCTGGCCCTCTTCCAGCGCGCACGTCAGGCAGCAGCCGCAGCCGGGCTCCTTCACCAGCTGACAGCCGACCGGCACCGGCGGACACATGGACTGGGCTTTCTGGTCGCACGGCTGGCACGGCACGTAGGACGAGCCGCAGCCGGTGATGCTGAGCAGGGGGACCACCAGGAGGGAGACGCCGAGCAGCATGGCGCGCTTCTTGTTTGAACAGCAGGCTAAACTCTTATCTTGTGCTGAATCCCTTCTTTGCAAAACAAAAACAAAAAAGAAGAAAAAAAGACTGAAGTCTGAACGTTCAGGGGAGACGCGGTGGGGGTGGCGTTGCATGCACAGGTGCGTTGCGCGCTAAAGTCCCCAAATGTCAGTCCATCCGCAAACCGCTAAACCTGTTACTGCGGCTTTCCCTGTCCTGTTGCTAAAAATCATAAAAATCAAAAAAAGGAAACAAAATATCCAGACTCCACGGTTCTCCTCCTTCAGCGAGGTCCCGGTGCCGTTGTTTTACGCACGAGTTGATCGTCTCCAAATGAGACGAAACGCCCGATTCCCGGTATCACTCCCTCTGTTGGTTATCTCACCAGCACGGTTAGAGAGCAAAATGTATAGTCGGAGGCTTTGGGCTTGCCTTTAAAAAAACATTCAGAAGGCGAAGCATACAACGATGGGTATGTCAAACAACGTTTGGAGGGGGAGGCGCACTTGTCAGCTCCGTGCGCTGCGATGCGGATTTCACAGGGCGGGTGCCGGCATGCCTCCAGATCTGCCAGATACGATGCGATGCTGCTGAAGGCGACCGAATACCAAGCAGTGGCCAATTGGAGGAAGACGTAAAGTTGTTTCTTCCCAGGTCACTAAACAAGAATTCGATTTAAATCGCTGATGATGAGGTCGTTTGAATTACAGTCCCTAATCCATTTAGCCGGGTTTAAATGAGGAAAGAAAAGTTGTTTTAGTTTTTACAGTGTAAAACAATATCCTCTGCTAGAGGGGGAACAACTTTTTTGAGGGGGGATTTAGAGATTGACATTAAATAGACTTCCTACTAGACTTTAATGGCGATCATTTGCATTGAGAGAGGAAACATTAGTCAGCGTGTTACTGGTCCCTTCATGAGGTTAAGTCCTGGTGCTACACTTTTCCCCTCGTCTCATAGTTCAGATTTAGTTAGTTGGGATCGGAATACTTCTTAACTTAACCTCAATAACAGAATTCAGATATGTTCCAGTATTCACTTCTCCCATGTGCAGCTACCAGATTTTCTCTCCCGGTGTTTATTCCAGAAATAGTTAAACGGCTCCAAACAACATTTAAGACTTTCAAAGTCAAGAGTTGGTTCCAACTTGAGAAACCAGAAGGCTTTTATGATTCCCCTCAGATATCTTTGTGTTGCTCTCTCTTGCCAAAGTACTGTGGCTTTAAATATTTGTGCGATGCTGTCTTATCCATAACAAATGCAGTCTCCAATGATCTGCACAGGGACTGTAAAAAAAAAAAGGTCCAGATCGGTGCAAACTGCACTTGGGCCGACATTTTTTTATGACCCCGCGAGGTCAGTGTTCAGAGAGATAAGTGGTCAGCTCTCATGGACTGCAACAAAACGCTCATAACTCACTTGATGTTTTGGCAGATACTGTTATATATCTGAAGATTGTAGAAGATCTGCGTGTTGTGGTTTTAGTATACAAAGTCCAAGGGGAGTTGGTTTAGGCTCCAGTCATCTTCTTGGAAAAGCGCTGTGTATACTTCCCTGATTATTTGGTTTTATTTGCCTCTTTGTTTACATCCTGTTTTTCTTGATCTTGTTTTTTTTTTAGCCCTTTAATGAGGTAAATTCAACGTCCGTCATTACTGAAACTGACCTTGAAAGACCCACAGTGATCAAAGCTTCTATTTCTCTGCTGCGTTGGGTTTCACTTCCCCTCTCACCCTTCCCCCATTCACAAAACTTAGTCAACAAACTCTTGACAGATCATTCGACCCGCGTTGGCCGTCGCCCTTGACCTTCGCGCCGCATCAGGTGTCAGTTGACGTCACAGGTGTCGAAAAGGTCGCCTCCTTTCATTTCCCTCGCCTACCTGTCCAGATCTGAAGAAAGAGCGCCATTGACATTGTAAATCTGTGTGACACATCTGTCTCTCTCGGGTTCCCAAGAAACACACACCCCCCCTCCTCCCTCCTCCCTCTCCAGCATCATCCTGAGATCCCTCTAAACATTTACAGTCCGTAAACTGGGGATTTATTACCCAGTGGCATAGTTGCAATCCGAATATTTTTAAACTCGTTTTGTTTTTCGCAGATGTGAGACCGTGAGAAGTTTTGGTCCAAAGGCCGCTCGGCTTCATAAACCCAGACGCTGCGTCCTGCGAAGGTTGGGTTTCCTGTGTGGCTTGGGTCCAAATCGTTTGGTGCATATAGGCCAAATGGTGCACAGCTGGTGGATGTAGCTGCCCTCCACAGAGGGGAATGGTTCAGGATTTCCTCGGAAGTTCAGACTGGGGATAAATGGAAGGTGTTAACACTTTGGGAGTAAGAATAAGAATTCCTGTGAAGCTCTTTTTAGTGTCCGCTGCAAGTATTGTCGGCACGAGGTTGCGCCTGTTTTACCGCTCTCATCCCAGCGTTACTATGACACACAGAGTATGAGCAGGTTTCAGGTCCCATTGTTCAGGTAAGACTATGCTACTGACCTTTGACCTCCCTGTTAAAACAAGTCAATGCAACAGCCCCTTTAGTCTCTGTTTCCTGAATACAAACCATGGTATTTGACTGCAAAAAGCGCACGCCAATCTTATTTAAAAAAACGTCTCAAACGGAAAATTCAGAAAAGGTGACGCACATTTTGTTTTTGTATACTGATCGTTTCCATTTTTTCCATTGAAAAACACTGAAGCTTCTACTGCAGTTGTTCTAGACGTGATAACGGAGCTGGAGTAAACTCAATGACATGATCAAAAGCAGAGAACAGGAGCAACCTCAGCATAAAAGGGTCCATAGCGCCGTTATAACGTTTATTGGTTTTGGGCATCATTGATGATTTTACTTCCCAAACTCTTTAAAGATCCTGAACACCATTTGGCACTTCTGGCTAAAAGTCTGCGCTCATATTTTACTGTAATTACTGACTGCAGGAGGAGAAGAAAGCACAAGATGAAGCATAGTGGATTGGTGCAACATCTGTTTCAATGCGATTTCAAAGTGATTTATATTTTACCCATCTAGAAAAGTCATTTACATTCTGTCTGTGTGAAGTTTAAACTAAATCTAATGCAATAACCCACAACTGATTTCTTTACTATGCATTAGCTTGGAGCTGCTGCTAGTTATCGCTCCAACTGTATGTGGATCAGCGGCGGGCGTGACTGATGTGACACACACACACTTGCATGACACAGTCAGCGCTTACCGTAAACAACAAAGCCAAGTAAACCGCTGGAAATGTGCTGAGGCAGCACGCGTCACGTCGTCCCCCAGACGGGTTAGTTCCCAGAATACTGCGGGAACCTGATTTCCTGACACAATTAAAGGAGTCTGCACTGGATAAATTGGGACTGAAACTCCAAGCGATGCAAGTCGGTCAGTGTTCTGACCTACAGGTGGAGCTCATGGGCGTGGAGCCCAGCATGTTTCCCACAAGGCATGCTGGGACAAGAATTACTGCAAAAGTCCCGGGGAAAAAACACCCAAACGCCCGGGTCACGGCCGTACTTTCAGATTTCCACTTCACACGTGGGAAGTAAAGTGGTACCACATCAATAGCCACACAGCGTGAGTGACAACAACAACAACAACGTAGTGTGCTGTCGGCAGGCTGCGGTAAAGAAAACAAATCTTGTGCCAATCCACTTTTATTTCTACCCAAAATTCGCTCTTGCTGTAAATTGCCCGGCCCAAAACGTGTTAGGATGACTCTTATCCCCATGACGAATGAGCGGCAGTCACCGACACCAAACTGCACGTTGGGCAGCGCACGTTTGGGAAAATGTGAACCGCAACTCAGCCGAGCGAGTGTGATCTGGATGTAACACTGTAGCGCGAGGTGGGGGGAAGAAGCGTTTGAGGAGAGCAGCAGGCCCAAGGGTTCCATGAAGGAGGAGCTCACAGGAGGCAATACGTGAGATGGCAAGTTGGTTAAAGCCTGGTCAGCACATCTGTGTGGCCCTGGCAACTGTGGATGGGACAAAGGCAGATCATTGCATCCAGATGTTGGAGTAGCATTCGGCGCGTCCGTGCCATGCGATTCTATTCAAGGAGGGCCTGATTTGTGAAACCTGAATCTTCAAATCTGTCGGCGAATCTTCCATCTTTGGTGAAGTGAACTGCTTTCGAATGACTTACAGTCAAGCAAAGCTTTTGATTCGATCCATAGCGAGCGCGCTGCCATGCGGCGAGGACATCTGCGCCGACCTCTCGCTGCAGCGGTGAGCACTGGCTCTCAGCACCTGCAAAGCACTGAGATGGAAACTAGCAAAACATTTCTTGGGAAACAGGATTTTCAGTCATCAGTCATTTAAAAAAAGCATTTAAAAAAAGCTTTCTCAGAATCCACGGTTTCTTCTCGTCTGCAGTGTGGCATGCGGAACATCTCCCAAGCAAATACGGATGGACTTGGCAGGAGGCGACTCTCGGGGGAACCGTTGCGCTACAGTGCGCCGAGGCTTCAGCCCCCTGCTGTGGGCCACAGCAGTTCGGACCTTTCGGTCACGCTGTCCTCTTTCCCTCTGGCTCGATGGTTGGCTTCTTTGTCAGAGGGGCTTTCCCAGAATAACGCAACACGGTGGTTTTTGGGCTCAGTTTAGCTTCTCCAGCTCACCTCCTGGCCTCGTTACGGCCACACACACACACACACACACACACACACACACACACACACACACACACACACACACACACACACACACACACACAGACACGGACGGATCGTTTGGAAGAGACACACGCTGCTCTGTGTTCAGCCTCCGCTCCCCTGACGGATCTTAGTGCAGTTGTTTTTTTGTGTGTATGTTTAAGGGCCATCAAGAGCATTGTGAGTCTGTGCCTCGTCCCATTTGATTTCTTTTTAGTTTTGTGAGAGCAGCTGCAATCAGACGATCCTCACCAGGTGTTAACTTGCAAATGAACCACATGATATCAATTAACGCCAATTAAAAGGAGTTCTTAAGACCTGGATGTGAATTTTTGGGATTTTGAGTTTCTGCAGTTTCTTAATTGTGTTAATGCTTTGCATGTGTAGCATTTGTTTCAATGTGAAGCCCAGGATGAGAAATTATCACCAAGGCAACCGCTAATGAGGATCTCAATTGACAGCCTCCATCTTCAAACCGGTCGCGACCACAAATAACCAGAGGCTGTGTCCTCACAATGAAGACCTTTGTGGCCCTTATTCAGCGCAATAAAGCAACTGTGTAATCAGGTTAATCACGTTGGTTCCTGTCCCGATTAAACCAAGTCATTTTCTTTGAAACATTTGAATCATTCCTTGAAATTTGCTGACTATGTGATGTTTGCTGCAACCTTCAATCAAGTAGTAAATATGTCAGTTTTGAAAGCTCATAAAGCAACACCCCTAATTTAATCTGGTTTGGCTGCAGCATGGCATTACGAAGGGGCAAATCCTTCGACTTGACAGAGAAAAGAATGTGCTTCGAACTGAGAAGCGTGTTTTGGAGGCAGCTTCCGAAGCCGTCTGCTCTGACATTGCCACACGGAAGTCCTTATATACGCTCATAGTTTCATAGTGCACAAACAATCTTCTCCACATTCAGGACCTTAGAAATGAAGCTGTAAGCAGTTATTTAAAGGAAAGTTGGCCGGCGGTCTGATTTAGAGATAAACAGTGATGTGCTGGGAACTCATAGATGACAAACATGCATCAGCTCTCCTGTGGGCTTGTAAAACCCATGTGACGCTCCTCAGAGGTAAATTATCCTGCACACCCCGTGTGTGAAGAATCTACGGCAAGGTATCCAGGGCTTTGTTTTATGATCCTGCAGTTCGCATCAGATGAGACATCTTCACAATTCAAGACTCCCTTTGTCAGTGTCCTTGAGGACACTGTGCATCGTGGCAATGTGAGAGGCCAATGAGACGAGCATGATGAGGGGTCAAGAGAAAAAAGAAAAGACAGCGGGTTTCCGTGAGCGTTGCAGATTCTTATCAGGAGGTGCTGAGCTCGGCATTTCCCCACGTTGGAAGCCGAGATACCGAGAGATTGTCCTCTGATGAGAGTCATGCGAATGCATGGTGTCTGCTGCCAGAAAGAGCAAAACAAACCTGCCTCTTCTCTTTCTGGTTTTAAGCTATCTCTGTGCCCCCCCCCACCCCCTCCTATATCTGCTTCTAAAAGTCAGCTGGATTGAAGCTTGTTTGTGGATCTGTGAGCCGCCGCCAGAGAGCCGTGTCTCTTTGCGAGACATGCGATACCGTAACAGGAGGGCATTGTGGGGGGTGTTCTGTACTGTGGGAAGAAACTCTCAAACCGCGAGTGAGCGCACATACTCGTCCGCCGGACGGAGTCTCTGTTGTCTTGTGTTTCGCAGGCTCAGTTTCAGCCGGGGAGACGACTCGAAGAGTCACTTGTGCCACTTGTGGCTTTTGGCCCTTTTGGACGCTTTCCCTGTCTTTTGTTCATTAGTGTTCTTGCAGAGGGTCAAATGAGAAGACACCAATACCAGTTCCCCACAAAATGTTAAAATTTCTATTTTAAAATGAGAACCTTTGAAATCCTCGTTTGGTGGACTCAATCAAACAACCCAGTCTCACAGCAAAACATGACAATACAACGTTGTGGACCAACAACGTTTCGTTTGCAACTAGGTCACGTGACTATCAAGTTTCCCTCAGCTAAAAAAAGAAAATGGCTGTCGGTCTATTACCTGTGAAAAACACAATATTATAAGAAAGCATCAGCATTTGGATGCATTTCGATGGCATTTCTAGCGATAAGTACGTATTATATTTTCATAGTCTTCTATCCGAGAATGTAGAAGACCTTCTGTTTATTAGTTTCTAGTGACGTAGTTGCAAGGCAATGTAAATAAATAGGCCAAAATTACATTACATTACAGGTCATTTAGCAGACGCTTTTATCCAAAGCGACTTACATTACACTTTAAACCCGTGGCTTTTTCACATTTTTGCCCGGGGAGCAATTAGGGGTTAGGTGTCTTGCTCAGGGACACTTCGACATGGAACATGGGGCAGAACATGGGGCAGAACATGGGGCAGCCTGGAGTCGAACCACCAACCTTGTGCTTCCCAGCACACCTTCTCTAACCCCTGCGCCAAGACGACCCCACAAAATAAAACGTAGTCACGATTTCGGGGAGAAAGCGTGAGAGTGCCGCCTTGGTCTAACTAACTTTAGCTATTACACGTTTTGCTGTGAGACTGGGATGAATCAAAACAACACTGCAATTGTGTTGAATCTCACACACATGCAACTTTAAAGGCCTAATTTCTCAACTCTTTGCCTTCCTCGACCCAACAAGAGCACAACGGCAGCAGCTGGCACCCGTCTAAAAAGAAGAACAACGCAAAACAAACCCTTCACTGAGCTGTCACTGACACGTCCTAATACCCACCACAGTCCGGACTTAATGACATGTCGTACGTGCCGCCTGAGTCACTCTTCTTCTTGGCGGAGACGAGGCTCTAACAATCACACGAGGGAGTTGATGGAAATCTGTCTGCGGGATGCACCTTTCCTCTCAACCCGCACAGTGCCGCATTGTCTTCGGACCAGAGGCGGATGTGTGTGTGTGTGTGTGTGTGTTTGTTGCGCGCACGTTGACGTTCAGGCCGTTGCTGAAGACAGGCCACTTTGCGGCCGGTGCAGAGTCGTTGCCGACATCCTCAACTGGATCCTCCGAGTGTGCGGGAGACGATGGCATTCAGGCCTGAGGCCTGATTTCTAAAGAGAGCGAGTTTTTTTGTAGCGCATTTGCAAAGCAAAAGTCTTAAAGCCTTCCAGCATTATGGCTTTAGACTGTAGCATTTCTCTTGGATTATGCTGCACGTACTGCATAAAGCTGCAGACGTTGGACGAAGCAGGAGATGTGAGGACAAGAGGCAGTTTAACTACTCAGCTTTCAGTCAGTGTTAGTTCAAGAATGTCTTTTTGTGGCTTTGCGTGGCATGCAATGATGCCTTTATAGGTTTCAAAGTGTATTATTGAGTGATAAACAACTCGGTCTCCGACAAAGGGGGCGCTCCAGCGAGGCCGATACTCGTTTTTCCCTCCCTGCTGCCTCCGTCCAGCTGATGCAACTCAACCACGGCAGGCAGGAAAGCAAAGTTTCCGTCGGTCTGTGTGTGCAAACCTGCGTCTTTCCCCGGGCCAAAAGACAGAACAGGCTGCTATTTATTACAAAGAAATATTATCTTCTTGCGGGAGGTTCGCAGCAACGCCAGTATCCAAAGCAAACAGATACGGTGTGCTTGGAAGCTTGGTGCCTTGTGCAGCTGCCACGCCAAATCCAGGCCCACAGATCCTCTTACAGCAGATCAGAGCGAGGGAGGAGGGGAGCTTTGTTATCGTGATTGCTGCAGCATCCTAATTCGCATTTATTTCATCTTCTTGACTAAAAAACGGATGAGAAAAAAGTGCCGATGCGAAATGGATCGCTGGTAACTTTCAGAAGCTGTAGAGGGAAAAGTTTTCTGCAGTATCGGAGCCATCCGATTGCACAAGCGTGCAATAAATACTTTCCGACACACGGCTTGCTAGCAGATGGTTGTGTGGGAGGCATAACACCATATCAACCCTGCAAACTAGCGCTGGAGCAGGAGGTAGAGAGGACCACGTTCGTCACACTCAAGATGGCACATTTTGTTGCAGAAAGCCTTTCGAACGCCAAGAACCGACGACAAGTTAAAGCTGGATTCTTCTCCAGCAGGTGTTTCTAATATCATTTGACTAAAAACAGGTTGCGTTCAGGCTTTAATGAAGCTAGAAACCATTAAACAACGTCAAGCAAGTCAGCCTCGTTTAGCTAGAAAGGGATTTAGTTACACACGGCCCTCCACTTAATTTACAGTTTGAGGCTCTTAAGCGAGGGGCCCCTCGACGGCGTCCCGCAGGGCTGTGCATAAAACCGCCGTGGATAGCCATTATTCCCTTGACATTACCTTCAAACTGTGAGGAGAGGGCATCCTGTGCAGGCAAAGGGAGAGCACTCAGCGTCAGAATGATGGATGAGGCTTGGCCGTTCTGTTGTGACGGAGCGATGTGGAGGGAGATGTGCTTGAGAGAGATTATACCCAGCGGGCTGTTTGAGTGACGGCGGAGCTGCAAACACACCGCTGACCCTTTTTTTTTTTTTTTTAAATGTACGCGTCCCAGAAGGGTTGTCCGCGAGGGGAGAAACTCTCACAGGCGGACTACACGCTGCACGTGTTGGATATGATGACGTGAAGTTACTGCTTAGCGTGCACATGTTTGAACTTTAAGGTATCCAGATTATTGACGGCATGAAGGTGAAGTCCATGTGCAATAACACAGAACATTTAAATGCTTATAAGACGTTTGGAAACACTTCATTCATCAATACATTTTGGCGAAAGAGATTCCTTTTCCTTACTCAGCCTCCCGGGTAAAGTCTACTCTAAGGTGCTGGAAAGGAGGGTTCGGCCGATAGTCGAACCAAGGATTGAAGAGGAACAATGCGGTTTTCGTCCTGGTCGTGGAACAACGGATCAGCTCTTCACTCTTTCCATGATCATAGAGGGGGCTTGGGAGTATGCTCAACCAGTCTACATGTGTTTTGTGGACTTGGAGAAGGCGTATGACCGGGTCCCCCGAGAGATACTGTGGGAGGTGCTGCGGGAGTACGGGGTGAGGGGGTCCTTGCTTGGGGCCATCCAATCCTTGTACGCCCAAAGCGAGAGCTGTGTTCGGGTGCTCGGCAGTAAGTCAAAGGCGTTTCCGGTGGGGGTTGGCCTTCGCCAGGGCTGCGCCTTGTCACCAATCTTGTTTGTGGTTTTCATGGACAGGATATCGAGGCGTAGTCGGGGGGAGGAGGGTCTACAGTTCGGGGGGCTGCGGATCTCATCGCTGCTTTTTGCAGATGATGTGGTCCTGATGGCATCTTCCGTCTGTGACCTCCAACTCTCACTGGAGCGTTTCGCAGTCGAGTGTGAAGCGGTCGGGATGAGGATTAGCACCTCTAAATCTGAGGCCATGGTTCTCAGCAGGAAACCGATGGATTGCCTACCCCAGGTAGGGAATGTGTCCTTACCCCAAGTGAAGGAGTTCAAGTACCTCGGGGTCTTGTTCACGAGTGAGGGGAAGATGGAGTGTGAGTTTGGCCGGAGAATCTGAGCAGCGGGGGCGGTATTGCACTCGCTTTACCGCACCGTTGTGACGAAAAGAGAGCTGAGCCGGAAGGCAAAGCTCTCGATCTACCGGTCAATCTTCGTTCCTACCCTCACCTATGGTCATGAAGGATGGGTCATGACCGAAAGAACTAGATCACGGGTACAAGCGGCCGAAATGGGTTTCCTCAGGAGAGTGGCTGGCGTCTCCCTTAGGGATAGGGTGAGAAGCTCAGCCATTCGCGAGGAGCTCGTAGTAGAGCCGCTGCTCCTTTGCGTCGAAAGGAGCCAGTTGAGGTGGTTTGGGCATCTGGTGAGGATGCCCCCTGGGCGCCTCCCTAGGGAGGTGTTCCAGGCACGGCCAGCTGGGAAGAGGCCCCGGGGAAGACCCAGGACTAGGTGGAGAGATTATATCTCTGCACTGGCCTGGGAACGCCTTGGGATCCCCCAGTCAGAGCTGGTAGATGTGGCCCGGGAAAGGGAAGTTTGGGGTCCCCTGCTGGAGCTGTTGCCCCCGCGACCCGACCCCGGATAAGCGGTTGAAGATGGATGGATGGATGGATGGAAATTCCTTTTCATCAATATTAAGTGTCAACCTCCAGAAATGCATGAATTTTTGTTGTGGGTTTAGTCGACTTGATGTGAACATTTGAGCACGTCAGTCTACGTGAACCAGGATATCAACAAACAGAGGTCGGACCGTTTTTGGGAGACGTTGAAGCACACGTCGTTGAAATGACTTCAAAAGTCACGGTCACCCTGTGTGTGCGGACTGAAAAGCTGTCGTCCTAGTCTCCATCAACAGCCTGTCCCTCACTGAGGCTCAGGGGGAGACAGACAGCCGCAGCAGGCTCATGTTGTCCGGGGCTTGTTGTGTCGAGGCCTGTGATTTTCTGCCTCGTTTCACCTCACACGACGCTCGCTCCATATTGAGTGAATTTCAGACATTCCGCTGAGGAGTTAAAAATACACCAGCCTCCCGGTAACTATTAGGAAATCATCCCTTCACCGTAACTCGGACCACACGAAGCGCAACTTGGGAACCTCCTGTTTGTAGAAAGGCCTTTCATGTGATCCACATCTGATTCCCGTATTTACACCGGAACTCTTGTTTCTGACGTTTGAAACCAGCTGCATCCATCCGTCAGAGGACAACAGCTACGTCACCAGGCACAGTCGGCTGTCAAAGCCAAACCAACATTCGCAGAAAATGAGAACAAGTTGTCGACTGATGGACACACTGGTTGTTGTGTTGAATTGGTGACCCGTTGACCTCCAGACGCCGCTGCCGTTCCCCTTCGATGTCTCGTGAGGAGGCTTTCGCCAGCAGCAGCTCAGGATTCACATTCTGTGAGAGAGTCGGGAGCGAGTGGTGTGGGCTCCTCACGTTGCACTTCACGAGATATTCTCCAATGACTCGTGCCTTTCTTCTCCTCGCCTTTATTTATGCAGGTTGTGCTGAGCAGGCATGCCCTCGTCCCTCCGTCTGCCGGCTCATAAAGTTTCACGGCATCACAGCCAGGAGCCTATCGATAAAAAAAAAACTCCCACTCACGGAACCACAGGTGCTCCCCTGGCGCAGAGTATTTTGCTCGAGGGTACTAGTGACAGTCGGTGTCGAGAGAAGGGTAAATTATGGTTTTTCGCTTCTTCTAACGAAAGCTTTCCAGGCAGACTGGGGGTTTAAAGGGGTCAATAGATGCAGCGCGTGTGCTTTCCGAGGCCATATAGTTGAGCGTTTATACCGTTTTGACAAGTCTGATGACAAAGGCCAGCGATTCATTGATTACTTTGCCGCCTGCTGAGATTGCCGGTCTCTTCAAATCTGTGCACAGGTAATTAGACAAGTTTAAAACTAAAGAGAGTCAATTAAATGGATATGGAGATCACAAAAGGGGAAAATGAAGCAGACATGAGCCTGCCCTTCGCTGCAAACTAATATTCTCCCAAAGCACCTCACGTCTACGGCTTAGTTCCTGCTCGGCCGAGTAGCCACAAGAGACCTCCTTCAAAGGGGCGTTACTGATGTTGCAACATCACTTTGGTTCATAAATCAAGCATTAGATGAAAATAAAAAGAATTCTGAGGGGAAATATATTTCCATTTGTAAGGCAACAATTTGATTTTTTGTATGGGAACATCATTGAAAAGGACACCAAGGGGCCAAAAGCAGACCATAGAAATTTAAAGTCACAACAAGAAAGTCTTCAATAGAGAAGGAATGAAAAAACAGCATAACAGCGTCGTACTGAATATACACCGTAGATCCTACGACCCTAAAAGCATTTCTGCAATGTTGGACGGATCTACAAAGTGCACTTGTGTACTGATCAAATCATTTACAGCATATACTGTTTGCAGGGTGTGGGAATGTGCATGTCGGATTCTGGAAATAAATTGATTTGAAATGGACAGAAAAGCAGAATGTTCATCCAACTTTTTGAGAAATATGTAGTTTTAAGGGTGATGCAGCAATAAAGAGCACCGTTGCGACAGACACGTTCTACAGCTTTTTGGCAGCTTGGCCTCTGAATGAAGCGTCGAAGGGTGTATGTTGCAGCGTGGAGGAGATCGTCTCCACTTTTATTGCTATTGGCAGAATTCATAGACTAAATAATAGTTGTGTGATGGAATCGGTGCTGCCTTAAACACGGTACAATAAATGGGGGCGGTCATGGTCATTCATGCTGGCAATTATCTGCCTCTTTAAGGCTAAAAAATAAAAAATAAGTGAAACCCAAAGCAAAGGAATTATGAACTTTGGAAAGACACTGACCGCGTTGCATCGATCCAAGATTTAAAACCACTCTAGTGTGTCTGTCTTGTTACACTGAACATTGATGCAACCTCTCCCGCTACAGGAGCACATGTTCACCTCAAAAGGCACACATTTCCAGCCAGAAGAATCTTCAAGTTAAAGGTTTTCCATAAATGAGGAGACAAAACCGCGCCGTATATATTATAGATTTCACGTGAATAATATTACCTGAGAAAAACTCATCAATAAAAGCATCTGAAACAAATTATGGAGGTAACTCCATACAGCGTGGCTCCTCTCCTCTGGCCCGTCCCAGAGCCCCGAGGCTCGAGGGCCACGTCGTAAAAAAAAGAAACACTTACGCCCCGACATGACTCAAGTTTGGGAGTATTCACATTCATCCAATCTGAAGCTTCTTGAGCCAGGAGACTTTTAGCGTTGACTGTTAGCTTAGCATAAAGACTGGACACAGGGGGGGGGAACATTTGCCTGGTTCGGTTCAAAGGGACCAGAATCCTTCTGCGGGACCTCTGCATCTCTCTGGTTGATGGATTACATATTTCTTCTGCATAAATGTGTGTGTCATAAAAGTGTTTTGAGGGTGCTCGGTCTTTATTCGTAGCTAAAATTCAAATTACTCGGCCGATCACGAAAATCGGCAAGCCTTGTTAAAATTCAAACACGTCTCTGAAACCACCGAATAAGAACAACTCCTGCATAGATTTTTGTGGCACGGGCCAAAGGAAACATTCTGATCCTGGCAGGATGAAACCTGCTCGTTTGCTTCCAAAATGTCGGTCCACGCTTCACTGAGATGCCTCATAGTCTCCACTCAGCCTCACAAAAAGTTCACCCTTTCAAAGCGAATCCGCACACGACTGGCTCCGTGCGCCGACGCGGCAGATATGAGCGCTGATTGGCGCTCTGATGCACGGTCGTTGTTCCAGAGAGATTCCACATGAGCGTGAAGACAAAAGCGGGGTCAGTGAGACACGACGGGAGTGTGACGGTGGGGGGGGGGGGCGGCATCTCTCTGCGGCTTTGCGGGGCAGAAGAGCTGGCCTCTCTCTGACCAACACGTGGATGTGAGGAGAAGCCCAGTGTACCGTTTTCAGCTCACGTTATCTTAAGGAAAGCCTCAGGACCTGTGACTCGTTTGGAGGTTAGGGGCTCAATCCAAGCGCCCAAGAAGATTACCACGAGGAGGAACGTCACCGATGTGCTTTCAATAATTTCCTAAAAGAAGTCTGCATATTTGGAGGCGGCGAAAAGACGACTATGCATGTAGCGAAGAAATAAACACCTGCTGCTTTGTGAGCGGCCACAGAAAATTGAACTTCTGTCTCTCATGAAGTCCAATAATAAGTCCTCTTTGGGAGGTAGAAGACACGGAGGAGTTGCAGTGCAAACCAAAACAAGCAGGTTGATTTTTCCATTTGATAAGAGCACAGTGGGAATTTTCCCTTACTTGAATATTTACAGTCCAGCGGCGTTTGCATGTGCAGGGGTCATGTTTTTCCGAGACGGGCGTGTGCATACGAAGGTCACACCTGGGTGAGATGCCTCTCAACAGATTGGGCACATTCCCACTGCACACTTCGGTTCACGTTGTGGTCAAAATAAAAATGGTGGCATGGAGATTCATGAAGGCTCCATCACGTCGTGTTGAAGCGGCTGGCCGGGGGGAATTTGGGAGACACGCGTGGTTCCCAGATGCTGTACCCTAATAAGTTGCTCCTCTGCCTTTTCTTATACCACCACCAATGTATCCATCCGTTTCTATACAACGCCGAAAAACATGAAGGTCTCATGTGAGGCTTTTCTTTCAGTTGACCAAGAAAGTGCTAAAAACGCTTTGTTTGAACCCTGTTAGATCCCAGCCACAAACCTTTGACGCTTTGTTTGCTCGCCACATGTTCTCTGGCGTGAACAGCAGACAGGACGCCCTTCGCCTCACAGGCTTGGAAATCGACTTGGAAATTCATCCGATGAATCGGCCTCCGATCGAACCCCCGAAATCAGGCTGAGCGCTAAACGCCACGCCGGCGACCTCAGGTCCGAACTTTCACCGAGTTTTCATTTCCCCGACAGATTCTGTGTGGCGGTTGCTTTATTTTTTTCCCTCCATTTGGGTTTTATTGAAAGGCTGCACTCATTCTCAGCACAGTGGGATCACTTGTTAAAGAAACCTTTTGCCGTCGATGAGATCTCGTCGCTCTTTTAAAAGGCGTGGAATCAAATGCCGGCCGACAGCCCGTTACCTCTGCATCTGTCCAACATACGAACGTAAATGCGGAAGCGTCTATGCGCTGGGCCAAGAGCCCCACGAGGCCCGTGGTGAGAAACCCTCCCTTACAGCTCGTAACGCGCGTATGTCATTTGTCAGGGGGAAGTGTGTCATGCATATTTGGGAGTTTGAACACTGTCTGCTGCCTTGAGAACCACACAAAACTTCTGATTGTATTTCTTCACGGCCTGTCTCGGGGCTCCCGGGCCTGTGACGCTCGGCGGTCTCAGGCGTGGCGGGGCCCGGCCATCGAACACCGAGCAAACAAACAAGGCCGAGCTACTGGATTTACCAGAGTAGCTCGGCCACAGTCCCGCACACCTGCTATCACTTTGTGTGGAATAACGGGTCGGGAAGTTAAAGGTGAGGAGGGCGGCGGGTGAACAAACGGTCACGTGTGCCGTTTAATGCAAAGTGGTTTCATTTGAGAAGTTTCGGCTTTCAATCGTGCCACATGTTGATTTGTCTGAAGCACTTCCTCTCTGAGGGAGACGCACGTGGGGGAGTCGGGGGGCAGCAGCTCCTTAAATGAACTTCCCCAAGGTGTCTCGTATTGAATCTAACGAGGTTGAGAGATTCAGGCGGACGTTTGGAGAAGGAACGCTGTCGAACAAACGTTTGGCCTCCAAACCATCAAGACGCTATGAAAGCCATCCATCGAGTCACAAAACACCCACATGGCTTGATGTAACTGTATTGCTTTAATGTTTTTTTTTTCTCCTTAGGAACAGGTTAGCCATGACAATATAATGAAAATGAAAAGCGCAAACAAAATCCGAGACCCTTTTGTACATTCATAGTATCACATTCATACAAGTCCCATCGGTACATCGGGGTCACAAGTCTCTTCTTTTTCACTGAAACAAGGTAACTTTTGACCCAAAGCCAAAAGGTAAAATGAAATTTTAGATTTTTTATTTTGTTCATTTTTTCTTTCTCTTCTCAAAATGACTAAAATTGCCACAAAGCTACTCGTTCGTAGTCGGTGTAGGTGCAACGTACCTCTCTGCTTTCAAAGAAGCGCACGTTCCTCCGTTTCTTTGACACTGACCATTAAAACTGCTAAGATTTATAGAAGAAATAAGAATAAATAAGAATAAATAAATCAGTGACTTTTTCGAGAGAGGACACCTTTGACAGTCTGACGGCGCTGCAGCTGTGGAGCTTCAGTGAAACCCGTCGAACAGCTTTGTTTACACGCTACCAAGTAGTTCGCGTTCGGCCCATTTCTGGAACATTGAGACGTCAGTAAAAAAACCAAACAATTGATTTAAAGTCATCTGCAGCGGAAGGTCCCGCCGTGCAAACACAAGGGCCCCTCGTTCTCGGTTCCATGACCAACGACATGCGTTCTTAAATCTGCTCCTAAAACTGACCGAAGTGTGGAAAGCGTGGAACACAAAGGTGGAGCGGCGGTTCAACCTAAAAAAAGACAAAATGCAGCATCAACTGTTTGAATCTTTGGCAAAATGATAAATGGAACTGTCATGGGTGCATACGGGCTGTTTTTCATATTGCATTTGAGGTTGGCTTCTGAACTTTTTCGTGCTTCCCTTTTTCTAAAATCGACATAATCTATCAGCTACAACGCATTTGCTTCTAAGAGCTCGTTCCTGCGGCGGAAATACACTCAAATGCTTCTGTCCATGCAAATCAGACGCTTCTATCTCATCCATGCCCTTCCTCGTTCTGAGAGAACGCAAACATGAAGAAAAACAAAACATGACGAGCCCAAAACAAACATGTACATGTACAAAGTAATGTACACCATATATTCAAACACGTTTCAAAATCGTCAGACTTTGAAATCTTTAGCCAAAATAAGTATATCTTTTTTTTCTCTCAACCCATTAGGTAATCTTCTTTACTGTACAATATATGTATATATGAGTAATCATGAGGGACCAAAGCAACAAAAATAAATACTTTTTCGCTATGTCACCTTTCAAAGTAGTATATCTATGTACATTTGTATCAATTTTCCTTAGCTTATTGTGAATGGTTGAGGACGTATTCAACAAGCAGGCATATTGCGCACAGTGTGGAAACTCCTTTTTTTCTACTTCTTTGCCCTTAAAAGGTATCTAAATGTAAATTTTGACAGAAGGAAAAACAAGGACCGAACAGTCCTCGATTCAGTGAAAGGTAACCCCGGCTCAAATGAACCAAACATAAAGAAAGTAAAAATATAGCATCTCGCCATCATGTGACTACTTCAACAACGGGTTGTCTAATTATCCTCAGGACTCTGAGAAGAGTACAAAAATGTTGTCTATTTCATGCAGTCTTTGACAAGTCATACAACCTCAGTGGACTTGCCTGAAGGTTTTACAGTCATTTTTAGCACAGAGCATAGAATGTTTTCAGTGATGTTGGATGGAGCTATGATGGAGGGTGCAACATGCATAAAGAACAGTGCATAGGTCCAGGTGGTCGGGCCAGTCCCTGGTGATTTCCAGTGTGTTTTAATGGCAGCGTCTATCAACAGATCCACTACTGCAAGCGGTTGGCGACGGGCAAGTCGACGCGACGCTCTGGGGGAGAGGGCCCAAGCCTGAAGGAGCGGCGCCACCATGTGGCCGAACGGCCCTCCTCTCTCCGACTGCCATGCTATCAGGAGCTTAGTGATGGCAGGAATCCAACGGGCGAGTTTTGGAGGTGAGCGAGAGAGAGAGAGAGTGATGCGAGTGTGCATCGACACGCGGTGCGGTCCTTTAGCGTGGCTTTTCTATTTTTTTTTTTTTTTTTGAAAGTCTGGTTTGCTATGCGCAGTTAAAATCAGTCTTTGTTTTACTGCAGAGCCCTTTCCAACACACAACAGACCCGAGAAATGACCACTCCAAGGAGTTCACAATGATTTCTGTGGAAGGTGGAAGAACCAAGCTTACAGATCAAGCTAACATGCATAACGTCTTCAGACACTGTTTTCCTAAAAGCCATTAAGGCCAACTTTTTTCCTGAAGACAAATTCAAGAAGAAACTGTATTTCTTTTCTTTTTTTTTTCTTTTGTTGTTCGAGACTTCGTCTTTTGAAAAGAGGAAATAATAATGGCTTAATAGCTACGTCTTTCGTACAACTACCTTTGGTAAATCAATCAATTAAATCGACAAAGGAAAACCCTGAAACACACAGGTCCTTTCGTGTTCCTCGACTGAACTTTGCATTGTTCCTTCAGTCTTTAACTAGCCTTTATTCTAGTACAGGTTCCCCTGTTGGTACATTTCCTCCCTTCAACGGCCTCCACGTTTGTCACGTTCACAGTCCCACGGCACACTTCCACCGGAGCCACTCTGGATCCACACCAAATCCCTCAAGTAGAGACTCGTCCAAAAATGTCCAAAGTCGAGACAAACCAGCAAGGCAGAGAGAAAAGGGGAGAGAAGGGAAACGGAAACAAACTAAGGGGAAACTAAAAAATAAATAAAAAGAACTTCATTTCCTGGCGGAAAAAAGATTTGAAAATGGCCTCTGCCATTCGGACGGCGTGGGCTTCACCGCCTCATCATTTTGGAGGCGAAGCTGACGATGGCGGAGGCGGGCTGATCGGGGTCCAGCTCAGCGAACAGGTGGCTGACATTGTCTGTTGTGCTTCCTTGTTTCCTCGCCACGAAGCCAAACAGCCTAGCGGGATGAAAAACATAAAATAAAAATATTTCTGATAGTCTACAATCACAATGACCTGAAATAATAAAGTTATATATCTATTTACGTGAGCTACAAACATACCTCACTGAGCCACCTCCTTCTTTCCCCCATCTGTTGGAAGAAAATAAATGTTTCTTTGTTGCGTTAAACGAAACAGTGAAAAAGTCGGGCGGGTCTTGAGGAGTTTCTTACTTTCTGTCCTGGGGGTCAGTGTCGCAGTAGGTCACCGTGTTGATGGGATAGTGTCGCCGGAAGAAAAGTCTGCAGCGCGAGGAATGAACGGCAAACACATCGTAGTTATTACGCGCATTTGTGCACTCGTTTTGATCTGATTTGTTGACGTGGTTGTGAATGAATCTTGAATCTTTGAGTCGATGCGGTTGCTGCAGGTGGCGACTCACTTCCTCTGACTGTCGGTGAGCGTGATGCCCTGCGTGGACACTTTGAAGTGCACGGTGGTCGCGACGGGCAGAGGGTTGGTGGCCAGCGTCTGACTGATCGCCTTGGCAATGGCCTGAGGCCCCGTGAGAGACTCCATGTCCACGGAGTTGATGTAGAGAACGTTGCACGCTAGAGGATAACAACACAAAGGCACTGTGAGAAGAATAGCAGAGGAGGACAGCGTGCATGCAGCTCAATGTGAGGGGAAGGAGATGCAGGGCCTACTGCGGAGACATTTGTGTGGTTAACTTTTTCATGCACTGGAGTGCTTGAATCCACAATATATTGACTGGGACTCTCAATTAATCCTGCTGCATGCAAATTTCAAATGTAATGTGACGGATTATTTTAGGGCGCTGATTAAAAATGGAGGATTAAGTTTATGAAGGCACTTGTTTGTGTGAGAGCAAGCTTCACCACATTCAGTCAGCGTGCACGATGGAGCGGAGCAATGCAGACGAGCATTTACCGTGGGCGTCCTCTGGGACCTTCTGAACTGTAAGGTAAGCGTGACAATGTGTGAAATCAATATATTCATCAATAAAAGTAGGTATAGAACTTCCGTTTTTCTGTTTTTCACAGATTGTTTAATTTCATTTTTGAATTAACTTGTGACCCTGTGAACAGGTGAATAGGTGAATTGAATTACAGTGGCGCTTACCTGCTCCCTGCTTCAGAAGTTCAACAACTGCATCGGTAGGAGTGACGAGCTCCAGCGCCTCTTCGTTTGGGTCTGTGAGTGACGGATCAGAATAGAGACGAGTAGGAAGGATCGTTTGTGTCAGACGTAGACAAACAGATGAACGCGATAAAAAATTGCAGTGGCGTTGAGGTGGGTGAGAGGGGGCCGCTGACCTTTGGCGGGGATCATCAGCTTGCAGGGCAGAGCCAGCGGAGTCATCGAGTGCTGGTACACCAGAGCGGAAAGACAACCTACCAACACAGAGACATTTTGTCAATTTGACGTCGGACGCTGAGCTGTAGAGCGAGGCGACAGACTCACCAAAGTAGGGTTCGTTGGGACAACCCTTCAGGCGGACGCCTTTGGGGCTCGTCTCAATCAGGAAGTGCCTCACCAGCTCGTTAGTCATGTCACCAACTGGAAAACATTTATAGATTGGAAAAAAAACCCTCAAATCTTAAATATTGTGTTTCAAATTAAAACCGTCATACTTGCTTTTCTTACCTTTTTTGTTCTGTTGGAGGGTTGGTGGCGGGCAGGCTACCTTCATGGCCAACCCGTACGCTCCTCTGAAGGAATGGCTGTCCCTTATGACGAACGCGCCGGGCTCCCTGTCCTTCAACACGTTGATGGCTGAATGAGGGACAGACCAAAAGGGGCAGAACAAAAAGAGGAGGTCACGAAGGGGAGGAAGAGATGTTTCATGATCAATAAATTCAAAGCGCTGGTTGGTCCCCCACCCTGCTCTCTGGTGATGTCCGGCTTGTACCAGAACTTGGAGGTGTCCTGGACAAACTTGACGTTCATCTTGATGTCTGGATAACCGTCTGCGGAACAACGAGACAAGGACGTGAGAACTGGAGAGGACACAAACATTCCAGAGAGCCGGACTGCCGTGTCACGTGTCTTCATGTCACCGTATATGGACTTTGAGGCCTCGGGGAGTGTCTGCGTGCCGGACAGGTTCGGCGCGCTGACCCCGCTGGCCGGCGTCGGGTTCTTGATGTCCGTCCTCTCGGCGTCTCCGCTGGACATGTGCCTCTTCTCCGGCAGCTGCGGGGAGACGGGGAAGGCGGGCGTGGAGGGAGGTTGGGCGCTCCCTTGACGGGAAGCGGCTCCCAGCTCGTCCGGTGTGCTGTGGCCGCTCGCCGCCATCCGACGGCCCATCAGGGGGCTGGGGGGCACGCCGCCCGCCGCCGTCTTTGCGTTTCGGCCAATCAGAGGGCTGGAAGGGACGCCGGCCGGAGGAGGCATTCTGCCCAGCGAGGGGCTGGCTTGGCCCAGGCGTCTCTGCAGGGCGGGGCTCGGCGGCGTGTTGGTGGCCACTGTGCGGTGGAGGGTGTTGGGGCTCCCGGGGACGGTGTGGACGCCCATGATGTTGACCTGGGAGCCCTCGGGGGAGGCGGGTCTGTAGGGGTAGGAAGGGACGGGACTGTGCGGCGAAGAACCAATCCTCCTCCTGCACACAAGTGTTCTTTTTTCATCCGTGAACATTTACTACAGCGTCCCAATGCACAATAAACATCTGTCCATTCTGACTTTAATCTGAAATGAAGCTCATCTTCTCATGTCTAACTGTTGATTAGTCATTAAAGTTGCATTTTTTCCCACTCACCCATCAGCACTGTGGACGGGACTGCTAGAAGAGAGAGTGTTGAATGGTTGCGCTCTGAAATCCCCAAAACTGCGATTGTCTAAATATCACAAAGCATCACATGGACAAATACAGTCAATCTCAACTCAAGGGCCATTTAGTATTTGTTATTCAGAAACAAATGGGAGGCAGTTGGAACCGAACAAAAAGTTCCAGAAGAAACATTGTGAGGAGAGCGGGGATGCAGAACAATCGGGAAAGGAAACGCTTCCCAGTATAACGCCACAAAAATGTTGTTACCTTGCTCTCCATCGTTAGAATCAGAGTCTGACAGCAAGAAGAAGAGAAAGCCAGAGAAAAGGAGACGTGTGGAGGAGGAGGAGACAAGGAGGACATGTGTGAGCGCGCAGCGAAACTGGGTCTGTGTTAGCTGTTAGCATTTAGTGGAAGCATTTCCAGGAGTTATAAAGCTTCTTAATATTTTCCACTGGACCTTTCAGTCCTCTTAAGTAGCTTTAAGGATGTTACAAATCAACAAAAAGGAGGAATAAATGATATTTAATGCGTGTAAACTGACCTGATGCGCCAAGATGATGAGACTTCAGGCCCAGAGCTGACAGAGGAGTCTTTGTCCAACCTGGAGGGGAGCGAGCTGCAGGGGAAAAGAGAGATGTAATGGAAGTTAAACTATTAAACACAACCAATAAAGAGGACAATGAGATGATAATTGACCACACAAGCCATGCAAGGATGTAAAACAACCGATGTAAGGCATGAAAAAACACAATTCTTCACTTCACAATGCAACGGCGAATGGAAACGCGTTTAATGGCAGATGTTTGAGGTGCACTCGGTTGCACACAAGGCAGAATTAGAATAAAGTATCTTATTCCAAGTGGTCAACAAGCAACAAGATGTGCTTACTTCTCCAGGACACGGCGCAACTCTTTAACAAGTGGAACAATGGCATGAGAAAATTTAAGGTCATAGGCGATAGAAAACAGATGCCAAACTCTAGAAAAATCCCCATATGTACAGTCATTAATTGTGGCTCCGATTGCACAACACGTAGAATGTATGCATATGGTGGTGTGACCGCGGGAGTTGAAATTAGTAATCATGGTCCTGCAGCTGAATGAGTTGGAAGGATGAGCATTCATCCACAACACAAGTATCCAGTAATGAAAAGGCATGTGCGTCGGATCGGAGTTAGATTGTGAAGAGATGAGGATGAAGATGAGGTTGAAATATTGCTGCCACGTGAGGCAGAAGAGATACATGAAAGTCTGAAGAAAAACAAGAGTCATTTCCCAAAAAGATGCCGTCAGTGAGGAATCTAAACACTGAACTAATGGAAATAAATTGCATCTTTATAAAGACTAGATCCTTTAGATTCCGGTTCCTGGACATCCACCATTTTGGAAATGAACTCTTCACTTTCATTAATCCTCCACACACAATGGAAGCCGGGTCAATGGCATGAGTGGGATGCCTCACTTCGGGGGGCCTGGAGAGGGATGAGGGCGATATAAAGTCTCGTGCCACAGAGCAGATTCTTACTGCAACAGCTGTGTGCGTTCAGGACCGACTGCAGGAGAAGAACCCGCTGATCACTCTAGATGCTCCTCCGTCTGAGCCCCTGGACATATTTGTGATTCGGCTGGGCTCTTTTTCCACAAAACCCAACCGTGTCAGATTGTGGATTCAATGTTGTACGACACTCGCTGGACTTCAATTCAACTACAGTCCGTCTATCTGTTTGATTAACTATACACATCTGGGATGAACAGAGAAGAAAGGCGATGCAAAAGATGCAAGAGAGCAAGTTGAGGGAGAATATGTAAATCATTCTCCTTCACAGTCTCGCCTCTTTAGGTTCCCCTCGTAGTTTGCTTTTTCAAGAAAAGCGTAACAATGGAAACACTCCATGGGCTTGTTATTCAAAAATAAGATTTGCACACACCTGCTTTGCGTTCGGACCACAGACTTCTAGTTTTGCCTGAGATTTTCTTTTGAGGGTTGTCAAAACATTAATGTTCTTTAAATCTGTATGTCTCCAAAACTTAACTCAGACCCATCAAAACCTGCTGCTTTTCACCATATAATGAGTTTCGTTAACACACATTTTTGTAGTGTATCTCTGGCTAGTGATGAGAAATGAGCTGTCGCCCCATGACATGACTGAATGAGAAGGCCCGCCCTATTCAAAACACTATAAGGGACCTCCCTGCAGCATGTTTGTCTCCAGCGCCGCTCTGCACCTTCACTGTGCCGCAGGACTCACTCTCTCCATCTACACCACGAGACAGCGATGGAGCAAACCTCCCGCCGCTTCCTGCTCCTGCTGAGCTTGTCCGCAACGTTTGCCAAGTACGTCTACATTAACGAGGGGAAGAGCTGGACCAACGCTCAGGGGTACTGCCGGGAGCATTACACGGACCTGGCGCCCGTCAGCCACGAGTACGACTTTAAGCGTGTTCAGTTGGTCCCCGGCACCACGGCCAAGTACTTGTGGATAGGACTGGTAAGGAACTCCACGGACCATGAGAAGTGGACGTGGTCAGGAGGAGGGCAGGTGTCCACATTTTTCTGGAATGAGAACCAGCCCGGTAATGGACCAGAAGACGGCCACGGCCAAATCCGTGACAACAAGTGGCACAATGCAATGGGGACGGATGAATCAACCTTCTTGT
Source organism: Gasterosteus aculeatus (assembly GCF_964276395.1). Classification (NCBI taxonomy): domain Eukaryota; kingdom Metazoa; phylum Chordata; class Actinopteri; order Perciformes; family Gasterosteidae; genus Gasterosteus; species Gasterosteus aculeatus. The sequence goes on from NC_135688.1 coordinate 27,853,181, forward strand.
GCTACAAAGCAGTCGTGGTGAGGGTGAGGAAGACTTGGGAGGAAGCGCTGGAGCACTGCAGGGAGCATCACGGCGACCTCGCCAGTGTGGCGTCGGACACGGAGACGTTGCTCATGCGGAAGGAGCTGGGTAAGAACAAGACCACGGCGCGGGTGTGGACCGGTCTGCGTTTCCTCGCCGGTGACTGGCTGTGGGTGGACAGGCAGCCGCTGAGTTACGAGGCCTGGGGACCAGGGGGGAGGCCCGAGTGTCCCCAAGTCAGCCGGAAGTGCGGAGCCCTTCGGGTTACGGGAGGGGAGCAGATCGACAACGCCGCGGTGGAGCCAATGGGGAATTACAGTGACACAGGAAATGACGGAGAGTGGGAGGCTTTTGATTGTGCGGAGAGACTCCATTTTATCTGTTACTGAGGGACCTCATTTGTTTTAGTTACAACAAGATTGCATTTTTGACTGTTTATTTGAACGAGTGTGCTCTTACAACCACATATTTACTTAGTTTAAAGCAGATGGGTTCCTTTTCTCTTTTTGGTGTGATCGTGGGTTTTTGGGGTCGTATTCCAATAATTTTGTCTTTATGTTCAAATATTGTCCTAACAATATAAATTGTATAAAAAAAGACAAAGTCATATAATAAATATTTTTTTTGTTGATCTCAATTGGTAATTCTGTTCTTTCTTTCTTTTCATACTTAATATTTTTTTGCATTTGTTTGAAATAAGCCAAAAGTGAATAACGCATTGAGAAGGTTCGGGAGAGCTCTCTGTCTGCAGGCGGGGTGAACCTACACATGTTGAAGTAAGGAGTCTGTGGCGACACAGGGAAGCTGGGGGTCTGGGGGGAATTCTCACCACCACCTCCAAAGGCGGGAATGTTGTCAAACCCGTCCGCCTCGTCGTCCTCAAACGCCTCCCGGTAGCTGTGCATGAGACCCTGGAAGAGGTGACGAGGGGACAGGTGGGTCATGGGAAAGTTTGGTCAAAAAAGGAAATATACTTTTTGTTTGTTTTGTTTTATGCTGACCTCTCTGGGTCGTCCTCCCGGGTTGAGGGCCAGATTGTGGGCAAAGTCCGATGAATCCGCCATCGCCGTGTTATCATGGCTGCTCTGGTACTGTCCCTCGCTGGTGGTCCGACGTCGACCCGTCTCCTGCGTCACTTCTGGGGTCATTCCTCTGGACCGAACCCCTGCGAAAAAACAAGGATTTCAAGAGGTATTTGGCTTGTTTTATTGCTTGAGAGACACCCTGGTATATACTTTGCTAAAATACCAAACAATGTTTCTTAAGCTTCTTTATGTAATTACACGTTTAGGTGTATTTAATAGGGAGAGACAGAGACAGAATATCAAGAAGTGAAGTGGGAAATTAATGAAAGGTGATAAGAATCTGAATAAATGGTCGTGGTGGGTAGAAAGATTCTACCAATGTCGGGAAAAATGACCCAAACCCAGAAAATAAAAGCGAGGGAAAGTGGACAAACCAGAGAAGGAAAAGGAGCGATGGCGGTCAGAGTGTTGCGATGTCATGCTTTCACTGATGCCCCGAATACGAGCGTTGTACTCTGGCTCCCGGGAGAGGGAGATCAGGGTGGGTGGATGGGGAGCAGGAGGTGGAGGAGGAAGGTGGAGGAGGAAGGTGAGAGTGGTGCAGTGGTGGAAGCAAGTGGTGGGGAGGGTAGTCCATACAGCAGAGAGATGGATTGAACAGAAAAGCAGAAGAAATATAAGAACAGAAATGAAAGTAAAGAGAAAATGAAACGAAATCTGTCAAATGAGGTGACCACAGTGCATTGACCAAATAATAGAGTTTCATAGTGTTGATGATTATTTCATGGTGAAAAGTTGTTTAAAATAAGATGATGTGCTCCACTGGATGGCGCCTTAGAGCATCCGCATGCTTCCCCATGAATGTAAATATGGATGTGGACAATGCATGGAAGCTGTATCCTCTAACGGCTCGGCTATTCTCATCCCATCGCCACTCTCAGCTGAAGAGCTCATTTTATGACTACAGGTCAATCCTCTGATGACAAATCGGTAACAGAACCTACTGAAAGCTGCACCGTGTGAGACTAAAAGTGCCTGTAGCTGACGTTGACACTGAATTCCGTACGGTGTCCAATGGAGTCAGCTGTGTTCATCATCTTTGGATGCTCACATTCTACCCAGAACACAGAGATGATTTAAAATATAGTTGCATAATTGCTTTCCAAGCGTATTGAAGGACTTAGATCATTTTTAATTTCCATTAATGTCATAGTGCTAAAATAAGAGAATATACCTGAAATGAGACATGTTTTAGATTTGTAGCTAGCCAAAATGTACGCAACGTCTGGACCTATTGCTGTTAAAGGGACATCACTGTCACTCGCATCCTGCTCTTCATCCAACTGATCCCAGACAAAAACTAGTAGCCTTACCGGCGATGCGGTGAGCTACCAGCCCCTCCAAGTTAAGCTTCTCCTCCTCTGCCTCTTGTTCTCTGGGCAAGGATGAAGAAGACGTTTCTTTTGGCTGTGGGGTGAGTGCTTGGAGAGGAGAGGAAGAGGCACTGTAGCCAGGAAAAGGAGACGAGCCCTGCGGTTCCGGAGAGGTGGAAACCCTGCCTCCCAGGTAAGAGTTCACAGGCTTCACTGCCACCTGCTGGTTGAAAGTAGGGGAGGCATCTGTGGGGTGATGGTGTGCTGCTTGGCGTGTGTGCAAGAAGGGCTCCGGGGTTTGCGTTGGGGTGATGTTTTGGTGTTGGTAGCCTTCGTTGGACCTCTGGGGAGAATAGCCCGGGGACTCCATGAGGGGGCTCTGGTTGTGCACCGGTCTCCCAGTCGACCACAGGGGCTGATGAAAGGAGTTGCTGACGGACCCGGTGTTGTTGTAGCAGTGAATGGCAGAGTCTGCTTGGTAGGAAGGTCTTGCAAGGGTCTGCGAGAAGGGCGCCTGGGACAAACTGAGGCTGTCCTCGCCAGGAGGCGCACTGTGGGACTTGGACATGTGGGAGTTGATAGGGTCTAGGTCGAGCATGAGCATGTTGAGCGCCTCAATGGACTGCTCAATGTCCCGCTGCGAGGCTGAGGTGGGGAAGTGGGGCAGGCTATGGGTTGACTGAAGGGGAGGGCCAAAGGGATCATCTGGGAGGCTATATTGGTGCCAGGTGTTGAGACCTCTTTGAACAGCCTCGCGGCTACTGGTGCTCCTCTCTGGGGCCCGGGGCATCAGTTTAGGGTTGGCCTCAGGACTGCCATCTGGCGGATTCCCAAAAGACTGTGTATGGTAAATCCCCCCTCCGTTCTGGTAGTTGTTGTATCCCCCCTGTGGCGATGCAGAGTCCACAGACCTGTCTTGCAACGCTGTGGGCGTTTGTACTCCGTGGACGGGCATCTCGCTCAACTTTTCCCCGACAACAACTCTTTCAAGGTAGGGCCCGTCGTTCTGCCTGCTGGTGGCCGTCTGCGATTGGTAGTAGAGGTCAGCAGGCGTCGCCTGGCCCTCGAGGGATGAGAGCGTGCCCAAGCTGTCCACGCTGTTGCCCTCTTGGCTATTCGGCAGCTCGTCGTCTAAAATTTCCGTCTCACGCTCCTCTGAGGAAGGGGCGGCAACAAGCCTGGTGTGGCCCCCGTTGACGTGCACCTGTGCTGGGACCAGGTGTCGAATACCTCCTCCCGGACTGGTGGACGTGGACAGGTAGGCTTGCCGTTGGTGGGTTTGTGCTTCGAGGCCACTGAGAAGCTGGTGGAGCTCTCTTTTCTCCTGCGGGCTGAGCGCTGGGTGGGCCGCTGTCGGGTTGTTGTGGTTCACCGCACCGTGCACGGACTGGCTGTGCTCATCGGTGCGATCGGTCTTGACGGACGCGGTGGAGTTGCCAGAGTCGCTGCTCACGGAGAGGGTGTGGTCGACGGCGGGGAGGGAGGCGTGGCCTGTCACGGGGAGGGTTTGGTCAGTGGTTTGGAGGGGGTGACTGGGGTGTTGTGACGGGTTTTCGGCATTGGTCAAGGGGTTTTCACGGACTGGGAGGCCGTTGATGGTGACAACTCCCTCCAGAGAGTCTTTCTTGCGGACCCGGGCATATAGGCTTCCATCAAGTGGCCCTTGGGTGTGAACAACATCTGAAAAAGATGGAAAGAGACTTATAGTAAAACCGTTGTAGTTCCATGTACACGGCCTCCGCAACAATGGTGAGTAGAACATTTTTCTAGACGATTTGAAACATCTTGTCTTCGTAGCGAAATCCAGCAACACTGCCCTTCCAGCTCTATTAATAGCCAATTGGCTGTGCTAAAGCCCCTGTGATGTTGCGTCAGTGCAGGCCCACATAGTGTGACGTGAGCTGGGTCGGCTCCTGTGCAACACACGGAAACAGCTGGTTCGTGCGAGCCAAAGAGGAGAGCTGAACGGCAGCTTTGAATGACCAAAGCTGAACTGGGGGTCTTTAAGTCTTCCGGCAGCTGAGTCATGCTGGCAAAGTCCAACTGTCATGTTGCCCAATCAAATCATCCACTGAATTGGTTCGCAGGCTAAATGAATGTGTTATTGCTCCTTCTCGGCGAAATCAATTAATGCACCTTTTGTTTACAATAACAGAACCATCAATAGGACTTTTGAAAGTTATTTTTGGTGAGTCAAAGTGCAACCGTGAAAGAAGAAGAAAGAAATACCACACTTTAAAAATTTTGAAGCAAATAAAATGCAGCACAACTAATGTCGCACATGTAACGAAAAAACAGAGGTCAGGTACGGCACTGTAATTCACGCACAACGGGTACTTCAATTACAGGCCGGGGAACCATTTCAAACTGTAAATCACTATACTTGCTTAGATGAAAACACTTGAGAAGGTAATACACCTGTACTGTTTTCCTGTATTCAGTATACATTTGCAAAGTGATACATGACATGTACATGACCACGGCCGGCTCGTTCGTGGTGTATTCCAAAAGGAGCGACCCCCGGGGACAGATGGTGAATCACTCGGACCGCAGCTATTTCAAAACAACTCACGGTAGCAACAAGAAGGAGAGGACAGGCGAGGAAGTTGTAAACAGTTTTGTCCAGTGGTTTTTTTAATGATGATACAAGGATTAACATAGTGAGAGTAAACTGTGAGGTTTAGTGTTACGTTTTGTTTTAGTTTAGGTTTAATTTGTGAGGAAGTTGACTTAAGTTAAAACCTAATGAACAATATTTTGATACATAAGTTTTATTTAACCTCGAAAAAAGTGTATTTCAGTTATATTTCTTTTTTGTCAGCACTGTCAGCTTCCATTAAATATATCCTGGACATCTGATATATTTATTTAAGATACTATGACTTTGAATTATGTCTCAATATTACAGTATCAAATTTAGTGGAAACATTTTCCTTACCTGTAATTTAGGTAAAACCTTGGAAAACTCTTCTCATTCTTCTGCCAATTATATTGCAATCACAAAGCTACATTTGAGTTCCTCTGTAGCCTCTCAGTCACGGAACTCAAGGAGCTTCCTGTCTCATACTCCCTGCCGTCTTCTCGTCCCCCCAAAATGTGCTTCTCTCCAGCGAGGAGGGGCCAACAACCACCAGAGCTGCCGAAAGGGGTGAGCTGGCGCTGCGATGATCCATGACGGTTCCCGGCAGCGGGGGAGGGGCTCTACCGCCGACAGCACCACATCTCAGCTTCATGTAAAGCCACGTAGTTCCACCCCCCGCCATCTGTTGGCCTTGCCCTTGCCTGGTGATGTCATCAGAGGGGATCCCCTCACACAGGGCCATCCCCATGCCCTCCCCTGTCTAGCAGGCTTTTGTTGCAGGAGAAGCTTTCACTGCAGGCCGTTTTAAAGAAACTTTAATGTAAATAATATTCGGTAAACTGTATTTACAATTTCCACCATGCTGAGTTTCGTCTGTCTTGCCCCCCCCCCCCCCCCCCCTCTCTTTCTCTGACCTTTAACAAAATAGACAATGGCCTTGTTCTCGTTCATAAAAGACGATATTTTAGTGCTCTGTGACAACTCAAGTCGGCCAGGCTGACACTCTTTCCAGCTGTTGGTTGACTCCGCCCCAAGGTCAAATCAGGGTGGCACACACTGTTATTTCAAGTCAATTAAATCCAATAAAATAACCTTTCCAAATTTTCACCATCTCCAAAAAAGTATCTTTGACCAATCAGTTTGAATCAGTTGCAAGAATTGTTATTTTGATCAATGAGTGGCTCGTTGGTAAAGTAGGAATGTCTCCAGAGTGATTGTGGCCAACTTAAAAACCTTCATGATTATCTTCTCTCTCGGAGACCTGCCACTTGGGTGGGATCCTCGGAGACCTGCCACTTGGGTGGGATCCTCTTGACTAAGCAAAGGAACTGACTAAACAAGAGTTGCCAGGTAACCTTTACATTTCCCCACATTCTCATTGCAGGTGAGTAGTCGGCAGAAGCTCGTAACTACGATTAGGTAAGCTGGACTGGAGTTTAAAGAGTTCCCTCTCCGGCTGAGGTGACTAACAGAGCTCAAACCTACAGGGACCCAGTGTTTCATTTCAAACAACCATGAAAACAGCTCAGTAGCTCCTTTTAGAGCTATTGGTTGTATGATGCAATCACCCATAAAGAGGATCAATGGTCTGCTTGAAAGTGCTACCAAAGTTGGAGATTGGAGCATTTCATTTTCCATAAGAACGGAGAGGAGGATTGTGTAAAATAATGCAGGTATGAACAAAGTAAGAACCAAAAACATAGAATGGCTCTGCGTCACCTGCTGTCCATCTGAATAGAACAAATAGCTTTCTTCTGGTGTCAGTAAATAGCTGCAGCAGCCCCCCAGATGAGATGAGTCCCCGAGGCTCGGCCAACGCAAATAGCTTACAACTTGTTTCCTACTGGCCAGTGTAACTGTTATGACTGGGGTCATCTGTGTAGTGTTTGTGGGTTTCTTTTGGTGTCTTTCTGGTTTCTTTATTCAAACAGGGATGTGCCACCACCAGGCGGGGATTGGTGGACGGTCTCCCACCCGTCCTGTGATTGGCTGCAGCCGGCATATAATGGAAGCCAAGATGGCGTCCGAGGCAGAGCAGACCAGAGCAGGGGAGAACAGCAGCAGAGCACAACCCTCGTCCTCCTCCTCTTCCAACCAGCCACTTGTAGCATACCGTGAAGCTGAATAAGTATTCTGTTTTTCTTTTGAGTTGGTTTTCTCCTGTTTTAAAGTAGTTAGGTAGGTAAGACTGATGTCATTATTTTTCTCCTTTGTTTTGGTAGGTCAGCGTCTTATTTTCTAGCTAGGTTCGTTTTTTGGTTTGTTTGTTATATTGGGGATGGGCAACGGCGAAGCCGTGGTTTGTCTTTGCCTCAAAATACTGGGTTTTTCTCAACCTAGAGCTTTTTTTCAATAAATATCCCCTATACAAACTTAAAGTGTGTGTGGCTATTTGGGAGACGGGGAAGATTGGGGCCTATTCATGTTGCACCTTAGGCACCCCTAGACTGGGGCGTAACAAACATGCCATTCTCTCTGCTTCAAAGGACAAAGCCACATTTACCGCTACTCATTCATCAGCACTTTTACGCAGTGCTGAAAAGAAAAACTTGAATTTGAAACTTGAGTTGGAACAAAATTACAACAACATTTAGCATTTAAACTGGCTCCTTTCAACAATTGAGCACGATGGCCCCTTCCTCTCTCTCCCTCTGGCGCAGAAATGCACACAGGAACTCCCACTCACTGACACTTCCACCTGTCCATTCTCCGTATGCTCTCATGCGACAGGTGCTCTCACAGACACACACATGTCTGTATTCTCTTAAGTGTTCTCCTGAGTGCCTGACTGCCACGTTGCAGCCTTTGAGGCCATTAAAAAGCCATTTAAACATCTGCGGCTGATGGTTTATTATAAATAGACTGTGTGCAACAACCACTGTTATTGCTGTATGAAATGCACCAGCTGGAATGTGGTATACATGGTTAGTTCTTTTGAGATGAACAGGGCAGGGTGATTGAGGCGGCGCATTTGTCAACGCACCTATAAAGCAATGAGAACATGGCTGTAACTGAATGGGCTCCATGGACATATATAGCCTCCACTCTTGGTTTATAAACCTTTGTTTGTTTAGCACGGAACGTGGGACATCAGAAGTGGAACAAGAATCATTCCCCTCATGGAAGAAAAGCATAAACCACTTATGGTTCCATTTATGTTAAAGTGGTTTATGCACATGACATCTCGCATTAGAAAGTGACTTATTAATTATTTCCCTCTCTGTCAATACAAACCCATCTGGCTGGAACGGCGATTGTAGAAAGTAAAAAGATCCTGAAATTCAAAGAGCAAATTCTGAAAGGATAACGGCCACGACCAAATATTCTCTGAGGTTTCTGTGCAAATTTTTTCCATGAATTCTGTGAATAGCAAGTGTTCAGGGCAGGTTGAAACTTAAAGATGAGCTCGATACTTCATGACCATCTAACATTCACACGCATCATTAAGTCGTCCCATGGTGAGTCTCTCACCCACTTAGGAAGGAGGTCTGCAATCATAGCTTTATTGCATATGGTGTGAGATTTCATGTGTGTTTCTAAGTGCATATATGCATGCCTACGCATAGAGACATTTACAAATAGAGCTATTTAGAGTGGAAGGTGGACCTGTGCCAGAACGTTTATTTGCAGTTCAGAGAATTTCGGCATGTGAGCTCTGCAGTTATTCACCTCTGACATAATTTTCATGAACAAGCAAAGAGTGTCTGTCTACAGTTTCAGAATGAGATTTAAGAGCTTAAGATGGACATTTTATCCGGAAAAAAACTCTACAATGTAACTTTTCACTCGGTTGCAGACTCTATGTACAATTATTACCCCTCATCAGGTTTCTCTCCGCAGGATGTGACATTCACCCTCACAGTTTTCATATCACCGTGACGACGGCTAGTCTGCATGCCAGAGGTGGGTGACTGAGTTTGATTGACAGCTGACTGACTTGTCTAAAAGATGTGTGGTGTGTGTGGGTGTGTGTGAGTGACAGATTGGAGATCCAAACATACCTTTATTTAGCCATTTGAACTGATTTGAGGTCAATGCTGCAGTTTGCATTGTAGAAATCTGCTCATTTACTAACTTTTAATTCCAGAACAAAAGAAATCAAACTATTTTACAGCTGTTAATAAAGAACTACGTTGAGGCTGCAGATAAGCTCTTGATGTCTTTGCAGCAGTGCATGAGGGGGAAGTAGCTATACACCCTATCAAGGGTCAATGTGACATTCCATCATTGAAATAGGTGTCATGGTTAGTGTAACAGTGCCTGGCACAAGGAAAATTGTTGCTTGTTTCCACTTTCCATGTCTGCCTCTTATCTGTCATTGAGTGTCCAGCTGTCACAGCTAAAGGTAACATGACGTGACTGCATTAGTGTCTGCCTCCCCGATTGCTTACAGGATGATGTCATCCATCCTCCTGTCTGTCATCTGAGTGTCTGTCATAAAAACAAATCTGACTGACAACCAGCTGAACTCCACGTATGACTCATGTTGACTCTTCTCACTCTGCGAGAGAGGAAATGTCAGGTGGAGCTGTTTGGGACATTCATTTGGGAATGTTTAGATAAACCTGAATGAGTAGTAAGTGCAATTTTAGTTTGTTGTGGTGGTTATGTGCAAAGAAATTTTGCATCAAATGTGACGAAGTAAAGGGGAAAAGGTAAAGAAGAAACTGCACAATTACACATATTAAACTAGAAGACAGCATTCAACCTCAAGGATACAAATACGTTTCTTTGTTTGTAAGAACATTCCATTGGGAACCTTTGAATTCAACCACCATGCTGCTGCCAATTTGCTGCTCTCGAAAAGGTTATCATTTTCTTGATCATATGCAAAAAAGCTAATAAAGCCCAAAGAGGATCCCGTCGGGGCCTCTGTGCGACTGGCTTTCTCCTGACTGGCGGGCCGGTTCACTGTGCATCGGTCTATCCATCTGTCTTTTACTCACGAGGATCAGTAGCTCTCATAAAAGTGCGTCTGCCCGCTGCCTACTTCTCTGCCTCTTCTGAGAGCGTTGTGCGTTTAACGCAGGGACAGAAACCTTCTAGCTTCTGGAGAAAAAGCCATATGGGAACATCTAGACAGACAGCAGGAGAATGGAGGCATTAAGAGATGAGGGCTGGCTCAGCAGGGTTTCCAGGCCTGGGATTTGAACCTGCCGCTTTAGCTCACCGTGCTGTCAGCAAGAGGTCTAACTAGAAGCTTTATGTGCTCATTAAACACACACCGAGGGCTTTTAAAATACCCGACTGCTCTCCATTTCCGCGGAATTCTGAAGGCTACTTTTAGTGTGCAAAGTTCTCCTAAAGCCCCGATGTACCAAGTTTGAGAAGATAAGATAAACAGCATAGAAAATGTGTTCCGAAGAAAAGTTAGGAGCGAGTCTTTGAGGGCTGCATATATAAAATAATGTAAAAAAATCAATTACAATGTGGTTTAAAGCAGAAAAAATGATCTCAAGCTTATGTGTAGAGCAGATGTTTCGTCAGTTGTTAGTACCTTTTCTTTGCGTTCTCCTCACCCTGGAATGGCGCTCTACAGATTCTCAGCCACTGAGCTGTCCCGCGTGGATGTTAGTTACCAACCGTGGTCCCTAATAGTTTTGGTACACCCAAATTGTAGTCTGCTCATAAAATGTTCCACGCACAAATTGCTCTCTTCATGACTCATTTTATACCACATGGGTGCCAAACACACAGGATGTAGTAGTGTTGACATGGAAACACAATAAACAGACAAATAGACTCGTGTCTGTGCACCAAAGGAACAAAAAACTTATACTCAAGTCATTTAGTTCTGTCAAAAGATTTACATTTTGCCATTTAACTATTATTTTGTCAAATTTGCTTTATGTTACATGCAGTTTGAAGTAGTAAGATGTTTCTAAATAGAGAAAGTTCCTCGAGAAAATCCCAAAACCTTTGAGCTACTCACCAATCAACGCTCTTCAGCTGATCTGTCTCTTTGAGTTTACTTCATTCCTTTATCTCTCCCTTCTTCCTCATTCAGAGTTCAGCAACATACCAAAAACCCTCCCTTTGAAATTGGGGCGGATGTGCTTAAGTCTGGCCTTCTCTGCTTCCTTTGCCTCTCTGAGCGAGCTTCTCTCTCTCTGTCTCTATCCAGCTATTCCAGACATGTTTCAGGACTCAGCCCCAGCCTAATATGGGAGGAGGGCAGTAAACAAGGGAGGCAGCCTGTGCTGTCACCGGGCGTGATGCCCTACTGTACACCACTAACACACACACACACACACACACACAGATACAGACACACACGCGCTGCTCCTCCTGCGAGAACACGCGCTCTTTGGTGGTGATTCTCATCTTTCAGAACTCATGGGACTGTTATGTTCCCAGAACACGTTTAAGTTGACTTTTGGTGAAATTAGTATGAAAGATCCTGAGGATGCTGCACGAAGCCTCTGCTGACACGCCATAATGTTTGCTTGTATCACTGCGGCGGCCTTCCGACTGGTTTGACCTCCGGGTCGACAGCTGCAAAGCACCACGTGGCTCTTAGTAGAGCAAAGGCAAGCCGATAAAACAGAAGGTAAACTGCGGCCACTCTTAACGTGCCGCATTAAAAAAACCTCGAATGAACTACAGAAAGAAATCGCAGGCATTGCACGTCGACGTGGTTCAAAAATACTGAACAAAACAGCTGGGCTAAAAACCTAAAACACGGTCAGCAACCGCTTGAGCGCTCGAACACTCGTAGCGAGTAGAAAGGACGCCTCTCCTCACGATCCCCGCGACCCATCAGTCCATCAGTGGGAAATGCACACGGCCTCTAAGCTGCACAATCCCGCGGACACTTTTAAGACAGACATCTTTGGTTGGGTCCTCTGAAGCGGATTTTTCCAAGTTCTGTTTTAAAACAGCGTCAGGTAGACCTGGCCGAGCCACACCTGCATCGGCACTTCAACGCCTGAGGACGAAACATTTGTTTTACCCTCGGACTAACGAGCAAGTCTGGATTTTCCCCGATGAGTGATAAATCTCCTGCGGCGTGTAAAAATAGGCCATTCCTGCATGTCGGTGTCATTCGGTGGCATCAGTGAGGACGGTCAGCTCAAATGCTACAGATACTTTTCCCTTTTGCAACGAGCTTTTTGAACAACTCTCCTGTAATCCTCCTCAGTCTTTTTTCCAGGTTCGTCTGAACCTTCCGATTCTCGTATCCAAAGTGCCGGAGCAAAAGGCTGCAATCAGAGAAATTAGTAAACTGGCAGAGGGGCTTTTCCTGCTGAGGGCTGACAATAAAACTCTGGGGATGTGCAAAGAAATTAAATTAAATGTATTTGTGCAGAACTACAATGGCGGCCGATTCCTGACTAAACTTATGCTGAGTGCACCCCCTGTTTTCTTCTCCAGCTATATTTCATGACATTGTCATTCTGTCGCGTTCAGGTTACTTCAGAGTGACTGATTCGTTGCTGTGTTCCATACTCGTGGTTTCCCATTCACTGACTCTTCTCAGGATGACTGACGAGGCAGGAGGAGGGAGTACATGAGACAAGCCGACGAGTTTCAGATTCATGATGGGAAGGCTGCGAGTGGATGGAGGTGGGTTTGGGCATGTGGTATCTCAGGTTACAATCCCCCCCCCCCCGAGACGTTGACAGCCACCGGCAGGGCGACTGACGCCCCCCTATTTCTGCAGCGGCTATTTAAAGGACTAATTGACAGAACAGGGTTGGGGGGAGGGGGGGTAGGGGGTGCCGGGCTTAGAGGGGGAGAGGCGGGTGCACAAAGAGGGATGGATCTTCTCTTCAATGCAGAGGGCATCAAAGCAATGAGATCTGGAGCGGTGGTGTGTTTTGATCTTTGGTGAATCAAAATGTTCTTTTGAGGCGCACTTTCGCTAACTCAGACAGTGAAAAGTATGAAATGAATACACCCTAAACAATATTTTGACGTCGTCATGGTGACGTGACATGTGGCAAAATTCTGTCCCATTCGTATTTACACCATTTCAAGCCCTCACAGACTCTCACAGTCAACCGCTGACCAGGTGACGTAGGTTTAGCCTCTGAGGGGTCAGGGGTCAGGGTTTGGAGTGAAGATTGGGATCGTGTGTGTGTGTGTGTGTGCTCACCGTCCGCGGTATCCTCGCAGCGCTGGCTGAAGCTCTCGTACGAGTCCCACCGGATCAGAGGGTCCTGGGTGTTGTAGTCCACGGAGACGCTCGGCCCGTTCTCCAGGTGGCCCAGGCCTAAGGGACACATGGCATGATGGCGACAATGACCCAAAAAGTGCAGCTATCAGTTGGGAATACATTGTTGCCAGAAGAGGAATTTTTTCAATTGAGAAAACTGTTCAGTCCCAGTATGAAAATCAAAATCAACATTTTCTTGTTTTTCAGGAAAGTGGGATTACCTTTGATTTTTTCTGGTGCATATGAGAAAACAAACTCCACCTTCCCGTACTCCGGGAACCTTTCGTCTGTATGGAAACACACAGCATGAAAATGTTTATTCACTTGTAGAACAATTAGCTTGTATCAGTGTTCTGTGATTGGAAACATTTTCTCCTCATGATCACAAAAGCACAGATGTTTAAAAAATGTAAAAAGTCACACCCACCCGTAGAGCCGTTACCTTTGAAGGTATCGTCCAGCTCGCTCTTCCCGAACACCACCCCGAGGTCGTGGATGGCGCAGGTGTGGAACTGCACCCTGAACATAACGTCCCTGGTGGAGTTCCTGTACCTCTTGTGGTAACACTTCAACTACCAGGGAGTGAGAAGGAAAACATCAGCACATGGGCCGATCTATCGGTTCTGGCGTCAGTATCAGAGGGAAGTCTTACCAGGATGTCTCCCTTCAGAAGCAGGCCCGGCTCAATAGTGATGCAGATACTCGTGCTGCTGTCTCCTTGCACATTGCTGTAATAAAAACAGTAATAACGTGTTCAAATCCGATCCCCGGCTCTGCTCTGCCCTCAAATTCAAACACACAGCCCACAAAGATTGCGTACTATATTCCTGACGTATAGACTGGCTGCATCGCCTGGTAGATCTTCAGGAAAGGACGGCAGCCTGTGAAGGAGATTTAAAACCAGGAGGATTGAAACATTTCCAAGAGGACCAGGGGGCTTTTCCCATTGGTTTCGGCAGCGGGAGAAGCTCACCTCCTTTGGACTCAAAGTTGGGTATTCCGTGCATGATGACATGATGCAGGAACAGAGGCTTGTTGTTGATTTTGATGTGTCCCGACAGAAGGCCGTTGAAGTATCTCACATACCTGAAAGCAAAGGAGAGTAAGCGTGAACACCGAGCTGCGTCTAAGTTCAACACCATACGTCGATGACTGCGACTACGCGATCCAAGCGGAATAAACCTTCGATGGAACCACCTTCATCCACGGCGGGAAATGTCAGAGCAAATAGATGCGTACCCGCCGGTCGGGGGTCCGTTGAGTTAGCGTGGTCGGGTTGTTAATGATGATAGTGATGATAGTACCCAGCGCGACCTTGACCGTGGGGTCGCCACATGCAGACGCCCCCCCCCCCCCCCAACCCACCCACCACCCGCTCCCCTTTGCTCTGCTGTCAGCTTCCAGATGGTTCAGCCTCTAATATTCAATTAGACTGAGCGGGAACGCTGCGAGAGCAGGCAGGAGTTCGCAGTGTCGTGTGAGACTTAATCGTGTTCTGTGTTTCATCAATTAATTATCCTGTATCAAAGGTTTTAGCACGAACCCTTTGAAACTACACAAGCACATAAATTAAAAAATACTTCAGGCAGGATTAATACATATTTCATTCAGACTACTGGTTATTTTTCCTGTTGTTGCTGTTTTATCTTTGCAAAGAAATGGTTATCATAGCTATTATTGTATTGTTGTACAGTTACTTGACTTAAACAGCTCAGTTCCAACACTTTTAATCCAATCTTTTACAAGCTGTTATAGCTCCAGCTGCAGCTCCTAATCTCGATGTTAATGTCACACATTCCAGACCACAATACTTGCAGACTCCAGGGGCAGAGATAATTATATCCCAAGCAGGAAATAGCAGCGGGTCAGAGGGCAAGCCTATAGACCTGTAAGAGAATGGCTGGCTGCCTGATTCACAAGCTGAAATGAAGTGGCGTTAAGTCCCTTGCTGTTTCCTGTGTCTCCTCATTTATTCCCTGCAACCTTTGTCCTGCTCATCTTTTCCAGCACAGATCGGGATTCCTCCCTCCGCAGAGAGACGGTGAGGGGTCGAGCCCTAAAGCAGTTAATTGTCTTTTAATGCAGAAGGGGCAGGTAATACGGTAGAAGCGGATTCAAAGAGTAAAAGGAGGACGTCTCAGAAGATACTCCCCCTAGAGGGCGCTGCATTCAAAATAAGACATGTGTCCAATTATTTTAAACCACACTTTGAGGAATTTGCACACTAATCATGAGAAGCCAATTATCTGAAAACACTCGATGCTAAAAGTGGAGAAACAAGTTGAGGAGAATGTGCTCCGATATGCTCAGAAGACAAGAATCAACTGCCACTGAGCCCTGCGGCCTCCCCAGAGACACCAGAGGAATCCCTCAGACCGGAAGATAGACAGCTCCTCTTTACTCACAATTATCCCAATTAGAACTAAACTGGAGATTCAATTCCAAAGAGAATTTCCTCTGTAAAATGTTTATTAAGCAACAAGTGGATCAGCCAGTTTGTCTCAGTTGCAGCACTGTGTCCACGGAGAGCCGACCTCTGGCTCGAGGCGGATTCGTCTGCTGCGAGCAGAGCGGGCGAGACACCGCGCCGATGGTCAGACCCATAAAGCCTTGTGCTGGGCAAACAGGAAGTGAGGTAATAACGGACCTTATCTGTGACGGCTGGGCCGCAGGAAGTGCTTTGTCCTCGTAGAAGCGCCGCATGGAGAACCTGTCCAACGCCTGGTCAGCGCTGCATCGCACAAATTCAGACACACATTGTTAAGTAAGCTGCACATTCTTGCTACATCTCACAGAGCCAAGTGTTTAGCAATGATGATCACATTTGATTTATTGGTGCTCCTGTCATACTGGTGAGGAGGAACCCCACTTCTTATACGTCGCAGGCCTCTGTCGATCAATCTCTCGAACTACAGCCGGTAACGACGCAGTGAGGAAGTCTGTCTACACATGTTGCGGGGGTTGGATACCTTGCAGATATGTTGCTGTAGTGCATGTAAGCGGCCACCGCCACTCCCGTCCGACCTCGGTTCCCCTGTGACACACAAACAAAGACCAAAGGACTCACTCACACGATTCCAGGTGCATCGTACATGGGATTCCCACTGGACCGGAAGAAACACACGTTTGTCGGTGTCTGAACATTGTGCGGCGTTCCTCGCTGCTTTACCTTGTTGTGCAGCACCACTACGTTCCGCGGGTCCCCATTGAGCCACGTGTCGATGGCCTTGCACATGCTGCAGATCTTGTCGAGCGCCGGTGCATGGTTGTCTGGCCAGCCAAACTCCACAACCTAAGGGCGGGTACCAAACAAAAGGGGTTCACAATCCTCCGTCCTCGGGTTCTTTTTGGTTAAATTTCTCTATGAAGAGGAAGTCCCTCCAGAGATCGACATGTATAAATAACGGAGGTGACTGAGTGGCTTCGTACTTTGGGGTTTAAAGTTGATAAGTCACTCCTCCACTCGCTCAGGTTGAGGATCTGAAATCAGAGAGAGAACACATTTAAGTTGGCGTTGTTTGTCCCTCAAAGAAATCACACAACAATGGGCAGATGAAAAGGTTCCTCACCAGGTAGTGCTCGCCATGTTTGGACCGCAGCATCGTTGCCACCTCCTTGAGGTTGGTGGTGTAGCTGCGTTCCTCGGCGCCGGCGGGGAAGCACACAGAGATGATCCTCTCTGTGATGTAGACCAGGTCCACCTCATGGCTCTCCTCCATGGCCACACTCTGATTCCTGGAGAGGCAGCCAGAGGTGTCTATCTGAGCATTTGACCTTTTTCTCATTCGGACGGTGACTGAAAAATAACCACTTTGACTCATTTGCACAGCTGCTTGGGAGGCGAGTCCACTTGATTAAACGTAGGCTCCGGCAGATCAAGCTTATGTTTCTTGGAGAGGAAAAAGGTTCACAATCCTGCAGTGATTGTTGATAAATGCAACCTGTCTCTATGGCCAGCAGCAATTAGGTTTATTGGCATGTAACACAGGTGGAGGGGGAATGAAAAAGAAAGTACATTTCAAGATCAAAATGTTTTTTCTACTGACGGAACAAAGAAGGTGCTCCACTTTCTGGTCAATCTCATCATTAATTCATTCCCCATACCATCATCATATCATCATTCCCATCGCTGAGAAAGTGTGCACATTTGCACATTTTCACTTAGCACAACAGAATATGAAAACAAAGCTGTGTCTTACCCCGGCTGCTTTGGCCGTATCTCCACACTCTTGCAGGACCTCGCAGATCCCTGCAGGGTGCACACACACGCACACACACACACACACACACACACAGACACACACACACACACACACAGGACACGTACACATAGAGGGAGGGGGGAGAGAAAGCTGATTCATAAGCAATGGGGATAACAATCCGACATAATCCATAAGGGGAAAGTCAGAAGAAGAAAGAGAAGAACTAGGTGAGTAGGGAGGAGGAGTGTGTACCCACAGAAACCCATCGTGACTCAGCACACGCTTTAATTATCCAGTCGTGCTTTTTGTGCGGAAAGACTGCGAGATGCTGTTCTGTGACAGGGCTGCAGAGGTGAGACTGCTTCTAAATATGCCGTACTGTCGAGGAATCGCTGCATGCTACGAGCCAGAATTGGCTCTTCCTCTCAGTGCCTGAGAGGCGGCTGCCATCAAGAAGATGAAGCCATCCGAGAAGAGACGACGACAGCAGCAGGATTTGTCTTTGACCCTCGTCAGAGAGGCAGGAGACTGGGCCTGTAATCGAGGTTGAACGCATTGGCCCAGAGCCCTCTCCGCATTGCCCCCTGTCAGAGGGAGCTAAGCCCCGCCCCGAAGAGCCAAATCGGGCCGCGTGATTCTGGGTGATTTGACGGGAAGCAGATGCTCAGCGGGCCGCGGACGCTGGTGTTGGCAAAAATGAAACAGCCTGTTCGCATTGGGGCTTCGGCGGCGTTACGCCGGGACGTTCCACATCACTGGAACAATCTGTTTGTCCTGTAGCAACACGGGGTGCGTGAAAGTCAATGGAGCATGTAAAGTAGTAACCCTTTAATGGACTACTCCTCGTCAAAAAAAAGAAGAAAGAAAATAGTGAAAACAGTCCGGGACAAATTCCCTTTGAGTACTTTTCGTCCATTTGTAAGATATGTTGACAATAAGATATACAGAACAATACCATCCGTAATTGTTGTAGTTGAAAAAACAATTTTTGGGGATTTTCGACTTCCTGTGTGGGAGTGGCCTACCTTGCTGAACAGGTACCCAGTGCTCCACCTCCACGATGAAGGCAGGTGGGCAAAATGCCTTCGAATGGAGCCGCCCAGAGGCATAGCTACGGATGAACTGGGACCACTTCTTTCACGACTAAGAGAAGCTCCGGATCCCCGTAATATTCCAGAAAATGCTGGATTTCATCAGTATAAATAAATAAATAGATATATTGATGCCTCTTCTCTCCGTTTATTCCTCTCGACCGTCCTCTCCCTACTTTGTGCTGCTTCCTCTCTTAGTGTTCTCTGGATCTACTCCTCCCTCGGCCTCATTATCACTCATTATCTCCAACCCCCCCCCCCCACCTTACTTCACTTCTCTCGTCTTGACCTCCCTTTTTCCCAAGCCCTGTGCATGTGTGGAAGTACAGTGTGTTCGTGCATCTCTGCTGCTCATGTCTTGAGCCTCAAGAATCCTGAGTGTTGAAAACCACATAAGCAGTAACTCGAGAGAAACTGGAGTTTTTTCTCTGTTTTTAAATTTCTTGCACACTTTGCGCACACGCTGGAGCATTTTGACTCAAAACCACCAACGTGTCCTACATAGACTTAACAAAATAAACCCTGCACCCTTCTGTATGTACACAACACACACACACACACACACACACACACACATTTGTGTCTATGCATGAAAATTCCTGGATTAAGTATGACGGCAGAAAATAGGGATTGCAGGCTTAAATTGGATTAAAATGTTGTTTTTGATCCATCCAATCCAGAATGTTTGGAATGAACTTGAACTGGAATGAAAGTGATTTGATGTGACGGGTTGGGATGAGGAAATGCTTTGATTAGAGGCAGCAGCCACAACATGGCTTCAGCTGAGGACGCAACAAATAGCACTAAGTCCCTATCAAAATGTTAGTGACACGAGAAACACAGCTTCCTGTTAATGGTACATGATCGCACCATTTAGAAACCAGCATTGTCCCAGAGAGTGAAGTCCCAGACTGTGCATTGATCTCCATGCACACGGACCGATCTGTGTTTATAATGTCACTCTGAATCACCGAGGCAAACTCTGCTGCCGATTCTAAACATTCACTCCGACGCAAACCCTTACTGCCGCGCTGCACAGAGAAGAGAAATAACTACTTTTATCGTTTGCATAAATATTGCTTTTGGATGCACGGAAAGGCAAATGAAGACGCGGGTCTCTTGTGATCTGAAAACATTTTAAACAAGCTAACAATTTTTTTGGCCTCTGTGACCGCCGGCTTGAGTGACGTGTTTTCTCGCTGCATCAGTAGCGGTTCTCCCCTCACCTCATTTTTCTGGAGTCTCGCCCTTTTGGAAACAAACACCCTTCAATGGTTTAGCGATGTCGAGCTAAACATGCAGGCCGCGGCCCCGGCCGGGCCTTGGCAGCCATTTCTGGCACAGATGAAACACAGTTTGCAGCGAACTGGCAGCAACAGATGTCATGGTGGCTTTTCCCATTTTGTAAGGTATGCACCAAATATTTCTTTATACTGGCAGCGGGCAAAGTAATTGACCTCAGGCCACCTGGTCACGGATATAATCATGGACTTTTTTGTCTCTCGGAGCAGTAACTTTGCCAGGAATTTGAATCAGCATCACTGCGTTCAAGTTGATCCAAAGAAGTTAACGAAATCCAATTCATGGTCAATTTAAATTAACGGTGGGTCGCTTTGCTGGGATTTGAAGTCATGAGAGCCATCGTAAAAAAGAGTGGCAACAAGAGAGCTGATTAGGTAACTGTTATGTGTTGCATGCTGCTGCCACCTTCTGCAATGTGCAGGAACAGGTGGGACCATTTTTAGTTGCAATTCCTTTAAAAGATATCAATTAAATATACTGGAACACAAAAAAGGCTATAACTATTCCAGTGTCAAACTCCAAACTCAAGAATGATCCCCAGTGCACACGAGGGTTGTTTTTCCAGCTTTTTGCTGTATAACAATGGCGGTTTTTATGAGTGAGGAGCTTTAATGCACGTCTTCTTTGCAGTATCACTAATAAGGAAGAGGTGTTACTCACCGGCGTATCTACATGCTTTAATGGCAGCTGAGGAGTGGGAGGCTGGAGAGAAAAGCGAGAGAGTCAGTGGGTTAGTCATTGTTTCTCTCACACCAGGAAGAAACAACATGGTGAGAGAGAGAGAGAGAGAGAGAGAGAGAGAGAGAGGCCACAGACACAACCCTCAATCATACAAATTGAAACAAATAAAATAATATGTAATGGATAAATCTCATTTAATATTTTATTACATAAGCAGCTTATATGTTCATCATTAATCCACATTTAACTATAATGACATGTGAATCATTGTTTCATGTGTTTTTTTCTGAGGCCCTGATAACAAAGTTGTTTTGAAATTCATGGCAATAAAGAACACTTAAATTTAAATATTTTTTTCATAAACTGGCCAAACTCAACTGGACCAAGACGATTTTTATGTTTCTCTAGACCTTTTTTTAAATATGGAACAATAGACGCAAACTTAATCTTTCTTAGTTTGTTTTAAAGCGCTGTTGTTTTGAATATTTTGATATTCTCACTTGGTGTTCAAAAACATGAATTGCTGGGACCTGGTTTTAAAAATGCATGGCAACAATTGATGCATCTCATAGGAGGACAAGCCAAATTAAGAATATGTATACATTAAAAAAATACAAAAGTAATCCGGTCCATAAGTGGCAGAGGGAGGCAGAGATGCAGAAGCAGAGACAGTATGTGGGAAGTGGATAGAAAATATGTACACACACACACACACACACACACACAGAGCTTGACAGTGATCCACGTGTTAAGGAAAATCTCTTAACTGAGTTAAGTGCAGCGTCTCGGGCTGATGTGAGCTCTATAAACAAAGCTGGCGACTGTTTAAAAAGCTGCTGCAGTCGCTTAAAACGCCCGGCGTCCAGAGTAAATAAGTGAAAAGTAGTCACTGCTGCTCGGAATGTTCCTAATTTCCTAATTTGGTGGTGAATCTTGGCCACCTTTTAATCGACTGCGCTGACGAGAAATCGGGAGAAGGATCGAGTTGCTTTCCCCGCCGGTTTTCTAATGCAACCCACCGTTTGCTGAGCTTGCGTTCTTCATGGAAGTAAATAAAATCTCCCATTTCGAGCTCATCAAGCCTCTGTGTTTCAGTGTGTAAATCACAGTTTGTCCAATAAAGGAGTCACATCTAGAGGAAAGGAGGGTAATCGGTTTCTGCTGCGTTTAAACAACTTACCGAAAGACGATTTCATGGTTGGTTGCTGCGTTTGACTCCACGCTATTTTATTTCTGTTTTACTCCATCAATCTGATTCACACTCCTTCCGACATTAACACGCCCACAGATCCACCGCGACCCAAAGAAACCCAACAATGTGACACTGGAGAGAGCGTGAATGCCATCGGGGCAGGATTCAATGGATGTGATGAACGCATTTTGGGTTTGCAACGACGAATGTGATTGGACATTAATCACGAGGCGGTCACATGTTGACGCATCGTCACCATCAAATCTCTCGTCGCCTCGCCAGCGGACGCCTGGACACAGCCAGGGTGTCTCTGTTTGAGTCGCACAGACGGGAGGAAGCGCTCGTTTGTTGCAGCCCGTGACCTTTGACCTCCGGCAGCAGCCTCCCAGCGCTGCCTTTGTGGGGGGGGGGGGGGTCGTTGCACGGTGGCGGGGATTTCAGAGGTCAAGAAGATCCATAAAAGACTTCGTTGGGGCACAAAACTCACGCTCAGACTGCACGAACGCACACAAATGCACTCACACGCACTTTGCACTCACCGGATTAGTGTTGCTCGTTATTTGACATGATGTGGTCACCTGTAAACAGAGAAACAGCAGTCGTGAGTCAAGAAATATGTTAAAGTCCGACTGAATAAAAGCTGTAACTGTAGATCACATTAAAAAAAGGGAATAATAATGATAACAAATGGCATCTACTCAAGTACTTTGTGTTTATTTTTGTAGCAACAGGGCGGGAGAGACGTGACTGTTTCCTCCTGAATGCCCGAGTATTCCCTGAATTGCCCTCCCCAGCACAGAAATAACCTCCGCTCCATGGAACAGTTTCTCTGTGTGGGAGGCAGTGAGAGGGAGGGCTTCCTGTAAAAGTCAGACAAACAATGTATGCCTCCGCACATGGTCCCCGTGTCACAAACCCTTCCTGCGATCAGATGATGGATGACGTCTGAGCAAAGATCTGTGTGACGGAGACCAAGCCCGAGATGAGGATGGCCCGGTGACCGGCGCCGACGTCTCCCGGCAACAGTGTCACTCGTCTCCTAATTATACTATCACCTCAAAATTAGAGCGGCATTGATTTCCTGATGCCGCCGTGCTACATGTAGCAGCTCTAAATAGCCGCCCGTTTTGGAACACGACGCTTACAGTATCCATGACGGGCAAGTGTGGCTCCTAATAGTCTGCACCGCCCCGCGCGCCGCAAATCACTGATTACGACGTGTAAACAGTGACTTCCATCAGGTTGTGTTTACGCCGGCGTGCACAGATAAACATGCACCGGGGGCCGGGTGAGTGCACGGATGTTTACGGGCGGCGAGATGGGAGCGCGCTGTCTGGAGGCAGACGCAAGCGGGAAGGAAGCCCCCCGTGATTAGTTTGCTCCGGCAAAACAAAAGACTCGCCCGACTTTGTAATGCTATCATCAGGCGTATCAGAAGGCAGCAGTGGGATAACATCTCGGCGGAGCAGATCCCAAGCCGGCGCGGGCTGGTATCAGTCCACCACTCCTCGAAAAACACGAGGCAAAGAGCCCACGCAGGGGCTTCAACAGGCTACAAAATAACCCCGCTGGGGGCATTGCTTGGCCTTCAGCTACCAAGCTACTAATACGCACGCCGCAATTTGAGCTGGACCCTGGAATGAGACATTTTTAACTGTCATAAAATCGGACTTTATGCGCCGCAGTTCACGAAGCCTTTTGTGAAGAAAAGAATTAAGATCTAACCAAAATCAGATGACGGGTTAATATGCGTAAGTCAGGAAAAAGGCCGACATCAGGTGGACCTTGTCCTTGTGTGGGAGAGTAGCCATTCCTTTTTGAGAAACACAACTTGGGGGGGATTTGAAGTGAATGAGTCACTAACTGTGGCTGCTGCAGGTGCTTCAGGGAAGTGACTAAAAGTCCAAATATGATGACGAGGACTCTTGTGTGAACGTGATCGCAAGAAAAGAGATTTGCATCTAGCTGAAATGCCACAGTCCTTACGAGGAATCTCACACCCACGAATGTTTTTTTTTTGCCGAAACTGCATTTGAGAGTTAATCCAGCTGCGGCGAATCGCCAGGAGCCCCCCCGGAGGCGACAGAACGGGAGGTCGGCGCTCCCATAAGCGAGCGGGCTCACGCCGGCTGCGCAACAGCACCTGGGGCCCCCCGGGGGCTGACGTTCATATTTCAGCAATGGCGGTCCCCCCCGCCGAGGGGGGGCCTCGTTGCAGGGACACCTGCCTCTTTTCACAGCTGACAGGAGTCGCCGCCGTGCGCGGCGTACTGTGGCGCGCGCCTGCAAATGCCCCGGCGATTACCCCCCTCCAGTATTGATCTAAAGGTCAGAAGGGCAGAGTGATTTCTTCCAGTTGCTGCTCAGCTCACGGCCTTATGAATGCTGCTGTTTTTTTGTTTTTTAGGAGCGAATCTGTGCACGCTAAAAAAGGCTTTTCAGGGAATACGACACCAACGCGGCTCGCAAATATTGTTATCATATTGCGTATTTAGTGAGGCAGTCACGAGAGAAGAGAGCCGGAGCAACAAGCAGGCTTCATAATCTCACATTCCTTCAAACACGTGTGGACTTAAAGTCTTCCCCACATCGCCGTGCAACCCGGCGGCTCGGACTCCGTCCATATATGGCGGTTGCAGCTGTAGGCCAGACGACATTGGGCTTCGCGTTGGTTTTTACCAGCTCGAGGGGATAAAAGCGAGAGGCTCTGCCACACGCTTCAGCACCTGTACTCCATCCGGCTGTAAATATTAGTGCAGCGCTTGTGCATCCGTGAAACAATCCACTTCAGTTTGCTCAACAAGGGCAGAAAAAAAACCAAAACAGACCCGTGTCTCTCTGTCTGGCAGTTTTCCACTTTTATCTTTATCTAGCTGGTGATACAAACCACAGTCAAAGTGGTTTTAGGCCTCTAAAAGATGGAGCTTTTAATCACACCGAGTCACGAGGGGCGTCTGGAAAGCCCTCCGGAAAAAGGGCCGAGGGTCCAGCGAAGCGAACCACCGTGTGATGAGTGACCGTGCAGCAGTTCAAGCGGGACGCCGTGAACGCTTTTCTCGCCACGCTCGCACACCTCAGGCTGCAGGCTGGAACACGCATCCTCAGATCACCGGGGAGGAGCGAGACCGACCGGGGCTCGGCGGCCTTGGCGTTCTTTCTCGATTGGCTTCCATCGTCAGCACTTCGATCGTACGTTCATTTTGTCCCCTACGACAAGTGTCGCACGTAATGGAAGTTCAAAAATGTAACGATATGTTGGATGAAGGGGTTCGTCTTTTTTCTTTTGTTTCCTTTTGATGTTCATGAATCAGGGAAAGCTGCCGTGTTTTGCAAAGATTTATGCCCTCTGACTTAATGATCCCGCCGGTCTACTTCAGCCACACTGATGGGAGACGGCTTGTTTCCCACTGTGCATAAATCATCTCATTGGCTCCAACAAGTAAGGCTGCCATTGGTCCAACCACAGTCGGCATTCCTCGAGCACTCCTCCTGCCCACACAAGAGCCACTGCCGCGCTGATGGCAGTTTGCCTGAGAAAGTAAATTCTTCTCTTTCCAAACGGGGGCCGAATAAGGACTGAAGCTCAAACTGCCCCTTCGGGGGGATTTATACCTCGGCCCGCGTTTCTGTTTAACTTGTAAGGCTAATAAATCCGCAGAGCGCTGTGATGGTGGAGCGGCCGTTCCTTCTCCCGCTTCGACACAATGTCGGCGTGTTGCTGGCAGCGTCTCGGGATGTCGTCAGTGGCTGGATAATGAAGCAGAATCTAAAAAGGCATGTATCTCGTTTTAAAGCATGGAAATATTTTGCTACTGAAGTGCAATCTTTCATTTTTAGACAGTCAATAATATGAATAAACACTAAACGTGTCATTTAGTCAAGGGTCTAGGCTGTTTGGCGGATCTCTAAAAATGGAAGCAAACATTTGTGAAACATGCTTCTCGGGCCGTGATGCTCCGCGAAGGTCCGTTCGATCCCAGAAGAAACGGAAAAGGGCTGTTGCACGGACATGAAGGCTAAATAATTGTTTTTGTGAAGCGGAACACTCCTCAGCGCCACAGTAACGGGAAGTAAAGCATCCACTAAATATCCTGGATGAACACAAGGAGGGGATTCATTTTTCACATGAGGATAAAATCACTCCCACATGGTTAACACAGCATAAACAGGCAGAGAAGGAGACTTTCCTTCTTCACTAAATGGTTCAGACAAAATAAACCACAACATAAAGGACGTTATTTGCAACGAGAAGCATCACAGTGGACCGCCGTCTCATTTCGGTTCCCTCAAAGGCCCACCGGCATCACTTCACCTCCAAACCGACATGCCGATGTCGGGTTTGAGACCCGAAGGAGCTCCGTCAGGTGGAGGAGGCCAGAGACCACTGGGGGAAGCAGATATTTGGTGACGGTCGAGCCGCGGGGAGCGGTGAGCGGGCTCTGGCTTGGCGGCTCCTACCCGTCTACGGTTACAATCACTGCGATGACCCGGACGACCAAATAGCCCATCAAAACCAGCAAATGATGAATATCAGATGTGCCATTGCGGCTCGCTCAGGACGCAAGTTGTTAAAACCTCCAAATAGGAATCGCCTCGGGGCTTGATGCGAGAGGCCGCATGTCAGAACTGCTAGGTCATTTTACCGGTAGAACGCGAGATGCTCGGAGGGATTTGTGGACGTTCCTTTGCTGCAATAACGCCTGATGAAAGCCACAACGTGTGAAAACAATCACCGGATGTTCAAATCTCCCGACGCTGGGGACTTGCTGTGCGTCTCTCCTCGCCAGCCTGTCACTTATTGACAGAAATAAGTTAGTGGGTAGGCTGAGCCTCTGCTAACTCAGGCCTGGCCTCTCGTGTGGTTACGTGTTAAATGCCATCCTCCCTGGTCACTACTGCTTTCATTACACAGACTTTGGAGCTGACGCGGCTGCAGGACCTTTCTGTTTGTGTGCTTCTCCCCCGTAAAAGGCGACAGTTGAATGTCTTAAAATCCAATCCAAAAAGACAAATACGACACGGCAAAACAAACATATCTGCACAAACGCGTGAGAGGCATTTTCTATCTAAGTTGTCCACATTTAACCTCTTGAGGTGATTTTCCTGCGATTCATGGTGTGTTTTTTTTCAGGCTGCCGAGGCTTCCCATCTCAATGTGTCAAAAGATGAGCGGGCCTGAGGGAAGCTGGAGCATGTCGGTGAGGGATGGGAGAGAAGAGAAAAACGGGGGAAAGCAGCCGCCCTTCATGTTACGAGACACCAGGGAGACATGACTTAGGGCTTCGAGGGTTTTCTCGGCGCAAGGTGGAGAAAGTGGCGAAAGGGCGCTTTGTCCTCGAGAGCTTGAGGGTCGAAGGTCCGCGTAAAGTCTGGCGCAGTCAAAAACAAGTGTCCTGTCTCGGCCCCCGTAATAAAACTGCATTCCTTCCTGTTGTGTTGCCTCTTTAGCGGGACACACGACACACACAGCCACCGCGAGCTCTCGACCCCTCATGTTTAACTGCCAACCCTGTGAAAGCTCGAGGTCAAAGGTGAGTGATTGCCGTCATCATTCTGCATCCTCTCATGAAGGCGTCAGAAAGGAAGCGCTTGAGGGAAAGGCAAAGGGGAGGCGAAGGAGACGGGACACCGTATGAGAGACGGGCAGCGGGGGGGGGGGGAGGGGGGGGGGGGCGTCGTCTCTCGCCACAAATCACTTCACGTCGGGTCGCGAAAACAGCAACTGGAATGAACTCTGGCGGTCCCGTTCCCACGGCAGCAGCTTAAAGCACGCGTCGAACATGCAGAGTACGGCTTTTTTAAAATGTCTCACCATTACAGCTACAAACGCACGCACAAACACACCAACAAACACTGTGAGTTCAGACGTATAAAGACCCGTTTTAAGCCACGAAAGAACCACAAATTCAAGGAACCTCTTCAGCGTGGCAACCATACAAACTACGAATGGACACAACACACTGCAAGAAAACACAAACAAGCTCCACGCTGTCTTACCTGCACACCGGTGCTCTCTCCTCTCTCCCCCTCAGCCTCGTTCCTACCTCTGCACTGCCTCGCCCCCCCCGTCAGAGAAACAGGGAGTACCAAACACAGACAGTTTCTCCTCCTCCTCCTTCGCCTCTCTTGCTCACAACAACAGCAGTAATCCCAAAACTGCACTCTGTGTGCGTGTGTGTGTGTGTGTGTGTGTGGACCCGACCGGGATGCACTCTTTGTGCTGCTGGCTTTGGCTCCTCCTGGCTACCGCCAAGAAATTTTCGAAACACGCTATATAAGGCCAAGAAAGTGGCTTGAGGCTCCTTCTGATTCCGGTACCCAAAACGAGAGAGCGAAAGCCGTCCGGGGGCCGACAGTAACTGAATCCCTCTGCTCGCCCGCTCGGTCGGTTCCCCCCCCCCCCTACCCCCCCCTCCTCTCTCTCTCTCTCCCTTCTTTCCCTCGCAGCCTTCTCTGTTGACACATGCTTGACAGAGAGAGTAGAAATGGGACAGAAAGAGAAGTCTTCTTCCCTCTCGATTCAAATGTCTCCATTTTACTTTCCTAATTTGTTTAGTACATGTTGTATTAACCACGTCGTTGATGTCTTACCTCATCTATGAAACAGCCTAGAGCTTATAAATAAGAACAATATAGGAGCAGCGCAGGTTTAACAAACCTCACCCCCCTAAATCCCTCCTTTCCATAATACTCAGGAGGAAAGTATTCCCAGCGCCCCATCGGGTTTTACGCCCCCCCCCCCGGGGGTGACCTCAGTTCTTGACCTCCAGACGAGGTCTGAGGTGAATTGGTCCATCAGTCGTCCGGCAGCAGCCGGGCCGTGAGGACGGGTTTGTCTCCGCCTCGCGACTACCGCGCTGCACCTACGTCGCCGATGGGCGTTGCTATGGAGACGCGGCGTGGCCGGCTCTTCGATGCGCCTCCGGGGGGAAACAGACCTGCCTCTGTTGAGGGTCTGCTGAGGAATGAGGAGGCTCGGCTCTCCTGAACGTGTGCGCGTGTCTCATCATTTTCTCTCTCCACTCTCTTGTTCTACCTTTTTAACTTTTATGCTTGGACAGTTACTCTCTCGTTCATGCCAACATTCTTGAAGGCTCCTCACCCCCGTCTGTGTGCTTTTGGTCGTGCTTCACGCCCCTTCTACCTTCAAGAGATAAAGCAGATTAAAAGAAAATCTGTGCTTCTGTTTGGTTTCACCACTGATATCCCAATTTTTCATTCTTTCCCCAGGTGGCCGAATGGTCCTTTGTAATATTAAACAGATTCTGGGTTCCATTTTATAGCGGCAGTCATTTGCCGAAGCTCTAAATAAAAACGGCCTCTCCCAGTTTCCACACCAGTTAGATGTTGATTAAAAAGCTGGACCTCAACACGTGACCTCCACATTCTCCACCGGGGATCCAGCTCGGCTCAAGTCGGGCTTAGTCGAGTTTGGAATGCGCACGAGTTCGCCTCGG
This sequence comes from Gasterosteus aculeatus, assembly GCF_964276395.1. NCBI lineage: Eukaryota > Metazoa > Chordata > Actinopteri > Perciformes > Gasterosteidae > Gasterosteus > Gasterosteus aculeatus. The sequence goes on from NC_135688.1 coordinate 27,882,264, forward strand.
AGGAAACGCAAGAGCTTTAAAGTCACGTTGTGAGAGGGAACGTCAGCCGATGCAGGTGCACACCCTCTGCGTTTCACCGAGCTTCCCTCCTTCTTCCAAGAGGCTTCTCTTTACTTTCCTGCGCATGCTGCTGCTACGTAAGCTGAGTGAGCTCGGCTTGACAGAGGGGGATTTTGCGCCGCCAGTGATGAGCCAGGGCTGTCTGTCTCCGCGGCGCAATAACATCCCCTGGATTCCAATTTTGCATGACAAAGGAACTATTGAATCTGCTAAAAATAGAAATGCAGCATGTGACTGGGGTTCCGAATCTTAATAGCTTCCAACAAAGGATGAACTTTCTTGGCTGGAGGTTTTGAGATGTATTTGCAATAAGGCATTTGATTAAAATTAAACCATTTTCATTTATGTCTTATATATTGTTTGTGTTTGTGATAAAAACACTAAAGAAAGGAAACATTTCCATAAACGATGCACCAGAGATGCAGATAGGAACAACCAGTCTAGTGTAAATGTACCATCGGGAACTGAGTCCTTTGGACTCTATAGAGCCTTGTTCTTTCTTGTGATTTTATTCTTGACTGCCACTGTGACTCACTTCCTCGTCCCGCTGTTTCACTCCTGGTGCTGCTCCCAGATCTGTGACCGTCTACAACCACAGGAAGTGCAAAAACCCTGATTACGAAAAGCACTTTGTTCTGCTCCAGCTGAGAGCGCGATAAGTAAATGGGCCGTGAGATTTTTTAAACGTACCAGTTGAAAGTAGCAGATAGGAATCCCTAAACCCTGAGAAGAACCTGGATTAAACATACGTTGATTAAACAGAACAGAATACGGGTCTTTGTGGCGCAGGGGTTAGAGAAAGGTTGGTGGTTCGATTCCAGTCCGCCCCATGTTCCATGTGGAAGTGTCCCTGAGCAAGACACCAAACCCCTAATTGCTCCCCGGGCAACAATGTGAAAAGCCATGGGTTTAAATTGTAATGTAAGTTGCTTTGAATAAAAGCGTCTGCTAAAATCATCTTTTCTGTTTATGTTGTTCAATGTCATTCTCTTTTTAGCATAATTTAAATGCTTTAATCTCAAAGTGTGGGATATCCTAAATCACGCCCAGGCCAGACATAACAAAAGGTCCTGTTCAAACTTCTCGCTCTCACTGGCCGCGTCCAACCCTTTCCCATCATTCCTCCCCGGCTCCCCCCCCCCCACAGCCAAACCTCGCCCCCGTGTCTTCAGACCCGCCGGCCCATCGAGCAGCATCGCCTCCCGCAATGCTTCAGGAAGAACAACAAGGGCTTGTTTCCACGGCGACTGAGAGAGGCTGCGGCGTTGCTCCAGTGTTTAGCAGGTTGACGTTTCCCATCCTCAGTTGTCATCCAGAGATGCAGAGACCTTCTAGTGTTGTTGTGATTCCTCTGGTCGCCAGCAGAGACCAGTAACTGCAGCTTACTGTTCTCAAGAGACTTTCTGCAGAAGAGATGGTCCATGAACAGGAGTATTTACTGTTCTGGTTACTGTCCAGCAAACAAAAGTAAAGTAGAGGCAGCTGGAGATGATAAAGACAGAGCTGCGTTTACCGTTACGTCTGCTGAACTGTTTGCCTCTTGGCATGTTGAGGGTCTAAAGCCTAAATCCACCAATGTGGAGACTTTATTGTCCCATACGTCCACCGCCTAAAACAATAAGCGGGCCACACTGTGTCCTGTTTCTTTTAATCCGGGGAGGGGGGTCATTTCACCGAATAAAGCCAACACAAGTAAACCAATTCAGGGATTAACACGTTTGCAAATACAGATTAGGGAAATTGTGCCCAAACCGTAATCTTTTAACCAAATTACCAAACAATCAAAACATTTCATCACATCTCAGAGGCACACACTCCCCTCTGACTCCCTGTCCAATGCCTGTCACCACCAGACTGAATACCTCATCTCTGGGCATCCTAATTATTCCCCCGTTGCCACCACAAACTGGTTTTGGAGGTATGTGAGAGATGTTTTGAGAACCCGCAGCTTTTGTTCCTTCAGTGGTGTTAAGTCAAGAGGTGGTTTTGGGGATGTTTTCGGGGGGGGATGTTAAACATCTGAGTGGAAGCAGACTGGAGAGTAGAAGAGACGTTTCAACATCTCTCCGCACCAGTCAGGATTAAAACCACTAAGAATAGCCTTGTAACGCTCGTCCCCATCTCATTCATTCCTCCCTTCCTTCCTTCTCATTCACCCTCCCCGTGCATTCTTCCCTTTTGCCCTGCGGATTGGGATCAAATGTGGTGGATCCGACTGAGAAGAGGCAGAACTCTGATTCACATGATTCGTTGAGAGGAAGCAGACAGCGTGGCTTTATTTCCTCTTCAGTTTTCAGCATTTTCTCATCAAACATCCTGCAGCTCAGGATATGAATGTTCCTCGTATCTGCTTCAGCAATTAAATGTGTGAAAGTGAATTATGAAATTGGTGACGTGCAATGCAAATTCATTGGCAACACTTTTTACACCTTTGGAGTTAACAATTGCAAAATGTTGCAGCAATGAAGAACTTTGACCTGCAAGACCACAGGGATCTTTTTGCATTGCACCTCATCTGCTGTATAGGTTTTAATACAAGATGAAAACAGATATGGAAATGAGAAGTGACCAAAACTTCCAAGTAAACTATCTAAAGCAGTGTCTCGCTCGATGGTGTCACATTAAGTTGGCCATTGTCGTGGTCTCGTTGAACTGAACAAAAGTGCAGCATGAACAACAATATCAAGTAATACCTCACTAGTTATACAGAGAAAAACATGCTCAGGGTCTTACCTTCACTTCACATTTTCTATGCAAGGACAACCGGCACGCTGAAAGAAAAGAGACAAAGTGAGGTTCATGTTTCAGAGCTGAACTGTAAAGATACACACATCGCAGCGAGTGTGTCAACATCCATTTTTCTAAGAAAAGAAGGAGAGAACTGAGAACAAAGCTCAAAGCAGCTCTTCAGCATCGCACTGATGCCCATGTCATGCTCAGGAACATGTTTGCTCAGTGGTGCTGCCCCCCAGTGGCCACATAAAGCAAACATCCATCCACTCGTTTGCAGTTTGCAGTGTGCAGCCGGTAAACACCACTGCACGCTCCCCTGAAGTACGACTTGCCAGTGTGAATTAGAGGAGCGAAAAGCTCATGTCTTCACGAGGGCACGTCCCCCCCCTCCCCCACCCACGCCCCTCCTCGGCAGGAATCGTCCTCGTCGTGACGTCTGGGCGGGTACGACCCTTGACCCCCACAAACACCTGCGGCCTTGCCGTCGTGCTGGGTGGTCCCCAGGTGGCGAGAGTGTTTCCGTCGTGTGAGGTGGAAGTGCCGGGCGGTCCCAAGCTGTGAGGAAAACAGGCTTTGGTTGATCTAAATCTAGCCTGAACCTGTCTGATCCTGATAAACCGAACACCGAAACCGATTATTTGGAGCCCTGAGTGAGCGTCAAGTGAGTGTTTGTCCATATAATTAGATAGGCAGCTGCCTATTGGATGGTTTTATTAGAGCGACTGATTTAAAAATATCCAGAAGGCCAAAAAAATCTCAGTTGGTCAGAGGGTCTTCCTCCTGAACATCTGCACACATCTGGAGGAGTGCACATCACGTCGTCTTATTGTCCCATCTTCTCAGTCTCCTTGTATGCTCGGATGGAACAAACCAAGTTTGTGTACCAAAAGCTGCTGTTTAGTCTTCAGGAGGCCGTTTTTAGTTTTTAGCTGGATGGCTTTAAGCTTTACCCCTGGCAAGGAAGGCTTACTGCCGTCTACTGTATTTCAACAGAGGAGGGGGGGTGAACAAAAGAGGGATGAAAGGGAAAGTAATTCTCCTGTGCTTGCCTTTGCACTCTTTCTCCTTTGTTTTCCATGTCGATCTCCAAATCCCCCCATACCCCAATTTCTCTCTCTTTATCCTGCCTCGCTCTGCTCGCCCGCCCCTTACCCCTCGCTCCCTGTTTCCCCTCTTATCTAGGCTAATGCAGCAGCGGCCGCATGCTAATTTTGACAGCAAATCCTCAGCCAAAGCCCCATACAAGCCCGCTCTCCTACCGCCGGGCTTCTGAGTGTCGACTGCTAAAGACTCTGCGTCTGTACTTCAAAAAAGGGAGGAGGGGCGGGTGGGTGCCAGTGTGTTGGAGAGACAGAGGGGAGGACGACGAGAAAGAAAGAGAGGAAATGTGAGGCAGCCCGGGAGTCCTCTAACGTTCATTTCCCCTGGACTTTTCTTGGTGACAATAAAACCCTCAGTTCCTCGGTTTAATGGGAGGGAGGAAGAGGAGAGGAAGAGGGGAGGGACGCCGAAGCTCCAACGGCAGACACATGCGTGCACGTATGCTGTATGCGCAGTTAAGGAAAACGAGTGAGGTGGATGCGCTGCAAAGACAAACAGACACAGATGTAGAACAACAGCTGCCAGACACATTTTACTTCATTTTGAACCGGATTTCTGTGGACTTCTAGTTTGACCTAAGAAGGAATACAAAAAAGGAGGAGAACACAAGATCCTCTGCGGGGATTCCGAGTTGAACTGGGAGCAGCGGACTCACCTTTGCATATGAGGCCCTCCTTGGTGATGGCCTGCTTGCAAATGTCACAGCTCTTGGCCTTCTTGAACGGCTTCAGCTTGAAGGTGTGTGTGTGGACGCCCTCCAGCTCGTCGGGCTGTGGGAACAAGAGGAAGCGAGCGAGATCAGGGGGGGAGTCGGTCAAATCGATGGCGGGCAGAAGCCCGTTTGGTATTTGGAGGTGATATTTTTGGTGTGTGGCTGCAGGTCGGTGGCTTGATCATTAAATAAATGGAGAATCCTCAATTTCAGCAGAACTTAAAAAAAAAAAAAATGCATTTATTCATAGACCATGAGGACACACTCTCACCTGAGACATTATTTTGTGTCACAATACACACACAGACACACACAGACAGGGTCCGCCCACCGGCAGAGGATGTTTTCCCTTTGATGTTGTCTAATTAAATTACCAATTAGTGATGAAGAGAGAGAGACGCACAACAGCCAACTACGAAAACTCGAGGAAGGATGTATGTGTATGAATATACATTTGTATGTGTGTGTGTTCATACTGTACTGCATCCATTGTGTGTGTGTGTGTGTGTGTGTGTGTGTGTGCCGCGCTGGAACATTTCTCAGAGCAGCCTGAGGACACGGCAGCTCTGCAAACTGCAGCAAAACCTGAGCAGAGCAGCGAGGAACAAAAAGCGCACGTGACTTCTGTCCACCTTTTGAGAGCCCAGATGTTGAAATGCAGATGATGAGGAAGTCTTTTATTACAACACTTTGGAAGCATCGCGACGACGAGTTTCCCCCCCCATCAGCCGCGCGTTACTCGGCGTCGATTCGACTAGTTGAACCAGGAGCGCACAACATGCGGCCAAGAATGCTGTAACTGGGTCACTGGAATGTTCTTTGAAGGTGCCTGGAATCTAAAGCAGCTCAACCTCACTCTGAATACTTCATCATACAACTGGGAAAAAAAAAATTCAGCTTCAGGTGTGAGTACTGCATCACGTCGTGCGTGTGTTTATTAAGGCTTTTGTTCTAGTTGGTTCTGATTAAACGACAACAAGGAAAAGCAGCCATTTCTAGCACGTCGTTTTTTCCTCTTGTTGCTCGGCCTCAGTCGCCCTCCAGGATCTCCGCCACCTCCCGACCTGCGCTCGCTTTTCCCGGCATTCCCCTGTCCGGACAACCCCCTGAGTGAGTCCGGGTGATGCCGTCATTTCCTTTGTGTATTTGTGCAGCTGGGCCGGTCTGGGTTGGGCTCCGCTGGGCAGCAAAAACAGTATTTTAAAAGACACCTTGTTCCAACTATCACCTTGAAAGGATGAATGAATGCGTCCCTTCAGGAGTGAGAAGCAGAAATGTGTCCAATCCCGTGAGAGGGGAATTCCACTTGTGCACCATCGACGGCGTGAAATCCGAGAATTACTGTAAATTTGGCCTCAAACAAAATGTTCCAATTAAGATTTGCTTTTAGGAGCTGAAGTGAAATTAAACAAACGGAGAAGTTCACGAGCTGATGGTCCTCCAGCTACGCAAATATTCAGGCGGCGGGAAGCTTTTATTTTGGGGGAGCCTAAGGGACCCAGAACTCCCGTCTCTCAATCACCACCACTTCTTCCTTTAAGGCCACAACTACCACCAGAACCACTACTCCTACAACTGCAGGTGTGGTGAGGCTCCCGCCGTGTGATCCTTTGCCTCGTTGTCTTTGAGCTGGTTTTCCGCTGTCTTTCTGGAGCTCTCCGCTCTTTTCTTTTTTTTTCTCTCCCCGTGCCGCAGTCAATTTGGCTCAAAGCTTCTACCGAAGTGTATTTCTCAGCGGTTTTCTCTGCCCTATCTCCCTGAATCTTAATGGCTTTCGTCACGCTGTGAAACCACTCGCTATTACATCCACAGAGGAATCATGGGCGACCTTGGTTGCGCCCAGACAGACACAGCGTGTTGCAACAGGTAGCGGCAAACGGACAGTATGCTACACTGATGGGTCCTTCAAAACGCTTAATTAACCGGGCGTCTTCCGTCCATCTCTTTAAAGACATGTCTCTCTCTCTCTCTCTCTCTCTCTCTCTCACCAGTTGGTCGATATGTTGAGCATCAGTTGGGTCTTTAAACGGGCCGCAGACATTTCAGCTTCATTAAAGTGAAGAGGTGTAATCTGAGATCCATCACGATTATTGGCCGAGGGACAAATGGGAGAAAAGTAAAAGACAATAAGGGGAGTATAAAAATTATTTCAAATTATTCACTGATGGCTGCAGGAAAAAAATCCTAAATAATAGCACAAATAGTAAACATTAAATGTGGAAACTTGGCAAATTCAAAGGATTTTTCAACCTGACCTCCAGATCTCTGCCGTGAGGCTCTGCCTGTGTTCATTAGTAGTGGGTGAAGCACCTTGTGTCACTCTACAGCCCTGATGTTAGAGAACACCTGGCAGAAAGCCGCCAGCTAAACCAATCAGACACAGCCAGCTGTGCCATAGGCAGGAGCCACGGTTACCTGGCTGCCACGGCAACTGGGGTCAACGTTTCCTGTCGCACAATGATGGACGAGGTGGGATTAAGAAGAAAGAGGGGAACCAAAAACACGCACACACACATGAATATGCATGGCGACCACGGCGTGCAGAGGGGGAGCAATGCAGCATCTGGGATTCAACTCTCTTTTCCAGAGAAAGAGGGAACGGGGCCTCAGCTTAACCGGCGAGTAATCAACAGAGAGAGAAGCATGGAAATGACCCTCACAGTCAGACAGCCGGGGCCTGCTTTCAGTAACGTGTTCGTAAAGCTCGCAATTAGGCATGTAATCAGAAAGCTAGCACGCTAATGGATGCCATCAGTTTATTAACCATCCATGAAAGATTGTACTGTATGTGCTACAACACCACTGGCCTCTTGATGCTCATATCAAGAAAGATCAACATTTGCAAGGACAAGTTTTCATTTTTACCACCACTTCCAGTTCATGAAAGCATTTTTGTTTTCTGAACGCTTTGATAACTTTTCTGAACAAATCTGCTGATGTAAGGTTGTTTTTTTAAGTAAATATGAGCAGGGAGAAGAAAGATTAGAAACAGGAAATCTGTAGGGGGCTTGAAAGACCAGAGTTGTGGCCGTTAATAAAGAAAAACATGCCAAAAAAAACACTGAAATCTTTGAAAATATATTCAGCCAGGAAGAAAAGCCAACACAGAAAAAGGGAAGAATCCAGAGCCACTGTCGACTGTTGTTTTAGGACAAACTCCCAGGAGAGGCCGTGGAGAGAAAATGGAAAAAAGCTGGGAGATGGGTAAAGGCAGAGTGAGTGCTCTAAGAGCAAAGGATGGAGGAAGAGGAGAGTAGGTGTTTCTCTGTGTGTGTGTTTGTCCTGGCTTATAGACAGCAGACCCAGTAAATCAAGGCCCTATGCTCCTCTCCCCCAGTTGCACTTAGCTAATGAAAAGCATCACTACGCTACCATCGACCGCGACCCCTCTTAGAGCCAAGAAGTGGGAGCAGGGAGGGGGGGGGGGGAAAGGAAGGGAGACACCGATTAGCCCTGTCACATGTAACCCATCACAAAACATGCATTCAGTCATGCACGTACGCCTAAAGACGTAGACCTGAGCACCAGGTACCCGATTAGACTGTCGCCCAGGAATGTAGGCCAGCCTCAGTGGCTAGCCAGCAGCTAACAAAATCAAAAATCAAAGCACCAAATGACCAAGCAGGGTTAGTGGCTACCTGCTGAAAGCCTTTAGCAGATAAAATAGCAGACATTTTCAACAAGCCTCCTCTAATTGTAAAACTGCACACGTGGTTCTATTCGTAGCTCAGTTAGAGTCTCTCTGCATGAATTGGAAGAATGGTTAAACAACACAAAAAGGGGCATGTTTAAATAATGATGACCAGTATCATTTTGCATAATGATGTCATTTCACACCAGCTCTGTAGTCCAATAATCGCTCACTCAAAGTGTCCCCCGATGTGCAATAACATCTACAAGGCACCAACATGAAATAAATACAGCCCTGTGGAGAGTCAAACCAGAGGCTGAAGACATTCTTGACTTTAATTTGTCTGTTTTTCTTTATGTTTAGCGGAAGGGTTACATGTTCTACTCTTTGGCTGTCATGGTTTGGGTTAATGTCTGGTTTTATTTTGTAGTTTCCTTCCTCTGTTCTCCCTGGGTCACGTCACTTCCTGCCTTGTCCTGTCGTCCGCTGTGATTGTCGGTCATGTCATGATTGTTCCCAGCTGTGTCCAATCACCTGCACCCCCCTTGTTTAAGCCATGTGAGTCTGTTGTCACTTTTCGCGTCGTTGTTCATTGTACGGAAGTCCCTGTCCCTGTCCCTGTCCACGTCCACGTCCACGTCCACGTCCACAATCTTCTTCTCGTTCCTGGTTCCTGTCTTCGTTTTTTTCCCCGTTGCCTTTTGCTTTTTAAAACCTTTTTGACAATTAAAGTCCCTTTTATTTTTGAAAACTCTGCGTCTGAGTCCTACCTTCCCCGCCATGCAGCTCCCTGACATTGGCAAAAAATGCACTTCTTTTATAAACGAGTAAAAGGAATTAAGCTCTTTATTTCCCACCTCATTTTTCCTGAATTCCTCCATTTCTTTTGAAATGAAATTGACAGTCCAAAAGGCTGCAGTAAGTGTTATTCCTGTCCTCTAAAGCCCGTCCGCTGAACACACAGAGCGAGCGAGGAAGTGAGGGAGGGGAATGGTTTTGTGGTTGATGGACGAGGTGAGCAGAGGCAGCGAATGAATCAGACAAAATGAAACGCCGAAACGTTGGGTGACACGGATTCTCAAAAGTCCGGCATGAGGAACAGGCCCCCGCAGAAACTAAAGGGCCTGCAGCCCCCCGAGATGAAACAGCAGCAAAGCCACACCTGCTTCCAATTTCCAGCAAATTGAAATTCTGTCGGGAACAATGGCCGCTTTTGTGAGCTGAGAGAGGAGGCGGACGGGAAAAACGGCGGAAAATGAGAAGCAGGATGATTTGTATGAATATTTGTATGCACGAGTGTGTCAGCATTTATATTTTCCAACACTGCACACAAAACAAAATGTGACATCTAACTACTTGAAGGGGGAAGAAACCTTGCAGGATACGCGGGCGGATCGGAAAAAGAATATTTAATTTCCCTCTCTGCAACTTAATAGCATCTTTTCATTCACATCCCTTCTCACATCCGCGGCGGACTTCTTTGACGTTTGAATAAAACCGCGTCAGGCACTCCCTCAGTCTGCGACCTCGGCACACAGATGGCGAATCGAACAGCTCGAATTAGCATCGCGGCTAAAAGCAGCACATCTTGACAGTAGATGGGGAAATAACTGAAATCTCTTAATCTGATCATAACACCCGAGAGGCCTTTCTCACAATTATGAGCACATCCGTGATTAAGTATCCACAATCATAGTAGAGCACGTCGAGCAGGTGGTAACTGAATAATCCATAGGCAGAGTTTTGTGAAGCTTTCTGTGAAATAGTCAAAGGTATTAATGAAAAAACAGGAACATTCCTGAAGACGCCGGAGAATAAACAAGCTCACCTCAAAAGAAGCTAAAAGTATGAGTCACATCCCTCGTAATTCTTTAACATTTCAAAGCACTGACAACACAGAGCTCTTCCTTTGTCTGGATCAATACTTCATCGGAGTATGGATCCGTGTACTGGAACATATACAAGCTCAGGAGGCTTTATTTACGGAGCCGAATACAGCCGATCCCAGCGGACGGACACGTGGGCCGGCTGCCAGATTGTAGTAGAAACGTGTGTGTGTGTGTGTGTGTCGGTGTGATGCTATAAGAATGCAGCAGACAGACCCACGAGTGTGCACGCGAGGGCGCAGCCGCTGTACTGTTTGCGCGATGTGATCGATACTGAGGTGCAGGCCGAGGGACGCGAAGATCAATGAGCTGTGATCATGAAGTCCGAGCTGCTGACGACCATTAGCCAGCTGCTAATGAACTCAGGACGCCGCGATTGCTAATGAGCTCTCCTCCCCACGAGTTCATCTCTGGGAAACGAAGGAGTGAAGCTGTGAAAGGTCAACTCAAACATTTCAAACAAGCTTTTTTTAACGGTATCCAATGCAAATCCGGGTCTACAAGCGGGGGGGATATGCCCAGGTAAAGCGTGCCGGCGGTGGACCGGGTCCTGCTGGGAGGCGCCCGGTCACACAGCACATAAATCACCTGGTCACGGATACACGGAGCATCGTTCAGCCAGAGCGCCGGCTTACGCTCTCCGAGGTAAAGTGTGCGTCTTGAGGACACAGTTGGGCGCGCCGTGCGCGTATACAGACACGTGCACACACACGGGGGGGTTAGAAACGGAGAGCATGGGGAGTTGGAAGGAGCTCCGGACGGTCGGCCTGTGAGGCAGCTGAGCAGCTCGGGAGGTCTGAGTGCAGTTTCATGTCACCTGGAGGTGGGGAACAATAGAGGGACAAAAACAGGGCAAAAGAAACGCTTTTAAGAAAAGTACATGTCACCGTTAGACACCACTTTTTAGATTTTTGCATATACATGCTTTTACTTCCATTGTTATCATTTGCATGTTTTGATTATCTGTGTGTGGTGGTTGATGCAGTATTATTTGTTTACCTATCTTATGTTTTTGACAGAGTTGGTGGCAGGTCTGCCCCTTTAAAAGAGCCTGGTGTGGTACGAGGCAGCACGGAGTGGAGGTGGACAGGAGGACTTTGACTAAAGAGTCTGGACCAGTGGTTTGAAAGAGCTCCGCCATTTGGCTTTTTAATACAAGCAAACTGTCAATAGCCACAGTGACTTTGTCCGTGCTGGACCACTCTGGTTGCTTTTAAAAAAACAAATGGCTAAAATGACTGAATCTACAGTCATTTTAGCCATTTGTTTTTTTATAGTTTTATATCGAGGTTGACGTTTTCTAACTGTAGTTGGTGATTTAGAGTGAGATAAATTATGAATTATGTAATATTTTTAATTCATTTGAGTTGTCTGCTACTGTGGCGCACACACCACCTCACCGAGGAACCACCCTTTTTTACACCCCCATTACAAACGTCTTTACACTTTTAGCCTAAGTAAAAAAAAAATAAACACAAGGTCCGACATGAACAATAATGCAAACCATTAAACCAAAAACCAAGTTTCATTTTTTCAAGCATCTTCATGCATGTTTTCTTAGTCCTTGTTTTCAGCCCAAAATCATTGGAATACACCTTTAACGTACGATAATACGGAGGGTTCTTAGCACATTTTGGCACAGACCATGATCAGAATCCAAACAAAAGGTCAGGCGTGACAGACTGGGCCTTTAACTACTGACGTTTTCAAATACCTTCCTGTTAAAGAAGGGACTTTTAAAAATGACGTCGTCCCTGCACAGCCACGTACTTGCACTGCTCGTGCTGGCCTTGCTTGTGACACTGCAGAACACCGTGCCCATCGTCCCGGGTCCTACCGGAGCGTCCTACCAAAGGGTCCTAACGGAGCGTCCTACCTGAGCGTCCTGACTGCGCGCACTCGGGGAAACACCAGCAGGACGTTTTTCAGTGAATATGTAAAAAAAAGAAGCCGTGGCCTGTGCCGGGTCAAATAACGCTTGTTTGTTATTCATGGCGGAGCTGCTTAGCAAACTGTAGAGCAGTAACGAGCTCACTGAAGTGTTTGGCCGCCGCTGGAGGAACTAGCCTGTATTCGTAGCTGTTTCTGTCAGCGCGTCAAATCTAATATTCCCTCTCTGTGTGTGAGGGGGGGATACATTATTAATAGCATGTATTTGAGGAGCTTTCTTAGAATCTGCTTCTCGCCCGTCACTCAGCCTAACCCCCCCTCCGCTCCCCCGCGCTGATGTCACGCCCCGCAACACGCATGTCTTCCCCTCTCTTATTGTTGTTGATTTGAAGGGTGATGGTGTTGGATTGAAGGCCGAGCATCTGGACAGCTCCGTGTGTCACGTAGCACAGAAACTGCGTGGGAGCTTTTCCTCCACCCTGTTTCTTTCCCCTTGCATCTGAATGGCCCCTCTCCCCCCACCGCGAGCTACGGAAAAGTAGGGCAGATGCCTCATTTAACACTTTGGTGCAATCACTAATCATTGTGTATACATTATACAACAAAAAAAGCAATGAGCGGCATTTCTTTGACTTTATTACGTGATTCTGCGGCTGTGTGGATGTCAGGCTTCAACTCTGAATTCATCTCAGCAAAAAAAAAGATTTCACATCTTTTCATAATCCACACACATCCTCACGCATGTCCACAAGTCTGCTGGCGTACCTTGACTGGCGTACCTCTCTTTGTTTTTTGTTTTTTGTTTTCAGCCAAGATGCCGCGTGGAAAGGCCCTGAGTTCCTGACACACTCAGTGAGTCGGAAGCGAGGAGCAGCAGCAGATTAAATTATACAGGAGGAACCAGAAATAGCTCCGTCGGCGAGGCCGCGTGGACCCAAACGCAGGAACACGACGTGAATCGCCACAGAGCAGTCAACTAGATTAGTGCTGCAAGGATCAGGCTACCGGGGGCTGAGCTCTCGCGTATGGCAAATGTGACCTGTGGTGACCAGAGGACAAAGGATGCCAGCTCGTCACCAGGTTGGTGGACTTATTATTATTTTCTGACTTCCCACCACCTTGAGAGGCAACAACACACCACCCGTAAACATAACCAACACATGGAAGCGGCGTTTAGAGCATTTAACAACATGAGCAAAGCCATCGGGTCATTCCTAAATGAAGCTCTGGTTACATCTCTACCTTGTCTCACGCCAACCGAGAAGTACAACCTGCCTCATTTTCTGTCGCCTCTCTGAAAATCCACACCTTTTTCCGTGACGACTTCTAGCCGCTGTACTTCCAAAAAGTCTGCGGTTTCTTACCCAAAACATACAGGAGAGGCAAACCCAGGTCCTGGCCCTCCCCGCCAGTGCAGAGGGCAGCGACAGAGAGACGGTGGGCATCCTGAAGGAGGAACCTCCAGGCTCACGGCAGAAATGCGCGGTATTCCCGGGAACTCCCGGCGGCTCGGCGCAGGCTTTGGCCACACAGATGCATGCCAGACAGCCCCGGTGCACACGGGGTGAGGAAGGGAGCGCTGCTCTCGCTTTCCCTCTCTGATGGCCTTAGTCAGTCTCCCCCATCTCAGCTCCCTCCCTATGCTGCTGGCTCTCTCCTCCACTCCGGTCCTTCCCTCTCTCTCTCTCTCTCTCTCTCTCTCTCTCTCTCTCCCTCACTTCTACTCTCCTCTCTGTCCCTCCTGAAGGGTGGTTACTTTAGTCCTTGAAGGAGAGGGGGAGGCAAGTATTTTTCTTTTTCCCTCTCAAACCTCCCCTCTCCTCAAATCAGCCTTTTTTAGTCCCTCCTTTCCCTTTTCTCCCTTTAACACACACACAAACACACTACTCATTGACCCCCTTGCCTCACCTCCCCTTCCCTCCACCTCTCCTGTGCAAACATGCTCGCTCGTGTCTGCACTAATGTCCTTTCAATTTTTTATCGGCGACCCCTTCCTATTTCAAGATCTCTTCGCTTTTCCTTCAGCAATGTTTGTCGGCCTCGACAGATGCCGTGACGCAGCCGAGCGGTCGGTCAAATAGTGATTGTGACGATAATCGTGTTCTGCCTGTAAAAGTCTGTGGGAGCGAGTAGAAAACAGAAGCTCATCACATACAGACGTTGCATTTACAGCTGCACATGAGTATCATGCTCACTAAAAAGGACATTTTTAGGAGTGCATTTGTCTCCTTGCAGTAAAAGCGGTGACGTCCTTTAAGTTTAGAGAGAAACCTCACGTAACTTCTTCTTAAAACTCTCTCTGATATTCAGTATTACACTTCCGTAAGAACCCCCAAAAAGACAGACACTCGTAAACTGGCCATAACAAAACCCAGTGGCTCGTCTGTGTGCATGCCTGCAACATTCATGTATGCACGCAACACATGTGTTGAGGGATTGCAATGTGCATGTGTACATCTATATCCAGTACAGCTCTGAATCAACATTATATCAGCGGTGCGGCTACATTACATCACTCCACAGTCAGATCCATAAAGGGCTAAGAGCCAATTCATTTTGAGAAAACACCCTCTATTGATCTCTGCTGCACTCCATCACGTCCTCTGGAACAGTTACCTCAATCCATAGGCTAACCTGACACATTATCCGTGTGTGTGTCCCTTCCGTGTGTACTCGCATCAACATAATGTCAGCAAAGAGCACAATGTGGACGCATTGGGGAAATGCGACTGGTTGAGTTGCAGCACTTCTGAACTGCTTTTTAAATGGACTTGGTTGCTGTGGTCGACACAAGACAGCCACTTTCTCCATGCAGCCAACTGGTCTAAACTGGGTTGCTAGCAGCCTCTAGTGGCCTCCAACCAACCCTCAGACTGTCTCTGCAGACAGGTAAAAGGCAGCTTTTATGAATATACAACTCACGCATGCCTCTCGTGTTTTCGCCTGTGCGGATGCAGCCTGAATAATCGTGCACTACTGTGAAAAAGCATCGCTTTTGGGTTTGCTATTGGGAGTGGTGTGTTTTCTCAGTAACATTTTTGCACAGTGAGGTCAGGTTCTTGTTCCCTTATTCCCAAAGCGACAGGCCAGAACTCCCCGAAAACACACAGCCAGGGAGGGCACAAGCACACACACGCTTACACTTTATTTCCCACAGAATTGTACTCACGGAAAAGGGAGTTAAGTCCATCGCGGGACATTAAAAGTCCCCATTAAAGCCCCGACTAATGATGCGAGCAGCCCTCTTTCTATTTCAAGGGTGGAAGAACTTGTGTGTACCTACACTGACAAAGGCACACAGAGTAATATTTGATCACCAGCTCCACCAACACAAAAACACCCAAGATGTTGAAATACTTTGGTTGTAGATGTGCTGCTCAAATTATAGAAAAGTGCTAGCAGAGAAGAGAGGAGGGAGAAAAGAAAAATAGCCCTCCACATTGACTCTGCAGCCTCATCCTCTGTCGCTGGAGAATCCATCACATTAAAGCTTTAATGCTAAAATAACAAGGCATCCATCATTCTGAACGCCTGCCCAGAATACAGCGAGCCATTCAGGGCAGAGATCTGCAATGCTCCGGGTGCGGCGCGCTCCCACCGCTAGACACAAACGGGCGGCATCACCTAAGGTAGGTTGGGAGCGTGTGATAAATACAACAAGCAATCAGGAGCTTTTTATGCCCATGCTGGAGAGGCAATCTAGAGGGAGAGAATAAGGAGCTATTCAGCAGACAGGTTTCCCATCACCCTCTTCTCTTTTGTCCGCTGCAGAAATGCCTGATGTGAATTCACTGCCCTGGGGAACGTTAGTTAAATGAATAGGGAGGCAAGTAAACACATAATACTGGAGGAGATTGATGAAACAGGTGGATAAAATACAGAAAGGCAAGGAAATTATAACATAGAAGAAAGGGAAGGACACGGAACATAAAGGCAAGGAGGAGAATTCAAATTTAAGAAAGGGGGAAAAGAGAAGACAAAGACAATGATTAGAAGAGAAGAGATGAAATGGCAAAAGAGGAAAAAGAGTGATATAAAAAGGAAAGATACATAAAGTAAAAGAAAGGGCAGGAGAAACAATCAGTAGAAAGAAAAAAACTAGATGGAGGATGGAAAACAAAGGAAAGTGAGAAGGACAGGATATTAAAGGACAAATGGTAATTACATGGAATAAAAGAAAAGGATCAGAACACAAGAGAAGAAGGAGCACAGAGGCCAGAAAAGAAAAGACACAAAAGGAATAAAAATCAGAGAGAAGAGACAGCAGGATATGAGGAGGAGAGTTACCCTTTGATCGTTAGACAGTTGTGTCACCATAGTAACACACATGGAGAGAACCTGAACACATCATCCCTCCACCTCCCTGATCACCTTCTTGCAATACCGCCACGCACTCGTAGTCAAACACGCGCACACATGCCAACAATATTCCGAGCCCGTCTGCCATTGTAACTGCTATATCGTATCGGGGGGGGGACAGTGCGAGCTGCGTTGCCATGGAAACTGAACACCTCGCGGCGGTCCTCGGAGGGAAGACACAGCGCCTTACCTCTCCACTTTCACCTCCCAGTCGGTCACATGATCAGCGCCTGCAGCTGGAGCGACACGCCAAAGCGGTTGTCTTTTAAACTGCAAAGAGTCCTACTCGTACAATGAAACGAATTTGTTATCGTGTACTTGCTAAAGTGGTTTGAGGGGAGGCCTACGATCCAGTTAGAGCATGTCGATCAGGCGACAGTCGTGTAATAACTGGCTAAACCCTTGACATTAAAACAGGAAAAGGGTTTTCAGTGAACAAACTCTCCAATAAGCCCGTTAAAGTCGTAAAAAAAAAACACTCTCTCTGACATATCTCTACACAGATGAGTCAACCCAAAACATGCAAAAACTGTGAGTGTTTCTAAGAGGAAAAAAATCAAGCTAAAGGGACCTCTTTCTAGATTGAGGGAAAAAAACAAAAGCCAATGCCGAGATGACAGGCTGAGCGAGAGCTGTGACTGAACGAACATAATGGCTTGAGGATTCATTGCATGGGGTCGAGGAGATATATAATGACAGTATGTGTGTGTTTTGTGCTCCACACACTTTTACACGCACATATGAAACAGTGCGACAGGGGGAGTGTGGTGGAGTAAAGCGCGGGTGTAGAGATAAGGAGCTGCGGCATTGGGGCGGGTGGGGGGGGGGGCGGGGGTGGGATTTGCCGCTAGGTTTGGGGAGGGTGTTGGGGCATGAAGAGACTGGCGGCTGCAGCATTGCACGCCTTGGCGTCGCCACAAGCAAAAATGCCATCGCAGCTGGACGGTGCGAGCGCTCGGCATACGCAGAGAGCGGGCGATCGAGTTTCAGACCTTTGTGACTGAGATTTAGGTTTTCAACAACACATAGCCAGCAGTGAGGATGAAAAGGTACGAGGGTACGAGGACACAAGGGAGTCCCAAAAAGTGTCTTTACTTCATGGGCTAACTCCACACAGTAACTGCTGAGGGTGCGTCATGTTGGTGTGGATTTGGTCGGTGGATCCTGCCTTTAGACGATTGTTCTCAAGATGCTCATTGTGTTAACACATAGAAAAACATTAACTCCACACATGAGCGCACCCATCCCGATTCAACACAGGATGACCTCAGGTGCCGTTCTGGTGTCTGTTCATGTGTGTAAGTGGCTTCGTGAGAGGACATCGTGCCATTTAGTTCCTACACATGATTGACTGGCAGCTAAAGAAGAGCACAAAAGAGATGCAACGCTTGCGTTCCGTGTTTTGTTGAACAATTGTTCTGGGGGAAGCACACAAAGAAGACGAGTTCAGATGATGCCATTCGAGGAACTCCAATGGGCCTTTCTCACTCATGCACATGCCATGATCGGAATATGGCGCAGGGGAAGGAAGACTTGCAGCCCTCATCCAAAGACCAACAAATATCGCATGACGTGCAATGGTAGGAGATGGATGGAGGGGTGGGGGCGAGTTCTTTCATGGGAAAATGCGACCCCCCCCCCCCCCCCCCCCCAATAATGGTGCAACACAATTCTGCAGCTCCGAACGCAAGGTGACCCTATGTATCAGGAGCAACCACCATTGGTTCCAAGTGGTTGCTGTAGGTGCCCGGCTCTAGTGGCACATCCATAATGCGATCCTCACGGTTCCATACCTTCTTCCATCCAGAGGGGCTGCCTGGGGACCACTTGGAGATATAACACTGACCTTGAATCAGCAGTTAGAGGGAGACCAACCTGTCTGCCAGGGGTTAGGTTATGGTCCTATACCAGCTGCCAAAGCTCCTTTACGCAGCTACGTCACTTGGGTAAAACCGTCTGTCCGCATGTAATGGATGAGTGGTATGACTGACAACAAGGCCAGGGCCGACGTACAGTTCATTCCAGGTGTACACGTTTTGGCATTTATCGCAGGAGGGAGCCATCTGCGTGCGTTGAAGTAGAGGCATGCGAGACGACATGTACAGAACTCGTCGTCTACGTCCACTGAATCCCGACTCAGTCTCCCAGTCCCCCGTTTGTGAAGCCTTACCTTGTTTCGCTTTGCCCCTCGCAGAGGAAAGAAGCAGGCGAAGAGGAACTTGCCCCAGCTGATGACGGCAGCTAGGCACCAGTTGAGGCGAGCCATGCCTGCGTCTGTCCCGTCTCGTCGGCCAGCCTCTTATCTCCAAACCCACCTTCCCTCCACGTAAAAAATAAAGATGTCAAACGAAACAAGAGACCCCAAAGCGTCCAGAGACCCTCTTCTCTCCGTGGAGCAGGAATGGATTTAAAACCTTTCCGCAATTTGGATGTCGAATGGGGATTTATTATTCTTTCATGGGTTTTTGGGCAATTTTTGCTACACCTGTCTGCCAATTCCAATTTGGGTGGGGAGGACAAGGGAGGCTGGTGAGAAGCTGCTGGTGGCGTCCCAGAAACGGAGTAGACTTTTGGGTGGTCCGGGGGTGGGGGGGACACAAAAGCATCGACAGCCTAAAACTGTCCTCCTGTCTTTGCACCCATCCGTCTTCCTCTCCCGTCGGTCTCCTCTTGTCTCCACCGGCCGGTCGGGATGAGTCAGTCCTCAAAGTGTGATGAGCACCGTCGGCTGCGTAATGCCAAGAGCCCGTCGCTGATCGACGACACTGTTACACATACACACGCTGGCATGCCCACACCCCCTCGTCTCTCTCTCACACACACACACACACACACACACTAACACACGCATTTACCCTCGCCTGCAAAAAAAAAAAGCATGCCCCTGCTGCGCATACATCCACATGCTGAAGAGCCCCCCTCTCTGTTCACACGGCTCCCCTCCAGGCTCAGGATCCCCGGTGCATCGCGCTCACACACACACACACACACACACACGCCTCTCTCCCTTCACTGCTCTGTGCAGCTCGCTCTCTCTCACACATACACACACGCACTGATGCTGCAGCACTTACTCAGCCAGCGCGGGAGGAGGGGAGCGAAAGAGTGAGGAGGGGAGGGGGGGATACAAACGGTTGGAAGGAGAGAGTGAGAAAGAGAGAAAAAATGGGAAACGGGAAAGCTTTCTGCTGAGAACGACAGATTGAGGGTTTTTATCCAGTGTTTTGTATTTCGGAGTTGAGGCCAGTGTGCACGACCGTGCGCATCAAGTAGTGATCACCGGAGAGGTGCAGGCGCACGGGAACGGGCTGCAGGAGTGCATGGACGAGTCAAGATGGATGGATGAGAGACACCAGGAGAATGGGAGCAGAGAGTCGCAGAGAAGGATGGGGGGGGGGGGGTTGAGAAAATTGAGCAGAGAATACTAGTGAACACACGCACAACAGCATGCGCAACATACGCACACAGCAGCAGCCGTCATGGTGCACGGCGGGCACGGGCTGAGACGATTGTGGCGCGCGTGGAGAATTGGGTCGAAAGGAGGGAAGAGAGTAAGAAAGGATGGAGGATGACAGAAGAGGAGCGGGGTGTTGAATCACGGTGTCTTGGGTGATTATTTCCCTCTCACACGCACGCACGCCGGCACACACACACACACACACGCGCGCGCGCGCACACAACTGCAGGTGGTGCACAGGCTCGTTCACTGTGCTGCAGTCTCTCTACGCTTCAGTGGGAGCACATTTTCACTGCAGAACGCTTTTCTCTGCTACCCCCCTGCCCCCCTCTCCTCACCCCCATCCTCCTCAATCCCTCTCACCCCTCCCACCCTGCACACCAACGCAATCACAACACATCAAAGCAATGAGCGAGGGAGATAAAGTGTAAAGAGGATGCTGTTCTGTCAACCAAAGCTGGCTCAATCCGGGGGCGGTAGAGGGGGGGGGGGGGTATGGAATATGAAAATAAAATGACAGTAAAAAACATTTGTTTCAAACAGAACGGCTTCCATCAGAGCTGCTCTTTGTGCTATTGAACTGAAATCTGCATTCTGTCAGTATATGAACACAGTGCGCCATCTATCCATGTACAGTCCTTTCCTGAGAGGGGATCGATGGCTCGGTGGGTGAAAAGCATTTGCAGATATTAAGAGCAAAATGCATGTAAAGCAATATATTAACCCATGCTGAACATTACCACTTACTGATCAACAACTACTGCAAGCACAAAATAATGCCACAGTTGCTTCTGTAAAGAGTAAAGAGTTAGAAACACTGCTACTTTGGTGGAACAGCAGGGACCCCGGGGACAAGACGGACATGCAGGCTCTTAAACCCTTTAGATGAGGTACAACTCAACCAGAAAAAACTTTATTAGGTAAATATGTAAGAAACCCTGCAAAGAACAACATCAGGAGGGATTCTCCTTCCAGGACGGACATCCATGCAACAGATGTGTCCCGCTGTCTCATTATAGACAGAATATATATATATATATGTATATGTATATATTTATACTGTATAATGCAAAAAGAAATCACTTCTATAAATGGCCACTTTTCCACAAAAATAACATATCCACCAAAAAGCAAACCGGCGCAGTTTTTTGTGCTGCACAGTTTTCCACAGCAGTGTGTTCTGTACATCTCAGTGTGAGACTGGGCTTGTGTCCCACCCTCTTGGCAAAGTGCTGACCTTTCTCATTAGGCCTAAGCAACTTGCATAATCACTGCTGACTTCTATTGACTGGCCTGTCACGCTGCCTATCTGTTTGACTGCAAACCCCCGTGAAAAAGTGGCGGCTGCCAAAGAAAAACGTCTCCCTCAATGACTCCCCCCCCCTTGTCATCTGCAGCAGGATCCGGATTCATCATTTTGCACAGAGTGCACAAAAACAGGTTGGCTCTTTATCCTCTAGTGCACCACAGGTCTTCACTGGTCATCAATATTTATCAAACATTGGCCATTTTTCCTACTGTTCAAGTATAAGCCCTGTTTGAAATTGCATTCTGTCCCTTAATAATATTTAATGTTGAGCTTAATGAAAACTCTTCCTCCTGGTCTACACCTGCACCTGCACAATTACCTCTTTGTTGTTTTCATTTGCTCAGAGCGAGGTTATCTGAATGTTCCATTGCATGCAAACAAAATCTGAGGAAAGCTAATTTCAGTTAATGCTTTTAAAGATTGTAATGAATGTTTCATTAAAACTCTTGTTGATACAAAAAGGAGGGATGAACAAACCAGTTGCTGGTCTGATGAGTTGTGTCAGTGTGTTTGAAAGTGCATCTTTTTGTGGTGTTTTTTTGCCTCTTTTATGAAACTGGAGAGGGGTTCTGTCAAGAATTTTCATTCTGGGAGTAATTAACGGCTGCTACTACAAAATAAATAATACTGTCCCTACTGTATTTAGTAAATACACTGAGAAGATGCTCATGTTCATCCCCATTGGCAGCTCGTCTCCTTAGCTTAGCATAAAGACCGTAAAACAGCTATCTGGGCTCCGACCCAAGGTTGCAAAATCAGCTCTTTATTCACTATTCATCTTGAGAACTGACTTATTGTTGAATGCATACAAAAACCAGAGTGTAAAACAATTTGTTCTTTTATTTGGGGTTAAGCGGCACATTTCCCTGATCAGGGCCAGTTGCCAGGCAACCAGTGGGACTCGGCAAAGCAATGCAAAACAGCAAATTCCTGCTTTAACACCTGTGTTTGTGCTATTGACAAACGAGATGCAACGTGTGGATTGGTGAGCCCTGGTGAGATGCTGCGGATTCTGTCATCTTGGCAGAGTCAAGATGAGGGTTTTCCACTCCGAGCTAAGTCAGCTAGCCGCTGCCAATGGCTTCGTACCTGCCGAACAGCATAAATCTTCTCATCCAGCTATAACACAAGAAAGGGAATCGCTGTGTTTAAACAATAAAACGGTTTCCATACTGCATTTGACTTAAAATGTGACCTTCCTGGTGTAAAAAAGTCTGTCCCAATTATCAAAGATGGTGCAGAGTTTAGTTTTCTGCACCAGCGTATCACATTCACATTCAGAGCACAGAATGTGCACTGTACGGCGCAGACAGCAGATTAGGTACCATCACACACCTCATCATTCACTAACACACAGACTCATCAGCCTCCAACTTCTCTCTTATACTCCCTTCGCCTCAACCCTTCTCCCCGACATCCCCTTTCTCACTTTACTGTCAGCCACGCTCCCACGGTTTTGAATACAACTTATTTGAGACACATAATAACCCCCCCCAAAATCTGCAAATATAGGTAAGCATTAAACATCTCATGACTAAATTAAGGGACGTATGGAGCACCAGCACACAGAATTCAGGCATCACATGCACTCGCTCTGCAGGCACGCCAGCCCCTACTGCAGGGTGTCAAACATAATAATACATAATAATGGGCACGCCGTGATGTTTCAGACACGTCTCTCTTCAATCACGTCTAATCCAAGAGCACCGCAGAGACAGAGGTGACCCCCCACGGCCTGTGATCAATGAGTCGGTCTATTAAGTGAAGGTGCTTTGATCAGTGGTTCTCAATGACACCGGATCATTGGACTTTGGTGATCTCCAAACGATTTGGTGTTTGAACCGCCGTAAGCTAAATCCTATAACTGTAATCATTACCGTTCCCTCATATAATCAGCACACGACAATTGAAGAAACGGTAAGATAATAATCCCTTTTTTTAAGACGCCAATCAGGAGTCCACATCTGCGCGGGAGAAAACCTCCAGGTGACGGGTTGGTCTTTAGCGGGAGCAAGCGATGCGCGGGGACAGGGGAGCTCTCTCGGAAGCGCTTAAGAGCGCAGCGCAATGAGCGGTGACACATCCGGGGCCTGCTGCCAAGGGAAACTCGGTTATCCAACCCCCCCCCCACACCTACCGGGGACCCCCGACCTCTCCTCCGACCCCAAGGGAGAAGAAAACATTGCTTTGACAACATTTTTCAGATTTTCCTTGCCACAGTGTGGATAAGGACGGCTGATCTGGGTTCAGCCACAGCAGGCAGAAGGTGACCATCAATGTAAATGCCCCCGATAAGCTGCAATCAGGCCCCAGGCGGACGACAGCGGCGTAACACAAGTCAGCAGCACCGTTATCAGCAATCAGCTGCAGGCCGAGGCCCAATTAGAATCGACCCCCAACTCTCCACTCGGTTCCTTTAACTCATTCGCACCGTGCAGCTTTCCCCCTCTGCACCAACGAGCAAGAGGTAAAGGTTGATTCTTGTTTTGTGGAGCCGAAATACAGACGGCACAGTGCGACGCTTTAGACCCAACGACGCTGTTGGGATCCCAAATGGGACACTTTGGATTCATACTCCTTTAGAAGAACACCTCCCGTGCCTCAAATAACGCTGCATAAGAAGGAACTTAACATCTCATCGACAAAGCTCACGGGCAGCTTTGTTAATTAGGGTGGTAATTTTCTTCACATTCAAAACAAAATCTATTTTTTTTAATTCAAAAAGCAACCAGGGAGCAATAAAACGAGCGGAGCCGCTCTGACGTTTATCAGATCTAATCCGTTGTCCTCCTCTCTGTCATCACAGGACGTGCGCCTGGAACACAGCAGCAGTATTGTGGTTACTTTCATTTGGGGACGAGCTCGGAGACAGCCTGAGGAAAGCTGCCCCCCCTTCCCCCTCCTCATGTCCAACATCCAGCGATAGCTCACGTCCTGCTGCTGACTTGGCTGCTTTCCAGCCAGGTTTGCGGCGTGCTTTTAGCCCCACTAATGTAGCTACCTATGTAGGTTAAAGACCCCCTCGTGGATGACAAAACACAGCAGAGCCGGGGGGAGACATCTCAAGGTGAGCAGCGCTCATAGGCGCTCCCTGCAGAGGTGGCGGAGACAATAAATAGGAAAGGGACAACGATGTCAGACAGACATTTCTCAGCTGTGATTGATTCAGTCCGACTGGCACAAAATAAAAACAGCACAAGTAAAAGTGAGCCGTGACAAATAGTCTTAGGAAGAAAAGGACATGGGTGTTCTCCAAAGCAATTATTTAAAGGAAAAGAGTTTAAATTGTATTACTTAGTGTGAGCATGTGCAGGAAAGAAAGTTTTCATCCTGGAAAATGTGACTTTTGCAAAGGAATTTTCAGACCCTTTAATTCCTTAAATGCACCAAGAGATCAATAGCATGACAACGGGAACTTACTTAGTGTAATTATACACGATCATCACTGATCACGGCCTTGGATTACAATGCTGACTGCTGAGACTTTGTTGTGCTGGAAGACAAAGGGACAACAATGCAGTTCATCCATGAGCAAAACTCAGCAGTGTGGCATCAGGATAAGAGCCGTTTGCAGTGCTCAGGATGAAGAGGAGGGAAAACACCCATGAAACCAAAGCCAGCAGAGGCCCAGTGTCTTCTGGGTAATCGCACAACGTTTCAGACCGACTCACACCAGGCCGGGCAGAACATTCATTCTCGCGCTATTTGAATATATATATCTCTTTTATGTCTCTTGGTAGTCTGTCCTTGTTTGATTTGTGTCTCTAAGTCACATTATGTTGGCGAAGGACTCTTGGACCCCCGCAAGGTTGTGCACTACACAACCATTTTTTGAAAGCAGAGATGCTGCCTCACGTTTTTCCTCAAATGTGTCCTTTGTCTGGACACAAAGACGCTGAATGAGTTCCGACAGCAAGTTCACTGTGGCCTTGAATGACAAAGAGCTAAACATTGTAAGACGTGAGAGGACAAACCGGATACGACCTGTTAAAATAACGAACATTAAATTCACATAGTGACACCGGAGCCGGCAAATAAGATCATTCGAGAAATGGACGTAAAAAAAAGGAGCCACGGCAAAACGCTTCCTACTTCCTCATAAAGCTCATTAGCTCTGCTGATGCTCTGCTCTGCTGCAGAGAGACGGAGGAGAGAGACAAATGGGAAAGGGCGGGAATAAACAGCAGAGACTGGATGTGGATGAAGTGAGACGATTGCAAGGAAAGAGGGACCCTGAAGGAGAAAAGATGTTTAATGTCCATTTTGTCAGATGCGGCAAAACGCCATTTCTCCTTCAAGGCAACGTTTAGGTCTGCAAACGCCTTCCTCTGGCCGGCGTGAAAAGACAAAACAACAGGCACGAACAGATGTGTGAAGAGCCGGTTGGACTGCAACGCAGGTTATACATTTAGCAAAGAACCATGGCGGCCACATGAGAAGGGAAAATAAAAGAATCAGCGGAGGAAAACAGCGAGAGACCTTTACTCTCCTTCAGAGCCAAAGCCACGAGAGGCAGTGAGCAATGTGCCTCCCCTCGGGGAATTATGGGAAATGAACCGTTCCAAAGGCCTAGTATATCCAACGGGACACAACTTCAGGCCTCGCTGTCAATGTGTCACAACACTGGCAAGACTCACACACGCTGTGCAGATGCCACCGAAACGCACAAGGAGGATTGGAGTTGAAAAGGCAACACTTTGCATTTGACAAAATATATCAAATGCGCAGAGTTCAATTTGTAGGATTGCTTTTGACCCTTGGGGACCGCCATGCTCAAAGTAGCTGAGATGAACACAGGCGTGCACGGGAAGCACATGGCCGCAAACATCCCGACAGACGACGGACGGTCGGCTCAACGAACCGATGGTTGCTTCCCGTCGAGGGCTCCGCTCCCTGCCTCCGCCTGGTTGCCATGGGAGATGTTTATGTAAGCCATGCCTAATCCTGTTAACGGTTACTGCTGCTGCTAAGCAGTTCGGCAATGCTGCACTGCAAAAAAGAAAAATGTCTATGTTGAGTCTTTCCATTCAGTGCGTTTTATATCTTTGTCTTGCCACAAGAAGCCGGTAGAAGACGGTTTTGGGCTTCGATCGAGGAGAAGAGGACAAGGAAAGGGGGCAGGAGACGGGTGATTGGTGCATTCACATTTACATTTTGAAGCTCTGCTTGCATGATCTGCTGGGCCGAAGCTATATTGAATAGATAACCAGTACATTAGTGTTATCAAATCCGGCAGTGAAAAAGTAATAAAAACTATCTCAGCCTGATAATGGAGGGTGGAACCGTTTACTTTCTGTGTTCCTCAAAACAACCCTCAGTTCTGATGAGTCAAGGTCATCTTTAAATCTGGACATCCTAAAGCGTCATGGACAATAAACCCCCCACCTCATTGTCTTCAACCTTCACCCTGTCGTAAAAATGTCAACCTTCCATATTATCATATGATCGCCCTTCCAACGATGGGAGTGTCATTCAGGTATTCCACCATCTTCTGTAGGAGAGGAACGCCAAGCGAGACGTCTAAGCCTAATTATCTCAATTAAAAAGCAGAGAGTATGAACCTGTCGCACAAAAGAGGATCATACAGACGCGAGAGAAGAGAGACTCGTAGAAGCGGGGCCACGGAGCAACGGATGAGCCCGTCTACCATCCGCCGTGGCAGATGGGAAGTCGCATACATGCAGTCTACACGCCTTACAAAGCAGATTGAACAGGCTCCTCCCCCCTTTCTCCCCACTCCCGCGCCATCAGCGCTATTAGTATCATTCTCTTGGCTGAGGGATCAGGCCATTGTAGTTACTTGATGATGAAGGTCAAGGAAAGAACCAGCAGCGGCTTTGATTCTGTGAGTAGCCTGTAAGGGTTTCCCAGAATCCACTAGGGGCCCCTACCGGGGGACCGCAGATGAGGATGATCTCTGCAGAGCTTTATGCAGTGCTATGAATGTATCTTCAGTAATCTATTCAGGCTGAGGTAGATAGCGGGGCACTGTGGGTCGCTCCACCGTTTTGTTCCAGATTGAAAAACCTTCACCAAGCTCCTCCCTCTCCACCTCCTGACCAACACGACTCTGCAGGATCCGGGAACGAGAATGAGTCAAAAATCCGGGAGCTCATACGGAAGAGCTACATTTCTCCGAAGGCCCACTTTTCTCTCGCACTTCTCGTGACTTCAGCAATCAGAGTGCTGCTCTTTCACATCCCGCGGGACCCAGAGCTCTGCGTGACTGCGTATTGAACGCCCTGCACCACAAAAAGCTAAACCGGGGACAAAAACTCATGCAAACGTCCTCAGCATGCAGGACGAATGAATGTCGTCCCGGTTCAGCGCAGCCCACATTTTTTAACCTCTTTTGCTGTGCAAACGAAAACATTGAACACGGTTGATTAGCGGTGTTTTTTGATGAGAGGGCCCGTTGACTTCCAGCAACCAGCACAGCTCAGCAGCTCCGCCACGGGAGACGTTTTCCCCAATTGCAGAGGTCTGTGTAACATCACTACTACACTTCTGATTAAGCCGGCAGCAGTGGGGAGAAGCCTCCTCCCGTCACAGGGTCAAAGGTCAAAGCATTTGACCCTCTTTCATTCGAGTTGCCTAATCTGCCAAATGTGTGGTTTAACACCGACGGGCTGGTTGTTGTGGTATTTTTCCCTGATGCCAGGAGCCAGGGATGCAAAACAAGGTTCAAATCTCACACCTCGCTCATTAGAGGAGCGATGAACCGGAGGCGGTCAACCAGTGTTTTCGTGCCAGCTCTGCGGAAGCAGCCGCGGGGCGACGAGGTTGAGATGGAAGCCGCGGCATGAAGCGCTAGGAGCTGTGATCAGAGACCCAGACGTGTACTTCCAGCACAGTGAATGGCCACATTGGACTTCTTTGAATCAGCCATCAAGATAATGAGATGATATGCGCCAGCATGTTTTGGTGTGCTACACAGAAACCAAAGCTCTGAGGCCTGACTCTTCTCTCTCAGCCGAAAATGTTTCAGGTCAAATTTTCATTTGATACAATTTTCCTTAGCAAGGAAACCAACTACGAGCATTCCGCTCTGCCTCCGCGTGCGGCTTTGATGCAAATGGCGTTAAACAGAGCTGTCATCGAGGCACAAAGCGAATGGTGGAGGAGCCTTTTTCACTGCGACTAGCTGGTCGATCTGAGCAGCACGCAAGTCCTCCCAACCTCATTTAATCGCAGGTGCCGGTTCTCCTCCCTGTTCGTCTCTCGCACAGAGAACCCTTTTTGTTGGGAGGTCAATCCGCTGGGAACATTTCTGCGGTGCAGAGTTCAACGCTTCAGAAAGGGCAGGCAAACAAGAGATTTGATAATATTCTAAGCTTATAGGTATTTCCTTTCATTGCTTTTGAGCAGGGGGACATCCCACCTTTATTAAAAAGGCAAATATTGTCGTGCTGTTATTATGCTGATTGAATCCCTGTCACTATAGTAAAAAGCGTGAATCTTATCTTTAGTCTTAAGATATTTATGGGGGTATGTTTTGTCATGCAATCAGCATATGTGCTCTCCTATGCATTATTGAGGTAAAATAAATATTTATCATACAGTTGTGGTGGCATTGATTTGCCTTTCGCTACTTGAGGAAATCATGCACATTCAGAATGACCCAAAATACTGCTGGAAAGGTGTCAGCGTCTAATATGCATCAATTGTCTTTTATCCCTGTTCATGTGTGTTCATGTATGGACGAACGCAGATGTGCACACGCAACTCAACACATACTGCAGCGTCACTTCTGGGTTTTCAGAACCCTATGAGGAGTGACATGAGTGTGGAGGGTAAACGGAGTGTCTGGGGGGGGGGGGGGGGCAGCTTGTTCTCTCCAGCCCTCTTTTAGAGTTCAGACAAGTCCCACGATGCTGGGAGATTAATGAAGCTGCACTGACACTGTGATCCCTACAGGATACACACACACACAGACACTGTCACAGGGTTACATGCACACACACTATCCATTTCACCTTATGGCAGTTTTTATGTACCTGCAAGGAAACAAGCTTTACACAATTTAGGTACACACGGAGAGATGCACACACACGCTACAGACATTGCATTATCTGTCAAACGGACTCACGCTCAAGTACGGCAAGTTAAAAAGGCAATATCTAAGAGGGCCTTTTGATGGAACATGGCTCAGGGATTCATCATGCTAGTGGATTGATCGTCTTCATTCAAAACAGATCAGGTGAAATGGGCCTGCCGGTGTGCATCTCCATCCCCGAGTGATACAAGCAAGCTGCACCACAGCTCGGGAGAGTCGAGAGGATGTCGCATTAACACATGCACTAATCTCACACCTGCACTGAGGCCATCAGTGTTACACAGTGCAGCACTGCCCCTGTGTGGTCACAAATAGGTACTGCAATGTTGCAGCTGTGCGTACATTATACATAAAGGGGTTTGTCAGTATTATTTTTAATGTATTTGTTTAACTACTAATTACTTGGGATTATGTTTATTTCTTTTTGTTGACAACAAATGACCGAATTAATTTTGAAATACAGGACATCCAAAAATATACCAGAAATGTGCTCATACTCAATCATACCACCGTATGCCGTGTTTTATTTTGTACTTTATTACTTTTTTCTTGTAATGTTGTAACGCGTTATTCTTTACTTGGGACAATGATGCACAGCATAAATGGAAACTGTGCAATATGTGAACTGTATTTTTTTGATTTGACTATTGGTTTCATACAAAAACCATTGTTTTGTTTTTTACTTGATTCTTATAACATTCCATTTCAACAATAGAACGACGCATGGTAGACGGGCTCATCCGTCGCTCCGTGGCCTCGATCAAAGCTTTGACAAGTAACGAGAATCGGCGAGAGAGAAACTGGCCAATCGCGGTTTAAAACGTCACACTTCCGGTCTGTCTTCCGTGAATGGCTCACTCGGCTAGCTGGTTTCTCTCATTCATTCAGCGTTTTATGGTATAATGCCCTTTATAAACAACGAAAAATAAAAAGTAAGTGTTATGATTCACCATTCACATTTCTGCCAACAGTACGTGACAGTTCGGGTAACTTAACGTTGGCTCTTAGTTCCTCCTAAGATACCTAACGTTAGCTGATACTCACCTGGATGACAAGCTAACAGCTACCTAGCATTAGCCTCTACGCTCCGCTGCTTTATTTGTTTACATGCTTTATTCCACAAAGAATGTAACGTTAAAGCAATTTGCCACCATTAACGATGACGTCTCAAGTGGAATTGAGTTTTTATGGATACATTTGGACTGACATGTTTATTCAGACGACGTGGCAAAGGTGGCATCCGTTAAACATTAACGTTACTCTTGGTGGCTTAGCAACGCGAACGTCAGTATTGCTGCAGCTGTGACATTGAGCAACAAGGTGCGAGGGGCCTAACAACACCCTTCAACTGTAACATTGACGATACTGTACTGCTTCGGGTACCTGGTTGCTTTTATAATACGGTTGCCAGCAACATTATGAATAGTTTGTAAATAGTGAGCTGCCTTTCAGCACAAAATAGTTGTGCTGTGTGTTGCATTTCAGTTGCCTGCAGAACATAGTACCCACGTACGTGTTCTGCAACAGATTTGTCCTGACGTTCACCTGAATAGTCCTCTTTGGCGAAAGCTTCCTTTTTCGGCGATCAACACCGAGCTGAAATGACAACTAACGGTGGCGCAAAACGCTCAGGTTAATGTAAACGGGTGTCCAGTACTTTATGGCTCAGAACTGTACACCCCGTGACACACTCTCAGCCAATCAGAATGCTTGATTTCATCTACCCTATTACAATTATACATTTTAGTCGAGATTATTGATTTATTTCTTTGTGGATTAGTTAGAACAACAAAGACATGTTGTGCAATCCACACTTCAGTCACGTTGTTCATATTTGTATAATTGACCCACAAACATCTTTTTGAATTTTGAGCCACTTCATCCTTGATGTTGTGTCTTGCCTACAGACAACCGCCATGGCTTCTCGAGCAGGCCCGAGAGCAGCCGGTACGGATGGCAGTGACTTTCAGCACCGGGAGAGGGTTGCTTCTCACTACCAGATGAGGTAGGCGAAGTAATTAATCAGTGTGTCAAACGTATATCAAGTGGTTACAAAAGAAAACTCAAATCTCTTGACATGAGTTCCCCTGCTATGATTTGATCCTGAGGTTTAGTCATCAATGCAAGGATCACTTTGGTTAGCTCGTGAATCTGTGACTTGTGTGTGAATGTACACGTATGTGTCCTTTGGCGCAGCGTTGCTCTGAAGTCTGAAATCCGAAAACTCAACATTGTCCACGCGCTGATCTGGGTGCTGATGGCCGCTCAGGTAACATCCCCCCCCCCCTTCAACGTGACCGTTGTAACCGCTGTAACGCAGTATAAGTCAATGTGTCTTCATCTTTTCTCAGGTGACCGTGAGCCAGCTGAGCCTCGTGTCGCACAAGGTCGTGGCCTCTCCATACCAGTGGGAGTATCCTTACTTCCTGAGCATAATTCCCTTGGTCTTCAGCTTCTTGGCGTTGCCCCGCAACAACATCAGCTACCTGGTCATCTCCATGATCAGCGCCGGGCTCTTCTGCGTGGCCCCGCTGGTCTACGGCAGCATGGAAATGTTCCCCGTGGCCCAGCAGCTGTATCGACACGGGAAAGCCTACCGCTTCATCTTCGGCTTCCCCGCCGTGACGGTCATGTACCTGGTCATCGTCATCGCTGTGCAGGTGCACGCCTGGCAGATCTACTACAGCAAGAAGCTGCTGGACCAGTGGTTCACCGGCACGCAGGAGAAGAAGAAGAAATGAGCTGACCTTGAGGACGCTCAGATCTTACTGCTGAGGCTTTCTTTTGGAAACCCGCCACTGAACTGGTGGATCAAGACAAACTCTCAAAAAGAGTCTTTTCTATATTTATATTTGACAGTGGTAACTGGTTAATTGTTAGCTGAAAAGCATTCCCTGGACTGCCTGTCACTGCCGCCGTCATTCTGTACATTAATTCTCCATCATTCAAAATGTAAATCTGAAAATGTCGTGTGTTTATGCCTTATTTTAGATACAGGTAAACAGACAAGTACCTGGAGGAATACTGTACTCACATGTAAGTTAATGTTCTGCAAACAAATCCAAAAAGTAATTGAAATATTAAACAGGATCATTTCACTTTACGTTGCCAAAGCCAGACTTCAGAACGTGGTTTCAGTAAGTCTTCCGTTTTCAGTTTATTTGGCTCCTTCACCGTCTCTTTGGTGGTGTTTTGCAACACAGCTTCATTGCTCTCTGAGGCTGTTGTGTGTACAAACAAACCCTGAAGGACACCACATGTCCTGTGAGCAGGCTGCTAACTGAGCTAATTGTTTGCACCGCAGATCTGTAACGCATAAAACCTCTGAAATAAACCTTTAAGAATCTTCTGAAGGAGACGTTGATCATAACGTGTCTAATTGAATGATTTCTGTCGTATTAATTGAATCGAATAATCATGCAATCAAACACTAACACCGCCCGCTGCAAGGCTACATGGCTGCGAGGCTTCATGGAATGCATCATCCGATGAGATCATGCAAGTGGAAATAATTATCTCAACTCTTGTCATTTCTGTGTATGTCTTATTTATAATAAGAAATTTGATGAATTGAAGCAGTGAAAGTTTATTACGGGCAAAACAAACAGAACTTACGAAGAGCACAACGCTAGAGAAATGTACAGGATGAGAGACAGTCAGAGCTCGGCTCGGTTTGTTGTTCACCAAAGTTTTTCGTTGTGTTGCTATGGTGATTTTACCAAACTTGCTCTGTGGAACCGACAAGGTGGAATCAGAGCAGACGTTCCTGAGCCACACTTGGGATTCCATCCTTTCTCCTCCGGGTGCCGTGTGTTAAGAGTCAGCTACTCATCCGAGTGAGCTGATCCCTGAAGGTCAAACGTGTTTATTTCTTCTGGGATTTGTTCTCCACTCTGCTGAGGAGGAACCTCGGAGAATCCTCAGACGGGTTTGCTCCACAGGGGAGTCGGGACTGATCCTCTCACGCATCAGTACTATGACCTTATTTTAACCGCAGTACTATTATAATAGTACGGAGTGGTAGTGGCTTCCAACTTTAGAATCTGAAGAAGAGTATTGAGGTTCGACTTGATGACTCCACAATCACCAGAATTATGCAGTGTGCGGTGGAATAGCTCAGGGGAGCAGCTGCGAGACTGAGGTGTGGAGGGTCCTTGGTTCAAACCCCCTCTCTCTCAGATGGAGCACATGAGTGCAGTTTTGGATTCAATCTCTCTGACTTGCTGCTGTGGGTTTAAGCCCAGTCATGGGGATGAGTCTTAGTGTTTGAAAGAGTTTTGAGGTTTAACTCGCAAGCTGAAGGTTAAATAGTAGAAATGAGATCCAGATCAATGTGAGATGAGGTGGCGCAGAAGCAAAGCATCTGTCTCCAACCTCCGTTGTAGGTTGTGGGTTCAAGCCCACTTGTGGAAATGAGTCTTAGTGTTTGAAAGAGTTTTGAGGTTAAATTCACCTTCTCACGGTTAAATAGGAGAAACAAAGTTTATCTAGTGTGAGCAGGACTGGTGGCGTAGTGGTGCAGGGGCCCAAAACCTCTGTAGGTGCTAGTGGGTTCAAATCCCACCACTGCCAGGTCTTGTGTGCGCTACCGTGGAGGTAGTAGTGGGGGCTTTGTCCCCACTGGTTGTTTCAGACAAGTTGAGCCTGGGGGTTATGCAAACAGAGAAGGGGACATGCCCAGAGTTTAGGTGGCATTGACAAGCATCTTTTGAATGAAGAAGTGAACTAATTGCTTTAAGCTGTATGTATAGTACCTTTTGGCATTTATAGCCCTTTTTTCTGCCTTACATATTTCTATTTATGTCTAAATGGTCAAATGGCGCGTTGAAGAAAATCATAGAACGGGTGGATATAAGTTCATGTCCTGCGGACGTTGTCAGTTTCCCGAGTCTACTGACGTCCCCTTTAGGAAAGCGTTCATTTACGTCATCGTGACGTAGAATTAGCTACACGGAAGTGGAACGTGCTGCTTAGCCAACACGCTTCAGCTCGCCGTTGATTCTCTTCTTTTTACAGAAAACACAAGCAGAAGCGGTGTCTACCTGCGACACGTGCCTAATGTTGACGCCGGTTTACTCCCACGCCGGACGGGGAGACTTCCGCGATGTTTACGAGCCGGCCGAGGACTCGTTCCTCCTGATTGACGCGCTGGAGAAAGACGCAGAGCTGCTGCAGCAGATGGGGTCAGACGCTTTCCCACCGCCGTCACCTCATCATTTCAACGTCCGTCGCCTGTGTTTTCCCGATGTTTAAATGTGGCCGTTTGCAGCCCGTGTGTGTGTGTGGAGGTGGGCAGCGGCTCGGGAGTGGTGTCCGCTTTCCTGGCGTCCTTAGTCGGACCTGGCGCGCTTTATCTGTGAGTTACGCACGCGAAGACATCAAACATGCATCGAGAAGAGTCATCGCACCACCTTATAAATGTGCGCGTCTCCCGTGCAGCTGCACCGACGTGAACCCCGCGGCGGCGCAGTGCACAGCGAAGACCGCTTCCTGCAACGATGCTCCGCTGCAGCCCGTCATCACGTCCTTGGTGAGAGTCACGCAGGCTCCCAATCACGTGTTTCCGGTGCGGGGATCTGACTCCTCCCTCTCCTCTAGGTGGAGGGCCTCCTGCCCCGCTTAAGTGGGACGGTGGACGTGCTTCTCTTCAACCCTCCCTATGTGGTCACGCCGTCAGAAGAGGTGGGTCAGCAGGTTGCCTTCAGTGTGTGGAGCTGTCGATCACCGTGCTTTTCTTCCAGGTGGGCAGCACGGGTATAGAGGCGGCTTGGGCCGGAGGGGAGCGAGGGCGAGAGGTGACGGACAAGTTTCTGCCGGCGGTCCCTCAGTTGCTCTCCAGTAACGGGTTATTCTACCTGGTTACCATTGCCGAGAACGAGCCGGGTGAGTTTAGGATTGTTCCTACAATGGTTTGCACAGCGGGAAGCTTTCCGACCCGTTCACTGATCTTTATTCTCCCACCAGACGAGATCATCGGTTTTCTGGGCAAATTTGGCTTGAGGGGAGAGACACACATGTCGACTAGAGCTGGAAATGAGAGGCTGTCCGTCCTGCGCTTCCATAGGAGCTAACAGTCACTTCCAAATCGCCTGAAAACATCACAGGAACTCATGTTTGTCGGACATTGTTCATGCCATTTTTTGCAAGCAAGGACAAATGCAGGTCACCAGACAAGAAGATTTTCTTATTCAAGGACGAGGACTACCTCTGCCATACCAACTTGTTTATATGAAAATAAATAAAAGCAAATGCCAGACAACATGAGCCCAGGCAGGTTTAATAATGACACAAACACTCACGATGTTCAAGGAACAGACACTTGTAATGTAAAGTGAACTGGACGTGTGGTTTTTAACTGTGAGAACTGGACTCCCACACGATGCGTCCGTCCTCGTCCTCATGCTGACCTATTTTATGCAAGATATTAACAATGTAATTTCGTTTTGTCACAACGTTGAAATGTTTTTATGTTTGCTTGGTAGACCTCACGTACCGCTAGCGGTGTTAGAACATTAAACCCTTACTATCTAGACGGTTTGTATTTCCTGAGCAGACTGTAGTTGTGGATGAGAACTGGATGTGTGGTTTTTAACTGTGGGAACTGGACTGGACCACACGATGCGTCCGTCCTCTCGGAGTGTGACCGCGCCGCTGGCCACCAGCTCTAGAGCGGCGGGGAAGGCTCGGTGCTCGGCCTCCCGGATTCTGTCCGAAAGACTCTCCTCTGTGTCGCCGGCCAGCACGGGCACGGACTCCTGCACGATGATGGCGCCTGCGTCCACCTCCTCCTAAACACACAGCCGGGAGTGTGTTCAGTTCGGGAGAAATGATAAACTCTGGTATGAAGCTTTCCGTAGTCGGTCATACTTACTGCTACAAAGTGGACCGTGCAGCCAGTCACTCGCACTCCCGCCTGCAGCGCCTGCTTCTGGGCATTCATGCCCTTAAATGAGGGGAGCAGGGACGGATGGATGTTCAGCAGCTTTCCTGTAAGAAAGACATGTATGAAAATGTGCGAGACCTTCATATGACCCACCACATCATCATAACAATGTTGTTACTCCGCACCGTTCCATTTCTTGACAAAAGACCCTGTGAGGATCCTCATGAATCCTGCCAGACACACCAGCTCCACCCCAAATTCTTCCAGCACACGATCAATTGTGCCGTCAAACTCGGTCCGGCTCCCGTACAGTTTGTGGTCCACCACCTACGTCAGGGCAGACATAAACTCCATCAACATCATTTATTGTGTTCCCCTTACTCCACCTAATCCCTCAGTTTATCCAATCCCTTTGCAAACCCATTAAGGTGGAAACAGCAACTCGTGGTTATTCATTGTTTGTTTTCACCTGTGTCTGGATGCCAGCCAGCGACGCCTTCTTCAGGCCCAGAACCCCCGGTCTGTTGGAGATCACCACCACGATCTCTGCAGAGCTCGATGGGTGCTTGGCCTGCTCTATCAGCGCCTGCAAGTTGGTGCCTGGGACAAACATACCAGAAGACTTTAAAGACAGAGAGTAAATGACTACTGCACAGATCATTTCCTCAAATATTGAACTACTCCTTCGATGGACGCACAAGGCACTCCGATTCAATGCCTCTTTTCCAGAGCAATAAAAACACACCTGTGCCAGAGATGAGGACGGCCACCCTGGTCCTCTTGCGTGGCATCTCGCCGTTGCTATGGAAACCTGCAGCCGAGCAGAAGTAGTCATAACATGTCAAAAAAAGTGAAATAAAGATCACAGCAAGTCATAAAAGAAGTTAAATTGACTATGATTTTATTAGACATGCCATATTATGACTTTACTTGACCTGCAATTCTATTATAATGGTATGGAACGGTTGTGGCTTCCAACCTGAGAGTCTATAAGAGTACTGAGGATCGACTCGACAAAGTCCAGAGTTAAAGCTTCGATATGTGTGAGATGGAACAGTGCAGGGAGAAAGCAGGAAGGTTGAAGGGTGGAAGATCCACAGTTCAAACCTGCTCTCTAAGAAGGAAGGTTCAGGTGCAGTCATGGGTTCAAACTTTGGAGCTTACAACTTTTTTGCCATGACATTTATACTATCACTTTTTTTCTACCTTGCATATTTGGACTTTTCTTCTAATATACTATGCGTCATATCAAATATATTGTAAAAATGACCCGATCACATTTGTATCTATATAGTCTACTGTTAGTTAAGTGCATCCCATGGACAACTTTTAACTGAATCCGGCACAGGCTGTAGATTTGTTTACTCTTTTAGTGCATCCACCCATAAATTCTCGGTTCAAATTCACTTTTGGTCTGGATTGTAGTAAAAAAAAGTGTCCCAAAGTGAGAGTGGCAGAGTGCCTATACCAATGCAAGAAGAAAGGATGAATAGCATGATTGATCCTCCAAGCTGCACCAATGTGTCTCGGGGGCATTAATCCATTATGATATTTTATTTATGTTATTTGGGCAATACATTGATTTTTGTATACTGACAGGGGCAGTTAGGTTGCTGTGTCTAAGAAGATCATTCCAGGGCTACACATTTAAGCAGGGTCAAAAAATGCCACAGAAAAGAATTAAAAAACATATGTCAAAATGTTTTTTTTAAGTCAAAATGTGTACGCTCGAAACCCCAAAACACCGGGAACCGTTACAGGTGACACGAGGCAGACGGGTTACGGCGGAGGGATGCGCGTCTACGTCCCCAGCTAACTTTAAGGGCGGATAGAAACGAAACTAAAACTCCTCCAAACGCCATGTGGCCATCACAAGAATGTGTTCAGCTCTCATTAGGGTTAATTGACCACTAGCGTTAGATCGTTTGTGTATTGAAACAGCTGAAGAACCGAGTGAACAGCCGTTAGCACAAATTAGCCTCAAGCTAATGTTAGCCCACTTAGCAATGGACGCCGCGACGCGTGTTAATATTTGTCAGTGGTGGTTTTGCTGTTGTTGTCCCCGGTCGACAGCATAAATCCCCAGTCAGTCTGATTTTATCATCTTACTTTGTCCTCTATCCATCTTTACGAAGCAGGTACACAAACAGCAGTAAGGTTACAGTTCATGCTTGTCCGCCATCTTTGGTTGTGTCATCTGTGACGCTCATTAACCTTAGCTAAATGGTGACGTCATGACGAGGGCCCCCGCATGATTTAATGATAGCGCTTCAATTTGGTCAATCAATAGTTTGACAGATGATTAATTAAAAAAAAAAGTAATCATACTTTTGGATGGAGGGTAGCAAAAAATATGATATGAAACATGATACTATTTTATTGGGAATCATTTACTGTGACTTGAATATTATCTGTAATCATTAATTTAATTATTCATAACTATTTTTGACATGTGTACTTAAGCATGTTTATGAATGAGATGGTTAGTAACAGACAGAAAACTAAAAAAGATTGTCAACAATATTAATTTATTTAGATATTCCAGTATGCTGGTAGCTTTATTTTGCCTTTGCACAAAGGCGGCATCATTTGACGGACACATTAGATTTAAAGGGAAAAGAGCAAAACATGCTTAAGCGCCTTTGTACTTCTTAGAAAGCCTTCAAACCAGTTTTAAAGGGAAACAAGGGAGGAAACGGATAATTGCCCAGGTTGACAGTTATAGTGTTTTAAATTAGCTAGACTAATATATGCTTTTAATTAACAATTAAGAAGCTCTTTCAATATTTGTTGTTTAAACTGCATTAAGACACCTCCAATGCGGCTGCATAATCTTCTATTTTCCCTCCACCAAAGAAAACCTTACACAATCTCCAGGCACGCGCACAGATAGACCCTAGCGGCGCGGAAGCACCTGCGCCTTTACCCTGGATGAGAAAAGTGCCCCTTTCATTTGAAGCCTAATTTTTTCTTCATTCATCAATATTTAAGAATAAAAATGACAAATTCCCCCTCAAATGTGTTTAGATATCGCGCGGGGGCAATGATTTCGCCCCGACATGCCCCGCGGCGCTCCAAGCCCCGCCCCCTCCCTCCCTCATCCACTCAGTGCTCGTGCTGTGCTGAGCGCCAAACGGATGTAGCGTCAGAGCAGCAGGTGATGACGCTGATTGTGAAATCCCCCCCCGACGTTGTTTTGTGATAAATTAACCACATTAGCGCCGCTGGCCGCTGGTCCAACGTTTGCCTAATAATAAGGCAAATAATAAGGCATAATAAGGCGTGATTTCAAAGACTTGTCCAACTGTTTACTGACGTTTGTCATGTTTGTCAGCCTGTATCTCCACCTCTCTCTTCATTACAGATAATTCTCTTTTAACACACACATAATTGTGTGTGTGTGTTGACAGCTTCATAGAGACTATGCAAGTCACTTTTTATTCTTATTATGCACAACATTGTTTCGCTCATTTACAAAATTTGACTCCAAAAGGAGAAAGACAGGGACTATCGTCCTGTTTATTTATTTTATTATTAGTATTCCAAAATGAGTCAGGTTTCTCCCGGCGGTCCCTCAGATGGGTTATTCTACCTGGTTACCATTGCCGAGAACAGGCCAGGTGAGTTTAGGATTGTTCCTACAATGGTTTGTACAACGGGAAAAATTGCGGACAGTTCACTGATCTTTATTCTCCCATCAGACGAGATCATCGGTTTTCTGGGCAAATATGGCTTGAGGGGAAATACACACACGTCTACTAGAGCTGGAAAGGAGAGGCTGTCCGTCCTGCGCTTCCATAGGAGCTAACAGTCACATCCAAATTACCTGAAAACATCACAGGAACTCATAATAGGAAATGCTGACCTATTTTATGCAAGAGGATATTAACATTGAAGTGTAATTTGGTTTTGTAACAACGTTGAAATGTTTTTATGTATGCTTTGTAGACCTTAAGTACCGCTAGCGGTGTTAAACCATTACTATCTAGACAGTTTGTATTTCCGGAGCAGACTGTAGTTGTGGATGAGAACTGGAAGAGTGGTTTTTAACTCTGGAAACTGGACTCCCACACGATGCGTTCGTCCTCTCGAGCCCTGGTTCTCTTGGAGGAGCCCTGGTCTTCTTGCGCGGCGTCTCGCTATTGCAATGGAAATCTTTGTTCTGATTGACGCTCAACTCTCCACTGGGAGCGGACCTTCCACCCTGGAGGCGGTGTTTCAGGTTGCGGACCACCACCTGCTTGGCCCCTGCATACATTCACGTTTGTTTTTTTCAGTCAAATGAATTACAGTAAAAGAGATGATTGCGTTTTACTTTCCAGCGTGTCTCACCCTGCTGCTTGTGGGCCAGCGAACCCACAATCCACGCCTCTTCATTAGGTTTGAACTGGCATAGCACCGTCTGAGCATCCTCGGGGGCAACCACCAGCACGGCCCCCAGGCCGCAGTTGAAGGTGCGGGCCATCTCCTCCTCGCTTAGACCCCCCTCCTTGTGGATCCAGGAGAACACTGGTGGGATGCTCCACCGAGAGGCATCTGAGTCGTGTCACAAAGGCCACGTGGAAATATTATTGAATGAGAGCCACAAATGTTTCAGCTTCATCCACGACGCTTCCTCATCTCACCTAAATCGACTGCCAGCTCCTGGGGCAGCACCCGAGGGATGTTCTCCAGAAGCCCCCCCCCCGTGATGTGGGCGAAGGCTTTGACGGCGCCGCTGCGGAGGATTGGCAGCAGCAGGCGGCTGTAGATCTTCGTCGGAGTCAGCAAAACGTCGCCTAGAAGCAGAGTCACATGGTTACAGTCACGTGGTGGGCTTTAAAGGGGTAAACATGTAAGCAATGGAACTTTGTAATAAATCAATGTGCCAGTTGCTCTCAACTAATTATTTGGTCGACTCACCGACGGTCCGTCCCGAATCGGCAAAAGGAGCAGGGGAGCTGTAATCGAGGTTGGCCCTCTGCAGCACTTTGCTGACCAGGCTGAAGCCGTTGCTGTGGACCCCGGAGGAGGCCAGCCCGACCAGCAGGTCCCCCTCCTGGATGTCCCCCAGCCGGGGCAGCAGAGCCCCGCGCTCCACCGCGCCAACACAGAACCCGGCCAGGTCGTACTCGCCCGCCGCGTAGACGCCGGGCATTTCTGCCGTCTCACCACCTGGACATGGGAGAGACCAGAGACGTCAAGACGCGGGTAGTAGAGCGTCTGAAGGAAGCAGAGTCCCATAAACGTCCCCACAGCTCACCCAGCAGAGCGCAGCCGGCCACCTTGCAGGCCGCGGCGACGCCGCTGACCACCGCCACTGCGACGTCCACGTCCAGCTTGCCGCAGGAGAAGTAGTCGAGGAAGAAGAGCGGCTCGGCGCCTTGAGCTAACAAGTCGTTCACACACATGGCCACCAGGTCCTGACCCAGGCCGCCGTGCCGACCGCACGCCTGGGCAATCTGTGGTTATCAAAAAAATATAGAGAAGAATTCCTGAAAGAATCACGGATCTTTCCCCTGCTTCTCTGTCCCGTCAGAGCCAAATCTGGAGAGAGTTGAGGCTTTTGGTGGTTTCTTCTAAGTTTGCCTCGTGGCAAACAAACCTTCCTTATTCTCCATCAACGCGTCAAAGGACACCTACCCTGAGTTTGGTCCCCACGCCGTCTGCCCCAGAAACCAGGATCGGGTCGACAAAACTGGCTCCCTTCAGGTCAAACAGCCCAGCGAAGCCTCCCAGTTCTGCTTTACACCCTGATGGAAGCAAAACCTGGGATTTGACTGCATTGGAGCCGTTGACTTTACCTCAAACATCAAAATGACAGCACAACTACAAATTGTTTCAATCAGATGCACACTTAAAGATACAATAGCCTCATTATTTAATTGCACCATAATAGTATTTAATGTTACCGGGGCGGGACGTCGCCTTGGCCAGAGGCTTGATCATCTCCACCAACTTGTTTCCAGCAGCGATGTCCACTCCGCAGCCTTTATAAGTCAGACCTCTGTCAGAGACACAGTGAAGGCTGTTGCTCTGAGTGTTACACCATTACACTCAATCAGGGACTCGGCCATTTAAAGACACTAGGACCCAAGTTCATACAATTTCATGTTCAGTATTTAATAAGTACTACATACTCGTCCATCCTGATCCTCTTGCTGGGAGCGGGACCTCCACCCTGGAGGCGGTGTTTCAGGTTGCGGACCACCACCTGCTTGGCCCCTGCATACATTCACGTTTGTTTTTTTCAGTCAAATGAATTACAGTAAAAGAGATGATTGCGTTTTACTTTCCAGCGTGTCTCACCCTGCTGCTTGTGGACCAGCGAACCCACAATCCACACCTCTTCATGAGCTTGGAGCTGGCATAGCACAGTCTGAGCATCCTCGGGGGCAACCACCAGCACGGCCCCCAGGCCGCAGTTGAAGGTGCGGGCCATCTCCTCCTCGCTCAGACCCCCCTCCTTGTGGATCCAGGAGAACACTGGTGGGATGCTCCACCGAGAGGCATCTGAGTCGTGTCACAAAGGCCACGTGGAAATATTATTGAATGAGAGCCACAAATGTTTCAGCTTCATCCACGACGCTTCCTCATCTCACCTAAATCGACGGCCAGCTCCTGGGGCAGCACCCGAGGGATGTTCTCCAGAAGCCCCCCCCCCGTGATGTGGGCGAAGGCTTTGACGGCGCCGCTGCGGAGGATTGGCAGCAGCAGGGGGCTGTAGATCTTCGTCGGAGTCAGCAAAACGTCGCCTAGAAGCAGAGTCACATGGTTACAGTCACGTGGTGGGCTTTAAAGGGGTACCGTATTTTCTGCACTATACGCCGCACCTTTAATGAATGACCTATTTAAGAAAATGTTTCATACATAGGGCGCATCGGATTATAAGACGCGATAAATACTGCAGTCAGCCGTTTTACCCGGGTTTGCGTTATGCTAGGGTGACCAGACGTCCGCTTTTCCCCGGACCTAAAAAATGCATCCGGCAGGGATTCCAAAAACGTCCGGGATTTTGCGTCGTCGGATATTTGTGTTTCTCCGGGTCTTTCACAAACTAGTTATTCCGCCCTAAGTGTTGGAAATGGTGTCTCCCTTTCGTTCCACCTTCTTGCGCGAGCTCTGACTGTAGAGAGAACAGTCATTGGTCGACCGATCTCAATGTTGCCAGATACACGATAATTATCCTCCAAATAGTCGTATCAAAATGGTCGTATTTGGAGGATAATTATCGTGTATCTGGCAACATTGAGATCGGTCGACCAATGACTGTTCTCTCTACAGTCAGAGCTCGCGCAAGAAGGTGGAACGAAAGGGAGACACCATTTCCAACACGTAAAGGCCGAATAACTAGTTTGTGAAAGACCCAGAGAAACACAAATATCCGACGAGGCAAAATCCCGGACGCATTTTTTAGGTCTCAAAAAGAGGACATGCCCGGGGAAAAGAGGACGTCTGGTCACCCTAACTGTAAGTAAGCACAGTATTGGTGGTTACTGACTGTTAGCAGCATTACGCTTTGTAGTTTACCAGTCGTACCGAAACATATTTATTATTATTGGTTTTTCATACTGAAACATTTTGACAGAGCGCCTTGAGCGCCATGTACAACCAGTGTGGATCAACCAATTGATCCATATATAAGGCGCTCCGGATTATAAGACGCACTGTCGTTTTTTGAGAAAATGAAAGGCTTTTAAGTGCGCTTTTAAGTGCGCTTTTAAGTGCGCTTTTAAGTGCGCTTTTAAGTGCGCTTTTAAGTGCGCTTTTAAGTGCGCTTTTAAGTGCGCTTTTAAGTGCGCTTTTAAGTGCGCTTTTAAG
This sequence comes from Gasterosteus aculeatus, assembly GCF_964276395.1. Lineage (NCBI taxonomy): Eukaryota > Metazoa > Chordata > Actinopteri > Perciformes > Gasterosteidae > Gasterosteus > Gasterosteus aculeatus. Next base: position 27,926,141 of record NC_135688.1, read on the forward strand.
TGCGCTTTTAAGTGCGCCTTATAGTGCGGAAAATACGGTAAACATGTAAGCAATGGAACTTTGTAATAAATCAATGTGCCAGTTGCTCTCAACTAATTATTTGGTCGACTCACCGACGGTCCGTTCCGAATCGGCAAAAGGAGCAGGGGAGCTGTAATCGAGGTTGGCCCTCTGCAGCACTTTGCTGACCAGGCTGAAGCCGTTGCTGTGGACCCCGGAGGAGGCCAGCCCGACCAGCAGGTCCCCCTCCTGGATGTCCCCCAGCCGGGGCAGCAGAGCCCCGCGCTCCACCGCGCCAACACAGAACCCGGCCAGGTCGTACTCGCCCGCCGCGTAGACGCCGGGCATTTCTGCCGTCTCACCACCTGGACATGGGAGAGACCAGAGACGTCAAGACGCGGGTAGTAGAGCGTCTGAAGGAAGCAGAGTCCCATAAACGTCCCCACAGCTCACCCAGCAGAGCGCAGCCGGCCACCTTGCAGGCCGCGGCGACGCCGCTGACCACCGCCGCTGCGACGTCCACGTCCAGCCTGCCGCAGGAGAAGTAGTCGAGGAAGAAGAGCGGCTCGGCGCCTTGAGCCAACACGTCGTTCACACACATGGCCACCAGGTCCTGACCCAGGCCGCCATGCCGACCGCACGCCTGGGCAATCTGTGGTTATCAAAAAATATGTAGAGAAGAATTCCTGAAAGAATCACGGATCTTTCCCCTGCTTCTCTGTCCCGTCTGAGCCAAATCTGGAGAGAGTCCAGGCTTTTGGTGGTTTCTTCTAAGTTTGCCTCGTGGCAAACAAACCTTCCTTATTCTCCATCAACGCGTCAAAGGACACCTACCCTGAGTTTGGTCCCCACGCCGTCTGCCCCAGAAACCAGGATCGGGTCGACAAAACCGGCTCCCTTCAGGTCAAACAGCCCAGCGAAGCCTCCCAGTTCTGCATTACACCCTGATGGAAGCAAAACCTGGGATTTGACTGCATTGGAGCCGTTGACTTTACCTCAAACATCAAAATGACAGCACAACTACAAATTGTTTCAATCAGGGGCACACTTAAAGATACAATAGCCTCATTATTTAATTGCACCATAATAGTATTTAATGTTACCGGGGCGGGACGTCGCCTTGGCCAGTGGCTTGATCATCTCCACCAACTTGTTTCCAGCAGCGATGTCCACTCCGCAGCCTTTATAGGTCAGACCTCTGTCAGAGACACAGTGAAGGCTGTTGCTCTGAGTGTTACAGAATTTCTTGAATTTCCCCTAGGGGACCAATAAAGTACTTATCTATCTATCAGTCTACACCATTAAGGAGTCAATCAGGGACTCGGTCATTTAAAGAAATACTAGGACCCGAGTACATATAATTTCATGTTTATTAAGTTCCACATGATATACAGTACAAAGATGGACTTGACCACAAACTAGTGTGAACAAAACACTTTCTCACACACACCTGCGGTCTGGGTTCAGGTGGGCGATGGCCCGGTGGCCAATGTCGCGCCGGTACACGGCCCCCGGGAAGCCCACGGCGGCCACGCCCTGATTGGCCGCCTGCAGGGCCGACTCCAGTGACGGCCTGACCGCGGTGACAGTGAGGACCCGCCCCCCGCTGGAGACCACGCCTCCCTCCTTCAGAGCCGTGCCGGCGTGGAACACCTGCACCCCCGAGTCCTGGACCTGGGACAAGCCTGAGGATGAACATGCCGTTAGTCTGGCGTACGCCCGGCTTGAAGTTACCAAACACACGAGAGGATTTACAATCTAAAACGTGGTGTGTGAGGTTTAAATCATTAAAGATGTGCTGCGTGACAAAAACCTGACAAGAAACAAACTAAATATAGCGACGTGTAAACATTACTGTAGTTGTAGAAAAGCCACTGGGCTCCGGCCGTGATTGGCATCGTGTAATTTGAGCGGTTAGCAATGCGTGCCTGTGATCTCCACTCCTTTCTTGTAGGAGCCGGGGTACCCAGCACTGGCCATCACCACGGTGACCGCAGAGCTGTCCTGGTGCCACACGGGGGCGCTGGAGACCAGTTTGCCACTCATGGTGTTCAAGATCACTTCATACAGGTCGCTCTTCAGGAGGGGCAGCAGCACCTGAAGGAGTGACGGGACATTAGGGGTGGGAATCTCTTGGCACATCGCGATTCGATTCCGAATCAGAGGTCAACGATTCAATACCGATTAATTGATTCCAAACAGATTATCAATTCTAAAATCGATAAAACGATTATCAAATGCATTTAGATTTTTAAAACATTTGAGTTTGCTACTCAGAGGTTGCTAATCACTTCCTACTTTGTTTGATGGTTAAAGAAAATCAACAGATGATTTACCTTCTCAAAGAGAGAAATCTGTCACAACTATGACTTTCTATCAACAATGCAGGTAGCATTCTAAAAAAGCCTATGTAAAAAAATATTGAACTGATTATTATTATTTTTTTAATTATTAAAGAAAAAGGAATGTGAATCGTATACACGAGCCAGCATAATAACATACAACTGAAGCATCATTCCCATTAAACGTCCGTTAAAACATCCAACCGCTGGCCGGAATGTAACCGTGCCAGCCAGCTACATGCACCCGGCTAACGTCAGTGGCTAGCTAGCTAGCGCTTCCAAGAAATAGCCGTGACCCAATGACAATAAAATCGTTAGCGGGGTTGAGCTAACGTTAGCTCGCAAAGCTGCGTTACGGGCGAGGTACCAATCCGACCTGAGGGTTCATGCTTGTGGCAGACATCATTCATTAAGCAAGTCCTTTTATTCTCTCACAAGAGCCTGAGCTTGTGACTGGATTTTGTTTTCAAGGCCCCGTGATTTGAGAGAGAAAAGTAGAAAAAAGGCCAGTTCACACAGCTCAGTTACTGTTAGCTTATGTCAGCTAGCTGCGCCGCTCAGTGCGCGTTGGGCGGAGGGTGTGCGTGCGTATGTGCAGATCTACCAACTCTCACGGTTTCGCCGTGTGACACACGCTTTTGCATGTTTTCACACGCACTCACGCCACACAACCAATTTCTCACGGCAAAAAAAAAAATCTGATTTTGGGCCGAAGCGCGTTCGTTATTTTTCAAACTCCCCGACAATAGATGGTGCTAAGGAGCGCATCTGTAAACCCATTCGCTGCATAGACATCCTATTTACCCCAAAGAGTCCCGAAGTTAGCAACAGAAGAAGATTTTCAAACAGACACAACCGCGGGAGAAACTCAGGAGGAGCAAAGACATGTGGTTCAATTAAGTACTCACTCTGTTAAACTTTAAATCTTGAAAGAAATTATTTGTTGTGTTTGTGCGTGTGATTTTGAGTGGTGAATGTAAACTCAGCTGTCATAACAAGCAGCACTGCTGCTAATCTAATCTTAAACACAGGTCTATTAATTAGGCTATATTGTGGTACATAGACAGTCATTGAGGCACAGCAATAGTTTTCTGGTTGAATGTTCAGCTCAAGTCTAGAAGGCCCAACAAGTCATGAGCAGATGAACATAAATCAGAATAAGTTCAGGCATACCACCCAAAAATCCACGAGAATGCATGAAATAACATCTACTTAAACCAAAATGTCCTGGGGGTGGACCATCAGCTATGTCTTTGCTTCACAGAATGTAACCAATGTTGTCCATCTCCAGTAGGCCGCCCCTATCAACGACTTTGGGCCCCACAAACCACCAGAATGCAGGGTACAACATGGGTACTACGCCAAATGAATTCCAATTTCCTGATATTTGAGCCACCAACGTGTGTGGCTGCGTGCGCGGCAAAATTTTGGTCACCCCCGACAAAATCTCACTCCAAGGTTTTTTGAAAAGTTGGCAGCTCTGTATGTGAGTGGTGGTGGTGGGGGTGCTGGCTGTTGTAAGCGGGCTCAGCTGAGTGTTATTTGCACCGTAACACTTATGTTAGAGACACAAATCAGCCAGACATCTTTAGAATTCCAATTATGAACTTTTCTGAACCGAGACCAAATAGTTCTAGAGAGAACGGGACATTTCTGATGTATATTAATAAAAGACAATCCCGTGATGGATGGAGGGCAGAGAAACCCACCTGACACTCGGGGTCTCCAAAGCGACAGTTGAACTCCAGGACCTTCAGCCCCTGCTTGGTCAACATCAGCCCTGCATACAGAACACCTGGAAATAAAAAAGAGCCAGCGTGAACTTCATTAATGTCAAAGCACGAATAGAAGCCGGCGTGCAGCGGCGCGCGCTGGTCGGCAGAGCACTTGCCCACATAAGGAGTTCCCTCCTCCCTCATCCCGTCCACGGTCTTCTGCAGGACCGTGTCTCTGATCTGCTGCAGCAGCTCCTGGCTCACCTGCAGCAGAGACGCGAGCAGCATTACACATCGGGCCAAGGAGAGTACTAGAAGGGGGCCGGACTGAGAGGAGGGAGAAGCGTGTACCTGGGGGGTGGGGCAGTAGGCCCCCATGCCGCCGGTGTTCGGCCCCAGGTCGCCGTCCTGCAGCCTCTTGTGATCCTGTGCTGGAGGCATCGGTGACACCGAGGAGCCGTCAGAGAAGCAAAGGCACTAGGAAACGAAAAGGGGGGGGGGGGGTCCCGTCAATTCTCCTCTGATTTGCACAGTAAGGTGCATTTGGGGCAATTCTTTTATGGTTTTCAACTCACAGACACTTCCTCTCCTTCCAGCAGCTCCTCCACCACCACGGTTTCCCCTGCAGAGCCAAAGGCTCGGTCCTGCAGCGGCCACAGCGTCAGAGGAACAATCAGCTAAACGTGTGAATCCTGTGCATCTACTTTAACAATCATCAGTCACAGGAGTGGTTCAGTCGCTGTACTTCAGTCAGACATTTGTCTTCTCTCTCCCCTCCAGGCTAGTGTGACTACTCGGATGAAGGAGCCCAGAGAGGTTTTGTACCTTCATTATGTCCATCACAGCCCGACAGGCCTCTTCCCGGTCTCCTGCCACGATGACTCCCTTCCCTGCTGCCAGCCCGCTGGCCTTCACCACCAGCGCCGGGAAGTCGGCCCTGGAGACCCCCGATCCACCCCAGCAACGACACAAACTGAGCGTTAAAAGACGAATAGGGCAGCCGCCGTTTCCTAAACAAGGAAATGACTTTCCCACAGTATAGATTTCTTTCTGTAAAAGTGGAAACTCTTCTGGTGGACAGTTTGAAGGTGCAGTCTTTACATTTTAAATCATCAACTCGTGAAACAATCTGAGAAACAAAACCTCGGAGGAAATAACATTTTCTAACATGGTGCAAATATTGAGTTCAACTCCACAACATTGCGACAGGAGATCAAAGCTGAATTTAAAAAGAATGGTGTTATAGTTTCACCATGAATACTTCAAAACATTTCTTGGTTTCCTCTGTTCATTTCCTCTAACTTGTATGCTCTCCCTCATACAATCAACTGTTTGCTGCCCGTCTGCCGTACTGACGTGCGGATGTAGTTGCAGGCCTCCTCGGGGGCGGTGAAGGAGCCGTAGCGGGCCGTGGGGATGCCGTGGCGCTCCATGAAGGCCTTGGAAAAGCTTTTGCTGGCCTCCAGCTGAGCGGCTTTGGCCGACGGGCCGAAACAGGGCACTCCTGCTGCCGTCAGGTCATCTACCATACCTGGAGGAGAGGTCAAAGGTCAGGGAAAAGACGCTACGGACAGCACAGTTTGTAGGAGGGCGGGAGCTTACCTGCCGCCAGAGGCACCTCCGGCCCGACCACGACCAGCCCCACGTGGTGATCCTTACAGAACTGAGCCAGAATGGCGTGGTTACTCACAGACACCTCTGCGTGGAAAGAGAGAGGAAGCAGCACGGTCACGGTTGTAGCTACGGGTGTTTTTATCATTTAAAACATCCTCGGCCATTACCAGAGTTGCAGATCTTCCCACAGCCGGCCGTGCCTGCGTTACCCGGGGCAACCAGGACTTGCTGGACCTGCGGCGATTGGGCCAACTTCCAGGCCAGCGCGTGCTCCCGTCCGCCCCCGCCGACCACCAGCACCTTCTCTGCCATGTCACCTGGGGGGGCCAGAACACACCTTCAGCACCACAGCGACACCACCGGCACACGTTGAGCGCTCGGGAAGCATCTCTATGATTAATGCAAAGCTTGACCCACAACACAAAGGAGTTAGCTGCGCTGTAACGGAGCGCTGACCTTTACAGAGGGAATTATAATCTTGTAGAGCCACAGCAGCCCGGGTCCAATCACGTGGAACAACAAGTCAATTAAATGAAACAAGTAAGAAAAAGGCACGGTCACCAGGCAGCGCCGAATCAGCCGCGGCTCATCGACACAGAAAAGCAAAGCCACGGTCAGGACGAGATACAATGAAGTATTCGCCTTCAGCCCAGTGCGGCCAGTCTGCAGACTCTACCGGCGCTCTCAACTTTTCAAGAAACCTTGGAGTGATTTTTTTTTGTCGGGGGTGGACGATACGACAGTAAAGAACCAGTTCCATTGGCAGCAAAACAGCCCCACAGCATAATACTACCACCACCGTACTTGACAGTAGGCATGATGTTCTTGGGGTTAAAGACGTCGCCTTTTCCAGCATGATGGAGCACCTTGCCATAAGGCAAAAGTGATTACTAAGTGGCTCGGGGAACAAAACATTGAAATTTTGGGTCCATGGCCAGGAAACTCCCCAGACCTTAATCCCATTGAGAACTTGTGGTTGATGGGAAGAATAAAGGGAAGAAACCTTTATTCTTCCCTGGGACGGACAGACCGCGATGGACGTACAGAATGAACAATGTAAAATATGTATAATATGTTAAATTCATCAGACAGAAATGATTCAAATTAACATCTCATCATATGTGTTCATGACTCTTCCGCCTTCTGACATAGGACGCGCACGTGCGGTAATCCTGATGATCGACATCTGGTTCAAACTAACGAGACGATTCGAGCGCCGATCCGCCGTCGAGGGACAGAGATAGCCAGATGTCAATCATCTCGGTCATTTGACCTGGATTATGGGCAAGTTACTGAAAATGAGTATTTAGTTACAGTTACTACTTTTAAAGGTAATTGAATTACTTACCAGTTACTGTGCATCAAAAGTAATTAGTTACTCTGGAAAGTAACATTTAAGTTACTTTTATGTCTGCTTTTTAAATGTAATGAATATAAATAGTACTGAACAGTCAAACACAATAAACATATTTTTTAGACCTATTTATTGTAATCAACAGGGCAACAGGCCTTCAAATCAAGCAATAGTACAAAAGTCTTTTTTAATACTTAACTTAATACAAAATAACTGTTTCAGGCATTTGCCTGAAGGCAACTGACTCGACGGTTGACAGGATGCATCTCATCTTCAACATAGCGAGCAATCAATCTATTGCCGTGGTTGTTTGCGTGGAGCGGCGCCTGCAGTGTGGTATATTGGATCGAGCACTCAGTGCTCGATTGTGTTTGACTGTCACTACGACGGAGTTCTGTGATTGTTTGTTCATGCCTGCCGGTTGTGTGATTTGAGCGCCAGTAAATGGCCTAATTTGTACTGCATCCTCGTCTCCGTGCATTTGTATCGATTGAGATAGCCCACGTGTAGTATACGACTATAACAGTGATTATACATGTAGCATAAAGTCACAACATCCAGCATCCGCGGGGCAGCTATTTACTTACTATTTGCCGGCCCTCCGCTTCGCGTCACAAAAGAGAGTAACGAACTAATTTCAATTTCAGTAATTGTAACTGCGTTAATGTATTTAAAAAATACTTCGTTACATGCTCGTTACCGCTAAAAGTATTGGAATTACAGTAGACATTTGGTCGACTTAGTTGAACCACGTACGAGGAACAGGGCCCAGGTGTCCTCTGTCCGCTGGCTTCGGTCGGTTTCCAAACATTGGCCAAATGAGCAAATACAGAATCCCCTCGTGTTCATTTCTAAAGCGTCGCGGTGGCCGTAACCGAGCGGAACGACAGCGCTAAGCGAATCGATATAAAAATACAAAAACACACAACCAGCCTCCCGCCTGACAGCAGCCATCGCGCATCTACCGGCAGCGCGTGGGTGAATGCGTCACATGCGACGCGCCCAGTAGACGCTTCTAGAATAGCAGCTATGTTTTATATAAGCGTCATTGATGTCTTTCTGTAATTCTCACAATAGCAGAGTCATCCGGCGGGCCGAGCTGGACCCCCCGGCGGGCCTTGAGTTTGACACCTGTGACCTAAGGACTGTGGATGTCAACACGCGTTGCATACGCGCGCGCGGGCGCGCGCAAACACACGTGTGTGTTTTGCGCTGATGGACTGATGAGCTGCGCGCGGTAACGCAGCGTCACTCCGAAGCGCTAAATAGCGCAGAAACAGCGGATTGCGTCCCGTTTCCTTGGTGCCGTCTTACCTTTTATTTGCTGCTCTTGCTTGACAAATTTCGGCGGCATGTCGTTTTCTTCGTCGTCGTCGACTTTTTCTTCTTCTTTGGTGTATTGGCAGCGCATCACCGCCACCTGCGGTTCTGCCCGTAGTGTGGCTCTTTCTCCCAAAGTACCCCTCTCTCCCCCAAAATATGAAATAAGAAAAATACATAAATAAGTAAATGAATAAAAATAAGCTGATTCCTCATCCTCTCTCTTTGCACCTCATACTTGCAGCACCTCAACACGATGTGCTCAACCGACTCCTCCTCTCCACATCCTTCACACAACCCTCTCTGATGTTTTCTGTTAGAAAAATGAATACTGAATGAAGATGACATCTGAGATGTCATACACCCAATTTATTGTCCAAACATAGTCCTGTCTAAAACCCCTTCTTCACATGACATTATTGCAGTTTTTCCAACATGTTCCTATAATCTTCAGTGTTTTGTTTAGAGCACAATGCCCTGACCTTAACCTAGTCATCACTGTCTCTTCTCCCCTGTTCCTTCTGCCCACCCTTGTGACTTTGACAATCTTTTGTGAATGGTATAAATGTCTCCCTTTCTCCCCTCTGTCCCACCGTTTTTGCCACAATTTGTAGATTTTTTGGGCAAACAATGCACTTCACCTCTGCTTTACTGATAGTAATGTCCATCCTATGTTTGCTTTGTTCAGTGCCCTCTTTGCCAGCCTGTCTGCCCTCTCATTCCCACTAACCCCTACATGCGCCGGATGGCACCCATCGCCAAAATTATTCATGGGATTAAAAATACTAATAATGTGCATAATAATTAAGAGTGACTTACAGAATCTCTATGAAGCTGACAACACTCACACATTTTACTATTTTACTATTTTCTATGATGAAGCATAAGCAGCTAATATACCACAATAAACCTCACCAGACTGTCATGTAGCTCAACTTAAGACCTACCTTTCATCCCAATAATAGAATTAAATTAAACAAAACTGGTGAACTTGTCTAATTTGTAGAACAGTAGAACTACTTTTAAATTATCTGTCTGGAGAGAGAGAGAGAGAGAGAGAGAGGGAGCAATACAGGCAGACAAACATCAGTAAACAGTTGGACAAGTCTTTAAAATCCCTGATTTTCGTGTTTATTTTTTAGGAAACGTCAGACCACTTGCGACGTAACGTTTTCAGTGGCCTAATGTGGTTAATTTATCACTAAACAACGGCGGGGGGGGCGACAAGTCTGATAGAGTGAACAGATACTTCTTTGTCACAAAAAACATTTATGAAGTTTGGTTCTTTTATGACTTTATTATGGGTTAACAGAAAAAGTGATCAAATCTGCTGCGTCAAAAATATACATAGAGCAGTGCTAATATTTGGTCACATGTCGCTATTACCACTTTTAATGTGTGTTTGGGGTCATTGTCCTGTTGGAACACGCAACTGCGCCCAAGACCCAACCTTTAGGCTGATGATTTTAGGTTATCTTGAAGAATTCAAAGGTAATCCTCCTTCATTATACCATCTACTCTCTGTAAAGAACCAGTTCCATTGGCAGCAAAACAGGCCCACACCATAATACTACCACCACCGTACTTGACAGTAGGCATGGTGTTCTTGGGGTTAAAGGCCTCACCTTTTCTATTGATTAATGCACTTTTCTTCTAATGTTACCCTGGTAACCGCATGGATAAAGCAAAAAACGGGAAAACAGTGTTTTCATTTGATGGTTTTTACGGTAAAAGGGGCGATCAAAAGGTACACGGACCCAGTACTCGGGCTGCGACTGATGACGTTTCACAAGTCCACGAGAACACAAGAACGCATATTGAGAATGGCCTTAGTTCATGTGTCACCTGTACTGCCAAAAGCAGTCCTTGTAAAGTACTTATTTGCATGCATTAGGAATTCTACACCACTTTCATTTGGAGGTGGTTGTGTGTCTCTGTGTTAGTCCTGCGATTGGCTGGCGACCAATCCAGGATGTACCCTGTCTATCGCCCGAAGTTGGCTGGGATGGACTCCAGCCCCCCCGCGACCCTGTGTGCAGGATAAGCGGTTTGACAATGGATGGATGGATGGATTTCATTTGGAGGTACCCAAGTAGGATTTTGGATACTTTTTTACTTTAACATCACCATATTCTTGTGAAAAATACTGCGCTTAATACTCACCCCTTCATGTACTCCGTCATTGCAGGATGCAGGGTTTTTTTCATGGCACTGCTAACAAGAGGATCAGAATATGCCAGTTGATATTTAATCCCATAAATATGACATTTATTGAAATGAGCTCATCAGCAATCAGCTCAGTCAAGTCTGCTGAAGCTCTTGATCATCGTAAATTACAGCAGTGAAATGAATGCATGAATGCTCCTCTCGTTACGTGAAACTTAATGCACTCACACCAAACTGTTGAGAACAAAATGACAAATATTTGCAGCTGTTTCAGCTGAATGTGTGGCCACTCACTGCTAAAGGTGCAGGAGGGGGCATGTGCAGTTTAGGTTAGAAAACAGATGTATCAACAATAAGTGTCAACAATTGGTGTTTGTGGTGCACGGTTTTATAGTCCCTTTACAGCACGAGCACACATCTGCAACACATTCTGCTACGCGATTCATTGTCTGCAGCCTGCGACCGGCTGTGCTACAGCTGCATCATCGGTACGGATCATATATCATGGCTTTGGTTGTCCCTCGCTCTCTCTCCCTTTGAACCCCTCCTCCAGTCGTGTCCCTTCAGGAGGATGTCTGCTGATCCTAAACCACCGGGATCAATCAGGTGTTTTTCATTTTCATGTCACAATAAATAAGCCTTGAGGAGCACGAGTGGCAGTAGTGTTACAGGAGAGGGAGTTCGGGGGCATCGAGGAGTTCTTGACCTAAGAGGGACTCTCGCAGGGCGAACAGCGTGATGCCCGAGCTGTACGCCGCCGGGATGGTCACGTGCACCGACCCGGGTCGATCTGGCTCCTGCTCCTCTTCGAGGGCCACCTGCCTCACTTGACCTAATAGGCAGGGAAAAACGGGGATGAAAACTCTCAACGGAGGAAAAGTCTGCATAAATAAAAGCTTAATTAACGCGCTCTACCCTCGACATCCAGGGCTTTCCACCGAGGGTCGGACCGACTCTCAGACAAACCGGACAGACAGCAATCCGGCGTCAGTCTCTGCAGGACATCTTCTCGACGAATCAGCAACACAGATTCACTGCAGAGCCTCTGGTGGACCTCCTCCTCACTGCCTGAAAGAGGAAGAAAAAGGCTCGTCTACATTTGAGGAGAGATAATTCTTTTGGATAAATGCCCTTACTCACCGACATCTAAAGGGTTGGTCATGAAAACAGTATTGGGTGCAACGCCAAATATGAGCTGGTGGTGCCAGGCGTCCGGCACTTCCTCTCCCTCGGGCACGGCCAGCTGCATGTTCATGGTCGCCACGGGAACAGCGCCTTTTCGGATCCAGCGTGCGAGCCAGAGGATCAGCCCGACCAGCCGCCGAGGGTGGAAGTGGAAGAAGCGTCCCACTACCTTCCCCTTGCTGGCCTCCTGTGCTCCCTGGATGAGCTGAGAATGAGTTGCACCTGAAATGAATTACAATCCTTCCATCACCATCATCATCAGACCATGTAGGAAAAAGAGCGCCCTATTAGATTCGACGTGGGGTGAGTGTCTATGAGCCTCGACGTAACGACAGCTTGAGCCGAACGCCTCAGACGGCAATGCGAGAAAAAAAACAAAAAAAACGGTGTAACAGAGCTGAAAAACTCAATTACAGTTGCTCCTCTCAGGGCCATAAACCTCTTTGTCTACTTCGAGAGGGTACTTTTGAATTTGCCTGGCTTCCAGCGGCGCCAGCTGTCCTGCTGGCAGCAAACCACACTAACAGGCTTGAGACATTACAGAGCCTCATTCAGGGGGAAGTTATTGTCTCCGCTAGCATTCGTGACACCTGAAATGTCCGTGGAGCCCAGTGAAGACATACCAGCTATGCAAAGTCATGCTTTTCTTCATTAATATGTCATTACTTTAAATGTCAGAACAGTTCAGAGAGGGGCAGCTTTGAGCTCGGGTGATTCAATTGTAATATCTGAGACCATTAGTTCACTTCAGTCAAACATATCTGATAAAACCTTTAAAGTGTTTCTGTCCAAAGTCACTGTGTGTGAACATTTAAAAACAAACGCAATAAATGAAATTCATATATTTATTTTCTATATAGTTGTTTCAATTTTCTCAACCAACATCTAAAAAATAAGAGCCCACTGCTGGCTCGATTGACCTGCTTCACTCCGGGACAGCAGGTAGTCGGGTAGCGGGGACTCGTTCCTCCTCAGGCGGGTCCGGACGCAGCGGTCCGCTTCCTCGGGGGGCACCTCCACGCCGAGGGCCTTCAGCACGTCCACCACCGCTGTGGCCCCGCAGGCCGAGGCTCCTATCTGCACGGTCTGCCTCTCCACGGCCTCCCGGATGGACCACAGCATTGCTCCATGTGCTCCTGCCTCCTCATCACCTCCATGGATCTGCTCACTCGCCATGCGAGGGCCTCACCTGGAAAGACTGGGTCGGAGGTTAGCTTAATAATAATAATCATTTGTATTTGTATAGCGCTTTACAAGGTACTCAAGCCAGTGGAGCTTTGCAAGGACTGGGGCGATGGAATCTCTAGTGTTATTATGTGTGTGGAGTGACACACACCACACACACCTATCTGCAAATATATACGTTTTATATACATTTGTATTTTATAGCTTTAACCTGAATAAGCAGCAACAAGCACCTGCCCGTTTGTCTTTAAAATTGTATTAAATATTTTCCTACCGTCTACCTGAAGAAGCAAGAGGCAAACTGCCACAACATACGAACAGTCGAGTGCGCATGCGCAGACCTCTTCTTCATCGACTTTTTTCTCTACCGGTCAAATACAGAAGGAAAATAGTTAGCGCCCCTGCTGGTCGCCTAGAGCCATTACAAAAAAAGGGAAAGAATAAGAAAAGAGGGAGGGAGGTCGGAACAATTAAACGAGGAGGAATATATATATATATATATATATATATATATATATATATATATATATATATATACATATGTACAGTATATATATACATATACATATATACATATATACAGATATATACGTGTATATATATATATATACATATATATATATATATATACATACATATATATATATATATATACATATACATATATATATATATATATACATATATATATATATATATACATATATATATATATATATATATATATATATATATATATACACACATATATATATATATATATATATATATATATATATATATATATATATATATATATATATCCGGAGTGTTTAACTAAAAGTCTAAAAAAAACTGTCAAATGACAAATATCGAAATGATACAAAATTCTTTTTTAATTGTAGGTATAATAACATTGCTGATGGTAAATAGATTGCATCGGATAAATAAACGCCTATTTATTTTACAAATGGAAGGTTGAAGTGAGGTTAAAATAGAAATAATGGCAAATTAAATAATGTATTAATAGCAGTGCCTCCCCGGCTGAGCTGCTGACTTACCTCTACATGAGTTCCTATAGTAACAGAAAGAACTCTTCAGTCCTGCACGGGGAGCGCTGTATTCCGTCAAACACAATGTGAATGCTGCACTGTGTAAAGTGGCAGCTCGATGGGGCTTTGCCCCGAGTCAAACCATCATGTGGCAGAAATTAAATTTTATAGCAGGAAACACTGCAGGGTCTGAGACCATTATATACCTGCCATGCACGGATGTCCAAAAATAACTTAAATACACACGCAGATTGTTAATTCATCGGCAGCGAGGAGCTCTCACACATTGAGTTCCCTGCATTACATTCAGCAACACACGTACGTCGCTGATTGAACATATTTGTTGCGACTTTTTTCATTTGGTTTTTGTTCTAAATACCCACAAGAAAAAGTTTTTTCTTTGAGGCACAAGACTCGTCATGCATCCTGTGGCCGTTCCCGCGGAGGCCAGCAGGTGGCAGTGTTGCTCCGCCGGAATGCAGCTGACAGCAGTGCGCACGTGGTACCATCGCATGCATAATGTACATCTCGTGGTTGAGGCTTGGTGAAAACACCTGCATGCTGACGGTCACCTCCTCCTCCATAGGAGGGGGTCATAGAGGGGGTATCAAGTGGAAATATACAGAGGGCTGCAGCCCTTGATTCCTTTTGGTCTCCTGAGGCCCCAAGGCTCTCAAAGGGAAGGTATTTGAATGGAATAGCTTCTTCTTTTTTGTTGCATTTTCCACATCTTTAAATTGTGTAAAGTTAAGTTTAAAAAACAGTTTCTTCACAGAGTTAATATTTGGGCGGCCACGCTTATGTTAAATAAACCTAATTAGCTCCAAAGCCTGCAAACACAGGACAACAGTTATCTCCAGTTATCAGTTAATTTAAACATAGATTTACAAAACCACCAAGAGCACAACGGTTCACCGCAGGAGGCTGTCTGCTGGGGCAAAAGGGATTTAAGAAGCACAGACTGCAAGAGTTCGGGTTGATGGAAAAAGTCTGAATTTATGCCCTTGGCCACCTTGCTTCGATCCTTCTCTCTGTAACAGTATCAGTGCAGGATCCAGGATCAGTCGTCAGTACGTGTAATCATGGACTTGGTATTCGCATCGCCTCCGCTCCCTCCCGTTTTTTTGCTCGGCCGCAGCGATGGCCGCTGGAAGCAGTGAAAGCAGAGTGTGATTAAAACCGACCGGGCTCTCCGAACGTGATCCGGCAGCCGATATGAAAGCCGTTGGGGGAGAGATGAGGTAGGAGGGCGGGGGGGGGGGGGGGGGCGTCTTCACACGTCTGGGATGAAAGATGGAAACGGAGAGGCAGCCTTCACCGCAACATCACCGTTTGCTTTTCACAGGCCTGCAGGAGCCGGAGCGGCGTCGTGGGAATTTCCCCACTATGAAGTCGTCCCACAATACTTGTCAACAAATACACAGATCAATATGTCTCTGAAAAGGTATATGAATAATGCGAATACTGCAGTTAATCACATTCTTTTGCAGCACGTTGAGGGGAAGCGGCAGCTTCTGTCCCCCCGAGTGCCGCTAAATACATTCCAGAGTGAAGGAAGACGGGCTCCACGTCAACGCCTCGATTGCCAAAACACAAACTAAGACTGCGGGAGAGGACCGATTGAACCCTTTTGACCTTCCTGGTGGACAAAGACTGCTTTTACTTCATGAAGGCATGTCAGGTAAATTGTTTTAGTGCACTATCCTCGGCGGTTGCGTGCATGTTCCCGGCAATGTGCATTTTCCAACAGCTTAACGTCTATGAAAGTAAACAGCTGGAGGACGTTTGAGATTGTTTTTTACACAGAGACCATATCCATTATGTTTCTGCTGTCCTCTATTCAAAACCTGCTCTGAATGTGTCCTTGACTTGAGAGCCTCCAGGTGATGACGAGCTGCCGCCAGCCATTCATAAAGACGGCACGACCATGATCCATGAAGACGCCGTGACGTCACTGAGCCATCCAAAGAGGAGCTGAATGCCTGTCTTAGTTCACCGTGCGATCCTGATATGCAGGACACGGGCGAAATAGCGAAGCTGTCACCTGGTTACAGGCCCCAAGTCGCCCCCTCGGAATAATACGGGAGGCAGAGTTTATTCAAACATCTCCATGACCTTAGCAGCTGTGTGGGGATCCACAGGATTAACCGGCGCCTCTCAGGTAAGCGGCAACGCTTGGAAAATGCCCACAACGGCACATTAGCATTGAAATGAGCGAGCACTCTGTCAGAAGGCAGTTCTGGGTCACGGAGGCAAACACTGGGTCCTGCCGGAGGGACTCGGCTGTCGCCTCCCCGGCTCCCTGCACCCGCGTCGCTGCCGTCTGCTTGGCTGAGCTGCTGTTGCCTTAGCTTTAGTAAGTAAAAGTCCTCCGCGTTTCAAAAGACAAGAGTCCCTGAATTGTCCTGCACGGGGAGCGCTGTAGTCTGTCAAACACACAATGCGAATGCTGCACTCTGTAAAGGTCTGAGTGGCAGCTCGACGCGGCTTTGCCCCGAGTCAGAGTCACATAAGAGCAAAACCATCGTGGGCCAGAAATGAAAGTTATCGAAGGAAAACACAGCAGGATCTGAGACCGTTGTATACCTGTCATGCTCGGTTCAGAAAAAAGATTCCTTAAATGGTTTATACAAAAGCACGGCACTGTTCGGTTCTCTGTAAGTGATTACCGCACAGATTGTTCATTCATCGG
This sequence comes from Gasterosteus aculeatus, assembly GCF_964276395.1. Lineage (NCBI taxonomy): Eukaryota > Metazoa > Chordata > Actinopteri > Perciformes > Gasterosteidae > Gasterosteus > Gasterosteus aculeatus. The sequence goes on from NC_135688.1 coordinate 27,942,745, forward strand.
CAGTTCCGTTCTTTTCTTTAGGGCCCTGTCATACTGTTTAGTCAGACGGAGCATCTGGAGTCGACACGCTGTGGGTCCGCCTCTTTTCACCGTAACTCCGATTCAAAACCAATCACTCACCAGGTAGATAACGCCCTCAGACATTTCGTGCAGTATAATTTAATGCCGATTTGGTGGACTGAAAGCACAAAAAGAACCTCAATCGCAGTAGAATCTTTTGGATATGCTATCGTCATAATATGATTGTATGTAGCCGGTGGGGATATGATCGATGGACAATTTAACCGACCAATTAAATGCTATTTTCAAATGTCCAAAAGGCACACACATTTCCTCAAAGCTAACGCTTAAACGTTTAGAGAACAAGACCTGCAGCGTCTTTCTCCCGTTAAACGGTATGTATCACATAAAATCCAGGAAAGAAAGCAGTGTTACGCCATTATTAATGAATGCCTCGTGTTTCTGAGACCAAGCTGTTGTTTAGTGGTTTGAATGTTTTATTTCCCTTCACCTCGTGGAATTGGGATCAGGTTGAGCTCCCAGCTCGCCCGAGGACAGAACAAACAGCCGGGCGGTGAAACGCTGTACATCACCACCTAACTGCAGAAGCAAACTGTCCTTGGCAGATAATGTTCCATACAGTTGCTCGAGCGGGTTGATTCTCCTCTCTGCCAGACATTTGTCAGGTTTCTCCGACACCGGGACAGCCGCCCACTCCCTGCTCGTACATCACAGCTCGAAGGCGACGAGTTCTCCACTGAAGTCGGCGGCCCAAAAACAGTCGCACTGGCGGTCCAAATAACACTCATGACATTCACAGAGCGGGCAGAAAACAAACTTTGCAGCAGCGCTTCAACCCTCACATGGCCCTCTCACACTGGTGCGGCAGGTGCGACCACAAAGGGGCTCTTTAGGTTCAGACACCTGCATCCCCCCCTCGCTCTCGTCCTGCCCAGACAACCGCCTGCATGCGCTCCAAGAAAGCACCAAGGACAAGGATATCTGCAGTTAAAGGCAGGTAAACTCCAAGGACCTTCTTGTGTGACCACTGAATACGAAACAACAGGGGATGGAGGACCGAAGGCACGTAAATGATGGATATCTTCATAGGAGAAGCGCTCCACGTGAGTGATTGGGCCTCCAAAGGGACATGTTTCTTTGTGTGCGTCACACGTGGGCGAGAGACAGGGACCGTATCCAGGGCCCCCCCCCCCCACACACACACACAGATGAGTGTGATGACCCCTATTTCACATGCGTGTTCCCGGTAAGCGGTCTCGCTCCGCGCTGGCCTGCACGTGGTTACGCCAAGTCGAGGGCCGCCCTCCATCCTCTGCGGGTAAGGTCACGTCACATCCTTCAAGAGGAGATTTGTTTCTGCTGCCATCACGCGAGAGAGGAGCCAATTCCTGCAGTTAATTACTGGCTGAGAAGGTCTGCCGCTGAGGATCAGTGGCACTCAAAAGGCCCGTCCAGGAGCCGCTTGCAGCCCGTAAAGAGACTTCTGAGAGGCCCTTGAACATTTTGTGGCCTGAAACATATTTTTGTCGCCGGCCGCTGGACTGGCTCCACGTCCATGCAGACGACAGGATCCTTAATGGTTTTAATAACGTCTCCACAGCTCCAGTGTTTGTTAATCACTGCTGCGTTACTATGTCAGCCCATGAAACTGAACACATAATCACTTAACACCTTATAAGGCGTTTGGTTTGACTAGCAGGTCATTTTGTTGCAGAATTGCTTGAGTGATGCATCATTAGAGGAAAAAATGTCACTAAAATAGAAACAATCCAACAACAACAACAAACACATATAAGATCCATACAAACAGATCAAGCACGGGTCATGTGTATGAGTAATAAACTGCAAGCCTTCCTTTCCGCCTCGCTGATCATGATCAGAGTAGGATGAAAATTAATCATTTGTGCGGTGTTCGAGGGACGCGTGGGTGAGTAGATTTCCACTTAATGCCACGCATTCAGAAAACGTGAGACAAACATCCAAAGAGCGTTAGAGCACAGGAACAAAGCACGAAACAAACTCTGACACTTTGAATATGAATGTCACACAAAACCGCTGACAGACAATTACAGTGGCGGATGGGCTGCACAATAAAGAGTGTGACATCAGCGCGACACATTCAACATACTATATTTAACGCAGCAAAATGTTTAATTCAACTGCTGTTAACAAATAGACATCCGCGTGAATCCTCCAAGTGAATTAAATTCACTTTAAGATCAAAGCAAGAAAACGGATTCTTTCCTTAAAGCTTGAGGGAAATGAAGAACAATAAAAAAAAAAAAAGAGTGCTCCATGACCACTGGCCAAAGGCGGTGTGAAGGTCATGTGATGTTAATGACAGTGAGATATGGAGCGCATCTCTTCACAAACTGTCCAGTCGCCTTAGAACGTTTTTACCTGGTGCTGCCGGTCTCTTTCACTTGTTTTATTCCACACCACAGGCCTCCACCTCCAGTTCTCAAAACCTCCATCCTATCGGCGGTTCACCGATCGCCCTTCCTAAACCACTCGCCGCTGTTTGCCTCATTGCGTCCTGTGGATTAATGAGCGCCAGGAATGGGATGCCTCTCGGGGTGCTGCCTCCCTCCCTCCCTCCCTACCTGCTGGGTGTCTCATTACGCCGCCCCAGGAGCAGGGGAGGCCGTTGATTAGTCACTTGGAATATGTACCTAATACACCGAAGGACATTTCGACACATCGCATCTAAGGGCTGTGAAGTAATCGACACATGGAAAAGGATAGAGATGCAGAGTGGAGGTCGCAGTGAACACGCACTCTACTTGAATCCTTCTCCACGGTGAAACAGTGGACTGTTACTGACAGTATTTAGTATTTGTCCTCGCTGGGAAATAAAGGAATGTGTGTTTTGATTGCAATTTAATTTACTAAAAAAGAGGTCCGACAACATCAGCTGGACACATCCAAGCAGTTTTGCGTGCTCCTGAATCCAGTTCAATGGACTTGTCTGAGGGAGGCGTTCATCAAATGTCAGCCTCCCGCTGTGAATTATGTACATGTTCCAATACTTCTCCCAAAGCCGTCACTCGATAACGTATCAACTGAGCCAGTTTCAAGCGCCTAACGCGCACCGATTCATTCACTCCAAGGTGGGCAAACAACCTCTGGAAATAACTTCAGAGGGCTTAATTATGACGCGTAAATGAGTGAGCACTAACACTTTGCAGCCCAAAGACTGTCGCGGCTCCTGTAAGCTACTCAGACGACAAGTTGTTCCTCTCAGACGGACTCTCCTGAGACTCAGACAGGGTGTGAATGTGCACACGGAGAAGCAGAAATAAATGGCATCAGAGAGGTTAAAAAATCTTTCTGCCAGAAATGAATCCTTTTGCAAAAAACTGTACTTTTTACTTTTAAGACAAAAAAATTGCTTGAGTCAGTCAATAAACAAATTGTCGCAATTAAAAAGTCTTTAGCATGGCTCTTCCAACACAACGTCCAACTCGGAACTTGGCACCAAGATGTGAGGAATGTGATTTTAAAGACAATATGTGAACAGAGAGCCTTATTGGTGCACAATAAGCTGTTATTACAATGTGATCCTGGAAATAGCAGAGAGAATCTGTGTTCATTACACGGACTCTAATGGGATTAAATCAGCATTTCACACTGAAATATCGCTTTTTAAAGCGGCCATTAATGAGACGCACAGATGTGCCGGCAGAGACGCAGATTTCAGATCAAAGCGCCTCTTTAAGACACCGAACGGTGCATCCGCTCCTGTTGTTGGGGGGTTGTGGGATTTGAACACACCTCTCAGTCCTCCTTCTCATCAGCGACAGGCCTCTGATTAGCGCGCGGCGGCGTGGCCTTCGCTTATTTTTCGGCGCGCTTTGCCAAACAATAATAAATCGTTCCAATCAGCCCGCTCGGCTGCCTTCACTGCGACACGCCCTGTGGAAAGACTCCAATCAGTTCCACGTGATTCTGAAATTGGGAATTGTTCTGCGGGATGAAATGGATTCGCAGAGTGCCGCGACTCCTCCCGCTGTGAGGACGTTTCAGCAATCAGACAAGAGAACGTTTCAGAGCATCGCGCCTTTAAAACAACAGATGCAATCAGTCATTTAGTCTCCTCCCCTAAACAGGAAGCCGGAGGGTGCGTTTGACAAAAAGGTGAGGAGGTGATTCAGCTGATTGTTTGGTCCACAGTCCTCCTAAACCCCTCTTTTTGTCGGATAAAATATTCAGTTTTGAATGAGATAAAATGCAAATCTTCTCAATACAGAAGCTGGAGCCTGAGCATGTTTTGACTGAAGCAATCCGTGGATTACAACAAAGCAAATTCACATTCCTCTGGTAATCTCTGCACCCCATTATCTGGTATTTACTCTTTGTCTCCCTCTGCTCCCGCGGCGCCTCGTGCACGTTGCAATAAAAAGGCCCCTTCTGGAGGACTTTTGTTCCAGCTCCACCGTGGCACATTAACTCCGGGCGGAGGGCCGCAGCGCGGCTCGGAGTACAACGCACCTCGGCCCGGGATGCCCCCCATTCCCCCCCCCCCCGAGTTAGTCACCCTTGCACAAAGCGTGAAGAGGTTGTTGACACGGCAGCGCTCCGGCGCGGGGGCGGCCCACGCTCCGCGAGGCGACCGGGTTCCCGGGGCGCCGGCGGAGAGCCGGGATGGGGGCGGGGGGGGAGTGTGCTCACAGTTTCGTTGTTGACCCACGACTCGCACCCAGGGACCGTATGAGACACAGAGCTAAAGAGATTGGCTCGGAAGCAAAGTTGCCCCGCTGGGAGAAGGTGATTACAGTTACAGAACTCTATTACAGTGAGTGCAGATTGAAAAGGGACGGAGGAGGCTGGGTCACAATGGGGATGAGAGGCTTACTGCGACAGGTTGCATTAGGGAAGTGATTTGGTGTCTATGTGAGTGTATGAAGTGACACACGCGCGCACACACACAGGCGCTATTACTCCCATCTCCGGCCTGATCAGGTGTTTTTGAGGAGAGATTATCAACAGCGTGCAAACAAGCAGTCCACTCTCTTCACTTCACTCATTCCGCAGACATTCCTGAATTATAATCTTTAACATGATCGTGTCTACTTACATGTTGCCTTATGACAGCAGAACATACTCTACATGTTTAACTGCAGGGGCCCGTGTGTTTAAGTAGATACACGGATTGATAACTACACACTTTTTATATTGTCCACATCATAATTTAAGCATGAAACTGACCAGCTACATGTTCCTTTTACAGACACCTCCACTTGTTAAGAAAACAAATAGGCAGATTTTTCCAAAATGTGGAATTATTCGGTTTAAATAGCTTCCCTTTTTAGACAATTTATGTACTTTTGATAATTAATGAATTAACAACACTGTGCAGCACAAATATGAAAAGTGGGAAAACAGCAGTTAAATTGTGTAAATGTGTGCAAACAGGCAAAATAGTAATAAATACACCCAATGAACAGAGCCTGAAAAAGTACAACCGAATGGCCCGGTGGGGGATGTGAGAGGTTGAAGACATCTTGGTCAGATTATTGAAGGTTTATTATTTTCCCCCGCGTGCAGAGAGGATCTTAATAATCTCTATTAACCAGGGACAAAACCGTCTGCTGTGCTGCAATTATTCCACCACGCCGTCAAATTGACAGACGACATGTCGAAACCTCCACCATTGTGCATGTTCACAGGAGTGTGTTCAAATACAACACAGTACAAATACATAACCCGGCAAATGACTGTTATTAGTATTTCTGCATGAGATCAGCTGTGGGCCGAGGCTTCCATCCGCACATTCGTTTGACACTTTTGTCCAAAGTGACCTACAATTATGGCACACAGAGCAGCAAACAAATTGTGTGGCTGCTCTCTTGTTCCTGCCTTATTATAATGCATTTTTAAGGTAGCACCTAATCTCGGGAGGTACTGCACTTACTACTTGCATTAACTCCACCAAAAAGGAACTGGAAGAAATGTCAGTGGAACAAACTAATGGCTTTTTATCAACTCAATACACAATAATGGATGCAGTCATTGTCCAAAACATGTATGAGGCGCATATTGCTGCATTCAGATGCAAGTTGTGCCAGACTGTAGAAATGTTTGGAGAAACTCAGACAATTAGAGGCCGAGAAAATGATAATGACGGCGCTACTGTGTCCAAACGGCAAGAAGAAATGCGAAGCGTCGCTCGGACTTTATGTTTCGGGACATTGTGCCAAGCGTTGTCGTCATTACCAATTCCTATCGGATCCCACTTGAGGCGGCGACACTTCTGCTGCAGAGAAGAACGGGGCTAAGGTTCGATTTCTGCATCTCTGGATGTGTGTGATTTCCTCCAGGAGCCCCAGTGGAGACTCGCTTGTAACACAAATAAAAGTTTGTTTAGTTTGTGCGGGGGTCGCACATCAGCTCCGCCTCCAAACATCAGCTCAGCCTGTTTGGAAATGAAAGACTTCATTATGGATTTTGGCTCAGACTGTACATCCATCTCCAATTAGCACCTCATCCCTCCTTGTCTACGGCACGCTATATAAAGCCAGCTATCCATCTCCGGGGCGCGCTCACCATCTGTGCGTGAATCTGTAGGCGTGTGGGTGTGCGGGGGCTGAGTGGATGTGATGTGAGGTTTTTTTTGCGTGTTTTGTAACCTTTTGAGCCTTACGGCTCCAATACTCTGGAATTCATGACCTGGGATTAGTGTTATGCTTAAAATGTGTATTAATTGGTAATTCATGGGTGGTTTTTAATGGCCAGATCTAAAAAGGTTGTAGATAATAGCCGGTTGTAAAGCAAAAAAAGCCCACATATAAACATACATAACACTTTAAATCTGCACTTATGACCATACTTCAAGTTTCTTTTCACAGCACTAGACTTTCACGGTTGTAATTAATGGATGGACAGGGATGATCGGGAAAGAAAAGAAAAATGTTTTATCATAGTTGATGACCTTCTAGCCTCCTTACCAAGACTGATCTGTGAAATAACATGAAAGCACCTTTAAGACGCTCCTCACATTCTCCACTGCTATTACATGGCAGTTCACATCCAATTTCACATCTTACAACAGAGACATTCTCCCAGAGCGGGGGCTCATTCTTTTGCTCTCCGTGGAGACGTGCATTTGTGGTTGTCATTCTTTAAATGAAAGAATCCATTGGATAAGTCGATAAAAAAAGCCTCGCTAAGCGTGCTATTGAGCAACTCCTATAAACGCACCTCCAGGTCAATTGTCATTGCAAGGATTGATTCGATCACTCGTTGTTCTTTTAATTGGCAGCCAGGCGGATTAGAAGTCTCGTACGGACTGCGTGTGCGTGACGTCTCTCTCACTTGCCTGTTAGCAAACAAATCGGCGCCCTTTCACAGCATACGTGTCGACATGTCACAGCAGAGAGAACCCAATGGTGACAATTGAATTCTGTTTAGGCGGTATTGTGCTGTTTTGTGTGATGTCGCACACCTTCGACCCTGCTGAGAAACTCGTTCACCTCGTTAGGAGCCGCTGCTTCTATTCTGACAGTCTGAATATCGCTTCCACATTTACATGCAAAATTAGAGCTTTCCCCTCCCTTCACGTCTCTGTGTTAAGTTTGGAGCTAATTAGCTAGCTTGACTTTTCAAAGTAAATTGAAAGAAACCCAACGGAACCCATTGATTAAACTGTGCAGATTAAACAGATGCCGCGCAAAGGGTTAAGTAGTGAGATTGACCGGCCAGATGTTCCTCCCCGTTTTCAGCCGTTTGCTGAGCTCAGCCATTCTCCTCCTGGAACAAGCTCCATTCTTTACGCCAGAGCGACGTGCAGCAAAGCAAATAAACCGGATTTCCCGAAGCACGAGAAGAACGAGTATGATAGGATACTACTACTGATCTACTCTTTCTGCCCCCCGTAAAGTCTCCAAAGGAGAGGACTCGTCTCGTTAATTCAACAGGTGAATGTTTCACAGGACCAGGCCCGCATGTGTGTTTTGGGGCGTGTTCGTGTCGGCGCCCGTTTAGAATCCCTGACAGCAATTTGTCGAGAGATTCAGATTAGTGTCGAGAGCAATTTGTTCATTATTGACGGTGTTGTTCCATCAACTTATTCTTCCCTCCTCTTCCTCCTCGCCGTAATTACTCCCCGAGTGGTCGCCGCTTCACACGTCACCATCATGTGAGGGAATTCGCCGGTGCCGAGGGCCTGGAGACACGGTGGGGGGAGGGGCCCATTCTTTCCTTTCAACCAAACAAAAGGCTTCGAGGGATCAACCTCGTCCACGGCATCATCTCTTAGGTTTGAGAATGCACCCGCTTTCCTTCCTTCTCCTTATTCAGCGCGGTGGGACTTAATGGAATCGTTGTGATGGTGATGCATGGGGGATTGTGTGAGGAGACAGATGGGGAAATGTAATTACTGATGTTTCAGGGCTTCGGGGGAGAAAGAGAGAAAAAAAAATGTCAGGCAGGGGAGTTCAAATAAACACAGACGGCGCCATTCGTCATCTGAGACACTCGTCAGAACGATTAAATAAAGAGTTTTTACATGAAACACTTTTTCTTAAAATTGTGTTTCAGCGCCGGCGCGACTGCAGCGCATTTTGTCGCTACGTTGGAGGAGTTTATGTTACGTAGTTCAGTGGGACCCTTTGTTGCTGTGCTTAATTTGATTCATTTTGAACAATCAATTTTACAAGCAATAAAGCTGCTTTAAAACAAGACGCCGATTTAGCCGGTTCTGTCTAAACTCTGCTTCCACTACTTGTCATCTCAAACACAACCACATTCACATAAACAGTGTGATGTCATCGATGCAGTAAGGGGTGTCGGTTGTTTACAGCTTTAATTCTCTACTTTACTGCTAATATCAAAGAATCAAAAAACACTTTTTCTGTGGGAGAAAGTATATGTCAGGCATTTGTTAAAATGTGCTTATTGGTTGTATTGTCGAGTGGAATGAGAAGGCCCCCGATAACTTTTATCATCTTGTAATTGGCACTCGAGGCCGTGTTAAATTGGATCTTGATCTTTGTCAAAGAAACTGCACCGTTTAACAGGTTGAATGTAGCGTCTAAACAAGAGAACATTTTGAGGATTTGTTTTGTAGCTGTGGCTCTTAACTGTGGACTTTCTTACATACCGCTTGGTGAGGCACGATGAAAACACCAGGTTTTGATCTGGATTTCTTTCAATTATCAGCAAGCCAAAAGACGGCTATCTAAGGAAGAAATCTTACAAATTGCTCCCCATGTGGCTCGAATAAAAAATGAAAACTTGCACTTTTGCAGCAGATAAAACATACATGGGAAGAAATGCATATATACAGTACACGACTGACTCATCAGATTAGCTGCAGCGTCAGCACAAAGGTCGCCCCTGAGAGATGTGAAATATGACTGAGCTGAATGAGGGAGGCCGACGCCGAGTGGGGGAAGAAAGGCCGGGTCGTGACATTGTCACTCCAAACCGATGACAGCCACCCGAAACAAGAAAATCAAATGAATCCACACACACTCCATTCCTGACTACGACAGGCTGCCAGTCTCCCCCCCCCCCCTCACCTTTCATCTGACATGTTTAAAGTGGCCGTCGGAGCTGCAGCCGAGCCGCCAGCTGTCGCTTCCCATTCGCAGCCTCCTCGCACCGTCATCATATAACCATGTGATCGACACTAGATTGTTTTTGGTCTACTAATGTGTGGATATTCCAGCTGAACGCATCTTGGAGATATGGCATAAAATAAGTGCCCTTTCAGAACAACATTTTGACGCGCTCGTAAAGAATTTATACGGACTCTCTGCGAGCATAAATCCTGCAGCAGCTGGAGGATCTGGGCTCAGAGCTCTGTGTTGGCGAGCAAACATCCTGCTGAAGTGTCCCTGAGCAAGAGACCCGACCCAAATGCTCTGCTGTACCTGCAGGAGGAAACGCCGCTAAGACATTATGAACAGAGTGTTTTCAGCGCTCTGGTTTCGCTCTTTGTCCAGTGAGCCGCTTCTTGATGAATCAGTGTCTAACTCGCCCCAACTCTGGGTATTTTCACAAAGACTGAGTAAAGAGGAACCAACGAGGCCCTGCGTGCCGACGGCTCATTGGCCAGTCGGAGTAATGGAGCGGAGACAGCTGCCGGGCCGCCGGCTGCCGCCGCCGCCGCGCACGATGCCGCGCACGATACCGCGCACGATGCCTTGAGGGGCAAGATAGAGAACGAAATCAGCCGCCGTCATTCCGACTCCATCATTCCCGGCCCTCGGTCACCCTGCCGGGGAGCCTACTGGCACGTGACTGAACACGCCGCTGGAACAAAGCAGGACGCCACCAGCCGAGACGCAGTGAACTTTAAGAAGCGTTTCGCAGCTCATTCCTGTCCGGGGGAAAGGAAGCGACGCGTTACAGCTTCAATAAAACCAGTCAGCGCATCCAGGGGTCTTCTCGTATCTCCTTAAGACACCGGGCGATCCCACGGAGAGTTAGCGAGGCCTTCTGATGGAACAGGGGGTGTGGAAGATTGTAAACTGTTTGCACCAAAAGAAGCAGAGAATCCGGACGAGGGTCTCATTGGTATGCAGGCCGTCAGCAGGGGACCCGGCTCGGTCATACCGCATGTATATTCATGAAGAGCAGTTCTTGGGAGGTGTGAAGAGGGGAGCCGGGGCGTCGGCGAGCAGAGGGTGCAATTAAGCGTGCGGCCGCCGCGCGCTCCTTCTTGAACCACCACTGAGCTCGGTGCTGCAGACGCATCGCTCTTCTGTCCTCCCTGGTTAATTCATACGCTCGTCCTTTAAACGTCAGAGGGAGAATAACCACTTGGGCTCGCCAGAGGTAGAAAAGAGCATTCATTCTTAACCCTGTGGGAGGAGCACAACCCACCTCCGTCTCGTCCGCCGCCGCCGCCGCCGCCGTCCTGCCCCCCGAGAGCCGAAAGGTCACCGAGCTGTCGGGGAGAAGAATTCAATACCTCAACCTTTCCAGCACGTCTCTATCCTCCGTGTCCCCGTCAGAGGCCCGGCCGCTCGCTGCGTGGACGGCTCGTGCTCGCTGCGTGGACGGCTCGTGCTCGCTGCGTGGACGGCTCGTGCTCGCTGCGTGGACGGCTCGTGCTCGCTGCGTGGACGGCTCGTGCTCGCTCACGTCCTCGCTGACCGTGAAGCACCACACACCCCAAACTGACCCGCCGACCTACTGATGATTAGTGACCGTTCATGACTATTGTAAATAGAGGCCGGCAGGCTTAAAAACGCCGAGTGTAACATGAACCGCTTCAGAATGAGTGATCGAATCAATCGTTATTGACTTTTTCATTTTCTGCTCGTGTACATGGAGAAGCTCCATTACAGATTTCTGTACTCAACTGAGAAAAGATCTTCTTCAAAATAGAGAACCAAGAATCAATTCAGAAATTGCTCACAGATTATAATTCCAACATTTTAAACATTGCTGTCACCAGCAAAACAAACAAACAATGTGACATTACAAACACTGTCGGTACCTTTCGGTTAGTAGAGGATACAGGAAAGATTTCACTGGCTAAAAAAAGATTATTTGAGTCAAGTGCAGCCTGGGACTTGAGTTGCATGAATATGCAACATTTTAGGATCCGATTGCTCTGCGTCCAAACCCCCGTGTCCTGCTTTAATGATATTGTTGAACCACCAAAAGACTTTTTCCCACAACGTTTGACACAATGAGCTCAAGGCTCTTCTGAAAGACTGTGATCTCCGTGACAGAAGGAGTCACGTCAGCCACAACTCGGTGCCACGTTGGCATCCAGAAGAACTTGAGCTGAGGCCGAGATCCGCCGAGTGGAACCGCGTGCAGCTCCCACGCGCTCGTCGGGGCCTCGAAGGTCTCTGCTGTTTAAAGGAAATGACAGCGGCAACAACACAGAGCCTTGGATGTCGCTCTTTGATCGTCGGGTGTGACGGCGGGCTTTTTACGGCACTTTGATAGAGGAAGGTTGGGGAGAGAAAAGTGTAGAAGTAAAAGAGAAAAAAACACAGAAAAAACGTCAACACAAACGCAAACTCCATTTTCTGTGAGAGGAAATGTCACTGTGAAGAAATGCCGAGTGCATTTGAAGTCTAAGCTATAGACAGCCAGCAGAATGCAGTGTTTTATACACACACACACATTTTATATATACAGTGCCAGCGCGTACAGTTCTCCTCCCTAAACCTCATCGAAATGAATGGGAAGAAGAATGGGTAGGCGCATAAAATATAGTATAACTATATATAATTTATAATAAAATGTATATACACAGTAAAAGTGCACATCCCAAATAAATCAAATTAAGAATTAAAATAGTGGACTTTCAAGCAGAAAATGTACAGTGCGGGGAGACGGAGTGGGTAGGAAGAAGGGAAGCTGGGGAAGATTGGTGTCACGACCTGAGGCCTGGCCTATCAGGTTACATCATCAAGCCCCGCCTCCGTTCCACGCCGCGTGAATGCGTGCCGCTTCATCAACACAAGCTGTCATGTTGAAATCTTTCCCCGCGGATGGAGGCTATTATCCGCGTTATTCGCACTCATTTCATTCCACCAAACCGCGCGAGCGCTGAGTCGCTTTCCTGCGCCGTCCTCGCCACGACCATCATCTCAATTCCACTTCTATTTTTGCCGCTGTGGTTTCCAATGCCTAATTACAGCGCTGCCACTGACCAACCCTCTGTGATCCATCCCCCCCCCCGGTGGAGACGTGACACTGACAGACGGCCACGCCGAGCCCCGCAGACGCCGAGTAGAAACCTCCCGCCATCTTTTTTATGGACACGGCACTGGGAGGACGGGTGGGATAAGCCCGTCTCTTCCTGACAATGGAGACGGTCAGAGCAGCCTAAGAAGCACTCTGTGTGTGTTTGCATCAATATCCCTCTCCAGCTGGGGAGGAAGTAAGGGAAGGGGGGAGGAGGAGAGGCGCTAAGCAAGCACAGAGGGAAATGTGAGGATTGATCCGGCAAAATGGGCGATCGAGCGGCATTAGCGGGTAGAGAGAAAGGAAGTGAATTTGGGGGATGACAGAGAGTGAATAGGAGAGAATGTGGGTGGCACAGGAGAAACAGAGAGAATTCCTGTGGGAAGGCCGCCGGTTCAGTGGAACAATGGGAGTGCGCAGCGGTCCTGATTAGGGGGACGAGGTGGGAGTCGACACTTTCTCTCCCCCTGTGATGGCTAATGACAGATAATGCCGGCTTTATACAACGTGCGGAGAAAAAACACCAATGGCTTCTTTTTGAAAATTGATACGAAAGAAACTGATTTTCTAAGTGTACAACAACATAAGACGTGAGTTGTTTTTAACCCCGCTTATCTTTTTACGGCTCAGCTCGGCACACCGAGAGTTGACAATCTCATTGAGGCCTTCAACACCTGCCCCCCCCCCCCCCCCGCGAGGGCTGAGAGAGGCGTCACTCCGTCACGCCTCTCTCTCCCCTCCCCGTCTCCAACCCTGCTCCTGCAATTCCCTCCCCGTTTCGTACCTCCACAGACTCTTCACCCTCTTCCTCCCTTTTCGCACTGGCGTTGCCAAGAGAAATCTCTCATTCGGCCCCGAACACGCGAAGCCGCTCACCCCGAAGAGAGATCGCCCCGCTCTCTAGAGAGGATAAAGCCTCTCGGTGCCTTCCTCTCCGGAATGCAATCTGTCATTTTCACGCGGATCTCGGAGAAGCACCGCAATCCATTCTGGACTTACGCAGCCGTATGTTCAGTATTTAGTTGACGCACAGATCTTGTGCCACCAGATCGCACGAAGCGTCGACAAAATATCTTCCTGTTTACCTAAAGGCGCAGTTCATTTATGTGGCTTTCTCCTGCCATGTGTCCATCGGGCATGGCAGCAGCGACCTGTCACCGGACCTGCCGATGAAAGGAGGATGAAAGCCACATTCAGGCGATAAGTGAAACCTGCAAGTCTACGAGTGAGTGTTCAAAAGCATCAGCGCACACTGTATTACAGTTGACCTCGCCAGCAAAAACAGATCACATTGTTCTGCAGTTTGTTGCTTTACCGAAAAGAACCTCTTCAAAACTTCAAGGCCGGTTTTTCTTTTCAGACCGTGTTCTCTCCAACGGTTCCTCTGCAGCCCTCCGGCTGTGGTTCATCGGTGCAGCTTTAAGCTTTTAAATCGGTCTTCGTTATCCTCACAAGTAAAAAAAATGCAAAAATTGTGGTTTTGTCTTTTGTAATTATCACAGGACCAGTTTTGAGGTTGAGCGGTTTGCTAATGAAGCTGGTTATGACTATATGAAGACTTGTTGAAAATTGCGGGATCCATCATCTGCTATTAGAACGGCCCATCACCCCGGCTGCTAATCTCCGGTAATGTCTCATTATCTGAACTTCACTCTGCTCTGGCCAGCTGGATCCTTCCATGGCCTCGGATTACTCTGATAAAGGGCAACTTTAGGGGGGTAAACAGCATGAATCACGCGTGACTACGCCTGAGGCGCGCGCACACACACAACCCAACGCCTACCCACCCGCCGCGTGGCGCGGGGCAGGTGGAGCCTGAACGAGGGCTGTCCGTCAACAAACGTGAGCCCGTTTGAATCCCTACGGCGTGGAGAAAATGTTGCCCCGCTGTGCTGAATTGCCAAACCCAGAGACGCTGCGTGAAATGGCTCGCCTCGTTTCTCTCTCTATCTTTATTGTGCAGTATGCCGAAGCGTCCCAGACAGACCTCATCCACACCTTGGGCTTTACATGAGTGGACAGCAGAAGAAAAGTGGGAGTTTTTAATCCAACATTACCAGCATGGTGGCATTGCAGTGGAAAATTACGTTTTTTTTTTTTTGCATGAGTGAGATCAAAGTCATTGGCCTTTTTCTGGCTTCGGTGCTCGGGATTAAAGTCTCCCTCTTTCCGGGGGCTCCTGATCGCTCGGCAGCATCAAAGCAAATAGCAAAAGCATCAGAAACCATTTGTCAACATCCCCACTTAACCAGGCGAGTGTTCGAAAAGGAAACAAACAAATGAAAAATAAATGCAGGAGTAGGTGAAATGAAAACGTTGAGATAGAAATGAAAACTTGCAGCAAGTTGGCAGGAGCCGCTGTTCTGTCGGCTTAGCAAAGATCCAGTTGGCAGCAGACCGCCTCTGCAGAGCAGATGGATTAGGAAGCGACAGTCCAGAGCACGCGAGCCGGCGTCAGAACGACAGATGTGTTGCGAAGGCCCAACACATGCCTGATGAAGGTCTTGGATTAGCCAGGACTCTGCGGCGTGGTGGGAGCTGTGTGCTCGCTGCAGCACACGCCGGGGGAATCCTGAGGCCACGTCCCGGCGTGGTGTAGCGGAAGCGTCCGGAATGCAGGAAAAGTGCGCAAACGCGGGCTTAACGACTCGCTCTCCGCTTCCCTAAAAATGAATTCCTCATTTATCCGCCCCGGTAGTCGGCTGCATGCATCCACGCGTGCATTTACAGACAATCTAATGAAATACTTAATAAAAAAAAAAGTAATGCGGTGCTGAGAAGAAATAGTGTTGTGTTGGGCTTTAAAAGGAAAAAGTCGTTTAATTTCTGATGTTCTGTGTAAGAGGTGAAATGAGTTTTTCTATCCTGTCCAATGAAGCTGCTCCGGTGACGAAGTACGCGCTTTAACTGGTCTCGAGCTCCACCACAATCTGCCAGAAAAAATGGCCGCGCGTCATGATGAAACGAGACTAACAGTAAATTGACAGATGACGTCACGGTCACATGTCACATGTCTCGACCCGGTTTCACCTGCCAGCCCAACTCCCGGTAAACCTACCCGGCGCGTGAGTGCATTTGGGTCCAAACCCCAACCGTTACAGGTGATGAGGTAAACGATCCTTTCTGTGTGGTTCCACAGCACGATCGAAAGCAGCACACGCGGCACTGCCAACTGTGACCCATCGCATGTCGCATCACTCATCAGCGGCGTCCGCTCTCGTTATCCGACATCTGTATCTTAATTAGGCAAAAGAAGACTAGATGGAAGAGATGCAGGTGGCTGTCCAGGCTGGCTGCTTAAGCTCCCAGGCAGCGCTTCCGCTCACCTTTTATTGGGATTTTATTAACTTTTATAAGGTACACGGGGCAGCGAGCAGCGTCTGTTTGGATTGCTAATGAGGTTCCGATGAGCTCCGGCATGCATCCTTTACGGGAAGGAAAATAAGTTTGTTTTTAACCCCTCGAGACCCTGCAGTCCTTTAATTAAACTCCACACCTAAACCATGATCCCGGGTCACGGAAGTATTTTACCCAAATTGCTGATAGAAAAGGAACTGATGGCCAACGTTGATCGATCATTCAAATGATGATAACAAGACAATCTGCTTTGAAAATAAATGTTTCCTTATTAAATGTGACAGATGCAATTATCAGTCTCCACAATATGTTAACTCCTTTTTCAATGACAGTTGGCGAACTGCCGCAGGCCTCCTCAATGCTAATGACCATTTCACCGTTATTATCCATTTTGTATCAGCAATTACTGTTATTAATCAATTATGCAAGCAGTTGGAGATGGCAAAGGACAACCGGTTGCGCCGATGAGTGTAATTGGTATTTTAACATTGTCTTTGTGGGCCGGACAAGCAAAGTGGCTCAATGACATTTAAATGTCAGTCCGACGGAGGAGTCACCACAGGTGTGTGGCTGCTGACGGAGCAGCCGGGAGGCCTGGTTCACAGCGGCTCACAACCAGGATTCCAACTGCAATCATTCCAACGAACGGCTTGTTATTCCGTTTACCGGCCGGTGTTTCTCATGCGGTCATATTAAACGCTTACGTCACCCAGCTTCCTGTTGGTGAGTGGGATTCTCAGCGATGCAGTAGGGGATGAAAAGTTTAAATCTAACTAATACAATGTCCGGACACGTATCAAAGCACGACTGAAAAATGAACGAGGTCGATGTGCCATCGCAGGCTGTTTTTGTTCAATTAGGCCGCATGAATATCTGATAAAGGTTATCAGATATCAGATAGACTTTTCACAGCGTCTGAGGAAGCTACCGCCCTTGAATGCACCGCAGGGGGGGGGGCGTCACCCTCAGTGGATTAGGTATGACATCATCTCTTTGGGGGTCGTTGGTGGCAGCTTATCACATCCAGCCAACATGTTGTTACGGTAAAATACAAAAAAAAAAGCATATATTTCTGTATTTTCTGGAGTGTGTCCAATAGCGTGGGCACACACAGGCTTCCTGTTGAGTGATACTCATCGCATCCATATGAGATTCTGGCCGGATCTACATCCTCCCGCTGTACCGCTCTATCGACATCCAGTCATCCTGACACATGTCTCAGTCACTTGGGATTAAAAACGAGACGGAGGTGATTGATCGTCTCCATTGTGAAGGATAAAAGTTTGTAGATGGCCCTGAATTGCACATGGGGAGCAAACCACAATCAGATATACAGTAAATTGAGTGCTCAACCTTTTCAAACCACCCTAACGGCACATCTCAGCTTCCCTGCGTGTTATTCCCACCTCTGCACACATTAAAATGGATGACACCTTCTCTAGTCTTTAGTAGCAAACTGTGAAGCGCCTGTGATGCATCGATGGAGTGACGTGGCAAACATGTAGCAGGCCTCTTTTTCTGTAAGGATCTTTTATTTGTGGAAACAAGCCCGCTGCTCTTTAAGGAGAATCCCGTCAGAAAGGCAAACTTGTGACGGGCAGATTTTTGGCACCAGCAACATGCGCCTCTGTTTACAGACTTGCGTGTAATAGACCACTATGTCATTAACCAGTCCATTGAACTGGCTAATAATATCACTTACAAACCAGTTAGCTTTTCCGTTCTATCATTTTCACAGTATGGGTTGCTTGCTGCTGTCATTTCTTCCCAAAGCAGACCTGGGATTTCGTGCTTGATTCAAATAAAAGACGGGAGGGGGGTTGCTTCCAGACTGGCACGGGGCTAGATGGGAATCAAGAGAATGTGGCGGGTATAGGGTGTAAAAGGGAAATTAAACCAAATTAAGAAAGAAACCAACAACGGCACTCGGGGAATTTCACCCCGAGAAATAATAATCTAATAATCTGGAACGCACAAGGCCCACAGGTAAGTTTACTGGTTTGAGGCAGGAGACGCCGTTCACGGTTTTAGAAAAATACAACTTTATTTTAAATAGTTTTTAAAATAAGTGCAATTTAATTTGTCCCAAAAGAAAATCAATAGAAAATCCATTAGAGGGCTGTGGCTGAGTGGATGGACAAGGCTAGGTGTAAAAGGAGGGGGACGTAGTGAACCCGCTTCCCAGGACACGGCAAACAAAGGGATAGGACACCACTAAAAACTAAAAAGACAAAAACAAATTAACATTTATAATAAAAGACAAACAAATTACAATAAAATAACATCCATCCATTAACGCGTGCCACTTTTAAACCGGCCCACCTCATTACCCACCTCTATACTGCTACACGTATACAATGTGAAAGTCAATTTAAAGAATTATTCAAATTAAGACTCTGCTCTCTGATTAAAAAAAAAAAAACAGCAACAATCTCTGTAACAGAACAACAAACTGATCTGTGCAAGTTTTCATTCTACATTGACACCACGGAGGCAGAGCATCCTGCTCACACCCAAAGGCTCCTTTCTCACAGTTTTTCTAATTGATTCCCGGGGGAGTCGTGCGGCATGTTGGCCTGAGATCAGAGATTAAACAATAAAACATTCCGCCAAACGGACGGCAAACCAAAAGTAAGAAGGTATGTAAACTAAATAAACAAAGTTAAAGGATTATAGAACGTCAGCAAGCTTATCAAAATACTAATAATTAAACAACGCTAAAGCACCTATCTATAATTCATATGTGCCTGAGGAGTCTGATACTGAACAAGCATCCGTTCCCCCATGAGAAAGATTCAGAGCTATTATCTTTGATTAATGGTTTTGTAAGCTTTGAGAGGAAGAGGGTTCCTCAGAATCTAAGCACTCTAAAACTGGAATAAATTGTCGTCTTCATTCCTAGTTGCTTGTGTGGGAGTCCAATCACAGCTCTCTTAAACCAGTGTATTAACTAAGCATAAATGAGTGTAACCCTCCTCAGATCTAGTCGCCCAGCTCGGGTTCTCAGTCTGCATGAAATCATTAACTTTATACTTTGTTTTCCTCTTTCACCAGTAATCCAGCAGGCCATCTGGTGCTGCTGGGAGGACGATCCAGGGAACCACTTGGAACTCCGTCGTGTTTGGGAATACACATCATTGTAATATATTAAGAAAAATATCCAAACATAGAGGTATAGACACTTCAAGGGTCACAAGATAAAATGTTGTGAGATGATTATCTTTATATGTAATTGTAATCCAGCGGGTTCCAAAAAGGGACGACGGTCTAAATTGTTAAATATTAAACAATATGCAATCATGCCAGTTTTCTGAGCACGTTCTTCCTCCATTCGCAGGGCAGCCGTAAACATCGACTGCTGGAGCAGAGATGGAAACATCTGTCACTGCAAATCCAGTACAAGGCGCCAGTGACTAAAATTAGACCGTGGGGGGAATTCTAGAATGGAAGCAAGCTCTCTCCCGCCTGAATGTTGGAAAATCTGTCAATTTGTGCAAATGCTAATAAAACAGAAAACACAATCAAACATGGGGGCAGAGGTCGTGTATAGCTCACACAGTCAAAGGAGTAGATGTGTGTTTCTGTTGATACATAATTAAAAACCTTAATCTGGAAGGAGAAGTCTGGTTTTGTATCTTTGTTATACAATTTCTTATTCCTATCACATGACCTCAGAGTCCCATCACATCCTCAGAGAAATGACCATTGGACTGGTTCTGCGGTCGGGGGAACGTACTCCAGAAGGTCAGTGGCCAATGATGGTGCTGGATGGGACGAGAGGTGGGGGGGGATATTCCCCCGCGTCCCGTCTGGCCCCGGTGAGATTACGAGCGATGTAATAGGATCGTCCGTTTTCTGTAATGGAGAACAGAAAGGCTAAACCCCGGCTGGGTCCCACTCACACACCAGATCACCACGAGGAAAAGAAAACACATGAAAAAAAAGCCCGACTGTGTTTGCTTGGAGGAAAAGGAGCTTAGCTGCCTACAGGCGCGAGCTAAGAGCACACGGCAGCGGCTCCAAGCCACAGAAATACCCACTGAGCCGTAATGAGGAGAGAATAGTCTGCGGCGGCGAGAGCTTCGGCCGGACTTGTTCGTACGGCGGCGGCGTCTAATTGGCTCATTTGCAAACTGATGATACGCATTCACAGATAACGGAGCATCTGCACCGAAATGCACGGCACCGCTGCAAGTGAACTATTACAAATTACATCGCCTTCTTATTGACAACTCAATTGCTACACTCCCAATCAGCCTTGAGTGCGGGATAAATGGTGCATGAACATTCTTTGTGTGGATCTCGATGTGCTTGCAGCCATAATGTCGAGAGGCAGAGTCTCTGATTTAAGTCTCTCGTGGCGTTTCTCGTGCATCCTCGGCGAGCCATTTCTTTTCAGAGTTTCTCCCTTGAGGATATGTGAGAGAAGCCTTCAAAAGGCTCAGACTTTGTATTGTCAACAGACGTTTTGTTTCAGCAAGGGAATTTTTATCAGAGGTAATTCCAGCCGCAAAGATTTATTGATCGCCTCTTCCTGCTAAAGGGTAGTGGCTGTCGGAACCAAAAGACAATCTGACAGTCCTTCCTCGCGTCTCTTCTCTTCTCACAGACGCAACTCCAGGTTAATCAGACCTTGGCCGACTATCACCCCGCTGGCCGGGTTGCCATAGCAACTGCATTTCATTCCTCAAACAAGATGCAAAGAAGTCAAGTAAGAAACTGCCGAGCTGTAAAAACAGGCAGACTAATTGTGTGCTTTTTGCTTGAATCCCTTTGAGTAAACCATCTAATCAAACTCAATGTGCCCATGTCGTCCAAAACTGGTTGCCTCCACCTTAAGGGCAACGGGTGAGTAACGAGCTCCCGGGAGACGAGCACGTGGAAATGCTTTTGTTCAATGTTACTCTTTCATCTTCAGAGGAAGGTGGGAGGGAGGATTCTGCACCTTTTGTTTCCACTTTTTATTCATTTGCGGCACCGCTCGCCTTTAAAGAGAAACCGGTTGCACTCTGACCCGTCTTGATTTCCCTGGCGTGAAATCATCATTGCAAACATGCGGTGTTCTCCTGAAGCACTACTCAAAGTCTCTTTGTGCACGGGGAATGAACTTTGCCCATTTTTGTCACAACAGAGAGCCAACGACTCTGAGCAAGAACTCTTTCTCCACACGGGATTCAGACTGTTCAACCTGTTTCCAACAGCTGAGCCAACGTGTGAATGGAGGTGACCTCCTGCACCGGAGGGAAGGCGTCTGTAGCCTTTCTGAAAACCTCCCTTCTTCTCCTCCGACCCACAAAGTATGTGAATTAGGTGGGAGAAAGGCTAACCAAGAGGGATTACTATGGTGGGCTAAATATTCACAAGCACGGACACGGCAGAGACGCTCATCGGTCCGCATGTACAGCCGTGCTTGTTTAAGTGTGGCAGCGCCGAGGTAGGTTGCGAGCGACTGCGGTCGACATTTTCCTCCCCGTCAGGTGCACAAGTCTCTTTCCAGATGAAATACAACTGGTTTGTTGAGGCTGGTTAGAGATCCTCGTTATCTTCCTCATCCTCCTGCTCCTGCGGCTGTTTGTTGCAAAGTCATTGGCGGGTTGAAACAGAAACGTTAGATTAGACCGGAGGGACACAAACTCCCTCGCGACAGGAGCAAATTGGGAATTGAAAGGGAGAAAAATCAATCATGCCAAAACTGTTATTAACAAACGAAGCTGGTGAGAGGCTCTCTGGCTTCTGCTGATTGTTCTGAGGACGGCGTCCTTGGCAGCTGAGGTTGTTTGTCTGACTGTTCAATACTGATTGCCACCGCCCAAAGGGGAACGCTTGAAAAACATGATTTCTGGATCTGCTAATTTTCCTAGAGACAAAAGAAAAGACGTTTGGACGTTACCTGAAAAACAGCTTTGTGAACGTGCAAACGAGGAGCAAAAAGAAAAAACTTTGACTCAAGTAGAAAACCCCCAACTGAAAAGCTCTGGACTAAATGTTGTACTGTATGACAGGAAACGCTAAATAAGAAGTGACAGAAAGGTCCTTGAACAATTGAGAACAAAGGAGAACTCGCTCAACAATGACACCTGAAATATTAACACGGCCTGACATAATAGATCGTTTGTTCCATTGTACATTACATATTTGATCCATGTGCTGCTGCTGGTGGAGAGCGGCCATCTTTCCTCCACAAGTCATCACCTGGCCTCCCCTCCGATCCATCTGTCTCTGACACACGAGGACACTAAAGCCTAGTTTATGCTTCCGCGTTTCCAGAGCGACGCAAGGACACGCAGACTCACGACCAGCCTGCGTGTCGCTTGCGCGCCTCTGCCTCTGATTCACGGAGGGAGATCTCCACAAACGTCGGTTTGCCGGTCGAGGGGAACGAAGTTGTGGAGGAGAATACGGGACAAATGTGTCCCGCGATGTAGCCCCCGGTGAGCCCTGCCGGGCGACCCCTTACATCCGCTCACAGCTGGCGAGAGGCTGGTCGGGCGGTGATGAGCAGCTGGCGTTGTCACATTAGCCACGACCGCGCGTGACCCCGGGCCGGCTCACCGAGGGGCCTGAGAGGAGGCGCAACAGGGGGCCGGGGGAGGATGGACGAGCCTGAGCTGGTTTGCGGCCAGATGCAGGCAGATGTCATATGCTGATTTGGACACACGGGCGCTCGGGGGGACTGTTATCTATAAAAAGGCCTCAAGGTCAAATGTGATTTCAGCAGTGCCCTCGGCAGGTAGATGTTAGTACTGACATTTACGCTTGCACCTGTGACGATGTTGAAGACGCTAATATCCACTACGGACATGTGAGAGACAATCATCCACTATAATTCTACTTTTATAACGCATGAAGGCTCCTTCAGGGCCTCTTACTCCAACAACTCGTTGGCCATGAGACCACAAATAGAGGTTAGTTATTCTAAAGCATGCTAGAATATCATCAACACCCCCCACCAACAGCAAACCCACACACGATGCGGCACGTCAGCTAAACTGGTTTGGAACCAGCAGCTGAGGCTTGAAAAGTGCTCTCGAGTCATATAAAAAGGTAGAACAGATGTTCCACAGATATCAGATAGCTGCAAAAGCTTCCTAAAAAAATTTTTTAATTAAAAAATAGAAAGATAAACAATATGAAAGACATTTACTGGTGATAACTTTGTCTTCTAATTTCAGTACAATTGGAAACCTTGGAAAATATTGTTTACCATTGTGAATATATATATATATAATTACAAAAAAGTACAAATAAGAACTTTTGTTGGTAAAACCAACAATGGAACTATATGTTTTAAATATGGAAATGAGATATGATTTAATGCTATCTTTTAGTGATTATCTTAACCCCCCCACACAGTGCATTGGGCCTTTCTGCCATTGTGCGCTGCACAGCCTCACAAATCAAAGTAAGTTAATGCAGCATCTATTGAGTAGTCCTTTGTATTACCCATCACAGCCTAAGGTGACAGCATGATCCTCCATAATACATAGTGTTGTTTTGAGGAAAGAGCAGGGGGGGGGTGTCTACTAATGCACTACAGAGATTTCGCCCACACAAGCCGCTCTCACAGCCGCCTCTAATCAGATTTGCAGATGCAGGGCTCCTCGCTCGACGAAGGGGCCGACCGCCCCGCGGACCCCCCTCCCCTCTTTGGACTGAAGTAACAGTGATCTCTCCTGACAGCAGCGCACGAGCGGCAGTCGCACTCACATGTCATTTCACCTTCGGCGCAGACTAAAAGGCTTCTTCCCATAATAAATGGCACATGTTGTGTTGATGAGCGGAATCAATAGCAGCGACACCTCCAACGCCTGCACGTAGCATGTAGCACGTAGCTGGTTTGCTGTTAGTGATTAGCGTACTTTCACGAGCATCCAGGCAGAACATGTGTTTCAGAATAAAAAGGCCGGTGTTAATGCTGCGGTTCAGTGCACAAACCAGAGGACGCAGTCGATAATTAACTTTTGTATTTCAGCTACGAACAAAACAAAGACAATAAAACTGAGAGCAACAAAGAAAAGACAAGGCAAATGTTGTTGGTACTTACTAACTGCAGGCGCATCGGAAACATGTAATTACATCATTACTTTTATTGCACTGTAACAAATTGCTGTAAATTTACGGTGCATTTCTAACGGTATCTTACAGTATGTCATAATAACTTTAACATAGTTACATTTCCATCCCTTGCTTGTAAATTAACGGCCATGTTAATAAACATGAATAAACAGTTAAAGCTGTCAATTTACAATAATAGCAGACTACCGTAATTCAACTGCTTGTTACAAATATTTTATGAAGTGGTGTAAATACACATACAAGTGCAGTGAATCACAATCCGTCTACATCTGTTGTAGGTTAATGTATGGAAGCCCATGTCAGCCACTGAAAAACAGGTCCTGTAAGTCATCATAATGAGGTAATAATGAGTATCATCATAATGAGAATAATGAGTTTCTCATGAGATACGATGATGACTTTGACTTACAGGACATTACTATACATGTAGCTGTCACTTTTATCCAAAACGCCCATGGTTTTTTGACATAATTGTATGTGGAGTAATTGGTGGTTAGGTGTCTTGCTCAGTGACACTTCAACTTGGCACAGGGAGCAGCCAGGATTCAAACCGCCAACCTTGTGCGGCACAGCACACCCTCCCTATCCAATGCGCCGCATTCGCTGTCGTTTCAGTGGCCGGAATGTAAAGATTATAAATATTTGTATTATTCAAAGTGTTCATTACCTAAAAGTCATTTGAGTGTTAATCGTGACCGACTGCTCCTGAACGTGACGTCAGACGTGTAATCTTAGTTCATCCAGAACGCCTGTCAGTTAACATCGAAGGAGTTTGTCATTGCCTCGTCTCTTCAAGTAACGTTGGTAAGTGTTATTTGCCTGGCATGATTAACATTCTCCTTCCTTACATCTTGTTGTCTTCCTCAACTTTGTAATTTTAATATTTTACCAATGACAGTGTTTCTAAATATTTAATTTTGGTTTGTTTTACAGAGGCACTGGATTAAGGACGCCAGCCTTGAGCTGCGGTCAATTGAAAGTGTTCCATAGCGTATTGTTGCAGTTAGTTTACCTTGTTCCTAATGATTTTATGATTAATTTTTTTATTATTGTATACATGCGGCATATTTTATGTTTTGTTCTTCGTTTTACAGAGGACTAACATTTTTGTCTTAAAGGCATCTAATAAACTCCAACCACTATGACTGAAATGAGTTTGGTTGTCTTTCTTTAGTTTGTGGGAAATTAAATGCAAAAGTATACGGTTATAAGTAAACGGTAACATTCTGCTATTTATAACACAAAAACAGTAATCGTATGGCAACAAACTGTAATCCAATATACGACAACATACCGTCAATTACGGTAGGGCACTGTAAAAAAAACACTATTGTCGACTGCCAGTAAATTGCAGTTAATTCACAGTAAAATTCGTTTACGGTAACATACAGTAATCCACTTTACGGTAACATCGTGTAAAAACCATTTACGTTATTATGCCGTAGAATAACAGTAAATTCCTGCCGTCCTTGCTGCCAGTAAAATACCGTTAATTTACGGTGAAATTTTTAGAGTGTGTGTTTCACAGTAAAGTGCCTAGTTCTCAACTTGCTAAAGCTAAAGCCAAATTGCCTGAAGAGCAGCAGCTACAGAGGCAGAACTCCACATCAGGACAATTAAACTGAGAGTACCTGCACTGAAAAGGTACATTACAATCATCTGCTGTAAAGGACAAATTCTGACGTTTCTGCTTTCCATTCATCTGATTTCCTTCAACTGTAATGAAAACATATTTCAATCATAGTCGACATTAATATTCTAAAAAGACTTTTCTAATCTCAGACTTCCAGCTTCAGGTCTGTCGTGTTGTTCAGAGAACATCCATGATTAGAGAGGATTTTTTTCATACATGCAATTGTATTGTTTATGTGTTTTCAGCTGTGATCTCTCTGAAACTAGACAGTTCGACCCTCTGGCCTGTTGCCCACCTGACCGAAATGTCAGAGAGAACAACTGGACCCCCCCTCTCTTCATTGGGACGTTTGTAGAAGTAAAAGAATAAAAATCAAGGTTTGCCGAGTAGCGGGATAAAGCAAAAAGCCGTCCACAGCCTCCCTGATCCTCACATCAAAACAGCGGCGAACCTTCACAGGATGTTGTGCAGCGCGCGGTGTAGAGCACATTTCCAATTCCTTCATCTCTCAAAGAACTGGAAGCTTTTTCCTCTTTGAAGAAATGATCCAATCTCCCGGAGCTCACGGCCGAGGTGGACGGGAGCGGATCCAAAAGGCAGCAGCTGACCCTATTCTTTCACAAGTCGGATTCATAGAGAGTTCCCGGCTGCCTCGTGCGTTCACATCTCCAAAGAAAGAAATTTGCGGGCTGCGGTGGTTTACTGGTGAACCTGCATTTTAAATGTATTCCTGCACACTTGCCAGGAATGTTTTTTGTTCGCTGTGTCTGCAGCTGACCAATAAACGTGCGTCGTGTCACAAGGAGTAGAAAATAGTTTTGCTTTTGGACACTTTGATTCCACACATTCCTCCGTTTAATATCCATCCAACTCGAAACCCCCCCCCCCCCCCCCCCCAAAATACATGTTTACATCATTCTTTGGAAGTGATTGATACGACAAAGGGAAGAGACAGCGAGATGAGGGAAGCAGCATCAATCATTATTTGTACAAGGTCACTGTGTGGACACTGAGAGGGGATCGTCCCTTAAATTTAACGTCCAGGCGAATTTAAGACAGGCATTAATTAACTTAACAAAGATTATTCCTACAGGGATCTGTATAATAGCAGTCTTATTTTACAGTTATATTGATTATGACTATTTGATTAGTTTTGACCTGTGGGAACTTATTATTATGCCCAGCCAGGGAAGCCGATTGAGACCGACGCTCAAGTGAAAAGCAGAGGAGCCTCTTGCTCCTGTAGGACGACGCTCTCACCCCCCATCTGCTGCAGGGACACGGTGTGGCCTCCTCGTGGTGATTAATGAGGTGCTGTCCACTGCCAGAACGGCGCCAGCGGAAAGGCTGTTCTCTGGTTCGCGTTGTGAAACCAGTTAAAACCCTCCTCAGAAGTTTCTGACGCTTTAGTACTCTTCTTCCCATCATGAAAGTGTCACTTTGCATTCTCTCTGGTGAACAGCAGGGGGCGACTGCTCTGCTTGTTAAAAGAAGTCCTCTACTTTTATTGCCTCAGAGAACGTTGTAGAGAAGAGTTCCTAGTCTTCAACTCATGGTGTTCACTTGTGTTGCTCAAATGATGGCAGCAATAACAGCTGAATATTAAGCTATACCATGTGGTGGGATGTCAACAGTTAGTCCGAAGCCGCGGCCCCTTCCTGCTCGAGAGCAGTAACCTAATTTCATCACGTGGCAAGTTGTGAAAAGTGATTCAAAACATCAGACGCTGTGTAATCACGGCGTGCTGCTGATTCAGACGGCGCGGCGGTAACCCCATCACGGATCTGAATATAGATATTTCATCTTGGCCGGATGCTTCCGCTTTGATACCCCTATGCATATTCATCAGCCCTGATATCCACCAGAAGGTTATTATCCATAAATGTCAGTGTGTAATTAATTAATCCTGTCTGCTGGTTGCTCTCCCAGCCTCATTAATGAGCCAAGTCCAGCTGATTGTATTCATATTCATCTGTCCAAACACACAGCTCTATTTCGGATTCGTATCGCAGAATATTTCCCTTCATTAGCAGCAGGAATCGCCATTTGACGGGCGAGACCTGCGATGTGATTCCCCCCTTCGTCTGCGTTGGGTTGCCGCGGTAACACGCGTCTGGGTCAGAAGAGAGCAAAGTTTACTCACACTCGGACGAGAGTCCACTTGGACGGGTAATGCGGTCCAAGGAGACAATTATGGGGGTAATTCGGTGCTGTTTAGTAAATTGATTTCTAAAGCTACCCCAGAGGCGCAACCATTACCGTTGGTTTGAGTTTTAATAAAAATCCAATATAAATTCGCACAAAGCGGAGATGAGTAACTCACACATTAGGCTAATAGAGAAGAATACCACAGCTCACGGAAGGTTTGCAAATAGCTTGACATACACTCCACCACACACTCAATTATTGGTGGGGTTTCTATCCGTAGGCTGCGCTCCGTTATCCATGGTGCTATTCTGCAACTGTAATCATCTATACCGGCTTTAAGAGACGTGTGGCCAAAGTGTGCGCTCAGCGGAAGGCCCGGCGCTAAAAGGGACAGCATCATAATTGGAGACGCACACGTCAAATCGTCAAACATCGGGTGAGTGCGAAGTATTCTTCTGCAACACATTAAACTGCTTCCCAGCAAACATCAGCGAAATGTATAAAACGCAAACGGAATGACTTGAACCGAGGACTTATTTTGTGTGACTGGGGCTTGTGATTGAAATCAGCAGTCGGGCCCGTTGCAGCAGACCACAGTCACCCGAAAAGTTTTAACAGATAGATGCAAATACGTTCTCCGGATATTTATCACTGAAGACAAGTATCGTTAAAAAACTCCTGGTGGTTGGTCCTTGTACATCGACGCTACAACACCGCCGCGTTGAGTTGGCATTCCAACAGGCTGCGGGTTGTCGGTCATAAACCTCGTGAGGAGAAGATGAGATCTAACGCGGGATGCAGGTCGCGGTGCGATGCGCAGGACGGCGCGTCGTACCTCCGGCTTCCACGCGCCGTCGTCTAAAGGGACGAGCGCGTCGGCCCTGCTGTCTCGGGGTGAATCCGGTTCGCTTCCGGCTTCTCCTGGAAGAAAGCTTCAAACTGTTAATAAAGTCTTTCCTTTTGTCATTTTGTCATATTTATGGGATTATCGCAAAAACACTGTCACTAAGCTTAATTGTGAATTATCAAGGGTTTTTTTTGTCCTAGAAAAAGACATTTTAGATACACGCAGATTTCACTGGAGAGCGACGGGCTCATTAATCCTAAAAGCACGGAATTAGCATGATTAGCTGATATTAGCTGTCTTTAATCCAGCTGTGTGTTAATTCACTTTCAAACAACTGTGAAAGGACTTTGGGAATTCAGAGTCGAGCAAACCTGGCTGACTTTCAAATTCAGGACCAAAGTTTCCAACTAAGCTCCTGTTTTTAAATGAATTGGAAGTGAACAGCCTGCAGAAAAGCTGTTAGCTTACCGCTGTTTAT
Organism: Gasterosteus aculeatus; assembly: GCF_964276395.1. NCBI lineage: Eukaryota > Metazoa > Chordata > Actinopteri > Perciformes > Gasterosteidae > Gasterosteus > Gasterosteus aculeatus. The sequence goes on from NC_135688.1 coordinate 27,971,962, forward strand.
CAACTGTTAGCTCTCTGTTAGTAGGCGAGCTACGAGCTCAGAGTAAGACGCACTGAGCTAGTAAAATATCAATTGAATTTACAACACAAAGCTTGAACTTCCTGCTTCCCGGAAGTGTGAGGTACTTCCTGTTGAAAAAGGATGTTATTATGGGACCTGGTCAGCTGTCTGTGACGTAGCACATCCAACCGCTCCACCCGAAAACAAGGAAACATTTACACTAACTGTTGCAAAATTTGATTTCAATATTTATCACAGGCTTTATTCATATGAAAAAGGAAAGCGCAGCATTTTCTTTCATAGGGGATGAAATCCATTCACTGCGAAGGAAAATAAATTCAACTGGTGCGCTGAAACGTCTCTGTTGCATGAAGAAGTGTGCTTTCATCCAGCACAAAAAGGTATTTCACAGCCCAGCTGTGTGTGCAGGTACTCAATTACGTCTCCTGTAGCTCTGAGCTTTATAATGAAAGAGATAAAGTGACCGGCGTCAGCGTCCCGATCTCCATCCTAATGTGTTTATCGGTGCCTGCCCTGAATATCAAAAGCCCTCGACACACCTCACGTGTTTCTCTTTGAAGGCACTGCGTCACTTTGAAAGAGTTACAACCTGAAGTAACTTATTCAGTGTCTTTGAAGGCCGCGCCTGCCGTGTGAACATAACTGAAGATCTCATCTGTCTTCTGCATTGTGTGTCTGTTCCCTCCAGAGCTGTTGGGACAGCACCAGGTTCACATCAGGTTAATGTTTGGTTGCTTTTAATAAGAAACGCAGAGGTGACGCGGCTTTCTTTTCATTCCCCAGCTAGTTTTCTTCCACTCTTCCGTATTAACCGCTCCCAAAGAAGCCTCCAAATGACCTCATCTTGAATTCATAAAGCATAAGTCAGCGAGTTATTGAAGGTATTAGGAATTCTCAGTCCCTCCTCTTTTCTTGTCAGTTAACAGGGTCATGTTGAGTTTGACGGATGCATTCAGCGGTCGCCGCAAATGAAAGAGGACGTGGGCACGCAGTGCCTTTCATAGGAACGCTAAGTGATGCTTCCTCGCTGAACCTAGCGATAGAAATGCTTACCGAGTGCTACGGGAATCTGCTGAGTCAAACGCGGAGAAAGGAGCGCTCACCTTTTCAACTCTTCATGCAGGTCCTGAGGGAGCCGTTCTGCTTTTAGCATTTAGATATCTGCATCCGTCCTTCATCTCGCGGCTTCACCTGCCACGTGACCAAACCCGTTACCATATGACGTGTCGAAACAACACCCATCTTCAAGCAGTAACCGCCAGAGGTCAGAGGTGACGCAAGCTCTGCCCCGGTGCAACTTTAACCTCCAAATGAGTTATATGTACCTGATTACATGTCAACAGCTACAGGGAACCTTCTCAGCACGGACGTATGGTCTCAGGAGGCTGTAAATGGTCCGAAGTGTAACGAAGGGTGCAAAAATACTTCCCCGTGGAACGAGGATTGGTGGATGCACAGACCGCTCCCCTCGCTGCTGGGACGGCCTGAAATTAAGCAGATTATGGAGGCAGAGGGATGGTACCTGCCAAAAAAAGCCCCCATGTGGAGGAACTTTTAATTCAGGAGTGGAACCTCCACAATGGCGGGGAGTTCTGTTCTATTTGGGATTAGGGCGCTGTTGGGGCACCGTATCACGGGAGTCCTCGCCAACGGAGAGATTTGGGGGGAAATATCACCTGAAGGCTGACTGCGCAATCTGTGACTTCCCAGCGGCGTTCAATGCACCCAGTGTGCGTTTGCTTGCGTGTGTCATCGGCAGTCAGACTACCACGTGACTGAAGCGAGGACTTCGGTGTCTCTTCAGCGGACTTGAACTGAGCACAAGGCGTAATTTCAACGTTGAAATCTGGTTGAAATGAGGTCTGAACGTCTAAGACCTCATTTCAGCGTCTTATCAACCGGCTAAAAAGTGGATGAACCATCAACGTGCTAAAAAACGTCAATTTGTTGATAAATGTGTCATGTTGTAACGTAAGGTTGAAAGAGAGACGATATTAACATTAAGATTTTCATAATAATTAAGGAATTTGTCGGCGAAATTTGGTCTACGCAAAGACGTGATTTCAACGTATTTAATATTTCACTTAAAATGCCATAAATATAAAACTACGGACTGTGTGCTGTTAATAAGATGTTTTTAGGTCATAGTGTTAAACATTACTTACGTAAATACGTAACTCCGCTCACATCTGTAACGCGCGAGTTCTTGGCCGCTTGCAGCGCTTCGACCGGATGCAGCACGAGGCGAAGTTTGTACGCAGCAGAGCGACATGAACGGGCTGATAGAACCACGACTACCGGCTCCAATGCTCTGTATTACCTGGAACTATAACCGGTTGTTTTACTTGTGCTGCCCACCGGATTCGGGAAAGACGGTCCTTTTTGTTAAGCTAGTTAGCGTAGGTAGTTTGCTAGTTAGCATGCTCGCTTGGAGCATGCTAGCGTGCAGCATAATGACCTGGACCAAAAGTAAACATCCCAATATTTGCTTAAAAGCAATGGGGGCTAAATACAGATTGTCTATAAATGAGGGATCTAATCCACCTGCTGCTGGTATCATTATTATTAGTCTATTACTGTCATCATGAACCCAAATGACGTGATTTCCCTCACAGCTTTCTGTGGGTGGTGGTTGAATCTGATGAAGGTTGTCCCTGCACTGGTCCTGCCTTACACCTAGCTTAATAATCCACAATGTTTGAATAATTTCTGTCATAGGAATTGATTGTACTGTACAGCTTTAAGTTCATGTTTAGACCTTCAAAACCTTCAGAATTTCAACCAGCGATCATTTCAGCGTTGAAACGACGTTTAAAAGACGTCTATGGCCCGCCGTTGAAAAGAGGTTGCAAATTGGTTTAAAAGTGGAGTTTTCTACTCGTAGACGTTGAAGACGTTCACGAATAGACCCGTTTTCAATGTGATTTATAATATCGGTGGTCAACTTACAAATGTGGACGTTGTTTCTTTTTAAAGCTCTAAAATAATGATATAGCACAAAGGAGAGGACGAAATATTACCGTATTAAAAATCACGCTGAAATGTGGTCTTAACATCTACGAATAGACGTTGAAAAAACTAACTTTTAAACCATTTTGCAACGTCTTTTCAACGTCGGGCATGGATGTCTTTTCAACGTATTTTCAACCAAAAAATGCTGGCTGGGAGGGGGCAGCTTTGGGGTTTTAATCAGTCTCTCTGGGTTTATTTTTTTTAATTTGAGTGAAGTCTCGTTCACTATGCAGAGGATTATAAGGAAGTATTCACTGTCCTCCTCGTGGTGGTCTGTGCTACTTTACTTCATTAATGCTCCCACTTCTTACTGTGTATTTATTTAATACTTCGCCCGGCTTCTTTTGTTTCTTACTATCACATTGGTGAACTGCGTTTATAGGTAGACATGTTGGTTGCATGAACATTTAAAATTAAACCAGTTTTTAGGTTGTTTACTACAATTCAAAACTTTTAGCATCATAATTATATAGAGTTACTGATGTTAGTATTTATTTTTTATATTCTGCTTTACTCTCCTAAAATGAGCCTTTGAATAAAAGTAAATCCCTTTGAAAGTAGCTTTGAAAAGGCAGAAAAACAATGAACGGAAAACCGCTTGCTTTCTTCTACCATGTTTATTTACAGCGGAAAATGTCAGGAGTCACAACTCTTCCACGGGTACGTACAGAGAGACATCAATAGTTCCCACCTCCTGCACAAAGCACACTCAGCAGGGACGGTCCCAGGGACACGGGAGCATGGGGACAAAGAGGACACACACTGTACACTGAGCTCAAGCACAGCTGTTTTACCCCTACAGGAAAAGGACAAAGGCATGGCGGAGGAGACAGAGGAGGGTGGGGGGGGTTTAGACTCATATTCAAATACAAAAGAACATGTACAAATTGTATAGCCTCCAGGCACTGTGCTCCCATATTTACAGGCATCGTAACAGGCAGCCGGACCCCCCCATGGCAGGACCATCCGTTTACAGGTCTATGCAGGTACGAGGGCTCATTGGGAGAAAACAAAGCCACTGCTATGACGTCTGGGATGAAGGGAAAAACAATGAGAGTAAGAAGTGGCGGGGGGGGGGGGAGGGGGGGAGTGCTGACTTAATCACCGCGGAGAACTACTTAACCAGTTCTGACCTGTCAGAGCGCACTCTGAAACTCACTCACAGCACTTGGACATTCATTCTTGGCACGAGGTCATCACATACAACTGAATAAGACCCGCAGAGCTGCACCATGAGACGGAAAGGTGTACTCACTATTGCACTTTTTATCTAATATAAATAGATAATTAAGCTAAAAATAAATTAAGGCAAAACAAATGGCAGAATACCTTTATTTCTAATCTTTCATTTTGGGTATTATTTGTTATTGTGAAATATCTAAATGAGCACACCTTCAAAAAGATACATTCAACAGACCTAGACGCTCATTCACTGATGTGCGCGCGCGCACAGACACACACGCACGCACGCACGCACGCACACGCACACACACGCGCGCGCGTATTTCTGTGGTCACTCCAGAGTTGCAGCATCCACCTGACATTCGTAATAACACACGTACGTTTCTGTCCAGTGTTGACTACAATCCTAAAACTACACGTCCCAGAATTCACAGCACCACGATGGAAACCCACATTCTGTGGCAAAAAGCGGCACGATCAAAAATCATCTCAAGGTCTCTGGAGCGGCATCGGGCCACAAGGGAGGGAGGAGAAATAATGGGGGAGATGGGGGAGGGGGGGGGGGGGACACTAACGCCGCGATTACAGTCTCCACTGAAACAGCGTGAAACGGCCTTTAGGGCGTGGATTTCCTAACTAGAAGAAGCAGTATTACACCATCACTGAACGTTGGACTAAAACACAAAAGAAAAAAAAAGAAAAGTACAGCTTTTCATCTGAGGAGTTTGTGGAATTTTGAAAAAAGACACTTCCTTTAGGGTATATTTACATAAAAGCTCTGTAAAATATTCTTTTTTTTCTCCCACCTATTTACAACACATGACAAGATCAGCGAGAATAGCAATCAGGAAACACTAAAAGAAATGTAACATTAAAAACAATCATGACACATATTGATTTATTTTTCGTCAGCGAACCTTTGCTCGGGTGTCCCCGCGTCCTGAGTCCTGCCGTTCACGTAGCAACGATCACATGACACCACTCGGGCCTCTCGTGGCCTGTCAATACATTTTTCAAGCTGCACACCACAGCGCACATCTTTGTGCGAATTTTCAACACATGAATAAATCATACTTATGCACATAATGTGTGAGAAAAAGCAACAATATCAAATGCTTTGCTAACTGTGGCGTGGATGCACGTGTGTGCTGTTCTGATCTCCCTGCAACACACTGTGAATCAGTTATGGACAAAAAAATACAATCATTGATCAAGAAGAGCCTTCCACTGATGCCATGTTTGTTCAGATCATGATACATGTGTCTAAAAGGTAGACCCTTTCTCTTTCTCTTTGTTATTTTTATTTACACACGCCTGACACTGGGGCATTGTTATAAACTGATATGGTTTTTTACTCCACTATTTTCAAGTGCTGTAGTTTCTCTGGGTTTTGGTGATCCGAAATGTTCTTTTGGTGGCGATGTGAACCCTTTTACTCTTTGCTGTCGTCGACCTTTGTGTGGATGCTGTTGTCGCCGTGCACTTTGATTTCAATCGTATCCGGCTTGAGAGACTCTTTCCCATTTTCTTCCTTCAACGGAAGCTTCCTGTGGTGAATAAGAAAGAGCAAGCAAGGAGAGAGCATAGAAAATCATTTGCGCGTTTTACATCAATGCCGGGCAAGAACTTTGAGCACACACACACACACATGTGAGCAGGCACAGACTTGTGAGTGACCATCTGGAGGATGTCTTTGCATGAAGCAGGCACATACAAAGATAATTAGTACTGAATCACTGCATGAGCCCGCCAGTAATCACCTTTTAGTGCATGAATCAGTTGTCCCCGTCGGGATTAATAAAGCTGGATTTATTTCACTTATATTTAAGTGAAAAGGCAGCGAGAGGAAACAAAGCCTCTGCACGGTCTTAACGGAACAGATTGTTCATGTTCGTGCCTCACTTTGACCTGGATGACCACATCGACCCAAAGGTACAAAAAGTCACGAGCAAACACTCCTTGGGACCGTTTTGCTGAGATGAATATTGAGGGGAAAGATCCTGGTTTAATATTGAGAGAATAAACACTGACTTTAAGCGCTAGATATTGTTTGCTATCAATATATTTAAGGGGCAAGTCCAGCATTTTTTAGGGTATTTGTTTGATGCTGTAGCTCCAGACTTCTAAAAAAAAGTAATTCTTTGGAGCTTCAACAACACATTTGGCCCCAGAAGTCTGGATATCTCATCTGGTGACCTAATTGAAAATAAATTATTTTTATAAAATTGCACCACGGCTTTATGGAAGTGCAGCATTGAATCCTCCGTTTACACGTTACCGGGAACACATTTTGAAGTGAGGAAAGTGATTTCTGAAGAGGCTTTATTAGAGGTGACCTGCTGTGACACACATCACACATAACACATCTGTAACATTTATATCTGCTTTGTTTTACCATAGGACCTCAATCTGTGACCGAAATGTCACTCTGAGAACATCAGTTCTGGCTTCACTCGGCCCTGTTGGTCCTGGTTTCTCACTGTTCTCTCAGCTTGGCTCATGGCTGTTTCCTTTTGAGTGCCGCCATCACATTTTTCAGACCGCGTCGACCTGAATAACATGACCTCAGAGCTGGAACCGCTTCCATTGGCTCTTGAGTCATTTACAGGAAAGGAGAAAAAAAGGAGACAAAACACACATCGGTGTGTTTTTAAGCAAGAGCCCTTTGATTGGCTGATTCTCTCTTCTGGCCTGCAGTAATCTGCACTCCGTACTCACACATCGAAGCTCTATCACAATGACAATATGGCCACAGGATGAAAATCTAAGCAGGAGGAATTTCAAGCTTTTTTCTTGTAGGACTCATACTTCTATTATAATTCTACCTTGTTGTGCTTTGACATTTAAAAATGCATATCATTAAACAGCGTAAATAAAAAAATCTAAATGAATTAAATGGTTCTCTGCCATTGCAGGTGGCTTTTTGTCTTTGTCTACGTATTTGAGGCATAAATGCATCTGCAGGACACACATGGTCAACGGCAGGGACATCTTGAGTCTCCTGTGCCTTTAGAAAGGACAGAGACAAACATTGAAAGTACTAAATATGAAGATATCGAGTTGCAGCACTCTTTGCACATCTGCTACTGAGCATCGCTTGGGCCGGTTCAATACGGGGAATCAATAAGCAACGGGCTTCACCTCATCACTGCCCGTCGTTGTCATGGTGTGTTTTTCTGATTCTGTCAGGAGATTGTGAACAAGGGGCGGGATCGCGAGCAGAGAGTGGAGACGTAGACTTAAACCGATCAGTATCAGGTGACCAGCTGACCCCTATTAGCGCACTTCAGCGGAGGGCTTCTCATTTCCAGAGTTGTCTTTTTTTTATTCCCAACCCCCGCGTCAATCATTCTGGACTACATGGGCCCCCTTGAACAAGGAAGCAGGAACCATCGATCCATCGGCGGCCCCTGACCCGGGGTTCTGCTCCGTCCCCTCGCTGAGCCGTAGAACTGAGAATGATTCGTATTCCAAAGGTTTCAACAGCAGCCCTGCTGGATGCTGCACTCCGTCCTGCACAGAGGAACCGGCGTCACGTCCCATTCGCTTCATGCAAACCCCGATTCCACGCAGGTCTCAACAGACGCTCTCGCCGCCTGATGTTTTCTTTTTCTTTCTCTCTCTCTCTCTTCTCTCGAGGACACAACTAATGCGTGTGCGATTGCGTGCAGACCAACAGAGAGCGACAACATGTCATATTTGAAACGTAGGCGACGCCGGAGATCGTTTTGGTTGTAATAAACACATGAACATTGTGGTAATTAAGAGTGATTCTACTCACTCCTCACACACGTGTCAATTGGAAATTAATGAAAAACATATCATGTGTTCTGCAGACGGATGACAATTTGACGACACGGCTCATATCCCGGCAAACACAAGCGAGAGAAACACCATCGGAAACACACGCCCTGCCAACATGGCAAACACCAGCATGAGAAACACAACAATCGAGTTTGTCAGCTCTGCACTGCAGGGGTGCTGATGTCTCACATGTCAGGAGACTTCTGATTGGTGTCAAAAGATGGCAAGTACCAAAAGGTCTTGTGAACTGGTGAAGGTCACAATGTTTTGATATTCATTTTTTCAGCGAGCATATGTTATCATAGCCAGCAGAAGACAGGCGCTTTAACTGTAAGCTACCGTCCTGCCTTCATACGGGCTTTTGTGACCCGGTCGCTGAACATCCGCACACAACTATTCCACAAATAGTTGGACAATAGTTCTGCATTCCAGTCCAGGCGGAACTTGTGCTCGAATCTTCTCCTGGGTCACAGACTGACCGGACGGGACTGTATTAGAACCCTGATGGTATCACTAGTGGCGCGTTTCCACCGAGCGGTACGGTACGGGTCGGGTCTGTTAACCATGATTTGGCGAGCGTTTCCACCGCCAACAGTACCCTTACTTGATAGGCGTGGTGTATTGCAGAAAGTAGTGATAACGTCACTTGATAGGCGTGGTATATGACGGAAAGTAGATTGACGTCATTCCATCGCGCAAAAACTGAAAGCTAACCGCAAACAACAACGGAGGACATACAGCCGATCCTGTTCTTGCTTCTCGATATGCGGCTGTTTGTCACAAGGAGACGACAATCTTTGTTTGAGCAAACTCCGGCTGTTGTGGTCTTTCCCCTTGCGGCACGCGCAAATGACTACACTCTTTCAACCAATCAACGCTCTGCAGTGAGTCTAGCTCCGCCCTTTAGTACCAAACAACTGTGCCAGGTGCCCCAACGGAAGGGTACCCAAAAAGTGGTACGGTACCATTCTCAACTTTTGTCAGTGGAGACACAAATAAAAGGGTACCGACCCGACCCGTACCGCTCAGTGGAAACGCGCCATAGCAGTTAATGTGACAAAAAAAAAAAACTCCAGACAGAGCTAAAAAACACGGTGACCTCGTCGCGCTGCACCATCCGTCGGCCCACACACTTCCACGCTCAACGCATCGTAGGAAACAGATATTTCTGCGGATGCAGAGCGTTGCAATGGCGTTAAAAATTGGCAACAGGCAACCAACAGTCTCCACTTGTGGTATTACCAAATGCCTCCACCCGATGAAGGCTGCAGGGTTCTGGGGCTTTGCTTGAGATGAAAGGTTGGATATCTGAGAAGAACCTCACCTGTTGAAATTGTCCCTTTTTTTATTGCAGTGCAACACTGTATTTCCGGAGCATCACTTCAATCTTAAAATTAAAATAATTTAGCGGGGAAAAGGCCTTAGTAGCAACGTGCACGCCGGATGATGCTTGTGCGAGTCTGACGTGAAGCTGCAGGCCGGCGGCAGCTCAACCCTCCGGCACTGAGAGCTTAGTGACTCAGCAAAAGTAACCCTCCCCCCTCCTCCCTTTGTCTTTCCCCCGTGCCCTCCCTCTGGATCCCAAGCACTGACGGTGCCAACACAAACATGGGACCGCCTGAGGCCAACGAATCAAACCTGGTGTGGACTAAATTAGGAACTCTATGGCACTTGGAATTTCACGGGGCCTTTCAATTGCGCGGATGAGAGGAAGGAAAAAGGTAACGCATGTGCTTGCTCTGACATGCAATCATGTGAGACGTTTGTGTGTCACTCCAACACTATTTCATGCAAAATCTACACAGACCTACAGAAATACAAACAGGAAGCATGGTAGCACACACGGCTGAGATTAAACACATGCACCTGAATGTGGACACAATGCATGCAGACCAGACTCTCCCATAGGTAAACGCACTGCACAGACATGTATGAGACGCACTGATGTTAGTGAAGAAGACATATTCAAAAACATACTGTGGTTGAAAAGGTGGTTGGGCGGCTGTTGTAGGTGTACCTACAGTAGATGGTACAGTTAAGTCTCCTTTTGCCATTCACAGCGAATGTGTTTCTGAAGATCTTAAGACTCTACAGGTTTCACTGAGCTATTCATGTCTACTTGAAAAGTACAAATTAATCTTTGCAGCACAGAAAATGAAAAATGACTATCAATTCATGACACCATTTGAAGAGGAATATGTAGAATTCTGTGACAAATTCAAATCATTTCATTTAGAATGAATTCTCAATGTCTGAGAAATGTGTATAGGTCTTTTTTGTCTGAAGCTGGATCGGGATTCAAATGATTAATGTCTTTGTAAAGATCTGTATCCCTTTAGGTCATTTAAGTTTACTCTAACAGCAGTTTGACCCACAAGCATCCAGATACACCCACAGCAGATGCTCCCTCTGCAGGAATGAATGACCTGGTGACTGACGAACACTGAAACACCCCGACTGCTACAGCCGGAATCACAGCCTTTGTGTTCAAGTTCATAAGGAAAAACAATGCGGAGGACTCACAGGTAGGCGGCCTTGCCCTCTTCTATTTCTTTGCCCTTGCCGCTGGTGGCGGTCTTCTTGCTGCACAGCGTGCGCGTGATGCACATCAGCAGGCCGCAGCGACGCAGGAAGAAGCAGCTGATGTCCACCAGCACCAGCAGCAGCAGCAGCGCTCCCAGGCAGAGGCCCACCACCGCCCCCAGCCCCAGGCCGCTGAACAGGGATTCTGCTGAGGCAGTGAAAAACACACACACACACGCACACACACACAGACCACAGGGGGGGACAAAACTGTTAGCAATATCGGTCCACGTGATGCATACAGAGGTCGGGGGTCAGAGTGCTGGTGGAGATCCAACGTCTGGCTCGAGGTTGTGAAGAGTTCATGTTATAAATCGAATAAAAAGAGATCCAGAGCAGCTTGAGGCAGGTGGAAAAAAACTCCTGCTAAACTGATGCTTTATTTGTACCGTCAGAAGCTTTGCAGCTTCCTAAATGTTTAACAGCTTTGCTCTTTTGACTAAATCCAAAATGTGAGTATTTTCCAAGACTGAAAAAGTGTTTTTTCTCCTGTATTTACCCTCCAGCTCTGCATCTTCCTTCTCCGTCACGAGCAAACAGGTGCAGGAATCGTGCGCGCGGTCCAGCTGTATTGTGCCACTCAGCATTACCACACTGATGCTTCAGCGCCGCGTCCACTGGGCGCCAATTTATTCTGCAGCTCGCAGCACTAAACACATTCACGCGGGAAGCAAAGTAAGTGTTTTCAGGGAAAAGTCGGAAAGCGCCTCAAAAACACACCGAGCACTCAGCTGGGTCGGGAACGAGCAGCGGGACCCGCACTCGATGCTGAAAGTAATGAGAAAATGAAGGTAGCGCGGCAAAGAGACGCTCCCGGCGGGCCCAGCGGAACGGAGCGGTGCCCCGGATCCCGGGGGGTTGAGCCAACGGAGCACAAGGAGCATCCGCTGCGGCGGCGCTGCCGACGGCTGGAGGTCAACGCCCTGCCTGGAGTAATCAGCCAGTCAGTGAGAGTGTCTGGACACCCCCACTTAAGAAGGCCCTCGTGTGAGGGTCCAGTATGCCGAGGCAAGGACAGAAGGATCACGTCGACACGAAGGTGCGAGCGCCCAGAGGAGGCCGGCCAGTCTTTAAAAAAAACACCCTCAATGTGTGTTTTTTACTTGAACTAGTCGAGACGTTCCTTTTTTTCGGGGTTATTTGTTCCCCTCGGAGGCGTGAGAGAAAAGAAAAGCATCTCCATGAAATTAGAAGGGTTGCCAGAGAAGGATTAAAACAAAACAATTTTAACCGCGCGTATGTCTCAGGGTCCTACATTTCCCACAATGCAGCTCAACAGTCTTTTATATGACCGTATTGCTTTGTGCTAAAGAAAGACATTGTAATTGAGATTACACAGGATCCTCTTACCATGGAGAAGAAATGATGAGCTGTAAAGTGTTAATGTCACTATGAGCATCGAAGCATTTAAGGTGTTTTTTACATCACATGTCATTTAGCTGTCGCTTTTACCCAAAGCGACTTACAATAAGTGCATTTCAACCACAAGGATACACACTCAAAAGAACAAGAAACAAGAACGTGCAATCTCATTAAATAAGCCAATTTACAACTTGCAATAGATAAGAGCCATTATATGTTTTCTATCGTCGTACTCGAAATGAAACAACAGCTATGAGAAATCCTTCAAATTGAAACTCACAGCTACAGTTTCACTTCTGCTCCATTGAGCCAAAACAACACATTTCCAAAGGCCGCTCCACACTGAAGGTTGCCACCGCGCGCCACGAACCAAATGAGTCTCAGTCACTTTGTTCTCGACTCGCAGCGGCGCCTGGCAGCGAGTCAACGCAGAGGCAGGAAGCCAGGGAGCGAGGGAACCACGTGGCAAAAAGAACTCCAATTAAACTCCTTTGCGCTCTCGTGAAGCCGTGAATGCGCCATTTGAAACCCGCAGGTGGGATCAATATTTTCCCACCGATACGGGCTAGTTCTGTATCTCACCTCCGGAGTTTACCCAAGTTAATTGTGCTGCCAAAGCCACAGATCCAGAGGGCGCTAAACAACGGCCCGAAAGCGAGTTCAGCTCAGCGCCCTTAAGCTTTGCTATCGCGGTTTACATTTCTGCACCTCATAGAGCCCTAAACAATGCAGCGCTTAACGTGATATTAGTCCGAATTCTTGTCTCATAAACAGGGGATCCTGTGATAATACGGTGACTGATGTGAACATGAAAAGCGAAAGTGTTTTTACTCCAGAAAAAGGATTGTATTAAAGTGTCACTTCAGCCCGACAGTGAGATCCATAAAACATCAGACTTTCATCCGATAAGAAGAATTACTCCAAAGGGCTCAGCAACAGCTTGACAGTTTGGGGTTGGATTGATACGTTATGCGCCTGTTAGTCGCTCCCTTCCTCGACAGCCGAGTGTGGAGATCATTTGAAGAACAGATTAATACTGAAATCCAGTAGAGAACAAAGAGATCAACTCAACAGTTTATTTATCAATATGGACGCATGGAATGTTATTGTGAGCACGCTGAAGGGCTTGGGGTTAGTTCCCTGTGCATGAAACTATTCTTCTGTTAAAGAATCAGGCAGGAAATAAAAACACGCTTCTGTTTGTGAAGTAGAAGAGTCTCCTGTGGGGGGTCGTGTAAAATGGAGGGAAAGGAAAGGAAAGTCAATTTAACGCAGTAAAAGCTCCAATATTGTTTTGACTGCCTTCAGTATTGAAGCGTTTCCTCACGGAGCGGCTCGGGTCTCTGTGCGAGGGACTCAAGGCCAAACAAGCAGCTTAACTTTTATATTCAGCAGACAGGGATGAACCACAGCCGAGCGCGTCTGTGGCCACGAGTCAAAGTGAACAGCCGAGGTCCCTTCCAGCAGCTCGCGTGGTGAAGTGGCTCATTGGATGGAAACACCAGCTTGTTGTTTCAATGCTCATTGTCTTGTTTTACGGCAATCACAATGTGATTAAAGTATTAAGTGTCACAATGCAGTCCAGATGCAGCGCAACCATCTCTGCATGGTTGTGCAGCCGCAGTCACTTTTCCCGCGTCTATTATAGCTTTATTAATCCAATTATGAATACATAATTGGCTTTTAAAGCACCATAACTGTGGTTATTCTTTGAGTCCCTCTAGCCTGAGGGTGTTGTTTGATGCTACCTGCTGTCATTTTAAAAAAAGGGCATAATTGAGAGTGCAGAGAGTGTGAAGTTGGGTTTTGCCGTGAAGGCTTCGTTTAAAAGATTCCTTCAAGGAGGATTTGGGGTGACAGCACAACATTGGCCTCAATCCATCTACTATACCGTGGCCGAAGAGGTGAAACATGCTACTCAGGGATTGTTTCTCCTAAACCTGCAACTCGCTGTGATAAAGTAACTCAATCTAGGATGTGTTTACCTATTTCCTTGATCCCCCTGGAAGACGAGGAGGAATCCACTCTCTTATCACCAGTGTTTCCCTGGACGCCCGGCTGGAAATAACCAATTTCTTGTCTGTGGGACTTTTCACCAACTGCGCGGCCGCTCCTTCTCATTTCCCCGCTCTATTAACCCTTTTGCTGACTCTTTCTGATTACTTGTTGATATATGGGCCCATTAGCGGCTGCTGGTCGCCACACATCTCACTTTGACGGGACAAACTCATCAGGCCCGAGCGGTGATCGCCTGTCCCTCGATTGCATCGCAGAGGAGGCGCCTCGATTAACGACGGCCCCGCGGCCGTCCATTGATCGGGAAGGTGGCGCCCGCTAATCGGCCGGGGGACGAACGGGAGCGTCTGCGGATTCTTCCTAAGTGCCTCGGGTTGTTGAAGGGAAGGTTTGTTTGAGGAGGACCTCGCAGAGTCAAACATAATCATTTCCGTGACGGAAGCCTTGATGCGACTCGAGTGCACTCAGGAGTGAAAGCCCAGGGAAAATACTTTAAATAAATATGTATGTCCTTAAAAATCAAGACTTCAAAGAACTATGGACCACTCTTCTGTAATTGCAGAGGTTAATTTCAGGAGGAAGACAAGTGTCGCTACCTTGATCTTTGTAGCTGAAATCCACGTTTCCAGCCACAGATTTAAATACAAAACAGCACTCAACTAAAACGTTTATCGCAGTGCTCGAAAAGCCTAATTTGAACTACTAAAACACGTCAGATGATCAACAGATTTTAGTGATGCTAAAAACCTTCCGAAATTGATCAAATAGACAGACTATGAGCAAGAAACTCTGTTCTGTCACCAAGCTCAATTCCCAATGTAGATTTTTGAAAAGTTGTTAATTTGTGTTGTTTCGTGAGAAACCCTGTTGAGTCAAAAGCTAATCCCGCTTGGAAAATACCCAAAGCATGCAGCAGACGTGTTTCCCTACGAAGCTCATTTGGCTTTGTAGTAACAGCTTGACTTATTTATCTTAGAGACAGAAAGCCTCGGCTCAGTGTCTATTAATGCACACGTGTGTTGAACGAATGTGCGCATGCATGGAACCGCTAACCACCATTATACTGAACAAAAGCAATGCTTCCCAGTGGAATAAAGTGGATTCATGAAGAGCCAAGACTGCTGGACTCACTAAACATCATTTTACTCTTTATTGCATTTCTTTATTACATTTCTACCCTCTGGATATATTTTCTTTTCTGAAGCTGTGAATATCAGATACTTGATTGACACCAGCAGGATATTTATTCAGCCAATGGAGAGTCCTTGAAAGGTATTGACTATAATAATAAAAATATCGAAAGGTTTGCAACCCAGATAGCCTGGGCAGTGGAAGATAATACTGTCAACAGCTGAGGTGATTGTCATGGATCTTTTTCATTACACTGCTTTAAAAACAATAATGATGTTAACTCTAGAAACAGGGGGGGCAAGGATCAATGTACTGACACAACACACTTTCCACTTGATTTGCAGGCACCAATTCCAGGAGTAGTTCCACTCTTTTGCATTATTTCATCAAGTGCTCCGATGAAGTTAGTGCAACAAACTCTATGACGGCGGTTTAAATGAAGGATGTTTACTGCGCTTGACTGGAGGGAGCCAAGAAACAAAACGAGGCTGATCCCGAGCTGTTAGCAGTTCGTCGGCACCAGCAGCAGCGTGAAGAAGCACTGCAACCAGAGCTCGAAACGTACAATTTATTCCAGTAATAGGCGAAGCTGACCGCGATCATCATCAGAAGATCCTGCCGTCGGACATCGATGCACCACATCACATCCCATCATTCTGTACGTGTTGGGGAAACCAGTGAGTAACCAGTGACAACGTGTCAGATACAGGATGTAGAAAGGATTAGATGGATACAGTCTTATATTCAAGCACCTCGTTAGTGATACAAAGCATAATTTATCTTCCACTGCTGCTATTCAATAGGTTGGTGGTTGCCATGGATACACACATCTTCCTGCTCCACCAGTTTGTTATTTAATTCATTCATCACTTTATTTTTCATGATGGATAAACTAACCAGTCAAGGCCAACTGTAAATCCTTGTGTTGTCATTCCCAGTTCACCCATTACTGGTCCAGTGTCTCAAAACACACCAGGCTTCAAGCTTTAGTTTAAATATCAATTCTCAACGTTGTTGTACGATGATATCTTTAAAAGTCCTGAACCCGAAACACCAAAGCTTCCCAATAATGTAATAACGTAGGTTAATATAGGTCAGTTCTAACAGCTGTAGGAAGGTGGAGATTGTTTAATAGCAAAGCTGCCGTCGATCCAAACGGCATCTTGGTGACAATGTGGTTCATCAGAAGAAAAAGCCACTTCATCAACGAATCGGAGCGATGCAAAAGGGCGCCAAAGACACAGCGCTGTGATGGCAGAGGGACAGAGCTGTGATTTAACAGGTGAAAAGAAAACTTTGATTTGAAAAGGAAGGAGAGTAAATTGAAGAGGAGCAGGGCAGTGTCGCAATCGATGGCATTTGTCTTCTGGTGAGCAGAGGCGGAGGAAGGTTATCCAGCCTGCTGCAAAGCAAAATAGGACGGAGGAAAAAAAGAGTGCAATTTCAATAGCCTGCAGGTGCACAAGACGGAGAGAATTGAAGAGCTAAATTGTGCGGTGAGAGAGAGAGAAGGCGCCTACATGGTGTGGACATCTTTTCTGTGTCGAGCAAAAAGAAAGGTTTCTTTTATTGGGTTCACGTTGCATAAGTGGAAAAAGAAAAGCCAGGCGCTGAATTGGAGAGAAAGTCTGCGATTGCAATCGGCACATATCCCTCATGTAATGTTGTTGATTGAGCTCTCCGGACATCGTCCACAACGAATTTGATTCAGTGGAGCGGTAAATGTGACGGATTCCTTTTCCGTCTGACCCGCTTGACGTCCCTGGATTACTTAAATAAACTAACGTTATTTTGCCGGAGAAATATCTAGATTGAGGCCGTTACTTCTAATGAAGATGCTGTAAACTTAAAGCGCCCATTTGATTCTCCCCGAGGGAGGAAAAACTATTTCCCTCCCCTTTTCACTCCCCCACCTCTCGCTCTTTCCTGCAATGCCCCGTTGTTTCCTAACAAGAGGGGACAGCCGGTCGAAGCGACCCGCTTTCAGCGCGCCGTTTCGCCATCTGCAAAGCAGCAAACGCTCTCACAGGACGTTTAGCCGTCGCCGCGGCGACAGATGCAAACACTCGTTCGACCCGCAGCGGCGCAAACAGGTCCGAGAGCAGACGCTGGAACGCCCGGGCCGCACATCACATTAGTATTCCAGCGACACGTGTGTGTGTGTTGTGGCCAGCAGGGTGGGCCTCTCCTCTCGGGGCCTCTGTGGGCCTGCAGAGAGCACGACAGTCCAAGTGGACGTGTTCTTTAGAGGAAAACACTTCATTCTGCTTCCCCAGATTCAAATTGCACTCAGCAATCATGGAGGGAGAAAGCCGCTTGAGAAGAGGCCCTCGATTTCTCCACCGACGGCAGCCTCCATGTGTCCCCAGTAAACAAGGCGGCGGCCAGACCTGCACTTTGAGGCTCGCTTTATCTCCACTGGTTCTGTTATTGCGGAATGCTATCGCACCATCCAGCGGCAACAACAAACCCGCCGCTTAACGCTACGCTTCAGAAACCTCCTCCAGGGGCTTTCAAAAGGCCTCAGATACCAGCCAGAGGGAAAGTCGATGGATTGAAGAGGCAAATTACAAGTCAACGCTGGCTTTTCATCACGCTTTTACCTGTAATGTCCGGTTTCTGGGGCATGAAGAACTGATAGAAGGTGGGCTCCGACAGGCCCTTGACGTTGCGCGCTGTGATTTCCACTTCGTATCTCGTGTTCCACTGCAGCGGCTGCAACATCGCAAAATCATTGGCCCCGGGCACCAGCTTGGTCATCCACTGTTCCTCTTTATCCTGAGAGGAGAGAGAAAGGGGGGAGATAGCGGAGGGAAATGGAAAAGAAATGTTTGTTACGCCTGAATGAATTACCACTTCAATCAATGCTCCTATTTCATTTTTGCGGCCAAGCATCAAAGGAGAGCATAGGAGGCGTTTCATTCAATGAAAAAGCCGTGGTTTTAATCTGCGGATTGGGAGAGTTACTTTAAGGGTGTCGGAACGCCCACACGGATGCACGTGCATAGCTTAAAAGAAAAGGTAGTGCTCGGTTTTTCATCGAGTCGAGTTCTCTGATCCCTTTCTGTTCCAGTCTTTTTTTTCTCCATGCTCCCATTCCTCACACCACTCTTTCTTTGCCTCCTTCCGCCCTCCCACTTATATTGTCGAGACATGGATGGCAAACAAAGGATTGAAAAACTGAAGTGTGCGCCCGAAAGCCCGATCGTGCTTACCATTTTTGCCTCCTTGGCATCATTTCCTCCCTACGTTAGAGGACAGAGAAGGCATGAATGTATTTACCATCTGTCTGGATTGTCAGGTGACTGTGATGAGTTTGTGTGTGTGTGTGTGTGTGTGTGTGTGTGTGTGTGCATGTTCCAGTCTAATCTGTTTGCATCCTGCATGCTCGCCCCTCCATGATGCAGCGGCGCGTGATTACTGGGGTGTAAAGCGCTGGCTGCCCGCTCGGCCATCAAAAGCCTCACTGAGACCTCCTAACCCGCTTTTCTGCGAGCTGTTTAAACTCGCTGTCACTTCCTCAATGAGACGGACAAGCGCCTGCTTGGACGCATCAGATCCACTTAGTCCTGTGGAGAGTTTTTGTGCAAGTGCCATCAATTCAGCCTCAGTCGCTCGCCTTATCTTGTATGTTTAAGCTGCTTTTCGCTTTTTTACACAGAAAATTCTGAAATGGATGAGTGAACTCTGACAGCTGGTGTGTACTCTTTTAAAATGTGGATTAAAAGTGGCACGAGCACATAAACATTTTGATTCTTAAGCCGAGTGGATTTGTGTTGTGGCAGCCTTCACCGCTACTGCGTGAAACACAAAGAAAGCTCGTTTAGAGTTGTTTCCACTTCAAGAAAAACCCTCCTCTAAGTTTGATGGTCCTCATTTTGTAAACGGGATCATGGACCTGTGGACGTGTTCGCAGACTTGATAAAGATGGATTCTGCCGTTTGAAATACTCACAGTCTTGTACTTGACGATGTACTCCACGATGGGCATCCCTCCGTCGTCCTGCTTGACCAGCCCCAGCCTGTAGGCCTTGCCCATCCCTCTCTGCCCGTGGACCGCCGGCGGGCTCGGCTCCCCTGTGGGGGGGTGGATACGCAAAACATCAGGTCTGTGTGTTTTCTCTGTGTGTGCATTCCCAAGGAGCAGGTGGCAGTGTGAGATATGAGATAAAGATGCAGTACAAGGAGAGCAAAGGTTTTAAAGGTATTGTGAGACAAAACTAATGTTGAGGTTCTTATTATTCACTGTATACTGCTAATTGGGTCTTCTTTATTACATTCCTTACATTACTGAGGCGCGGCTGTATAATATAAATTGCAAAAACACTTCGACCCGATTTACCGCCAACCTGCTGTTAAAATATTTCATTTTTAAGGTTGAACACAAATATCTTTCTCTTACATATTAATCAACTTCCACAGCTGTTTATGTGCGTTTACCGTCACATTTCATAAAACATACGACATACGGCTGAAAATGAGCATGAAACGCTGCCATGTGCCCCCTCTCAACAATAACCCCAGGTTAAATGCTGTAAAACTATCCTAGAAATGATTACACGTGGTTATGAGCTGGGGCTTTATGGACGTGGCTGTTTAAGTCGCTTTGCGGATCCCTTGTCGGGTCACATGGCAGCGAGTCCAGAAGCTCTCGTCGTGCAGAATGCGACGGGACTCACGGATGGGAATCGTCTGGAAGTTCTCCTTGTGGCTGAACTCTCCTTGACCCTTCCCGTTCACAGCCGCCACTCGAACCTCGTACGTCGTGTTGGGCTCCAGCCCCGTCAGCACCACGGTCGCTGCAGGGAGAGACGGCACCAGAGCTCACGTGGGGACCGTCACCGGCGCGGGTAGCGGAGTGCGTCGTTTAAAACACCGATGGAGAACAACCAGCCGACGGCAGATCACGACGGGCAGCTGTGGGTGGTGAGGACCAGCTCCGATTGGCCCCACAGTGCACAAAGAAAGCAGCTGGCTACACGGATGGGTCTCCCAGTTTAATGTGGGACAAATACTTCATAACTTCATAACCATTTAATAGGAAAACGAACATTATGCAGGAACAATAATTGGAGTTATCCTCAGATAGCGCGGGTTGTTGTTGTGTGAAGGTGTGGCCCTGTCCGAGGTGCTGCAACAGACCGGAGGAGAGTGTCCTTGGTTGTTTAAGTAAAAACTATGCATCTCTGACTGAAAATAGAGAAGCAGCTTCACTCCAGTAAAAGACTAGTAAGAAATAGTATGAGTATATTAATTGTTTTAATACCACCTAGAATTTACAGTGTAAACACTATATAGTGTAATTAATAACATGTCATTCCAAAGTTAAGTTTTAATAGACAATAAATTCCAAGGATAGATGGATAGAGACACAGCACATTGTTATAAAGGCAATAAGAACTATAGCAGCAGTAAAACCTTATTGTATTCACTCATACTGGTTATTGAAGAAAGTATTAATACTCATTTTTGCACCAGATTACAGATTCCTTATTAATATTCTACAGTCACTGGAGTTTATCTACACAACCTTCCCTCCTCAGCACGGCAGCAGAGAGCCGGCAGTTTAATGAGCTTGAGTGAAACGTGTTGTTTTTGTCAGTCTGCACAAATTAAACACTTGAATGGTAATAGGTGCTTTTGCAGTTCTTTAGTCCTGGAACTGAAAACAAATTCTGCAATTTGCAGCGGCGCTAGGTTACTAACCAGGCTATAAGCAGACGTTTCAATTTGGGCAAACGCATTGAAAGAAAACAAGTCCAGGCATCTCATTAAACTGTGTAATGATCTTCTGCTGAGGGCATGTGAAGTGGCTTCTAAGATTATAAGATACCACTTACTGCTTTGTAATTAGTCAAAACTCTTTCCGCTCAATTTTTTCTCTACTGTTGAAGTGCTACCTCTGGTTTAGCATTCGCCTCGCTGCGTCTACACATTGTAACTGTGAAATGAGAGATATTAGTGATAAGCTCTTCATACTGCTCAGCACACGACCTCCTCTACCTCCCATCCATCCATCCATCACCTCACGGTGTACTACTCCCCCGACCGCTGGCTCAGAAATCAATTTTCGGGCACCCTCCCCGTGAGGCGTCCGCCGAGATCATGTGACGCGCGCGACTGGTGGCGTTCGATCTGACGGGATGTTAATGCGGCACCGTGACGGCACGACTTTGCCGCTGTGTGAGGCGGAAGTTTGAGTGGAGCTTTTGGAACTGTGGGACACGAGCCTGAACAAAACACATCTCCACATGGAAGAGCCCTTCAGCTGAACGGTGAACACGACCCCCCGCTCACTCTGGATGCTGTGGGACCTGACGTCCCTCCATTCCTGGGAGCCGGCCTCCTTGTACTGCACCAGGTAGTAGCTGATGGGCACGCCGCCGTGCGAGTCGGGCTTCATGAAGGTGACGGTCACCAGGCGCTGGGAAACAGCTGAGAGGCGCACCGAGTACGGATTGGATGGAACATCTGAAAAAGAGACATAACGATATGGGTCGCGGCCTTTGAATTGCTCCTGTTTTAAAAGCTTTTGCTTCTTTGAGAGATTCTTATTTCAAACCATACATACGATTTGACATTTGCATTTTCTCACTGAGGATGAAGGCACTTTGAAGGCTGCACTCTGAGCCTTCTATGTATTAGATTGCTTTCATACTTCAAATCAAATGCCCGATATAAAGGTTATGGCTGTAGTACCTGAAAGCAATGGACTTTTTGTTAGCTGCAAACCAACAGTTTTCAGATTTTCAGACCAGTGCAGAAATTTTTGGTGTTGTAAGTTTAAAGAAGTGAGGTTACACTGGAGATTACCCATATAAAGTTTTCCAACTACGTTAGTGTGCGTGTGTGTGTGTACTCCCCTGTGTGTGTGTGTGTCCTCCTGAGAGTCTCCTGAAACGTTCATCGTTTCCTGCCAGACTCCATATTAGGTCAGACGTTTTTGCTCACTACTTTTCTCCTTAGCTCGAGCAATTCAATCTGCACTAAAGATAATTGGACCGCGCTACCGTAAATTAGGGGGCACTTCAGTAAATGGCCACGGGTCCGGTAAATCAGATGGTACTGTTTCAGATTCGACGGAATGGAAGTTGGGAAGTTGTCGTAGAATTGATCTTCCTGAGAATTGCAAATAAAGCTATTAATTAGTTAGCAGAGAGGTAGATGGTTACAAAGTGGTCGAACAGTTGTGTGTAGGCTCCTCAGCCACATCCTGGACGTCAAATGAAGCCGGCGACGTCGTTACATCGATCAAAGGGGGCCACGCCACGCTCGCCGTCCCGCACACTCACCGGCCTGGGCCAGGATGAACTCCTGGTACCGAACTCCGATGTTGTTCCTGGCTGTGCAGTTGTAGCGGCCAAAGTCCCTGTCGGACATGGGAGTCACCTAGAACCAGGAGAAAGACATTCTTCTTGTATACAGTGTCTTTTTTGATCAGAAGTATCAAAGAGTGTTTTACAATATCGCCAAAGCCAGGCAGAGACGGCTTTAGCGCCTGCTAAGAATCAAGAGCAGCATTTTCTCTGCACCTCTCAAATGCTTCTGTTTGCTCAATAGAGCCTATAATCACAGTTTGTCTCTGTTTTGTTTTTTTCTCCAGCCAACACTGCGACTAAATCCGGGATCTGGCACCACAAAGTCATTCGCAGCTCTCGACTCGTACCCACCTCCAGCACGGACTTGCCGCTGGCGCTGTGCACGCGCGTGTTGGCCGTGCCCTCCGCAGAGATGGTGAGGCGCTCTCTCCTCCACAGCATGGTGGCCGGAGGGTTGGACATCACGTCGCAGCTTATGTTCACTGGATTCCCCTCCCACGAGTAATGGATGGTGTGGTTGTTCAGGAACTTTGGTGTGTCTGTCCCAGAAAAACAGAGGCACCGTCTCCAACACTAGCCTTATTGATCCGGTAAATCTGCGCTAAACCATTACACAAATGTAATAAAAGAGTAATTGCTGCAGTACCAGGAATTTGTGGCAGCCAATTAAAAAAACTCAAATCAAAAGGTGAAGCTGTGCTGCATGATCAAAGGCATAAAGCCACTTGCTGGGGCTTAATCCAAAAATTCCTCAAAGAGTAAAGAAACAAGCATTTCATGTACACTTCTCAAACTCCCTCTGCAATGTAAGAAGAAAAAAAAGACTTAATTGAAGCCACCGCATGCTGGAGGGGGCATCTCCGTTACGATCATTTCACCAAGAATAAAAAAAAGGATGCAAGCTGAAGCTCATTTGCCCAAGCAAATAGGGAGAGCAGTAATGGACCATTGCGGTGGCGGGCTGTCGTGCAGATTTCTTCTGGCCCAGTCGGCTCGGCTCAATAGGAGAGGCATTATGCTTGTTGTATGCTCGCTTGCAGGATTCCATTAAAGAGATTGATGCGTGGCTCTCTGTCACAGGCGAGGACGCGTTATCCCCCTGCAGCCTGCAGCGACTTAGTAAATGAGTTCATTAGCTGGGTGGCAACGGCTGGCTCAGCCGCGCCGCACTCACAGCCGCTCCGTCTGCAGAGGGGGAGTCGTGCATGCTTGGGACTTTAATTTTCTCCCCCGCACGATGATTTCATGAAACAACTTCCAGAAATGTCAACTTTTGGACAACTATGCAAAACGAGGAATCCGTGAACCTTGAAGTTGAGAAAATTGCGGTATTTATTTCTTTAAAGTAAGTTCCCCGGCTCTCTACCTGTTTGTCTGCCCCCTCTCTTGCTGTTCTGAGCTTCGAGGTGGAAATAATGTCGCTTCCAAACAAATGCACTTTCCATCGGTGTCCTTCGGGCAACAGAGCCGCTCTCATTATGAATCTAATAATTCCGAGGCCAAAATGAAGATCTTCTGTTCAGAGCTCATTAGGCAGGGGACAGTCTGCATCAAACAACCAGCGCCGAGGAAGGGGGGAGTAGGGGAGCATGGGGGCATTACATCCTCTCACTTATTAACCCCTTCTGAAGGCTGCATTGGGTGACCCTGTGCGTTATTTATGATAATATAATGATCTGCGGAAAGAAAAACAGCCTCGATGTGAAAATGATTGTTAGAAACTGAACTTTTGAACTCCGAACTAGACTGCAGGGGAGCTCGCTTTGCTTTCCGGGTTGCTGATTTCACTGCTTAAGTGTGTGTACGCGTTTCATTTTCACATTAGGGATCTGATAGCAGTAATGGAAATGCAGTGTGGAGGAGTTGGTGGGGTTATGTCAGGCCACCGGGGCCCCAAAAGTACCAATCTAATTTATTTTATTTTGCCCAAAGACAATGTTACATTGCTAATTGCTGAAGATTCCAACTGTGCAATAAATAATAAGCACTGACATCGACTCACGGAACTCAATGTGCTGTGAACCAATGTAATTTTATTTGTTTATTAGGTAGGAGCCTCTGGTAATTGCAGATAAAGTAGTATAATTCCAATATCCATGAAAGATTCTCAGCTGACTAATTGATTTGTTCATTACAAATGTAGACTCCCGTTTGGATGAGTGTATGAGCTGCGTCGCCAGGTGAGACCTCTGCTCAGGACAGAGGTCGCCGTCTAATTAGCAGCAGTAAATGGAACTGGAAACACAGATCAGTATCACTCATACTCACACTCAATGTCCAGGAACATGCTCTTCTGATGACCTCCAATCCTGCTCAGGGCCTCGCAGTCAAATCGACCCAAGTCCAGGAGCTTCACGCCGCTGATGGTCAACACCGACTTGCCGTGGCGACCGCGGACCTCGAAGCGTCCGTCCCGACTCTGGGGACGCAAACACACCCGTTCACAGCCTGTCGATATGCTCCTCTGATTGGCTACCAGGCAGCAGACGGTCAGCTGTGTGGTTTGGACAAAGACTAAAGATAATTGTCATCCACATTCCTATAATTTCCACTAGTTATTGCCCGTAATAAGTGGTTTGGTTTGATGAATGAAACGCGTTGCAGCACAACGGGGAGAAGCTAATCATACAAAAGATTATAGTTATTATGCATAATGACAATTTCTTTTGCGATATCGTAATTGCCACGCATGAACTTGTGATTGTGCGACGCAGTGTTGAGATATGAAGAGGGGGACACAAAGCAAACACCACACGAGGTCTCCACTCCAGTCTCATGCACAAGGTTCCCCGTCCGACGTTGAGCGGCCGCATGATCTATTCGGACCCCCCTCGCAGACAACCCTCCCTGGTCCCACAATGTCGGGGTTAATGCAATAAACTGTCGATTTATTACAAGGTCATTACATCTGTATGAAGACAGATGGTATCAATTTGAAGCAACGGGTCAATTACAGCAGACGAGGCTATCATTCTAGTAATCGACATTCACTCTAATGGGAAAAAACCCGGCCTGGGAGCATCCGTGTTGCAGACACTATACGGCAGCAGCCTCCCAACAGATCACCTTCGTCACCCCGCAAAACTCCTTCTCTGAGGTCCCGCCCACATTTAATAAGAGCTGTATCAGGGCTGCAGTTGGGATTGGATTCGCTCGGTAAACGAGTGCGTAACAGTAGCAGTTTTATAAATACATATTTAGTTGCTTTGACGTCGAGCGGCCTGTGTGGACCAAAGGGGCTGCAGCAGTGATTCAGTTCATGCACACGATGACCAAAAAGGCGCTGGTTTGCCCCAGCGTTTCGTCTTCGATACGTATGCGCAATGAAGAAGTCGTCTTGGATCTCTCTTCGGCATTATGCATTAGGCAGCGGCATGAATAGGAAACAGAGTTTTAACTGAGTTCTTCTTATTATTCAGTCGGAGAGCACCGTGGGGTGTTTTCAGTGTAAGTACCGCCCACACAGTACGTGGCATACATTACAGAGTGGCAATCTCTCCTCGGCTGTTCAGGAGAGGAATCGCGGGTATCAGCGCTGGCTGAAATGTTGGCTCTGCTAAGTGGACCAGCTTGGATAATCGGAGACAATCATGATCAGGACTAGTGACTAAAAAAAAACTCCACATTGTTGCCACTTATTCAGTCAATTAAGTCAACTTCGATAAACAACTCAAACAGAGTAGAATAGTTAATAGTTATTCAGCTTAAGGTGTTACTGCAGGATTGCAATCAAATTGGTATTGTGAGTTTCCTAAATGAATTCAGAAGGTTGCTACTCATGCTGGATTTGTCCCATTTGAGCCTGTTAGCTTAGCTTAGCATCTGTGCATATACATATTTATAAGTAAGTATTTGGTAAAAAGGTGTGTGCACATTCTACACTCCTCCTCCATAGATTTGCACAGTAAATCCATGCACACCCAGAACCTTTAAGCGCCCCCCACTGCTCATACTTATTATGTGTTTCATTCTGTATCACACTCTTTTTGGGGTCGCTCGGCGCCTGCTCCAGCACCATCGGCTTATCGCTGCTCCCATCGCTGCAGCACCATCGGCCGATGAGGTGGAGCGGCTTTCCCAGGCCCGGCCCTGGTCTCTTTGTGCTGCCGCTGCCCACTTGCTCGTTCGGCAGCTGGGGTCAATGGGATCGGGAGAGTGTGTGCTGAATAGAAATGTGCCGAGGACGAGGAGGAGGAGGGAGAGAGGAAATCTTCCAGGAGGGAGCTTCTGAGTCAGGAAATTACTTGCTTACCCCCCCTCCCCCTCGTTCCAACTGACAGGGTCTGTCGAGAGACAAACTCAGCCCCTGAAGCACAGCCTGTTTGATATGCAGCTCAGTCCAACGACGAGGCAGGCGGCCAGACGTGAACACAGCGGAGAGTCACACACACACACACACACACACACACACACACACACACACGCATGTATCGGCAACTCCGTGCTTGCGCACACATACTGTAAACAGTAAGCGGTGAAAGGCAAACACAATGTGGAAGAAGAAAGAGGAACTGGCGGAGATGAAAAGAGAAGGAGGGCAGAAATATGAAACGAGCTGATATGAAAGCCCGTCGCTATCTGATCCACGAGAACTAGAAAAAATCTGGAGCTTTGTTCCTGTGTTATTTCCGTCTAAATGCTGGACTATTTTTCGATATTAAAAATGTCAGCGCTAAATGTCAGCGAGGCTGGAAACACTAATTCTTGCAAGCGTTGCGTATTCAAACAGTTGCGAGCTGCTGCTGAACACGGGGCGCTCCTATCTGCGCAACAGGGATTACCGCATCACCTTATCGTCGTGACAACGGGATGACATTTGATGACGACTGGAGGGCCAACAAGGGGCGGAAACGGTCCTCGCCTGGACCCCATTCACGACTTGACTGAGCTTCAGATTCTGCTGCTCTGGAGAGCCGGTGAGAAACGGGAAAAAAAGACGTGGGAGTGAAGTGTGACGGTCCAATGCGACTCCAAGCTTGACTTCTCAACGGGACCAAATAACGAGCAACAGAGCGATTAGAAGAGATTCTTCGTCTGCCCCTTCTACGAGGGGGGATGCAGAATATTGAATATTGAAGCAAAAGTACAAGTCAGCAGCTCTTCAGCTCTGGGATTTATGAATGAATGGAACCGAGGCGCGAAACAACATAATAATATAATTCAATTCTGTGAACTTGATCCCATTATGTTCTCTTACAGAGGGTCAAGGTGCTAGTTGGCAAGGAATGATAAGGACCAAGGCAGCATTGTGCAGGGAGTCAAACTGAGCTGTTTGAAGCGGAATGCCCCCCAACAGGAGAGGAGTGTGTGCAGACTGGATATGCAGATTGGAGAGCAAATTGAGAGGGGAACATCCCGCCTTAGAAGTAAATGACTGCGGCCATCCATCACGCCTCGTGCTGCTCCAGCCGTGTTTGTCTTTGCGTATGTTGAGGTGTCTTGGTTTGCACTACGCATTTCCATAATTGCATTTGCTGCGGGAGGCGAAGCACTTACTCTCATTTTCGGCTGTGATTTATCCACGCGAGCGATTCGAGCCAATGCACACATTCATTCATCTCCGCCGTGACCTTTTTTCTTCCTCGGCAAAAGAATGGCTGCCATCTTTGCTTTTTTTCACCTCCCCGTGTGAGAGCCTCAGTCGCCTCGCCAGGGCGGCTGTGATGGGAGTGCATCTGCTTTTGACATTGACGACAGCCCGTTTGAGAATAATTACGTTTCCAAGAGAATGTGGATGCAGCTCATTCAAGTCCTGAAAATACACAACAGCGTTGTGTATTTTGTGTCTTTTCAGTTTCTTTTCAGTTTCTTTTCAGTTTCTTTTCAGTTTCTTTTCAGTGTCTTTTCAGTTGCTTCCGTTGGACCACATGCAGTCAGGTATTTGGACTGTGACATCATTTTCAACGTCTGTGTGTTGCTGTCAAAGACAGGTAAATTAAAGAGTAAATTGAAAGTATTAACGTTTGTCCTGAAAACTTCAAGGTTCTTGCTGCTTCTTTGTGCACAGAGCTAATCAAAATAAATGCGCTTGCCGATTTCCCTTGAGATAATAATCTCAAGTCGGGAGACTTAAACACTCCCTGTAAGAGACATGGACCAAGGTGAATGCATTATTTGAGTGAAGCTGTGATTTCAACAGAGGGTCGAGCAAAGCAAAGTGAGAGCAAATCACACTGTACTAGTACAGATGTAGCTTTCAAAGGCACCGCTAGCGACACATAATAATTAAAACATTCCACGTATGGCAGGTTGGAATGATTATATCTGCTCATATTTTTTTACAAGGACAGTAATTACCTGTTCACGTTGTATGTTTCTTTTAGCACTCAATCTATCTAGGCTCAAACACTTTTTCCTCCCACGAATACAATCTGATGGTTACCATGACAACGTAGAAAGAAGAAAATGTACTTTTCTCGCTGCAGGAACATCCGTTTTTGTTAATGGACTAAGCTTTAACTTGGCCGGTTGTTTGAGCACACCTTCGTTTGACCAAAACCTTTTAAAACCTCATCAGCCAGTTGACATTTGGCATTTACGGCGTTTCCACCAGAGAATAAGGGAAGACACGTGTAAATTGTGTGTTGTTTTTTTCCCCCCACAAACCTTCCAAATGCACAAAGACCGCGGGTGTGTTATTGGCAAACTCTACTTCTTGTCCTCTTCTGTTGGACTGAAGACACACTGGTCTCCAGACATCTCCAACAACTCGATACACAGACATAAGTCAACAGTTCAACGTCTTAACATTCTGTTGATTATGCATCCAGAAATGTTTCAAACCATTGAACCCGTCTTTATTAGTACTGGAGTGAAATGTCTTTGTTACAACACACGTGTGTGTGTGTGTGTGTTAGCTCAGAGTCGACACCCACGCGCAAACAGCCAGGCGGACTTGTCTCTACCTTGTCTCCGTCCACGAAGGTCTGTCCATCGCCGGCTCTCCTCCAGGAAATGTCGGGCAGAGGCTCGCCCTCAGCCACGCAGGAGATCATGGCGGCGCTGCCCTCCACGGCGGTCACGTTCTTCAGCTGGGTGATGTGGGGCTGGACTGGAGGCCGCAGGAGGACCAAGGAGAGAAAGACAGGACGAGATACGTGAAGAGGAGTAGCGTGGAAGGCAGGGGCAGGGGGTGTGAGGGAGGACTGTGTGAGTAAAAGGGGGAGAGCTTGAGGGGAAGTGTCAAAGACCTAACTCACGAGGAGGGGGGGGGTTGAAGGCTCTACCCCGGTGGCTTAAACACAGAGCTGATGCATGACTTTGGTATTGACAATCATTGACACAGTGCAGTCGTACATCACAGTTTGCGCGTAGCGGGGAACCTGCCTGTCTGTGCAAAAACAAACTTGGCGAAAGTTTTAAAAACATTTTAAAAAATAGATATAGATTTTTGTCTGGAAAGGCGCGTCCGGCCCGGCATGAATCGGATGCAGAACGAGTGCCGCCGTAAGCGCGCGGCCAAGCGCGCCGCCGGGAGCCGCTCGCTTGCTTGCTCCACACCGCCTCCTGATAAAGCCGGCTCTGAAAACCCATGCATGGCAAGGCCTCAGAGCATGTCACATGAATCATAGATTGTTGTTGTCCCCCCCACACACACACACACAGTGCACGTCGAGCCTTAACGGCGTGCTTGCAGAGTAGCATGGCATAAAATCCAAAAGGAAAAGAGCAGTGAACGGGAGAATGTGTCTGCTGTACGGCAGGCTTTTAACAGCAGCCCGGAGGGATTTCACACGGCTTCAACTTGAGGGTGGAGGACTCATCTGTGGGGATTTGGGGAGCTTTTCAAAACATAGGGTCACACACTCACACACACACACACACATACTATACCTGCAGGGACCCTTAACATCAGATCAACGTTCTCAGCACAGAGCCCTCCATGTGCACAGCTGTGTAAGTTAACCAAAAATATTCCCTGCATGGTGATGCAACGTTGCAGCTGTATGTTTGCATTCTGTGATCTCAGCGAATAATTGAATTGTGAAGTGAAGTGCACTGTTTCCGTAGTCAGTCGCACCGATGGCTGAAACAACAGCAAAACATATGTCTTTTACTTTAACAATGGACCCAAATGTCCAACGGACACAGCGACTTGCATACGTGTAACAGTGCAGCAATGTGCCTGATTGGTTTGGTGCAGTGAGAGCGACTGGATTCATCTCAATTTGTAGAAGCTTTCAAACCTTCTAATGAAACTAAACGACTCGTTGAGATGGTTCCTGCGGAGAGGAAGGCGTGAGGAGCCCTTCAGTTCATCTTTTAAACCTCGAGGTGCTTTTTCTGTTTGAAATAGAGAAGCATGTGGGGACTTTCCCGGTTCAGAGACCGGTCTGAACTAGTTCTTCATCACCGCCTTATCTGCAGCCGTTTTGCCCCGGATGCCCTTCAGCATGCAAATATTAAATGGAAAACGTCTCATTCATCAAGCATGGTGCAAAACCGCTCTGCAGGGAACATTACTAATAACACATTATCTGAATCATTTCTGCTCTAAATGGGGAGGAACTGAGCAGGATTCGTCTGCTTCAAAGATAAAAATCCAGAATTTGACCTTCCAGGTATTTTATTATTTTCAGCTTGATGCTCAAACCTAAATGAGTTTTTTTGTTAAAAGAAGAATATTTTATTGTAGTATTGTAGTAAAAGCCATAATTATGCTTTATTGCAATAATCAAACTGCAAATGTTGTCAGTAGCATTAAAAATAGGCTAACAAAAGAAGGCCCTTAATAGTTTCATTAACTCATTGTTGGCTTATGACGGAACAAAGAAAACAATTAGTGGTGCCTTCTCGTCTTACTTTTTCCATTCACTCTATGTTCTTTCACAGCAACATTTGAACTTTCATAAAGCTCCTTGTGACAGGTACCAGAAAATGTAATATGGTGCTGACTGTATCTGATAACGATACGATGGTTTGTTGTCTCAGCGTCTCCGATAAACAGAGTAAATGTCAGAAAAGATTCTCTCCTGTCATCCCCGATGCCTCGGTTAACTCCTCAAAGCGGGTTTAAGACTCCACCATAATGAACTCTACGTCGGTCCGTGCTGCGCACTTTATTGTGCCGTTAACGATCCATAGAAAAAAACGCCAGCAGCGCGTTTTGTGTTCCACATCAGCAGAAAGAAAAAAGGCGTCCCGCCACAAGGTGCTTAAAGAATGAAAGCTGTGAAAGAGGAAGCTGTGATTCCCCCCTGACAACAGGTCCTAAAGACGTCTGCAGACAGACGCGCATCTCTGCTGCTTTGTAGGATACACTCCTCCCAGTGGGGGGCTGAAAGCTGCTGACCAACGGAGAAGAAGCGCCTCGCTCTCCAACCAAAAGCTTCAAGACATCTAGTATGCTGTTCACTCTGGACAGATGAGTAATTGTCATTGGTTTGCATGTAGAAAGGGAAGGGAATACCCAGAAGCTGCTACCGCTCTGAAAGATGAAAATAAATACATATTTCTTCCCCTTGAATCACATCGTCATTTGTCATGTCGTTCATCTCAATTTGGGGCTGAGCAGCGTATTGCCTTTGCTCATCGCCACTGTGAAACTGTGCAGCAACAGAAAGGAGCTAATATCTAAGCTTGTAATCTTTGCAATCATACAATTAGAGCTACAACAATTTATTAGCATTAAAATAAGTGGATCAGATGAGTGAAAAGTGCAAAACTTATCTTTAGTTTTCTGCTATTTTCTTTTTTTCTAAAGGCTAATGGAAACGTGTCTGACATTAAATATGGAGCACTGAGGGAAGAACACATCTGCATACACACCGGTTCATAACTTAAATGTCCTGTACTCCCCCCGCCTGTGCTGTCAAGGGTAATAAAACTAACTTACAGCTGCGGCACAGTCCAACGCACATCTCCTCCCTGCACACTTAACTTCTTCATTTAAATGTGCATTTTGAGGAACAAGCTCTTCTCACATCTTGAAAGGATGCAGGTGACGTGCACACAAATCTCCATACATTTCCATGAGCACCATCAGATGGATCTATGCGGGAACAGCCAGCAGGTTTATGAAAATATAAATGGAATTTCTTATAGTGGGGGAGCAGTAAATGAAATATGAAGCGATAGATGAGATATTTTCTTCCAGCAGGGATTCATCATATTGATGCAGTTGTTATGTTGTTATGGTTGAGGGCCGTTTGGACATCTGTGGTTTTGAAAAGCAATATTGTTATTTTTTCATGAACTGGAATGTGTGGAGGTCCTCACAATAAAGCTTTTTGGATCAACATAAAACACTGTTAACTGTCATGGGCAATGCCATTATACTTAAAAGCTTTGGAGGAGGTCAACATGGCAGATAATGTTAAATGAAAAAATGTTCAATGATGCAAAACATTTGTTTTATTTTATCATTTGAGGTTCTCTCTATTTTGAGCAATATGGATCCATCCAGATAGTTCTGTTTATCTCTGTTTAACTGCGTTATATTAATAAGTAGTCCCTATGATATTGTTCAAGTCAAAGTGAACATTTGGGACACTTGGCGGTGCTTACCGAACACTTTGAGGAAGACCTCCCTCTCCTGAGATCCCGCCTTGTTGGTGGCCTTGCAGGTGTAGGAGCCCCCGTCCGCCTGACGGATGTTGCGCACGGTTAACATGCTGCGGCCGCCGTCCAGCCGGATGATGATGTACTGCTCGGAGGGCTCCAGCTGCTGCCCTTTCCTGCCCGGACAAAAAGCAAAAGCGCACTCCGCCGGTGAAATTAGGGTTATGAAAATATGGCGAGCGACTCACGGCCGACGGCGACCTGCACAAAGTTCACTGTGCAGCGCGCGTCTGATCGTACAGATGTGTCATCTTTGCACTTCAAAAAAAGGCCAAAAAAAGGCGGCTTGACTTTGAAGCCATTTCTATCTCCCGCGCACACAGACAGGCCAAAAACACCACATTAGATAGAAACCCTACGTACGTTGAAAGCCTTTTTCCGGACAGAATATGACAGAAATAACAGTTCGATGCATCAATCGTAGCAAGTCATCACGCGGCTTCTTAAAGCTCGGGTCTCTCTCGTGGCTTAGTTCAGGACTGCGGCGCCCGATGACTCCGGGGGGGGGCTGCGGAACACGGTGGAACAGGGGGCGGATTTACTGTCTCTCTGGAGGGAAATTAGCCAGAAAAAAAAGCAACAGCTAAATTGATCCATGTCTGTATTTAAGCTGCATAGCGGAAGCATAATGGTGTGAATCGGGTTCCCTGCCCCCGCCGCTTGTTTATTTACCGCATCTTAACCAGCCGTGAAATCTGTCAGGTTACAG
Source organism: Gasterosteus aculeatus (assembly GCF_964276395.1). NCBI lineage: Eukaryota > Metazoa > Chordata > Actinopteri > Perciformes > Gasterosteidae > Gasterosteus > Gasterosteus aculeatus. The sequence goes on from NC_135688.1 coordinate 28,005,660, forward strand.
GGATCACCAATTTGGGGGGAATTGAACCACTTCCCCCTTTTTTAAACACAGATTAAGACAAACTCATGGGCACTTTCTGTGACATGCAATACAAGTACGCGATTAGCTCAAGGCTTGGATGTCTGTGACTCAGAGAATCAAGAAAACAAGATGCAAATGCACTTTTAAATTCCTCATTAGCTTCATGCGAGGTGGACAAATAACTATCAGAGCCTCTGATTTCATTTGGGTATTGTTACCTGCAACCTCCTCATGTAGAAAAAAACATTATTGATCTCATTTCTAAAAGCTGCATTGATATTTCTGTTGAATGTGGAGAGTTCTACAACAGCAGATTATTATCCACGGTTTACCTCAACTTTAGCATCTTCCAGCTTGTTTTAGAAAAATAGCTTGGATAAATCCACGGTGCATTTAGCTTCCGAAACGCCAGCTATTTTATTCAGGATTTCCCCCTAAGAGCAAAAGAATGAGTAAAAAGTTGAATTTATATTGTGGCTCAAAATGACTGTTGCGTTAGGCTCATGTGCAGAAGAAGAAACAAACTGTCTTTTTAAGACGGAAGCAGAGGTGACGCCAGTGGAAACAACGTGTTGTGGTTGGTAGATAAGTGGCCGGGCCTCCTATAATGACCAGTGCTGGTTGTACTGGCCGGATCCCACCTGAGGTTATATGTGTGAATGTGAAGCACAGAACAGGGAGAGAGATTGTTAAAAAATAAAATCCTTATGGCCTGAGATTAAAAAAAATACCAAGAAAACAGCCTGCAATATAAAGAGTTGCACTTTATTTCTAATCCACCCAAAAGCAGATTTAACCCAGCATCGGAGATTACGTATGACTACACATTCTTATTTTTGGATCATAATGCCGTCAATCTGAATCTGGCACCCTGTTTTCTAACCTTATAAGCCAGTGTGTAAATTGAATTGAAAAGCTGAGAAGCACAGAGCAGCGAATAACGCACAACTCTAAATATATCTAGAGACTCCTCTATATGATATGAGCGTATTACAGTCTACTCTGTGAATGACAAATGAAAACTAATCTTATTATTTGAGTTCTTCATACCGAGTGGCGAGTATGGCCGCGCCGCACTGTATGGAAAAGCGAGAGGGAGGATAATTGAAAGGCGTCGGAGGAAACACCAAAGCCGGGTCACAATAACTGGCGAGCCAAAGAGGAAATGAAGAGAGGCCTCGTCTCTGGAACGGGCCGCGCCGCTGAATGTCATTACACTGACTGACTGCTGACAGGTGGGCCATTACCCAGGATGCACAGAGGGCGAGGCGGACAGGGCGGGCGAGTGGCAGGCTGCAGGACACTGGGGAGGGCAGGACACCAGAAGCCAAACTAAACTGGGTCGTGATTGTTGTTTACGCCTAAGACGATTCCTCTGTTGTGAGCATTTTAATTGTGTAGTCTGGGATTGAGGCGCAGGACCTGCTGACCCGGGAAATGAAGGAGCACACAATGAAATGTTCAACATCAGTGTGGAAGTTCTCTCCAGACTCGACAAGTCCTATTTTATAAGCCTTAAACCAGACGGAAATACATTAAATACATTAACGTCATAGATGATGGGATGAAATTATTTCCTTCAGGTGAACAGGTTACTGATTTTTCGTAATCACCACGCAAAATGAGACGGAAATGGTTGATATGCTACCAAACAAATGAGTGAATGGAGTAATTATGTATCGACAGAGCTGCCTCGTGGATAGTCCCGATATGAAAGTCAAAATGAATGAATGCATCACCTCGCCCCCGTCACCACTGGGGAACGGCCGTGTTGTATTATGCATGCTGTTAAATCATTAAAATCACATTTTCCTGGTTTGCTCTGTTGTAGAAGACGAGGTAGAACACAAATGAGTGAAAGAACATTTCTGCTGCTGCGGCGGGGAAACTAAAGAGCAAGAGGAATGAGACTCGCAGAGTTAAAGTCTTCAAGCCTTCGGGGAGATGTCTCCACATCTTGTTTGTACTTCGCAAAGTGATGCATGTGCCGCTCTTTTTTTGTTTCTTCCTGGCAATGATTAACTTCTCACTCAGTGACGCACAAGAGAACCCCGCCCTCACTGCGTCTCGCATCGGTCTCTGGGAGACAACGTCGGGCAGAGTAATGGTTCGGTACCGAGCACCAAGTCACCTTAAATCAAAGAAAGTCTCGGTTTGACTTTTGCAGAACCTTTGTGTACACAAACGGGTTCTATGAGACATTTCAGGTTAAATGCAGCAACACGTGTTTGTTCAAGGTGATGAATGTGTACAGAAGATATCTGCTTGTGTGCTTTGTGATGAACATGTGGATCCTTCAACATCACTGTGCTTCTCCCCTTTTGTGTCCAACAATCTCTGCTGTATGTGAAGTGTTGGTGATATTTTGCATTCTAATGATGTATCATTGTGAAAAGTATTTTTTGAGCAACATTAGCTTTTTTTTATTATGGTGCCTCCTTATATTTTTAGTTTTTCTTCATATCCTTTGTGCTACTTTTTATACCTGCTGGTAACAAGCTCCATACCTCCACCTCCAGAAATCAGCCAGAGCACAATCAAAGTCCTCCCCTCTGCATTAAAGACAGCCCAACGTGGTAATTATAGGCAGAAAATAACCACTTAAATTGCTAAGAATGAAAGCTGAGTGTGGGTGTTCAAGACGTCCCACTTAAATGTTGCACGGCGTAATTATGTTGGATTCACGTTTGAGTGTTATTTCGGTTCATTATTGCAGCTGAAGTTATACAAAAAACTAATTAGCATTGTCTGACAGAATTATATTAATAATATTGATATTTGAAGAACAATGGCGCATTGTAATCAGCAGGACCTGCGACTTCCATTGTTCAAAGTAGATTTTAAATGTTTTTCCCTTGGTTCCTTCAGGGCAGCCATTGATTTCCATTTGATTTAGTGCAGCATAAAAAACAGTTTACAGACACCTGCGTGAAGCCGGTAAAACATGCCGCTTAAAACGGTGTCGGATCGTCAACATTTCAGACACTATTTGAAATGTGTCTGCTGCATTGTCATGCAATGATAATGTAACTAAGAGGTGTAGTAGCACCAAGTAGGTCAGGTTAGCTTGAATTAAATAAAGTGGTTTGAGAATGTTTGTGGACATATTTGGTTGGTTGGGAGTTGATTCACTTTTCTTGGTCCATGGGAACAAAGGGATGGTTCTCCTTAGTCCTGCCAACCCTTCTGGGATGAATGAGAGACCCAGCTTAGCGCCCGACATCAGCGGCCAACCCCATCTAATGCTCTTGTGACCTGAATGGATGCAAATCCCCGAAGTCGGGTTCCCAAACGCTTCCAGAGGAGAAATGGGGTGTAAAAGCAGAAGCTTCATGCCAATTTAGCTTTTGGAATGGAATCGCGCATGTGGGTGTAATGGGCCCAACGCCTTTTAACAGAGACTGAGGCAAGTTCTTAAGGAAGGAGGAGGTACCTGTGCCACGAGACCTGGGGGTCAGGAGATCCAGAGGTCATGCAGGTGAAGGTGACGGATTCCTGGTAGTCAGCCGTGGCATTGAAGGACTGCTGGAACACTGACAACACCGGAGGGACTGTCGACACAAGGACAGGAACATTCATTAGGGGACACGGCGAAGAGCACGAATTACTTTTAAATGTGTCTGTTGGGCCACATGATGAAAGCTCACATTTTCTAATGGATTAAATTGGCCTTTGCGAGTGGCCTGTAAGCGCTCGCTGAAAACACCACCACTGTTGGTAATCCCGTGGGGATTTCAAATGACATTTTGACCCAGCTTTGGTAAAAACACAAAGGATCCGAACACAGCGACGTGAAACCAGAATACTACTCGGCTAAATCCATACGAACAACGGCAGGACGGTAAATGCGGTCCGACATCAAAAACGTCTGTACTGGCTCCGAATAACAAACCGCCGCCAAAGCAAATCATTCTAAATATTTGTCCCTGGACTAAATGTTTTGTCACATCTCATGTTCTTGAGCCACGGGAATAAATAGCCCAACCAGAAGGTAGAGGTAAAGAGCCGAGGTCTGGGTGACTTTATCCGCACCATCCTGTCATTCAGCAAGAGGAGAGCAGCCTCGGCCTTTTATTCCGTTTGCCTCCACAGTGACAAGGGAGTGACAGCTTCATGGCAAGAGCATCATTTTATCATGCGTCTCAGTCCATTTCTCAAGCCTGCGCTCTCCCTCTATATATCTATAAATAAATACATATTTCTACTCCACCACGACTGCGGCTCCGTCCAATCTCAAGCACCGTGTTCTTTCGGTTTGGGAGGCGTGACCCTCGGACGAATGCACCGGCTAAACCGCTGAAGGGCCGAACATGTAACACAAGTACGGCTCATTGAGCAAAACCTCTTGTGCAGGGTGGAAGGGAACAGCCGGCAAACATCCCCTAACAAGGAATATATTCAATATTCAGCTGAACGCCGTTCCCCATCTCGCTTCTCTCATTTTCATCTCCTTCTATCCCTTGAAATCCTCGTTAAAATGAACATTTAAATGCACACACTAAAGCCCTGAGGTGTCGTTGTTGATACATTTTACTCGTCCTTTAATCCTTTCATGTCACATGACAACAGGTAATGAAGGGTCATTTTTTAATCTTTTCTCGTCGTGCAGTTGAAAAACATCTTCACACTGATGTGACATTTGCACGGGCGTTAAATGTGTGTTATTGTAGCTGGCAGCTGCACAGTGAGAGCGTTTCAGCTTTAAGATTCGCTTTCCTTGTTGATACACATCTAAGGTGTCACTCTGTGGGAAAACAAAGCTGACTTGTTTGATGTGAGTGAAGGTGAAATAGCTACAAATAAAGCGCTGACTTCTGAACGACAAAAATATGCCCTAAAATCTCATTAAAAGGGTGAAACACATGAAACAAAAATATAAAACCTTTTCCATAATTGATGATGAAGAATGGGGAGTTCTAATCAAAACAAAGCATCATCCGAGATAGCCAGTCATCCAAACACTGCAGTGCACTGTCGTCTTTGTGAAAACAGCAATTACACTCACGCCGTCTGATCCATCTGCTGTCTGGTGGCGTCTGTTCACCGTTTAGTTACTGCCACGAGCAAAGAAAGGGATGATTGTTTTCAATACTTTGAGAGTAACATCCACACATACGAGGAAGTGTACGCCTCAACGAGCGCACGCTCACAAGGTGCTGGAAGCTTTTCAGGGGTAAAAATGGCCTAAGCAATAATCAAACACCGCGAGTCCTCTGCCATCGTCGCGACTCGGCGAGCATCTGCCTGACACGATAACCATTGATTTCCACGCCAACTGATCCCCGCTCTCTCCGGCGTCTCGCTCTTCCACATCACTGAGGTTTGTTGAAACAGCGGCGTTAATGAGACGCTACGCCAAGCAGAAGGACTTCAAAAGAGCAAATCAGCAACCGGCTTTAAGCTCCCCAGAAGGATCTGGGCGAGCTCTACCATTTTCTTTGTGCGTTAGTCACATTCTTGAAACTTCACAGGCTCAGTGGAGATGAACGCAAGGTTTACCGACCCCCCCGTCAGCGTGAGCGTAATTTAATGAGATGCAAACTTGGCCGCGGACCCGTTTAAGTGCACCGGCGAGGAGCTGGAGGATTGTTTTCTGTTCCGCGCGGACGAAGCTCAGCGAACGGAGGATCCGGCGTGTTTAGAAGTGGTGAAATGTTCGGGGTAAGTGTCACAACCGGAGTGCGCCTACCAGATATTCAGCAAGCAACTGCAAACAAAACCTTTGTTGGGAGTGCTTACAAGGGATTTGTTTCTCCTTCTAGATTAGCCCACAAGCTGGAGTCAAACCAGCCCGGATTCATAATAGAGAAAGGAAAACGATGCTTATTCTCCTCCACGATTGATGTCACCGCAAAATACTCTTGAAGGACACAGCCGGTAGTTCCAACTGACAGCTGAGGAGGGGAAAATAGCTGGTCTAGTGTGTGAGTAAGTTAACCGCCAATTAATGAGAGTGTCTCGGAAGGGCACTGGGGAAACCAGGATGTTATTTGCATCCGTTGTCATGGAAACAAACTCCCGGGGTCATCAGGATGGACAGTGGAGAGATGCAATGAGCAACTCTTGGTCCTGTTCCAGAAGCAGTTAAAATCACAACTGGTGGTTTTACAGTGAATTTTCTATTCAGTTCTTGTTGCCATATCCTCACCGGATTGAGTAGAAGTAATACATCCAAACATGAAAATTCAAGTGAGTGATCAAGCCAGTTCGGTAAAGTTGTTGAAGCGTCTACCGGAGATAAAATATGTGTTTGTCTCATTTTACGAGATTCAGCTCGACGTCCAGGGATGACGAATGGTTGCGTGTCATGGGAGGAAGGACAAATGTGTCCATAATAAACTGAGCCAACCATCACAGAGAGTGAGCGCAGGTAACCTGGCTGTGCCTGTCATGTCAAAAGGCATATTGCATGCCGAGGTACAATGACGGGAATCACTTAATACACTCGCTTCTCTGCATTATGTTCTCGCTCTGCGGATGAACGGCTTTCTCCACTCCTTGATTATAACTTCTGAGGTCACGTCCATACAGACACCCAGCCTGTTTTGGCATCAGGCCGATTAGCCTTTCAGTGGGCGGCCCCCATCCTCGATGCGCCTCATCCTCATCTCCGGTCCGCTGCGGTGCAGCTGCTCGCTCACAGGCAAGAAAACAGCGCTCTTGTCAACTGCCCCGTGAATATTTATGACAAAAGTACACTAGCCTACTAACACAGTACTAAAGCAGCCGGGGTGGACCTGATCCCGAGGGGCCTTGTCTCAAGAACAGCATGACGGGTCGCTGCTACGAGCTGAACATAACTGCTGGACCTCAGGAGATCCTCGTTCTGCACCTCCTCCTTTCTTCCTCCTCCTGGGGTCTTCAGATATGGAGCTGTTTATATTTTGTCAGGGTGTTTATCCTACCTCGGTGCATCCCCAGGCACCACAACAGAAAGCAGTTCCCCGTCCTCAGCTGGAGGATGAAACATGGCGCCTGCCGCACTCATTGATATACCAGAGCCTCCCGGCAATCTACCCCGTCTACTTGGGTTCGGGGCCTCTGCGTCGTTCGACCGGTGCAGGTGGCTGTCGATAAAGTACATTCCCATTCCTTCGGAGATGCTCTCCTCTCCTCTGCTCTCGCTCCACCTTCCCCTCGCGACTGCAAAGGGAGTAAACGCGGCGTGTCTCTTCAAGCGACATTCCCCACAAATAGAACGGCAGCGGTATAGAGGGAGAACACTGTTCCCTCCGCAAAAACAGTCCTTCAGAGGAAGGGAGAGACTCACACTTCTTGCTTCAGGGCAGGAAACGGGATGAGCATTAAAGAAAGGCCTCGTTGTGTCGGGGATCATCTCCTTGGGGCTGCGGCTGTACAACAGATGAGGTGCTTTTCAAGCTGACGAAGCGGATTACAATACACCAAATCGTTGCTAACTTTGTCTAGTGTTTGAGTCGGAATAATGGACAAAAAGGAGGTTTAAATGAATGAAGAAAGTTGAACTTTAAGATGAACTGCTGAAGATGTGCCCTAGTCTGATGCTGCCGCACTGCGCGCACTCATTAAGGCCGGCGCATGCTACTCGTTTCAATTCATCGTTCTAAAAGCCTTGCGTGTGTTGCAGAGCAGTTCACCGCCAGAACAACAGGCGGAGTAACGTGTTTCTGTTGAAGACGACCTGGAGAGTCACGTCTTTGTGTGTGGAGGTCGTTGGTTGGTTTATTTATCATAGACTTTATTGCCTCGTGCATCGCCACTGCTGCTTGTCATCGCGGACACATTTGTCCCGTATTTTCCTCCACAACTTTGTTCACCTCTCAAACAGACGTTTGTGGCGATCTCCCTCCATGAATCATACTTACAGATTTCTTTCCGACAAGTTCTTCAATCTGATCCGTTCGTACACATTCTTCGTTTTAATAGTGGCGTATCGGGCTATGAAAATGGAAACGTGAGACTCCGTAAAGGACGCAGTTAGCGGCCCAATCGCAGCCTTGTGCGCTGCGGACACGCAAGGGGCTCTTGCATCTGCGTCGCTCTGAAAACGCAGAAGCACAAACTAGGCTTTAGTTCAACTTTTCTCTAAGAACCTGATGTTCTTGTTCCAGACCTCACGCTGTTTCTATAAATCACATTTAGACTTTAGGCTCAACTCACTAAATGCGGGAGTCTTAAGGGATTAGCTGAACGAAGCTCCGTGAGGCAAAGTCCACTCCAACGCGTCTCCCTCAGAGGCTTTTCTCTGCAGACCCCGACCCCCCCCCCCCCCCCCCCCCCCGCGCTCATGGCAATTGTCGTGTCGTTGCAATAATAGGTCGTGCCTCATTGGGCAGGCTTATTGGATCTTCCTCACAAGTGAGGTAAGTGGTGTGCTAAATTGAATGCAATTCATAGTTTTTGGGGCGGAGGGCCGCTCTGCTATTACATTAGGTGGGAGAGAGTTACATAGGCGGGGACAATATTGCAGCTGTTCAACCGTTACATGGCGCTCGTGGCCTGAGTGAAATCACATTTCAATCACCTCTGCGGTCTCAGGTGACTCGCTGTAAATGAGGACAAATGAGAAAATTAAAACGGCGTCACCGGACTTTTGGCCCACGGCACCAAAAGACAGCAATAATTGAAATGTTCAATCACACTAAAGAACACAGAAAAGAAAAGTTATCCGAGTGAGATCTTGTCGAAGCGGACGACTCCGCTGTGACGCGGCGGCGAGGCTCCGCCTTCACCCTGAGGTTCACTCCTCAGCGAGCTTTGCAGGTTGGGGAAAACAATGTTTACGGAGTGACGCTGAGCTAATTGCTGACCTCTTTACGGGAAGCACACGCTTTTCTACACTGAGATTGACTTTATATTCTGCATGTGACGTCATCTGTGTGCCAAACAACAGTCTCAGTCTGGAACGGGGGCTCACCGTTGACCACCACGGCGATGTCCACAAAGTCGATCTCCCCGCGGGCCTCCACGCTGGCCTCGCACCGGTACACGCCCTCGTCAGCCTTGGTCACCTGATGGATCTGCAGGTTGTTGTTGGGCAGCACCTGGAGCCTGCCTTCACAGCACAGGCGCGAAGAAGAGGAGGGCGGACGGTGAGGAAGAACAGTGTATGATTGAAAGGGAGAGAGAGAGAGAGAGGCGGAGATAAGAAAGTCAGGAAAAACGCAGAGAAAATTGCCATCTCCACTCGCCGGAAAGGCCGTCAATCTTCACTCGAGCACATTTACCTGATAAAGCGCACACAGATAAACACTCACGCAATTACCGACTCCACTCCCTTCCCTTCGCGGCCACTGTGAGATTGTCCAGGAGTGATGGGGCTTCTATCTCATTCCTCTCAAGCAAAGGTATTTATAACCACGCTTTGTAATTAAGAGTGAAATGATAAAAAAAAGAAAAAAGGTGTTTCATCGTGGAACCGAAGATTTGAATTTCAATTAAAAAACGTGACAGATTCAAAGGGTCACTTTTTCTAATAAGTGAGCGGGGGGTGCATTTTGTCTAGATGGAGGAGGGGGAAGTGGCCTAGAGCTGTAAATCAGGGTGGAGGAGACGAGGAAATGATGCATCCTTGTCCACTGGTTCCTACCTGCACCTGCCTCTATCGGAAAATAACACTGCAGTTAATCTGCTCTCTACTTCTATCGGCCTTCTTCAGAAATAGTGTGGGATTACGGGGGAAGAGCTTTGAAGGGGATATAGCTTTGGCTCAAATGGGACACAATATGATTGACAAGATGATTGTGAATTACTGCGGATTGAGTTCAGATTTGCCCTTTTGCCTGAAACAGCTCTTTTGAAGCGATGCATCTCGCGGGAAGCACATCCCGGAATGTCAGAGTCCGACCGCTCCGCAATCCTTTCTCTGCGTCGCTTGTTAACACGGTTTCCGTCCAAGTTCCACGCCTCCTCCGGGCTGATGGGATTTCTATTTATAGAATTAGATTTCCTTGTCTTATTGTGGAGCCACACAAAAGAAGGAAATAGCATTTCCTAGAGAGCGTTCCTTTTGGCACGAGTCCTTTCATGCAGAGACACAAATGGGCACTACGGGACTTGTAAGCGCGTTCGATGTTAATAACCAAAAGTGAATTCTTTTGAGATGTCTGCTTACTTAACTAGTATTGCCCTGATAATCTAATGATGGAATAATCAAGATTAGTTTCACAGTTGGATACTTGCCCGACTTATTATATCACAAAAAATGCCCCAGAGAATGTATTTGCAGCCTTAACATTCCAGTAGAACATGAATATTTATGACTAAACAAACAGCATTGGAGATTTAAACACTAAATTCTCATCTTTGGGTCGCAGCAAATGCACAACTCCATCGATCCATCCATGTTCGGAACTGCTGTTCCCATTCCGGCCTTTTGTTTTAGAGGTACCATTTGGACTAAACAAACAAATGTTGTGCTTAAAACACATTATTTGTATTCTCAACGGCACTATTAACAGGCAGAATGCATTTTCTCCCTCATAAAACATTTACAAAGCAGCTTTTTGGAGGACCTTAAAACCCACATATTTGATATGAAGGTTTCTTTGAAAGTTGGCACATTGCAGCATTTCTTACACAAAAGCCTCAGTTTCACGTTGCATCCTAAAAAAAACCTCGGGGTACCTCAAATCTACTTAAGTAAGTTAATCATTGCATGCAATTCCTCCGATATATGAGGAAAACATCCATATGAAACAATATCCCATTTGTTGGATTGTTCCCATCTAACGTGTGAGCTGTTATCCACCATCGTCCACCCTGACGCGTCGTAATCGGGCAAAGGCCACGCGGACTCACTGTGGCGCTCCTCGGTGATCTCTTTGTCCTGGTAGTACCACACCACCACGGGCACCGGTGAGCTAATGACGTCGCAGACAACCTCCGCCGTCTCACCGTGGCGGAACTCCTGCGGCGACTGGACGTCCCGAAACGTCAGCCTCTCTGGAAGATCAAACAAGATGGAGACATTCAGGGCAATTTATGGCAGGTCAGAACATCAAAAGGAAAGTAAGAAGGAAAAAAAATGGCTGTGCTTCTTCTGTCCGGTTAACTTTGATGGCTGTGCGGTTTGGAAAAGTCGCTTTAAAATAGAAACTCTTCAAATGTTCTCTCTGGGTCGAGACCCGGTTTGTGCTTTGTGCCATTTTTTTTCATTAAAGATGAAGGCGTCAGTGCTGGAATGGGCTCCATTTAAAGGCATGCATCCCCACTTTATACATCAAGGGTTCTCTTGAAAACTATGACTTTACTCTGCTGTATTATGTTGTGTGAATTATAAGGCCATCATAACAATGCTGATAAACAATGTTCAGTTGAGGACTTTTGGGAATGTGAATAATTGTTATTATTGTAATGCAGTTTGGGCAATAAACCCAATAGGGGCATGCATGTATCCATCCATCCATCCCAATATTCAGAGGTTCTTCCAGCCGTAGAACTGTGCAGGTCCAGTCGCCAAAAACTACACTAAGCGCAGCTGTCATGTGACCTATTGCTTCGCAATTTGGGGCGAGAAGTATTTGGAAATGGGCACATGGGGAAACAACCTTGGAAATGGTCGGATGGACCCACTCACAAAAAATCAAGTGAAACAAAAGCTAAATCCGGCTTTGACTGTGTTTTGGGACACAGATAAGGCGATTCAGATGAAACAGAACAGCAGGGTGGCTGCTACGCTCGCTGCCAATCACAACAACGGCAAAAAAAAAGGAAAAAGAAATCAATGAGCTGAGCTTTTTTGCAGCCCTTGTGTTTGCATAATTAGTCTGGAACAGAAGAAGCCTTTGATTCAGCGTGCCTCCGCTGCAGGGATGAATTCCACTCTGAGGGTTTGAAGCTGCGTCCTCCCTCTTGACAAACATTTGGTGTTTTGACAAGTTGCTTTCACGGGGACAGTGTTCTTGGACCAGCCCTTCTCCACAAACAGCAGCTGATCCTCCGCTGGTACCGCGCTCTCGTTCGGGTAGTCGGCTTTCATCTGCAGCCGCCCGCCATCCGCTGCGCTGCGAAGGTGCGTATGAATCAACGACAGCCCCCCCCCCCTATCAGCGAGGCGTCAGCATTAGCATTTCGCTGTGTGATTTATGCCGGGCTGCTCCCAAAAATGAGCTTTCTCTCCTCGACTGCGCCCTCCGCCTGTGAACGTGTGCGGCATATCAGTGTCTTCATTACCTTCAAGGATGCCAAGGAAGCTGTTTTTGTCAGTCACACCGTTGGTTTCTTGCTAATTCCCCCAATCTTCAGTCGCTCCCTTGCTCAGGTTCGAACACTTATGATGTCGCTTGTATCCTTTTCTGTTCCCTCTTGTATTCACATCGCTCCAGCAACACGCTACCGCACACTTGACACTGGCGAATTGAAAATATACACAGAACTCCAGGTTTTCTTCCATTGTTCACACACACACACACACACACACACTCGCTACGAGGACAAGTGTAACATGTTGGAGAACCCGTTTGTCCCCCAACTGAGAGGAGGTGAGCTCTTGACCACTAATGCCAAAGCAACCGACATTTCCATCCGTGAAGCCGTGCCTGGAGGACGTAACAGGTCGCCATGGGGATGTGATCAACAGCTGAGGGGATGCCAACACCACAGGTATACGTGTAAAACAAGCTGTATCTCGCCCGGCCAGCGCGGCGCCCGAGGACTCATCGCCGGCTCTGGCTGCGCAGTCACGGCCCCCGTGAATGAGTGACGCTCTGTTGCCATGGAGACAATGGTTTTAGGGAGCTGGGTGAGTGGGGAGTAAGGCGAGGGCTGGGCGGTGGCAGGTGGGTTTGAGGCGGCGATGTCTCCCCTAATGGTTTGCTGGAAGAAGATGAAAAAAAGGCAACCACAGAGCAGGTGGTGGTTCCAGATGTGTGTGTGTGTGTGTGTGTGTGTGTGTCTGCTGGAAAGAAATCCACGTACCGTAACGTTTCCTCCAATTACAGTTGGGGAAAACGCCTGATCAAAGTCCCGGTGTTTCTGCGTATTTAGGTTATTGACTTCTCAGAACACACTTAGTTCTTCATGCCGTCTGTGTGTGTGTGTGTGTGTGTGTGTGTGTATTTCCCATTACTGTGCTACCTCTGACTAGAAGCTTTTCCTAGTTTGGGAATATGTATCATTTCCACAGTTTGGGGTTTATTCTGTTCAGGTCTTCCGGTCCAGCTCTCCTCAGGAGCCGGACACGGAGCCTCAGCGGGTGAATCTATCAGGCTTACGGTAGATCTCCAGCACCACCGAAGCCTCCACCGTGTGGCCGACGCCGTCGACGGCCTGGCAGCGGTAGATGCCCGCATCCTCGATGATGGCGTTGTATATGATGAGGCGGGATCGCGACGTCTCCGTGTGGAGCGCCATCCGCTTGGAGGGCAGGATGCGCTCGCCCTGGGGGTTGTACCACTCCAGCCTCACCGGCTCGCCAATTGCTGGGAGAAAGAGAAGAGCGGAACATAGAGGGATTGGGGATGAGGGCATTTTATTCTTTTTTTTTAGCAGGCGAGGCCGGATCATGGCGACGTTTCCATGACTACTCGCGCTCAGCCCGGGAGCCACACATTACATTTAAATGCAGTTTAACAATGCATTTGTAACAGGTTGTCGTTTGTTGACTTCCATCCGCTTTATTTATTCTCTAAATTGGTACAATAGTGTGAACCTGTTACCCTTCATTCACTGAATTCTTTGTGGAAATACAGAACTGCCCATGAGTGACATTAGCTTGCCATCTCTAGGCATGAAGCCTGCAGTCAGCCTGCAGTTCTTCCGACAAGGCAGTTGTAGAAAAGCTGGTTGTTTTTCCTTTGGCTGCATAGGATGCCTGAAGCATTGTTTATGTGCGTCCAGTTTTAAGTTGAAACGTTTTGGCATTTGTGTCCTGATCGCACAGATCAAACTACGAGCACGGAGGCTGAGAATAAATAAAGACATGACAAACCAATGAGGTTTAACAGACTACATAGGATGCAACCTCCGTTGTGGAACTTTGAGTTAATTGAATTGGTTGATTCGAGTGAAATAAGTAATGTATCGGGTATGTGCTGCAAAGGTTTTTAAAATAGAAGCGCTGCTCGCTTGAGTCCACTGAGCAGATGAAGACCATCCCACATTGTTGTTGTTGTTGGAGCTTGTCGAGGGAACAGATGGCCTGAAATTATGTGATTATGTCCTAGTCTTGGATTTACATGATACATAAATCTGGAAAGGAAGAGCGACATATGTAGGCTGTAAATCCCATTCTCGTTTCCACGATTACACACGTATGCAAACAGAAACACTTAAAATGGGGAGAAGAGATGGCCTGAGAAAGAAATAACCGCAACACCCGGGTAGAAAGTCCATATGCAGCCTGAGGAGCAGGAGCTCATCCGCAGGCTACTGCAAGAGATGACTGGGCCTTCAGCAGCAGGAGCCCCTTGCCTGTAAATACCAAAAATAAAAGTGTCAGCGTTGGCGGGACATCCTCACTTGGCCCATCACTCAGCCGCAGCCTTGGAGAGGTGACGGACAGAGACTCGTCCAGTCCCTCGGAGACAGGCTGCTGGATTTAGATGTGGAAACAAAAAGCAGCACGAGCCGATAATAGACGCAATACAAGCGAGGGACAATCCTGTTTCGTCAAGGAAAAATAGAAAGAGACGAGAGTGCTGGAAGAATGCAGCGTGGATGCGGCGAGATGCCCTTGAGCAAAGCGTTCAACCTCCAGCTGCTCATCCCATCTCACATCATCCGTTCACCCAGGTGCGACTGCGAGGAGATGTCCTATCCGTCTTAACCGCATGTTGTCATGTGAACTAGCAGAAGGTGGCGAGCTGACTCCCTCCTTCAGGTTCAACGCCTGCGAATCTGATGAGGCAATCCAGCACGAGCGAGCAACTCCACGGCATCACGGTGGAAGCCGCTGTGCTTTCCTTCACACGCCCCCCCCCCGCTGCAGACGAGCGTCTCGCATCGCCGCAGGCGTCACTTTCCACCTGACATCACCACAGCGTTATCACCCTGCACCATTATACTGTCGCTCGGCGGCAGGGACGGCGTAACGCGTTCTGAGTTGATGTAGCCCGCGCGCTGACAGGCCATTAGCTTCGCACATGATCTGAGAAGACAGGAGTGTGTGGCACGCTGGGTCCTGCCTCCCTGCGCGCGTCCTCACAACCGCGTGAATGGCTGTTGGAAGTAGCGTCAAGTCGCTCTGAAAATGAGCATGAGGTCTGGCATTATTACCGATTCTCGACAAGAGAGAACGCTCGACCACGAGTCCTCCGAGGGCAAGTAGGGCGAGGGCGAGTGGTAAGACAATGGAGATTTTCCTCCCAGGTGCCAGTGATCGCGCTCGCGAACGCGATTTCGCACGTGGATGCAAAACTTTGGAAAAGCAAGCCGCGGCGCTTTGTGTCTGGAAGGTGTTTCCAGACACAAATGTAAAGAAACTGAAATATGGAAGCGATCTAAGCCCCCCGCACAGGGCAGATTATTGACTCGACGGGCCCCGTGGCGCCTGAATTAGCGGAGCACAAACCAAATCCCTCCCACGGCTGGCACTGGAGCCGTGGTCGTAATTGATTGGGGTCTCCGGGGGAAGCGAGCGGAGCAGAAACCAGGGAGGAATCACACTGGTCAGCATGTGCACGGGTGTAGCTCGACCATTATTCGTTTCTCTCTCCGCTGCGTAGGAGGGGACCTGCTGTCGTTAGGCCCATCTGAGAAAGGCCACATGGAAACAGGAGCACTGTTGGATCTCGTTTGACCAGCGAGGCCGCCTTTGGAGCTGCCTTGGTTTTATTTTGCAGCCAACACTGGTTCTGGCTTCCTGCCACCACAGTCCTATGGGAGGTTAAACACACACCTAAACACCAGTTTATCCAGCTCCTTATTTGTCACGCCAGGAGCTCAGCTTCATTTAACCCTGACAGGGGACCCATTCTCTCCGTGCTTTGTTTGTTTCCATACAAAGGTCTAATTGAACATTTCAAATTGAATGCAAAAATGAGTACTTGAGGGCAACTACTTTTGTAACAATGCTCCGGTTTTCTATAATTGGCGCCATTAGGTTTTCCTGACACCTGCTCAGTATTTCTATTGGTAATTGGAAATACAATTCGATGAATTGACAGTAATGACTTAAAAATACTGTTAACTTCAAGCTGTTTCATTCAGCAACATACACACAAGTTGAGCGAGCGAAGGAGCTGATGAGGGCAACACAATCTTGTTAAAGGGTCAGTGTTGGTGGAGATGTATTGTATCAGATACTATCCAGAGTTCCAGTTTGTGTAAAACATCTACGGGTTCAATGGCTTATCGTCAACAAACCTCCCTGTCAACAGATCAATATCAGGTTTGCCACACTGGTGCAGCAGAAGTCCCTGAAACTCTTTACATTAAAAAAGAGACATTCCACTTCTGGATGGGCAATCGATTCAAAACAAGCTAAATATAGCTGTGCAAAACAACAATGTTAGATTGCTCAACATAATGATGTTTGGTCCGTCCTTTGGTGCAGAAATGGTGGTTCTCTCTCATTTCGTGCATTTATCATAGAGACCTGACCTTTCCCACAGCACTGATGGAAACTCGCCCGAGGTGCAAGGTGACACCAGCCCTAATGCGGGGTTTCTCTTTGGCTCCCGCCGACCACGTAGAGACGACCGTTTTCTCAAGACAAGGTCTGCAGCGTCTGCTGCGCAGCGCCGGTCACCGGTTCTATTCTCCCCTGTTCTCTCTCACCGGTTTCGTTTCTATTCCTACCCCCATATACCTGCTGCGGTCTCCTTCTCTCCTACAATGCCACAGCCTCAATTCAGAATACGTACAGCGGAAGAAAACAACACAAAAGAACAGTCACGCAGCGACATAATAAAAGAAGCTAATTGAGCTCTTCTCCTCAAACCGGTCTCTCTGAGGACGGAGGATCAAAGGGCTTTTAAAATGACCATTAACATGTATTATTTGTACACTATTCGGTCTTGAGGGGTGATTAAGTCTTGTACATTTGGGTTTGTCTCGCCATCTCACGTGCACAGATTGCATTGACCTTCAAACCGTTAACATCCATTGAGACATGCGTTGAAGCTTTGTTAGACAGCCTATTAGCAGTAGTGACTAAATAAGCATCGGTTCAAGTTGAAGCTTAGTGATTATAACAATAAACCAATCAAAAACAAGGACACATGTTGCAAAGGAACTGAAAATCTGAAAATCCTCTCCAGCCATTAAACTACATGCTTCACTCCTTCTGCACATTGTCGTGATTCATTTATTTTTTATCGTTCCCTTAGTCAGCGTGGATTGTTATTGGATTGTGTTGAATAGAAGAGAGGAAGGACAGAGAAAAGGTCTTCGGGGGCAGACAAAGTAGAATTCAAGGCCGGGATGTTGATGTATGTTTGCCCGCTTTTCTACCTGAAACATGATGTATAAAGCAGGTCCAAGAAAAGACAAGAGCGAGTTCTCTCAGACGAAAAGAGTCATTCAATCATTTTAACCCGGCTGCAGACAAACCTTTGAAACAACACCGGTTTGTATTGAACACAATTAATTTTACTCCGGTTCTTTTCTCTCAAGAACAACACATTCACCTCGCTAAGCAAACCCGTGAATCAACATGCAATAATATAATTGCCTTTCTGTTCCTTTCTCTTGTCCAATCAATATTCATGTGGACCCGATTCAACTTACAGCTAAAAAGTCCCTGTTTGTTTACGGGCTCACTTTGGTTTTACTGGGCTTTTTACTGTTCTGCCCTGCTTTTCAGTCCAGTTGGCAAGCCTGCATGCGAGTGAAAAAGGAACGTTGATGGTGGCTCTCTATCTCCCGCCTCCAACACTCGTTCGCCTCAAAGCCTTTTGCCTCCTGCTCCGCCGCTTTAGCTCCTTTCCCAATAAAAGCGTCTACCTTTGCTTTTCATTTCCTGCCATTTTGGTTGCATTCAACTCCACTTATACCCCCCCCCTCCTCCACCAAGTGCCGAGGACCTGCACACCCCCTCCATGCTCCTCCCGGTGTGTGTCTCCCCTCCCGAGTGGGCTGGCAGGAGAGAAGAGGCAGCCAGCAGGAGGCTGGAGGGCCGGGCCTGCCAGAGTGCGGCGCCACCCTACACAGCCACTGGCAGCGGTGTCCCCTCCTCAGTGTCCATACTGAGAGGACGGGCGAGGTGTCCCTGTGTGGATCCGGTCCCCCGTTGAGTCAAAGAGTCACTCACCATATGGGCGGCGCGGATGGTGCTGCGCTCAGCGTCCTACAAACCACTAACAGGCTTCAGATGTGAAGCCCAACGCTGCCTCCGGACATGCCTCCAAACACACACATATACATATACACAGTACAACATAAAAGCTGTGTGACGGTTGTACCTGTGCAGATGAAGAACTTGGACTCTCCGACACTCAACTCCACTTTGTTCAAGGATATGGACACCTGCAGTGCAGCTGTAATGGAGGAGGAGGAAGGACAGAGAAAGACAGAAAGAGAAAGAAAAGAGGAAGGTTTATTGTTGAAGTCCGCTGGAGAGAGATAATAACACATAATCACATTGTGGCTCTTTTCCTTCTCTGTGCCAGGTTGCTCGCCATGCTGAGGAGCGTTTCCTTTTCAACATATACTGCATTGAAGTGAAAAGCAGTGAGCGGCTCACATGGAAATATACCTTCATATAAAAAAAAGACACCTCTTAGAAATAACCCACAATTACAGTTGTTGAACAGAACTAATTCTATATGTTTCACCCAAACTTCAGGTGCTTTTCAAAGCCATTTCTCTTCAAAAAGGAACGGATTTGCTTGACTCCTCTTGCATGGCTGTAAACGTGTGTTTGTTTCAGTGTGGCTCCAGCAGGTCGTCGCTCTTGACAAAGAGAACAACTTTTTAAGGAGAGGAATAGCAGAGATCCGTATCTTTCCCGTATCATGTCATGCGAGGTTATCTCACATCCTCAATAACACATTGAGAGCCCTGGAACAGCGGAATAAAGAAAAAAAACAACAGGAAATGTTGCTGGAAGATTTCGACCTCGAGGACACAAGGAAAGGAAAGGAGAGTGGAGCTACAATCGAAGCCTGTGTGCGTGCTGCTGTTGTAGCGTTCCTGCTGCACACAGTCACACAACAGGGGCTTTGGACTGCGGTAAAAGGTCGTGAGGTGGCTCCGCCTGGGCTCACTCAGTGGGTGCAAAGAGAAGCAGGAGACGAGCACTAGTGAGCAAGAGAAGGGAGTTTTGTTGATGGCGGCCCGGCAAGGCAGCGCAGAGTGTCTAACGAGGTCTAACGTGACGAGCAATGCTCGGCAACTGAGTGGCGGGGCGGCCATTTCTAGGGCGCGGTGGTGAAGGGAGACGCTCACAACGCGCTAATGGATACTAATTCTATCAACAACGCCGAGAACTCGATGGCAGAGCTCAGGGCGCCTGTCAATAGCGGAGGGAACGATTATCTGCGGCTGCAGCTTCACCTGCCGTGGCCGTGGGCCGCCCATAGGTGGCAGTAGAGGGGCACTGCCACTGTCACCCGAGGAGGCTGCCCGATGGGAGGCCGAGGAGATGCCTCATTGATACCTTCTGCCGTGCACTTTAGGGCAGCGATCGACACGTGTAGCGACACGAGTTACTACTTAGCGTTGCACGCGTATGATGGAGAAATGGGAGGAGTAGGGGAGCAGAGAGGGTTCTGGGAGCCTCTTCAGCGCCATCTGCAATCAGTGGACAGCTCTCTGTGCATTGCATTGTGGGAAAAGAACGGCGCTAAACACTCCAAAGCTGCTTACAGTTAAGAGTGTGGCGATACAGCTGCCGTCTACATACAAACTAATAATGCAGGGTTGATTAATCATGTCTATTTAACCCGCTGCCCTTCCACACGGCCTCGCTTCGGACTCAAGGCCGATTCCTATTGGCGCTTTGAGTAGTTTAACGGTGTTCAATTATTAATTGATCCCGGATCGTTCGTGCTGTATGTGATTGATCGCGTAATAAAACCAAAACCCAAAACCCGGCAGGCAAAAGAAAAATGGGCCTGAGCTCCTTTTCTTTGGTCCTGCCAGGGAGATTGTTGTGAATCACATAATGTCATTAAGTTGAACCTGGACAATTCAACCTTTTTAAAGCTGGGATACAAACACTCCCCAAGAAGAGACACGTTGACATTTTAATGAGAATGCTGACTGGTTTAAAAATAGGAGAATGTTCTTATTCAGCAATGTCTCGCCTGGTGGGGACACAAAGAGACGTACTAATTATATCCATTTTCAGAAATGGAATGATTTCAGCCGTGTCCCCCTGCTTATTACAGAGCCTGCGCCAACGTGTCATAAGCCTGGTTGTAATATCAGCTCCAATTATTTGCTCCTCCGAGAAGGGTCGGAGACAACCGTAATAAGACAACCGACCGGACCATTGATTTCCATTTGTAATGTGTCCCAGATGGTCGAAGTCATACATGTCCTGCCAGCTCGCCGAGCAGCGCGGAGACCTCCACGGCAACAATAAATCCACTTAAAACCTTCTTACAACTTTCTCACCACTTTAACCCGCTTTGAGGCTTTGTTTGCATATGTGAGACTGTGTGGAGGCGTGCTATTTATTGTGTGTGAATGTATCACGGAGACCCTGCTTTAATTGTTTGTATTGTTGTGGAGAGACAGTGAGACAAAGACAAGAAGTAAACAGTGTGTAGCACAAGAGAAAAAAGTGCGATAAAATACTAATTACTATCTTTTATATTCACCTGAACCTCTGCGCAGTTTGCCTTTCTTCAAAGGTGTTAGCGAAGGTAGAAAAATAGATTATTTCCAGTGAGAAATAAGCTTCAATATTCAGTAAACAGTGAGCGCTCCATAAAGCTGCTCAGGAGAGAATCAAGTGCAAATGTTCCAGGATTTCTTCATTAAAAGAAAATTCCACTTCATTGAAAGCTGCCTTGTAATTTGCACTTCATGGTCGTTATTTGCTCCTGATAACATTGTGCTGAAGTCGGGTTGTTTCATGTTTTTAGTGCAAAATCACAAATTCACCCCAAAAGCCTCCACAATTTTTACCGCATTTGTCACATGCCGTCTTCGGCACCTTCAGAAATGTGGACGAGAGACAACGTTTAGCCTCTGCCAGGTGACACGAAGCTCCTCTGCACATTGCTCATGAATGACGGCCAAAAACAAGACTCAAGACGTCGGACTGAAATGAAATCAGAAATGCGGAATTTGAAAAAACAAGCACTTGTTCCCTCTATAGAACATTTACGGGCTGTAAATGATGAGTTCATTAAATGAATGTAGATGGGTTGGTGAAACAAAACCCATCCCAAAAGAACAGACAGTTTGTGCAACAAACTCAATCAGGGAAATCCTTCTTTTAGGTAAGCCAGGAGGAAATGATTTCAAGTGGCAGTATTTACTATTCCTCTGGTGCAGTGGAACGACGGCAGTATCAGGCGGTCTGCCTGCGCATTGCAATAGAAGCTCTTGCAAATCAGTTCCGGCCAGCTTTGCGTACCTGTGATTCTTTTTGCCAATCGGGCTCCCTGAGCCCCCCCCCCCCCCGGTCCCGTATATCTGTGTGGCTGCATAACGAGCCGGCTTCCATGCCGGAGAGGAGACGGCTGCTCTCACTCAGGCAGCCGGAGCCAATCGTGCAAACACGCAGCATCGGACGGCGCGTGGAAACCCACAGCTCCCCGTTATCGCCCCTCTCCTCCGCACACCTCCTCTGCCACTTACGTCTGCTTCTCAAAGCTTCTTATGTTTCAGGCGGTGGGGGCTGTGATGGACCCTTCAAATACCCTCAAAGCACAAAAACCCACAGAATCCCACAGATGTGATATTGTTTGTTAATTAGAAAGGAAAGACAATCTTATCTTAACCAGCAGGTGGCCAAAGTGACAATGTTTTGCTCCCGTCCCATTTACAGATAGAACGAAACAATCATCCAGACGGCGAGAAGCTACACTGCATACAAACTCTGCAGGCTTCATGGCAAATCTGCAGGCTTGATAGACGTTTATTTTATTTGGTCATTTGTGACTCGTCATAGCAGTAGATAGAGCAAAATTACGCAGGCAGCCCTTAGGCCACTCAGTAGATTAATACAATGACACTGTGCAAAAGTCCATCAGAGTCCCATCAGATGGTTCTGAAATGTGTGGCAAGGTGACTTTTCTACATGAACTTTACCTACAAACAAAAGTAGTGTGTCTTATCCTGCTTTCATTGGACATGGACCTATTTAGGACCACAGTTATCATTAGTAGAAAAAGTTGTTTGAGTAGTTATGAAAGTCAAAACTGTCCTACTACCGTTATTCATGCAACGATATTGGATTGGAAATAAAAAGCTCTGGGTGTCATGGTGGGGATCCCGGTGAGCCGGCTGTGCATCGTCCGATTCCACCACTGTGACTGAATGAACAACCTTAGGCCTTCCAATGCAACCAATAACTAAATTCATTGTGTACCATTTGTCAAAAAGCTTCATAGTGCCACAGAGAAGCAGACTGGAGTAGGTCCTGGGTATTGTCTTGTAATCCCGGTCTTCATATTCTCCATCATTGCTCATAAACTGGAGGATCACAGCGTGATAGAATAAATCCCATTTGCTGTGTTCATATTAATGGAAATATTAGAAAAATGGAAGTTGCAAACAGAGGTGCAGGATAATGTCCGCGTCCTCATTCCTTTTTGCAAAATACAACGACGCCACAACAGATGTCGAGAAACTTCTCTTTACAATTTCCCATTCTTCACCCTGAACTTCTGAGTCTTGAGTAATCTGTTAGGATGATTTGATTCCCATTGCCCCGAGTTTTACTTCATTCTTTCCCCATCAGCCTTTTTTCTCTCAGGAATAATAATCCAACCCTACCAAGGCGGGCTACGTAGAAGATAATCGGCCCCTCCTGTGATTCCATCAACTTCAAGTTCCAGTCATTCCAATTGTATCTTCAAATACTTCTAAAGAACGCCACGTACAGAACAATGCTGAGGCGTCCCCTCATCAACTAGCCGGTCTACATGGCGGCCTTGATGTGCTCATCAGGGGTAAGCGTGTACCATGGGGCGGGTAGGGGGCGGGTGGGGCAGCGTGGACGGTGTTAATGGGTCGTCCGAGCTGCCTGCTTCTTTTCCAGGATTGTGTCAGTTTCTTGTACATATTAATAA
Organism: Gasterosteus aculeatus; assembly: GCF_964276395.1. Classification (NCBI taxonomy): domain Eukaryota; kingdom Metazoa; phylum Chordata; class Actinopteri; order Perciformes; family Gasterosteidae; genus Gasterosteus; species Gasterosteus aculeatus. The sequence goes on from NC_135688.1 coordinate 28,028,792, forward strand.
GGTCACCCATCAAGACGAAAAGGTTCCCGTCAAATGATTATGGTAATAAAGCCAATTAAAATGGACGGCTATAGACAGAGAAGCTATTTATATATATATATATATATATATACACATACTGTATATACACAGTATACACATATTTGTTTCTATCTATGTATACACATGATGGAAAGGCTGCCCCTGCTACTTTAATGTCGCTCAGCTATGCTTGACTGACTCCATTTCCAGACAGTATCCTGCAAGTGGCTAGAAAAACCGATGAGCAATGTCCCTGACCCCACTTCACTGTCATCTTAGCATCTCGTCATCATTCGTGTCATAAGTGGGTGCACATTGATCGGTGCCAGCAGTAGAAACAGGCTGGGGTTGAATCAAAATGCACTCCAGCCGATGATGGTCGCAGTGATGATGATTTCTGCGCCGGCGCTCAATGAGCACACGAGACGGGCGAAGCGCTCCAACGACGGGAGGCCTTTTCTGCTTCCGCGGGAGGAGGGGACTCGATTGAGTGATTCAGTAATAAAAGCTGGAGGCCTCGGGGGCAGTTTCGGGTGTCCGAGGGAAGAGGGAAGTCCCGTAGGTTGACGGAGGGTGAAAAGTCCGGCATTTGTAAAGAGCAGACAAGCAATGCACTGTGTGTTTGCATACACCGACGTAAATAATAATCATTTCTACGTGAAAATAAAGCTTGTATTTAATCCCGTTTACCAGTAAGTGTTATTTTGCCATCTTTGAAAAATAAATGGCAGTTTCGGGCCATACAATCAAAACAAGCCGAATGCAAAGAGAGGATGAGTGTCATGATGAAACAGCGAGAAGTACTGCGGGCTGCTGTCAGCAGAGAAAGCCTCGCAGTGAAGGAATGTAGGCGTTATACCCGTCACATTTACTAAAACATGAAGCAAGGAAGAAAAAAAAAGGTCTGCCGCTCTCCCACCATCCCACTCCCCGTTTCTCCACTCGCCGAGAAAACCGCAGCGGCAAATAAAAATAACGGGTAATCCATTTATTCGTTCAGCCATTCTGCTCGGGCGGAAATAATTCCTTTCACGAGCGCTTTGAGAGGAAAGAAATCACAACAATTACGATTCTGCTTAACAAGTGTCGCGGACGCCGAGCGGCGTGCGGTTCGGATGGGGCCGACGCAGATCCGCGGCGAGAAGACGCAACGCGGCTTTGCTGTGGGCGGCGGACGAGTTGCTAGCACGCTGGGAGCAGAGCTCCTCCAACAAATGCTCATTATGGCATCGTGTGAGTATTGACACGGGGCATAATGGCTCGCCTGGTGGGTGACCCAGTAGTGTGACATGCAATCACAGGCGGTGAGTCTGGATGGCGCGATGGAGTGAGGGCGGAGCTACAGCACACAGCTCGTGGTTGCAATTAAGGAACAAAGGGAAATCCAAATGATCCTGAGTGAGGTCAAAAACATCTTCTTGGCCAAGAAGGCAGCGTAAAAGATTCACCACAACTAACAGCGCTAAACATTCATTCTTACAACATTATTAGAAGTTATAGTGTCAAAAGGTGAGAGGTCGCAGGCCCCGGGGAAGCCGTAGCTGACTGCTCTACGCGATCGGGTCGAGTCGCAGCTCCTCTCCTCGGCATCAGCGGGGAACGTAGATGAGGAGGGGCTCTGTGCAAAATGGCCTTAAACAGAAACATTTCCCATTCGGTGGTTGTGTAGACAATTTCCCAAGAAACCATTTTCTATGTGTAATTTATCAAACGGAGACAAACATCTCAAAACATTTCTTCCTGTGGATTTCGAGAAAAACCCCAAATGTGCCAAAAACAACGGCGCCACTTCAAACCTGATCACTCAAGTGTGCTCGTCTGCTACGCCTGCAACAGCGCTAATCTTAATTCTCATTTCATGCACGCTGGCAAATGACAAGAAACATGTTTGTTTGTCTTTTTTCTGCAGGGAAGCGATCGTTGAAATGGCACGTGTGCTAGTAATCCCCCTGGCTGTGACGAGGACATCATCTCGAGCCGGCGGATTCATTGGCTTACGGAGGAGAGGTCGCCGGAGGGAGGACACTCTTGGGATTGGACGAGGCTTAAACGTCTTCCTCCGGCCCCGCCGCAGTGAGAGTCAAAGGTTCAGGGCCAACAGGCTCCCTCATCGCAAGGCAACGTCCCACGACGAAACACGGCTGCACACCATTCACGCTGCATTTCCCTGCCTTCTAATCAATTAAATGTATGAATTGGATTGGAGGCTGGAAATGCATATGCACCAAGAAAGGGGCGGGACTGCTCGTGTTTGCACAGTGATGACATTTGAAATGTCATACTGCTCACATTACATTACAAAAACAATGTATGCAGGAAATGAATATGAAATAATGGTGTCCGTTCATTGATCGGCTAATAATGAGTAAAATGTCCTAAAAGGAAAAGGCTAATGATGAAGATCATCTTTTCAATCGACTTGGCAGCCCACAAAGAAACGTCAGTCTGAGCCAACGCCATTCTCTCCTCTGATCTGAAGATCAGTGGTTCAAAGACTCAAACTGTATTATTCACTTTTCAACTTGTCCTATTCCTACTTGTCTCTACTTCCCTTCCTGGCCATCACATTTAATTTGACTCAAGTCAGAGCCTTTTCATCTCTCCCTGTTCTTGCTTCATTGTGCAATGAATTGCCTGTTCGTTCCTTTCGGATATCATGTCCGTCTGTTGTTCATTCACCATCGAGTCAAACCACATATTACAAAAAAATCTCTTCCTTTGACTTTGTTTCTACAGCGATCGGGGGGAGAAATCACTCCAGCCTATAGGTATTGCCATGTTTTTGCACACAACACAAACATTTCGCAGGAATGGCTCGGCCTGCCGTTGTTCTAATGCTTTATGCATCCATGCTCCCATCATCACAAGCTGATGATGGACCCGGCTTTCTTTTCGTGTGTACTAAGCAAAAAAAGAAAAATAGAAAGGCTGCAGTTGCTTGAATGATTAACGGATCCATTATGTTGATGGTTCCTATACAACCACCATGACAGATACTCACGTGACTGTGGTGACTTTGAAGAGCACCATAAATCAGGGCATGCCGGACTTAGGAACACTCTCGGACATTGCAGTTCCTTTTTAAAAGCCCATAGTGACCATCCATTGATTAGCTTTTTAAATGTTGAATCGCTCTCTGCAGCACAAACATTTTTAATCTCAGACTAAACCCCAGAAATCTTGTGTGGGGATGTTGAATGTCCCGAAAACAAGGCTGTGAAAAGGTATGCACAATGCATCTCAGCAAACCACGTTTAGATTGTGTGATTGTGAGACCATTATTGGCTCCAAATGCAATTAGAAACTTGAGTCTGTTGCCAAGGGGTACCGGCTCCTCCCGCGGCGTTCCTAAAGGTCATCATTCAATCCAATGCTGTGCTTTGGAAAATAAGCCAATGGGGTCGGGCTTTGTACTATGAAAGCTAAACGGGACTGTGTTCATGAATCCCGGTGATTGGACAGACAGGAAGGAGCTCCTCGGCCTTCTGGCCGTCACACACTGGAAGTAGGCGACGGCTGTAATGAACAGGCCGACGCTACGCTATGTGTATTGAATGATTGCTCAGCTGCAGAGTATTGCAGTGAGCACATTAAAGAAGAATGCGTCACTGAGCTCACAGGAGACCGCCGCGCCCCCCCCCCCAGCTGATGGATGATAGCGGCGTTTGCATCTGCGAACAGAGACCCGGCTCCGCATGGCTTCCAATTAGAACTGCCTGGAACATGCACTCAGCGCCCCACGGAGATGAAGGTAGGCAAACAAATCAATATGCATGGAGGAAGTGTTCCTCTACAACCAACATCCGCCGATCACATACTGTATGTGCACACTCTATGTCAAAATGGCATTTAAGCCTAAGGCCGACTCCATATGTGTGCAACCTCATATTAACCAACCATCTATGCAGCAATACGTCACCTTCACACACATGAGGGCGTGCAACAGTATATAACACACACACACACACACAGCACCATTGTGAGAGTAACTCTGACTTGAATAGTCGTCGCCGTTATTCCAAAGCAAACATAACCTCCAGCTTTAGAATTAGCATATTCATGAGTTAACTCTGCAACAGCTGGATAATTGGCTAATTAAATGCTTTCAATAATCTTCACATTCGAAGCAGAAGTTGATCAAACCGGATCTGGGGAAAATAACGGAAGGGAAATCAAAATGGCCCAAAATGCTAAGTGACAGCCCATGTCGTGAGCAATGCCTTTGTGCCGATGTCGCAGCTTTGCCGTGTTTGTGTGCAAATACAAGCGGTTCACAGCCGGCGGAGATGTGTCGAAATTTGGTGACAATTACGGCGGCTTTTCCGTGCGGTGCAGAACAGAGAGGGGTGACACGGCTCAGCTCCGCCACAGGTACTCCCGCTTTAATGGACTGCCAAAGCCAACCGACTCGCGTCAGCTTTCTAAATCACAGAGGAAGGAGGAGCGGGTCGGACGAGCTCGTAAAAAGGCCCGCGCGACTCTCTCGTTCAAGTTAATGACACCCGCTCTCAGGCCATATATCAGGTTCTGTTCGACGCTGGTCAAGGATATTAAACTTTGATGGGTTCCCGCATCTGCTAGTCCCTCGCAGCAAGCGGTGCAGGGTTCATCCGATGTGTGCGCCCATCTGATAGCCAACAGGAAATGACACATAAATGCGGGCCAAAGTGTCGACTTCAAAATGCTTCGCATCCATTTCGGCAATTTCTGCTACTCGTGACCCACAACAAAAGGTGACAGACGCTGTGTGTCAGCGTGGCGGCGTGGAAATGGAGCCAGCGGAATGGGAACGGAGCGGCGTGACGGGTCTATCGCAGGGAAAGGGGGGCGGGGCGTCGGGGCGGATGTGCTGTAGTGTCACAGCGGCAGGAGCTGGTGGCGGCCGTCAATACACGACCTCCAGCCGGCTAGGATGCAGAAACCGCTCGCTCGCTGCTGGGTGATTGTGCTGCTGTGACCATCTCAGGCATCAGGACACGGAAGTGAACCCGTCTCTGCGAGACTTTTAGCGCGGTTTGAGGAGTGGAAGCATCGGACCGGTCCAGCCATGCGTCATTGGTGACTTTATCATCCAAGCACGCTTTAATGAAAGCCCTTCTCAGTAGAGACTCACAACAAAGCGCTCTGATGTTGCTTCTGTTGTTTGTTTTCTCATTTCCCGGTGTGCTTTTAATTGCACGTGGCCACCGGCGGGTGAGCGTGGAGCTCGCTGACTGCGGCGACCCTTTGTGTTGACGGAGGCTGTTTTCCACACAATAACAAAGGCAAAGGCTCGCGCTTACATCTGGAGACGGACTTCCCGCTGGGTTTGCAGAGTACGCAAACGCGTTCCCCCCCGCTCTCTCCCACGGGTGTTTTGTCGTGCGCTTTCTCTCCTGCTGTTGGCGTCGTTGTTGTTGATAATAGCATTTGTTGTCGGCCAGCTGCGCCGCGGTGGCCTGCAGACATCGGCCATCCTGACGCAATGCAACAATTGTTTGAAGAAAGAGCAGACGCGAGTTGAGGGACACACACACACACACACACACACGAGCACTTCATTCCTGCTCGGCGTCGGAAACGAGCTGCACCATCTGGGCTTGCGAGGAAGTGGTAATCTCGAGGTTTTTCTCATAACGTCTGTGTCAAGGCGGCGGAGTGGGTATTTGCATGCACGGCTGTGTTTCTGTGCACGAAGGGTGTCTTAACATTTCTTTTGAGAGCAAGGCCCCCTTTTGAAAGCCGGGACTTCAAAAATAACTTCTGCTTTTAATTTCACTTTTCCACTCACCCCTCGTCGCATTTCTCAGTGTTAATGAGCCGCGGACTCGTTATCAACGGCGCAGTAATCATTCACACTGAGCCATTGTTGTCCCGGAATCCTCCTTCACTCAAGTTTCCTTTAGCTCTTCATGAAACGTGCCGCCTGGAGGTGTGGAGTGTTCGTTGTGCAGGACATCCTTGATCTCTGGGATCAGGGGCGGACGTCCTGTCCCTCTCTGTTGACACAGGCAAGCGTTGCTTCTGTTGGTGCATACGTATGAGCAGCACATAAGTGCTGTGCAGATACTTGGATATGTTGATGGGTGTGAAAGGCGGCTGCTGTGCCGTGCATATGAATGATGAATAACCCAGCATCACCTCCTCTCGTGGTCACCTAGCTAACAGCATTCCAGTACAACCCCTTCTTCGTTCTTTCCTATCCCTCTTTCCCGCCCCAAAACTCCTCTTTCGCATGCCTTTTGTTTCCATAGAAACAGGGTGCCTTGTCCCGTGCCGTTTCCTTCCCCGCTGGAAAGGATTCTGGTATCACTCCTTCCTGAAACCAGCAGCAGCAGCAGCAGCAGCAGCCCGGCCTGCAGCTCACTTCATTATTTCACAGCAGAGACCATCAGTGAAATGTGGGCATTAACATGACGCAGCTATGTACAACTAGCTGGCTCAGGCCGGGCAAGAGGTTGAGCGCGCGTGGATCAATGTAGAGCGATAACGAGCATTTGTGCGATTGTTGAGGCAGTAGTGATGGCGTTAACACTGGCCCACTTCTGTGGATCAAATGTGCCGTCAACATACTGCAGGTTTCTGCTGGATTCTGTCGACGGGGAATCGACAGGACGATTGTAAAGCAAAACTCCTGCTTAACATCAACTGAACCAGTACCGTATAGTTTTAATAACACTGAAGCTGAAAATCAACAATTTGTTTTATTGCGGTAACAACCTTGTTTATTCTCGCCTCATCGGCAAACGGTCCTGATTTTATTTGCCATTTCCGAAAGGCGCCTTTGCTCAGACAGGATTGTTGATTTTGCCACGGGTGGGGAATCTCATTTTAATTAGAAAAAGAAAAAACTATTTACAATGATGGCTCCGTGCCCTTCACCCAAAGAGGGCAAACGAATCTTTGAAACAAGACACAGATTGGTGGTGGAGGTCACAATGATCAATGACTGAAATGAGACCGAAGCGACTCTCCAAGGCCAGAAGAAACCTTTCCAACCCCGATCGCTTCAGCTTTCTGAACCTCTGGTCCCCGTCTACCAGTCCCATGTCTCACTGTGGTTATTAAAGCTTAAACCTGCTTCCATACAGCTTGTGCTAAATGGATAACAACCAAAGATGGATTTCCATTTTATTCTAATTCACAGCATCGTACCCACGCACTCTATTTCCCAATGGTTCTTTTTTCTCAAACATCCATCTGCACCAAGCAGCTCTTTCATCATCTGTTAGGGTAATTTCATCTCCTAGTCGGAGTTCTCAAAGAAATGCAAAGCTGCTTTTCAGTCGGAGAGCAAAAGATACAAAATAGAGTGCGGAGGGGAGACGCAAACATCTACATAATTAATAGTGATTGCCAAATTAAGTACTGCCTGCAAACACACCTATTTTCGGAATGATCTGACTCAAACAGATGGTTACACGGAGATCACACACAAACACAGGAGGAATTGGTTTTACTGATAGAAGTTTGCTCTCAAAGTCAGTCCTAAAAGGGCAACTTGGGTGTTTTCCCGTGTTTTTGTGTTTTAGTAACCTGAAGGAAATATTCTTTGTGTACCTCGGCAGCTGTTAAATACGCTGCAATAAAACCGTCCAGTATCTTGGACAGAAATTATTCACACAAGTGTCTCACAACAAGGATGTAACAGAGAAATTATCATCATCGAATGCATAATTAGTATGCAGATCAGCTTGTTTGTGTTGTTTTTAATCCCAGTGCAAATAAAAGGAACATTGTTGGGTAATGCCGAGGCACGGGGGCACGACGACGCTGCGTTAACCCGTTTAGAGAATCAGCGGCACCAATCCACGAAAAAAAGATCACGAGCAGCACATCACTAATCCGGCCGCGCAACCACCGCTGCCCTCGGCGAGGACAAAACAAACCAATGTTTGCTTGTGTCTGGAATGTTTGAACAGATGGAAGTGAATGACTGCCTGAAGGCAGCCCGCCCCGACGCAGCGACCCACGGACGGGAAACGACGCCTCCATCGTGTTCGACTTCCCTCACATGGCCGCGCGCGCACACACACACACACACATCTCCCGTGTCGCCACCCCTTCCTTAGTAATTCCCCGAGCTTCCTTTGCGATAAGTCAGCCTGCACCCCATCTGACACTGACCCCGGGCCCCTGCAGCGGCTGCTACCACCTTCCTCTCATTACGCCGGCCCTTTTCTCTGCACAGCCCAGGACTCCTTCATTACGGGGCCCTGGCGAGCTGGCCGGCGAGCCCCCCGGCCCCCCCCCCACCCCCTCCCTCCAGGGCTCGTTACCGATCGGAGCGCCTCGGTGGACGCGCTGGGGGGAGAATTCATTAGAGCCTTGTGGCACCGGGGAATCCTGCGGTGTGGGAGTGAGAGGGGCTGTAAACACTGGGCTCTCCTCGCGGCCTGTGAAGATAACGGTGGCAGAAGGTTATCGGGGCTGCGGCTGGAGTAATGTATGCACGGCAAACGCGGGGGAGTGGCGCACTACTGACCCCCCCCCTTCTCTCTCACGGCCCCGTGCCTTTCGGACCGGCGGTGAACACGGAGGTGTGTGTGGTTGTGATCATCTCACACGCAGTAATCGTTTGCCTCTTAATCCCATTTTGTTTTTAAACACATAAATACACAGCGAGCGGAATCAATGCGACCGGAGTGAACCGCCAGCCGCCTCCAACACCGTGGTCACATGACTGCAATCAGACCCTTTTATTTAGCACACGGCCTCACACTCCACGGACCCTTCAAGTGGTCCTCCAAACAACCCGGTGAATCCTGATTACAGGCTCCTTCCCTATGGTGTGTCCTTAAACCTTGGAGGTGTTTGCCGCTGCGCTCGGGCGACTGAAACAGCGCTCTGGCTCGGGGTTGAGGGCCACTCCGCTCGTTGACAACCCCCCTGGCAAGCGGCGCTGGCGTCTCTAGTGGCTGGTGTTAACTGTGCGCGCTGTGGCTGGGAGCGACTTTAGGGACGATGGTGGCCATCGCTGGGAAACACGGATGTGCGAGCGGATGGAGGCTCCCTGGCTCTCATGAGGTTACGGGTAGTCACAGCACACACACACACACACAATCCTTGCCCCCTTCACCCCAATTTCTGTCGCCGGGGCCGCCTTGCCCTGAGGAATATGGCCCATCGATCTGTTGGGGCCGACTCGAGTAAAATGTACTATTCACAATCTGTCCCCCTGCTTCTAATTTCCATTTGAGCAATGGGCTGGTTTGGCTGGAGCGTCCACGGAGAGTGACTCTATTGTCTAGTGCTTTATTCATCCTTCTCTGGGCTGCATTACTCTACCCTCCCTCTCGCCAGCCACCACCCTGCACTATGGCAGCCAGGAGCGGCAGAAGAATGGACGGCGAACCGGAGCAGAGCGGCCTGCTACGGCCACATCCACCGCCGCCCGTCCCCGACCGGCTGGCGGTGCTGTGGCTGTCCTCAGCTTCAACTGCAGTTTCGAGGGAGCTGCGAGAACACAAAAGAGGTTCTTTTCATCGTGAGTACCATGTGGCTGCAATGTTCCCAGACAAATTAGCGTTCTGCACTTGTTTAGAAAGCAGGAATGCCGGAGCGAGCCAGGATGTTCTTCCATGGTCTGTTGGAGCGGCTTCACAGAGGAGCAGTAATATATGACATTACTTCCCCCAAGAAATGCCTGTAGTTTACTGGTGTATTCATACCCAAGAACAGAGCCGAGCAAAACTAGCAAGATAAATGCTCATGGTGAGATTATGATGCACATGGTTGACCTTAGGAGGTAAAAAGTAGTCTTTTCACCTAATGTGTCAAATCTGACATAATTCCATATATATATATATATATATATATATAATATAAAATAATCTCTCTCTCTCTATATATATATATTTAGAGTATTTCACTGAAGGGTTGGGGTTATATGGTCCTTCCATGATGAAGGTAAAGGCCTTGCTAAGAATCACAGTAAAGTGGTCTGATGCAGTCTGTACCCCTGCTTCATCTTAAAGGGCCGGCGAGCGTTATCTGTACTGGAACAATAGTCACAGGTGTTCGAAGAGGCCGGACACGCCAATGGAAATGGACACCATTGAAAATATCAAGGAAAAAGTACCAGTTATTAATACTGCACAGATATTGAGAGTATCATTATGACGCATTGCGCCACATTCAAATGCAACTTCAGAGACAGAAGAGGCTAATGCTTTTCAAACATTGCAGACTAAATGATCCGTCCCGTAAAGCAAATTAAATGATGCATTTACTCATTTTCTTTGTGGCATAAAGAAAATGAAAGAGAACGTAGCTCCCTGAAAGCCTTAGTTTACATTTTAAATTAGGGGATTTTGTTGTCGTCTAAGTTGAAAAGCGACACTGATCTTTTTGAGGCGATGAGGTCGCTGTAAGCAAAGGCTGTGATTGAGGCCGTCAGTGCCCACAATGTCACTGAGGAGCAGGCCGGAATCGTTCAAACTCCATTAGCACCTAAATGTGTGTCTGGTTTGTGTTACAGCGCGTGCACACGGGTCTATTTCCGGTACGCTGGCGTGCACGCATGGCTGTTTTTGTAAACGTAAGTAGGCGTACAGTGTCAGAGAGAGCAGCTGGGGACATTCGCTGTCGAGAGAATGGAGGTCAAAAGGAGACAGGAACAGATGACTGGCTGCTCCCTTTCTTAATTGTTATCATATTTGGACCCAACGTGGCAAATACAAAACCTTCAAAATGACTGTCGGGTTGATTCATATTTTTAGAATAGTGAGAGAATGGATTGGATTAAGCTGCTGGACCGTGGACACTATATAATAATAATATAATATTGACTATAAAATGAAGACATTAGGTGTGTGACGGGCATTTTGATACGACATGTCACCTCGCTGATTTCATTGTGGTCATTTGAATCTAAATTTGAGTATTCTATGGAAATTAACTGCCATTTTCCACATTTCCTGGATTTTTACGGTTCAGCAGAGGACTAATTGACGAGTTTAAACGGGTGTCACCGTGGAGACGGGATGGAGCAGTTAGTGCTCTGTGCCTCCACATTAACACCCTCTGGATTCCGTTCATTAGAGCGCAGACGGGGGGGGGGCTCATTCACCCCGCAGGGTCAATGCTGACTCACGAATCACGTGCTCCTGCTCGTGGGTTTGCCTCGGAAAGCCGACTGTGACCTTGTGCTGGCTGCACGCCGTTAGCAAGGGCGGGGCTTAGAGACGGTGAAAGACGCAGAAATGAAGCCAATTTGAGTCTGAGAATGTCTCGAAGATCTCCGCGCTGAGTTTATGGTTAATTCAATGTGCGCCTAAGGAGATGGAGCCATAATGACTCAGAGATATGGATGCGAACACGTACATTATCTCAATATCCACAGCTCTGTGGGAGACTGCAGCTTTTCAGTGTGGCATTGATTCGCTGTGAGCCCGAGAGTGAGAGACAGCTTTGGACTATAGAGAGAGAGAGATATAATCTTATCATATGCCTAGAAATGCTTTACTCAAACGAGGGTAGAAGAAGAATTGGGAGATTTGAAGGCAGCTTTCTTCGCTGCCAAATATGTGTATAATACGTGTGAGGGGGGCTGGAGGAGCCCGCGAGACCACTACTTATTACATAATACTATTAAATCTCTTTCATCCCTGTTTTTCTGTTGGAATAAATCGGTCTACTGGGTTCCACTGAAGATCTTGGAGGCCCCCCTTAATATAGAGTCCCTGGTCACACTGGATGTGGACACCCAAACATCCGTGGGCATCAATGAGCTTCGACAGCCTTCTCCTTTCCAGGAAACAAGGTTTATTAGTGATGTTGGCAATGAGGACTAGAACTCCTAGGCTAGGTTTAGCCATGTATGATCACTGGACTAAAGACCACATAATAGAAGACGGATAAACAAATAGATGTTGGTAAAATGATTAATTAAAACCCCATTAACCCTCCATGCATCACCATCATGCGGCATGACGTGGAGGCCCACAGATGGTTCCACCACCAACGTTCTAATGACTCATTCATATCTGACAGGGCCTCGTTAGTTTCTCATTAGCCGGGACCGTGGCGCACGTCAGCTGCCACGTTTGAGTATGAGGGGCTCAGTGTGTCTGCACCCGCTCGCTGCCGACTGAGATGTAACCGCTGCGGGTTTGGTGGAACTCGATGTGAAAACAGCGAGGTGACGTCGTGAGCGCCGTGCACGTCGGCGTTGGAAATGTTTGGACCCAGAGCGTGCCGCGGCGCCTAAAAGAGGGCTGATTGCTCCAGCAGTGCGTGAGATACTCTTTGTGCACCAAAGGAAAGTTCCTCATAACTGCTCGATGTATTAGCTTTTGAACCCATATATTTGCCTTTAGTCTTATAGGAACCAATGGGCTTTAAGCTGGGAGCCAAAGTCAAGGAGAGGGAGACGAAGCCTTGTTGGTCTCACAGGGTTTGCGGGTAATAACAGATTATTGCCAGCCTTATCCTTTTCTTTTAACAATAAGCCTACAGTAAGTAAAACCTTTCCCCCATGGGATTCGTAGAGTGCTGAGATGGCTCCAAGTGTTCTTCCAAGAGTCTTCAATCTATCCCACAATGCAGTGGTTCCACGCGCAGATAATTCTGTGACAGGGAATTTCTTTGTGTTGTTTGAAACGGTTTTCTGAGAGAGGAGTCTGATTATCACACTGAAAATCTTTTACCTGTTTCCATGGCTGAATCTAAGCGGGACTCTTTTAGCGGAGCGGGAAACTGACACAGGCAGTGGAGCGAGTCATCACACAGCTAGTATAATTCAAAATGATAATGGGTCATTTATCCAAGCTCATTTTCTGGGTTAATTTAGTAATTGGACTCTGTAGGGAATTGGTTGGGAGCAACAAAATATGACGGTATAGTTTCAGAGTAGGAAATGAATAAATCACTGATTAATTACAGATTGATTTAAGCTGATGGTGAACTTCTGCTCAGCAATGTCTTTTTGAATCTGGATCATTTGCCCAAATCACTATTTATCTGCAAATACAATTAGAATAGTCTAGGCAAGCTACTTCACCCATCACCCTGCAGCGCACACACACTCTCCTGGAACACACAGACTCCTTTTCGTCTCCATCTCGGTCCTTTTGGTGCACACGAGCATATTTCATGAGTCAACAGCGTACAACTGGCAGCAGGTACTGTGCAGCCGGCTATCTGGTCAGCACGGGGGAGCGAGCGAATGTGCTGTGGGACACGTGGCACCTTATCGGTGGCAGAGAGGGGGGGAGAGGGGGGGCAGTGAGTCACGGCTCTTTGGGCTGCTAGGGGAGACGTTCATTATCGCTGACTCTCCACGGCTCCATCTTCACTTGTGTGCAGAGGGAGCTGTTTCCAAAGGGAGGAAAGAGCCGGGGATCAACGCTTCCATCGCCTTTCTAAATAATCTAATAATAAATAACCAATACGGGGAGCAATGAGAGCTTTTACCAATCAGAGAGCTACAAACACTTGGGTCATGGTAACGCGGCTCATACACTAAAAACAAAGACGGTGAGATGGGAAGGTCAGTGGTTCCGTGCGCGTAACCAGGCCTTGTTTTGTCTCACTTTGAGACTCGTCTCTGATTCCCGTGATGTCAAAAGAAGGCGTCTCAGTCATCGGTTAATGTGTCATCCTCTCACAGCGATGATGGTGTTGCTTTAGTCGGGCTAGGCGATAATTACAGAAGCCGAGTGAACTCTGAAGCTCCGCTTTAGTCACAAGCACACGCAGTAACAGTAGAGGGAACCTGTGAATGTGGGCGCAACAACCACTTTGGTCATCAAATGGCCACTTAGCCGGGGAATTTCAAAATTGTCCTGTATTTGTTTATATTCCAATTCCAGTTAAGTGCATTCTCAAATTCCCATTTGGCCAGAGCCCAAAACACGGAGGGGACGTTGTTGAAGACTTCACATGAGTGACGTGCATTGATTACGTCGTGCTATTTCATGATTGAGACCATAGCAACAACGTGGAAAACCAAAGATGTACAAAAATGTACATTTGTGGAAGTACTGCAGGATGGGCACATCTATGCTCATTAGGTCGCTGCATTCTTTTTACGCTGGATGCTTCAATTTAGGTGTTAACTTTACATAAATTCCCCATTTTCCTCACCTCAATAGCAGTGTGATTTTCCGGGTAATATATGTGTTATATTAAGGAGCCGAGTGCATCAGGGTGGAGCTCCTGTGTGCTTTTGCAGTAGGTGCTAATGAGGTGCAAGCAAGGACCGTGTTCCCAATTCGATGGATTCCTTTTCCTCCCTGCTGCTGCTACAGCCATTTTCTGTACACTTTATCCCAGCTTGTCTATGCTTTGCTAGCATCGAGGGGTCGGCAGTGGGTGCTTTTAGCGTGCGTTGGTGCACGTGAGTGACAGAAAATGAATTTGTTGACTGGTGTAGAAATACTTTTATTCTTGTTTGGCCCAGTCAGAACAGCACATCCTGTGCATCTGTTTTGAAACACACGCATCACAAATAGAACTGTGTGGGCGCAGTGAGGTGTGAATGGATGAGCTGATGCAAGCACCACTCCATTTCTGTCGATATAACTTCGCTCACGTTGAGGTTTGCTTTCTGTTTTCGCTGCGAGCGACTCCCGATGTGACGCTGAAGGTGAATCGAACGGACGGACTGAAACGAGGGAGCCGGAGCTTCCGCTGCATTGTTGTCTCCACGTCGTGATTCAAACACCTCCGTGGCGCCGAGGGGCCCAGACAACCCACTTCTTCACTCGGCCCAAAATCCCAGTCCACATTTTCATCTTTTTTTTTTTTTTTTTTTTTTTATCTTCTCAAAAAATGAGACTTTGGGAAACATGCCCATGTCAGCAATCCGTCCCCACTCACCTCATTAGCCAGGAATAAATGATGGCTCATTAGGAGTCATTATGGGCATCAGATTATCAGATGCACGGCCACGTGACCCCAAAAAAGGCCAGAGAAAACAAAGAGGATTAGGTCAGTGAGAGCGGAAAGCAGCAGATTCAGAGCCGGAGTGAGATAATGAAATCGCTCGCTAATGGAGCTGTAATCCGGGGTGAGGCAACGCCAAAACCCACGGAACTGTGTCGGTGCCCACTCTCGCGGTGTGTTTGATGTTGACAAAAATGGAGACGTTTGGAGTCAGTGTTTATGCACGGGCGTGAAAGAGGGGGAGGGAGTGTGTGTCAGGGGAGAGGAGGGAGGGTGGCACAAATGCAAAGGGGAAGGTAGCAATCAACGCTCAGTCTGCCCCCAATTAGTGTAAGACGAGGATAAACAGCGCTGGCTGACATCTCCCAGCGGAAAGTGACGGGAAGAAAGGTGCGTGGAGGAGGGGCATGTTGAAAGAGATACGCGGGAGGAAGAGAACAGAGGACGCGTTGTGGCCTCGGGCTACGCCACGCCATCGCGTGTGTGTCAAACCTGTCAGCAGCTACAGGTCTACCTGCCGGCCGAAAGGGGCGATGTGGAGACGTGAGACGCAGACGGTACCAAACGGAGGCGGAGGAGAATAGATGACCCTGATCTCTGTGAGCTTTACAACGCGGCGTCTCGGCACACGATGCACAGGTGAGCGGGTGGAGTGACGCCCTCCTGTGTAAATCCCCAGGGACAGTCGGAGCCCTCACGCCGCCTCCAGTCCAGGTCAAAAGTGCGCACGGGTGCGGGTGAGTGTGTGCGTGCTTCTGTAGCCGTTGAGTCTTCAGGTTCATTTTCAGAACCAAAATGAATCAACCGGAGCTTCCGTGGAAATCTCTTCCTCTTGATCGCACACGAGCCAAAAGCACAAGTGAGATGTTGTTTTTCATCCCCCTCGCTCTGCTGGAACACTCCCTCGGGCAATTCCCTGACTCCTGTTTGCTCATTGAATTCGACAACTCCGCAGCCAGATGTTGAAGACGTGATCATCTTTCAATTAACCTGGGACATTTTCCTTTCTCCCGCCTCCCTCTTCATTGCGTCTTGCTACACGTACACACGTGCCGCGAGGAACAAGGCACATTGCTTGTTGTCTCGTGTGTGATCAGAATATATGGCACATCGAAGCTGCGTGAAGACAATGAATTATGCTCATGTTTGCCGATGTGCTCTGCCTCAACTCTCGGGCACCACGCCTGGCCACACAGCAGAGAAGTCTGGGGTTCGAATGCAGCCTAATGATGTGCATCTCTCAGAGGTCATTTATGTGTTAAGTTAAGGTTAAGGGGTTAGACAGTTAAAGTCACCGCGTACATTGGTCAGAACACAGGAAACAATTACCTCTCGAGCGGTAAAAACAAAAGGTCGGCCCGTGCGTCGGTTCATAAAACCACATTTCTGGCCGCTACACTTGTTTATCGCGCAGTAACAGGAGAGCAGATGGTATCTCTGCACAGGGACAACTATCTGCAGCGGCAAAGCGCACAGAGAGACGGATTTGGGGGAAAGAGAAGACAGCGACGTAAAGGAGCTACAGGAATAACGGAGGCGGATTGTGAGGTTTGCGGCTGCGCACCGCACGCCACACACACACAACGCTGGGAAGAAGACACAAGAGGCTCCATCTTTATCTCCACCACAGTTGTGTCACCAGTTATGTCGTGTTATTCCCAGCAGAGGAGTTTGTCGCGTTGAATTCCACTTTTGCAGCACAATCCTCTTTGCCCTTCTGCCGAGGAGGAACTGTGGCACGCAGCTAGCCATTAGCGTCGCTAGTGCCGAGCAAACGCAATCAAAGCAGCGGCAGGCTGGCTAATGCTGAGCTTAACACAACCCCCCCCCCCCAACTGCACTCTCCCCCATGCTACTGTGATGGAACGTTCGCCCAGTCGTCCCTTATTGGCTCATTAAAGGTACGAGAGGCGGGAGAAATGGGGCCAGAGAGAAGAGGCAGAGGGAGGAGGAGACAACGTAGAGATGAAAGCAAGTGAATTAAAGAACAAGGGAGCGTTGAAGTTAAAGCAAGTGAAGGAACCGAGTGAAAGTTCTGCTACAGATGAGAGCATTTGCCCCGAGTTCACTACTGAGCAGCGATGGACTCTTTATGCTTTCCATGTAAGGAATATCTGGTGAGAAATAATGGAACAAAAGTTATATGCCGCGTGGCGCGTGTCACACGTCTCAGTACCTGCCAGGATGAGCCACAGGATGGACGATCCAGTCCTTGGAGTTGAACTGTGGGTCAGTGAAGAAAAGTCTTCATCTCACATCCACTTCCACTACTAGTTTGAGCTTCAACAACACATAAAACCTGCAGAGACGATATTTGGATCCCACAGGCTTAGAGCTCGGACTCACTTGACATTTTGCACAAATCATGCTTGTGTTAAGCCAGAAGAGGATGTGTGTATGTGCGTGCACCTAACATGTGAGTAAAGTAATGTGGTGACGTGGGATACATTTCAAGCGGCACATAAATACACAAATACTACAATCGGAGTAGATAAGAGTAGGAGTCGGAGAAGGAGCCGAGGCTCCGTGCGCTCTATCACTTTGACACCAGGGAGCGAGAACAATGCAGAGCCGATGGACGCCGAGCCCAAAACAGCAGATAATGAAAGGCTTCAGTGTCGCCCGCACTCCGGCAGACACACAAATAGTAAGGCGCTTATTGCTACGATCATGGCAAGCGGTTTTGTAAACCTGCCCGACACATTGAAGGGGCGGAATATGGCAGCCATCAAAAAATAAAATAACCCCAGAGTGTGCAATTGTTCAAAGAGATCAAATCGATGGATGAATTCCTCCCTGGTTGTTGTAGTTAAAATGACGATACGGCTCAGAATGAGAACTACAGGTTTCGGTTTAATGTTTTCAACTAGTTTTAAAAAAAAAGGTGGTCTTAAATATGAACTTGATTAGCAGTGTAGGGTTGAAGCTGCGCGCCCGAGGCGTCCAATCGGTGTAGAAGCCGCGCATTGTTCAAACGATAGCAGGAGCCTGGTACTTGGCACCTGACAGTTCAATTTAAACAAGAGAAAAGCTTCTACTTTACTAGTTTACTTCTGCTTTAACATAAATATCTCTCATTAGTGCATGGTAGTCAAGGTTTACCCGCTTAAGTGATCTTTAGATGCTTCGACACTAATAAAGTCTCCTGCAAATGGTTTGGATTAATGAAAGCATCCTTGACCCAGCAGGGATTGCAGAAGAGGCTATCAGACGTGGGAAAGTGCAAAGCGGCTTGCTCTTTATAAGACATGAAGGAATTAGTACTGTTCAAGGAGAGAAAACAAGAGGAACATGATTCTCGGAACTAATCTCTATATATCAGCACAATCCCTCCTTCGCTATTTTAAAGTTGATGCCTGTGTTCACTGGACATTGTTACTTCTTTAAAAGCTGACTGTGGGAATTATATAACCATCCAATTCAATGCAGGACATCGCGGCTAAAGCACGCATCCTTATTAGCAACACGTCCGCCGCAGCAGGAATAAAGCATATGCATCTACAAAGTCAGACTCATTCATGAACTGGGGCTTGTTCCATGGTGCGAGAAGTAAAACCTGCGTTTAGAATTCAGCAGGAGACCCAAACTGCTGGTGCAAGACTGTATCTGCCCCATTCCAGTGGCTGCTCATTGGTTGCAGGTACGTTTGTGGAATTTATTAAGACACTGTGCTGATTGATTTACTGGCTCTGCATGACCAAACCCTAATTATCTCTCTGAGCTGTGGATTCTAATGAGCCTTAGTGAGCTGCTCAGGCAGAGAGCCTATTATGGGTCTGTCACCACGCGCAAACAGCCATTTCTGAGAGTACAGCACCTTTATTTCTTTACAGTAACTCCAGCACCATCTCTGTCAGGGATCTTTATCTGGCAACTCCATTGAGTCAAACACTGAACCGGGTGGAACATTGAGTCAATCTTTGATTCAGTCTTATTTTACAATTCGCTAGGGACTCATGGTCCATGGTCTGACCTCTTCTACTTGATGATGGTCTCAACCATGCGGTTCCTGGTCCTTTCTCACTAAACTGAATAGGATCGAGATGATTGTCAGGTGGAAATGCAAACGACAAAGATACTAAAAGGAAATACTAAGATGTACAAATCCCTGCAAAAATGACTATAATTATTGAATTATGTCAAAAAAATCTTCATTCCCGCTAGTATTGCAAACCCTCACGGAATTGCAATGTCAGTCCAAATAGTTCCTAAATTGTTCATTCTTCCTGAGTAGTTACGCAAAATATTCTTATACTTTTTCTTCTCAGCAAAGACCCGAACAGCCCAGTTAGCTGTGAGTGACTGTTAATTCTTACGTGTGATATCCATCTCCCAGCTCTCAAACACTCAATGGGCGGTTATCAGCAGCCACGGCCTCACTAAACCCCCCTGACTGATCACCTGGTCAGTCATGCGGGAGGATTTACCTGCCGGCCCGTTTCTACACATGCGCGCGCCCCCCTCCCCTCTTCCATTAGTCTCTCAACATACTGTATCAGCAATCTTCAGGTTGAAGGGAAGCCAAATGAGCGCGTTGTGCTGCTCCGCGGGCGGCTCAGAGCGCCGAGCACCCTGAAAGAACACAAATACGCCGCGTGTGCTTTTATCGCGCTTGGCTCAGAGTCACGCATCTGACGGTGCTCTTCGTCACATCCCACCACGGCATCAGCACAGACATTACACCTAATGTTTTAGCACAGAGCCAAACTTCACGGGGAAATAACATCACGTCGCCTTGTTGCCTTGAGTGTGGAGCTCCTGAGGAGGCCGCTGAACCCCTCAGCAACTGTGTTCCAAATGTTAAAGCATTCCACAAGCAAGCAGATGCGTGTGATATCCAGCTCACGGCGCAGCCAGGGAGGCAGGCGGACCAACACGCCACACTAATTCCTCCAAATATAAAAAACCTGCGTTCACAATCCTGGCACAGCAAATGTATTCCTGTCGAAAGTGTGAATGATATCCAGCAGGGCGAGATTCCATTTGAGCGTTTGAGATTTATTCTTTGTGATCGATTTCAAAAAGGGGTGGTTATGAAACGTGGCTGAATGCGCGCCGTAACAAAGTGCGACCTAATAGATAACAGGAGTAAGCTGTGTTATCTGCATTGCATTGCCTCTCATTTGGTATGCTGCACTGCCGCAGCCCCTGCAGGTCTGCAGTGTTTACTCAATGCTCAGGTATCCGTCACAAACAAGATAAACTATAATAACCGGGTAATAAAAACGCTGTGCCGCGCATAAATAAGAATTAAAAGCATGAGGGGACGAAAACTTTCAAAGGGAACTGGTCCAGAGGTGGTCCTGGGCTCATCCTTCATCTTTGAATCTAGTTCATGAATGAGTGTTGTTCATGTATGGAAAGAGGGTAATAATCAGCGCGTCTGAAATAGCTCCACGCCAACAGATGAAGCTCTCAGATGAAGATCTCGTGAACCCTCTTAATTAAATCCAGCCCGACTCCTGACTCGCACTACTTTCGTGTTGAAAATGGATTAACACTATAATGAGTCCTGCTGGCTGCAGCCCAAGCGTTCATCCCACCAGTAAGGTGTGTGTGTGGGGGGGAGGAGGAGAGGGGGCTGAGTCCCTGATCAGTCACATCCGTGGAAGTGTTATTTGAATTGCTCCAGACGCAGCCAATAATCTAACAACTTGGAAGTGCCTCCGCCATTCCATCGCAAAGAGCCATTTTACATTTATTAGGAGGATGAGTCTTTGCTCGCCAGCGCGCTCACTTACACACTTTTCTTTTTCTCGCTCAAATAGCCTTTTTTACACTCGCAGGTGTTTTTTTTTTGGGGGGGGTGCTGTTTACCGTGAGCGTTTAGGATCAAATAAAGGGCGGCTTTCATCAGGGAGTGTCCCATTAGCCTTGAACTAATGACACCGCGCCCAAATGGTAGGAGGAAGTACTCGGGAACCGGAGCACAGCTCTCAAAAGTTTTCCCTCTGACTTTGTTGAGAATATAAATCGACTCGTCTCTTGGGTAAAGTGCACTGTTGATGCACATTGAATCTCAATGTCGGGGATTTGCATGGATGAGAAGCGATTTTGTGAATCCTTAAATGCAACACGCACACGCACACAGCAATGGTGTCTTTAAAACAGCTGGCAAAAGTTGATAACAGCCACTTCAAAGTCCTCGTGCATCAACCATTTTTTTAAGATCAGCAATTTGTTCTGAAAGCAAGCTGTAAATGGCCTGCGGACAAAAAAAACACACTATAAACTATTTTTGGGCTTTACACTGCAGTGTGTCATTGTTGGAAAACGAACTTGAGGGGGAAATGCCCCAATATGTGATATCGCTGTAAATGATTCTGCTTTCTTGGGAAATGTGAACCTCGGGGAATACGCCAAGCCACTTACTTATTTAATTAAAGCCTTGAAATGCCAATGTTTATTTATGAGATTGAGGTTTTTAAATAAAGGCTTGCAAATGGAAGGCGTGAATATGCTAAAAGGACCGTAACACACGACGCATCTTGGATGAGCTCACAGGTAGTGAGTCTTCGCCGGCAGGTAGCGGCTCAGAGGAATATGCAGCAGCAGCAACAGTTGTTCACAATTAATCCGACAGACTTTGGTTTTTTATGCGGCTGAACACAGAAATCCTGAGGAATCCTGCAGAGGAAGTAACGTGTCAGAGTCTCACTGATCGTCCGTAGTGAGTTTAGGGAGGATAATCAATCACCAGCAACACACAGGCTTCACCCTAAAGACAGATAACCGGCATTATAAAATGACAGCCGCTTCATCAGGATGACGGATAGCTCCCGGTTTGCTGGTTCGCCGTCGTTGGGTTCAGATTTTCAAGTTGCGAGTGTTGATTGAAGTGTTGTTTGTCCACTCGGGGACCAACTGGTTCGAGAGCTTCTCTTCTTCTAAATGAAGTGCTCACCGATGATTGGGCTTCTGACACAATTTCACTTTCAATTCCTTTCAAAGAAGTAAACTGAGCTTTCGAGGAGACATAAAACTTCAGCTCCAACATACAGCGGTTGTGAATGCGTCATCGGGCAGCAGGACTGTGACTACTATGATAGATATCACTGAGAAAGTCTCCCCTTCGGAGTGCTTTGTAGGGTAAGCTAACCTTTTGCAGCCTGCATTCGCCTCCAGATCTCATTGTCCATTTCCTTCATGAATACAATACAATGCTAAGCAACTCCGAGCAACAGTTTTCAACAGTGATGCATTCCCCTGATTTCGGAGGCTCCGTTTCGTGTCTGCCATGTGTTGTTTTTTTCCCCCCCAGAGGCTCTTCAGAACTGCATCTAAAATCCATGAAATGAACAGAATGGCTGAGAAAATGAAAGGATTACCAGAAATGGCATCCGAATAGCACTGATTGCTTGACGAGCATCTGTGCTGCCCATTTCTAGCCCTCAGAATCCATGTCGCCTCCCCCCGTAATGTGCTTCATTAACTACTCACTGCAAGATTTCCCAAACCACCGCCGCGTGCTAAAGAATCCCCTCTCTCCCAGGTGGCACCAAGATGATAGATTCTCAAAAGAATGGCCTCAATTTGACCATCACGCCTGCAGGTGATGATTGGCTTTCTCGGATACCGAGTGGTCCGCTGAAATTATCCGATTGCTACGGTCACAATGGGCTCCACGGGAGGACTGCTGGGGGGGATTAGTGGAAGGAGAAGAGTGAGTAGAGCGAGCGTTGTCTCTTCACCACTATTTCATATGAAGCCGGTGTGCATAGATTAGCAGCGATCGATAGTCAATCTCGCCTGTGTTGCCTTGTTAGCGTTTGCTCACTGCTCAGTGCGTCTCTGCGTTCCCAGCTTTTGGTGGCTGTTGGGATTTAGTTCAAATGTTGGAGCTGTGTGTGTGTTTGTGACGTGGCGTGTGGGTTAGTGGGAGCTAAAGTTTTTGAAAAAAACTACAGGATTTGTTTGTTTCCCATGAAAAGCAAAGAAATTGCAGGAATTATTTTAGAGCAGAAAAGGAGCGGATGGTACTGATGAGGGGATTTTATGTAGAACGGGACCCGCAGGAATTTCCTTAGCATGCAATAAAGTTGTACTAACTTACACTTATACTTACAATCAGTATCAGCTAGTGTTTTGGATGAAAGCATTACAAACTTTTTGGGTACTCGCAATGTTTGGATTCTTCATTTTTACTTATTACATCATCGGCTTCGGAAAAAAACTAATAATTATTGCTAAAAATCTTGAGGAAAATTGCCGTGAAAATATCCCGTGGCATTGACTTGTTGCACTATATCATAACGTACCGTGCTGCGGGAGGGTTTTCTGCTGAGGACCCCTCATGTGCTTCTGACCGGGGCAGTTTTAGTCACAGGAGGGGGGGGGTTTCGGGACACCGGATGTCAGAGTGACAGGTGATACAGATAAGCTCGTCGGGCTACTCGAGGCTTGCTCACTGCGCACACACACACACACACACACACACACCCCCTGCCATGCTGACGGACAGACGATCCAGGGAAGGTCCCCCCCCACCCCCCTCCCCTTCTCTACTCCAATTAGCAGATGTGTGCATTCACGTGTCCATGTGTCCGTGTTCAGATTTCAGGAGAAAATGTAGCAGCAGTACGCCCAGAACTAACAAAGTCTCGCGCCCGTGTAGCGCGGTGATGTGCGTTGCCATGACAATGGCGAGGTCTGCGTTTCTTGCGTCGGCCTCTGGTTGCTTCCTCGGGTCCACAGAAAGCGGCTGCTTTCCCTCAGCGCCACACAGTGTAACAGACTGTGACGCTCTGAACATGTCTGCTTCCAAACAGGCATCATTAGACGAGAGCCTTGACGGAGAGTGAACCTACTCAGCGACTTAGAATGACTTGTGAGGCGACTTGTGGAAGCATAGGATCACTGGCCGCGGTCGTCGGATTTACTCCCGTACGCATGCAGCGTTTTGTGCGCGTATTGATTGTGGCCAGCTGATGTATATACGGTGGTCATCGCTGGCTTTCAGGAGAAAAAGGTCGCCGTCGTCCATCAGCTGCAGTCTGAGACACCGAGCTGATACATCACTGCCTTGTGAGGCGCGGCGCTGCCGGGCCAGGAGAGGGGGAAGATGCATCGAGCTGAATTCGTTGACGTGCTGGTTTCAGGCGTTATGTATGGTCGCTGTGGTAGCAGGGTGTGAGGAGAGAAAATCTATACAGGGCAGCATCAAAAGGTCTGGCGTCCATGGCGAAATCAAGTGGAGCCAACAATGAATCAATACATTTCTACCTTTCTTAAATTATTCCGTGAGCAGCTTGTCTTGACTATATTTAGCTAAATGAATTTGGGAACCGATAAATGCAGCAAAGTGCTTGTTTGATATTATTGCCATTGCATTTCTATTATGTTGTTTGCTTTTGTCAAGGATGGACTCACTCTGGGCACAATATAACAAAAAAAAAGTTTTTACTGCTGGAGGAAAATGGCAGAAGGCACCGCTGTTATTGAAGCCTGAATTCCTTTGGAGAATTACCTTTTCATCAAGCAGATGCCCAGTAAAAAAAGAACCCAAGTCCCCTCTCCTTCAATGTGATTACAGCCAAGGTACAGTGCTTCCTTGAGCAAGAGGCAGCACAGAGACAAAGAACGGAGAACGAAGAAGGAAGCTGAAGCGGCGACAGCTGCAGAGTTGCTGTTAGTGGATGTGTGCACATGGGAGGAGAGAGGTGGTGTGTAAATGAATTGCCGCGTGCTCAATTACCACAAAATCCCTTTGTCTTTGGACTCTGACCAGGGGCAATTTGTGGCTGTTCGGCTGAAAATGCGCGGAAATGATTTATTAAGCAGCTGAAACGAAAATGAGTGGAGAAAATGGTCCCGTTTTGGCTCGCCGAAGGGGATGGGCACGCTTGTAGGACTCGGTCCCGGGGAAGATGTGGGGCGAATGGGTGAAGGGCCGACGGTGGGACGGCTCCAATGACACTTTGCATTCCAAAATACAAGCGTGTGTGTGTGTGTGTGTGTGTGTGTGTGTGTGTGTGTGTGTGTGAGGAGGAGGGATAGAAAGCTACTGCAGGCTTTCTCTACTGTACGCGGGGGCTCTCATAAATCGTTTTTCATTTCAATTATGCACACGCTAATTTAGGCAGGGGGTGATAAAAAAAATGTTAAACCCGAAGTTACACTCAGAACGGCCCCTTAGGAGGTCTGTGTTATATGGTCTGTGGGGGAAATGAAACCCGCACGGTTATGAGCCAGCAAATAGACTCATCCCAGTCGGCGCTCATTCACACCACGGCCTCCCCGCACAGCAGTCTATTTACAGCATGTCATACGCCTGAAGGCACCTTGATTCCCCCTTGATGGGCTGCTTGGACGGAGAGTGGATGTTAGAGAAGTTTGACAGATGCAAAAGGAAGATTGATGCCACTTCAAAGTGACTTTGGAAGCCGTTTAGTGGAGTGGGAGGTAGAAGGACTGGTTAGATCAGCCATCTTTCAAGTTGTGCAACGAGCGCAGGAGGACGGCTAGAAGTGAGCGAGAGAGAAATGAGATCAGCTGTGTAACGGATAATGCCGGATTATTACGGCCTGCAGCACCGCCGATGCTTTTGATTGCTAAATGTCAATACAAATATTTCAGGCGTGACAAAATAACGGTCTTATTTTTAGAGTTTGGGATATGATATATATATATATATGTTTTAATAATATTGCACCGACAAAAATGTGTTCTCGGAACAAACCAATATTGTTATATTATCTTTGTAGTGACTCTGCCGCCCTCTGAGATCTGCACGGTTACCATGGAGAGTTTAATGTTGTGAAGTTCAGGCGAAAATTCTCCTGTTCGCCTCCTCTCTCCCTTTGGGCGCACGGCCAGCTGATTAGAGGCGGGGGGTCGGGTAGCACCAGCCAACCAGACATGGGTGCCGTTACCGTAAACTAATTGCATCGGTGCCGGCTTTGAGTTGTCCACCTCCAATCTGCAGCAGAACCTGGCACATCAGGAGATTGAAGCAACTTATTCTCCACTATAAACTATGAAAACGATCAAAGCAATACATTGAAGGTATTGATTCTCTTTTATTTTCAGATGCTTGTGAAACCCCCCCCCCCCCACCCATTCAGCTGCTGCAGGTTCCCCGGCCAGATTGATCTGTGCGATCGGCCGAGATAGGTGTGAGTGGCGGCCACATCTATTCACTGAACAAGTGCTGGGACAAGCTGTTCTTTCAGGGCCGAGCCGGGCAACAATAGGCCGTCTAATAGCTCCAGTTTGTCTCAGTTACCAACAACAGCCTCCCCCCCCACGTATTCCTGCTGCACCAACACATGCACACACCTTTACTTTAGAGGCCCCCGCCCGTCGCTGTGTTGACCACATAGCTGCTCAATCTCTTTGTTTGATCTCGCTCTCAACTGCTGGATCATTTTTCTCCTTTTGTCCTCTTATCGCGGGGAGAATCTGGGGAAAATTGACTCTATAAAACACAAAATCAATGAGACGATTCTCCGAATGACCCCGACCTCTGACCTCCCTGTGCGGGTGTAAGTAGTTTCCGTCATTACATCGCTGGAAACCAAAGCAGTTAAGCGTTAAGAGGAGTTAAACATTGGTTTTGTTTGTGTCTGCTGGATGTGTAAATAGGGAGCATTAACAGCTTCATGAGCTGATGACACATCCGTGTTTTGTTACATTCATCAGTATTTAGAAACACAAAAGAGTTTGTATTCCAGCTAGTAGTTCATATATTACACCAATGATACATAAGCAAATTAAATCTGACTGAGCGAGTTGTGGACGTGTATCAAAAAAGGTCCATCACACACGCGCCCACAAAAATTACCCTCATTGCGTGAGTAAACTGACTCTGAAGTGCCGTAAAAGCGAAGTCCTATTACGATTGAGAGCAAACACACCTCGTGCACATATCAGGGCATTTCAAACGTGTGTGTACAATGAAAATATAGGATTTTTGTCATGCAACACATTATTAATCATAAAGGCTCGCGTCTGCACCTTGGAGACTGGATTACTGGCAACAGGAAATGAAATTTTCACGCTGCAACTCACAAACAGAATAACAGAGTATCTCATATGGCGGGAACACACTAATTGACAGAAGACGCCGTCCATTTCCCTTTTGCCCGACACGGCAGAGACACTCGAGGAGATTGTTTTGGCTGTGACGGGAAGTAGGCTGAAAGTAGCACGCAGCAGGCGCGATGGGAACGGGGGGGGGCAATAGACAAAGCAACTCCATGACATAAGTTCTTTGATGATTACCATCTACTACCCATTTCAGTCCAAAAAATCCATGTCTCAATAAGCTGCCTCCATCTACCTGCGTGTATAAAGCCCAGCTAAGTATTATATATTCGCTGCTGGGTCATTTGAGAAGCAGAAATGGCAGCACAGCATCAACCCGTCAACGTCTCAATGGCCGTTTTGACGCACACATCCTCCGTGTCAAATGAGGAAAGACGCGTCTCCGTTGCATTAGTCAATTCTAGCGGCTGGAGGGGAAGATGGTGGATGGACAAAGCGGCAGGCTCCCCTCTCACCCGGCCCATTGAAGGCCCCTTACACTGTAATCCTGAATGTGCGCTCTGACATTTCCGCTACCAGCATACGTGGGTGGAAGGGAACAAGTGAACACAGGACAATGCGGCTTGTAATCCAGTTAAAGGATTAAGAGCTCGGGCACACACACACACACACACAAAAGACATCCACGTTTTGTTTGGGAGCTTCCCTCTGACTTACACTTGTTCATTGGCCCGGCCACTAAGGCTTAACACGTTGCACAAACAGCCCTGAAGTCCTGTAACCTTAAATCGACCTCCATTCTCAACCTTTTCAAAGAGTTAATGGAGAGAACACTTATTTTAGCGGCTTGCCTCCCATGACTCTTCTCTAAAAGAGCGACATGTGGCGGATTATAAGGCCAAGCTTCAAGAAAAATCAGATCTCTCCTCACGGTAGATTATGAAGGGGACGCTATGAGCAAAAACTAGTCGGGATCAACTCATTAATCCACACGCTACTTTCCCCGCGGTGCAGATCATCCACCTGACGCATACAAAAGAGCGGCGGGGAGCTCGCGGCGCCTGAGGCGGGCTGCGGCGCTGTTGTGGCGAGGAATGTGCAGCTGTGGGGCTCGAGACACTGCCGGGGGGCAGCGACTTGAACTACGGCTCCCATCAGGGCCGCCGCCCAGACGCCTCGGATTCGTTTAAGACCTCCCGTTTAGAAGAGATGTTTGGATCACGCCCGCTCGCGTTCTACCTCAGAGCCGTGCGCCGCGGCGTTTAGTAAATACAGACTTAAGTTTTTTGTGTGATTTTTTACTTATTTATGATCTCAACATGTTAAATCATGCAGTTTATCAATGCAGCCAAGAGCAGAGCCGACCATACATTATTAAAAGGCCTTTTAGCCGCCATGAAGCCCGACTGGTGTTCAAGTCTCGTCATCTTCACTTCTTTTGAGGTCAGATTGTTTTTATTTTATATTTCGAATATGTTAAACAAAAAGACAACGCGGCACGTTTCTCTACGACTCCCAGGAGTCACATACGGTTCCAGCGGTGAGACATCGGTTGTTTTTGATTTGAGGAATCACAGAAATCAAATATTGAAACACTCCGACCGTCAGCAGCAGCAAGTGATGCTCCACAGACTCTCAGGCTTGTTTCTCTTACCTAACGACGTCAGCAGAAACGGAGCATCGCCATTGGCCGACAGAAGGCAGGTGAGACGGTGTGCAGCCCCCCCGATGGACGAAGGGCAAAAAGAGAGAAATGAAAAGTTTATTAGTAAAAGAGAAAATACATTTTTTATTCAATTAAGCGTTTCATTAAACTTAAATATATTAAGTCCCACATGCGCGTGGATCCGTTTGACTGCGTTTCCTCGCCCGCTGTCGTCGACAGGCAGCGGACGTCTTTGCTAAAAGAGTTCAGCGTAGGAACTACTCAAAAAATTGTTTCCAGTAACGTTCCCTTTGAATTGTGCCAGCGGGCCTCCAGTCACTTTGCACCACCATTATCTCACTGAGCTGTGCTTGTTCTGAAGGCCACATTACAAACTCAACGCGCATCACGTTCCAATAGCCTCCGAGCAGACGGCAGCATGGAGCTGCAGTTGTTGAGGGACGCAGGTTATTACAACGTGTCATCTGGGTCCGACGGGAGTCAGGAGGAATTCATACCGGCTCCATCACAGTTGCTTTATGTGCCACAGCTCAGGAGGGCTCCGATGTCTGATTATCTCCTCAACATCCATCCGGGAAATCAGTTCAGTGCAGGCCTGTTTTTCTAGACACGGCGTACGATTTGACTTTCAGTTTTCAGTCAGAATCTAAATCACCTTTTGAGTACGAGAAATCCCAAAGTTGAATGTAAAAAGTGCAAAGTTTGGCAAAGTGACGCAACAGATCGAGGATTGAGCTACAGTGGTGTAAGCTTGCATTTGCTTTTCACCTTTCGCAAACCCACAAAGACGTTCAATACAAAAGGAACTTGATGCGTTCCTAACCAAACACCCAAGTCAAACACAGGCCTTCTCATCTCTGCTCGCATTGGGTCAGAACAAATCATGCAAACTGTCACAATATTAGCAGAGTAGGCTGATCTATGAGCAGAGTAATGGTAAGGGAAACACGGGAGGCCGGCATCGAGCACCTCTATCTTTGGGCTGCAAAGCCAATTTATTTATTTCAGGAAACTATTGTTTTTAAAGGAGCCAGTGCAGCCGGATTTGAAAAGGCTCCATCACACCGGCAGTTATCCAAATGACACAGCAGCAACTCCACCGAGGAGGAAGCAAACCTGCATGTGGTGATTTACAACCTTTGCAGACCCACTCCGTTTTATAGCGGCTGGTTCCCTGAGTGTTTTATCCTCTCAAAGCACTTTGAATGCCAGGTATCATTTTTAGCCCCCCCAGGTTCTTCAGAGTTTGGCTTTTAACTGGACTGTAAAAGCCTCGAGTCCTCGCAGTTCCGATCTTCGAGGATGGAACAGAACGTGAGCCGCCCGGTAGCATCCACGTGCGCAAACATTGGGATGTTAAAGCTGCTCTCTGCATCGGGTGCACGATGCAGGTCGAAGAGGCACACAAACATTCATGTCTTCCTCCTCGTAGGCGCTCTGTCGCTGGTACAGAAGTCCAGGAGAGGCTGAGTGGATTTGCTCACTGCCGACGAGACGGAGAAGAATCAGTGTGTGTGTGTGTGTGCGTGCGTGTGTGTGTGTGTGTGGCGTTTTCCCTTTTTGCATGCAGACAAAAAAAAAAGCTAATACCGGCTAATCAAATAGCTGTCTGGTCGTCTCGGAGCTCCGGCACTGTGACACCCAATAAAACGGTAGAGGAAAGAAGAAGTATGAAGTGTGAAACTCAATACACGAACACACAATACACCCACACAATGCGCTTTGTGCGGCAAGGCTGCAGCACTTCTACATCCAGAGTATGGCAGATGGGGGGACAAGTGAGAGAGAGAGAAAGAGCAGTAATGCTTGGGAGTCACTACGACGGGCCGTCCAGTGTCCACTCAGGCCGTGATGGAGGGACACTCCCGACAGGATAGAAACGCTCCATCAGGGAGTAAAGTCATCATATTTATCTCCTTCGCATACCCCGAACATACACGAGCATGAGCCTTAGCGTACCTGGCAAATGTGAATTATACTGTTGGGTGCCAGCATGCTGTCTACCATCTGTGTGAGGCTTGACCCAGCCAGATGCTACTTCCTGCTTCAGGATAGAGATCTTTCTCCCCATTTGCAGGACGAATGGTAGCAGGCGACACACTGTTCCTCATCAAACGGTTTCCAAATAAAAACAGAAAAGCTGCTTGCGTCCCAGGATTGTTACCATGACGTCGGAGTCGGGTGCAGCGCAATGTTAGTTCGCTGTACATCTCAATGCGCAGCTGCACCGGCGTCCTGACGCCATCCGCTGCTTCCACCTCAGCCTCGTCTCTGCGTGCTGCTTTTTAAGCAGGCGGCCCGCGCCGCAACCCCCCCGCCGCCCCCTTAACAGCAGTCCCATTAAAAGCAACCAATGACATTTCCTTAGCACAAGCCTGGCATTTAGTTTGATGGATTTATTGACATTTGCGGTTATATTCTTTACCGGCTGGCTGTGGCTCTTTAAGAGACCGTCCGCCTGACCGACCCCATTTCAAATCCTGCACTACAACGCATTGCGTGTGCCTTCAATCGGATTGTGCGCGCATGTGTCTTTTGATAAACAGGTAAGGCCGGCGCATCAGCATTCAGTAGGGTTTGCTCGTGTGGCCGCATGCATACTGAGGTGCTGCTGCTACTCTGAAGGCTTAAAGATATTTCACAACCCCAGACTCATAAATACAGCGTATTTTCCTTATTGTGAGAGGATAAAGTCAAAATGGAAGTTGCATTTTGGGGAATGGGCTTGAATAGTGATAAGCTGTGAATCTAATGGCCTCTGAAGAGAAGAGAGAGTCCATCAATTAGTTTCCTTACTCTATAACTTGAAATAAAGGGACCCGAGGGGGAATTCTGAGGCATTGATCTGGAAAAAGCTCTGGGTAGCGTTTCTCAGCATGTCTGTGCGAGTATCAGACCAGTAACAACAGGTTGTTGTTAGATACTGAACGAGAGGGCAAACACACACACACACACACAGACGCACACATGCAAAACATCCTCCATCGGTGCTGCTGTCTCGCCTCATTTTGCCTCTTGCTGCCTTCTGTCCGTGTTTATTAGGCATTAGCCCTTTGGATCGGTCCCTGTGTAAAAAAACCCGTCACCGACCGCTGCTCCGTCTCCCTTCCAGCTCCCTGAGCAAAGCGAAAGCAACACCTGGACCTCGAACAGCATATGCTCCTACATTTCACTAAGTTGAATTCCTTCGGTCCGGTCATTGCCAAGTTCTGGGGGAGAAGTTTCTGAATTAGACTCCCAGCCGCAAAGACTAGAAAAACAAACGATACCATATAGCTTTGCTGCACTCACGGAATGAAAAGGAAGGTGAAACATGCAATTCTCCATTTGACATCTAATTCTTATCTGCACAATACGACAAGAGCCAAGTGAAGAAAAAGCCATTTTCTAAATGCCAGAGATGTCCCTGAATCACGGCTAATGAGCCCTCTCTCACCTCCGCTGCCTCTTTTTTTTCCCAAAAATCAAAAATAGCCTCCTGCAAGTCTGCTGCAGTCTGCAATGTTTGAACCAAAACAATCTCTGAATGTGGAGTAAGGCAGGACACATGGGAGGGGATCCAACTCGGAGACGCAGAGCACAGCACGATTGGATCAGCTCCTGGTTTGCAGCCCGAGCTGCTTCACATGAACATATTGGGTCATTTTTTTCTTTCACAGCAAAGAGACCGGATACCTTTTCAAAGCCAACAAGCCCTTGAAGGTCAAAGGAGACAGTCGGGCCGTGGCCCGCGTGTATGCCGAGGACAACTAGCCCCTACTAAGAGATGGAGACTCATGACTTCATGACAAGAGAACACATCCCAGAATGGTGCACGAATAGAGAGGACGGGAATTAAGGCCGGACAGCAGCAGGAGGCAAATACCATAAAAATGCAGGGTGGCAAAATTAAACGAAAGATGTGAGGGGGCAAAGAAAGCAGTGGAAAGGTAGTGGACAAGAGGGAAGGCAGAGATAATATTAGAACATCATTCCTCTCCCTCTCACCCCACCTGCTGTCAAACCAATCTACCGCACCTCCGTCTTTCCTCCTGTCTTCATTTCCTTGCCAATCTCTTTTTTTTTCTCACCCCGTTTCGCTTGAGGCGTGTTTCTCCCTCCCCCCATGAGCGGTGAATATCTAAGAGGCTCGGTCCTCACGCGCTGCCCACACCGGCATTCCACACCTCCGACTTCATGCTGCCTGAACGCGACGGCTTCCCCTCCTAACAAGTCCTCTGAAGCGCGGAAGCAGCAGACGTGAAAGGGTTTACAGCTGACCGGCCGCCGCGCGATGCCCTACGCCGCTACCCCCCCCCCCCCTTCACATCTGCTGTTGGCGCGTGGCGTAAAGCCTCACACACTTGATTGAACTCCCTTGGAGTCGAGGGAGATTTTGAACAGGAATAAGATCCAGATTATACCAAGAAATACAAGTTTCTAACTACCCGGCCTCAACCTCACATCTCACAACATATTGACCCCACGCCTGCAAGCTCCAATGGATGAGCTTTTTTTTATGATATCTGACATTCTTCATGACAGATGTGGGTTTTAGAGGCAGTGCTGAAAAGAGAATGGATTTTAAAAACAAAATCAGAAACGAGGTGCAGACTAAATAAATGATAAGTGTCCTCTGTCCGTCTGTGGGCTGCAGTAGAAACCCACTTATCTTGCGCTGTAATAAATCATGAATTTACGATGATCGATTCATACTAAAAGTGCCTTGTGATTATGTGCTCCAACTTGAATTTGTGATTTCCTACAGTTCCTACATTTTTGAGCGTGCCTGGATAGCACATTCAAAATCGGTGCACGGGGAAAGAAACGAGGCTTCAGTCGAGATGAGACAATGCACGTCGCATCTCTGATGCCAGCGACATTGCATTCTGGTCTATTGAGGCCACTTAGAGGAGAAAATTGGCCTCCACAATGGATCTCTTCAAATAGATGATCTAGACTTGGAGAAAAAGGTTGTTGCTCTGCTCTGTCGACGGTCTGACACCTGATGATTGCTACTGTTGTTTAAGATAGCGAGCTCTGCCACAAAACTCTGTAGCTGGAGCTTTGCAGGAGTGACTTGAAATCGCAACATCTTTGCTTGGAGAATAAAATGCAACAGAAAGTAGCTTTCTACTTGTTTAGCGGGGATTTTCCTATTCATCTCCAACGCCTTCGGATAAAGTTAAACACTGGGGGGGGGGGGGGGGGCGCTTTATTTGTCTTGATTAATAAAAAATAAAAAAATTACCTGCAGATGCATATAAAACAATCCCCCCCAGCACAGCTTTATCAGCAGCTATCACAAACGCTTACAAGGATAAGAGCGCGTCAACGGGGGACCAAACCCCCCCCCCGGATAAATTTCAGAAGCTCATTTCTCAAAAGCGTCACTATCTTTAAGAGCTTCTGTTGGTTCACAAACCATCACTTATCCTTATCTCCCCTTTAGGGGAGGCAATGCACGCTTCCCCGGCTGGACAGGCTTCCCTGTCAGGTGCGCAGGCAGGTGGCATTTATCTTGTCATCTGAGATGGACGGGGGATTTATTTAAGGTGTTACGGACGGTAGAATGGAGGGAAGGCGCCGCTTGTTTAGGACGGTGGCCTCGTGACCGGTCCATAAACAGCCAGGTGGGAAGGCCTCTTTGTGGAGGGGCTGCAGTGTCACGTGTCACCGGCTCGGGATGAAGATAAAAAACAAACGCCGCGCGGCCAAATTTCAAGTGTTCGAAAGGGTGTTGAACTCTTTCAAAGGTCGCAACATACTGAATGTGTCCTGAGATGATTACGTGGAAATCACTTTCATTCTGGGATCTTTCCATCCTGAGAAGGGGACATCAGCGTTTATGTCGCACGCCGCAGCAGGTTCGCAAGGGGTTGTATTTTCCTCTCGGCAGGAGACACAGAGACACACAATAATTTCATAGCAATCCCGAGCAGCAGGATACGTCAGCCGGAGCCGAGCATGTCAGCCTAAAGCCATAAAGTGAAATTAATAAAACTCAAAAAGGCCGACGAGCCGAGGATCCAATACGGCTCCGTTCTAGACACGTTTTTTTGTCGATGTTGCTCCAATCAAGCCAAGTGCTGTGTCAATGATGGGGGTCACGGACGCCGCGGCAACCTGCGAGTTATTTTGGGCGCCCCGCCCGTCAGCCTCTCAACGCGCTGACCCCCCTTGTATTTCCGACGCCTGCTGGGTATCGATCGCACCGCCCGCTGCTCCAGGTGTCCTTCCTCTCAGCCAATGAGTCATTTGAGCGCCGCTCCGGAGGAGGAGAAGCGAAACCTTTGAGAATGAATGAAAATTGCCTTCTGCGTTCGCCAGCTCCAGGTGGCCGTCCTCCGGCTTTGTCTTTCTGAGGTCACATAGCTTTACCTTTATGCGAAAGGACAGGGCGATCTCTATTTATCTTTGTTGAAACGGCTGCGCAGAAGACATCAGAAAAACAGAGAATGAAAGATCTGCAGCAGACAGGATAAAAGAGACGCAGCTGCTTTTACAAAAAGTGATATTGCATCTTTTGAGCGTCCTCCCTCCAGCAACAGGAGGGAAGTCTCAGCCGAGACGATCCCAGGAAGGCTGCGACCCGTCGGGCCAACTTGACTTCTTGGTTGGGTTTAGGCCAATAGCACCGCAATGAGAATCCACTCACCCTTTATACTTATTGTCCACCATCATACCGCCGATTTCAAAGCTTGTCCATCTTAGTGACATTGCTGCCATGTTACACAGCTGTAGTTCATATATCAAACTCTATGACACAGAATGCTTTTTTGAGTTTAAAGTGATTACATTCACAATTATCACTTCTCTTTTGACTGGTTCGTTTCTGTATGTTCTTTTGAAAACGCTCCTCTATTCTTCAATCAATGTATCATCAAACATTGATTTCAATCACACACTATTAAATAGATAACCACGGTTATCACGCAGCCCTCAAGGTTCCTACCGTCCTGTGTCTAAAGCTGAAGGCTGATTATTCTTTTGTGGACGAATGTAATTACAGAGCTTTTATTAGTTGTTTTCAGTGGAATGACTCATTCTGTTGTTTTGGGTGCTGCATTGAGTAAATTCATGACTGTGTCATGCAAGCAAAATCTTTTCAGGCGCTCCTTTTCTCAACAGAATGCGAATCCTCATTCTGATCCTCATTTTTTTCTTTTTTCTGTGTTAATATTTGCAAACCCATCAGTCCAACAGAGAAGTCTACAAAACCCTACAAAAAGGAAAAAAAGGAGAGCAAAGGGAAACAGAACGCTGCTGGCTCAAAGCAGACGGACGTAGCAGCGCTGGCACAGATTTCACAGAAGCACGGCTCTGGGAAGAATACTCCACCTACACCCGGCTTGTGAAATGAATAGCGTCTGCAGGCTATTGTGACAGACACAAGAAAAAGGAAGGATGTGCTGGAGCATAAGAGAGAATGATTGTGTTGGGGGGGGCGGGGGGGTGAGTCAGACCTGGGGTTTTGTGGCTGGTTCGGGTCCTACAGTTGTACCCGGTGCTGATCCTCTGGTGTGTGCGGATCAGACACGTCACCTCACATCACTCCCTACGTATGGCACAGATATAATCCCCGTAGATATGAAGGGAAAGACGCAGTGAGAGCAGCGAGTGGAGGGAGGGGGCGGGGCCAGGTGGGGTGGGAACGCCCACCGAGACCTCGCTAATGCCCAGACAGTCGTCCCTGACTCCCCGTGGCCAATACAACTCCTGACCACATTATTTTGTACCCAAGTCGCAGTAAAAGCCTTTTGCACGCTGCGGCTGTCTGGTTTGCCTCGTCGCCTCATCTCCTTGTGACGGAGCCGGGAGATAAAGAGCGTCTTTTGTCTCAGTGGTTAAGCATGCTGGATGAACACACTAAGCAAAACGCTGTTAGTGTAAATCTGTGAATACATTTATCCCTTACATTCACATAGATAGAATAGCGTTTGAATTGAGGGTTTTCATTTTAAAGCTGCTTGTTCACTCACATTCTTGTTCACACGCTGCCTTCTGCTTTATTACAAAGCAGCAATGATCTCTGAGTACTTTGATCTTAAAAAATAAAAACTACATTTCTTACAAACGTTCTTTTGTTCAACTGGATCTTTGTCTTTTCAATCCACTTTTGCTTTATATGGCTTACTTTGCTACATTCAAATGAAGAAATCTTCCTCTCATAAGTTTATTTCGTTACTAAAAAAATAGTCTTTCTCAGTTAAAAACACTCAATTGTTACCAGGTTACATTGAGAACATCATTTGTTGTGAATATTATTCCAAACCATTATTATCATGGAGAAGAAGGAACGTCACAATAAAGAGTATGCAGCATGAGGCACGGGATCTTTT
This sequence comes from Gasterosteus aculeatus, assembly GCF_964276395.1. Classification (NCBI taxonomy): domain Eukaryota; kingdom Metazoa; phylum Chordata; class Actinopteri; order Perciformes; family Gasterosteidae; genus Gasterosteus; species Gasterosteus aculeatus. Next base: position 28,065,653 of record NC_135688.1, read on the forward strand.
ATATCTTACGTGTTGAATCACACAGTTTTATCTCTAAAGGAAGCAAACAAAAGTTCAACTCAAACTGTAATTGGTGTTGGCCTCAAGGAGAGAAATCAATCAGACACCTTGAAAAGTTGCACTTCCCAGCAGACGACAGAAACAAGCGTGATCCTGGCATTCCACGCGCTTCGTGGCACTCAGCCGCCGAGCGCGTCCTCGTGTGCATTCAGAGCGGACTGAACCCTTCGGCCCAACTCCCGGGACACCGAGTGAGCTATCGGCTAACTCGCCCCTTCAATGCAGCACGTGCCCTACGTGTTGCATGACTCCTATTCTGCACTGGGTTAGAAATAATGGCTCATGGTTCATGTAGCCAAGGCCAAAATTGCACTATTAACAGCAGGCAATGAGCCTATTGAGCACATTAATTTCACGCTTTTGCTATTAATATTCCACGAGTAGAAAAGCAAGCGTGCTTAACATCAGTTCCTCCCAACAGTTTCAAACACGTGTGACTGTGCACGTGAAGCTGTATGACAAGAGCACAGGATCCAGAAGCCCGTCTTCTGCTTGACCGATTAGAAAAGCCATTGTGCGAGTGTGCAGAGGTGGACAAACACTGCAGCGAACAGACTAAAGCTTTTTTTGCCCTGTGGTTGCGACGGTGTCAGTTGGCAACACCCCTCTCTCCCAGGATCAGCCTACATGTGTTATTGATTCGTGCTTTTGCTTCATGCTGGCTACGCCGCAGAAAGAGGAAGTGTTGGAACACTCTGGTTGACTGTGTGGGGATCAGGTTGTGTGCCACAGTTTGTGCACAGCTGCTGTGTGACTGCTGGTGTTTTAACCGGATTTATTTTTGAGGAGACTCCTGTGCACCATCTCTGGTGATAAAGGGTGAGATTCTATCTTTGACACAATTAGCCACTTTAGCTGAGGATTATTATTAGTTTGATGAACAGAGATGGACTGTACGCAAGTCCGAAGCTAAAGATGCTCATTCGTTCCGCCGCACACATGCAACTTATTGAAGCGATTACATCCTGTAAGTAAAACCACTGTGTCACTCGGGTGAGAAAAAGTCACTTCCAGGGAAACGCCGGCTACGCTGAGGCACAACAGCGATGAATGCCAATCCATCCATGGCTGCCTCATGTGTAAACACCGGGGCTATTAGGCCATTCACTGTTATTATTCCTTTGCCATTTGAGATATTGGCTAATGCAGTTTTATCGCTGCAGCACATTCACCTTCCCTCTGGTTAGTTTTTTGACTCAATGCATTCATTTAGACTTTCTTTTTACAAACGTTTTTGTCCTCCCTAATTTTAGTGGAGGGTTGGTATTTTCACATTGCACATTCCTCCACATCAATCCACTATTTCAGTAAAGTAACACTGCACCACCGGATGTAAAATGTTTTGTTACAAGAGAGCAGAAGTGTCTTTTTGTGTATTGTAATAAGCAAAAAAGAGTTGCAACTCTCATTAGAGATCTCGCTGAGGAAAATATGAACCAACCGCAGTAAATCCTTCAGTAGAAAAAGTGAGAGAATCAGCAGTGACACGGTCAGACCAATAAAGAAAAGGAAGGAAGAACTGCAATCTGAAAGCAAATGTTCCACCGTGTCCACTTTCCCAGCATCCGTGTTCCAATCACTACCTTCACGTCTACTCTATTTGCACAGGATATAAAGACTGCAACACTCAAGGCGCTGGATATTCACAATATTTCCTGACTAATTTATGCCATTTCTATTGGCGTATCAGCCTGAAAAGGCTCTCACACTGAAGTGCACCATAGAACACAAAGCAAGAAAAGGAAGGAAGAAATTGCATCGAGGACATGAAATGAAACCATGAAAATAATGTGAAATCCAAACTAAATCAAAACATCGCCCACAAACATTACTCATGTATGTGACAGGATGTCCATGTGGCTATTCATGAGCGCATAGTGATGAAGGCCTCGCACAGAGTTAGTGGCTGTTTCAGCCTCAGACACAATCAGAAGGTTTAATGTTGCCTATATCTTTTTCATGACATTTAGAGCACTGTGATTTACAGCAACTTGAGCCCCGGATTCGCCCGGCCAGGGAAGTCCAAACGGGGTTCAAGATGTTTTATGCACATTCGATTTTTTGTCGTGCCATGGAAACAAGATGTCTGAACGGGTAGAGGTTTTAACAGCGACGAAAAGGGTTTGCTTGAGAATAAATGGTGGAATGATGAAAGGGGACTTAATATATCTTCAGGGGCCTTGAAAAAAAACACCACCACAGGCTCAGTCATAAGAAACTCCCTGCAATCCACACTGATGAGATGTCAATGAGACAGTCCACAGTATACTTAGTGTTCCCCCTCTGTGAGAGCGTGAAGAGTATCTAATAGTTTATTGAGAGCTATATTAAGAGCTGCATCGTTTATCTACCGTGTGAGAATTCATTATTTCTATATTTAGTTGACGATTTGTTGCGTAAAATAAAGACGATAAGAATCAAACGCTCTGCCGTCATTCGCGTGAGGAAATGGAGTCAGTGTCTGCAGCTCAATACGGCTTAATGACAACCAAAGTACCAACGCTACACCCTCGGTTTAATACTTCGGTGGGGGGGGGGCGTCCGACGTCGTTGCGACGAGCGTGTGCTCTCCTGGGTACGCGCACGTGTCTGTGGGCCCAAGTGCCTGCGTCCGTTGGGGCGATAGTGCCGTGCGCGGCGAAAAAATGGAACACTGATTGGAAATGGAAATAGAAATAGAAGTTAGATGGCCAGCTAGCTGCTGTAGCTACACAAGCGCTAAGCTACCGTTAGCTGCCGCGAGGACGGAGTCATCAGTGTGTAGTTTTTCCAATCGGCTCAGGCACCGAAAGCAAGCACCGAAATCTGCGTTGTGTTTAGGTAGCGGTCGGATAGGAACCGGTGCCATATTGGTACCGGTTCTCGGTACCAAACCCAGTTCCCGAGTACCAGCATCCACATCGGCTGTTAACACTTAGCGTGTCAGGCTGCCCTGGTGTCTCCAGGACTCAATTGGAACAAGGCTGATTCGCAATGATTTAATTGGTATTTGTTTTTCTTGTCATCTCAGATGCCCCCCGGAGGGGGGGGGGGGAGGGGGGGGTCGTCTCTATGGCAACCGAGTGGTAACTCTGCTAAGTGCAGACACACGATCTGAACTCCGGAGGGTCGTCCACACAGCGCCCACAAATCAATCACCGATGAATCCATTGAGTGAATGAATCCTCGCCGCAGGCCACCCGGCGAATCAAACACCGACAGAATATGGATGCGGGGCTCAGTGTCAATACCGCTACACGGGAGGTCGCAACCTTCACTGGGGTAAATAATCAGTGTCAAACAGACACTAAAAAGTAGCACAACGTTGTTGATGTGCCACATGGGAGGCGGATAAGACACTCATCTGGGACGCTTTGAACAATATCAGGAATGAAGGCCGTGTCTTACTGTAGATTAGCATTAGCCACGCTCCTCCTGCGTTTGTGCTACGATTAGGGTGCGAGCGCGTCTGAATAATGGGGCGCAGTGATATGCGGTTGCCATGCCGATGTGACTGAGCCGCACACCAGGCACTCTCCTGCTGGTTATGAATAACGTAGTGCAGTGACTAACTCATCAGGATAATAACAGCGACTGCGATTCTGGTTGGTATTCACAAAAGGTGGATTCTACACAGCTTCTCAAACTGTGAACATGCATTTACTGTAGGCAGTCGGTGGATATCTGCTCCACGCTCATGTGCAAAGCAAACCTATTCGGAGGATCTATGGGTTTAAAAAGCTCTGCACGGAATCAGTTTTTGTTCTTTATGCCCACAGGCTGAGATCAAATACTTTTTGAGACTCCACTCCGCGCACGTGAAGCGAGATTCGATGGAGCAGACCCCGCCTTTGTTCAGAAACAACGTGCCAGCCAGTCGCCTCGGCCATGTCGAGCTGCCACCAAGAGGAGCGGCTCCAAGCCCAATTAACTGATAAATGTTAGCCTGCAGGGAGCTGGCGGACAGGGAGATCAATGGAGCCGAGCAGGTGGGGCTCCGGAGAGCATCCCTCAACCGGACAAACCTGCCTACGTGCTTGCGTGCCCTTGAGCAAGCTACAGAGCGCTAAACCCAGAGCACCGCGCTCGCGGTGACCGCACATCCTCTAACAGTAGGTACTCCTCACACTTCTACTAGCGCGGGAGGACGATGCCGCTGGGTTCTGGATGCACGCAGGCCACACTACATAAACAATATGTGATGACTTGTAGTCATAATAATAAATGTACCCGGGGCGACACACGGGAGATGTTCTATTTCCCGTTACACAAGCTAAAAGCAACAGCAAATATGGGAGGAACTGGAATTTGGCCACATAAAGGATGGACTGCACAGTGAACGCAGTGTTGGCCAGTAAAAAATTACATTTTAACACAAAGTTAAAATCACTGCGCTGGGCTGCTGTAGTAACACTCGCACACCGCATGCGTAGATCTCGGCTGGTGCAGAACTGACTGTTTGCCAAGGAAGCGGCACGAGGCCGTCGCCTTGTTGAGAGCATTGAACAGCACGGATAAATAAATACATGAAAGTTGAATGGGAGGCCTCTGCGCGCTACATCCAACTAAGCATGGCTACTCTCACGCCGCGAATGCTCCAATTACTCGCCGCCACAGGGGTGAAACTTTCGCTAATGTTCCTCAGACCGCCATTCTTCGTTAATCACCTTGCACGTTCCCCGCTGAGCGATTAGTGAAGTTACTTGAATAACCTTCCCGCCTGAAACCCCACATGAGGAGGACGACCACTGATGAGACGACAGACAATGGTGCGGATAAACAATAACAGTGGGTATTCCTCTGCCCCCCCCAAAACAGATCACCTTGCTCCAAGTGGGTTCCTTGGGCCGGCTTGATGGCGAGCGCCATTTCTTTGTGCTGGAGATGGATTTGTTCCATTTATAAGAAAAACACACCTTTTCTACAGAACTATATTCCATTTAATCTTAAAAATGTTTCTTTGTGACAGTAAATAGCCGAGACTCTGCTACAGAGTTAGGGGCCTTTTGTCTGAAGAGTTTTACGCTCGTGGGCGGATCGGTTAGGTCGTCTCTGCCTATTCAGGCTGTGATCCCTGCGGATCGGGTGAAGCCTCTGATTGCATGAGAAGAAAGGCCATTTCTACGGTTGTGATGGTTGGAGGCGAATCACACTGCTCGGCTAACTTCTTTATAAATGTATTAAGTGTAAGTGTGGGTGACGGGAAGAGAACCAGGGATTTAGAAAGTCTTACTACATTAATTATCTTTTTTTTAACTCTTTATAAATGCATGTTGCTTGATGAGTCTTTTCGATCCATTTTTTTTGGTCTATATGATTTTGAACCTTGTGATAATTCCATGAGGAAGTGTTATTCTTTTGTTTTAGTTTAGTTTATTTTATTTAATATTTTGTATCTTATTATATTGTATATAACGTGTATATAATGTGTATCTTAATTCTATTTTCTTCCCTGTACATGCTGCTGTGACACCAAAATGTCCCTTTTGAGGGATCAATAAAGTATCTATCTATCTATCTGGAAACGATTCAATTTACCATTCGCACGAACGTTCATTTCCTCCGTTATGCCTTGACATCGACCCCGTAGCAGCTCATCATGATTCAAAACGTGAAAACTTTCCAGATGTATTCCAATTGGATTTAGGTCTAGAACTTGAATAACATCACAAACAAATGCACGCTGTCTTCTGGTTTAATGAGCACACTGCCGGCCTGCCAGAGAGCCTGCCTCCTCCACACAGTCGCTCATTAGAACCCCGGCAGGTTCTTTACAGCCTCGGAGAGCGCGCAGATCCATTTCCGGTTGTCACCAGATTATTTGTGTGTTAAATCCAGAGTTCTTTGTTACAAAGAAGGTGAACACATGTTACAAGGGAGGCCCTTAGGGGGCCCTATAGGGGAAGCAAGTGAATCCTAAGGGCCTCCTTTTCTCATTCAGAGACGCGACGTAGTGGACGTATACAAGGCGCAATGGATGTAGCTGAACAACAGCATTTCCTCTATGTAATATATAGATGACTACTTTTAAAGCTAGGTAATTGTTAATTGTAAAGTGCTTCGACTTTTACTGAACTTCCCCTTCATGGTCTCATCAGAAAAAACGATGGAGGCCGTGTTGGAATCAAGCCAAATGAAGAAATGAACAACTGATTTGAGCTACAGAGAAAACATATGTATCAGCAATAATTATTCAGCTGTTCGATTCCTGAGGGCTGCGCTTCAGAGCAGGGAGGTCTTTTTTTTCCCCAACACATGGATTTTACCGATACCAGTGTGTTTTGCAGAAAGCTCTTTAATGCATTTAAATATCTGTGTTTTAACGTATTTAAAGGTAAGATAATTGATTGAGAACTTCAGTAAACCAATTTGTTCTATTTATTAAAATAACATATCTAGTATTTGGCAATTTTGGAAAAATAATCGTAAAAAAACAGACCCTCCTCTCATTTGGTATGATAACTGTATAAGATTCTCAACAAAACCCACTTTGAGAACTAATGGCAATAGTGATACAATCATACAGATACAATGAGAAGTGAGAACCCCTTTGTACTGCCGTTGATTAATACTTTTTTTATTTTCGCAACCAGGAATATTATTCCCATCTATAAAAAGCATTAAAAATAATCAAGTGGAGGAACTTCAAAGCGAGCAAACATCCTCATCACCTCAAAGTTTACAGCTGTTGCCCGACGGACCACAACAGCATCGCTTTGATTTGCTGTTTCATTGAGGAGACACGTGCACGCTTTAGCCCTGACATGGCTGGCCTCCCTATTATATAATTAGATCAAAAAACAAATGTTAAACCCTCACATCAAAGACTCATTTGGAAAAATCCATCTCTCCAATTGTGGTTGATTAGGGAACCTCCAAAGGCTTTTTTTTAGGGGGGAAACGTGTGCTTGATGTAAATGAGATCGACCTCCTGTGTTCTGCTGCAGATGAGAGGAAACACAAGGATGGTCCATGTGTCTCTTTTTGCATTCCTGCGTCGTGCTCTCCCTCGCTCGGTGCACCTCTCCGCTCTCTTTCCTTCTTCCACAACGTGCCTCCTCCCTTCAGATCCTCCCACTCAAGTCGTTCCTCCCGCCTCGCCCTCCCCTCGGCAGACTTGTTTTGAATGTGCTTGTGCACGCAGATGCTCCGGCACCGGGAGGACTTAATCACGGGATGACGACGAGGGCGCCCGCTCAGCTGACGCCCGCTGCGACCAGTCACCCGAAAAGGGTTGCTGCTTATAACCGCAGCGCGAAACGAGCAGAGAGGCGGGCGGCAGGAGAGCAGTGGGTGTCCAACGCAGCATCACGCACATCAATGAAGTGCTGTTGGAAACAAGCACTGAATGCACACTGTGGATGCGAGGGTCCTTCAAAGGAAAAGACCCCGAATGGCTGTTTAATGAGATGCATGTACCGAATGTGGGTGGAACCAGCCCCCCCCTCTTAGTTTAGCACTTCACAAAATGCACACATGCTCAGTTTACGCTAAAGCAAACAGCTTTAAATGTCGCTTCGGTTTTTTCCACAGAGACCAACATTTCCAGAAGTCACCAGATGCTTTTTTTAAATAAAAATCTCCACACTCCTCATTCAAACACCATGAGTCAAGTTAGTAAGAACAATGTTGTTGATATTTCCCGGTTCCCGAGGTCATTACACTGTGTGCACAATTATTAGGCGAGCGGTAATTTGAGGATTATTTTTATTATTGAACAACTACGTCTACTTTGGCAGAGGTTTTGGCTTTCTTAGGAGAATATCTATATGTGCCTAATTTTTGAGCAACTAATTGAAAAACTAAAGATTAATCATCTCACTTGTTTATTTCCAAAAGTGAGAATAGTAAACAAACAGCTCAAAATTTACCAATAAACATTCCTTACACTTCAGTGACCAATGTGGCAGTTAATTTGCGTCTTTTCTTCTCAACGTGTTTCTTGTGACCCTTTTGACTATTTGCAACAAAACCTTTGATTGTTGTGATCACGCCCCAACATCTTCGCAATTTCAAGAATGCTGCTTCCCTCTGAAAGACTTTTTTTTTTTTTTTTTACAATTTTTCACTTTTCTGAGTCTGTTAGATTTGTGTTTTGTCCCATTTTGCCAGGAAAAGAAGCTCCCTAATAATGATGCACACCTTGACGTAGGGTGTTGATCTCCTTAGGCCCCACCTTCCCTCATTACACAAATAATCTCCTGATGTGCTCGAATCCAATCAGCACTCAAGTCTAAACAGCTTGGAGTTGGGAAATATGCACACAAATGATGATGTGGTCAAAATACTCACTTGCCTAATAATTGTGCATGCAGTGTATATACTGTGGCATCTCCAATTCTTTTCCCACACGAAGTCCACCTCAGAGAGAGGCCACTTCCTTTAAAAGCCGCAATCCATCACTGCAATAAAAGACACAGAGGCCAGACATGAAATATGACTTGGTCCCTGGCATTCGCTGCATTAACTTTACTTTGCCCACTTTTGAGCACCGGGCGTTATAGAAATAGTCCCGGAAGCCGTGCGAATATTAGATGGACGCATCCCTCCCTCTCGCTGTGATGGGACAGTGATGCAGGGAAAAGCATCATTGGAGGGAAGCGCCCAAAAAAGAACCATTCTACTACATCTAACTAGATAGTCTCTCGTCCTTAATGGATACTATGAAGGAACATTATAGCCATCATGAATTACTGCCTGATGGGCAACTTTGTTCTTATTTGCCATCTGCAACAGGTCTACTATCTGAGTGGCACATGGAGCGAAGGCTCGCGTGAGAAACTGGTTTGTTCCGAGACAAATCACTTTAATTGCAATCGTCGACGCTACATCCGGCATATGTAACAAGCATAAATGAATCAAGGTGCAACTTCAGTAGCTTGGCAAACGTTTCTGTCATTAAAGTACAGCCGTAAAACAAGAGGGCACCGAGTGCATTAGCATCAGCAGCAACGAGGAGGTCGGCCGGCGAGAAACATGAAAGACATTGTGACCCACAATTGCTCGCTGTCCGAGGCAATGGCAGAACTACACCTGTCAATGACACAGTTCCACACATTAACGGCTGCAGATGTGATGAAGGACAGCAATTATCACTGCGCTCATTTATTAGAGGGAAGGTACAGGTTTGATCCGACACTTTCCCACCTACCGTATGAGCATTTTTCTAATTGACCTCTAATGCATACATCATACAGCAATAATGGGCATTGCAGTAACAGATATTTAGAGGTTCAATTCATAGATTCATGCCTGAATTAAAAAGGCGGATATAAGTGTCTGTCTCTCTCTCTCTTTCTAGCAGAGCTGATACTGACGGGCGCCATCAGAAATGACCAAACAAGGTTTACCGTCTACCTCGGAGGAAAGACAGCAGCCCTTTTTCATGATGCAGGGCGGCTGTCAGCAGCGCAGCATTCCTCATATTTCCAACGGGGATAGAAACGGAACACTCTGTTCCAGAATGGGAGGAGACTCGACGAGATGACAGGAAGATGGAGGGGGAGAAAAGTGGGGAGAGGAAGAGACTACAGCAGAAGGATTACCTGGATAAGGTTATACAGCAGGTCCATTATTACCCGTGAGGGGAAAAAAAAAGCTGGTTTATAGATACAAATAGCTGTGGCAGCCATGTTGGTAAGAGACATGAGGCGATAATAGCAATGCAGGAAACGAGCTACTAATATGGCTGGCAGATGGCGCAGGACGACATCCTTCTGTATGCAGCTACACAGAGAAATGGAAGCCTGTGTTGGTTCGTACTTACCGGCTGAAAAAGTGAAAGCTGGACTTTTCGATTTCCGAATATAAAAAATGCTGATGAGTAAAAAGATGTGTACCCGATAACAATGAATCATGGCAATACGACGCAGAAAAGTAGCCTCTTTGGCTGCAGAAAGAGGGCATTTTAGCGGCGTGCAGATACTACATCACAGTTAATGTGCTGGGGACTCGCCCTCTTGAACTACACCAGAGAATGGCGTCGTGTTATCGCACAGAATGTCTCACTGGCTGGGCGACCAGCTGTATACGCTTCTTCATCGCCCACATAGATAAAACACAGAGTAGTCCTCTCCTCACGGCCCTGCCATGGCTCTTGACACGTTGCATGAGTGTTCCAGGGGGAAGATCTTAGCGAAGTGTCGGCATGCTTTTGGGAGACGAAAGCACGTCTCAGCCCCAGTAAGAGACGACACAAGGAGTGCGCGTCTCTGCTAATCTGCTGTTCGTTCGTCCGTGGCAAAGCTTTACAAACGTTCATTAAAACCCGTTAGTCACACGCTGCAGACTCCCGGCCTGTAGAGGAGTGTGTTCCCGCAGGCTGGAAAGTGTGAAACGTGCATGTTGGCCATGAAATAGTGAGCTGCTAATTGGAGCAACATTTTTATCATATACTTGGCTCCAAGAATTGGAATTATTGATTATTTCTAAATTGAATGTACTTATGCTGAAACTTGTCCATCAAGAACACGGTTTTAATGAAGAAATTAGGTCAACTGTCTAAACTTTCTGCTCTGATGGAGCTCTAGTTCCACTTCATGAGCAAACGGTTCCCTACTGTGCACTTAGAGACTGCGAGAACCTCCCTCTCTGAGCACGCTCCAATGCAAGGAGAGCCACATGTCCTTGTTGCCACCCTGCAACGTCAAATTTCCCACCGGGGGGGGGATCCTTGGTGAGGCCAAACATGCGTACGAGCGGCAAAGGATTACATGCATGCATTGAAGTTCAGCCAAACTAGGGCCGTGCACAGGACATGGTGGCGCCAGGGGGGGCCTCCTTTAGACAGCCAGCATTTCAGCCGCTCCACAGGGCACCGAGGTACCCAGTGGGGGATGGCGGGGAGCGCTTTGAAGGTTATTGACGAGCCAGAAACCACGGGGAGGTTGGATCCATCGGCTGCTCCATTGCGGCTCCGTCGCGGGTCAGCGGCAAAGTCGTTAACGTCAACGTGTCACTCAACACGTGGCTTCGTATCGCACTGCTCTGCGTCTCATGGCCAAGAACACAGAGATATTCTAAACTATAACACTGTATAAAAGCCAGATAGTTACGAGATTCTCCGAGCAGAATCGTGCTAAAACTTGAGAAGTTAAAACTTACTGCTGTAATTTGTCATTTCTAGCGCTGCACCACGACGTGTTTCTTCCTTATTTGAATTACTGCATGACTAAAGCATCTATTTATTACAGATGCGTTCACATCCATTCCCTGAGAACACAGTGAACTAAGCAGTGCACGGATTAAGTGCACCCCAACCAACTGAGCACCATGGAAGCATCATAGCGTTTGGTAATTATTTACAATCCAGCCATCATCTCTAACGAGATGAAAGTGTGAAGCTGAGAAACCGGTAATTAAATATGAAGCCGTGGTACAGCATGAGGTCAAGGGAAAGAGGGGAACACACACACACACACACACACACAAGAGCGTAGTCAGATATAGATGGGGCTTAGGAAATAAATTGACATCCAAGTGCAGTGCATGCAAAATGAAACAGCAACGCGTGTACTGCTTTCATTTATGGGCAAATCCTGCCGAGAGACGGAAACAAAAGACGACCGACATTTAACAGCATCGGTAATAGGAGGAAGACTGCGTCAGCTAGACGTGAAAAGTGGAACATGTTTGTTTCTACGGATATTTTTAGATGATTCCCTGCCTTGTCCCTCCTGAGAGGCACTTTTCCTCACCTTGCAGGCTGAAAATAGAAACTTTGTAGTTGGATGCCAGCTCCCGTTAGCTCCGCGCGTTGCAACTTCAAAGTCTTTCCTATCCAGATCAAACTGGTGCCGTGCAGATGCCCGTGGATATCCACGTTGCCAAATGGTATTTCTATTAGATTTAGTCACACTGCTCTAGTTCGCCCCCCTGCTTTATAACGGTGTTTGCACTATGTCCTAATAGAGCAAAAAGAGCGCCCCTTGTCTGAGCAATTTAAAAAGCAATTTGTTCTGTTTCTCCCTCTGTTTGCTTTCCCCGTGTTCTGGCCCAGCGCACGGGGGCAAGCTAACCTCCCATAAATTACTCCTGGTGCCTATGAAAATGTCAACAAGATGTGGCCATCTCTCCTCCCCCGAGAGGGAGCGCACACGCGCGTGGTGCTAACCCGCGCAAGGTGCACGCGACTGTCTCTGAGAGCGCCGCACGTCTCTCCCGAGCGTGTCGGGGCGGGGGGGGGGGGGCGGGGGGCTGACGAGGACGGATGGATGAAAGTGAACATCTCTTTCACGCTCCTCTCACAGCGCCCGCGCCGACTCATCCGTGTGAGACGCCGTAGTCATTTCGCTTGTCTGATGTGCACGTCAGCTCCCCCCACTGATGGATCATTCGCATCCCCCCCCCCACACACGTACCTCTCGCTGTGTACGTGGGTGAACACGAGACCCCGCTGTGCATAAATGTGCATTTCATCATGGCGGACGTCCAGCCACGTCGAGGATTGCGTTCTGTTTTTAGACGAGGGGTGTTTGTGAACAACAGGTGAGCAAATCTGTTCATGCTGCTCTCCAAATGGATCCTCTCTGCAGGCGGTACCTTCCTGCTCTTTTTCCCCCCGCAGACCGGCTCTTAAGCTCGGTGGATGTGTCGGCGTCATTTAAACCTCAACTCGCACACATGGAAATAAGCTCCACTTGGTACTTTGTTTGGCTCGTGTGGCGGGGAGAACAACGCTGACTGGTGTTTAGCGCGCTGCTCCACCTTAGAGAGATGCAGGTTGGCTGGAAGTGACGGCGGCGGAGTGGGGACAGTAGACACGGACTCCATTCAGCGGACACTGTAATGGATTGAGTTCTAGTGCAACACAAGACAGGAGAAGGGATTTGTGTGGGGCTGCATGAAGTATATCTGTGTGTGTGTGTGTGTACATGACTGGGAAGCAAGTACACTATACAATTAATATTACGAGTTGTAGACTGAATGAGACATCTGATACTTTGAGGCTTTTGGAAACACTTTTATAGTCCAATCCTACAAATAACTGGAGAGGTTCAACTGCAGATCATAAAACAGCGATTCCTTTCTTTGCAGAAGCGTATAACGAAGTTTTAGGTGGGAGGGAACGTTGTCTATATTCTCAGCGTGTTATTGACGGCTGCAATCAGGAGAAGAAACTACGCGTGCGAGAACAAGGACAACCTAATATTACGTATTAGTGAGTATGCCGGATGTGGCTTCTGAATGGCGGCTGCGGGTTGAGAAGAGACACACACCGGCAAAATAAAGCAGCAGAGACGAGAAGTGACACCACAAGCTCTTTTCTTAGACACGAGTTGTAATTACAGTCTTATCTGCTATTAGCGAAATGAAGGGGAACCCGTGCACCCACACACACACACACACACGCACACACGCACACGCGCCATCTACATAATCACCACAGGGTCAAAGAGGCTCTGTGTGCCTTCATCTGCCTTTAGCTGATCATGTGTGTGTGTGTGTGTTAACCTGCGTGACCACCGCGCACTAAATGACGGTGTGATTGGACTGGTGGGGACACTGGGCCCCTGATGACTGTCCCAGAGGGAGGAGAGGATACATAACCCCAGCGCACCCTCACAGGCAACACAACGCAGTCTCTAGGATGGGAGCAGAACAGAGGAATCTTACTAGTGTGTTGCATCATAATAATAATACAAATAATAAACACCTAACAACGACTGTGTGGTAAATCCTCCGGTGTGTTTTATAAGTGTCTAAAGGGCCAAACGGTCCTCAGTGTGTGTCCCAGGGGGCAAAGGACACCGTCTCACATAGAGGCCACACTTTAATATACCTCACCTGCAGAGAATTAAACATTTCATAATATTTCACTTCATTCTACATTGCGGGAGCCTTGACCTCCACCTCTATCTAATAACTAGGACTTAAAAAAGCTTATTTAACATTATTACAGTTTACCACCTAAAAGTTCAGGTTTTAAATAAATGAAATATTCAACGAATGAAACTGAATTCGGCAGATATTTTAAATAAAAAGCCTAAATATATGATGGACAATAGTAAATTCTTAGTAGTAAACTCTTCACTCCAGGATTCATTTACATAATCAAATTCTACTCTTTACAGACATGATTAGCCTGTTAGCATAAAATCCACAGCTTGCATTGCATTTTACGTTCAATTCATCAAAGAAAGCATGTTTCTAGATTAAAGAAAGTCCCCTAATAGACTGTTGTTAAGTCTTTCTATCCAATAGTTTTCTACACCAATAGAGTTTCTGGGTAGAATATAGTTGTACTATCACCTGCCTTTATTGAATTCTGCCTTTTATGTGATCATTTATCGTACGTACGTATGTATTGGATTTTTTGGGGATTAATATTACTTTTCTTCCTACAGCATATAAAAATTTCGCCCCTCACATGCCTCCTATTCCCATTTCTATTGCCGTTCCCATTGCTGGAGAACAAGATGAGACAACGGCCAACGTGAGGTTCTTTTGACCACGTTAAGTGTTCTTTTCATCACTCAAGCACATCATTTCCACCCACAAACGGGGACAGAGGAGTCCAACAAAGGATCGACTATCCATTTAGCATGAAAGGGAAACCAAGACGAGCTGTCAGATCGCATGAGAGGAGACCTGCTGAGTGGCGAGACCACACTTCAACTAAAGAAATGTCCCTAGATGCAGCCTTCCTCTGAAACCAATACGCACACGCAGCCGGCGCTCGCCTCCCTCTTTGGATGAGAGACGCGGTATCTTTACTTTTCAGGTCGATCTCCGGATATGGACAGACACGTTAAATGGTCCATCTTTTGCTACATGTCGGAAGCAAATCAACTCGTTGTTGTATGAATTACGACACTTCACAATAATAGTGCCTACTCTGTCCTACAATAAAGAAGAACTTATCTGAGGCCATCTCTTCCCCTCCTCCAAACAGCAGGTACAGTGGGGAGAACAAGTATTTGATACACTGCTGGTTTTGCAGGTTTTCCCACTCACAAAGCGTAGGAGTCTCATTTTTATCATAGGTACTCTTCAACGGTGAGTGACGAAATATCCGTTGAATGCTATTAATGATGTGTACACGGTGTGCTTATAGAAACGGGATTACAAAATGCTGCTACAAATAATCATGTGTAGCACCTTTACCGTGGGCAGGTGAGGAGTATTCTAAACCGGGACACATTTCCCTTTATTGTTTGACTGGGAGCTGCGACGGCTTCGTCTCTTTTTATTAAGACCTGTGACGAAACACCATGAGCTGAATGAGCCCACTGAGATAAACACAAGACTAGGTGTTCACATCAGCTTGGTCTTCTGAGGAACAGAGCTAGAACCAGTTTGGTTCTTGCTCTGTTCCTCAGAAGACCAGAGTGTATTGTGGGGTCCTGAAGATAGGCGCTCAACAGCTGTTCACAACATCTGAACGATGGTTCTGATCAATCAACACATTTGGCCTGCAGAGATCTTTAAACAGCAACCATATTAGCTTGTTTTGCCTCAACCTCCACTTCTATTAAAAGTCCGATTAATTACCGATTTGGGTCTCAATGTCATTATTTCTCATCCAATAACTGGCTGATTTATATGCAGTGATACCCACAACAGCCATTTCATTTAGCATTTATTGTTAATTGAGGAAGCTAATGGGGCAGTGTATGAGGCTTGTGTACGTGCACAAACTCTCATATGAATGTGGATCTAAACCCTGCGTGAAGAATAAAATATAGATGGTTTCATGGAGAAGGAGGCATTTCTATTTCTGTGCTTGGCATGGAATACACAGAATTCTAATTAGAGTCCCATGTGTGTTGTCTTTGAAAGCAGATGAAAAACGGCTGATTCGATATTACTGATATGAAGTGCGTTTATTCTCCCTCATGTGAATTAGAATTGATTTACTCTTCAATTGGACAACATTATAATACTAAAACCCCCACTTTGCCATGAGTGGATTCAACTATTGTCCACATTTTGACAAACCCACAAACAACAGGCTGCTTTATATTCAGCCACCTCAGTGTTCGCCAACGCGTCCAACCATCAAAGTCACGACTTGCCATCAAATACAGCGCCGCAAACAGCGGCTCCCTGCAGGTCCTTTTGTGCCGGCTTTCGATCGGAACCCAATTCCAAAGAGACACTTCTAAAAATGAACTGGGTCCCAAAAGCAACGGAGAAAACAAAACGAGCACAAGACAAAAGCGGCAGATAATCCAAAGCTAATCATTGGTAATGGCAGACATTAAACCCGATCAATTGACAGCCGCTGAATACAAAACCAAGCGCACCTCGTTTATCTGCTCCGAGTCAATAGAGGGAGAGTAGAAGGCGTATCTCAGCGCCCGTGAGGACTCGCAGGACGTTTCCTGTGTTTAATTAATAGATACTCCCCATTCATTGCTGAGAAAAGGGGGTAAGAAAACACATCATAATTAAAAGTAAACACCCCAAACTGCCCTGGTCTCTGATCCTTTTCTCAAACAAAATCACAACCAAGAGATGCAGGCGTGACCAGGCATTCGAGTCACCGGTCGTGCACGTGCACCTACTCAGTGACGGCGTGTCACTCAAAGCCACGGAGGGGGGGGGGGGCTTGGCCACAGGAGATGATGTCACTTGTTTACACTCCCTGCAGGGAAGCTCCGTCTGGACAAACATTTCCATGAGTTTAATATTTACCAGCAGCATTAAACTTTAATCGAGGTGAGCTACATTCAAAAATAAAGTGCAGAGCTACTCTGCCAGAATTTTCTATGTTACTTTTCCCCCTTAAGACCGCAAAAGATACACACAACGCATGGAGAGGAAGAGGCGTCACCCGCCAGTTTTTCACCTTCGGTTTTTGCATTTAAAAAGGGAATATTTTTGTACTCAAAATGCCAATGTGTGAAAGAATAAATGTGTGAAGAAAGAAGGAACTCCTTGGCGGCCTCTCGTGTTTTGTGGCCCGGCGAAGGACAGCGAAGGGCGCGGCGCCCCACTTCCAGCTGGTGACCTTGAGCGTTTGTTTGGAGGGGGGAAAACAAGCCCCGCGTCGAGGAAGACACCATCCGCACGCCGCGGCATTTCACGTCTACTCCTGTTGAGATTGTACTTGTGCATTTACATACCCGGGTGTAGAGATAACACATTTGTAAATTTCCTCTCCTCGCAGACACATCTCTTACCTTTAAAGTATGAATTATTTAAACCGTTATCACTTGTTTACATATATATATATATATATTCAGAAAAAAAGTCAGCCAGTGACACTTCATGGTAATTCATTGTTGCTGCTGCGCTTATTCTTCATTCGCAGTCGGATTAGATGCTTGAGCTGGTAGCCTGAGGTTAAATGGGCAAACATGAGTGTACGTGTGTGTTACAGGCTGGAAAGCAGGAGTAGCATTTACAGCCATTATAGAACAATGCTGTGAGTGCAAGCCTGAAATTCATGCGACAAATAGATTTTTAACCTAAGCATGACCTCGGGGAGAGCTTTTATGTGAAAACAAATGCGCAAGGTTAGCACATTAGCCACACATGTTATGTTAGCCTCGTTACAGCAGCACTGGCTTCTCTGCTCAAACAGCTAAGAGGGAAATTCAAGTGAGAGACAACTACATTTTAAAATAACAACTAAGTGAGCCAAATGAAAGGATACAATTACATTTAAGAAAAATGGCATATATTTAGGTCCATTAAACAGGAAAAATAGCCAATTCAGCTAATTTGTTCTAATTAGGATTTAACGCTTCTTTGTTTTTGTCAGACCTGAAGCGCAAACAGAAAGGAGTGAAACGTGACAGGTTCACTTCCTGTCTGTCCTCCAAACATACAGAGTGGGTCAGTCTAGGCTTGGTACGAGGAAAGGGAAGGGGGAGGACAAAGGCTCGAGGGGCGAGCAGCACCTCAACAATATGTTATCAATGTGCAGGATTTAGATGCGGCCAGTTTCAGGGTTCACCAGATGCTGCTGAAAGCTCCGAACTTACTCTTCAACATAAACAATAGAACTGCATTGATTTCCTTTGCAATCGCTATAAATAGGATTCTTCTAGAACATTGTGGTACTAAATTACCCGTATCATACGATTTCTCGGGTTATCCTCTTGTTTCGTTTCCCCTGTGATTTGATCTATCTTCATATGATTTGATGCTTCTTGTTTTCTACTGGAAACAATACTTATTCACACAAAACGAAGCCCTGGCGTGTATCTCACAGTGCATATCACTTGAACAGGCAGCGCTGTGATCCACTATACGAGACAATTACTTAAGCTTCTGATTATCCACACGACAGATCATGCTGCTTCACCCGCTCAAACACCCACTAGGAGACTTCCAGGCGAGTAAAGAGACGAGGGCGATTGAGGGAGAGAGAGACAATGTGAAGAAGAAGCTTCATCTTCCCACCAATAAGACGAGCAGCAGGACATTTCCCAGAGGGCTGCGGGGCTGAGGTATTGGCCTATCAGGGTGTTGTTAGCCGCCGTCTCCTTCTTCCCTTCCCTCGGAGCGGGAGGGCTGTCACACCTGTCAGCCCGGCGCCGCCGCGCCATCCACGCCAACAGTCTCCCGGCAATATAGTTTCAATGCAGCCTCACTGACGGTGTGTGTGTGTGTGTGTGTGTGTGTGGGGACAGGTGAGGCTTCAGTCAATAAGTGACTTGAGCTGGGGGAGTGATGCTTTGCTGGTTGCATTAGTTTTCCCCGTTCTCTCATTGAGCCGGAACCATTTCACACTGCATGAATGCAGTTTTATATTCTTCACTTTCTTTGTCTTCATGCTCGGAATAGAGACACTTGATAATTTAACTGCTGTTAAAAGTGTTTCATAATAAGGTTTTACTGCAGATAAATGTTTGGTAGAAATGTGGCTTGTAGAAACAAAAAACTTGCATGTGGGCAGTGCATATCTTCTGGTTTTTGGCAAATTAGCATGCATTGAAGGACAAAACTGTAGAAAACGGCTTCACATCCACATGAGTCCGGTGCCTGCAGGTCATCCCTCTTTAGCTGGAAGCGTAACACACATATAAGATGCACCCCGGTTGCTATGAGCTCACTGTAGCTAAATCCAAAGAAGGCACAAAGACTGCAAAAAGACTTAAGTTACATATTTGCAATGTTTTTGAGAGGAAGGCCATGTTGTGAACGCAGCATTCTGTAAATGACAAAATTATTTGTCACTGATAGCAACACCTCTCACATCGCCCCTATTCTGACCAGTTGTTATTATAAACACATTGATTTGTGCAGCTACACATTTGCTTGTCGTCCTGGCAACGCTAGGATAGGTTCATTAGGTTATTGAGTCTTACATGTGACACTAAATAGCTAGACAAGCTTGCACACAGTCCTTGATTTTCAGCTGTAACCTTGATTGGGAGAAGTGGTGGAGGTTGGCCTGGCCTCCCCTGAGGGCCGCTGACATATCTCACACACACACACAGAATGCGGGAGCCTGCGGGGTGCTTTGATTTACTAACGGCCTAATTAGGTCACCCGGGGCAAAGATTCATTTGACAGGGAACAGAATCAGAACGGCATCTTTCACCGGCTTCTATCCTTGGCGGCGTTCTCCCGCAGTGCCCTCTACCAGCCATGCTCATAAGACACACCCGCCTCTACTGGCGATAGTCATAATATATGGAGACTTTCTCCATACATATGGAAACCTATGCTAATTGGGAGTCTAAAGCGGCTCAATTACAGCAGTAGAGCTTGTGGCGGCTGTGCTACAAATCACTGTAATGCAGTAGCAGTAATGACCCTCGCTGTGGGGGAGGTACCATGATGTCGCGGGGCTGAAGGAATTATAAAGCGTGCATTCGCTGGAGTCGGAAGGCTTGTTGCAGTCGGGCTTCAGTCGGAGCTTGTGCATGATCCCATTTGTTATTTAGGTAGTGCGCGAGCACGGGACCAAAGAAAAAGCATTGCTGAACAAAAAAGCTGGGGTGCAGATGTGGAGATGCACTCTGTGGGTGTGTTTCGTCTCACTCGTCTGCGTGAAGCAATAAGCGTGTTCAGCCAGCAGGTCCCTCGTGTTCAGCGATAAAGCGCGAGCCGATCCCGCCAAGAGTCATCAATAACCCAGCCGGGAGCTGCCGGGGGTGCGACTGTGTACACCTGCCCTTCATTCCCTAGCAACAGACAGTAAGAGGTGTTCGATGTCAATACATGAATCCATTCATTAATACCCATATGTCAACAAACTGTCATGTTTACCAGCCTGGTTGGTTTGATATTACTTTAAAAGGAGAGACGCCAAACTTATAATATGATTCATGTCTTTCAGTTGTGCGTCCAAATAAATCGCAGCTCTTCATCTTCAACCAGCGTAACCGCGTGCAGCGCTGAGCTCCGTTTGAGGATTCAGGAAAGCGCCTACAGCCGTTGACGCCGGGACATTGAGGTGCTGCATTTGCTGTGATTTCGTAAACAATGTGTCAAATATAACACTGTATTAATGTATCGTCTCATTTTAAACCTGAAGCTTCATTACACTGAAACAAAAATTTTCAGATCAATAATTATGACCAAAAAGAAAAAGGTTATAGACGTTAAAATCTTTCTCCAACAATGAGTCCCCGAAGGCTCCCGGGGGCCGGCCTCATCGTCAGGTTCCAACCAGCCGCGTGTGTTGCTAGAACAAAGCAGGAGGATTCCTTCCGTCCAAAGCCCCCCTCAGGGGCCGCGGACTTGGACAATACAGTAACAAAAAAAAAAAAAGGAGGCCACTGAGGAGCTGAGAGCCTCTTTCCTGCCACAACACCCTCCCCACTGAAGCGCCCCCGCTTCCCCCTCCCGTCCTGCCATTCCTTTAATCACCACCCTCTTATGGGACCACCGCTCACTTGTCCCTGGGGGGGGGGGACACCCACCGCGCGCGGCCAATTCTTATTGAGAGTTTTTGCCGTCTTCTGTAATCCAACTTTGCGGTCAGGATACATGGAGACGGTTTCGACGTTCTCCGTCTCTAAAGTGAACCGGAAGATGAACAATTGGACACAGAAGTGGAATTTTCTTTTACGTCTTCTACAATGAGCGGTGCTGAGAATGAAAGCTGCTGGACGTGGTAATCTTTAAATAATGCATCAAGCAAAAAATAGCTTCAGTGATTTAAGTTGAGGCGGATGTTGCTGGTGTGTCTGAGAGAAGAAGTATTAAGGACAACTATTTATAGCCAAAGTCTGCTTATGACAGCAAATAATTAAGATACAAGTATAATCTCTGCTTTTATTTCACCTGTATCTGTTATAAGGGCCGGCGTGAACACACCTCAAGGTAGAGATATTTACCACACGTCTTAAAAATAGCGATGAGTTGGAATCTGTGGATATTTTGCAGCTGCAAGCGTCAACGTTGCAGAAGTCTTTCATGTCATACGTGCAGCCTACAGGCCGGTTTTATCTGCGTTCTTATTCAGGCCTTTCATGGAGAAAGTGTTTCAACTGTTCAAATTCACATCACAGAAGGTGTGAATAGTTTTGATAAGAAATATTCATTTCTTGTCCTTTATTGTTCGAGCCTCCGGTGTTGTTTGGAAGCCAACATACTTTATAGGGTTAGGAATGGATAAGCCCAGTTAAATCACTGGTAAAAACACCTGTGAGTAACGTCTTTATATATCATGTTATGATATTACATAGAAAATCCAAACACCTACATTTCCAAAGAGGAAGACAGATTAAGGTATCAATCAATCCATATCAACGCGTGTGCCGTTCTTCCTCAGACTCTTGCCCCTTGTTGGAGCCCATTTTCCATCCTTCTGCTCCCACGTCCCATTTTTCACATTAACGACGCGACACCCCCCCTAGTTTAATCTAATGAGAATGAATCAGTTGATTGATACGGCACTGTCAGAGGGAGGACTTCTAATGTGACGGAGCAGCCTGAGCGGAGCAACCGGACGGACGTCCAGTACTTTGTCCCTGTGTGTCGGCGGGGACGCTCCACGCTCAGCGGGTGACTTTGGGAGACATCTGACTTTGCCCCGCCCTCTGTGGCGGTCGGAACCGTCAGGATATAAACGACAGCCGCTTATCTCGTCTCCTGTCCGCCGCCTTATCTGGCGCTCAGCTACGCGCCGATGGGGAATCAATGGCGGGCCTTCTGCGCGCCGCGGACGTGACTAACGGACAGCTCAGGCTCCTGAAGGAAGCCCCTCGCTCACAAGTCACGCCGGGGACCAAACGGCGCCCGCTCGGCCCCCTCATACAGGTCAAAAGGCTGCAGAGCATTGTGCATGCCCGAAGAGGTCTGAATAAATGAATGTCTTTCATTAATTCAAGCAATGAAAAACCCTAAAAACACAGACTTCAAATAATAGAGGAATGCAATGTATAACAGGAATGACGTCCAATGAAAGATGTCTTTATTCTCTCAGTCATTATTTTTAACAAACTCTACAGCCTAAATAGAATGGCAAAGGTTGAATCTGCAGCTAAAAGCACTTTGAAAGAAATGTCAGACCCCTGAGGGCCAACAAATTTACAGAAACCTCTCCGCTGAAATCTGCCCTTCATTTCCTCCTCTTTAAACACTTAAACGTCTCTCCGTCCCGCCGCTGCCACTAGATCTCCGTTCAACCGCCTGGTTTTCTGTTTCCTTCCTTACACGGGAGCAGAGCAGTTGAAAATTTGCTGCTGTTGGATCCGCCTTCCCTTGTTTGCTGCAGAAACATTCCCCAAATCGTCCTCCCCTTAAAACGTCCGCCGACGTCCGTTGAGACGGACTCCGTCGCATTTGACCTTCGGCGTCTCTAAGAGGAAAGCAGGAAACCTGGTGAGAGGAAGACACTCAAGCCGAGCGCTCAATCAATACCATACCTGGGGATCAGAAAATGGCAAGTGCCCCCCCCCCACTGCCAAGGTGATCTTGAAACCTCAGATAGCTTTTTACAGTATATATTTTTCATCCAAAAAGAATGAAAACTGCACAATAATAAGTCGCTCTGTTAAAGCGAATTACAGTTGCTGTTTACCGATTACTGTTCCTTCAACACATTACATGTTTGATGTTACCAAAAAGAAACTTCAAACCAGCAGTAAGGTGTAAAATAATGGATGACCCAAAGTTAAAGCAGGATATTTAGACAACTCCCTCTACGTCTCCCTCCATCTGAGAGCGGCTCACGCTAAAAAAAGAACAGACCAGAGTGATGTGAACGCTGGTCTGAGGTCAGTATGTCAGAGCAAAGCGCTGGCGGACAGCAGCAATCTGGCCGACGCACAGATTAAATGTTTAATGAAGAGTTTGACATTTTGGAAAATACACTTGGCTTTCGGGTCAAAGGTTGACTCACAGTGAGGTTAACCACCTTCAGCAGCCTGGCTATGACCGTGTGCAGAGACTTACCTTGTAGACACGTTAGCCTAGCTTCAAGGCACATTCACTTTCTCAAAAAGGACCATACATGTGCTCCTGGGGACAGCCAGCGCTCTACTAACCTCCTTTCATGGCTGGTTAGCTCCAAGCGCTACGCTGCTGTGCACTGAGGGTCAGCAAGGCTCCACTTTCACTCCTCCAGCTTTAAACTATTACCGGCGTTTAACCTTTGAGGTGCAGCGTGTTCACTTGTTCACTGTCAAATGACCCGGCAGGAACCCGAGTACAAGTGTTGGCGCTAGAAATCCCGTAAACGCCACATTGTCTTTCCCAAAGATTGTTGCATTCCGACCGTCCCAGGAAAAGGAGTGACTGCCAAGCCAGCGCTCCGGCATCCCAGTGGCGCAGAGAGAGGTAAAAGCCAGGAGCGCTGCAGTTTCCTCAAATTACCTTGCACACTTAAAGAAAGGCTTTTAATAAATCTGCAGCCAGCGTGGATGATCGCGTACAAGAAGCACTTAGTGCCGTAATGTGCGATCTCGGAGGATAAAAGGTAGCCTCTCTAACTCCTACGAGGCGGACAGATTCTAGGCGGCTACGATCGGCTTTCAGACCGGCTACGTAAGAGATGTACGGCACTAAAATGGGGGAAAAGGTTTAATGAGTGAAGACCATAAACTAACAAATGTCACTTCAAATCAGCCTTGGTCTGCAGTATTTGATATCAAGAGAGATTCAAATGCACTGTTGCATCTGGTTTGAGGTTTGACTAATGAGGGCATATTTTTAAGAACATCTTCTGATATGTTGAAGTTATTCCATCAGCGTTCTGTACGGAGGTAATACATTTTTGGAAACAGGAAAAGTATTTTGCCTTTCTCGTACCTTTCTTTGATGATCAACGGTTTCTTAATGGGTAAAGAAATCCATGGCTCCTCAAGATAAATGGACCATTTAAAAAACAATTGGATTATGTGAAAAAGGCATTGACACAGCTGAAAACAGGCCCTTTCTAAGCTCATTAAGAGGATTGCTTTCCAGGGAAATGTGGTTGGACAGTGAAACTGGTCTCGAAAAATCCATCCCATAAACAAAGTATTGATGAGCCACACAAGTTTTCACACAGTGATATTATTCTGGTGAAAAACATCTGATCCTTTTATTTGATCAAATATCAACATATGGCCCCTGAAATACCGGATTTGATTTTTAACAACCCTTAAACTTGTTGTGGGCTCATTAAATCCTATGTGTTCACATTTATGTCAAAGAAAAAACGGCATAAGTGTAAATAAAGATGGCCACCTCAAAAACAATCCCCATCTGGTCCTCAACGGAAGTGAGCTCATTTCTGCCACCACTTTTTTAAAAGCAATCTCTTGGCAGGCGGTTTGTTTGCTTCTTCTTTCCAATTTGATAGAAATTCATTGCATGAAAGAACGCCGCCACAACGCATGCATAGACCACAAATGGTCACGCGTTTCCGGTCCCAGCCAGCGGATGCACATTCACACCAACACGCGCGCATCTGCCATACTTGAATGTGAGCAACAACCTTCATTCTCCACAGTAGAGCGCAATCACCTGCACGGCTCTCGATTACTGCACATTAAAGAAGGACAGATTCTCGCGTGCAGATGGCGTAGATGCAGTAAAGTGTCAGCCTGTCGGTTAGCGCACACACAAAGAAAAAACAGCGGCTTAAGGGCCGTGTGTGTCTGTGTGACTTGAAGCAGATGGCAAACAATGGTTGACTTACCTATGTAGAGAAGGTAGCATGAAACATAAAAACAAAGAGATTATCAGTTCAGTCATCACAACATCAAACTATATCTTCCATAAATTAGAAATCTTTACAAATATCAGGCTTATTATTATTATTATCTTTGATCTAAAACTGCCCCAGCGTGTACACAGTAGAGCCAGCTTTGCGTACTCCCTCCCACACCTGTCTTCCTCTCTTGGGTGTTGAGGTACTCCTTAATGATTTTTACTCCGCTAGTCAAGAACAAATTTGCATCTCTGCTAGCGCTCCCACAATCAGGCTGCACATCTGGGAATCATCAGGGTGGTGGGGGGAGAGGAAAAGCACTGGGAAAGTTTACTTCTCTCCGAGGCGTGATCGATGGAGGGGAGAGGAGAGGTAGAGAGGGGGGGGGGGGCTCTATGGACTGTGGCAGAAGCGGTAATTAGTAAACGTGTCAAATAAAGCGAGGCGGGATTGCCGATATGCTTCTGATGTCCCCGTTGAGCTGTCTGGCAGATGCCGAGGCAAACGCAAGAGGATAGACAAAGAAAGAGACGAGTGGATGCGAGTTGGGAGGTGCATTCAAGCCAGATCACGCTAAATTTAGCAATTAGGTTTTGGAACCGCCGGCGCGGTTGTAAATGACCAGTTCGTCCGGCTCTCCAGCTGACTAAACACTTCTCCTCCACGTCGACACGATGCAAATATGTAACCGTGACAACAGACATCAACACCTAAGTGAGGCAGGAAAAGATAATGTCACCTTTCCTCCCACAACATCGGTTCACATGCACACATTTACTCAGGTTGATCCACAGACGAGAGTCACAAGTCTAAAGAAAAAAGGTGAGAAACTGTGGTAAAATTGAGAAAACGTCCAAAACAGAAGAGCGGGTAATAGATTGTTGTTGCTTCCAATGCATCAAAGTAGACACCTTCATCCACCTGCTCCCCCCGATCATCCCCGCTCGATCTGCTATGATGGCTGTAACCCGTCTCTCACCAGTCAGCCTTGTGTGGTGATTTGATGGCAACACAGAAACCCGAGGCTCTGTGAGGCAGCGCACAGGAGGGTTAAGATTTACCGTCATTTTCAAAATGCCTGTAGACTCTTACCTCCACTTTGGACACAGGTCCCTGGATTGTGATGTTTACAGAGCTACTCCGATGATTTGACATCGGGGGCAATTTTCCAATAAGCTTTCCATCATCATTTCTTACCATTATTTACTCAAGGGTTTCAACAACAGCAATTTTAGGGGTGCACTTGCTCAGTAAAAGGAAGTTGTGCCGACATTCAGGGTGGTTCTTACAGGGGCTACAGTTCTTTTTCACAACTACAAATGCTTTGCCTAAAGAAAGTAACAAAACACTCTAAAAGGCATTTTCTTCTCTTGAGATGTGTTTAACGAAGCCCGTTATATGTACTGACAGCGGGTCCTTTGGATCGTGCCTGCCCGGATTAAACAAAAAACAAACAAATAGAACCAGCGGGCCCTGTTCGCGTTTCCCCCCGAAAGGACAAAGACGATACTGAGACCTGAACTTGCAAGGGGAAAATAGCTGGTGATCTACAATTAACAAATGAGCTTTCTCTTACTATGAATGAACAGCTTACAGACCAATAAAATCATTTACGATTATTTGTGCATATAAAAATCCTTTTCCAATATTGAGTGAAAGTGCAACCGCATGCGCTCTCGCCGTGAAGCGCCTGCTGGAGACAGTCACCGGCGACGCTTTAGAACCACCGTGAGTGCGGAGGTCAAATGAAGAACAATATCCAGAAGACGTTCTGCTACTCAAACCTCTTTGTGCCGCTAATGGGCCGCAGAAGACATTATCCTTTACCCACCTGGCGGATTGCTTACCTTCCCCAGCGCATTGAAGGGGTATTAAGGGAGAGCGACCGCTAACCAAACTTTGGAGGACATTGATGTGCAGTGAAGGGGGGACTTTAAAGGAAAGCTGAGACAACAGCTCATTTGACCACAAACCAGAAATCTGCGTCATTAGGTGCTGTGAGCCGCTATTGATCGAGGGAGATAATTGGGTGTGTGATGGGAACAATGCAGGGGGAAGAGCTGCACAGAGCCCGGCATTTAAATATGATGAAGTGCAGTGTTGATTGTGCCTTGGCGAGTAGCTGTCAATGTATCACTTCAAAGGGCCTTCTCATAATGTAATGTAACCTACTTAATGTTACTACAACCATATCTAAATATTGAGCGACGGTTCTAATCAGTTGAAGGATCTCGCAATAATCAGACTTAGGACGGATCTGAGACAGTGTGATTATGTCAGAAATACTCATCTTGATTACTGAGCTAAATATCATGCCAGCAAATAATCAAGTTCTATTCATCTCAATGAGATGAACACAGTACTTTATTGCAATATTTCATAGCTGGTTCACCTTATAATTACAATTTCAAGGCCGTAACTAACACATCCAGGAGGTGAAAAATGTGTGGCTTGAAAGTGCAAACCACAGTACTGTATTCCAACGACCTGCACGCCAAATACTAAATAAGTGGACGTATTCATACTGCCCACCAAGTGCGTTTCCACTGAGGTACTCTACTCCGCCACATCCCTGAATCTGAGTTCATTACCTCCCGCTGTGACATCATCGACAAAGGTAAATCACCAACATTCAAATGGACAAGTACTTGTAGATAACTTTCTCTGTGACTGCTGCATTAATTAGTGTTGTTAAATCATATCTGTGCAGTATTTTAATGTCCAATAACAGCTTAAACCCACGGGCATTAGTCCATTTCAGCATACCTCAGCACCTGAAGCAACACGCCCACGCAGCTGCAGCCTCCTTCATGAATGCGGGCCACTTTGATTCTGAATGCTTGAGGTTAAGAGGAAAGTACAGCCAAGTGAAGCCGGAGCGTCCCCACAGGGTTACTTTGGCTTAAAAACAAAGCGAGGCGATGTAGAAACACAACAATGAGAACATGGGTTAACGCCAGTATCACCGTTGTCAGGTTTCCATGCCGATTGTTTTTGCTAAATAATATGCAAATGAAAGGAAAATGAATGTAGGTTTTTATATTGCTACTGTTATGCGAACATATTACTAGCAGGAAGAAGAAGATCCAGATACCAAAGAGCTGATTTACATCTAGTGTGGCATATAAATGCTGCGTGATGTTCATCTGTCGACTATAAAAATGAATCGAAAGGCAATTACATAAAATAAAATGAAGAGCTTCATGTTTTAGTTACTGTTAGTTACTTAATGTGAGCCTATCCAACCACACTCTTATCTTAGGCCACAGTTACAACGTCATTGTTATCACGGTCTCATTTCATCTGAAACATTTCCAAATGCCACGTGGTCATGCCCTTAATTGCGAATCGCTACGGTGTTTCTGCCTTTGTAATTCTGAAGTCATGGGGTTCAGATTGCACATTTAGCCGAGTGGAGGAGCATTTGATATTTAGAGCTTTTCACCGCTGATAAAGTGCTTTAAACACGTGAAACGGTGGAATCGTAGAATTGAATATTACGTTGTGTATGCGATAGATAGATAGATTGATACTTTATTGATCCCTCAAGAGGGAAATAGGTTGATCAAGCTCGGCATGAACATTTTAAAATCAAACCAAAGAGCCGGCAACTCTCTCCCCCCCCCCCATACACCTACACAGCAGACAATAGGACTCAGGGGGTCAGCCAAGGGCGCACCACGGCCTCTCCGAGTCAAAGTTGTGCTTGAGAGAGAGAGATGCAATTCGGCTGTTTCCTTTCCTCCTTCCTTGCCCTTGATTACTCCAGCACGACTCAGCAGAGTATGACTCAGTTCCCCTGAAGGGGAAAGTAGCAGCTGACACAGAGAATGACGGCACACGAAACAGAGAACGGAAAGAATTCACCTTCCCTCGTGCACCTCGCTGGGAGGTTCACATGTGGAAAAAAAAAGGTGACGGTCGATTCCGCAGTCCGCCCACGTTCACAGTGTGCGCCGCCGACACCCATCAAGGAGTTTGCTGACAAAATGCTCCAAGTATTAACGTGTTGCTTCGGCGCAGTAAGACTCCTCCGAGGGCCTCGACACAACATGCTAATTTCATCAGAGCTGCCGTGCAAGAGAGACATCTTTGTATGCAAATGAGGGCGCTGAGTAGAAGTAAATTACAGCTGGCGCCTGCCAAGTGTGCGATTATGGGTGTGTGGCGTCTGTGCTGCAACACTCGTTCAAAATATGTGAAGCCTTTTGATGCGAATCCTACAATGAAACTGTACGTGAATGCTAAAAGTGAGATGTCTATCAAGTCACAATCCCATTTTTTGGACGCACTAACAAGGCTGAATGAATTATTTGTTACAGCATTTTATGAAATAAAGGCAGGACTGTTCGAAGACTATCTGAATATCACAATATTTCTTTGTTTTCGCCACAACTTTTGCTTTAATTAAAATTATAACTCTTTGCATAACTTTGCAGGCCAGCAAAGGGGAAACTCATTTTGCATGGACAGTTACAAATAACAGAAGACGAAGTAGTGATATGCAACACTATTAATATGCAACACTAAGACACACACTAAACGGTAATAAAAGAGGAGCAATACGATTAAAAAACAACAACATGTTTACAGCTTTCTCTACCATTAATAATCAGTTTTGTGTGATAATCTGATTCGCCAAGATGGCGTCATCTGCACAGAAGGGTTCATTTTAAATCTGAGTTGAAGAAACACCAGGGAAAGCAGAAGTACTTTAAGCGTGGTATAAACAAATGACTTGCTAGGGATTGATTCCGTGCCGAGGGATTTCATCTGTAAAATCATATTTGGAGCAGCTGTAGCATTGAATTGATGAAACAGACTTCAACAATGAACACAGGACGCCGGTTTAAACCAACCACCAAGAATTGAACCTTCCAAAAAACATGTCCAACACATGTTCACATTTCACTGACGACAATTAAACACCCGTCAAAAGAAATTCCTCTGCTGCAATCATTTCTAATAATATTGGCAGACGTTAGTGGCGGCTTTGCTGTTGCTCCCACACACACCCCCTCATCACTACAGTGGACGTGCCACTCATCCACCGAGTGTCATTCAAATGCAAATAAACGTGGGCGCGCTGGTTGCAGTCGATGCATTGTATTATCTGACCAGAAGAATAAAAGTTTGGGCCCAGTTTTTTATTTTTGTTTTAGCAGGAGAGCAAACAGAAATATGATGGACGGGGGTAGACGTTTCTTTGGAGGTCTCTCTGGCCTTTCATGTTAAAATAACCCTCCTGCTACAAGAGGGATATTTTCCGCAGTGCAGCAGCGTGTTGCTTAGACGTTGGACTCATGATCGCAGGTATCACTAGTGGCAGAAATATCCCTCCCAGTCTTTCGCTATTTTGCCTTAAAGCTGAACCTCGACAGTGAACTACACAGTCGCGCAAACATAGTACGTGGGTAAACCACAATTCACTTCACTTAAGTCTGGTTTCCCGTGAGGTTCTCTTTTCATCCTCGGAGGTGCTGCGGGGCTCTTTACCTTGGGAGGAAACAGCAGTACTTGAAGGTAGCAGGTAGAACACTGTCAGAGGAGAATTTATATATATTTAAAGAAGCTTCAGCAAAAGTCATATTTTCGGGTGCAATTTTGTGCCTCGGGATATTGTCATTTTATCGCATGATCCAAAATGCTTTTTAGCTGGACGGCGTTGAGCCCAACGCGTTCACTGATCCCTCACATTAAATGACTGCAACGAGTGCAAAGGGATCGCGCCCTTCACGCGGGATCCTATGAGAGGCCGCCTCATCTACCAGAAACACTTGTTCAGCCTTTGGAGACGGTAACACTCATTTTCACTCATTCTGGAGAGCTTTCTGATGTAAAACATGTTTGTTCAAGTTGTCATTTATGTACCGGTAAACCAAATCACTTTGACTAATTCCCTTTAATGAGCTTAATGAATCACTGGTAAAACCCGTCTCATCCTGCATATTTAATCACTGTTTTGTTATTGTATAAATGAACTGCATTGAAGCCCTTTTACTCAGAGTTCCTCATTTCCATGTCACAGTTCTGACTCGAGTGCTCAAGGTTAGCGTTGCTTTGTAAACAGTAAATCAAGTTAAAAGCTGCCAGAGCATTTTGAACCCTGCTGCTGGATGATTCTTTGTGAACAGAAAGAGAAACGGGCGACAGTGATCCGGCTGCGAAGGCAGCTCCGCGTGTGTGGCAGGTGTGACCATCCTTCCCCCAAACACCTGCTGGGTTTGGACCCTGAGTGACAGCAGAGGGCTCAGTGGAGGAACGCTCCTAACCGGGAGGTCAACGATGTGGTAGCAAACTTTGATCTGTTCCCCTGTGGGAATCATTACACTCTAATTTAATCTCACAGAAACATTTCAACAAGAAGCAGAGGTTTTGCCTCGTTAAAAGTGACCACCATAACGATGGGAAGCCCATCCTTCAGGGCACAGACATTAACCCGCCCCTATAGATTACTGCAGAAATAATTCTCCATCTCCTGGATAAACCTCCCTTTGTGGAGCAGAAGAATGTTTTAGCATCTTTTCTGAAGTACGCAATCATTAAGAAGACAAACTACGATGTAACTTGTGGAGAATTGGTCATTGGGAAGTATATATATATTTGTACATCACCACACATTTGTAGAAGAGATTAAACAGTTATTGATTGAATTCACCATCCATCAATCCTTTTGCTTACTGATTAACACATTAAGTCATATCATTTTGTGATAATTTATTTAGCTTTCTGTTAGAGCAGCTTTCTTGGACACCAGAACACAACATTTTACTGGAAATGTGGGGGCCTTTTTTGATGAAGATTACAATGTAAAGAAGACATTCGCCGTTTCTGTCGTGGTACTGTTAATATCGGGTAATAATACAATACTGACCTGAAACACTTGCGCACTGTTTTAGGTCAGGAAACGGCACTCGAGTGCCCCAAGACCCCACTTCAACAGCCCCGGTTTGACTGTCCAAATGTATGCAGGAGAGAAGGTTATTGCAAAACAAACATAACAAAATATCGGATCTAGTAGAAAACACGTCTGCTATCTGCACGGAAAAGGAGGAGGAATAAATCATGTACTTTTCCTGTGTGTGCGATGGAATTGGATTTTGACAAAAAGAAAATGAAGCTTTAAAAAGAAAACCGTGTGCTTCACACCCTGTGTAGGTCTTCGTAGTGCTGACAGCGAGGCGGCCTGATGCATTACGTGTTGTGTATGACGGGACGGCAGCACGCACACGTGCTCCAATATGGTTGTGTTGCGTAACGGAAGTGCCCGAAAGCGTAAAGACAAACAGGGCTTACGCTTGCTTTGATCTGGTGTCGACGCTTTCCCCCGACTACTCGCCACACACAGAAAAGACGCAGTGTTTTGTTGTGCTGAAAGGTGGGTGGGAATTTCAACCGCAGCGCCAATTCACCTCGAAGGCGAAGAGGGATCAGAATACGGCCCGGCGTCATATGTAAGCATATGACGACCACCATCAGTGGGGGTCATTGGTTACGGTGTAAATATCTAGACTGGATTTTGTGCAGCCAGGACTCCAGTAGTCCCCAGAGTGCGGTGGCTGCCCACATCCAGTTCTAAACACTGGTGCTCACGTACCATGCTGTGAATGGATGGGGTCCAGCTTACATCCAGGACCTGGTCAAACCCGACATCCCGCCCGCATCTGATAAACTGCTTGTTCCTCCTCACTGAGAGCAAAACACTCGACTAGATCACGACTCTTTGCTCCTAAATGGTGGAACGAGCTCTCTGAAGACACCAGGACCGCAGAGAGCCTTCACATCTTCAGACTAAAGACTCCACTAAAAGAATAACAAATTGTAGCACTTAAATTGTACCTGTAACGCCACTCATCTATAGGAAATTGTAAATTGGCTTATTTGAGGAAAATGCACTTTCTTGTTCTTCTGAGTTTGTACCCTATGGTTGAAATGCACTTATTGTAAGTCGCTTTGGATAAAAGCGTCAGCTAAATGACATGTAATGTACTGTAATGTAAAATATAAATTCATCCAAACCATTCGAGGTGAAGTAGTCACGATTCTCAACCCACGCACCGATTCCGATCCCTCCACGCACACTTATGAACGTATGCGTATGAAAAGTCGATGCTGCCAGTGGATCATATCCCCGTTTGAAGCCTCCGGCATTGTGTGCCCCCCCACCTGCCGGGTTGTAACCGACCGAGGCTGACAAGCACCGGCCTCGTCCCGACCTTCTCCGGCAGCGGGGTAAGGGTGCCACTCGGGGCGCGCCGTCACTCCTCATCGCGCTAAGTGACAGTCAAACGCGGCACACACACACGGTCAACCAGTGGAACCCATTAGTGCTCTAGCAGCTCTTTGGAGGGGCGAGGGAGCGGGCGAAACGAGTGTGTGTTCACATGTGTGTATTAACGGGTAAAATGTGTAAAATGTCGGCGGGGGAGCACGAGGGTTCACGGGGAGTTTGCGGCGAATGTTTCTCGGTGCCGCTTCCCGTGTCCTATCTCTTCCGTGCCCAGGCGCCGGGGGGACCCCGACCCGACGCATCGGGATCAGTCACACTGGTCCGGCCTCGGGTGGAGGAGAGCTGGGGTGTGTGCTGAAGGACAGCCGGGGGCTGGCGTTAGCTTCATTGGCTTTTTGGCTGTCGAATTTAGCTTTGATGATTTGTTTCTTTGAACATAAACTCCATCTGGGTCCGTGGAAAATGTGTCTCAGCAAATATCATATTTTGTGTTTATTTTGTTGGAGTTTGGGTTCAGATATCAGAATATTTTGAGAAGAGTTCATAAACACTATTGGCTGCCAACCATGTCATTTTTTTCCAATTCATCTTGAAATTTACAGTCAGGCCTTCAAACACGCTGTAGTTTTTCAGCCTTGATTTCTAAATAATTGATAGTAACATTAAGAAGTCATGCTTAAACTCTTCATATCTAAATTAGATATGAATGTTAAATTGTACTCACAAGCTTTAAATGATGCATGAGTACATTTGTTCAACATCCCTTAATCAGAACAGATTGTGTAGTTCCTACAGGCCTAACTAAAGATGGAAGGATTGTTCTTTGCTCTTATTACGTAATAAAATGAAACCATTCATTTCTGATTTACATCTGCAAGGATTAGCAGTTGATAAACAGCCAAATGGAGCACTAAACAGAAACGGTTTTGTTGCACATACATACATACATACATACAGGTGGAGCATGCTAATGCTAATTTTGATAACTAAATACAGCCCGGGACATAATTAGTATGAAACTCGCAGGAAAAACATGACTGAAATTCATAAAAAGCAGCAAACATGCCCTAAAAAGCTTAATCTCAGGCCTTTTAAGACAAACACTGGCTCATTCCGTTCCCACTTCACAGGCTCTTTCTCCATCTCGCCCCGGGCAGCCCAATCTCAGCGAGCTTAATGAGCAGCAGAGTGTGAGCGCCGCGCCGGGCGTCGCTGGAGTAGAAAAACGCCTGTGCTCTGAACCTCAGCTTGTGCAGGCGGCCTTAAAGTCACCTTGGAGCGCGCATGCACGCGAGGGCCGGCTCCTCGTCGGCGTCGCCTTGGCCCTGCGGGCCGCAGCCCTCGCCTCCTCGCCAGCCATGCGAACAAACGGCCTCTCAGACGAATGCTGGGGCTCAGGGGGGTAATAATATCCCACGTATCATATCATGAGGGCACCGCGACCGCACAGCTTCGTGAACCTTGTTGGATTGATTTATCGCAGTTGCAGTGATTTCTTTCACTTGCTTTAAAGAAGCGTTACCCCAAATAAAAAGATAGATGTGATTCATTTGTACCTTTCAAAAAGGAGCCATTGAGTTCGATTCATTGTGAAAGCAAACTTGCAGACATGATACGTGATTGAGATCCAGGAGCAGTTCAACAATACTGACATTGGTCCCCGTGTTTGGGTATTCATGTGGTGCTGCAGTCACAGCAGGCTTTCAACATTTGATAGACGGCAGCCTTTTAAATTCAACAAAAGCACCTTGCTTTGTCATAATGTCCATGTTTCACCGCCTTGGCCGTGCTGATATCATCACGCACGGCTCATATATTTTGAGAAAAGGGGACTAATTCTGCGACAGAAAAAGTGTCCGGATGGATTCTCCAATTATACGCTTATTCTTCTCATGCGTAACTATGTTGGTTTGCAGTCAGAGGAAGTCTCTACAAGTTGCTTTTTTGAAGCGTACAGAAATACATAAAAAACGTTCATATGTTCTTGCCTTTATAAAATCTCCATCTCTCAGTATCTCAGTATGTGTGTATTCAGTCACAATTATTTCACAAAGGAAAAACAATGTATAGATGTTAAAACAAAGCGGGGGCCACTGCGGACAGGATTAAACAGGCTTTGCAGGCTGCATTCTTACAAAATGAAATCAAAGTGTCACCTCCCCGCGGCATCATGCAGAGATGCGTTTGTTTTCATCCGTGCATTAGAACGTAACCGCTACGAAACAACCGGAAAGCACCGTCTTAACTCTGTGTTCTCTCCCTCGGGTCACTCGCTCAAGCGCCTCTGAAAAGTGCTTTCAAACAAGAGAGCGAGGGTGAGTGCGCTTAAGATTGTGGTTTACATAATAGGTTAGAAAGTGTGTTCTAATCCAAAGATGTTGACGACATCATCAGCATGTACGTGCTCTTTACCAGGCAGCTGAAAGATGGTATATCAATGAGATGTACTTGATCGACCAAACTGTTTGCTCATGAAACAGAAAGCCCAAAACACTGTGGACACCTCCATCTGAACTCTGACCCCTTTCACTCCTTTTAAATCGCAGAAACCTTTCAACCAATTCAGCCTATCCAGGTTCCCGTCTTCTTTGCCTCTTTCCCAGTGGGCCGAAGTGGTGGGTGTCTCCCCGGGCTCGGACCCCCCCCCGAGCCTGGCAGCAGACAATGCCTCGCTGTCTAAAAACCCACTTGGGAACAGCAGAAGTACCTCAGTCACTTGACAGCCGCTAAATGAAGCACTATGCGGAGGAGCGATGAAGGCTCTAATGGGCCCGACAGTTGAGTCTGTAAAGTTCGGTTGTTGTCCCCTCTCTTATTTTCAAATGCCAAAAACAGTTTGTCCCCTGTCTCTTTGGTTGCTACCGGTGACTCCATTATGAGCGTCTATTTCTTTCAATACTGAAGGAGACAAGAGAAATGGAGGAAAAGTACGGCCCCGAGAGCTCAAGCGACTGAGGTGCAGTCAAATCCCGAGCGGATGGAGGCGAGCTCTTCTGTTCATTCTGCCGCGAATGAAAACGCTGTGCATAAACACAAGAGAATATCGTTATCATGTGTTGAGATTTAAAAATAAAAAACGGAATCTTCAGGTGCAGTTTATGGAGTTAAAAAAAAAGATTTTCGTTGACGGATTTCAGAGGAGGGGTGCGTGGAAAAAAAAACATTGATTTATCTTTGGGTTCCCTTAAACATCTGGGAAAAATACTCCATTCACTCGAGGTGCTGAAGGGGATTGATTTCCCGCGTCTTGTTGTGAGGATCACACGTACAGCTGCTCTGCTATTCACCAAACAAAGCAGGGGGGAGTGGTGTCAAATGGGCGCCGTGCGTTTTCGCCCACAACACCATTCGACGGCGCCGGCAAATCGCACAAACAAGGGCAACAGACGTGAATGGGTAATTGGGGTCACAAATCGCACGTGGCGCCGAGGGCCCGCTCCTCCTCTACGCCGCCACGTTTGCGCGTGGGCGTCTCTGGGTTAATGTAAAAAATTGAACACCACTCGGGGGTGAGCGAGCAAACTCTCCCCGTCGGCTCTGCACCTGAAACAAATATGCGCGCCTGCGCTCGGCCTCATTTGCAACCTCCGATTACGCCCGTCTTTGCATATGCTAATGACGAGCTGGAGGGTCAGAGGGAGGGGAGAGAACTCGAGGGGTGGCGGTTGGAAGTGGTAACGCGCCGTGCTCAGGGGAGGGCGCTTATCCCAGGCGGACACATGCAGGTGTCCGAGTGCGAGCGGCTGCCCTCGAGTCGGGCAAGGCCGGTGCCGCGTTTGACTCCGACACTTCACCTCTCTGTGGCAGCTCTGCAGCAGGGGGGAGAGACGCAGAGAGGACGGGGCCTGTAGAACACCAGATCCCCACGTAAGCCCTTCAAGGTGAGTCACTCAGACGGAGCAAAAAGATTCACTGCAGCTGTTCCAGCGCGAGTACGGAAACAGAGGGCCGAGCTTCGAACGGCGCCTCCTCAGCCTGTTTTCAGAGGCAGAAAGATAGATTTTTTCTGTGAAAGACTAAAACAAACTGAATGAGAAGCCTTTTTGTCACCGTGTTGTTACGGTTTGGCTTGTGGTATTCACAGGTTGTTTGTACGACTCTTTTAATCTGCTATCGGGTTTCCAAGTTGTGTGTCTTTGTGTTGGCATGCGGGCTGCTTGAAAAGCTTTTGTCTTTTCTTCTCCCACTGTGAGTCGGGGAGGACGCGTGTTGATTAAGTGGCGCCGCTGGAGACTCGATTGTTCGTTGGTTTTCGGGCAAAAATATCGAGCTGAAGACACAATTCTGTTTAAACGGTGACGTCACCAAAGGTGACCTCACCGCAGATTCTCAGCATAAACATGAGAGTGTCAGGTAATTAGGAATAGATAATCCACTCCAACGGCTTGAAGACTGGAAAAGAGACACTTTCAGTGGCATAGCGCCACATGAGTGTGGCGACCACACAGCAGGGATCGCGTCCCGCGTGGGGACACTCGTCCAGGAGCCTTTTTTCTGTCCTACACCAGCCGCGTCCATGTAGACCAAAGCCGGCAGGGGGCTGCCGTCGTCTAAAATAGATGCCGGATGTCATTTTGCTGCGATGGAACAATGCTCATAAAATAAAAAATGATTAAGGGGTTGCGTTTCATTGCTAAAGTGAGAGCTTGTTTATTGCGCATAGAGTTGTATTGAGCAACATAAAATGTGCGCTGCGTGGGCCCTGCCGGACTCAACGGCTGGATTCTATTGGAAAGTTACGAGCTTAGAAACCACTCGGGCTTATAATTAAACATTCAAACAAGAAGTTTAACATTAATGAAGTCCTACCCGCCTCTCCCATAGTCTCTGTAAGCTACACTTTCACGAATTACCCTTTTTTGTATCATCCCCTTTCACAGCTTTAGGAAGTATGTCGCGTGTATTAACCGCGTGCACGTCTTGGCTTTCCGAGGCGTTGAACACCTCGGCAACAGTGATTTTCCATGGATTACTACCTCCGCCACGCAAACGGATCCGCATATGCAGAAGAGTCGCATCTGAATGAAAACACTAATCTCCTGCCGGTTTGATCTTGATTAAACATCTTGTCAGATTTGTACGATTATGGTAATCAGGCCGACTTTTGGTTTTGTTTGGTTGGGGGGAGGGTGTACGAGGCAAATCAGGCTGAGCCGATTACACAGCGTCGACGTTTTCCTTGAAGACGGAAATACATCTTAAAATGATTTGCTGACGCCGTGGCAACACGATGACACAACACAAATGGCTCTGGTTGAGATTTCTTCAAATCTAAGATTTGTCAAAATTAACAGATTTCTGGTAAGAAGTGATGTTTGGTTCAAAGTGAATCAAAGCCAACGCTAATGGCATCCTGTGTGTCAGCAGGGCTTGATTAGCAGCAGGGGTGTACTCTGTCCTTTCTGATGACATCCTTCTCTTCTTTCCAGCAGAGCCAATGACAGTAAAAGTGGAAAAAGCAACAACTGCATCTTCTGAAACTAGAAAGCAGCTTTTGTTCACAGCGTTAATCTGGCCCATATGCAGGATAAATAATGTCCTCCCACACAGCTATCCGTGTCATGAAACAGTCGGACACTCTACTTACTGCCACTGGGATTGCTGCAGGTCAAAGTAGGTCTGAAGAAAAAGATCAGCTGCCAGCTCAGTGAGCCTCTAACAGCCCTCAACAATCCCTCTCAGAGCCTCACTGGGAGTCAAACTGGCAAAAGGGAGCGAGCGCTGACGTTGTCCATCAGTTTTGCTGACAGCACGTCACAAGGTTAAAACCTTTCGCTCCAGAGATCAGATATGATGGCAGAAGGGACACGGCGCCGACATGTTTTCATTCCAGGCTGGAAGGTGCAAATACCGCTCTACTGTAGGCTGCTGCCACGAGATGCCGCGTGCCGTGAGCTTTTCCGCGCTGGCAGACGGACAGCCCCCCCCCCCCCCCTCCAGCCTGCCTCCTGGCTGGCCCAGGGGGCGGAGAAGGGACCAGCTGGGCCCGAGGAGCAGCAGTTTTCAACCTGCCCAGGGGAGGGGGGGGGGGATCGTCAGGCTTGAAACAACAGGGGGACGGATCAAATATAAAGAAACAAGCCCTTCTTTAAGTCAGTCAATGCATTTCATAGATGAAATGGACATTTTACGTCCTGTTCTGGTATCTGTCCTGTAGTGTATTTGAGCCGTCCCTTAAATAACACACATACCAGGCGCCGTCCTTCCTTTGAAGCTTGCAGCCACAGTCTGGGGACAGTGGCCTGGAGGTGCAGAAGAAGATCTATGTGGGGAAATTGAGTGAGAAAGGATCTCCGCTCCCCGGCCGCCTTGCACAGAGGTGCTCTTGAGCGAGACACCAAGCCCCCCTTTGCTCGTGGGGGAATAGCCAAGTGGCGGACAGCAGGGAGTCAAGGCTGGCGCATGCGTCTGCGACGACGCACTCGTTTCAATTCATGGTTTCAAAAAGTCTTGCGTGTGTTGCAGAGCAATTCACCACCAGAACAACAGGCGGAGTAAACGTGTTTCGGTTGAAGACGACCTAGAGAGTCACGTCTGTCGAAACTGAAATGTGAGGCTCTGTAAAGGACGCAGTTAGCGGACCAATCGCAGCCTTGCGGGCTGCGGGAGGCTTGCGCAGCTTTTGACGCAAGTCTAGAAAAATGGGTCAACGCACACAAGGCTACGCAAGGGACACGCAAGGGGCTCCTGCGTCTGCGTGTCTCTCTGAAAACGCAGAAGCATAAACTTTGCTTCATACAGAGCAGCACTGAGGCAAAAGGTTAGGAGAGCTAGGAGTGGGCTTCGGCAGTCACACGCCGGCCCATGAACAGCGATCCTGCGGACAGACGTGGTTAAACGGCGTCCTCCTTGATCTGCACCATCCGCACGGTGCGGTGGCCGCATACAGCGGCACATACAGGTTGTTAAATTGAGCGAGCCGGGCTAATCACCGGAGGCGGAGAGACAACAAGAGGCCGTGTGCGGTGTGATGCGAGCAGACGGGACCTTCTCCGAGGCGTCCGTGCGCATTAGGCTCAAAGGGAGGCCGGGCGAAGTCTGACACACCCGTTTCCTCCGCGCCGCGAGCACTCGGCCTGCCGACGCCCCCCCACCGGGCAGAGTACAGTTGGTCTTCAGAGGGTTCCCAGGAATCTCTTAGAAGCCAAAGTCACGGACTCATCTGCTCACCGCTGTGACTCTAACTAGATATCAGCTCTTGCTGTAAAATGGTTCAGTGGATAAAATCTGACAAAGACAGATTATAAATTATAAAGATTATAAATACATGCTATTTGCACCTGACCGATGCATTTTCAATTGACATGTTTGCTTGCTAAATATTAAGATCTTCACCAACTGAGCCGAGGAGATGAAACTACCACTCACTTTAGGTCAAACAGTGCACAACATATGGAAAAATGATGTTAAAGAGAAGCAGATCAAAGCAGGCTGAGAGGAAGTAAGGACACAAGGAAGTGCACAGCCGCTTAAGAACATGTGTGGGAAGGATTTGTCTTTTCATATCAAAGTTCTTTTTTTAAAGAAGTTTCTGCATTTCTCTTAGCGGTATTACTGCTCCAGCAGATGGGGGTGCACTGGTCAGCTCTCCTGTCGGTTTTAATAACTGCATCCCAACCCAATTCTTGAAAAGCTTTCATACCTGGGAGCAGCCCAGAACTCGTGGCTGTTAATCGTGCAGTGCTGGGCATTGAGCGAATCTGGGGATTAAATGTCTCGCTCAAAGGTACATGCACAGAACTTGGCGATTGTCGAGTCTGGGACTTATTTCATGTACAGAAAGAGGAAATTAAAGTCTCACATCACGGATGAGAAACGAGCCCCCCCCCACATACTTATCTCCCTAAGGAGAATTATTTGAATATCAATACAGCCTTTCTTGGCAACGATCAAACATGGAGTGTTTGTAGGTAGCAGAAAGGAAGAAAAGGGATCAGGGACAGATTCACTGACTCGGATGAGTAAATAAGTCGGGAGAGAAAAACACACCGAGGAGAGAAAACAAGAAAGAGAAAGAGATTCAGTTTTGACAGGCGGCAATAAAAAATAAAAAAAAAGACTGAGGGAGCTCATCATTAGCACCGTCCCTCCCTGCTCGCTTTGTCAGTGACAACCACAGAGCCGTATCTGCATCCGAGCATCTAAACGCTATCGAATGGCCCCCGGGGCTGTGAAGCAGAGAGGAAAGGTGGAATTGCATTCCGACCCCCCCTGATTAAGCTGATCAATAATAGCCGGTTGAAGCTCTGCCGGCAGCGCGATGGAGGAGGAGAGAGGGGAAGAGCAGATGGGTGTCTGGGGGGCGGAGGGGAAGCTGGGGGATAATGAAGGGATGACAAGGATGTGATTGAGGGAGAGAAAAGGCCAAGATACAGGAGGACGGGGGGAGGAGGAGGGTGGTGCAAAGTCAAGACGAAGGATGGGGAGTGAGGAACAGCACCTGAGTGAAAAGACAACAATAACCCCCCAACGCCCCCCAAATGTGGGCTCGCACATCTATAAGAAAATGAACATAATGTATTCCCATTCCATGAACTATTTACACTGATCGTCAAGCGCCGCATGTTGTAGCTCATCACTGTTCAACTTAGATAACGGATTAACATGATGGCCCCCGTGTGCAGGAGCTCCACCGCGGGACTGTGGTGCTGAGATGACCTTAAGGAGAGCGCTGCACTGGCTGCTGATTAGGATCTCGGCTCTCTCTGGAACGCATGTGAGCAAACACGCACCACGGCGACGGCTGCGTCTCTCGGCGGAGTCTCGCTGGTAAAAAGAGAGAGCCAGTCCGAATGCATCGGGCGTTGTGTGATGGTCCGTTGGTTCGGCCTTCGACCAGATTTATAAAATAAAACACGATCAAAATGAATGAATCTAAACCAGAGATAATTCCACAGGTTATTCATCTTGCACTTCCTCTATACAACTTTTTACAATCCAACTGATGCTGACCCAAGTGACACTTGGACTTTCTAAAGCTTTCACTTCGCATCCCCACGGAATTTACCCTCGGCTTTTTAGGGCCAAATTAAGTTAAAGTTATCTGCTCTTGTCTTGCTTGATGCTCCTACAGCTTCGACCAAAGGGTCTGAACTCAAGGTTCACTTCGGCAAAGTCAGACTGCTGCCGTTTCTGCTGAACTTGAATTTGTCCTCCGAGGACTTTCAAGGGCTCAAGATGGGTTAGAAGATTTAATATCTCCCAGAAAAGTCCCCAGATTGGAAAAAAAACAGAACGACGTGTTCTTGTCATTAAATGCAATGACATAATCCATTTCAGTGACAAACAACGGGAGTTAAAAGAGGCCGTTTAACCCCAGTTTTGCAATGTTTTCTGGAGGGAAACCTTTTCCAAACGACATCAGCCTCAGTTAGACTTTGATTACAAATCTGCATCCATTTTCCCTCCGAATGAGCTTCTTCTTGGGGAGGCACAATAAAACTCTTACAGAACGAAGTTTTAATGAAGGCGGTTCTGTTCTCCCTGCTCGGCGCATCAATGGGATCAGCTTTCTGATTGGCTATTTGCCCGCGTCAGAGGAGGGGGCGGAAGGATGCAGGTGGGGGGGTTCCAGATGGCTGCGATTTATGGACCTCCCAGAACGGTGGGACTTATGAGCAGTAATCAACATGTGTTCGGGACAGAGGCGCCGTGTTCAGCCATCACTCAGTCTTTGAGGGGGGCCGGGGGGCGGGGGGGGGCTTGGACATTGCGTCAGAATACGCAGGCGATGAATCCATCTGCTGGGTTGGATTCAAACAGATCACAGCTAGATGTGAGCCATCTTGCAGTCCTTAAAAAGGACAATGATGTCGGAGATATGCGGAAAATGTAACTACTGGTATGTTTGTCAGCCACAGTCTTTGGTTTAATACCGTTATATCTATTCTATATCATCTAGGTCATCGAAAAGTGTTATTTTATGCCAAATATCCACCTCCATGACCCATCTCTAATCCAACCGTAATTATTTCTGTCAACTACTTATGTGATTACTGAGCTATTTGCACAGCAGCAGAGATTATAACAGTTACCCTTTTTATAGAAGATCAGTGTAATCTCATTACACGGATGTGTTGCTCCTCCACCCAGGCCTTTTTTTCCCCAGAAGTGTGCTCCAGGTAAGTATTAGTAGCTAAATTGATAATGCATGGTTGTATTCAAAAATGGCAACTTTTAAGGAATTCCAAAAAAAATCAGCCCTGCTTATAAAAAGATGCTGTTTGTTTCCCCTGACAGTCCCACGTAATCCGCGGAGTGAAGCACAGCATGTACGTCACCAAAACACGGTGATTTTATATTCTTACGTGTATTTAAAAAAAGGAATACATCTGAATTTTAGGATATGCACTAATTAGCTTTGTTGCCGAGAGATAAACGACAA
The DNA here is from genome assembly GCF_964276395.1 of Gasterosteus aculeatus. Lineage (NCBI taxonomy): Eukaryota > Metazoa > Chordata > Actinopteri > Perciformes > Gasterosteidae > Gasterosteus > Gasterosteus aculeatus. The sequence continues at coordinate 28,109,351 of NC_135688.1, forward strand.
GACAAATACGCTACTATGTCTGTAAAAAAACTAACCTGCCATTAAATCGCTTTTGTTTCATCCGTGCTAAAACCACAGTGACAAAACATCTTCTAAATCTTTTAAAAGACAAAAGAACAGTGACCGTGAATATACGTGTGTGTGTGGGTGTGTTTTAAGCAGGCGAGGAATGCTCAGGGGTTTACAGATTTAACACATGTCCAATTAGCTCATGTTTGCCTCTTAGTTTGGTCTGGAAATGATTTAACGAAGCCATTAATGCGGCCGGTGAGGAAACAAGTCGTGTGTATATTTCTGTTTTGACGGGGTGAAAAAAAAGTCCCCTCGGCCCCAAATGGTTTCAAGCTACGTCAATCATATCTATCCAACCGTGACGTGCTGTCACGGGTGTAAACACAAATTCAGGAAAGAAATGATTATTCTACTTTAGATGCAGATTTATTGCAACACTAATTATTATTCAATTGTATTATTTAGAATGAACGCAGCCTAGAGAATTTAAGATAGAGAAAAAGTCTGCGATGGCCTAATCATCACAGTATCATCTTGTAACGGACCTTCTCAAAGGGCCACCGAGTGTGCGCGCGGTGTTGTTTGTCAAACAAAACAAATAGAATACAAACAAATGGAATACCACTGGGCCGCGAATAGAGTCCTGGAGGATGCCAAAGGCTTTCGGTGCTGCGAACTGAGTGTCTTCTGCTGAAGGTGAAATGCTGACTCGTTAGCGCAGTCACGATAACATTTCATCGGGGTGGTGATTTAAATACAGAGAAAAAACTCAAAACTCAGACAAGCCTTCTTAATTTGAGTTGTTTATGTGTGAAATCCATGCAAGTAGCACCAGCTGCTTCTGCTGGTTTTTCCTCCAGCGGTATTGATCCGTTTTCAGACCTAATATTACAAAAACACAACATTACTTGAACGCCTCGGAACAATTAACAATCGAGGATAAATACATGAGCAGGTCAAGTTAATGCTGGAGAGTTTTAACTCTCATTTAGTCACTATTCTCCTTCCTTTAGAGCAGGAGCTTCAAAGCACTAAACATTTTACTCCAAATGGTGGTTGACCAGATTCTGTGAATACTGAAAGAAAGTAAAAGCAAGTCCCGCCGTGGGGGAAATAGTCCTCGTCTGTTTGCTTATCTGTCTGCTTGTTACCCTCTCTAGTCCGTCCTTTTCTCATGTCGCTCCCTCCCTCCCTCCCCACCAGTAACAGGTGAGTTCCCAGAACTAATTACCGGTGCTTTCCCAGGGTGCACCGGGGGCCGGCTCATTTGCAGGCGGAGGGAGTGCGAGGATGGAGTCTAATAACATTTTTTAGCGGCTGATTAAAAACAGCCCATAAATCACCGGCTCACGTGTACAAACGCGCATATGCCGTAGTCTGGGAAGGAGCCGCATGGTTTTACCACACATTAATGTACCGTACAGCCAACTTGACAGGCTGAAGGACACACGCCCGCTTCCTCACCACCATATAAAGCGCCGCAAATTAGGCCACTCATATAATGTTACGGTGTGGTCGTAGATTTTATAGGATGCAACACGTCGAGATGAGGGAATAAAAACACAAAAGATAAAGCTCGCCATGAGGAATGAAGGAGGACAAGACAAATGTGCAAAGGATCCCGGTGACGAGCAGTAAGCCCGTTAATGCATTCTGCGATACGCACGCCCTCGCCACTGATTTACCTCGCCGGTCTCGCTTGTCGCCTCCGTCCTCACAAGAGAGGCAGAGGACAAGCGGTCAGGAGTCTAGGAGCTTCCATCCGGGATGTTGAGGGTTAATGTCCAGTTCTGCAGCTGTCGTAGGGTTGGAATATCTCCGCAAATACAAATTAATAATCACAATTTCTAAAAGTGACGCCATCAGATTGCTTGTTTTGTCCGACCGAACTATCTAACAGAAATGTTTTAGCACAAGAAAAGCAGCAAAATGAAAAAAAGAGGGCAGTTGTTATTTGTTTATTACGTAAATGATTGTTCGTTCAACCGTCTGTTTTGTTCCGTGTGCTAAGACCAGTTTCATTTTATACAAAATGGAAGAATGCAGGTTCTGAAAAGTCAGTGACTCCGAAGATATACTAATTAGAAACATGTGCCGACAGCGTAACGCCGCTCAATCACATCTTGTAATGCATTAGGAATCCGCAATTAACAGACTTTGTTTTTGCACAGATAGTAGGTCAAATATCAGTTGGGTTTGTTGAGAAAGCTCATGTGTTGTTTTTATTCCTGCTATTTAACCTTTTACGTTTATTAGCGGTTTATCTCCATGTGGGCTGGAGTGGCTACGGCCTCATTCACGGGGTCATCGCGTCTCCTCTAGAGGTAAAATCAGGTCCACCGTGTTATTGCATATACTGTATTTGGGTTGACTTCATCAAACTAAGAGTTGCTGAGAGTTAATCATTAACCAATTTCATCTTTTTCTGAAAACCCAGACAAAAACCCCAGAATGCCCAGAACTGAAGGCACGTTGGTTCCCAAGTTGGGTGCTGTGTCTTCTGGCACCGGCGGGCACAGTGACCCAGTCAGGAGATCAGTGCCGGTAGCGTCACCGGCCCGGCGGCGCCAACAGTGGCCACTCTCTTTCTTTACCGCACACTGACGCAGGGCCAACGCGCGTTAGTCCACAAGCTGACGCTCAGCCAGTGTGGAGTTTATTCCTGTGGCCAAAGCACATGAAATGCTGCTGGCTGAAAGCAGATCTTTATTTGCTTTTTCTCAGATAGTAACCAGCCATTCTCACCCTCTGAAATGTTGCCACACACAAACTTTCAATCTGATGGATTCCCTTGTCAGCTGAACGGAGAAAAGCAAGTACCAGGAGGGGAGACGGTTTCTTAGCAGCCAGTGACATCCCACTATACTGTATGGGTCAAATATGAGGCGGGAGTGAACTCTAAGATCAAGACGCCGAGGTCCAACGCATGCCGTGAGATAGTCGGCATGTGGGATCACGCGGCTTAAAAGCATCTTACTTTAGGATTGTCAAGTAATCCAATCGCCTTTTAGTTGACACAGCACAGCCACGTGGTGATTACAGCCCGACATCCACTCAGACATTCAAGAGCTCAGAGGTCACTGAATTCAGGTCCCTCGAGGTTTTCAATGAGTTCTCTCAGAACCGGAGGGACTTCTGCAGCTCTGAGCACCGTTGGTGAAATGGCCGTGCATGTTGAGCACCGGCCCTCTGACAGCATCTCCCCGCCTGGGTGGTGCTGATGGACCGACTGTCTCATGACAATGAGATTAATCACCAGCTAGCTGGTGCTGGAACTTTGTCCTCCACTTATCTGAACCTCCTATCATGGTAGTGATACTCGTTGCATGGTTTAAACATTCAAACTTTTTGCAATTATCTCAAGGCGGTTGCGTGGGTCTAGTATGAGACACAGGGGGGTTCCAGGGAATCTGAAATGTGTGTTTGAGTCCACCCGTGCGGGTCTGGTTTTGCATACAGTTTAGCTGAAGCAGGCAGATTGGGGCACTGCATCTTCACTCAACGCTCTGAGCCTTCAGCTAGAAAGCAAAAATCAAAGAGTAAGCAAAACCCTGAAATAAATACGCTCACAAACAAACACACACAGCCGCAATCTCTGCACCCGTACAACTCATTTTCCACTTTAGCAGCTCTTTGCAAGGATCACGTCTGATTCACACACATACAGTGTCCGTCTTTGCCAGCGGACCATCTATGAGCTTCAGAATCAGCGCACATCCTGTGAACACACACACACACATAAACGGGCCATGCGTCACGGTGAGCACCACGCGCTGCATTACAGCAAAGACTTTCAGCACCACCTAACAGAGTTTCTTTTGGGAGGCCCAGTGCATCTCGGGATGCTAGAGCAACTTTGTCAACAATCACACACACAACCACCTCACAGTAAAAACCTTAAGGGGAGCATCCCTCCCAGGGGACCAGGGTTCCCCACTGCGCGGTTTGGTAACAGTCATAACAAGTGTCCTGAGTTAAAGTTCTTTTCTGTGCTGTTAATACAAAGTAATGGCCTTCGTAATTGATATGTGGACCTTTTATCTGTGTAAGAGACGTGTAACGGAAGACGTGTAGATCACCCATCAGCTCAGCGCGTTGGAAATACATTCCTGTTCTCCAGCACACATTTTTCCGCTGGACTCCATTTTAACTGGAGCAACAACGGTGGTTCTCAGCAGATAATTCTCACTGTCCTTGGGATTCCTTGACAACCCCTCGGGTGGAGGGAGCACAGAGCTCTGATCAGTATTCACAAAACCAACAGATACTCGGGGAAGAGGAGGATCAAAGTGAAGGAGAAAGAAAAGCTAAATTGTTTGCTACATTCCCAGACAATAGATCAATAAGGGCAGCCTGCAGCGTGGCGAGCGTTGTTACACCGCACTGCATCTTCCTGGCAAACGGCAAAGACTTCAAAGTGGAGGCAATAACACGTCCCTTTTCTTCTTTTATGCCACATAACCAGAAATAAACTGCATGTGTGTGTATGTTCTTAAAACTCAATGGGTTGATTGCAGAGCATATAATGCTAATAATTTGTTTTGCAATGTCCTGTAAATTCAGGCTTTGTTTGGTATCGAAGGCTTTCATTCCATTCACAAAGATAATTGGCCAGATGTAGGAGAAGTTTTCTTTTTAAAGCATAGCTACTGTGGATTAAAAGGCATGGATTATTTTCCTGGCGATACCTTCTTTTGATGCCAGGCCCTCTGAATCACTGCTGAATAACGTATTTCTTTCTTCAACGCAAAGTATGACAAACTCATCAGAGAAGAAACAACTCCACAGAGAAAAAGACCCACTGTCCTTTGCACTCCCACTAAAACTGTGTCCACATTGGCAGTTTTTGACGAGCATTCTGGGGACACCAGCAGGGTGACATGGAAGCGTTTCAACCATTCATGCCGTGGGAAACATCAATGCCCGTACAAAAATGAGTCAGTGAACACAGTTAGAGAATATTCCCAGGGACTTAACAATCATGTTTACACACCTTTAAAATGGCTTCTGAAGACCCTGAAACATGACAGACATTTTAAAAATAAATAGCAAAATAGTGTCATTTGTACATTTCTTTAAATGACTATTGTGCAAATTGTTTACTTAATGTCAGAAGTGAATATTCAAGCCAGTCTTTTTATTAGGAAGACTTTGTGACCAAATATGAATCAGTGCTGCATGTTTTGTGTCCAGTGAGTTGAGTGATTAGTCATTGTGTTAATCCTCGCTCTGAGGCCCGCTGCCGAGAAAGACTCGGTCGCTGTGTCTAATCTCAGGCATTGCGAGGATAATGATAAGAGTAAAGCGCGCCCCAGGCCGCACCGTTCTCCATGTTTGTCACCAAGAATTACACGCTGTCAAATGTGTGAAGGTTTATATGAGGGAGAGAGAAAAAAAAACAGAAATGTTAGGATGCCCTCGAAAACATGTAGGCCAATAAATCAGGGCATTGTGATGAAATGAAAGCATTTACAAATGTTTCAAAAGATCATGGTTTCACACTTTTTGGGCTCCACTTTTCAATTGAACAAGTCACGGCAATCTAGAGCCCCCCCTTCGCGCAATAAAACCTTATATTATATGGATATTGAAAAGAACAAGGAGCCTCTCATCTCTCAGAAGCACTCCAGACATTCTTGGTCGTTACCTCACTCGGATGACCTGCACTGATTGGCTTCTGAATGCAATTAAACGTGTCCGTTAGTGAGCGAGGATGCTAATTAGCACCACCAAGCTTTCCGTTAGCTCCCTCAGACAACTGCGCATGCACGGCGCCCGGATATTGTTTATTTGCCCAGGCGGTCTATGGCACTGCCTTGGCGATTGACTTACTAGAGCTTTTTGCATTTAAAATATGACCTCACACCAGTCAAAACATAATTACAGAGGCAAACGGAAAATGCATGACGCACTGTGAAAGGACCAAACAAAGAAAAATGAGTGTGAGTTGTGTAAGCAGGATGAGCAAGGACAAAGCCTGGCTGCACAGAGGGGTGAGGGGGGGGGCAGTGGGCAGTGTAACAATCACACAGGTTATGCGGGGTCCCTTGGCGAAGTGGAGGGGGACCTCAGTGAACTCCTCATTTCCATGGGGCTTTATGTACCGTGACGGTTCAAAATGAAACCCCCCGATCGTGTGCGAGCGCTCTATTAATTTACGGCTCAAGCCGCCTCCGTGGGGGGAGAACTGCCACAGCCGGAGCTGCATCCCCTCTGCAGCTTCCAGCAGAGCTCCTCGTTGCTTATTGACGGAGGAGCTGAAAATGTTTCTCCGCGTCCGCGGCTTTCGCCTCCAGTGCAGAGACCATCTATCATTTCTTTACGTTACTGCAGACTCCGCAGGATGGATGAAGAGCGGCGGGAAATAAAAGTAATCTTGGTTCCGGGAGCAACATGCTGGAGCACACTCTGTCCCTACAATATGGCGTAATGTGAGAAATCTAATTGGGTCCAGTCCCAAAGTCCCGGCGAAAAATAAGCACAGAAACAGGAACTTTAAGCTAATAAAAGGTTGTCGATTTAAGATTGTGTCCTCCATATTGTGAGGCGGCGCCTCACCTTCCATATTAGTTTATTTAAAAAAATATGCTAAATATTACAATAAATGGGTTTCTACGACAGAACGTCACTATATTGTGAAAAGAGAGTGTGGAGGATAACTGGCTGCTAAGACCCCAAAAAAGTAATCTATAGACGGCAAATCAACAATTGGCAAACAAAAAACACATCATCATCATCATCATGGCATCTCTACATCAGCAGCTTGTTTTTCTGGATTCACAAAGCATCCAATCAGCAAATCAGCAAAAAGTTGCTGGATAAAAATTCATGTGAGCACCACGCGGGAGATCACAAGGCCCTCTGAAGACTCGAGCCCTGAAGCACACACATTCACATGAGAGGATTGCCAACACGGGCGCTCGCCCCGCAAATCTCAGACCACAATCCACCTTTAAATATACGCACACGTCATGCATGTGGTCTAGTTAGAGGCAACAACAGTCAGGTGGGGGTTCGACGTGGGTGTGCAGACCACAATGATCCGTTCTTCTGTGTACAAACAGGAAAACAGAAACAAGGTTTAGTAGGTAGGACAGTGAAGTCTCAGCAGAGTTCCTGACGTGGGACCTTCTGATGACAAAACGCAGAGGAGGACTTGGATGGATACGCAAGAAAAGTTATTTCACCTAGGGTGCCTGCGCGTCAGTAAAAAGCCAAACTAAGTAAAGATAAGACTGTAATAATTGAGGAATCCTTTGTGTATTCCCATGGGATCTGTACGAGCGGTGGGCGGGAACAACAGTCCCAGAGTGCCCACATTGGGGGTCGGCCAGCTAGGAATGGCTGCAAGTGGTGCAGATATTCAAAGTAATTAAAAAAAGGCCTCCAGTTTGTCTGCTGCACCTCACGAGTACGTGCAAGAAGATCATTATTACTCGGAGAGATAATAACTCGCTTGATGGAACAACCCTGAAACGGCTTTACTTCAAAACGCCGGTTTGCTGATGTCATGTTACCTTAAATCCATAGGCGTTATTAACTGCATTGAGCAGCAGAACAACAAACATCATTAGCTTCCCAAGCAAATAACATTAAGCACGGATAGTGCATGTAAGGCTTCCCACGCAGGGGGGGGGCAGGATATCTTCCCCGTACAGATGGCGGTGATGAGGCACATGGGAGGACCACGGAACAGAGCAAGCACATGAAAAGAGGAAGCCAATAAAAGGGTGGGTAGAAAGAGATAACAAAAAGAATCTGGCCCACATCGCATTAGGAGATTCTTTTTGAAGATTTGAAGAGCACAGAGAGGCACTGAGTTCCGTTTGGCCTCACTGCAACCACATCCCAAGTGTCCATCCTCCTCTGTCGCTCCCATCCATCACTCAGTCTCTGTCATCTATTCCTCATCGAGTGTCGCCTCCCACGAACAAGGACATTGGCCACCAAGAAATCTGACAAGACGGATTCCCTTTCAGGATGATCTCTGCATCTGATCTGTCATCAGAAGGGATCCTCCCGAGGACGCCGCACAAGCTGAAGTCACCTTAATGCTGGGAAGGATGTGGCCTCAGCACCGTGCATCCCAGTCACTGCTTAAGAGGCTATTGTGAGGTGTGATTGGCAGCTGGGTTGATCTCCTGAGGCGGGTCAGCAACAGGAACACATAGCTATTCACCAAAGAGTCCATCAATCACAATTTGGCTTAATTAACCAGCCCAGGGCCCACCGCCTGAATGATTACAGGGAAATATGATGGATACAATGCAACAGAACACAGTACAAGATAATCTAATACTCTAATCCCAAAGGAAAGCCCAGAGTGCACGGCCAGCAGAGAAACGAATACAAAGCAGCTGATGGGAGCCAAAAGACAAACAGCACTCAGTTAACTACTACAGCAGAGCTTTCACTTCCATTTTTCCCCATCACTTGATTCCAGAGGTGATTTTATCCATCGGTGCTGCTGAGGATATTAGCCGAGCCGCAAACGGGTTTGTCCGGGTGGCCCTAGATTATAATATGCTGACCATGTGATCAGAATGTCTACAGCTCTGGACCTTTGTCAGCCAGAGCAAAAGCTCCAAAAGCTACTAAATTAGTATTGGAGGTAGCAATTGCTTCAAAAACATTTTCAGTGTACATGCATGTATGAATGTGTTTGCTAATGTACAAACTGCCTGAATAATTAATAAAATAGCAGCAATATGATTTACAAACAGGGATTATTTAAACAAATAAAAAACTTGTAAACTACTTCAGTAAGTCAATGCACATTCTGGTATTTTAAAAACTTGCTGAAGCATACATATTTTGGTCTCTATAGCTCTATAGTTTTTTCTATTTGTCTCAGGCGCTCACACAACCACACAGCGCTCTCATGAGTGTCTGCCAGCCAGCAACGCTACAGTTAGCATTAGCTCCTTTTGCGATCACTGTGATGGGCCATGTAGACTGTAGCCTGTGTGGGATAGTTAATGCTCACACCCAGCGGGGGGGAGAGGAGGGCGTATTGCTGTATTACAGGTGTCTCAACGCTTACACATTCACCAGTCTGTAAATCTGTCACCCGGCTTCCCCTTTCTGTCAGAGTGTCACCCGTCAGTGTGCCGGTACACTCTCCCTCCACTCGACTGCACGCGCTGCAGTGCATCGGTGCGCCTAAATAAAATAAAAAAAAGTCTTAATGATGACTCGTGAAGAGGTTTTATTATTTCTGTGCAGGCTCGTACAGAAAACACTGCCCATCCTAATTTATGCACAAGCTCTTGTCTCTCCTTTTCTTCCGGGCAACTCGATATTTACTGTTCTGGTTACCAAATTGTAAATTATTCTTTCCTTCATGCCTCAAGTTTACAATAATAGACGGTTTATCGTCGGGACTTTGCCATAATGATAAAGTCACATTTACAAATCCAAAGAGCTTATAGGTTCCTTTCAAAAGCCTCTTTTTGGAGCATCGCCAATGAACGTTGGTACTCTCCTCGGGCAGGAGAATTAGAGCATTTGCATAATGGCTGTATAAGCGCAGTGAGACAATAAATGGAATATTGAAACTTACCGACAAGCCAATATCCACAAAACACATGTACTTCTAATGTTTTTTGCATATTTAAAGCTACTTAGTAGAAATGGCATATATTCCCCTTCATATTTTGAATTCTAAATAAATGTTTTAACATAATAATAATAATAGGTACATGTTTTATCTGAAAATGTGTCAACAAGGCTTGCCAAGATAATGAACACAGACACAAAGTTGTCCCTACGTGCAAGAAAGGAACATGGAACACAGACTGTGTGCCATCTTTAACACATTGGATTGAATTGTGTACCTGTGAAAGACCTTCCCAAAAATAACTGCAGTGCTTGTCTAAGCGATGTGCTTTTAGTAAACAATGATAAGTAAACGAATGTATACAGTATATTAGGAAGTTAAAGCAAGTGATCTCGAGTCAATCCACTAACAGCCCACATCATAACAGAACAATGGCACATTGGAAAGTGTTATTTCCTCCCAGCATGCCATTACATTCATGCTGCCAGTGTTAATCACAGTGAAAATATAGCGGAAAAATCCTGTTCAAGAAAGTTTACCAACAAAACCTCCAATTAAACCAGCACACATCTGATGACACCCTTCTCACAACCATCCTTAACACAAACACCGATATTCACGCTCCTGTTGTTCTCTGTATGATGTCAAAGAAAACTTTGTCTGCATAACTTCTACATCCTTACATCAGTAACCTCGGTCAGCCCGAAGCTTCTTTCAGCTCCTGGGCCCTATCGTGGAGGGAGGGGAGCTCAAGGAGGCTGCGTCCGGAGTGATTAATGCGGTCTAAGTGGGTCACTCGAAGCGGACCCAGCCCAGAGTGGAGTTGTCCTCGGGGCCTCCTGCCATTTCTCTGATCCCCGATCTTCATTTAATCACGCCTGCCGGTGCCCGAAACCCAAAAGTAAGCCCCGGACCAGCAGCGCCGTGTCCCGAGAGAGGACGGAGGCTCGCACTGTGACAGTGAGCGAGGAAGACCTTCGTATGCGTCAGCCAGCCAGTGTGCCCGCTGACGCTGTTGCCACCCTGGCATCCCGGCTCTGCCGATTAGCCTGCTAGTGAGACTGGCATTCAGACTGGCATTTAGACTGGCATTCGCGGCAGCCAACGGGTCTCCGGCTTGGCGAGCACCAAACGGATGTAGCAGACAAACCCACAGGAGCACACGGCAACATGCAGCAGCTGTCCCCTCCAATCGCGGCAAGCAGGCCTAGTTTGATTGCATCTCGAAAAGGATTCAATTACATTTTATTAATTTTGGCACAGTGCGACTCCATAAGAGTTCGATTCAATCTGCAGCAATGCAATCTAAGTAGATAGAATCAGATTCACTTGAATCGAATGCACTTTTAAATATAATCTCATCCCCTCTCTGAATAAATCCTCTCCCTACTCGCGCTCTTCTTCCCAATTTTGCCTTTCTGGGATTCTGGGAACATGAGACACCAGACTCGTCCTAAAAGAAGACCCCGACTGCCTACTGTATCAACATTTCCTTAGCTCGTGGTTGGGAGAGACTCCCCGTGGAAAACATTAGGGTAAAATTACTCGAGTAGAGGGGATTATTCAACATGCCGTCATTTTTTATCCATCAATCGCAAATAACTGACACTTTTTCAAAACCAAACGCCAAGCGGAGCGGTTTGTTGGGTATGTTGTCTCTCCTCTCAGCCCTGTGCTATTGCCAGAGTTACTTAAACATCACACATGTGTCATTATGAGGCCGTACATTTTATAGGTATGAATATATGCTCAGCACAGTTATCTTAATCCCTGACTCTAATCCTGTTAAGTGAGCTGTGAGGCAATCACTGCACAGCTTGTATACACAGCTTTGCAAGCTACCCGTGAGCAAGGCAGTACATTTATTACAGGGTACTGCACCGAGGCTGACCTCAAAACCTCCCAATGAAGTACTTTTGTCCATGGATGGATTAAGAGACAATGGGCCCGCAAGCGAGAAAGATTATGGATGGTATTTTGGGTGCATGTGGTCAATTTGAGTTTCACTGGGTTATTTTCACAGCACGGTTTCCTCTACCATTATAACAGGGGAGGGGTGGACTACTACTACCCTCCCCCCGACTGCACAGAGTCTACTAGTTAAATAGGTATACAGTCTTTGAGACTGAAGACTGGAACATATGCAGGCAGAAGAATTTTTATCTAAACAACAACTGCTCATCTCCTTTTGGTCTGCTCTCCCATTCTATTGTAACATTCTAACACCCCTGCAGCCGTGATGCTTGGCAGTGCTTCTCTCAAAGATCCAACGGTTGAGAATACGACTCTCTCCTCCTCCATCATACGCATTGTACAAATGCAATGCTGAGGCCCGAACTCGGTGGACTGAGCGCTAAAGGGCACAGATGAGAAATCAAAACCTTGCAGGCAAATAAATGGCATATCTAGAACACTGAGATTGCCCTTTGTACAATTCAGAGGCCTGCTGACTCCAGTCGTTCCTTAAATTGATTTCTCATGTGCTGCTGCCTTGAGGGGCGATTACATTTTCACACATGCACAGGCTCTCCATGTGTAGGTCCTCCGTCCTAGTCTATTAATCAAACAACGCCATCAGTTCACCTTGAAGGACCAGGACACAGGCCATTCCTTTTGTGAACAGCTTTGCATGTCTTTAATAGGAGTTTGATGCACAGCGTTGAGGATTCTGTGCAGCATTGTTACATTGTCAGAATATCGGCAATGAGACCTGTCAGATAGCAGGGACTAACTTTTGCACACACAAAAAATGCTTCCTGCAACTACTAGTGTGAATTTCTGGATCAAGGCGGTGTGCAGTGTGCATGTTTCGGTAAGTGCTTGTAAGCGTGTACACAAACCAGAAGGGCACGATGTAAGTAAACCTCCAACGTGCACTTGAGCCCAGGCTGAGAGTGCAATGAGAGACACTTCAGCCCAGCAGCACAAATCTTTTAAACCCTGAACCACTGACATCTCTCCCCAGAGATACAGCAAAATGTCTTAATTACGCCACTTAACGTCACATTGCCATGTCCCAGGTGAGACCGAGCAAGCATATAATTCATTGTACCAAGTGTCCGTAAAAGCCAAATACATAAACCTATGAGGATGCATACTGAACGCAGGGTACACGGTGAGCTGGGACTTCAAAAGCACGATGGAGAGCCAAACCAAAACCTCTTACTGGTTGGAATTTAACTCGGATCACGTACCCTTGATCTCAGAACTCGCCTCGTTATTCACATTACAGTATTACATTGTCTGATGGCTCAATTTGTGTGGACTTTGCTATAATAAAAAGCAAGATTCAAATGTAAAGTGGTTGGTAGGGTGATGCAATACTATCGCAACTGAAGGAAAGTAACAAAGCAACGACTATTCAGTTAGGGATACAGAGAGAATAGGTTTTGTCAAACAGTGTCACTGATGCTTTTTTTCATCTTCCACTGGATCATAACAGTGGTTACAAGCACGCTTGTTGATTGAACCGGTGGAAACACAAACTGACGAAAGTCCTTTCAAAATATAAAAGAGAATCCAACTCTGCCGCAAAGCATCCTAATTTATTCATACTACCAAAACAAACAAACCGCGTTTTAATACCGTTAGATCCCAGAATGCTGCGCGTCAAAGAAGAAGTGGCGCGTCCAGCCACTGGATGCTGATGATGTGACACTTCCCTTTGTATTGCTTCAAATGATTACACTTTGAGAGTCAGAGGGAACCGGTATTCGAAAGGCTTGCGCCGAGTGAGAGGAGAGCCCGAGGACCTGCGGCTCGTGGCTTCACTCTTGGCACCACTTTGCAGCGCTCTACCCCCACCTGCCGTTGTGCGCCAGGAACCCAGTGTGGCCACGCCGCCATCCGATGTCCATCCCAGAACTCCCCTCTCTGTGTGCCCGCTCTTCACACCTTTTGTTTTCTTTTAACAAGTGGAAAATCTCGCGGGGGGGGGGGGGGGCGATCCGCAATTCAAATGAAGTTGCTGCAACACACACACAGCTTCAAAGTGCACAGCGTCATGCGCACCCTTTACGCCCCGAGGAAAGGACCACTGGTCAGACTGAAGCCACGGGAGAGTGCCCGCGGGGACACGGGGGCGCGCCTCGCCAGGACGCAGGAAGGAGACGCGCACGACACTGAGCAGGCCAGAGGGGACAGCGTGTGCGCCCGTTTCAAACTGTTTGTTTTTTATCAGCATTCACTCAGTTAACCATCGTCGTTTCCCTCGGCGGGTGCGTCCCGCACGCACACAGCCGCGCGCGCCGAGACAATCAGGATCAGGTGCGCCACGACTAACGGCGCAGCATCTGTCCCCGACGCGGGTCTTACTCCCAAACTTTGCGAGCCAGTGGCTCGCCGTGAGAATACAGCGTCATTATTATTATTATTATTATTATCACATAGAAGTGGACTCGAGAGGGGGAGACAGCGGGAAAGGGGCCCAAACCAAATGACTGACAATATGTTCACGATGCCAGCGGAAGTTAAGACTACGAATCAAGCCGCTGCTCGCAAGTGAAAGACCAATAAATAAACAGCGAATGGCGAAGAGGACTATTTTTCGTCCGCGGGGTGTTTGTCACAGCAGCTCACCCGCTGCAAAGAATAAGGACCCATCCTAGTGCCCCTTTTCTTAGCAGCGTTGTGGCCCCCGCAAGACGTGCTTCAACTACAAAACAACATCCAGCTATACAAGCCAGCCCCCCCCCCCCCCCCCTCAGTCCTTTCCGCCTGCTGCAGAACCACGACGGAAATGCACCCAACTTGTCCTCAAAGTCTCGGAGCTCGAGGGCTTTTTCTTCTCCCACGCGCTCGCTTCTTACCTTGACAACCGCAGACGAGCAGCCCGAGGAGATGGACGAGGGTGAGCATCATGTCGGGGGTGGTTGGAGGGGGGGGGGGGGCCTTCGGGCCGCTGGACGCTGCTTTCTGCTGCTGGGGAAAACGACGCGAGGGACACAGACCTTCGGCACCGCTCATCCGTCTCGGGCTCCGCTGGCGACTGAATCTGCCTCGGCTCCTTCCCTCGCTTCCTTCTTATACGCGCGCTCCCGCTCCGCCGCTCGTCCACGGCGCTGGCTCTGCGCACACGCACACACACACGCGCCTCAGCATCCCCTCTCACCAAGTTCAAATCAAGACATGTTCTCCGTTCGCGGGGCTTTGTTGGATTATGCAAAACACGCTGGAAAGTTAGAAGGGTAGAAGTATATCTATGTGTCCTTCAGACCCTCTATTTGTGGGTCCTGTGGGACCCTGGATTTCAGCACCATTAGTCCTACACAGCAAACTTCAGACAGTTAAATTGACTCTGTGAGATTCAATTTGAACTCTAAGCTGGTGTTTATATTGTCCCAATCTTGTCAGTGTTAAATCAACACTCAACGAAGTGTTAACAAGTCAACTCAGAATAAGTGTCAAAAATCTATCTGCCCAGTGTTAAATACATTACATGTCAATTAGGGCTTAGGTGTCTTGCTCAGGGACACTTTGACGTGGGACATGTAGCAGCCAGGATTCAAACCGCCAACCTTGCGGTTCCCAGCTCGCCCGCTCTACTCCACGCGCCACAGTACGTAGAGAGAAAACAAACACCAAGAGCTGTGAATCTGTACAGTTACATTTCAAACCTATCAAATAGTTCATTTACCTCGACCAAGTGTCGCAAATGAACCCGATCTTGACACTGGATAATGACTCCAGCTCTTTCGTACAATTGACTCTGTAAGCCGTCAATCAATTGCCGTGTGATTTCAACTCTGCACGTCAACACGTTTGCCTAACACCGGAAAATTAACTTTTTTAATTTTGCTGTGTATTGAGGAACAACAAGTCCCATCTAGAAAAATGTTGCCGTGGGAGATCTGTGCGAGAAACATTTTCATCTTCTTCCCTAAACTTAAAAAGTCTTGAGGTTTAGATTCTTCTAGCTGCACAAGTCGATACTGACTGTTGGATGTGTGGATGCGTGGATCACATCTTGTTCATGTGATCAATGGAAGAGGGAGAGCATATCACTCAGATATATTCAGATATATTTTATGTAAAAACAGCACAGTGTGAAGTGATGATCACCTCACATTTTAGTCCACAATGTCCCTGTTTGGAACAAATGAATAAACAATCATCCACTAAACACGTAAGCTAATCTAGATATTGAATTCTAAAAAGAGTTGGAAGTGGCCTGAAGTGTTATGAAGTGTGCTTAAACATGGGGGGATTGGATGAGTCACGTTTCCCTTGTCCACCGACTACAAAGCGTATATTTCCAAATGACATCGAAATCATTCATTGAAGCCTTGAAGCTTGAGGGGTGACATCCAACGGCATCTCACTGGGTGTTATTGCAGTACAACAACAAATGCTCTTTGGGCCCAGACTCGACCCATATCGCCGTGCTCCTGACGGACACATGTCACAAGGCCTCCCTGGTGCCACCAAGGTATCGGCGGGAGATAAGAAGGCTCTGAGGATTTCGTGTGTCGGTGAAATTTGTGGAGGGAGCTGGGAAGGTGTGAAAGTGGACAGCAACAAACATTTCTCATTGCGTTTGGCCTGTAGAGCAGCTCTGTATTTTCCGCCCAACAATGCATGGAATTCCGGTGAATCTCCGATTGACGTCGTTGGCAACCATTAATCGTCTATTCTGATTTCAGAGTGTGGCTTTTTGTCCCTCACTCGGCTGCATGTAGAGACTTAAATAGGGCTCCAGATCAATCCTCGCTGAAAGGTGGGATCATTACTGAAAACAGAATGAGTTCTCTTGAGAAGAAAATTTCCCACTTCAGTTCTTTTCTCTCTCGTAAATGTTTTAACAACGTTGCTTCTTCACTCATCGAACTTAGTGTTTAAAGAGTGAACTTGTGAACGAAGGTTTGCTTGGTTTGATTTGCTTCTTCCATCGTGGGTTTCGCTGCTTTGTACTTCAACGGCTTTCTTTGAATTTGATTAAAAACAAAAAGCTGGGATGAGCACTTATTGCCATTCCAGCGATGGTCAAACGACACCAAAGCAAAGACGGGGACTCGTAACGCTTCCAGAATAAAGTATATATTCATCAGCAAGGAAGCGATCATTTGTGTCCTCACGTTGCATTAGAAAGGCCTTCGCGGTTGCATTCAACGACATAATGACGGCTGTCAGAGGACGTCCAACTGCATGTAAAAGGCAGAGTCCATTTCAGCGGCGTGGAGCCGCCCTCGCTGTTGCAAGCTGTTGCGTAGTGCAGCTTCCTCCGTGCTGCGGAAAGAGAGAAAGTGTTTAGCGCCCAGTGGGAAAACGCGCGGCCCGTCTTGAAGTCGTCCTGTCAGCGATCGCGCCCTTCGGCGCCGCTGTCACCCGAACCCCACCGTTGCCGCAGCAACCGGCAGTTAAACGGCTGCATTGAGGAGCTGGGCCTCGCGCCGGGGGTCACACGCACAGATAATTCATTGTTGTGGTCTTTGTGAAGCACAAACAGGCCAACCGATCGCTCCGAGCTCAACCAGCGGTGCAGCACTTACACTTCAACGCAAAGTCTGAGCGGCGATTATAACGCCGACGTCGGAATGTGAAAACACGGCGCCGTCCTTATTCTCCCGTTCCAATGCGTGGGGGACAAATAGCTTTCAGCACCGCGCTCCCTCAATAACATCGCGGTAATGCTTAGCGTGACCTCAGCTTGTGTATAGGTTACATTTTAAACTGTTACATCTTGTATACATACTGCCTATAGGGACACTTGACCCGAAAGGTGCTAACCATCAATTTACCTTCAATTTAATGGCATTCTATAGTACACGGACAGTGGTGCTCAAAGTGCACATTGTTGTTTTTTTCAAACTCAACAGCATTGTCTATTTGCAGAATTAATGAGCCAGAAACTCAGTAAATCCAAAGACCTTGTTGTGATCAGTTTCATGGAGAAATAACTTAAAAAATAGAACTCCATTTACTTCCATATTTGAACTATGGAGACGGTTTGGTTCTGTTTGGTGATCCCTGTTTTATGTGCTTAAGGTAAGTGAATGTTTGAATTAGTTCAATGCCTATGCAGTCAATGCAATGTGGAATCTGGTTTCTTAATATCATACTTTATTGCTGTATAAAGAAGAATATGACAGATCGTGTTCCTTTATGAGGTTACGCTGTGAACAAACAAGTCAAAGTCAAAATAAAAAATGTCTAAAGATGCTTTTTCTCCTGGGATTTGACACATGTAGAGAATTGACCTGTAATGTGGCAGAGAGACGGCACCACCCTCTGTTTCTGCCTCTACATTAACATTTTTCTCATCTCTACAGAGCTCCCTCAAGAAAAGGGCACATTTTAGATATTCCTCTTTGTGAGGACTTCAAAACATCAGCTCCCTGGATAATATGTCACACTAAGCGTTAAAACGTCTCATGGAAGAAAGCTTCACACTTTCATTAAACAAATAGAGTTATGCACATCGTTGCCTAAAGTCTTTTTTTCTTTCAAGTGAGGAGAAAACATTGTGTGCTTGGTGAAATTGAAGCGCTGAAAAACAACTAAAAAGAAATGCTCGCCTCAGCAACTTTGCATACACAAAACACACTTAATATTCAGCACGGGAAGAGCGGGATCATTAAGATTAATGTGGCACACATTTTGTTTTCAAGCAAATGACAGAGCGGTGCTACTGGAACAATGTTGATTCAGAAATATTACATATGCCCAGAGTTGTGTGTACAGTAAATGAACCAAAGTGATGTGGACTTAAATAAGTGGAATATCTTTCAGTAGAAGGGACTTCCAGATGGTCTTCTCCTCCAGAGCAAACTGTCTAACTCAGCAGGAAATATTAACACTACCTGTGTTTCCACACCTGGGTGCTGTGTTCACAGCTTAGTTGCCCTTTACAAAGAGCCTTGTGACCTTTTCTGTTGTTTTGCCGACACACAAAACAACAGAATACCAAATCTGCTAAACAGATGTGCTTCCCTTTGGGAATTCAAACTGAACTGATTCAAATCTATCGGACCTCAACGAGGAGAAAAGTACAACGACGCACAGCAAACACTTTCATGTAGTCGGTGACGTTGCTTTGCCAGAAGGTTCACGTCCCTGCACGTGTGAGTGGAAACAGGAGGAAGCAACAGTAGCTGACAAACGAGATGAGCGCATCCAGTACGCGTGGGATGAGGCGAAAGAAAACCCATGTTTATGAGATCTCAGGAGATGAAGAGGGCATCTTTATCGGTTCAAATTCCACGTGCATCTTTGGCCTGGAAGGGAAGGCCGGCCCCCACATCCAGGCTGAGATTAAAAAACCCAGGACAGCCCGACTCAGCACACAACGCGGAGGGCGAAGTGAAGGAATCACTGAACCCCCTCGGTAGTAAAAGTCACCGGCTGCACGAATCAACGACAAATCCACCGGCTGATTAGGACGACTGCAAACTGTGTTTACGTTTCTAATGAGCTTAATTTAGATCTGCCAATCTCAGCGTGAAATAAAGAGGTGATGACTTGATGACTCGTGTCTACCTTGCGGTGGTGAAAGAATATTGCATTTTTCTAAAGTCTAAATGAACCTTAAATTACAGTGTTTGTGCAAAGCGTTGTTTGTATCAGTGCATCAAAAACATTTTCCTTTTGGAGTAACTGGTTGCTTCATATCAGGCTTTTAGTAGAAAAACATATTTTTCCATCCACTTAAAATGTATTGCAGGAAACAAATATTGTGCTAAATATTAATAAATCATTTGACCTTTCATCTCCCAAACGAGTCAAGCGTGTTGCTGTAAAATATCTCAAGCACCGTTTGTCTTATATGAGGACAGCGATGCACTAAATTGTCCATAACATTGTTGAAAGGATTGACTCTTCGCATCAAATATGTTCGCTCAGTTTATATTTTGTCAAACACGGCCGTTAATACCTCACCTTTTTTTGAAAAGTACAAGATGCGTCAAAAGCTAAAAATCATTGTGAAGGAAAGACTTTCATTCTTCTGTTAAGAGACAGTTCTGTGAGACAGAAAGGGGTCGATGATTTGCAGCTTAAGTCGAAAGGATCACTTAGACCCATCAAATCATTAGAAATCATTCCTAATCTTACTCCATTGATCCAGAGTGCTGCAGATCAACAACTATCACAGCTAATAAAGAAAAAGGGTTGATGCCTGACAGGTCACCTGGACAGAATTAATTACCAATATTCTTTACTTGAGGGATGAAGGATAAATGGTTTGTCAAGATAACAATCTCTGTCGGAGTAGATTATTTTCTCTGTATTTTCCCATCAATGCCAATATTTTATAGCCAATGAAAACTGCGGTTTGCGTCACGTCTACCACACATTTTAACATCTCTCATCCTACAACTGTATTATTTCGGTGTCCCACCTGCCCATCACCAGAACAAAGTTAGCGGCTGGGCGATTGTGGAGGGCAGCAGAAAGTAATCCCCCAGCGGCAGGCCAAGCGAGCCCCTCTGTGGTCAGAGGCTTTCGTCATCCCGCTCATTAAAGCCCCCCCATCTCCCCCCCCCCATCTCTCCCCCCATCTCCGCTTCAAATTGCCTTCCCAGCCTCAAGCCGCACCGGGGCCAAAGGGTCAACAGATTATTTTCTTAATCCCGTTAATCCGTCCTCACATCAATCCGGGATGATTCTCACCATAATTGTACTCGCTGCCGCCTCAATTAGAAAGAGGCGAGGGTCTGAGGAAACGGGGTGGGATGAAACACCACCCCGGATAAGAGGCGAGGACGCACATATCTTGGTGGGCCGCGGGTCAGAGCCGCAGAGGAGCGACCAGAGTTCAAGGCTCATTGGGGGAGGGGGAGGGGGGGGGGGCGACTTCCTGTCCTGTGCATCCGAGTGGGTGAAAGATCAAATGGAAATATCACCAGTCCACAGTATATAAGCGTTCTTGAACAACTCTCTGCTTCTCCTATTATCCAGGCCAGTGGCATGGGTCAAAGGTTAACCCCTCCTAATGAGTGGACATCATGTTAATTAGCCGATCTATTAGCATCCTGTCAGATTAGGCTCAGCCGGTCACAGGGCCAGAGGATGAGAACGTCTGCCAGAGGTTTCAGCCTTTGGAGAAGTTTAGATTCCGAATGGCTCCACGCTGTGTACCAAACGTCTTCAAGGCGGGAGTTGTGGGTTAGGGCTAGGAACTAAAGACATGTGATTAGAATGTGCTAGGACACACTAAAGAGGCACTTAAAGGTTTGATAGCACCTGCAGTTGGCTTTTGAGCATCTTCAACCAGAGGAAGAAGCAGCGGGTCGTACTTTGTATTTGTTTTATCTGGGGACACAAGTGTTTGATTACAAAATAATGTCCGGTTTTATAGAAAAGTGAACATTGACTGTTTTTGGTAGTCCGTGTCACTGAGCTTAATGGATTCATCAATTTACTCATCCATTAGTAGTGTGAGGAAAGCAGCAGAGACGTCCTCTCTGCAGCCCCTTCGGTGCGATCCCACAGCAAAAGGGATGAATGATCTTCTCAGCCTCTCCTCCCAGCTGGGGTACTACTTTTCCTCAATCCAGTGCTGGTGTCCTTTATGCGACTGTTCCCGTTCACATGATGGCTTGTAAAGACCCCGCACAGGAGAAAATCACTGAGAGCAACAAGCACTATGCACCTGCTTGTATCGCTGATCATTGATCGTCAGAAGTCACCATTCCTCTTACCCGTGAAACGCCGGCGTTTTGGGGGCTAGTGGATGAACAGTTTGCCCAGTACAAACTGTGAGAGTTTGAATTGCATTCTGGCCGCGGCGCAGCGCACACAGACGGGGGCCGAGGCCTTCACCCTCAGACCTTTCGGTGCTGTTGTTTATTCGCTTGGAATGACCTACGCTGCACAAAACAAACTGCACTAAAGGAGTAAATCGTCCACATCCTCGGTCTAAAAACCTCTAGGAAAACACAAAATGTAAGATGTTATCGAAGTTTTAAAAGTGAAAATGGAATTCCAACCGTTACATTATACGATTTATGCAGTTTAGTTATTGTTCCAATAATTTCATTTCCACCCAGCAGGCGCAGCGTGGATTTCTGATGCCTCATTTACAAGCAAAATAAACTCCTCACCTTATAAAACCATTGCAATTTCCATCTTCATGATTGTCTCTGCTGCTGAATTGTTCCCACCCATTTCACAGCTTAGCCATATCGGGTATATTTTATTAAGTTATCGAATGCAGTAGCTTTGTGATTATATCCGGAGTGTGTACTGCCCAGGGGCCCCACTTACCCAGGATGCTCCACGAGAACGACAGTAGTGTTTAATATTACCAGGGTTCAGTGCTCTGCTTCAGGTGTGCGATACACACTGTCGCCTCCCCCGAAGATGTCTGGCAAACAGACGGTGTGGTTGTTGTCCCTGTGTAAGGATTACCCCGTCAACCGCTCTGACCTTCAGCGCCGTCCGGTCAGCTGGCGTGACGTCGTGCTCCGGTGACCTTTACACAGGACTCCTGGCCCACGCAGGGAACTCTTATCTGATGGCGCCTTTCCTCCCCACACCCGTCGGGATGTGGAAAAATCAGCTTTCCTCATGTCGCTAGATGCAGTAGGAATGATTGTGACTTAGCAGGTGTGTGTGTGTGTGTGTGTGTGTGTGTGCGCTCGAACCGGTGTGGCTGGATGAAATTGGTCAAATTGCCAGAGTGCAATAGTGGCCTCTTTGTATTCCAAAGCTTTTAAATATGAATAAAAATGCTTTAATGACCAAGTGCACTTTTGAGGCAGTTTTCTTCTTCCAGAAAAAAAAATATATATATTCAAATACAAAATACATGTATTAAGAGCGGCCATAAAACTTGGGAAGCTGTGCTACTATTGTTCCTTAAATAAAACGAGCTAAAGAATTTGCTTGAATCAATGATTTAAAGTAGCTACTGCACAACCACCATTTATAATCAATATTCAAGAAGCTTCTAAACCTGTTTCACAACAACAGCAAAGTCACTTCTTTGACATAAAGTATGCAATTCCTGCTGATTATTCAGTGCGGACCGACATTTCTGTCAGACATTCACGTTATGAAACAATCACAGCTTCTATTTAGCAACTGGACCCTTTGTGGAGAATAAGTCAAATCATGACCACCTAAGAAAAGTAAATCCAAGATCAATAATCAAAACACATCTCCGAGACAAAATGAGACAAAATATCAACATCAACAAACAGCTTCATATTCTTTTGACCGCTCAGACTCCAGTTGCTCCTAATGTACAACCTTCTCATGATAGCTATTAGTTAGCATGAGAAGTCAACAGGGTTTATTATCGGCTTCCCACCTTTGACAGTTTCTTCCACTTAACACTACGTGCTCCATCGCAATGGGAATAGACTTAACAACATCAACAACACAACAACATCATGATACATCATGTCATGTAATAAGAAGACAGAAAAAATAATAAAAAAACAGATTTAGATTTCATTGTAACACAATACGTGTGCGGAAAAAAGTTGTTTTAATTACATTTAATTCATTTCAGTCCAGAATTTTAGTAAGATACATTTTAACATTTAAATAATTTCTGAATGTAACTGTAATGAAATGTGGAATGCCATTTCTGAATTAATAATTATATTATCTCAATTCATTCATTAAATATAGATCCCTGGAGCTTACATCAGGCATCATTCTCCTTCCGTCAGCTGACACAATTTAGTGTCATCTTTGTGTAGAAGTGCATTTGTCACAACAAAAAAACAACAACATATTGTTCTCCTAATCTGATGACTCAAGCTTGAAAACTAGTGAGTGATAGTTGTTTTTGTCCTGACAGTTTTCTTTCTCTCCTTGACAACGTTCACACAGCAAGCTGGGAGGATTTTTTCCTTTAAACACACACATCTCCCCTCGTTGTTTTTGCAGTGTTATTTCTCATGTTAATTTTGCATTTTGTCCTTTATTTTTTCTCTCTCTTTTAGTCTGGGACCCCCTTTCAGATGATTGTGCTTTTCTTTTTCACTAGTTAGCTTCAAGGGGCTCCAAGAGACGCACATAATCATTTTGTTTCTTTTTGCAACGGTGGCAAAACTGCAAAACAATCTCTCTCAGCCTCAGATATCCATTCTATTTCGTCTTCAAAGGCAACTTGGTTATCATAGTTAACAGAAGATTATATATATATTTTAAGGACTACTTTGCACTGTTAAGACTTAAAATATTTATGCCCCTGCACCCTTTTGCAAAACACATTATCTTCAGCTTACCACAAGTAGGAAAGTATTTATTACCAGTAATCCGTACAATTGCAAATCTCCATCTCCAAAGTCATTCATCCTCAAATAAACATTCTTCTTTTGAATTCATGTTTTTGTGTGTGATGCTCGGGGAAAATGCTTCTTTTGTTAAAGATAGAAAAACAACGACCGTGGATTATATTTGACACCTGAACAATGTTGTTTTGTTGGCATGTTATAATAGTCAGTTTTGTACATTTACTTCTGAAAAACCTTGAACAGTAAAAAAAAAAAAAACAGAAGAAAACACACGGTTAGGGAGAGTCCTGAGACTCGTACACACCATTTCCCCACAGCTATAAAACCCCATGCCGCATTCCCAGCATTGATTTACAACAGCCATCAATCAGCCTCCCCAAGTTGGAGAAACTTTCACTCATGGCTGACATGAAATGATATTATTGCGGTAAGCCCGGGCTTCCTTTGGGACCTGAATGCAGCAGCGCTGGTGGAATCATCCTCCGTCTGCCTCCACCCGGAGTCACACTCCCTAAACAGGCGTAGCCAGAGGGCGGGGATAAAACACCGACCCCCCCCCATTGTGACCTGCTCCTCTGGCCATCGATCTCACTCAGGAGCCTCCACACCGGCTCATGGATCTCGCTCGCTAGCAGCAGTCAGGGCCTGGAAGCTCCACGCTGAAGCCGAAGCTCTTCTTTTTGAACTTTGCACTAACTTACAAGAAGCAGAGAACGATGAACTCCTGCGCGCCCTCACTGCTTGGTGTCCACGTTCGCGTGCATTTGACAGCTTCCTCCAGGCCGCGTGATCTATCCAGCAGTAAAAGACTTGTTATGCAGAGCACTTATTAAAGCGTCGCCGGGGAGGATCGATAAACCATCCTTTACGACAACAGCTTAAGAAAACCCGGTCGCCGGGAGACGCCGCTGCGGTTCGCCGTGATGAATGGCAGCGCCGGGTCAAAATGGATTTACTGATGTGAATTTGAGAAAACGCCATGCCAATGAAATGGCTCAGCTTCCCTCGCTGTCTGTAACCATAAATACTAAAAACATCATTAGAGGCTTACAAAGGAAACATCAATTATAACGATTATTGGCAATGGAGATCTATGGCAGCTCATGGGGCTAATGACTGCTCCTGAATGAGGTTTGCGAGCCGAGTGCGTAATTGTGTGCGTATGTGTTCACAGGGGGAGTGAAGAGGGCGATCGAGAGAGAGAGAGAGAGAGAACGGGGGGCTCAGCCGTGGAGCGCTCGCCCCGGCTCACTCGTGACAGCGTGCCCCTTGACCTGCATCCGGACCGGTGAGTGAAAAGAGCCGTTAACGGCGAGGTCAGGTGATAGGACGACAGTGGACATGTCTGCCCCAGTGGTGAAATAAAAGCTGTGCTACAGTATACAAATAAGTTTACTGAAATCTTAAGCAGTAGGAGTGAAAGTTGTTAATATCCTTAGAATTGTTCCTTTAATTGGGGTGGGTTGAGGAAAACATAACACATACTTTTGTGCACTTTAATATATGTTTATACATATAAGTACAACTAACGCTGTAGAAGTAAGCGTAGCCCAGGATGTTTATCTCCACCGCCGGCCCGTATCGCTCCTGTTTATCATAAAATGCATCAATAATTGGGCTGAATGAGCGGCTGATAAATCTGTTATAAGTCTGCTGTATCTTATTGCATCTGATAATAAATAAATGATGCAACATCACGAAAGGTGAAACCAAAAGGGAACAGAAGCCGCCAGAGACCTTTGCATATGCAATGGAGACAATTTGGGCAACCGGCGACTGTCGAATCAGAATCGATTTGAGAAAACGGGAGCGAGTGATCCATTAAGAAGATTACCTTCCAATCGTTTTATCACGAGTGCAGAAACCTCTGCACCACCAGCTGCATTGGATTGAGTCAGCGCATTTAAATAAGAGACACGGCGGGTTTAATCTTCAACCTGTCAGGCTGCAATGAAGTTTAGGTTTAAGGCTCCAATGTTATCATTCATTGTCCTTTGGTTGAAATTACTGCCGAGACTGCCGTCTGGACTCTAAGTGAAGTTTTTTGCTTTCAGTCAAATACTGAATGTATGAAAAGGTTTGTTTGATCCCCTTTATAACTAAAAGGAGTTTGAATAAAATAACAGTGTGACAGGTACTTAAGTGTGCAATAATGCTATTAATTGAGATTGCTCTCGTACATTGGATTCATCATGGCTCGAATCATCTGTCAATCACCTTTTATAAATGAAGGATAAAAGAATCCTGAAAAGGTACTGAGTTAAGTAAGGAGCATGTTGATAGAGTGACATATTTGAATGTTGCTTTGTTCTCAAATTGTATGTTAAGAATTTCGATAAAAGCTGTCGTCACAGTCTAGCAGAGCAAATGCTTTTAGCTTCACAGCAAGACGCCATTTAGTAGGAAACGTCTGGTCGAGTGGAAAAGTTGAGCTCATGTTTAAATATCCAACTGAAAGTGCTCGATGACACCGCCATCAGTAGGTCTGGTCCCGACTGATTCCTCTCCTGTGTTTGTGTTGCATTGTGTTGTTATACTAAGTTTAGCCCAAATAGAATGAAGTAATAAGCAGCCATGTTTTGATTTGATTTGAGAGAAATGATTTTGTGTGTTAAGTTGTATAACATACTGTCAAATATTTGAATGTGGGCAAATTCCTTAGAAAACAAATCAGATCAGACAGAAGTTTAATAGATCATGATTCATTGAGCTTCTGCACCCAGAATATTTGTCCCCCTCGTAAATCCCCCACAGCCCCCAGACCTACAGCCCATTTCCTTCCGTGTGTTAATGTGTGTTGTTGCACAGACCATCAGCCGTCTCCAAAATAGAAAAAGTCACCCGTTGACAAGTGTTCCTCCAAGTACGGGTCACCCAATCTAGCAATGACCCCCGACCTCAGCCACAAAGCACTTCCTGCCGCCCGTCTGCAGGACCCTCCGTCCCATTAGCTTTTCCTCACCTCCGACATGTTCACTCGAGGAGGTTTATCTATACCCGTAACTTCTTACCAAAAGGTTGGCGAACAGCAAGCCGCCTGCCACTAATGTGGGAGTAACGACATGGAAATGGTATTCGCCCCCCCCCGGGGAGGAGTTGACAACAGAGAAGTGACTGGCAGCGGTGGGAATAGATTGTCCTCGATGATTTGCGTGTCGCCGTCGGACCACGTAGGCCCGGAAAGGGAGATGTCATTTTCTGATCTGCCGGCTGAACCAAACTATTTCTCTTTTCTTTGTGCAGCTTAAACAGAGATGAAGAGCGCAATCGTGATTACTGCAATTCCCCAATAAGCATATGTTCAACTCCTCGTGCCTTGGAGCGTCCATAAACAATATGAGGAGCTTCTTTCTCACTTGTACTCTAGTTTTATTCCTATTGTAGCTGGTCGTGCGTCCCATTTCACACTCTCCCCTCTCTCCGAGTGCATCAGAAAACATTAGCACACGATGAACAATTTCTTTTACAAAAGGTGGTTCTAAAACACCGTATTGAAAATGCCATATTCATAATTAGGTGAGGGGGCCCTTTTTAAAAAAGCACTAAGAGCATCCAGGTTTTCTAAAGAGAGGCTGAACCACGTCCTGGGGGGAAAACATGTTTTTTCTTTAGCGTTTTTACAGCCAGGCATTTTCATTTTTGCACCAGTCGGTCTCCGAATAACAGCAACCGGATTCTGCTGCTCTTGTTTGTCAGATTTTACGGTAGCGCACATAGAAAAGGTTAATCTTCCTAAAATTAGACACTAAGGGCTATAAGGCTTCATAAACCCTGGTAGCCACCCCTCCTCAGGCTGCATTAAGATGTTTAAGGCAGCTATAAAACCAGAAGAAGAAATGTTTTGTGTTTGTGCCAGAACACAGATAAACGTGAAAACAAAACAATTGGCCCGGCTCAGCTGGATACGTGGAAATTTCAAAACAAATGTGAGGTACTCAAGCAGAGACACTTGAGAATATATATATATATATATATATATTCTTGTTTGCAGTGGCTGCGACATTCACTTTCATGTGCCAGGAATGATTTGGAATTAACCTCTGGGAAATGAACTGCGATACCGCCTGAAAAACGTGTTCTAGTGTAATAGCTGCAGAGAAGCTCCAGTTACATCTTCCCGTGTCCAGTAAAGTCATCTTTTTTTCTCGGGCCGTAATTGCATCTGCTGACTAGAGGTCAGCCCAATAGGTTTATGTAATAACATCATATTGACGTGTGGCTGTGGTTTCTAAATCCAGTTAGTTGCTCCCAAACAACCCCACTACATGATTGAGGTGGAAGTTGATTGAACAGCCGCTGAAACAAGTTTTCTTCGTCGTCTGGTAACCACATTGGAATGTGTACGGAGGAATCCGTGAATTGATCAATTTTAAGTTTAGTCATTGTAATCGTGCTGCTAATGGTTTTTCTAATGGAGGTGTCTGTATGACCAGTAAACGTTCGCCTTCACGCGATCCTCTGAAATGAATCTCATTTTTTCCTGCCCTGGTTGGATCATTGCCACTAAAACTGAATGTAATACATGCAGCAATTTGTTATTATTGCTAATACGTTTTCAATGTCCCTTGCTGTTTTTCAATCTAATAGGATTCTTTCACCCCGTGGTAAGGGTGGAGTAACGGAGTCAATCTCTAAGATTTTATGGCAAATATGAAGCAGCGCAAAAAGCATAAAATGTTTCTTATTGCCTTTCAAACCGCTGCCACTACGATGAAATTCTTTGTGTCCTCATGTGTGACATGGAAGTCTATCCAAAGGGCATCTATATGGTATTTTCCTTTTCTATAACCTCCAAAATGAAGATGGCTTTTGATCCTCACATTGGCAAAACCTTGATTAGTTTCCTATCAGATAAAAAATGATAATGGAATGGAGAGACATAGAAATATGCATTGGCTGCTGAATGAAGTGTCTTACAGGCCCATAAAGCATGTATTTTATTGTTACGGCATCTGGAGGTTCATGTTTTGTTGCTTATTGTGGCTTTGGAGAAAAGCGTCAGCTAAATGACATGTAATGGGATGTGATGTCGCTGATTGTGAGAGTCACCACGTAGCCCTTCTCCACCCTGATGTTCCTTGGGAAGTGGTACTTCCCAAGGAACATTTCCTATTACATAATGAGTTCGTAACCTAGGACAGCGTGAACAGGTGCGGCGTGGACGGAAGGCATTATTCAGTGGTGGCTTGTGGGTAGAAATGACTGCTTCTCTCTTCCTCTACTTCTGCCGGGAGCAAGCAAGGGGCACAAATGACTGCGGTCGCCAGACGCTCATATTTTACCTTCTCATTAGCAGTAAAGGAGGCAAGGTAATTACTATGTCGGAGTGGCAGCCGGGCTCGGAGGTAAGGGAAGGAAGCTCCAAATAATGAGATGTGTATTTTACCGCTAAACCGTGCAGGAAAAAGGATGCCTTTGAGCGCACGCAGACAATACAAAAGCCCTCTCATGATAAAACGCTCGACCAATCATTCTACAGAGATACAAAGAAACCGGCAAATGGAGGGGGCTACCACATGCATTAACATCGAAAGGCCCTTTAGGGCCCTTTAGGTTACCGCTGTGTGCTGTCCGTTCACACCCCGGTATCACAGCCTCTGAAGCTCTTCCACCTGAAAACCACCAAGTCCCAAAGACAGGAGCCGTTCACTCCTCACACACCTATCACACCAAGTCTGCAGCAAAGCACCAAAAGCACAAGAGGACTTTTCGGGGCATGACGATCCGACAATATCTCAGTGAAAATGTTTTAAGAGCGGCAAACACCGTCAAGTTCCAGTTTGTTTAAAACGTGGCGGAGGGGTGGTGCATCAGGTGCTGCCACGGCCAGAGACACATGGTCACATCATAAAAGCAAATGTGATCCAAGCCTCATTTCTACTTCCCCAGGAAACAACAGAAATGAATGCAGCGGAGAGTCAGACAGTTTTTAGTTGTGCCACAGCGTTATGGTTCACATTGATGCATCTCCACGTAGACATTTCTGTCTCGTGCGGTTTTCAAGGAGAGACACCTTCTCGCAAATGCGTCAATGCGCAGAAGGGAAGTGTGCCTCGTGCTTTCATGCTGTGAGTTTTTTTCATTGTTCAAAGTAAAACAGTTTGTTAAAGGCGAATGAAGGGAAAAAGAATCGGTCCAGCCGTTATTCTACTGTGGGTGAATTTCTTCCCGCTTTAATCGTTTCCTTTTATTCAGTTTCACATCACCCTATCGGACCGATGAGCTTTCTGCCTGCGGGATGTTCTTTAAAAGATCATAACTATCACTGCAGCATCACTCACCTGCCCATCACCGCCAGGACCTCCAGGAAGACTCAACAGAGACTTCCCATCAACCAGCAGCGTCTGTGCCGATTCCTCAATAGGACGAGTGAAAGCCCAGTTTATAGACAGAGCACGAGGAAAAGCCTCAGGAGTCTCTTGAAATAACATTACAACACATTCATTAGGTTTATTGAGTTTGAAGCTTCATGACGAATTTGGGGGCATTTTTTAACTTTAATTTGATATAGAAGACTATGGCTGCTACAGCAGAGTTTCCGTGGTCATGGAAACACACAAACGCATTGATAGCCTTGATAAGGCCCGTAGCTATTAGGGCTGTCAATGAATATTCTATATTCGAATAGTTATTAAAAACAACTATTCGAATGTGAAAATTAATATTCAAATGTAAAAAAAAACACAGCAGCGGCAGAGGCACGACTGTCTGCTTTGCAGGTGGGCGCGCGCCCGTACTGACTGTATATTGCATGAATGAAACAGACTAGATCGGCTACAACAGCTTCATGCACTGCTTTGATTATTTGCCGTTTCATGCCAAGGAGAAGTTCCGTGTTCACAGCAGCTCGCTCGCAGCGCTCAATGTCCATACTGTAAAATTTTCAGTTTCAATCACGGAATGAAGCCAGGCATATTGAAGACGCAGACAAGACTCGCGATCAGCACTCAGCATTTGTTTATTGTTGTTGTTCATTTAAACCGCTTTGCTCAGAGAGAGAGAGAGAGAGAGAGCGTGTGTGCGAGCGAGAGGTCTGCAGTCTTGGCCGTTAGTTAATTTACTTATTTTTGTGTAGGTAATATGTTGCTAAATCGGTTTAAATTACCTGGACAAGTAGTTCTGTCTCGTTGTATTAATTTGTCCTGCCCATTTTTTACATTTTGACAGCTGTAGCATCTATCCACTCATCTGCTGCTGGTGATCCGATGTTAGGTTTAATTAAAGGACTGCAATTAAACCAGGTAAGGTTTAATTAAAGGACTGCAATTACGCTAAATATTCTGCGGGCTGTCGAACAGGCCCCGTGTGTCTGATGGGTCAGAAGGCAGGAGGACAGTGAGATGCTGGTCTGACCTTTATTATTCTGTTAAATAGATAGCAGCTGTGCAGCCTTTAGCATGTAGGCTATGATGAGGCTCCTACCTGACAAGAAAACAACCCTCATCCTCACACATCTCACTTCTCCAAAGAGGAGTACCTGGAGCACAATGCTAACATCTTTAGAAAACTGAAATTCAGCCATATCGTCCTGAAATCATGCAGCATGACAACGGGACAACACATTTACAATTGTTCTAAATGTTCCCAGAATACACACACATGCGCTTGTACATTTACACACACAAGAACCACTACGTCAATGTTTATAGGCAATTGCTGCCCTTTTTATTGAGAATAAAGTCTGCAGAAGCAGAAACGACTTGTGCCTGAGCAGCATCTGCAGTAACAATGGGAGGGAGGAACTTGGTTCATCGGCCTCGAAGCACCAGAAGCCATGACACACAGACACACAGACACACACACAGGTACGCAGTCAGGGAATATACAACACACCCACTCATCCTCATGTTTGCTATTTGAATCTACCATTAGCATCTATCCATGTAATAAAATGGGCTCTTGGAAGCAGAGGAACTGTTAGGGTTTGTGGTGGTGTTCGGACCCCAAAACAGAGACGGAGGAGCAGGTAGTGAAAGAAGGTAACAGTTTATTGACTGTAGGCAGGTGCAGGCTGGCTGGAGGATCCGCGGAGAGGCGAGGATGACAGAGATGAAGAGGCACACGGAGGTTCGAGGTCTATGGATGGTATAATCTAGCGCCGGCTTGTTGAGCGGACCAGGGGCCTCATTTATAAAACCTTGCGTAGGATTTGCGTCAGAAGTGGCGTACGGATGAAGCGTAGGACGTGCGGACGCACAGAAATATTCACTTATAAAACCGTGCGCACGCACGTCCTACGCAGTTTTCCCTCAATAAATCACAATCACTTCTAAATGCAGCGCAGCTTTTGCAGCTTCATGTCATGCCCATAGTTGCCCATATATAGTCTGTGGAACGCCCACAAATTAATATTCATCGATTGCGAAATCATGGTAAACACTGAGAGGAAAATTAAGAAACGTAACTTCACTCAGTGTGAAGTGGAAATGATCATTGGCGAGGTGGAAAGGAGAAGTCTAATGCTCTTTGGAGGGCACAGTGTGGACATCACTAATGCCAAAAAGGCACTTGAGTGGCAAAAGGTTGCAGAGCAACGCTGCAGCCTCACAACCTCGGGCCGTGGCCGAAATAAAGAAAAAATGGTCTGACATCAAAGTGGATGCAAAAAAGCGTTTAGCGCGCCATCGCCAAAGCGTGTCTGCCCCGGGTGGGGAAAGGGGACACCGGAGATGTCCCCTCTTGATGAGAGACTGGCGGCAATGAT
The DNA here is from genome assembly GCF_964276395.1 of Gasterosteus aculeatus. NCBI lineage: Eukaryota > Metazoa > Chordata > Actinopteri > Perciformes > Gasterosteidae > Gasterosteus > Gasterosteus aculeatus. The sequence goes on from NC_135688.1 coordinate 28,141,812, forward strand.
TGGGGATCGGGGACAGGGTCTGGGCCAACACAGCCATCGGCGTCAGGGGGGTCGAGGCACGTTTGGAAGCTGTGCCACATGTAGCACAGCACATGCCAGCACGATTTTGCACACCTTTTCAGGAGTAAACAATTATCTCCCTCCAGTGCAGTCGAGGCAGCGCCATCTGCCCTTAAACAGGCCGATGGTGCGCTGCACTACAGCGCGAATCCTTCCATGTGCCACATCTTCTAAGAGCGCAAGATCAGCCATCAGCGTCATTACGCATCATGGCATTTTATTACTGTCCGTTTGATTGCATCTGACAAACAGCTGTGTTTTGAGGATGAATTGCATAACATGCCAATATTATTGCAGAACATATTTCACTTTACTTTTTGAAAATGTGTTAATTTGTATTTCTGTTTGTTTTACGCTGCAGATCGATCAAACGGGTTTTCGTGTTATTTATGAGAGGCAGTATTGGCATTTCATTTACACAAACGTCTAGTTTTACACACTTTCACACCCATTTGCGTGTTTCTTGCATTTGCCGACGGTTCTCATTTCACCCGTTTTTGTGCGTACGCATGGGTCCCAGCCTGCGTGAAGGACCGCACATTTTTCAGCACCCGCAAAGGGAAACAGAGAAGGGGAGGAGGGGAGACGAAAACAACAACCTAAATCCTCACAGGAACATGCAACAACATACTTCAGATCCACTTTGTAAAAAATCTGCAACATGAAAGGCCAAACAAATGGACTTAAAATGGGTAACCCTCTTAGTTGCTAGGTAACAACTAAACAGAAAGTAATCAACATTTTTATTAGACACAGACCCTTTTTAATAAACCTTTTTCTTTGCCGCTAAAGTGCAACAAAAATGTGCCGATGAAATGACTTTCTGAAAGCTGCATTTATTTAAATAAATACCATTTTTAATATATTTTAAATTGTAAACAGACAAACCTTTTTGGCGTTTGGCAAATTGCATAAACCACATGTGGGGAAATAAGAACATTGTGAGAAAAAAAAGGAAAGTGGGACAAAGCTGCTCACAACCTCTGTGACGTATTCAAAGTAGCGCTTACGACCTTGTTTTAGGATAAACTCCACCTCATAGACAAAGAGCGATTTGATATCAAATCAAATCATAATTTACATCTCTCAGGGAGAACTCGCCCCACGGAGATGCCGACAGACTCTCCGGCAGATGGATTTCAGCACCACGGACAGCGACCCCCTTTTCAATCAGAGTCCAGATAATGTTGGTAAAGTCTGAAACAAATTGCAGACGGGGAATTTCATTTACACCCGCTGATGAAAGTGGATTTGATTGCCTTGTGTGAGCCGTCCCCTCCAACACTCCAACACATCGAGTCTGCCGCGCGAGTGTTGCTCTCAATTTTTGACTTCCTGACACACTAACTGAGAAAGCGCCGGCATTATATCAGTAGAGAGCCATTACTCCTCACTAGTGGGAGAGTGTTATGTGTGCCAATGACTTGTGTCATGTCCCATTAATAATGGTAATGATAGCATTAGGGGGGTGCTGTGGGATATAACTCAAAGATATGCCAAGTGCGAGTGACAAGGTCATTCTAAATGGCAGTCGGATCAAAATGTGTCCACGCAGAAGCAAGGCTCATTCTCGTGTATTAATCACTAGCAAGAAGCAATCGGCTCATAAACACATCATCTGCCCAAGTACATTGGCTGTTCTGTCCATATTTTGATATTTAATAAATCTTCAGTTGCTGCTCTTCAGCAGACCTTTGACTACAGGACGGTTCCTATAACCATTAGTCCATACTTCTCAGCGAAAGGCTCATGTCTGAGGAAAAACGACATATACGGCAAATTCTAGTTTTTGGCAACACCTTTGAAAAAAAGCTGTCGAAGAAGATGTCCTTAACATTGTGTATACGTTACACACCACATGCAGACACATTCAGAAAACATGTTCGCAGACTGGTTTCAAAAGGTATTGATGGAATTTTCTGACAGATCAGATCATTGAACGAGAGCAACACAGCTGTGGTTAACAACATATTTCACTCCCTTCGGATCACGCTGGCAGCCACATTTTAATGCTTTCTATATAATTAAGCTGTGAACATCAACACATTATTCATCAGTTCGCGGCGCTCCCAAAATTGACGGAAGGAAATGCACGCACGATTAATCAGAAGCATCGCCTTTCTCTGCAGCTCTTTCTATTTGTTTCTCCACTGTGCTTTCAGCTCAAATCTCTGCTTTCTGAATCCACTTTTCATTTCTTCAGAAAAACAGAAGACGAGTCCTCAATAAGTCATCAGATGGGGATTGAGTGTGATCATAAACACAGTGCAGCTGCTGGGCCTTTTCACATTGAGATGCTTTTCAAGGACCACAGCAGCAATGGTGCTCTTGAAAACACTTGATCTTCATAATTATAATGGTTAAGACATGCACAAATGTGTTTTCCCCACTAAAGTTGCCAATGGACAAGTTTCATTAACGAAACATAATCAACTGGAAACTGGCAAACAAAATAGTTTCTGCTGCTGAAAAAGATATTTTGCTTTAGAGTAAGTAGGATTGTTTAACTATGTCCTTACCCAGTGTTTCTGTTTTGTTGCTATTTTATTCTATTCTATAACAAAGAATTCTCAAAGAATCCATGCAGCAAAGAGGTGTCTGCAGTCAGACCTAGTTCCTCGAATGCATTTGAATGAGCCTAAATTAATGTTAAAACGGGTAATGCTCTGAAACCACTGCTTCAATCACTTGTTGGATGGTGAGCAGTGTTTGCATTAGAAACCAGGAACGTAAAAGTGCTGCAAAATATACATCCCCACAGCAATGAGAAGACAGATACGTCACTAAAGTGCTGCGATTAAAGCCTTCTGTCATAATGCATATTTATATTATACATGAACCTCATTATGGTCTCTGAAAACGTCTCCATCTTCTCCAGTTAACATGCATACTGTGCTGACTTCATTCAAACCTCTGCAACATCCGATCCCACAAAAGCCGGCGCCAATTGTCGCACAAACCTCAGCGGCCTGGTTGATCATACACAACCCTTTTACCAAGCGGCATCAAATCGGTGGCCAGAAAAAGAAAAGCTCAGACAACGTTAACGTGCAACACAGTTAAAAACAATTCCCCCGAGGCCGTGTTTCTGCAGCAGGACAGACATCTTTAGACGGACTGCATCTGAAGAATTTGACCTCTGAGAGATGGCGTCTGTCTTGGAGAGCTGTGGGTTCTGCTGTGGTCCTTGTTTTTCTACCAGTTGAAAAAACAACATATTTCATTCAGAGCCGTGGTACTGCAGCATATCAGTCCAACTTCAATGCAACAACAGTGGCTGCAAGAGCCTTTTTCTATCTGATTGAGCGAGACTGCCGCCGACCTTCAGCCATTTTTACTGAGACTGTATTAAAAAGGCCCGGCCAGAAGCCTGATTTTACGGCCCAGCCTTGCCAAGGTCCCGCTGACCTGATGGCTATTGCGAGGATAAATCAAACTTTCATGCCAACACGCTCATCCACGGTGGGGGATGAAGCCTGACGGCGTGTTGAAGAACGGTGTGACTCAGAGTTAAGGAGGCTGTGTGAGCGTCCATGTGTGTTCTACAGCGTTAGTTTGGGTGTCAGCCTACTGACGGTGCAGCATTTCTCTGTTGTAAATGTAATAAGAGTGTTAAAAGATGTGTGCCGAATGGGAATGCTTTTCCCGCGGTAACCGCAGCTCTCGACCACCTCCCACCTCCGTGTCCCTGCGGGGAAAGCGGCGGAGCGAAGCGCCTTTGTGATGTGCACACATCGACCTCACATTCGGGTGAATGAGAGGACAGCGGTGGCGGGGGGCTATTTTGTGACTGACCACGGCTGTGATGGCCAAGGGCAGCCGGGGTTTGTGCTCGCGGGATTTAAGCGACAGCTTGATGACGCCGGCCCTGATTCGCCCACCGAGCTGCGCTCCCCTGGATTCGCTGTGAGCACTGGGGCCGGATGGTCGTAATGGCACGTGTGCTCTCAAGCACTTCCTGCCTCTCACTGCGAAAGCCTCTTCCTTCTGCTGATCGTCGCCTCTAAAGATGGAAGCGGATGAACGAGTTTTTGTGACACGGCGGCGAGTATGTGTTAGATGGCATGTGTTGTGCCTTAATTAACAGTAAGTAATTTAGCCAGAAAACATGAAGACTAATGTGGAGGTTAGAGATCATGTTATCAAGACTGCCATCTGCGGCACATCCATCAACAGTGTTCCCTAAAGTCCACACGTGCTGCCAACAGCGAATATTTACACATTGTAACACAAGGAAGGAAGGAAATGTCATAATTCCTTTCCTGACTGTTCTAAAACCAATGCAGTTCATTATTCAAAGCTGGGTATTTGGGTTTTTCATGACAGGTATACGTTTACATGCTGATTGTAAACACCACAAACACTAACAGGAGAAGACAGCAAAAGGTAACCAGAGATATAAGCTATTATCACAGCTGGAAATGAAGACATTGGAATCTTTTATTGAAACTGCCGCTTCAAATTTAGTCAATCTGGACCTTTAGATACCACGGATAAAAATAACTAATATGAGCAACAAAAATCCAATTCTCTCCTCTAAGAGCTTCTTCCTCCTTCATCGGGTTGTTGTTTTTTGAGGCCTTTGATCAACAAAATCTGTCAGTATGTTTATGACAAATTAAAAACGAAAATGAAGACAAGGAATTGGACGTACGTGCGTACGCACCAAAACATCATATCTTTATTAAATAGAATTATGGAAAAGACAGTCTCTAATTTGAGTTATTGGGATGGGGAACTCTTCTGCAGCCTCCAGCCTCTAAAGACAAGCGTATTCTAAATATTTCACCTGAGCAAATGGAATCCTCTATAAGAGGAGTCACCAGATATTACAGGAACCGGCAGCAGAGCAGATATGAGGAGACTAATCTGAAATATCAATAGCCACAAGTTTCTACTTAAAAAAACCTGTTCATGACTGAATGAAAATTGTGCAAACTGTGGCAAGGCCTCACAGCGTGGGCGGCGGAATGAACACCAAAGAAGGAGAATTAGGATAAAGAGTGCAGGCAGGTCCATCGTGCTTAATTTAAGTTGCAGGCTGGAATTGAATTTGTTTCGACTCCCCCTGCCAAGAAAATCTCAGATTTAGGCAGAGCGGGACAGGATGTTGGGCATCAGCCCATTACGAGCGTCTTCCTGATTGCCTAGATGATGCTTAAAAAGGATATATAGAGAATGTCAAGCAAGGAACCTCTGCTACAGCTCGACATCGGCGAACAATACAGACAGACTTATTAAGAATGCTACTTTTATTAGTTGAAAGGAAAGTTCAGCGCTTAGACTTCAAGTTATTATGTCTGGTCGGCTGGATATATCTCGTCTTCACTGAACAAAACATTCCAGACCTTCTGTTCATGAGGGATGAGTTCATATTGTAGAAGATGACCTTGACTTTTTGACCCCCCCGTTGCTCTGCAGCCCTCAAAGGCCAACAAACGGAGCAATCAACACTAGGGCTGTCAATAAATATTCTAAATTCGAATATATATTCGAATAATTGTTAAAAACAGGATTTCGAATGTGAAAAGTAATATTTGAATGTAAAAAAAAAAAAACATAACAGCGGCAGCAGCGGCGCGACTGTCTGCTTTGCGCGTGGGCGCACGCCTGACTGTATTGACTATATATTGCATGAATAAAATAGGCTACAGCAGCTTCATGCACCATTTTGATTATTCAAAAAAAAACGTCAATGTTTACCACAGCGCAGCTCGCTCGGAGCATTCAATGTCGGTTCTATACTGTAGAACAACTAATTCATGTTAATAATATTTGTTTCAATCACTAAATGAAGCCTGCCATATTTGGGACAAGAATCGCAACCTTAAACTGCTCGCACAAAACTCTTGAGCACTCAGCATTGGTTGTTGTCTCAATCTCTCTCCCAACACGCTGTCAAAGACTGCAGTATCTCCAAGACGCTATCAGACTTATTAAAGTCCTTATTACAGCTCATTAAGGAACAAAAGACCACTCATGTTCTGCTGAGTTAATCAAATGACTCCGATGGAAACTTCAAAGCTATTTTAAATAATTGTTGGTTGAACACGCAAGTTCCTGTACTTGAGTCTGATTTCTTAAATGTGCCCATGTCTAATAGCTTTGTATTGAAATGAGAATAGTCATTAGTCATTATGGGTGCCAGAAACGTCGATGAGTCCCCTAAAATGTGTCCAATGTGTGTTTCAATCACTTCAGTTCCTTCCTCGAGTCTCTCCATTAATTCCCGATGAGAAGGAGGCAAGTGAAAGAAACGTGAATGAAGCCAATCAGCTTTTACAGGCTTTCACGGTTATTTTTACATTTGGTCTTTTGTTTTTTAGACTTAAATTTGATTCAGTTTTGGCGACGAACAAAGGCACAGAAAGGCACTATTATTGCCTGGCATTATTATATTCACAGTGCCCAACATTTGCTTTATTATGGATTATGGGCAGGGGGTCTTTATACAAGCTCTCTGTGACTTTCGAAAGCAGTAAAATGAAGGTAAATTACTTTTAAAAGCAGTGAGGATGAGCGGGGTAATACAACAAGCATGTTCCTTTCTACCACAATATAGAATCCATTTCATCCCTCTTGTGTGGTGCGAAACGTCTCGCTTTTAGTGGAAATTGCTCCTCGTGAATCCCTTTGATGATTTCAAGCCAGTTATCTACAGTATGTGGACCGGCCTGTAAACCTTTACGAGTGATTGCTTTTCTCTCTATGCAGGAGGGATCCTGTATATGACGCAAATGCCGATCTGCAGCCCATAAATCTGCTGCTTGCTTCGCAAAATATTTTCCTCAAAAACAGCTTCATCGATACATACGTACTTTGTATACACACACTAAGACATATTTTGGATTAAGTAGCAACGGGACCACCAACAGTGCTGAACACAAAAAGGAAAAGTGATCTTTAACTTAACATTCCAGAAGCTCCACATGAAACAAACGCAATCCCTTAAACGTGCGGTTAACGTTTATCTCGTTCACCTAATTTAAAGGAGTCAGTCAATTTTGTGTTAATTAGCGAGACGTCATCTAAAACAAAGGCAAATATCAAAGGCTGTGTGTGATATGCGTCTCATATACTTTCCCCTACATGCCTCACTTACTCATTGAATATTAATTGCTCATTATGAGTCAGTCTCTGTGAGGATCGATGATGTTAAACGCTGGTGTTAATCCCCGCACATAATGAAACATTATTTCTTTGCCGCGGTTATCTTTAAACCCTACATTTAGAGTTATGTCTGTATTAAACACTGTGAATGCAAAGTAGCTTCTGTTAAGACAGCAGGATCTCTCATTTGAAAGTTTCAAAGTAATGTGTGATGTTTTGATACATTTTGATCCGTGGCTTCAGCCGTGTTTACTGCGCTCACGTCAGGCTGCACCTTTCTTAAAAGCAGCAGATAGAGAGCGCACAGCTAGTTCAAACACGAGATGATTGTCACCAGCAGTGGGATCCACTGCCGTGCTCAGCCAATTCACCAGTATCACCGTAATTAGTTTGCTCGGTGCAACAGGTTCAAACACAAAGTGGTTTATTGGATGAAATGCATCAATCGTTTCCAACGGTGCTTATGTGGAGCACAGAAAGAAAAACCTATACATGAACAAAGCATCTTTCTATTCAGATCTACAGTTGCTAGGGAACTAATGATGGATAGATGGATGGATAGAGGATAGAATCTTTAGGAAACCAAATTTCATTTTAGAGTAAACCTCTGACAAACATTCGCTGTAGTTCACAATGTGGGCACAGGCAAATAGTTTGAGCCAGTTTGTTTTGTCCAACTCATTAAGAAATAAATCTTGGCTTTTACCTCCTCTGGAGGAAATATTCTGCAAGTAGTGATTCAGCCTGAATCGCTGATTGCGTCTGAGCAACTGCTTCATGAGGATGTAAAGCAATGCAAGCAGCATCCAAGTGGAGAACGAGGCTCTCTGCTCATTACACGGAGCTGGAGGTCGTTTTGAATCTGATATTCAGATTTTATTTATGGGTCGACCTTAATAACTTTCATCACTTTTCTCCAGATGTCTTGTGCGATCAGGATCCAGCTTTAGTGATTCAGATTAAGAGGAGAGAGGCGAGATTTGCGTGCGTAGACTATTTTTTTTATAAAATATAAGACAAAAGAGAAGAATTCATATAAGAATTCCAAATAGGTATCAATTTGCTATGTATGTATCAGAAAATAGAGCAGGTACTTTCTATTCCACGTTTCTTAAAAAATGTTTTTCCACAGTTCCTCTACCCAACACAATAGCATTTAATCGTTTGTTCATATCCTGTCTGTACTTTCCAATGGCGGGTTACACACCTCAAGAGCAGATTTTGACAGTGATTTGGGAGGGAGAGATAGAGAGGCCCGGCTTACTGAAGCAACATTATCTCATTCCTTTCCTTAAATGATGAGCAAAGGATGAACACACTACCTTTTCGCCCGTCATTTGTATGGATTAAAGACGGCGTGTGGAGGACGAAGGTGTCAACACCCGAAACCTCCACCACCAGATTCACCACCAGTTTTTGCACCCTACATTTTTCCCTGGAGTGAAGAGCAAGGTGGAGGACACTGCCTGCTATTGTTACAGCGAGCTCTTTCTTGTAAAAATCTCACAAGTGACAGCCACCTCCAAAGCCTGATGCCACGCTCACCATTTATCCCGGTTCTCCTGTCTGAGACGGAGCGCTGAACAACAACGTATCTACAGGGGCCTTCTGCTAAAATGACACACCCTGCAATCAGCCTGGATTTGTTTTATTTCACTGGAGACACATTAGACATTAGGCCTTTTATCGCCATTTAGCCAGACGTGTTCAGACAATCTGTTTGAGAGGAAAGGCTTGGATTTACATGTCACACAACTTTTTAATTCTAGCAGCGTTTTTATTCTCAAAGTTGATGATAGGGTGCACCACCTATAATTAAATGCCAGTCATAATCACGAGAATCTTTGTAGTGGGGTTTAATTGAGATTATGTACTTAGATTTCAATCTCCGAAGAGAATGGTGTAGGCGAACATCGTTAGGTCTGCTTAGGAAGCCCACTCGTTGTTCCCTCATTCATTTCAGAGTGACTATAAGTTGGTTAAGTCAGCCGACTCTACAGCAGCATCGCTGAGATCGCATCCACACACAGCAAATGTTATTTGGTCGGGATGAGAGGCCGTGAAGGCCTAGCACATGCATCTTTATTAAAGCCAAGGGACGGAATAGCTCACTGTACATTTTTTACCTTGGAAATACAGATGTATAACATGAGCAGGCTCTCGCTGAGTTCACTGAGGCCTGCTGATCCACAGTAATGCCCGTGATGTACCCGGGAGCTGCTTTACATTGAGTGCCGCCTGTCTCATTCTTCAGTATAAACACACAAAGACAGGTCAAAGGAGGCTGCGTATCGCCAGCCTACAAAGACAAGTGTACCGCATGTGTTACAGGTAAAAGACAAGAAGAAAATATAAATATAACGACCATGCCTTGAGGGAAGTGATTCATTAAAACACTGTAAAAAGGGGTATATTTCAGTAGGATAGATAACTCGTCGAACAAACAAAACAACTATACTTGTAATCTTATAAACTTATAATCAACGATACTACCATATTTCCACTAAAGCGTTTGGCGTCAGAAAGTGATCCTGAAAACATCTGAGGAAAGAGTGTCATTTCACAGCCACGTTCAACCACATGGGGAGAAATCCATCACGGGGAAGGCACAGATAGCAATTTCCTTGCTGACAGGGGCCTCAATAGACCAGGATGCAATGCAGCAGGTGCACATCTCTGCAGGTCCGTTGTCAGTCATGTGGAACAGACTGTCGGATCCCGGTTGTAATAACTTCTTTAGTGGGCCAAGTGCCACAGGAGAAGTCAACGGCGCTGCCGTTTGAAGCCGCATTCACAGCTAAGATGAGCCAAAGAGGTGCGATGGAACCTTTGGCTAATGAGAGGAAGAAGGTATCACGGGTGAGGAAGCTGGCAGTCACCGTGTCATTGGCACCTTGCAGCTAATGAATTAATTCTCTCCTGCTCCCTTTTTGTGGAGCGTTTGATTTACGTTTGTCGAGGCATTAGGGGTTGTTTGGGTACATGAACATTTGGGCGGACAAACTACTTTGCCAAGGGGGTGAGAGAAGGCTTATTGAGGAAATGTAGTTTTTCTGGCTGAAACAAAAACTGGAAACCTTTGCACAAAATATCTCCAAAAGTGGAAAGGGATTAATAGGGAGATATATCAATATTTTCCCTCCCTGAGGGGTGGGGGAGTGGGGGGAGGGGTGGGTGATGTCTATTTCAATGCGCCCGCCTTGAGGCCCGGTGCAGAAGATGAAAGCCGGGGAGCAGAGGAGAGGATGTTGTTTGTCAGTGCTCGTTAGAAACCAACTGTCGAAAGACCATTGAAGGCCCCGTGCTTCCAGAAACCAAGACCTCAGGCCTCAAACAAAACAAGTGAGGGAATGAGGCAGTTCTAATCAAAATGAGAGTCCTTACGCTCCCCCCCCCCCCACACATCTTGTTGCCCTCCCGGGTTGTGACTGATGTAGCGTAGCTCTGCTGGTGTGTCGTTCAATCCATTACAAAGTATCCTCGGGGTGTTTTGCCATGCTGTCGGGGTCATCACAGCTCTCGAAACAACATCCTCATACATTTGTGGCATCGTTTGAACGTCCTGGATACTTTGAAATGTTCTTCCACCTGCAGGCGTGTCTCCCGGTGGGGGTGGACATTTTAAAAAGTGGACCTGTCGCTGCGGGAAGAAGCATCACTGAACAACGGCCAAAGCACAGCCAAGACGCCAGAGGGGCATCGCTAAGTACATGGGAGGAAAACGTATGAAAATGATGGATACGTGCTTTTTTATAATCAATGAAAGAGCCTTTTAGAGACGTCATCTTGGTGCGATTATGCATGTCAGTTCAGAGGCAATTGCCATAAAATCTGTGGCCACAGTGAGAAAAAAGAAATCCTGTCAATCAACATCAATGTGAAATTCATCGAATATTCAAGTTATGAAAATGCGAACGGGAATAGACGTTTGTGACGACCTCTTCCTCCACACATTCACCGCGTCTGTCGGCAGAGACAGAGCAAAGCCTCTTCCAGGATTAGCACAAAAAAACACAGATGACTAACTATCAGCGGGCCATTTCAAATCGCCGCTGCCTCTTCCCGCCACATGAAAGCAGGGAGCTGGTATTTTGTCCACTCTATGAGCGCATGAATTATTGATACTCGCAGCTACTTCGTTGCCACCTCCCTCGGGCGCTCGCTTCTCGTCGCAATGTTCGATAATGAAAGGAATGGATTTGCTATTTCTCTCAAAAGCGCCTTTCAGCAGCTGTCTAAATGCTTTCTTAAACGAGTTGTACATCTCTTCTGCTGCCTCTCGTATGAACGAAGCAGCAGCGACCGACTTGTGAAAAATGAAAACTACTGCAAAGGGACAAGTTATTTTTTTTCTGTCACAAAGTGCGAACTGGTGACAGTCCATGTAGGTACAATACATTATCCATGGTTTTATGTTGCAATGTCCCAACGTGCACTGCTGTTGTTGTTACTGTCACACTGTCACACACAAAAACACAGGATATGAAACGTCTCAGGTGCTTCATGGCTGACCGCTTCACCTTTGTGATGACGTGCAGCTTCACATCAAAACCAAATGCAACAGCGGCTTCGTGCACCACGTGGCGAGACAGGACGTTGTGTTGCAGGGGTCGCGGGTGTCATTAAGAAGGACTTCATTTTATTTTATTTCTAGTCCGAGCAGCTTTCAACAGTGTCATTTGTCGCCTGTGGTTTGTCTCGTTTCGTTCCGCCTGCCGTGGACAACGTGACATCACATTAAGACATTCCAAGATTGTAACTGAAATTCAAGACATCAGCTCTCTGAAACATCAAAGATAAACAGTAGGCTTTGACATCAGCTCAACAGAATAAAGCGTAGGGGGCATATTTCTCTGCACCGATATTCATGAAGGGAGAAATCCATCTCAGGCGCACCCACTTGCTCTGTAGAACTTAATGCAACACGGCTACAGGGTGTTTTCACTGATCTGTCATCCTTTGCGAGACAAATACGAGCCTTTTTTGACAGCTTATGTTTAAAAACTCTTGTCGATGTCATTCTCTCCACCCACGCAATGCCTCTTTCTCGGGGGGTGGTGTCAAAAAAGGTGGAGGGAAAGTGGGAAAAAGTGCACCGAGCTAAGGTCAATGCCGACTGTGTTATGCAAACTTGTGTGAGACGGGAAGTCTCAAATGTGGGTTGGAAAAGTATGACGCGCTTAAAAGCTTTCAACGTGGCGAGGGTCAGTGCTATTAGCCTGGAGCCAATGAGGCAAATAACTTTGTCTCCGAGTGGTGGTGAGAGGAGAAGGTCAAGCACATAAACATCTAAGTGTGTCAAGACTTCCCTGTTCTCACGTTCAACTTCAACAGAAGCCCTTCATTTGAATACAATTATTGGATTTCAAACAGAAGAAAATGTGCATACGTTTCCCAAAAATCTTATCTTATAATAATCATGTCTGAAATCTCCTTAATGACTCCTTCCACTTATCTCCAAACACTTAGGCATTTGTAGCATTTTTTGTCATTATGTTATAAAGTGGAACATCAGTTCAAAACATCTAGACATAAAAAGAAGGAAAAAAAAGCTTTCTATCTCATTTTACCAGCTTGTATAGATCTGCTTCTGCAATCCTTTCTCATTTCTCCCCGAGGAATCTGGACCTTGATAGATCCAGACAACCGCATCTAGCCCGAGAGTGACACCATCTTTATTACATGCATGGCGACTCAGGAGGATAGAACCGGGGTGTGTGTGTGTGGGGGGGGGGGGGGGGGTGAGGAACTACGTTTGATGAGGGATGGCGCTGGTTGTTCACAGAGGACAGGAGACAGCCGCCCTTTGTTGGGGGAGGGGGGGGTAATCACTTTTTTTATATAGATCCAAGCTGCTGGACCCCAGGTACCCACAGAGATACCAGCGGTATGGAGACGGACACTCAACACATATAAAGGCCAATTACAGCAGATGTAGCAATTGACAAAAGTAAAATTGATTGGCGTAAAACAGCTGGGATAAGGGATGTCGGCTATAGATCACGGCCGCAGTGTAATCAATTCCATGATTAAGAAGCTTATTAGCTGAAGGTGTTTTTTTATGTTAGTGAGTGGCATACGGCAGATGCAAAGAAGGCCTTTTTAAGCATGTTATAGTGATTTCCACCTGGCCTGGAGGATAAGATACAGATCCAAAAAAGATATCTTATCATTATGTTTTCTTTTGTGTCTGCTGCATGAACTCAATTATATTGAGAGGTGTTTTGACCAGCTCCTAAGAAAACGGTCCATTTCATGATGGTTGTGGGGCTAGAACACGTCATGGTTAGATTCAAGTGAGAGGGGGATCAAATCTTCATTCTAGAAAAAAAGAAGTTAACAAAACAAGCCCACCACAATGTCCATTTAGTGACTGAGAGGCAACAGAAAGCTCCACAACAAAAGCATACTTGCAAACACACAAAACCACAAAGTGTCACAGGACAATGGCCTTCATTGTACATCCAGCCATCAGTGCTGCTAATTCACTTGATTGTTGTCACAGTCTGCCTATTGAAAGGTAAAACAGTGGACAGTGATTAAAAAGAGGTTATTTAATGAAACATTTCATCTGTTCTATGCAAGTTTTCAATAGTCTCTTGTTGATATTCCACTGTTACCTTTGGGGCAATTACCAGCAGTTATGAGAGCATTTTAAGTTCCCTGAAACAGAAAGACACATTGCCATTTATGGAAGGAAGCACATTGGAGCCTCGGAGAGCAGTTACTCAATTTCACCTCAAAGTTTCCTCAAGGACATAACAAAATGTTTACCCTTCCTCATACTGTATGAAGAAGTACCCAAACTTCTGTACATGGGAATACAATGTACACTGCGGAAAGATCAAAGCAGATGACCCAGAAACACGAGGCCTCACAGTGACTTTAGAGGAGCAATGTCCTAACTAAACCCCGAGAGGTGTTGACTAAGTCTGTGTGAAGGACAAATCCATCCATGTTTTGTTCTGCACTATAAAAAGCCAATTTATCACAGCTTCTGTGTCCAGCTGGTCTGGCCTTGGGCATTTATTGCGTGTTATACCCATCGCTCTCAATGTCCAATGTCAAATAAAGTCAAGAAATATCCCCAGAATCTTAAGGGAATGGATATCTCTAAGAGAAAGCAGCTTCAGAGGCTGTGACCCTTCTCCCACAGCGCCACATGTCACTTCTGTTCAGAACCGACTGAATTTATTTGCTGGAAATACGAGCCACAACACCCTCAGTGACGACTTCACTTCTCAACTTCATGGATTCTGCCAATCCTGGAAATTAAAACAAGAATATACACTTCCCTCAAGGGAGTCGTTTATGCTCGGTAAGGAAGTTTAACTTTTATTTTATTTTGAAAAACCTGAGTTTCTCTGGAGGGGCTGCAGGGCTTGGCTGTAATTCAACATCTTTTTCGAAAGTGTGAGAAGAGAGGCAAAAGCTCCAGCACAATATTCCACAAATGCGTTATGTTTTTTGTGGCCTCAGTACAGCGTGGGCGCACACTTTTCTAAACCAGCGACACACCTGCTGAGAGGAAGCTGGGCAAACATAAGTAACACACTCAAAGACACAAAAATGCAGTTATTATTACTGCAACTAAAAGTATTAATACCTGCTGAGCAGGAGTAAACAAAGGGCGGTAAGCAAATGCCTTCAGAAAAGGAGGAAAACGGAAGGAGTTTTTATGACTTAGGCTCTCAGAGTAGCGATTTGAAGAGGAAAATGTGACGCAAGGCGGGTTATCTGTGTGGATGCCGTTGAAAACCAGGAGAAGGATGTTAAAGTCTATCCTGGAGCTACAGCAGGGACGGAGAAATGTGTTTCATGATGCTGATTATGCATTCTCACCAGCAGCCTGGCACTGACAAGACCATCTTTTCTGAGTCAGACCCAACTGGGAGGGAGTTTTGAGAAACTGTGTGCCATAACCTCCCCCCTCTCCCTCCCTCCCTCCCCTGCCCGGTGTCAGAGGCAGACACACACAGACACGGGATGCTACTGAACAAGCCGTGGTCAATTGTACCAGAATCCCCCGAGGAGGCAGTCAACGCTTCCTGGAGTTCAGCTGCCTTCTTAATAAGGTGTAAGTCTCCAACATGCCTGAATGATGCTTTACCGCAGGAAGGTTCATTTTCATTTAAGGCTGTGCCCTTTGCAGAAGAGTAGCGCTACATTTGCTGCTGTATTAATACTAACTCTGTGTCTAAGTTTTGGGAAAGATTGATTCAAATGTCCCTTTAATTACAACTTCCTGGAGGCAGCATTCTAGGTTGTGTCTCGTCAACGCTTGGAGACGCCCGGTGTTTGGATAAGTGAACTCGGGGTCAACATGCTAACAGGCATCCCGTCTGTTTTTCAGAAAGAAGCTCCGTTCGCTCTCAGGGTTTTTTCAGCTGCTGACCCTGAGCTCTGACCTTCCCGTGGAGGGGGGCAAGGGACACAGAATTGCCCAGCAGGGATCACTAAAGCATGTAATTCATTCATTAATCCGTCTCGCTGAGAATTCAGAAGATGTGCGTTACGGCTGATATGTGGGCTGAATATGCGTGCATCGACTGACTTCTGTATTTGCATAGCTTGAGTTTTGGAAGATTTGGCCGTTTGTGTTTCAACTGTTCAATTTGGTTGTGTTATTTCAGAAGACCTATGTAACGGTAAACTTAAAGGTGGTCAAAGCATGCACCTCATTTAAAACAAATGTTAATTTGTATCAAATTAATCAGGAATCAGGAGCATTTATTGCCAAAATATGTTAGCCATACAAGGAATTTGACACGGCGCTAGTTGCATAACATCAGACAGTAAGACAATGGACAAGACAGATAAGATAATGGCATGTTCAATTTACAAATTCATGATTTAACTCTACGGAATAGATAGAAAGTACAATTTAAAAATAAAGGATAAGAAGGAATTTAAATTATAAATAAAAGTAAAAAATAAAGTGCACAAGCACTAACCATACTCTGTGTTGTGAGTGTATGTGAAAGTGACAAGTGACAGGTGTATGTGCATGTGGAGTGTGAAGGGAGTGACCGGTGGGATGTCAGAGTCAGTCAGTGGGGGACCCGGGCTCTGTTGATGAGACCGACTGCCGACGAGAAGAAGCTGTTCGTGTGGTGGGAGGTCTTAGTCTTGATGGACCTCAGCCTCGTGCCAGATGGAAGGGGCACAAACATTTTTTGTCCGGGGTGAGAGGGGTCGCCTACGATCTTTTTAGCTCGCTTCTTGGTCCTAGAAGCCAACAAGTCCTGCAGGGACGGCAGACTGCAGCCGATCACCCTCTCTGCAGAGCGGATGACACGCTGCAGCCTGCCTTTGTCCTTGGCTGTGGCTGCAGCGTACCAGACGGTGATGGAGGAGCAGAGGATGGACTCGATGATGGCCGTGTAGAAGGCCATCACACCTGTTCTTCATCCACCCTCGTCAGAACACCCTTTTTAGGGATCTGCAGGCGCTCCAGTCTTCGCCAGATGATCTCCCTTCTTGAGTGGTAATACGGCTCCCACTTATCTCTTGTGACATTTTGCCTTTGTCTCCTCCCGTTGCCGGAATCTGCTACACAGTTGGATCTTTTACTGCCTTGCACTTCACTGCCTGCCTGCTCGCCCCACCGTGGACTCAAAGCCTCAGCATTCAGCACCCTACTCTCCTATCTGGATTCTCATCTAACGCAGTAAGGACTACCGCCATCACCATTGGATTGATCATTCCTCTCAACCCTCATAACCGTCTTGTCCTGTATTTAGTGCATCTCCTATCCTGAGGTTCCTCCCTTCCCCCTGAAGATCTGAACAAACATTGTTATCACTTCCACCTCTGCCTACAGTGTCTGTGTCTGTCTGGGCCCTCACATTAAAGGGGACGGTTAGTTCATCTAGCCGTGAGACTGGGTGATGATGGAGCCCAGAAAACGGAAGGAATCCACAGCGGTGACGGGGGAAGGTTGGACTCTGTTCTTCCTGAAATCCACAACCATCTCCACTGTCTTTAGGGCATTGAGTTCCAGGTTGTTCGGGCTGCACCACGACACCAGATGGTCAGACTCATCCCCACCAGAGATCAGTCCAATGAGGGTGGTGCTTCAGGAGCTTGACGGACTGGTGACTGGAGGTGCAGTTGTTTGTGTACAGGGAGAAGAGCAGAGGTGAAAGAACGCAGCCTTGGGGGGAACTGGTGCTGATGGTCCGAGAGGCTGAGACATGTTTCCCCAGCTTCACGTGCTTTTTCCTGTCAGACAGGAAGTCTGTGACCCACTTGCAGGTGGAGTCGGGTACGTGCAGCTGGGAGAGTTTGTCCTGCAGCAGAGACGGGGTGATGGTGTTGAAAGCAGAGCGGAAGTCTACAAACAGGATCCTGTGGTGTGGTGGAGCTGTGGGGGTTGGAGTCAGGACATGTCTATCAAATCTGCAGTAGAACTGGTTCGGCTCGTCTGCCAGGCAGAGGTTATTCACAGTTCATTCACAACATGGAGTGGGGGGGTTTGGGCTTGTAGTTTGGGAGGTGTTTAATGCCTCTCCATACTGAAACAGGGTCACTTGCTGAGAGTAAAAGGCTTTGCAGTTGATGATGAAGGATTCCAGATCAGGAGAACAGTGTTGTAGGATTACTGTTACGGCGTTGTACCAGCTCCTGTTGGAGTAGAAGCAGATTTCCTCCACTCTTCGTCTTGCCGGCGAGCTCCGTGTTGCAGTGCGCTCTGAGCAGCTGGAAGCCCGCCAGCTGGAGCGCGGAGTCCGGTATTGATCCACAGAGCCACGTCTCCATGAAGCACAAAACGGAGGATGCAGAAAAGTTTGTCCAGTTTGTTGCACGTTGGAGAGAAAGATGCCTTTCGCAGTGTGCGAGAACCACCTCGCACCAACGAGCCGACCCGTTTTCCCTTCCTACGACGTCTCACCGCATGAGTAAAGGTGAGCGCACCTTTGACTAGAATGTCCAGTAATTCCACAGAAGAAAAAAAAGTTGGAAATAACTCTGCTGGAGTTGTTCCCTGGATGTTCATGAGAAAACAATTACAAGAAACAAACAAAGAGCACCAACGCACCGTGGCACCCATCTTTGGTGCTAGAAAGAGTATATTAAGTTTAAATTGATTTGATTGAAGTAACTCCGATTCCTGTATTCTCGCTATCTTTACATCAAAGACCACAATGGAAACAAGTTATTGTCAACGAGTTTCATTTTAGCCTGATTTGATGTGCCTCATCGTGTCAAGCTAACAGGGAGAAATATATTCATGGATGTGGTTCTTTAATTCTTTAATCGGATAATAAAAAGTACACCTGGTATCAATATTATCAAAGACCGATTTTGAGGACCTTTGACAGGGTTTGCCTTTGAAACCTAATGCAAATACTATTACATCATAAACTGGACTTTTTGGTCTCAGCTCACTCAGCAGTTGACCCGAGGCGCTTTGATGTGATGCACTCACTGCAGCACGCCAAAAAATTATCTGGATTCTTTGGTTGATAATATTTCCCAGCCTCCGGATCGTATTCTGAATAAATTGTCAATGATATGTTGATGGAACCTCAACATTGAAATATGCAAAGAACGTATATTCCAGAAGGGCGCAAGGTCAGGACACAGATGGTTCCCGGTGTGAACTGGAGAGAGCTGCAGCATTAAAAATCTACCGCCTGGCATCATCGCCTCAACGCTAAATCAAACCAGTCCGTCCAAAATGTAAGTCGTCGTTCAAAGCGAGCCCCTTTGGTTGACTCGGCGCTCATCAATAACGTCCACCCTGCAGGATTGAAATGACTTTGCAACAAACAACACGTCACTGTCCTTAATTTAATTAACTTCCATCTTGATTGGCTTAATTCTTTGTGACAAGACGTTCTCCCAGACATGGACTGGGAGGCTGATGGGGTAAATGATATGGCAATGAGTAATGAATGTCTTTCTTAATTGGACTAGAAGCTGTTGGGTTATATGTGGATGATTGGCCCTTAAACTTAACAAAGTTATCCTTGATAGAAGAGATCCCTCCTATAAAAACAACCCCTGAGTTTGTTTTTCAAAGGAGCTCCTGTACGTTTTGTTTTAGAAGGTAGGTGAATTAGATTATTCCATTTCAGATGTGGCCAGCCAACACACCTGAGCCCCTCTGATGTGTTGTGCATTAAAGCAGTGCACCGAGCTCCTCCAACTGAATGTTAAGGATAACCGAAGAAGACTGTGAGCAATGTAGAGACACGGCGGCTTCAATGGGTAAGGCTGTCACGATAACTACTTTTTGTTGTGCGATATATTCCACCAAAATGAATTGCGATGAATGATATTAGGGTAATGCTCAGACCTGTTTATGCCACTGATTACATAATGACAATATGATAGCAAGGCTATCAAAAAACAAACAACGTTTTATTATTCACAATATTTAAACATTAGAATCAGAATGTGAAAAATATATCCTAAATAAATAAAAAGCAAATAATACATATTTTTCTTTTCTTTTTTTTTTTTTTAGTGCAAGGGACACTGAGTGGGGCGAAGCATCGGGCTTGTTGTGATGGGGGTAGGGTTTGAGAAAATGTGTTCACCGGAAAGGCAAGCCGGGCCAGCCGGGGATTTTGGCCTGGGGGGGGTTCTGTCAGGGAGGGTGGAAGGCAGGCAGGACTCAAACGCAGACGTCAAAAGCAAAAAGGACTTTAATAGTCACAAACTCCAACACAAAATGGCCACGGGGAAAAAATGCATACAGGTACCAGGGGAAAAAAGGCAGGCAGGAACAAGGAACATCCAGGACGATAGACAATGACGCGACAAGTGACACAAGACACAGGGCTTAAATACACTAGGGAGGTGCAAGTGATTGGACACGTGACGCCGTGGATTCTTGAGGATGTACTGTCCAAGGACGAAAACTGTGGTTTTCATTTCCCTGAAATATTTTACTCACCATTGTGGACACTTTGTTATGTCTGGGCAAATAGCAAAGAGAAGAACATTGGGCAGCAAATTTCTCCCTTCCTGTTGCTGCTTGATTGCTTTTAAACAAATTGTGGCTACTCTTGTATGTACCTATTTAGAAGCCGTTGGGATGTGCTGTGCGCACATTTACTGCATGTGCGCAGCATTGACTCAGTACTTTCATACTTAAATACGTCTCGTTTATAAATAATGTGAAACAATTTGAAAAGCCGGACGCTGTAGTTTTTAGGAAATGGCAGACCAGTAGGAAATAAAACATTTTGTTGATTTGCTGTTGTTTGGATGGGATTTGCTAAGCTGATATGTATTCACAGCAGCCAGATAGTGTATGTCACATTAACTCTCAATAAACTACCATACATTGATTTAAAGAAGGCACAGAATAATAAGCTTCACCAGACTATAGGCAAAGTATGATCTATTTATTACAGTACAGTGGTGTTGGTTTTATCATGCGATTTGTTGGCAGTAAGAAAAAATATTTATTATCTCCAGACTTATTGAGTGCTTTTACTGGCAGTCAAACTCTACATGCATCCTATCTTATGCACAATACAAGGAGTTATGTGGGGCTTTTTTGTCTGTACAAAACCTTCTAAGAGCTGTGGAGAGGGAACAGACTGCTAACACCAGCCACCATAATGCCGTGTGTGTGAGTGTGTGTGTGTGTGTGTGTGTGTGTGTGTGTGTGTGTGTATAAATGGTAATGGTAAATAGACTGCACTTGTATAGCGCTTTTCTAGTCTTCTGACCACTCAAAGTGCTTTAACACTACATGACATCATTCACCCATTCACACCCTGATGACAGGAGAACCACACACAGTGACACCTGCCCATCAGTAACTAACATCCACACACTGTAGTCACAGCTACAGGAGCATTGTTGGGTTAAGTGTCTTGCCCAAGGACACTTCGACATGCGGGTTAGCAGAGCCTGGGATCGAACAGACAACCCTCTGATTGGAGGACGACCGTATGTATGTGCCTGTTAGAGTGAGAGAGATCCAGGCATGTGTTGGGGTAACCTCCCAAAAAGCCTCCCGGTCCTTTGGCACTCAAATAAACCGATCTGTCTCTGCACAAACATTGAGGGGTTAAGAGGATGTTCAGCTTGGGGATGCCAAACAAAAAAGGCTTCTGGGAGCAGCGTCACCTTCTCACCCCCATCCCATGATTCTCAGCACAGGGCGCCTGATTCATAAGGACAGCAAGCATTAAACTAATGGCCTCCACTTGGTTTCTTGCATCTCTTCTGCCTAACTCCATAATTCTCGCACTTGTTAGAATTTCACGCCGAGAGAACGGGGGGAAAATCAGATTGTGTCTTTTAGAAGCTATTGCAAGAAAATAGTATCACATATAATAGACACGTATTTTGAATATTAATGAGTTAAAAATGATTATGCAGCAGTCTTGTTCCGCATTAAAGTATAAAGAAATCTGAAGGTAACATAGCACATATCAGGACCTACTTTAACAGAGCGACAAACCAAAGCAGACAAAGGTAAGGAGTCTTCCTTGGCAGGAGCAACTCACGTTTCTGCGTTTTACAAAATATGATTGTTTACGGATCTTTTTACATTAAAAAACAGTTTTAGTTTGAAAGTTAATCTCTCTGACCAATGGTGGCGTTCAATGGTGCCAGCAAACAGGCATTGACTTGTTCCAGTCGCCATCTGATATATAGAAAGCCACATCAATATAATGCCATAGGTATTGTAGTTAATTACTTTTCTGTAACAGGCATCCTAGCCACATTTATCTTAGTAACCTTTGTCCTTGTAATATACAAACTACTGTACACACATCCAATAATAACTGATTGCTGCAAAGGCCAAATGAGAATCATTTGTAGGTAGAATGTAATGTATTGTGTATCGTTGCTACGTCACGTCTCACCTTAAAAATCTGAAAGGATAAAATAAATCAATGTGGCTTTTTTCCATCTTATATTCACTATTTCTGTTCTCACAACCTTTCTGTGACTATCATGGAGAGCACAGCAGCGGCAGTTTTAATAACTTGGGTTTTGAAAGCATGTTGTTGACTCATTGACAAGGAATTAACCGTTTAAGGTCCATGAAATGGGTCCCGTTAGCTCTTAAATTTGATGGGTGCTGCTGGAGAGGAGTGTGGGTTGGAAAAAACTAACCGATCGTTGCATCGACCAAGAAGATGGAGAAAAACGCATACAGAGAGGTTGAGAGACAGAGAGAAAGATTGATGGCGTTCTCCCCGAAAGCAGAGAAACAATAGTGCAAGTAAATCACCCTCCGAGTGTCCTTCCTTCTGCATCAGACTCTGAGTTGTCTGAGAGATTACAGGTGAATCCATTCTTCATCACAAGATGCGTGTAAAGATGCAGATAACGCGTTGCTGTGCTTCCGGAGGGTCAGTAGCATTGCTTCAGGGTAAAATCACACAACAAGATTTCGTAACACATAATTACTTCTCTCAATTAATAATAACAAGCACATACTTGCCTTATGCCTTATTCTGACAAATCCAGGTTGTGGAAGAAGGTAAACCAGCTCATTACTACAGAGGCATTAAACCATAAGTAACAGTGTGAGAAATGAGTCAACTTTCTGCAGAAAGAAGCTTGTGGATTCATTCATATTACACGTAGGAGGTCCAGCTGTGTTTTTCATTAGGGAGGAACTCGTTAGCCAATTCTGAAGTTTGTTTACCATACTTATTGTGAATTTCCAATGTAATAAAATATCAAGTTAGAAATACATCCTCAAATGTTAAAAGATGCTTTGGTAAAGTGTCAGTAAAGTATTTCTATTAAATTGACTTAAACCTCTTCAAATAGCAATATCAGCACAGCAATAAAGCAGTTGTGACCAAAATGTCCAACGCAATGGTAATCTGCTCCTCGCCAACAGACAAAGAGCTTAAAAAGTAAAAAGGACAGATTTAAGACATCTGCCACCGCTTGTGTCATCGAGTTGCTTATGTAAAATGAACCTAATGACATCAATAAAAGTTTTCTTCATCAGACATAAGTTATCACACTTTCTTCCTCAATGTGGGATTTTTCTTTTCATTGTCTTCAAAAGCCAGCTTCGTCTTTCTTAGCAGCCTGACTCACATTTTAAAAAAACAGGTTGAAACTTGATGGGGTGAATCTTCTCAGCTCTGAGGCACCGTGTGACTTCACAGGGGCAATATGTCTCCCCACAAGTCTCTGATCGGAAATGGACAAGAGGCACATCACCTACGGATACAGTTAAACCGCCCCTTTTGATGAGGAAAGGAAGAAATACTTGCACAAAGACAGGTCTTACCTTCAGTGACATTAATATCAGAGATGTTCCCTCCAGTGACACATTATTATTAAGGAGGAAGAGACTTAACAGGCGCCCTGTTATGCTGAAGAAACGCCGCACACGGCCCTGCCGTCACACGCTTGTCTGAGGCTATTCGTTTAATTTACATTTAAATGAAGCACTCTGGTCATATCATGCACAAGCACAGTCTTGTCCTTTATAATCCTTCAACAATGTGCTTTATGAATTACTCCATTAAACGAGAAGTCAAAGTTCTGTGTTTTCAGGAATTGCATTTAAAATAATAGTTATCGCAATCATTTGCTATGAAAATCATGATACTGAATAAGAAGAGGCAGCCCTCCAAAAGGGTTTATAACAAACATCTGTGAAAGCAATCTGTTGCCCTAAATGAATCCCACTCCTCTCTTAATCTCTATCGAAATATTTGAACTCAAAGCGGTTTTCATAGGTGTATTGTCAAAATCGTCCGTGTTTATTCAAAATCAGCGGTCGGTCATAAACACAACGGTGGGATTAAATGGCTGCTTCGTCTCAAAGCGTAACTGAGGAGCTCCCCTCCTTGCTTGTGTCAAAGTGAAATAATAATGTCGCGCAGTCTTTGTCGATTAATTTGGAGGATCGATTTAGCGATCACAAACACTCCTCCAGGGCAACTTTTGACTGAGTGAATAAAGTTTCTTGACGGAAGGCGGAGAGGGAGCCTTTTCCTCTCCGCCTCCTGCTGCCCGTTGTACTGAAGTGGCACCGCATGCAGGAGAGCGAGGAGAAGGCAGAGAGGAGACTGGGCGCACATTACTGGTATTGTTGTGAGGAAACTAAATTAAATGCATCTCCAACGTGAGTTACAATTAAATCAGGCACAAATACCTGAAAATTGCTTTTTCATTGTGAGCTAATGGCTTTTAATTGGCAAACACAGATGGGGAAACGGTGTGATTCTCCTGAGATGCGCTGTACGTGCCGCATGTTCATTCTTTCGGTGCTTGATACCAGTCATTCAAATGCTAACGTTAATTTATTCATATTTCTCTTTGTTGATGCAAACAAGATTGAAATCAAAGCTAAGGATTCGGACATGTTCGTCATGTGTGTATTCATGAGTTGTCCTCATTTTAGACTCTTATTTTCAGACTTTTGAACATTTTTGTCTGCGGCACCAAAGTCCTTTGTGTGTAATCACAGGCTGAGATAAACACAACTGCTCCTGTTCGTTGAACCACGATGTTTTCCATTTGTGCAAAAGTAAGTAGCTATTCTCAAAATGCAACGTGTTCGCTGTGATACCACCAACATTAAGTCTAATTCTATCATTTCAGAAGGATTACTGAGAGTGAGGATTATGGTTATATTCATTATATAATATGTACGAAAACCAAAACACATGTCTGTGATAACGTGGTATAAGATTCCTAAAAAAAAATGGATTCTTCTTGCGTATTGTCTTTCACTTGTTACAATACATTTGCACAAATGATCTTGGATACAAGAGTCTGGATTAATTTCAGGGATTAATAAACATACATAGCAACCGAGCAATCAATAACTATTTATAATGTGCGCTTTTATTCACCAATGCACAGAATAATTGTGTGAAGTAATGTATTAGAATCTGTAGGTTGTAATGACGTTGAGCTGGTGCCGTTCATGGTGCAATAAGAAAAAAATGTAAGTAAACACAAAGTACTTGGAGTTGAATGAGGACATATTAAATATGTTGTCAGTGAACTTTGGCAGGAATGTTCATTTAGGTTGCAAGCATTCCTAAATATGTTGATAAAAAATGAATCTGTAGGATCTAGGTATACTCCTAAATAATATTGATTGCCAATTGGGAAAGAGGTTGAGCTTCATGGCCGCTGATAGGTCACACAAGGTGAGGTCTATCTATGGAGACCACACCATATGTGCCGTAAAATGCAAAAATATAGTATAATAATATGCACTTGGTTTGAAACCACTTGCATGTTACAGTGAAGACGTGATTAAAATAACCTTTACAGAATACCTTTACAGACAGAATACCACTCAGGGCGGCTTTAAAGAGGGCACTTTTCTTCAATACATGAAGGCGCCGCAGCAGCTCTTTCTGTGTTTAACGTGTGCACATGTGCCCTCTTTCGTCACGGCAGAGGGAGAGAACGGTTCGTGGTCTCTCACAATGTAGAAATAAATTACACGACAGAGGTAAAAGACAAGCCATCCTGCTGCTGCCGCCATTGTTTGTGTTGGTCCACAGCAACTTTTTTATATGGTTTTTGTTTGGCAGCGATGTTTCTGACTTCACTCGAACAGCTGGAAACCCATTTCGCCCTCTCAAGTCAAACATGCAAAGTGTTTGTTTCTATAATTAATGTCGTGTTTTTCAGAACAAACATACACACAGTTAAGCAAACAGAGCTTTCCTCTAACCGAACCCAAGCAGTTCACTTTGTTCATTTTTCAGTCGTGACTGAAATCCAAAAAGCTGTTGTCAAATACACACGTATCTAGGAAGTGTTCGTTATGGCAGATTTAAAAAGTCTCCACTGTCTTCATATAACAACTGTCCGTCATATTAGTTTGGCCTGTGTAGAAATCTAAAAGTACAAAGGTCTGCTAAACGTAGTTAGTGTTGGGAGACAGTTTACAAAACCTGAAAGGATACTAAATTATAGTATAATATCATTTCCAAGTATCTGCACAAGTTATGATGAAAAAAACTTCAATATGGAGTATATGGATGCAAAATGTAGAGCGCCATTTAATATATGCTTTATTTCACCGATAATAAATGTGTTTGGGAAAGAAAGTAGAAGGTGTTAATTAAAAGAAATAACTGCCCACAAATACATATTAAACGCGTCTCGAGTAGGGGAGGTCGGAGGGGGTCAAATGTCTCAGCAAGTTAGACGTTGTGATGGGAAAATAAAATTAAAATAAAAAAGTTATCTGTCAACCCGGTGAGTCAGACCTCCATGTTGGCTGGAGGGAAGAAAAAAACAGACATAGGTGTCAGCTTCACTCATCTTCAGAATTATTTTATGCAGCCAATGAAATTCAATATTTATCTGCTATTTTTTAGATAGCACATCCACTGTATTTACTCATTTCCTCATGCAAATTAGTCCATTAAAACAGTTATGGGGGGAAAATCCATCACGCTCACGTTACTACGGCAGGGAGGCACGTTGCTGTTATTTGGGTTAAAGATTTCTGGGGGGGGGGGGGGGGCAGGAGGGGGGATTATGTGTGCAGAGCAGCAGGACGCTGGAAAAGCAAGGCGCTGCCGCGCTTTCAACACATGCTCATTTGCCAACTTTAGCCATCGTGCTGTTTATTTCCATATAAATAAAGCACTTCCATTTAAATTGGGGTGTGAATCTAATCTTGTGGCAGGTTCTGCAGTATACCCCAATTATTCATTTGGGAGGGAATATTGCCATTGCCACAACTGCCTGCTTGTTATTTTTTCTATATTTAATTCATGTTTGGCATGTCTTTTTCTCTCCAGTTGGATGCTGCGACTAAAAAGTGTTGAAACAATAACGGAGTGGCTTGTAACTTTGTTCAGGCGGGATTGTGACACACGCTCTACGTAAGCCACAGATTTAGGACCAAGCCGATCATATTTGATCTCTCAATTGTTTTGGTGCTAAAATTCCATCAAAATGCGGGCCGTGCCCAAAATACCATCATCACCAGAATAAAGAGTTCTTTATTGTGGGAAGCGCCTTCTTCGGCGTGCACTTTGCCACCTCCAGGGAAGAAGGGGTCAGCATTAATCACGGCCAACATTATGATTTTGAGCGGTCATTCAGGCTTTCCATCTCCACGATGACGGCGGAGAATTATGCATCAAACACAGCTCATGCGTCTCTCAAAGACGTTTGGGGCGCATTAAATTCGGATCACGTCGGATTATCCAGACGGCCGAGGCATATATTTCATACATCTCATGCCGTCCAAAATGACTCACACTTTACCAGTGGCCACAAGAAATGAATAAGAGCGTGATCCCGGGGAGATGAAGGAAGAAGCCAAAGGAGGACGCACGGCTCGCAAATGTTAACGTGTCATTCCAAAATGTTGTCGTCTGCAGAACAGCAGGTTTATTTATGAAAGTCCGGTGTATGAAACTGCTCTCCTTTAGTCGCTTTGCTATCTCTACAACAGGTGCTTAACCTAAAGCCAGAGAGAGAGAGAGAGAGAGAGACGGGTACCAGACGAGCAGAGCTGGGTAGCGCTGGCCTCCCCTGACCTTCCGTCTGCTCCCTCTTCTGCTGTCAAGTACATCTGTGTTTGAGCTGGTTTGTGATGCTCTGCTGCAACCGATGTGAGAGAGAAACAATGATGCCACGCAGCATCTGTTGCATACTAACGCCCTGCCAGGGTCGGGCTTTTTCCACAGTGAAACAACGGTAACAAGGCTGCGCACAGAGCCTTTTGCTTTCGGTTCTACGGTCCCGGAGATTATTAAATTGATCTACAATTGTAAAATTAATTCATCTGTCTACACTTAAATAACAACTGTTATTGTTAACAACAATAACAAAGTCAATTAAATAACAACTACATCTATTGGGAAAAAATAAAGTACTGAAGTTTGAGTTGTGATTATTGCTGATAAAGGGTACTTTATAACATTTACCGGTAGTTATTTAGCTCCGTGGGTTGTGTGAACACTAGAGCTGTCAACGAATATTCTCTATTCGAATTTATATTTGAATAGTTGTTAAAAACAACTATTCAAATGTGAAAATGAATATTGGAATGTAAAAAACAACAACACAAAAGCGGCAGAACTGTCTGCTTTGCGGCCGTACTGACTATATTGCATGAATAAAATAGACACGGACCTGGATCGGCTACAACAGCTTCATGCACTGCTTTGATTATTTGCCGTTTCATGCCAAAGAAAGGTTCTGTGTTTACCGCACAGCTCGCTTGAAGCGTTCAATGTCGGTACTGTAAAACCTTCAGTTTCAATCACTGAATGAAGCCTGCTATATTTGGGACAAGAATCGCGACCTTAAACTGCTTGCACTGCTTGCTCTTGATTATTTGTTTAGCATTTGTTTATTGTTGTTGTTCATTTAAACCGCTTTGCGCAGAGAGAGTGAGAGAGAGAGAGAGAGAGAGAGCGTGCGAGCGAGAGGTCTGCAGCCGTTAGTTAATTTACCTATTTTTGTGTAGGTAATATGTCGTTAAATCGGTTTAAACTTAAATAAATTACCTGGACAAGTAGTTCTGTCTCGTTGTATTAATTTGTCCTGTTATTGACGTGTCTAATACGCAACCAGATATTCGAATATTCAAATGTAATTTTTGACCAATTTTGACAGCCCTAATACACACTAAAATAAAATGAATAATAGGATAGAGGAGTTAATAGCACAACAAGAGTCGGCGCACTGGATTAGATTATTCTCAAGACTGAGAGAGCAGAATATCTGTGCAGGCTGCCCTGACCCATGGGCATTTTAAACCCCTTCACACAATACGCTGCACTGAACCTTTTAACTCAAACCAGTCTTCAAATCTTGGTTGGTGGAATATTTAATAATTAAATGAACACACAATTGCGCTACAATTAATATTTAATGTGCTGCAGAGACGTGTGGAGCACAAGTCTCTTATCTCAGCGTGCTATTGGCACAGGACAAGAATTGAGTGGGCCACCAGCAGCTCGCAGTCATTCACATGCAAAGAGCCTGAATGGATCACTCAATCCGACAGTCAGACAATGTGGGCCTCGCTGTAGATGGAATTACCACGGGGGAAAATAAAGTTTCTGATCTTGAACTGAGAAATAAAGTTCACCATCAAACTATTTTTTTGCCAAAATGATACTTTTAGAAAGAACATGACTACAAAAGTAAGTGTCTACTCAGGGGAAAAACTGTAGATTTGTGATAGCATGCTACAAATCATTTATTGATCCATACCTCAACACTTTAAAGTCTATTCCCTTTGTGTCGTTTATTATTCATGACAATTACCCAGCACTGTCAGGGCCGCTAAGGCAATTAAAAGAGCCAAACACATGTCTGTAAGGCTTCATCTTAATAGCCACATAATAGCCAGAATCATCAGTTACACAGTGCAGCAGAATTAATAGAAAACAAACGGTGTCGTTCTTCCATTCAATGCTATCAAACTTCAACAGGTGCTTTGTATTTTCATTCATCCTCGACCTTAATAAACAATGTGTCATCTGCTACGATAAAATGATCAAACCTGTCCCGAGGCTCTGTTGATAGCGGCTCGAACGACACAGGGGGCAAAGGGGCAAGTCCAGACCGGCCGCCTTGTTGCAATTCTGGCAACACGCTCCTCCGCCTGCCGCTCTGATGAACCTGCCGCGCATTAATCCTCATCGCTAATGAGGCCATTCACGATGATAAGCTTCCCCGGCATTTACTAATGAACACATGCTACAGCTGCCTGGTCCTCTGCTAAGCATCCGTCGGCCGGTCTAAAATGACAGCGCGGCACCTGCCAGTCGCTGCGTGACGGGCCGCCGAATGTGTGAAAGTGGTGGAGACGGCGAAAGACACAAGAAGGAAGAAGTAGAGAAAAGGGGGAAAAAAGTCACCTGCCTGAACACTGTGCACCACATGGAAGCGTACTAGCAGAAGTATTTGAAGTGAGACACAGGACATGTCTCCTGACAGGATACGTTAAATTAGCGGCAGCTGCAGCGGTTTATTTCTGCAGTCAAAGGAGCTGAGCAGTGCCTCAACCACGTAATAGATCCAGCTGTGTTTGGATTGTGCGAGAGTCTCCCGCTGCCAGTGACACCTTCCACGTCCCTGTGCAGTCTACACGGCCTGGGAAGAGCTAAAGGTTTTCAGAGTTGAATCACATGAATCAACCGAGAAAGTCTTTCTGCCAGTGGACATATTCCCCAAATATGTAGCACCAGGTCTGTGATTCTATTCTAACATCTGAATGCATTTGTGTACACTGCTACCACGGTGTCCACCTCTGTGTAGGACCACCTGTGTCATTTGTAATGGGAGCCCATCAAAATCTTAAATATTCTGCTACATCTTGGCCAAAACTGAACCCCAAAGAAACTGCAAATCCCTTTGGCCGTTCCGCCGCACCGCGTATGATAATAGAGGAAAGAAAAAAGGGAGCGGAGAAGGTTCCAGAAATGAAACATTGCAGCTTACAGGCTTGTTGCATTAAGAGTGGACTATATGAAATATAGAAAACTAAGAGGCCCGTTAATTCTCTCAGCGAGGCAGGTTTCACAAAGGGACTGGCTCCCATGGTGACACCTGCTCGTTAGCTAATCCTGAGCCACTTCATTACAAATACATAATGATTCAAATTATGCTTTCAGAGAAAATAAATTTGATCATTTATCGCCTCACATCTCTCCATCCCGCACACCTCCATGGGCACGTGAAGGTTGGCTTTTTTTATGTGTGGCCTCTATAGGTCCCGCCCAGTTCAACGTCCTGAGCGCGGGTGATCGGCACAACAGCGTTGTGACATTTCCACTAACCTAACCAGGCTGTGGGCCTGTAAAAGAGGTCAGGCCATGTCGCAGCAGATGAAACAGTCATTCCCTTATATTACGCCCACTGTCACATACAATAACTTTCTCAAAAGGCTGAAATAATTCCGCGGGTCGTTATTAGAGAAATGGACACTGATCTATTTGCCACGGACACCAAATGTCAGTAGATATTGTGCTCATGTGGAGTCAGTTCTGCCCGTGGACAATGGCCGGCGTTTAAGCCGCTCCGTGAGACAGCGGCGTGATATATGTGATACCTTGACATTTTCAAGCCGTGACCCTGTGATAAAATGAGGGATTCTGACAAGGTTACTAAGCTACTTTTGTGAAAATGAAGGACAAGAACATGTAGCTTCCCAAGTGAAGCAAAACAAAAAAGAAAATTCAGAATGCCAAGAGCAAAGTGCAGCAGGTAAAGGATTACAGATGATTATCAATTTAGTTGAAAATACAGACAAGATTTTTGTACTGAGTGGCATTCACACGCCTCAACTAGCGCTTCACCGCTGGTGCACGCGCTGAATCTGCTACAGATTCACAGCCATGAAAGCTCCCTGCGTCGATTACCTAAAGCTTCATCAGAATGCAATCAGCTTACCCTCTCACTCACGTTAAGATCTTGCTTAAACATAAAGTGGTATGCACTTGCCAAATATTCGTAGAACACATGGTGCCCTTTCTGAAAACACACCCACGTCCTCACGTCACTATTTGAAAGTCAATTGTTGGTTTAACACATTTTTGTGTTAATGCATCACAGAGGAGGGGGGAAAGGTGTCTATGTGAAAGTAGGCCATTGGGAAGACTGATGGATAGCATTACGCCAAACGGGCCATTACCAGAGAGCCGTGGATCATAAACAAATGACATAACGATCGCGAGGTGGTGTGGGAGTGGAGGGGAAGAGGTGCTCTATCTGGCTACACTAAACGCGACGTTAACATGCTCCACTTATGATACATCAAGGAGGCACTGAAGGGAGGCCAAGCCAGTCCACTACTTGTGCTCTTAAACAGGAAAACACAGTCCGTCAGGGCTGCCTTCATCTCCTTCATTTGCCTGCAGACGCACAGGAACACAACCCTCTCCGGCTATGTCCCTCCCCGTCTTTGCAGCGGCAGTTAAAAGGCGTCGGAGCGCCTCGGTCATTCGGGCGGCTTCGTGATCTATGTTGATGACACTGACTTGCTAGCACCTGCAGTCTTACAAACTCCATCTGGAGCGACCTTAGTCGTAACCCGGTCTCATGCCGCTGCCTTCAAAAGCTACCGTCATTTATCAGGAAGGATCCTCAAGTTGGCCTTTTGACAATGACTTCAACCTTGCAAATGAGTAAATCAACGTACATATGGAAATATCCAAATCGCTGTGATTATGTGCAAGGAGGGAGGTGGGATCAATTGTAATAAATCATAATAAAGGGTCATAGCAAGGTGGAGATTTTAAAGGGACCGCCCCATTACCAGTTAAGGTGACTTCACAAGGCGTCCATTAGCTGTATGTGTTGCCAAGTTACTATTGGCAACCATTTAATATCGTACAAAGCATGAACCTTTCAGTTGTCCTCAAGCTGACAAGCGACCACGCAGAATCGTACTTACATAAACTATAAAGTGATTAAAAATAGGAACCATGTGTCCGGTGCCTAGTTTTCAGCAACCACTCTTAAAAGGTTAAAAGTTGAGCCTTTCGTCATCATCATGCTCAGCTTTTCTGCTTCGAACTACTAATTAACTTTGGAACATTGAAACAAATGAAAACAATATAAAATGAAATACTGATGCAATGCAGGGCCTTGTGATAAGAAAACAATGTAATACATACCACCTTGGTGTAATGATTTAATATTACATATTGACTAATTGGCCACTAATTGACTAAAAACACTTTGTGTCTCAATTAAATGTAAAATAAGTGGCATAATGACATGTGACACATTTTTACAGTTTGAGTTATGTCCAATTACAACATACTTAGTGTATCATGCATCAGATGTTTTATTGTAATACCCCTCTGTCTGAGGGCAGGCAACATATTATTTGTAGTATTTCAGGTCCATTTCACTATGACGTTTGATTTGTTATTTTTGTATAAACTTAGGACGTTTCTCCTTTGTTAAAATGCATCTACAGTTAATCTGTCAATGAAATCAGCCACCTCAAACAAAGACAACCGCCTATCCGCCTTACATGAGCAAATTCAATTTAATCCAAATGAGTTTAATTAATACTTGATTCAATCTCATTTGAGAAACTAACACGTAGGGCCATTATTAATACATCCGTACTCAATTTTCAAAAGGCAGTTGAAGTTGAAGCAGTTTTGAGGTCGCTAGTTTAAGGCGAGCACATACGGAAATGAACAGTGTGAATGTATTCATGTGTTCATTGTGTCCTCTTGCAGTTACAGCCAGGTAATCACTTGTAACCCTAATCAAGTTAGAATGGTACTTTGTATCAGAAATATGTATTAAGCTGCCAGTAGCGTGTATTTTGTGTATTCTTCTATTTCACACC
The DNA here is from genome assembly GCF_964276395.1 of Gasterosteus aculeatus. NCBI lineage: Eukaryota > Metazoa > Chordata > Actinopteri > Perciformes > Gasterosteidae > Gasterosteus > Gasterosteus aculeatus. Next base: position 28,175,248 of record NC_135688.1, read on the forward strand.
CAAACATTTGTTTGTCTCAAATGTTCTGTTGTTGGCAGGATGGAGAGTTCTCATAAGACCCAAACTGATTAAATTGTGATTGATGAGTTAGAAACTCTTGATGGCAGAGTGACTCGCATCCCTGCTATTGGGAGGCAGGAAGACCGTGGATTACATTAGCGAGTTTAAAAGCAGAACTAATTTACTATGACATGATTAGACAGCTACATTACAAGATAAACGTGCAAAGAGAAAATATTTCTTTATTGAGCAGTGACTGACTTGACTGTGGAATCAACCCGTGAGCTCCCCTTAGAGACGGTTCCATTTAGCTGAAAGGGAATCAACAGCAATGTTCCCGCTTCCAGAGAGGCCGGCCTCCACATGCCGACGCTCAGCGGAAAACCCCGGAGGAGGACTGAATCACTAAAGAACTGTTTGGATGTGCAAGTGTGAGGGAGAGACTAATAAAGAAAGGGCAACTGTTGAATATTTTCTTGCGAGATCTTTTGATCTGGAATATAATAAGTCTTTACTACGGAAACATTCATTTTATGGCACTGCTGAAGTGTGACAAACATCAACGGATAACGGGCAAAGGGTGTCCACATTGCTGCATGCATTAAAGTTGAGGTTTAAAACTAAAAGGGGACAAGCTGGTTCTCGCTGGGTTCATCTTTGCAGTGCTGCCACATAAATCAATAATAATTTTTAATATTATCCAAAACATTCTGAAGCGATACACAACAACCTACAACAACAATTCTTTCACCCGCATGCAGATTTTTAGTCTCAGTCAAATCCAATGGAATATTTCCAAAATTATACAAGAAGGGATGATAACTTTGGATGATTTGTCTGATTCAGACAGCTGATGGACACAAGTGTGGTTTAATGTCAATGCCTGTTGCCTGGCATGTCTTTCTTCATTACTGAGAGGAAGAGAAATAAATTCATCTTGGGCAGTAATCTATTTCTGAATTGTGCAAATGTGACGCTAAAGTGCAACGGAAATTACTTTTAAACGCTAGTTACAATAGGAACCGCCCCAAAACACAAATCAACAAACATGTTTAACTCGCGTTGGGTAAACACATTGTCAGTGTTGCCTTTCTTGTGATTTGATCGAAATTGCTGTCACATCAGAATGCCAATTACTACAAGTGTGTGATTACAGAGATCGTTCTCCCAATGACCATCCCCGAACGTGCTGTCACTCTGGCACATTTAATTAAACCAATCAGAGTGTAATGTTGGCCTCTCAACTACTCCTCATCACACAATCGCACAGACAGAAAGCCTTTCTTTCAATTGGCTACTTGCCCCAGCAGATATTTTGTATGTTTCTTATTGAAAAAAAGAACATTTAGTTTTATCCTTTTGAAAATGTTTTAAAATCCATTAAGGTTTCGACTTGAACTGGGAGTCACAGATGATCTTTGACAAAGTTGTCCAACAAAATCAAAATACCACAGATCTCTTTAAAGGCTAGCTGAACAGACGGACACGATGAGAAAGGAAATTGTCTTCCTGCTAGCAGCTAGCACCCGTTGAGGGGGAATCAACTTTTTCTGGAGGACGAGCATGGTGTTAACATGGTGCTAAAACACACATTTCTTTTTTCTTATTTCTGTTGTATCGACAGACATATTTTCATTTTGGTTTCCTTAAAGCTGAAAGGTCAACGGTAATGTTTCCTAAAATATCTCAATTATTGGTGTCATACATCATGAGTCACACATGCAGCACACATCACAGGAGGGGGATGTAACACTTGGCGGGGGAGACACATTCAGAGCCCCGACGCCAGCTGGCAGATCTTTACATAAGTTGTAATCAAGGACCTTGTGATGATTCATCTCAAGAGAACACCAGAGTCCAAAATGCATTGCCAGCACAATGCAGCGGCACACACCATTTAACCCTACATCATAGCATGTGCATTGTCATACCGCTGCCTGGTCTTTTTTGTGTCCATTTCTTTCCACCAGGGACGGACTCTTAATGTTACCTTTACAAAGCCACAGAAGTTGCATCTTCACCTATTAGTAAAAACAAGAAGTTCCTAAATGCGTCAGATAATACAGAGTATTTGACCAAAACATCTTAAATGGTGACCGTCAGACATGATAATTCTTATATTTAAATATGAATACTTATTTTTGTCTGTTTCTATTGTCTATTTGTTTGTTTGTTTGTGTTTTAGAAAAGTGATGAAGTTTGGATGGAATGATTTATGTTCCAAGTTAATCACACAGACATGAGCAGCTGATCCAATATTGCTTTTCTTTAAATGGCCTGCTGAATTATATATCTGTGTCTTTTTTTCCAATGATGAAAATTAGTTAGTGTTAATGATCATGAAGAATAATCTTCAGCACCATCAGATTCTCTTTTTACCATAAAAGAAAACTGTATTAGTGTTAAAAGCCTAAAGTCCCAGTACGCCTCTGCTTCTAATCCAGTTATGCTGGAAGAATCATTTCCGAGAAGCGCACAATGAATATGAAAGAAAGAAGCCACCTCACTGATTTTAACGTAATGTATTTTCTCATTCTGTATTCTACATTCCTCTAGTTATGTAGCAACCAGATCTGCCAGTTCAAAAGATATCTGGTTTACGTGAGAGGCTTCAGTATTGCCTCTTTGTTTATATGACTGGATAGCTTCACCGTAGTTTTCATCTGTTCATCCCATTTACTTCACATTTTCCTTCATGAATAATGAGACGTTTGCTTTAGTGAAAATGCGACGCACTGTTGGCAACTAATGTTCCAGATTAGCGTGTGAAATCATTAGCTGGCAGATTGTAAAAGCGGGACAAAAAATGACCCTAATAAACAACTCGAGACAAATGGCCCTCTTGGATTTTGAAGTTTTAGAAATATTCAACCAATCAATTCAAAGTAATGAGTTGTATTAACATAAAACGTGAATGATTTGCAGGATTGTAGATCCTTTTGGGGAAAAACTCAGCTTGATATAATAATTAAATAATATTAATGGAAGAGCTGCAGGAATACATACTTGATAAAGGCAAAAAAAGGGGAAGAGCTTGGAGTGCAGTTTGAGTTTACTGGTGAATAAACTACCCGGACCGCATTAATATCAGCTACAGATTACGGCAACAAGCATTTCAAAATTGTTGTGAGGAAGCAACTGAAACCAAAACTAATTTTGCATCTTAGGATGCCGCCTGTGATTCAAAAAGCGGAATGCATTATAAGCAGGGTCGATTCCCACTCACACAAAGAGGCAACAGTTCTCCCAACAGATTATGTAACTTATGTAACTCAACCTAAGCGCATAAAAGCACATATGTAGCACGCCTGGTTAAAAGTAAATAAGTGAAAAGAGAAAGCAGGCTGTGCTGCATGATAAAGACACCAGTTGTGCTGTGATGTTCTTTTTAGGGATCATTTATCAAAACATGAGGCCTTTTGTCACTACAGGACTTGTCTTTGGATAGTTGGTAAATGGGCTGCACTTTTCTACTCAAACAGAACCGAGTGCTGCACAAAGCATGTCATTTATCCATTAAGGCAACAAGCCCGTCTCCCGGTAATTACCTTCATACGTGACATGTTTTACCAAGTCCGATGAGATACGCAGCGGCTTCCTGGCGGATGTTCACAGCTGACGAGTGAAGGGAAGCAGGACATGTTTGTGCTGCGTTCATGTTTCTGGGCATTTCAGCCTGCGGAACCTCCCAAACACCAACCCACCGCAAATGCTCCTGTCAGAGGAATTTACAATGTTTAAAGTCAATAACAACACACCAACAACCCAAAACGGCATAAGCATTATTTGGTCCCCACAGAGAGATCCATGAATCAAAGATCTGATTTTCTAGATCTCTTCCGAGGCCAATCACTGCTGAGGAGATATTCCGCGTGCAATTTGTGGAACTTGTTTGGGCCACACACAAACACATCTGAGGAGTTGGATTCTCTCTCCCGTGTTGTGATCAGTGAGTCCACTCATCATCAGCAGCGCCGGCCAAGTCTCATGAGCAGCCAGCCAACGCGTTAGAGTGGCCCCAAACGTTCTCAGCCAAATGGCTTTCTTTGCTATTGCTGCACGCTAGAAAAACACATCTGATTGCTGCGGCCAACACAGCCGAGGGAAGAAAAGAAAAAAGTACACAGGGGAAGAAAAAAACCTGGTAAATGGTATTAATGGGATTCCCGCTGTCTTCTGACTGCTCACCAAGTATCTAGAGTAGAATCAGCTTTTCGTTATTAATTCACAGCCGTGGAGTTATCTAAGTAGTCTCAAATCCACACATCAAATCCAAATCGTATGGGAACAAAGCCTCATTTGGCTCTAGAGGGAGAGCTTCGTAACGTAAGAATCCGCTTGAAGCTCCAAGACTTTTACACAGCCGGGGGTGAGGTGTGAATGTGCAAACAATAAACCCTGTAATCGCTCGGCTTGTTTTTGCAACGCAAGTCTCAGAAGGGAAGTAGTCTCCTAAAAGGTCTGTTTCTACCCAATTGTTTCCCAGACGCTTGTCAAAATTGCATTTATTTTTAATGCACTTGTACGCTTTCAAAAACTATTATTATATTATAATATTTTAATGAAATGCCTCAATGACATTTTTTCTACCCTGATACTTTCAGTTGAGCATTCATGGGATTTTTCTTCCAACTGTAAATAAGTCTCAATGATAAACTTCACGTTTGCCTCCACAGCGGGGTCAGGGGTCACCGTCCGCTTGTAGTCACTCATCCACTCACTCAAGGCGGCAGGAGTAAGTTCATGCCGCAGGATGAAGATTTGGTGAAAGGTCGCCCTCGGTTCTTTCAGCTTACATCAAAACCCGATGCAATTCATCGCAACACAGAGTACCGCATGTGTCTGTGAGAGCGGCTCAATATATATACAGTGCATCCAGAAAGTATTCACAGCGCTTCACTTTTTCCACATTTTGTTATGTTACAGCCTTATTCCAAAATGGATTAAATTTATTATTTTCCTCAACATTCTACACACAACAACCCATAATGACAAAGTGAAAACAGTTTTTTGCAAATTTTTGCAAATCTATTAAAATTAAATATATATCCATATATATATATATATATAATATATGGATATATAATGGTGGAATAAAAGCAAATCAGCAAAGCATAGCGTATTTATCTTTAGTATTCATTATTTGCTCCCTGTTGTTGTGGTTATTTCATCCTTCCATCATGTTCTGTGGCATGAAAGAAAAATAAAAACATGCTGTTGTTTCCTCGGGGATAGGGACTACAACATTTTACATCTTTTTTTCCGTGCTTACCTTAAATATTTTAAAGGCCAGCTTGTTGTTAACCTCCGAGAAATCGCCCTTCCTTTACAACAATCTTACTGCAATAAAAAAAAAACTTGATTAAAACCGAAGGCCTGTGCAACTACAGGTCCAAAAATGTGAGGTCATTAAACTCAAACGGAAAAATAATTGTGTGTAAAGAGTGCTCCATTCCTATCGTGCAATGAAGACATTGCAGATGCAGTTTGGAGGCCGACAATCTAACTCGAATCCCGTAGTTTCCCCTTAAACGGTTTCCTCGCGGGGCTAATTCTCCACGGAGCCGCTGATACAGATCAGGCAGAATTGGAGAGGATGAAGTTCAGCAATGAGAGAGTCTTCTTTCTTCTCTCGTGGACGGTCAGCTGCCGTTTACAGGGCAGTATTGCCGATGACGTCTACCTTTTTCACAGGTGGAGAAGCTGGTTTAGTCAGCAAGATATACTCCATAAAGTATTATCTTTCGTGAGACTCGCAAACAATATCTCCTTTGAAGCCTAATGACAGGTTGAGGTAATTTCCTCTAATTCATCACTCAGGGAAATGAGAAACTGTGCGTAGAGCTAGAGACAATGGTTTTATTCATCACAGATTTTTGACTGATATCGTCACTCCACACGCATCTGTTCACGTACAGAATGTGCCTCTGAATAATGAAGAGAGTGGTGGGTGAGAAGGCGATGATGTAGGGAATTGGCTTGTTAGTATCATTCGTGGATGACATATCAAGCTTTCCGGAGGCTAGAGCCTCAGAATGAAGTGGGTGAGTTGACATTTATTGTTAGAAAGTCAATCTAACGCCCAGAAAAAGATCTAAACAACAAAGGGTCAAAAGGGTCGACAAAAAACTGCCATGCAAATGCACACAACAACCTCCAATCCCGCTCGTATGTAGGAGTAGAGAATACGTACGGATAGAATTTCATTGCAAATATACATAATTGCAGTGAATAAACAACATAACTATAAGAGAGTGCTTTCTGCAAATATTAACATTTCAATCCGTTTTTGAATTGTGTAAACATTTAATGAAAGCCCTTTTGTTATACATGCTTCACCTTTCCTGTTCTTGTGAAAAACACAAATCCATCAAGACATCCTCAGAGAAAACCACATTTGTGTTTGCTTTGTTTTTGTCATTTAAACCCCATAATTCGGTTGTAAAATAAATGTCAGTGTCAGAAGCCCGCCCACACGAATCATAATCATCAATTCTAAGAAAAACTAATTCTCAATGACATATTGTGCGATTTATCAGATTAACCACTTTGTGCGTCTGTCACAAATGGAAACAGGGACTCGCTGAGGGGCGGAACGGGGGCTTCCTATCAGCGGCCCCCGTTAGCGCTCTGGTCGAGCTCTGAAGCAATGATCCATGTCACAAATGATTCATGGGAGCGAGACATGTTTTATATCAGTGCGACAAAGACTTTTATAAATGTCACGCTATTCTGAGATGTAGGCGGGATGCAGGATGTAGGGTTCATCTGTGCTGTAATCCTAAATGCTACGTTCCAGGAAGCGTTAACCTGTGTTGCTGTCAAACAGCAGGTCGAATAAGCAACAGCAACATGCTCAATTAGTTTGAATTAAATACAGAAGCAATCCTTTTTAGGATGTTGCACTCCACTTCACACTCTCGGTTCTAAACGTGAGGAGTTTTCACAGGAAAAGGTGGCGGCCTGTGTTCAGCGTGAGTCAAGATGTGTGGAGCTCTCCTGGTGGAAGCATCGCGTGTGACCGGCAAACACTTATCCTGACAAATAGTTAGCAAAGGGGCGACCGTGCACCCTCGCAACACTCAGATTGATTGATTGATTACAGCCAAACTACGTGCAATATAACAAATATAACGATATGACCCGAAGCTGAGAAAACACCAGTAAAAAAAAAAATCTGAGCTCGCTATGGATTCAAAAGCCACAAAAACCTCTTTTGTCAGTCTGCATCATGAATATTTCATGACAAAAATACTTTGTTTTCAGGACCTGGAGAGCCACAACTAACCTGATTCTGGAAAACACAAACTATGGTGTACAGCTAAACATAAGTAGGTGCTATTTTTATAGCAATTAAATTTATTCATTAAAAAGAAAGATTATTTCCGTTTTTATGTTTACCAGAAAATGGGCTCACATCCCTGTGAAATTTCCTCCGGCAAATCCACTGAATCCTCAAAAGTTGGTGTGCCTTCCTCTGACAGCACAAAAGAGAAGCTCCACTTTTTCCCTTTTGAGGATTTCCTGGCTCCGATGTTCGCAAATCTAGGCTAAGATTACAAAAATAATGGACACATTTCTTTTTACTCCCATAGGTTCTGCGATACATGTATCAGGGCATCTATTTAGCTTTAAATGTGCTCCATCTGATTAATCTTTATGCAGTAGTTTCAAACGTTACCCTGAAACATTTAAGTCATACCTGCTTTTTTTTTTTTTATAACTGAACGTTATGCACTGCAGCCAGGGTCACATTTTGGAACAAAGAACACTTCATCTCAATCCATTAATCGTTATGCATTTCAAAATGTCAGCCTGTATGTGCAGTAAAGGACCCGAACGTGATTGAATTGTTGCGCTCCACGTCCTCCCTCCTACCTGCACTCCGAGATCAGAACCGCTAAAGAAAACGCGTTCTGTGTTTCCAGAGTATCCGTCCAGCTCCCCCAGTTCACTGGCAACGTAGTGGAATGTTCTCTTGACTCTGCTGTTGTTTGTGTTAACACCTGCATTTGTGTTTCTGCCAAGTTATTCAATATGAATTGCTCCAATTATTTATAATTAGGGTGTAATTTGTGTCAGAGGTCACAGTGACACCTGTAATGACAAAGCATATTTTACAACAAAGCTCGGCAACGAGGTTGAGCAATATGATGCCAGCGTGGTTTGGTTTTTGGAGGTCACCTTGATGTAGTTTATCCAAACACAGAAGAGATTAATATACAATTGTAGGAAACCAGCCCAGCTGCTAACACAATTACTAGTGCTTCCCGATTGAAATTGAAATCTAATTTTATGGATTACTAATGCCGTTTAACAATTACAACCGGTGATTGTGTTGAGTTTCACAGATTGAACAAGACTGCACACAAAGGTGCTTTAATATACACTAGCATAGCAACGGCAATGCTAACGTCTAGGAGCTACTTATTTCTCAGTCTTAGTTTAGCACCCAAGCAGATTCTAGTCCGGAGTTGTTGAGAGCCTAAATGGTGGACCGGCTGACCCACACCAGCATTGCCATCAGTAAAGCAATAAATCACTGGTTAATAATTGAGGGGCCTCGGAGCTCGACGTGGTGTCACCTACCTGGATAGACAATACACAGGCCGCTGCATACCACGCTCAGCTTTTGCTCAGCAAGTCAGGACTACAGAGGGGAGAGGGAACTCCCTTAGAAACACAATGTTGCTTTATTCCCTCTACGGGACACATTTAGTTTTGATATAACTCAAGGCGTCACACACGGAGCAACAGCCTGGCTCTAAAACAAAGCGGTCTGTATTGATGCATAAAAATGATTCAATTCCAGTAAAACCACTGCAGAAATCAAATCTGCAACAAGGGTAAATGCAAATGTCACTGTGATGATTCTGTATTAAACACTCATTTACTTTGATAATGTGGTATCACAGGATGGAAGGGTTTGACTTAAGTGTTCGGCTCTGTAAGCAGTGCGGTCTAACCCACGCCAACTCACACCATTTAAATAATTCAGTGACCTGGGCCACTGAAACAAAGCTAAAATATTAATGAAGTGACACAGGTTTCTGAATTCAAGCAATTAGTTTGAGTCCTCTCATCTCTACAGAGTCGTTCACGTAGCTGGAGGTTTGAATCTGAGCACTCCAAGTATTGAGAGAAAAGGCGGGACTGATGTCTTGGAGAGGGCTGAGGCGTTCCTTTGTTTTTGTTACGCTAATTATTAGTTAAAACCAAACACTTTGTTATAGTTGGTGCTGCACAACATGGAATATCATTTTTTTGCTTTTACAACTTAAAGATGGCGCATGCTTCTGCGTCTTTACGCACCGTTGTGTCGACACACTCGTTTCAATTCATGGTTCTAAAAGTCTTGCGTGTGTTGCAGAGCAATTCACCTCCAGAACAGGCAGAGTAACGTGTTTTTGATGAAGACGACCTAGAGAGTCACGTCTATTTATTTATTTGTTTATTTATTTATCAGAGACTTTATTGACCCGTGCATCGCCACTGCTGCTTTTCATCCCGTATTTTCCTCCACACCTTTGTCCCCTCGACCGGCAAACCGACGTTTGTGGAGATCTCCCTCCATGAATCAGAGGCCATCCGCGCGTCCTTATAGTCCGGCAATGACGGCTTGTATAAGCGGTCATATTTACGCATTTCTTCCGACAAAAGCTCTTTAATCTGATTCATTCTCTCGCAAAAAAATCTTTGTTTTAATAATGGCGGTATTGTGCCATGAAACCGGAAATGTGAGACTCTGTAAAGGACGTAGTTAGCAGACCAATCACAGCCTTGGGGGCTGCAGGAGGCTTGCGTAGCTTTTGACGCAAGTCTAGAAAAATGGGTTGACGCACGCAAGGACGGGTGGAAAGGCACGCAAGGGACACGCAAGGGGCTCCTGCGTGCCCTTACGTCTCTCTGAAAACGCATAAAGCATAAACTAGGCTTTACACTAAAAAAGCCAAGAGGAACCTCTTCCAAATTCCACTTGTTGACTTTTTAAGCATAGTTGTGATAGCTTATTGTGATACCAGCTCTGTGGATGTCTCGGCACCAGAAATGGTGGAACGAGCTCTCTGATGACACCAGGACCGCAGAGAGCCTTCACATCTTCAGACTAAAGACACACCTCTTCAGACTCTACCTCCACTAAAAACATTAAACAAATTGTATCACTTAAAATTGTACTTGTAATGGCTCTTAGCTATAGCAGGTTGTAGATTGGCTTATTTGATGAAATTGCACTTTTTTGTTTCTTGTTATTTTGAGTTTGTGTCCTTATGGTTGAATGCACTTATTGTACAGTAAGTCGCTTTTTTTAGTTGTATAAAAGCGTCAGCTAAATGACATGTAATGTGAAATGCTCGTTGACAGATCGCTGTCCAGGTAGAACATGGCAACAGCTTCACCCAAAGGCTGCGTTCTTTTTTCATTTAGCCATGCCTCTCGTCTACAAAGGTTGACTAGTTGTCATCAGGTGGCAGGAAAAAACTAAAAGCGTTATTTTACCCCGAGCGCACTGTAAGAAGCATCATTTCTTAATTTACAAACCGGTCAGGTCGAGGTCACCTTTAGATACCAGCAAGCCACACCTCCTCAAAGACACTAAAAGTAGACTTTTTATAAAAGGTGATTAAAAGTGAATCCAGGATTTCCCCGGTAACGATTACCTCTGAACATCAGTTTGTTTTTGGTAAGCCGCCTTTTGCTGAGTCCTAGAAAAACCATTGCTCAGGGCATTCCAGTCATCGTACACGTGCTGAGCCCCCTCCCGCTGAGCGGATCGGGGGGACGTTTTGACTTTTTGCCAGCATCACTCAGTGATAGGCACGACCGGCTCACCTCATAGATGTCTCTTTTCTTTGGAGGATAGGAAAACACAGGCTGTGCTTTAGTGGATGCCCCTCACAGACCAAAGAATGGCGACCTTCGACCGCAACTAGAATAGAATACTACAAAACTATTTTGCACAAGATCTTTGCTGAGTTGCTGACATGTTGAGCAATTTAAAATAAAAAAAGAGCAGCGGGGCTTTTCGGCGTGGCTGCCGTATAAAAGCTACCGATAACAGATGAAAGCAAAAGTTAAGCTTTAAAAAGAACATTGCAAAAGTCCAAGACAAACAACATTTTAGCAAAGAAAGCCAACATGCGCTGCGGCATAACTAGAGCCCACTTTCATCTGCATTCATCCATTCAGAACCTCCACAGCGGTGAAGTGTCAAAAATATAACAAATTGCCAGAAGTGAATAAGAGTCCCTGCAAGAAGTTTTTGTAACCAATTTGCCAGCAAATTTGTCCAGTTTTCAAAAGGCCTTTATTCAAAACAATTAGAGTAGCGCAAACTGGTGGCGAGGAGACGGAGAGTTCCGTGATCAAAAATTATAGAGCATGTTCCTTTATGCTTTTTAGAATTTATTTTATTTAAAAGGGAGCAGGAAAAACAGAGCCCTTCAAAGCTCAGCGATACGTTTTGTGAAAAAGTGACACTAATAGTGGCCTTGTGTGGAAACGTCTGTCAACGGAGCACTCTCCGCAGAGAAATACATTCTTTGACAAAATGAACATGTCTCGTGCTTTCTGAATGCAGCCCAAACCATCTATTTTTTTAATTCTCACCACTGAAAGGGCACCAATTTGTAGAGGTGGGAAAGAATTTTCAATTAAAAATCAAATCAAGAATCCGTCTGGGTGATATCGCCCGTACCTCTGAAATCACTAAACACAGGATGGACACGCCATGGTGGCATGTGATACGAACTGTGGGAGCGGAGTACCTTCACATATACATGATTTGAAGTTATTGAAATATATTTGATTTAATTTGGTGCAGTTATATTTAGAGAAAAACCTGGGTGTGCCTTAACTTTTCTACGCTCCAAAAATCATATTTGGAAAATTTGTGAAAATAATCTTGAACAAAACGTGTAATTATCATTAGCTTACACTCAAAATTTCACATCTGTTTCTCCACATGACATAGCTGATGCCTCATTATCAATAATCAGCATGGATACGTGTACGGAGTTGCTGCAGCGACTGCAGTCCCGGTAACCTGATGAATGAGCTGAGATTCACAAAAGCCGGTGTCCTTGGTGGGCGCAGCTCGTGTTAGTCCTACGCCGGGCTGATTGATAGTGGCGGATGCTAATTCCATGGCAAATGATGCTATTATTCAGGGGCTCAAATTGAATTACTTCATCCATTGGATCTGCTTAACATTTTCCCCATGGAGAGTTTAGCAACCAGTGTAATCTCCCCTACTTACTTACAAGTCCCGTTTGTCATGCCTCGTCTCGACGAGATGCTGGATGCTGCTGGATGTTTTCATGTTAGCGTTGTTTCAGCCGAAGCTCTCTCTGCATGAATCATTATTCACTGACACACTCAAACATGGAACATCGCGTCACAGGTTACCCAAGGATGTTTAGTCCTTTGTTATCATTATGCTGCTTCATTTCCACTGCAGTAAAACATCATCTTTAACGTTGTCTATTATACATGCAACTGCCTTTGAAACACAAATATATACTTTATATTTGTTAATGTTGTTTATGCTTCATCGTGTTATGTTAAGTGAACAAAAGGGCAAATTCTATTTTTCAAAAAAAAAAAAATGTTAGGTCGAAAAATATTTAGTTTTATGTCTCTGCGGAATACCATCCAAATACCTGAAGGTTTCTCGTCAATTTAAACTGCAACGCATTCTCTTTAGGTCTCACAGTGTAATTTCCCAAACAGGTGTTCAGTTATTTTTAAATAACTCAGTCGACAAAGCGTGTTTTGTGGCACTTATTAGAGCGGAGCATCTGGTACCAGCGTGCCTCGACACAATGAGGACACTTTTCTCTTTGTGGCAATACATAGCTGATCAATCCACATATGGAAACATAATACCTTGTTCAGTGTAAATAGGAAATATAACGCTGTTGCATCCAATGCGCCTATACTGTCAGATCTTTCTCACACCTGGGCACGCCACCAGGTAAATATGCAACCTTATTGTGTGACATCATTTAAATTATACTATTCCCGTCCAGACATTGGGTGACTTAAACATGATGCAATTTTACATGTTGGTTGCAGATGTGAATGTACGCAACAGTCTACATGGAGTCACAGATGCCCACAAGCAAAGGAGTAGAACGTCCCGACACAACAGGGTTTTTTGCAGTGTTTTAATTAATCATGAGAGACAAGGAGGGGACACTTCTGGTTATGCTGCAGCTCGCGTTGGCTTGCTTTGCTCAAGTGTTGTTTGTCTTGCAGTTTTGCAGCATTCTTTTCTAAGGCTTTACTTCTGCTTTTATCTATTATTTGTAGCTTTTATATGGCAGCTGCACAAAAAAGCCAGGTTGTCTTTTAGACGTGATCCAAGAGGTATAAAGTGGCAGATTGGACTGGGGAGAGGCTTTCATAACTGCGCCAGCTAAAATGTTTTTCTGAAGGCAAATAATGCAGAAATTTGAGAAGTGTTTTGCTTCCTATCAAAGATGAAATGGCCAGGCAGCTTCACAGCTTTCCCTAACAGGAACGCGGACTCTCTGCACGCGGTTTAACAGTGTCACTAGTTCAGGTACGTCAACACATTCATCTTGTGGAAGCCACATATTTATAACAAGGATGAAAAGAGCAGCCCTGCAGAGATGAGGAGGCATGTTCAGGACAGTTTCCGACCGCCTGATGGATGATACAGAAAACACCAGTTAAGGACCATTACGCCGTGAAGCCAATTTTCCACAAGAGCTTTGACATTGATGTCACTACGTGAACTCCAATGCAACCCAGGGGCCCTGAGATAGAGAGGTACATCTTCAAATACCACAGTTGGTGAAGTCCCTGCGCGGCCTCTGGCAGCTGATGCGCTCCACTCGTGCAAATGAGCTAAATTGTCGAGGAGGAATTGCTGGGCAACGTTTGCATTAACAGACTTTACTCCATTAGGCCCAGAATAGGTTCAAATGGATTCACAGACCGGAAAATGTATTCATTCTGTGACCAAGAGAGGATGAGCTTCTCTTATTCTGTGGTGGGACGTGAAGGGGAAAAAATGCTCCTGAGAAAGAATTCCGTAAGTAGAAGCAGTAGAATGACTGAGTAGCTCGAGTGTCAGAGCAGGTCGTCCTTTAGTAACCAGATTAGCAGTCCGAACTCCGCCTGTGCGTGTCAAGAGTGCCGGGGCGAGACGCTGAACCACAACTAACTTGTTAATCTGTTGGAATGCCTAAACCTGCTAGTTCTGTATGGATCACCGAGTGCCATTCTTTTTATTGGCCTGTGCCTCGCTCCACCAGTCTAACAAGTCAGCGATGCCTCTTTCTCGCGCTCTACTCCTCTACTCTCAGTTTGTGGCGTTCTTTCAATAGCCGATGCAAATTTTACAGAGCAGGGCAGCTGATATCATCTTGTTGTTGTTTTTGCATGTCGATGTGTCTGCAGACCTTTTCTTTTTTTAATCAGCCACGTTTGCGCAAGAATCAGTCAATGTGTATTATTTAAAAATGGAAATAATTGGTCCAATTTATTGGTCAATCTGTGAAAAAAGGGCTGTCAATTGTTTTTAAAATTAAGTAATTAATCGCACATTTTGAAATTCATTCATCTCGATTAATGGCGATTATTGAATGTTGTTGGTGTTGTTGCTGTTTATTATCACTTTAGAAAGCACGTACTTTAATTGTTAATGTTATTTGACAAAACTACACACATTTGATTATCTATCGTGCACTTTGCTCTCAACTCTCAATCATTTAACGGCTGTGTTTGAAGCGACAACAATCTCCCCACATTTAGCCAGTAATTCCTCTGCACAGTTCTCTGCTGTGTGTCACACCACTGTTTGTTTTACTTCCAATGCAAAAAGCTCTCTCCATCTTGATGTAACTGACTGCAGTTTTGTTTCCACGGTCAACTTCCGGTTTACTTCATGCCTCGGATCTAAATTGAAATATTTGCATTAATCCCAGCCACATAAAAAGCATAGATTAACGTATTTATTTTGACAACCCATATATATATATAGTATATTATATAATATATATATATATTATATTATATATAATGATATATCATATACTTTCTACAAGATGTTTAATTTGTATAGATAATTTAGATCATGACTCTTCCAAATTCCACTTGTTGACTTTTTAAGCATGGCTGTGAAAGCTTAGTCACCACAAATATAGACGGAAGAGCCTCTATTGTTGCCGCAGTCTGCAAAAAATACCAGCTCTGTGGATGTCTCGGCACCAGAAATGGTGGAACGAGCTCTCTGATGACACCAGGACCGCAAAGAGCCTTCACATCTTCAGACTAAAGACACACCTCTTCAGACTCTACCTCCACTAAAAGACTCACAAATTGTCGCACTTAAATTATACCTGTAACGCCACTTATGTATAGCAAATTGTAAATTGGCTTATTTGAGGAAATTGCATTTTCTTGTTCATTGTTCTTCTGAGTTTGTATCCCTATGGTTGAATGCACTTATTGTAAGTCACTTTGAATAAAAGAGTCAGCTAAATGACATGTAATGTAATGTATAGGGTCCAGCTCAATGACGTTTGCTCGCTCTTGCACTTCACAGAATGACCCACGTCTCAAACAAGTTTCTATGTGTCAAATGTACAAACATGCCTCACTTCAAATCAGCAAGAAATTGGACGTTTTGATGTTTGACAGCTGGTACTTTGATTCTCAGCTTGTGTCGACTAATTAGCAAGTCAGTTAGTAGTTAAAGTTCATGCAGCAAGTACCTGGAATACCAGTGATCTACACCACCCGCCTGCAAAATGACATTACATGAGCAGAGTTGGTTTGCAGAGAAAGAAAGTGCCTGACAAGCTTCTGAAGATGATATCTGAACATATTGAGATGTTCTAATTTACTCTTGCCTTCATTTTTGCTAAACAGATATTTAGCAATAATGGAGAATATTTTTTTCGGTGCCCAATTCTGTGCCTTTGCATAGCTGTCCAAAAACTATATTCTCAATTGCATCACAACATTGGCATAAATGCTATTGTACAATCTAAAGTAAAAAACGTTCCCCTTCCATTTCCTCCGGTGCTGTCTAAATGGATTTCTAATGTGAATTTCAGAGGATCCCAGGGAGGCTGTGCTGGTCGCGCTTGAGTCACAGTGAACAGATGGCATCGAAGGCACAAATAAAAGGGGGGAGAAATCAAAGAGTTTATTGATCCAGTAGCTTAATTAAACAAGACTGAGCGCGTCAGTGGTTGGACTGCATAGTGACTGAACTTCACAGCATCTGGTGTGAACCCTACCAGAAAGCGAGAACATGACGAGCCAGGACATAATTTAGCCTTTGTAGAAAGCCGAACAAGCACACGCACAAATACGCACACGTCATCATCACATATACACACGGTTCAAGTCTCAACAGAGCTATAGGATCTGGAAATAGATGAAGACTAGGAGCACGACAACGATAGCTGTGCAAGCTCCCCAAGGATTGTGGGATATGTCTTTGCAAAATAGGCTCCGATAGGGAGTTTCTGCAGTCTTCACCCCTTGGCTGCTCAGGCGTTTGCTCTTGTCGTGCATGTGGATGTTGCTTTACAACAAGTCAGACCTGTCAAACATACTTTTGCTCTCAAAAGGGAGCTGTTATTTTCGAGTCTGGGCAGAAAACTACTAATATGTAACTGGGATTTGGTCTTTTGAAAAGAACACACACACACACACATCAGCGCACACCTGAGCGCGGCAACATTGAGCCAGGGCTCCATTCCGGGGGGGCCTGTCGGCGGGAGACTGATGGAGGCTGGCAGACAGGCGTTTAGGGAGGAGTCCGTCTGTTCCACGGTGGTGTGGAGCCAGCCTCCATCCATCTCCATTATACACATCCACATGCCACTGGGCAGGGAAGAACTCCTCCGAGAGTGACCAGGGGGGGGTTGGGACGAGTGCAGAGGGGGAGGGAGAATCTGTCAGACTCCTGTTATGCTGTTGTTGCCAGCTCCTCAGCCTCTGCTCTCTTTCCCCCCTCTGTGAATATATTTTTATTGATTCACATTGGATCTAGTTTACGACAATACACATTTTAACTGTCGGTGCGGAGGTTGTTAAACACTGACCAAGGCTAGTTTGCAGTGTTCTTCACCACTTAACCACTTTAATGTTCATTCAGTAAATTACAGCCATTTAGTAAAAAAAGGAAGTTGTCCTTATACATCTTATAACTTGCACTCTTTCACGGTGCATTTTGATTCAGTCGCCTGGCCCCACTCTCTCATGTCACGTTCATCCAAAAAACAAAAGATGATGACAACCAAAAAAGGAATTCAAAGGTCAAACTCAAGGCTTTAAAACCATAGTCCAAACCTAGTCGATGCTGTCATAGGGTACGTGAGGTTCAACAGAGCCTGGAGGCAAAGATTTTGCATTGTAGTCCAGTTACTCGTGTTTCTTAAAACATCAGCCCCAGTTTAAAGCTCAGGAAAATGTATTTCAGAGGTAAAAATAACTTTTTAATGATAAGCAGTTATTGTATTTTATATTTACTTCCCAGGAGACTGAAATGTACGTGTCACACAGCACAGTGGCATAATACAAAAAAATGTAATTCTGTCATAACACTACTGCCACGGAAATAAAGAAAACCCATTGTGATTTCATAATGTTTTATTGTAACAAGGAGCACTCCCTGCATTAAGGTATTCTAGACGCGTTTGCGCTACATGTATTACTGTAGAAAGTTTGAGGAACAGAGACATAGAAAGGGGCTGCCTGAGAGAAGGATGACCTGACAAAACCCAAAGTGGCCTCAGCGACATGGATCACCGACACAATAGTGAGCAGAAAAAAAAACCTTTCAATCTCTCTGCAACAGGCACCTTCAAAAAAAAGAAGAAAAATAAATCATGCTTCTCCCTCGACTCTGAGGTTTTACACACGAGCTGTAAACAGCCAGATGATTTGGAAGATATGAATAAGATCGGACATAAATGGCTGGCCAGAAATATGGTTGCCATGGGAACAGCAGCGTGAAGACTGCTCTGAATTATCAACCAAATTGATCACGTTGAAGTGAATAAGATTGAGTATGGGAAAGCTTGATTGTCCTGATACTGATCACAGAACTACTGCTTAAGCTGTCACAAATATGTATTTAAAAATCTTTTTACGTGTTTATCAAACATGTTCACTATCATATTTAATAATATTTCAATTTGTTGGTATATTCTGTAAATCCTGGTAGAGGAATCCATGCTCTGCTGCTCTTCTTGACATTTCTCCCGTTTAAGTTTTTTTCTGGTGGGGGTCAAAAAGGACGACGGGTGTCGTAAACTGTACAGATCATAAGACACCCCCTGGTAAAAATGTGGGATGTTGGATCAATCCGAAAATGCGGTTCTCTCCTTCAGTTTACTGGTGTTCACTAGCTACTGTTGCTACACCTAAAAACAAAACGTGTAGAGAATAACGAGACCTTCGTTCTGACTCCTCGTTTTCAGCAAACGTCAGCAGTCGCCGTCTGAAGCGACTGAAGCTAAAACTTTCGTCCCCAGCTGGGTTTTAAAAAGCAAGAGAGAGTTCTTATTACTTAATATGCACCAATTAGCTACATGATGAATGATAAAAGACTGACAACAAAGCTCCCAGGTCTAACAGGAGCCAGCCTGTAAACATGTAGCACTAAGACTGTTGGGGTAATGCTAGTTAGTTCTGTTGTTATGAAGCATGATGAAAAACTGTACAATCAGACTGTTACTATGTACTACAATCCCCTGGTGTACTTGTTTCTCTTTCAACGTGACAACAGAAAAGGCTTTAACGATGGGAACTAACTGATGTCTTTGGCAAAAATAGCTCCATCTCAGGTAACGTCGGTGGCAGTGTAAACGTCCCTGAATCCAATGAAGAGCAGGACAGAGATGCTAACATTAGCCTCAATTTTAACAGCCGCTAGGAGTGGATATCGTGGATGGGGTATTTTAATATACATCTTAACTGCACCAAATAATGCCATTAGTTCCTTGGCCTTGGGTTATTATTACAAGACATGCAGTCACTCTTTATAAATACACAGAATGAATGGTTTGTCAAGCTCTCTCCTTTCCTCCCTTTTTGCAGTATTTGAGGTATATTTCCCACTGGACACAGGTGAAGAGGGTCGGATGTTAAACGTGGAGAAACGCCAGCTGTTGTGTAATCACTGTTTTAGCCTCCCTCTCGGTCATTAATCAAAGTCAACATACTCACACGCGGGAGACGTGATCCTCCAGCCTCGCCCAGCCCACAGGAGCCGACTCCAGGGGAGGTCTGATACAGCCGGCTAATCAGGGAAACAGTGAGAAAGCTGGGGACCTGGATGAAGAGTATTTATTTGAAGAAGCGGGGACTTCAGTCAGTGAGTGTTAATTTAAATGTGTCTGAAGCGCAGACTGTTGCCAGAGGCGGGACTTACACCTGTCGTTTATAATCTGCAGAGTGCAGCCCACGTCACGTCATGGTGAGTTGCCGTTTTGTTGCCGAACTGGCTTGATCTTTGAGTTTTATCTTTTATTGTGCCGAAAGGCATCTATGGCTACTTTCAAGTACTTTTGAATTGTTTATATTATTATTCATTTACTTACTGTGCCGTTTTGAATAGACTGTACTCACATGCTGTGGCTTTTCTTAGGTCTGTCTGTCCATTAGACCTTTGTTGTGTTCTAAAAGTCTAAAATTCAATGACCTGTGATACAAAGATCTTCAAGCATTGTGAATGTATTATGAATACATAGCCATTACTGTCAGAGCAGCAGCAAATTGAAGCCAGAGAGATCCAAACAGTCCAAAATGAATGTGGATTTTGTATAATTGAAGCAACACATTGGTGCCTTTATATGTGTATCAGGATTTCCAGCTCTAGATTATCAGCACGGTATTAAGAGGCTCACGATGTTCGAGGCAGCATTTGTAATATTATATTAAAGACTTAGTTCTTGTTCGTGTTTGTTGAGTTTTGGAAGGTCTACAGAGAAGAGAGAAAGGATTTTAAGGATTGCTCAGCGTCATCCGAAATACTCTACATTCGTTTCCATCTTTACACTACAGGTACTCCAGCGGCCCATTTCCTCCTGAGTCCTCTCTGATTCATATCAGAATTCTTCATCGTGGCCGGAAACTTCAAAACCACTTTCAATCTAGAAGTTCAAGATATGAGATCAAGAACTTGCGACCCCACAAACACTTACGATTTATGGCGCTCTATTTAATTTGGTTTTGCGGCCGTGTTATCATTCATGATTTATTTTCATGAGGCAAGGCGCCGCTGTTGTGCAATTAATTTGCCTGCAATAAACCGTACAAGACGAAGCTGCAGATTCATAAAATACCAGACGCATCTTCTTTAGTAGTAACGGGCAGCAGTTGTTGCCCTTCTACAACCGCCACATACCTGCTTCCAATGGTTGTAAAGTATGAAGTGCATTAGTGAGATAACACCTCCTGTATTATACTGCTGCTCCTCCGTAGCAACCCGCTGTTGATTGTTAGTCACACGTATCAACTCAAGGGGGGCATCCATTCAAAGCCGAGCATTCGGCCATTAGAGAAGAAACAACATATTAGCCTTGCTGTGTGTGTGTGTGATGGCTCCTTCTTCCAACTTGGCAGTGTGAAATTTAGACTAAAGTGATTTGGAACAGACTGAAAGTTCAACCTTAGGACAGCGGCAGAGTTGTTTTTATTTTATTTTATTGCATCTGGGCTTATTGAGAGTGTTCATTGTCCCCTGTAGCTCCCGCTGCAATCACAGCCGTGTATCCACTTCAAAACCATGTAGTATAGAGGAGTACAATTTCAGAGCAGCTTTTATCTGGATGGTTTCAATGTATTCAATGACGTCTCTTCTTGGGTTCAAATAAGTACAGTGATAAAGGGTTTGGTATATTGTGATTTAAGTAGCGAAATATGTCAGTTTCTGTCTGAAACAACAAAACATCCTAGTCATGTTTGAGAAGATTATGGTTTTGGAAATAACCTCAGTACTTAAGTTGGGTAACAAATAAATGACCGTTTCCTTCTCTTTTCACACAGGAAGGCACACCCGGGAAAGACTGTTGTTTTTTGTTTGACCTGGCAACCTTGTGTTGGATTTTTGAAGCTTTATACTTCCTGGTTATTGCAACGCTTTACAATTAAATACGAAGTGCTGTATATAAAGACTCATACTTTTTCTATGTAATCTGCTTGGGAGCAATACATCCAGCGCCGTTATGTAAGCGCTGGACGTCATGCAAATAACTTGACACCACGTAGCGATGATGAATTCATTTCCATCTTGCAAATGAGTGATGGAAACAAAACAGACCAAAACACATGAACTGCGCTTTAAAATTTGAGATATACAAGTTAAGCTCCAGCGTCCCTAAACCCTATCAGTGTCCTCTGTGCCCATCTGTGGCATACTACTTTACTTCCGCCATCAACAAACAGAAAAATAAATAAATAAATACTGCACGGCAGAGGGGAGGGAGTTGTGGCGAGATAAGTTTGTTTGCTCCTATCTGCCTCTCGGGAGCCCAAGGGGAGTCGACTACAGTCCGTTCAGCTATCAGAGCAGTGAAGGGCATTTCGGACATCAGAACAGCTTATTTGTGTGTGTTCACAAACAGAGTGTCAGTCAGTCCTTCTGACCAGACAGCACAACAATGAGTCAAGTACAGGAGGAAGCATTTAGTACTACTCTACTCTGGTAGGCATACTTTGATACCTTGACAAAGCCAGGTTAGCGGATTCCTCCCGTCGCCAGTATTTAAAAGGGAAGATAATAATGGAAATAATCATTAGGGGAGGTAACAGTTTCTTTTGATATTTTTATGTTTAAAAAGTTTGAAAATGTCTTTCAACTTACACAAGATAATCAAATATGGCTTCTGGTTTGAAGGGTAGTTATTTTCATAGACCACAAAAATGGGATTTATGCTTTTTTTCAGATGAATCCATTTCGGGGTAAAATTCTCCGACGTGTTTTTCTGCACACTAGTGTGACTGCGGCTATCGCAAAGTGTGCTATTGAGTTTAGCTTCATCCACTGTGGTCCTGCTACAATGTGAAACCTCTGCATTAAACCCACCACTGAAAAGGCACTCTTTAGAATTTCAATGGCTCAGGCGCGCAAAGCATCTGCAGAAATGGGCTCCTTTGTGGCTGAACCTTCTGCTTTTGTAGCCAGAGGGGACTTTTGTGAAGCGACGGTGGAGTGGATGGTCCGGGTCATCTGCTGTTATTTTATTTTTATGTGGAATTGCAACATCAATGAGGGCAGGTAGGTTGGGAGTGGAGGCTCACTAAATGTGTTTCAGCTTTTATGATATTCAGGAGTGGGCTTTTTTTCTTTATCCCATGGGGACCATGCATGACTCTACATTGTGATAGTTGTTGTGACATGCATGTTAAAGCACAGCTAAAAATATTTTGCTGCTCCACAATGTGCATTCTGTTGATGAGGTCATTGTCCATTCACTGGATGAATAATTTAGAAAGAACACCCGCTGGCCCCTGAGTGAGTTACAGCAGCGTTTCTACCACTTAAGATCTCACTTCGTCTTTTTTGAAAATCCCCTCGAGACTGATTGATCTGATTTTCTGATTAGAATACAACTCACTCAAAATTATTCAAGTACTCCGGCATGCTGACAAACTCCCATCGGGAAAGGCTCGGAACGGGACACTGGATAACATTTGTTTTGTTGCAGCATCCTCGGTCTCACAGGTAAAGAACGTCCGAGTAGATCAAGAGTGGAGCCGACCTCTTTTGGCAACGTCTATTATTCCGGTTTCATCAGGTTGAAATCCAGTTCTTTGGATCAAAACAAACTTTGAAGTATGGTCTTTTGATGTAAAAGACAAAAAATGTGGATGACCAAAGGTTAACCACAAACCAGTAGTTAAGAAGAAAATGTAATACTCCAGGGACAAATGTCTGTCTTCGCAGCATCTTCTCTCATGAAAACATGTCAAAGAGCTTACTAGAGCTACTTAATAAAAAATGTAACTTGACTTAATGAAAGTTCTTGAGAATTGTTTATCAGGAAATATACTAAAATCAAAGCACAAATTACTTTTTAATAAAAAAAATACAAAGCAAATTTTGATTCACTCTTGATTTGTTATTAGCTCTACTTCACTGTCTTTGACTGGGGAAAAAAGTGATTTCATTTAAATGAACACAGATTGTCTGTAGATATTTTTTTACTGCTATGACAATCTGAAGCACAATATGACTGGAAATGCCCATAAAACACCTTGATTTCTCCCTTCTCAATCTCTTTATGTCTAGCGGCTCATCTGATGGAGGAAAAAGAAAAAGCACTTGCATTTTCAGACACTGCGCCAAAATAAAGAAAGTTAAAAAAGGGAGATTTCATGTACCTCCATCCAGGATCTCAGGGTAGCTACGTTCTTCACACAGAGTCACAGAGGCCACAAATCTGAATAAAATGTGCGTTGTGAAATCAGTTAATAGGGATTTTTCTAAACCTCATGGGTCCATGTAATAAAAGTTATACATCACTGATAAACACAATTAATTGCCCTCTCTCTTTCCCGAAGTGAATTGCTTACAGCTTAGTTCCTTGTTTGTTTTTTAATTATTTATTCATATGGAAAATTGTCATTATTGACGCTCACTCTCTCGTTTCGACTCAAGCTCTGTCGTTCAGCTCAATCCAGAGGTTCAAGGTCAGCAGCAGTACATATTTTCCATCATGAATAAACCATTTTAGTCCCTCTTTCAGCACCGCTATTAAGCCATCTACTATTTGAATCAGTGCAACTAGAGTAAAGGCCCGTGCGTACAAACACGGGGAAGGTGTAACATTGCAATGTGTTTGAATAAGTAACACAATGTTCAAGGGGAAAAGTTGAGACTTTAAAGTCAAAAAAAATGTTCACCAACAGCTGTAAAATGTCTCTGGTGGTAATGTCCTCCATATCAATTAATTCCTGCACGCTTTGATTTTCTTTCATCAGGTTTCAGATTCATACGGACTACTCAAACTGGAAATATTTTCTACGAGCCGAAGTAGTACAATGTTTGACGTTAACACCAACGTGCAAACACGATATGATTAGCCATGACAGCGACTCTGGTTTTGTTTTCACCTCGTGAGTCTGTTTGTTTCATCATGTGCTGGATGTTTGTCCTGGAGACACCCGCTGCAGAGGGACCTACCACAAAGAAGCCTCGGAGTGTCTGTGGACACATTTTGTCTTGGGGACAGACGGTGTCAGGGAACGTTGCAAGTGTGCGCTGCACATGTTATATGCGGTTTCATCAGCGAGAACCAAGGGGGCCTTTAGGTAATAAAGAGTATTTGCTCTGTAGTTGTCAAAGTGCAGCCATAATTACACAACATGAATCTTTTTGGATTATAATTATCAATCTACGGATAAAGTAGAGTTTTGGCAGGCTTCAGAGTTCTAGGTGAAAGGCTTTTAAACATAATTTACATAATTTTAAACATAGTTCAAGCTAAATGTCTCGACGATTACCACTTTAGCCAATTAACTACCAGCTGTTGAAAAGCGCAGTAATACAACTTTGTAAGAAAGGATTTCTTTTTTTTAAATGTCAGTAAACAAGGAGTGTTTTTAGTGACATTCATTCACATTACAAAACGGCAGAAGGAAAAATAAGAACAACTGAAATAAGGTTGTCAATCCATCTCCATTGGCTCCTTTCTCTCTCCTAGGATCAGTGAGTGGAGACTGAGGAGCTGTACATCTTTTTGGCAAATCTATGCTTTTCAAACCCTTTTTTCATTTATTGGCAGCATGAAACTTGATCTGTATGGTACAAGAGAGGACGTCACAGTACTACTGGTAAAAGCAGCATTTACTATTCCTCTGGGGAGAATTAAGAAGACGTTGGGGGGAAAAAAGTGAAGGTTTAAATTTTGAAAATAATCAAACTCCCTCACGAGTTGAGATACATACATTGAGAAACTGCAAGGACAAAACTCCTGAAGAAATAGCATCATCATCCAGAAGACGGGGCACATGTCTGACAATCCAGCTTATTAGCCGTGTTCTGTATTATCAACTGAGCCCCTCACACCCTATCGGAGCCTTTAGGCTCACAATAGCGCAGACGTCGGCTCTCAGCTGCGTCTACGCACTGAAAGCCCTCCCCACCTGTGTCAGTATTAAGGGAATGGTATAAGCCAGTGCATGAGAAACTGGAACTCCATTAAGGACTTTATCCCAATCTTGTTGTGAGGTTTCAATACTTCCAACTTGCAGTTTGCTCTTCATTTTAGCTACTAAGAGAAGAGTTTGGAGAATTGTCCAGCCTATTCTCTCAATAAATCCTCCACCCACTCCAATAGTGAAAAACTGACAAAACCAAGGCGTAAACAACTTGGCCTGAATGGTTTTGGCCCTGCTACTCTAACGCGTGCATTTGTTTGAGCGGTTTACATAGAAGACACAGAGTGTGGTGGCATATTTAACCAGCAACAATAACAGCAGCTGAGCGAGTGAAACAGAGCGGTCTGACCGTCACATTTTAGATTTGCATCATGGCTTACCTCAGCGCCTCGCTTACACTATCACAGTACTTAAAGATGCCCCCCTCCCGCCCAGCGCACCCCCACTGGTGTCCGTGTCGCAGAGTGATTAATGGTTGTTCATTGTCCCCCACACTCACCTGCGTTCAGCTGCTTGACAGATGGACAGATGTGGCATGGCGGAGCACTCAGGCAGGTAGCGACACCTCGGCATCAGCAGCCACTTCCTACTTGACAGCTACAGGGACAAAGACAGAAGAGAGGATGGATTTGCAATTTTCTAGTGTCTCTGATTTATTTTAATTTTTTTGTTCCACGACCTGGTCAAAATAATGACATTTGGTGGAAACACCACAGAGAAACATGTAACTTAAGTGACAGTTGACCACGTGTATCCATCCTCTGAATCTATGTTTTTACCTTTAAAGCTGTTGGACTGGCCACTGAGCTTCCTGGGAGCTCAGATGGTTTCAGTGTGACTGGGCTCGGGCTGAAACAAAGATTCATAAACCAGATGAGATGACAGTATTGAAAATCAGTGCAGGCCTATCAAGTTAATTATTATCCTAAAGTTGCCCTAAGTTGCTGTTTAAGAAAAGCAGCAACTATATTTTGTATTAATATGCAAATGGTCACGTGTAAATCCTTTTTGACATATTTGTGACCATTTAAAACCGTGCTTGGCCATGTCCCATTTGGGTTTTTAACCAAGCGGAACCAACTTCCAACCCAAAGAGTCTTTACTCACCACAGAAATCTATAACGATGCTTCACACCCACGGAAACAGTCAAGTCTTGGCTACAGAAATTTTAAAATGCTCCAAACACATCTCTAACCGGTATTAAAAGAGTTGGAAAATATCGTATGTAATTAAATGAGTCCAGATATTGTGAACACAGCCACCCAAATGTTTGACAAAACATAGGGGAAAGAAATAACACAAAGAAGGTGGCATAGAGCAGATGTAATTTAGGGCCGTCTGGACTGGTAACATGCGATTCAACAACACTGTGGATCTGTGTTTTGCTGTAGATTAATGAAGAGACATAGTTATTCGGCTTGAACGGTAAGAAGCAAACACTTTAACACTGTTAAATCACCTGAATGCGTTACACAATCATTTTCATTAATAGTTTTACTGGATTGTTCGCCGAGGTAACG
The DNA here is from genome assembly GCF_964276395.1 of Gasterosteus aculeatus. Lineage (NCBI taxonomy): Eukaryota > Metazoa > Chordata > Actinopteri > Perciformes > Gasterosteidae > Gasterosteus > Gasterosteus aculeatus. The sequence continues at coordinate 28,201,921 of NC_135688.1, forward strand.
TCTCCACCAAGCCAGCGTCCTTTTATTCTGGCCATAGCAAACTATTTTCCTGTACACCCTCATACATTCAAATTCAATAAGAGGAAAATACAGAAAAGTAACTTACAAATCTAATATGTTAAAAGGCATGTCTTGAAAATACCAGATTCACCATTAACTCATTCACCGTTGGCCAAAAAACACAAGATGGCGGACGGTGGTGGCAACGGCTGAACAGAAATATAACAATAACGCTAAACAGCCTTTTATGGTAAAACTCCTTGTTAAACACTGACAGCTGTAACACTTTAAACAACATGGAAACGCGTAAACACTCACAAAATATCACTGCTTGACGTTACACAAAATTACCCTCACAGCGTTACTTTTATTTAAAAAGCGTACCGGCTAACGTTAACTAGCGAGTTACTTAAGACAACTAACGCTGCACACTCCGTCATCACATACAGCGAAATAGTTTGTGAATCATCGTCATCTCATAATGGCTCCTGGCTATAGCAGGTTGTAGCTTATTTAATGTAATTGCTATAGCAGGTTGTAGCTTATTTAATGTAATTTCTCTTTCTCGTTTCTTGTTCTTTTGAGTTTGTATCCTTATGGTTGAAATGCACTTATTGTAAGTCGCTTTGGATAAAAGCGTCAGCTAAATGACATGTAATGTAATACTGTAATGTAATTGCCATTGGCGTGACAGCAAGCTAACATATTTGACATTACCTGCGGAGTAATGGAGAGACGTACGACGAGGCGACGTCTTCATCAAGCCAGCGTCGTTTTATTCGCTCGCGCTACTGACGTCTACGTGTGAGCCAAAAGCGCGCGAAAGCGCCATCTAGTGACGTGGTGGAGTACGTCCGTGATGCGTTTAAGTGCACTCGAAAAATGAGAGGTGGACTATCTTAAAAAAATCTCTCACTGTATTCCAGACCTTTGTTGCGCAAGGCCCTGACTTTGGGAGACATCTCCAGGACATCCAGCTCAAGAAAGAACTTCTGGAAAACCTGATACTCAACGTTTGTAGGTAACCCCAGTTCCCAGCGAGCCTTTGCAACACTTCTGCAGTCAGTGCTGTAGTGGTAAAATTAGAGGTGGGTAAACTCTGAATTTTGTGATCATACAGACCTCGACGCGATGCGAAGCAACGCAACACAAAGCGTCGCGACTCTGTAAGGCTGTCCTGGCTATATTGCATTATGTTATCAGTAAAAGTCATATACAATCAATGACAATGAATAAATGTGTTAGTAGTTTGTAGTGTGTAAATTTAAGAAAACAGTAAAGAAAAGTATGTCAACACAACACAACAACACAATTGCAGATTAAGAACTATCTACATATGGAGTCTCCTTTTTACAGTAGTGCCCAGAGGGCCTCCTTGTCCTCCACAGAGCGCGCGACTACTACACCCCCCCCCGTCGGAACTTCTCGACCGGTCCGCGAAATACTGTCTGACATGAAACCGGTCCGTGAGGTAAGAAAGGTTGGGGACCACTGGGCTGATCCACAGCGTGTGTTTACACACCTCCTGGATCCTGATCGGTCGCTGCTGCAGCCGCAAGGCACTGATTGGATGCTCACAGACCGTAATACAGCGCAGATGAAAATGATTCAGACTACGGCGTTTATATGTTCAACAATAGGAAACGAAGTCTTAGCTGTTTAAAAATTACACCAAGTTTATTTCGGATTATTCCAACGGAAGAATACAAGGCGCAGGGAACTTTGAGGTGCGTAAACGCTATTTATAGGTGCGTAAACGCTATTTCCAAAATTCTAGAGGTGCGTAAACGGCGTTTACGTGCGTTTACCCTCCACTACAGCCCTGTCTGCAGTCCTCAAAAACCTCTTTTCCATCATTGGTGACATCCTGTGAAAGAAATGTGAATCACAGGTAAACAGATAACAGGTATTTTCTAAGTTCCTCAATATGTAGCGAGGTTGAAGTTGCCATTTAATAGTCTATACACACAATAATGAAAAAGAATTTAGATGCTCACAGAGTGACTTTGGTTGAAGTGTTTAGGTTACTATGAATTTACTTGTATATAAATGCAAACTAGAAGGTCAGTAAGTTTTTAAAAAGACATATACATTTTTACAAACTCAGGTCAAATTTTAAAGTAAGAGCACGCACCTAATCATCGCATGTAGAGTTCAAATATATAATTAAGATAATTATTACAAGCAATTATCTTTGTAGATATGAACAAATATGCAACATGAGTTACTGTTACTTTATCTCCATTCATCATCTCCATTCTTAAGGTAAGTCGTGTTTAGTGGCAGGTCTTCACTATGCATCCATACCACTGTGCTGCTTTGGAGCTACATGACAGAAGCAGAGAGCGCTGAAGTGAAAGCAAGGGGCAGACGCAGCCATAAATCATTCGTCTACTAATGGCAGCTCCAAATGAGCCGTCTCATCAGACAATCGCCTTGCTTTGCTTTGTGTGTGCTACTCCGGGCTCCACTATAACATCTGTGCACTCTCAAGCAACTGTGCACGAGATATGTGTCATCCTTATATTCATCAGGAATTGTCTACTGAGCCCTAACAGTAGTGTAATTTAGAGCATATCTGGAAAGCAGGGTGTGAAAAACAATCCGGAGCAGAGAATTCTTACACTATTTTCAAAAGACCCCTCCCTGTGTTGGCAAATCTAAAACCCCTACCACATTTGAATTTAAATCTCTTCAAAAAATGCATTGTGTGGTCCAGATAAGATTTTATTCTGCATTGTTATATGTCACAAATCTAAAAGCTAACCGTTTTAATTGGGCTCAAATACATGATTTTGTAAAGTATTGATATTTTGAAGCCCAGTCAATGCGCTTTCAAGTGCATGAGGGTAATCCAGCGGCTGAAAGGACAGCCCCACTTCGGTACCATAGATTAAAAGTCATACTGCATTCAGCAGACGGCGAGACCGCGGCACAATTTGATGTTTAACCCCAGCATGGGTCAGTGTCTCATTTGGACGGCCGTCGAATGTCGGGCTTTTGTTCCCTCTGGCAAGCATATAATGGAGATGATAGGGGTTTGCTGGTGCTGTATGGAGATAGGAAATGAATGGATGAGAATGTAATTACTATACCTGTCTATGCAACAATGGCTAACCAACCTTTGTCGCCCCTTACTCCACTCCAGGAAGCCAGACAGCAACTGCTGTTGGATTGTGGGAGCACAAAAGCCGCCCTCGCTGCGACTCCCAAATCAGTGCACTTGAGAGAAAAAGCAAATGTCAAAGTCCTCTTCAGGACGTAGATGTGTGTATCTGGTTTGAATGCCCCGCGCAAAATTTTGTACACATTTTTCAAAAACTTTGGTTGACATATTGGTATCCTGCAAAACTTTGGGGTCTCTGCTATCATTTTGAAGAAAGGGCTGGATTTGAATCTCAGAGTCAGATCTTTAATGGCTAAAATGAAACACCCTCCATCTGCATCGAAGTAGAGGCTTATTGAAGTTTCACTTCAAGCAATCACGAAGCAGCACATTCAATACGTCCATGCAGTTTGCAGCACCTCCATTTCTGCTTTTCAAAGCGCAAAAATGACATGCTCCCTCTCAAGGCCATAAGCCTCGATAAAATATGCTCACAGCCACTGGGGTTGAAATCACAAAGAATGGATTGATAGCGCCATGAATTGGGCATCGTTTGCAACCGCTACCTGCCACAATTGGTGTATTTTTGAAACGAGGCCCATTGTCATAGAAAAGGGGAACGAGAAGGACGAGCTGCTCACTTGTGTCGCATCCTCCCACGACTTCCGAACAGCTCGCTTGAAGCGCTGCTGCAAGTCCTCTGGGTTATCAAGCATGCAGCACGCTGGCCACTGCAGCCAATTACACAGGAAATACGCTGTTGGTGCGCCATGATGTCACCCTGCGATTAGGCAGCATGAGACATGATGAGAAGGAGGAGTGAAGGAAAGCGGAGAATATGGTGATCGGGATTATGGGCATGATGTAATATCGTGAATAGAATGGGAAGGAATTAAATTACATCCGGGGTTAATCCTCGCTCGCTCTTTTGATATGCTGTCTTTTTTTTTTCCGGTGAAATGTTGTGTTCAAACGTTGCATTGGTGAAGCCGGAGCAAATGCGAGGGCCTGGAAAAAAAAAAAGAAACTCCTCCATGTGGTCAAATTATATCGATTTCATATGTTACGGTATTCATCCTGTTCTATTAATGTATCCAGAAGTGATATAGTGGCAATAAGGGCCATTTCAATAAGCTCTCATCATTCACACTGACTGCAGCTATTCATCATATCATCTTTTTTATTGCTGCTTTGATTGATTTCTTAATGATACCAAACTGGAAGGACAAAGGTATTTTATGTAAAGGCAGTTTTCACAAGCCTGATTTAGCTATGTAGCTATTGAACAGTATTTTAGAAATGGAACGATACAGCAGTCGGTTTTGGAGGATATTTTAACTTCTCTGCTGCCCACAAAGCACGTCACTGGAATCAAAATCATAGCAACAGTTTCGGGATTGGTTAGTTAATTTAAAGCAGCTATAGTTAACATTATTATGATGAAATGAGGGTATCATGAGAAAGAGGTTGTTGAGAGTGCTGAACCTGCAGATGTAAGTTCGTTGTTTTAGCATAAAATTGTTGCATTACAAAACCTTAGAAAATCTTAGATCTTAGAAAAAGAAGAACAATATCAACATGGGGGAAAGTTCCACCTTTTTAAGCGCCGTTTAAAGAAGCTCTTTAAAGTCAAGAGAAAAAACACAAAGTGTACCGTTTCCATCTCCACAGGTGACTGGAGCCAAATGGATTGTGGGCGAGTAAAGTGAGGAAGAAAGTGTTTGACAACCTCACTCCAAATCCTCAAATGTTGTTTAAATAATTTATAAGAAATACACTATTATATAAATAGACACCTAATCAGATATTGACGGCAACATTTCAGTAGTTGGCAATTTGCAATACAACTTCTCAAATCTACTTTAACAAACAAAATTGACACGGTTTGGAAAGTCTGTTTGCCCGCTGGGCCCCTCTGCCAACTCTGCAATGTTCGGCCTCTCATGCAACTTGACAAATGTCAGGAAAGAAGAGACTTTTACATACTCTCTGGCCTTCCTCACTTTTTCGGTGACAGCTGCTGAGTCGGCACGTGCGCGTCACGCTGTTAAGCACGATCTCAGCTACGACAGCAGCGCTGACGGTGCACGGACACAGACGGCACCGGTGGATCTTTGTGATTGGCAAAGAGATATCAAGTGGGAGGACCAAAGCAAAAGCAATTTCCAGGAGCTGACGGGGATATATTGAGGTCAAGTGAACTTAATTTTCCCCTCATTCTCCCTCCATGAAGCCTGGTCCCGCGCACATTCATTATGTGCGAATAGCGGTCGAATGCTGATTTCCTGGGCTTTCATGACGTCTTCATGAAATAGTTATGTTACATTTGGTAGCAGTGGGGGAGTCTGCGTGGGCGGTGATGTCAAGATGAAAGCCCTTGTTCTTATTTTTTTTTTCCTCAACAAAAAAAAATAACTGTAACGGTTATTGCTTCACTCTGCGACAAAATCTGACCTCGTCCACAATGTCACACGTAATAGTGAAAAGAAAATAAAATATTTTTAAAATGCTCCCCAGTGAAGACCTCAACAAAGAGAAAAACAAAACGAATGAACAAAGACAATAATTGCACAAATTCTGAGATGTGAGAGCTCATTTTCTTTTCTTCAGCTCTGACGGAGGGAGAGCAAAAGGTAAGATGTGTTTGGATGAATGCTTTTACGGTGCCAGCGTTAATGTCTGCGAAAGGCATCTCACTCCCTGGGTTTATTGACCGGGTCCTTTCTGCCTCGGCTACAATGACCATCAGATCAGCCGTCCTTTGCGTCACAGTTTATGAACTTCAAAGCCGCGCGGCCCGGAGCGAGCGGGTGATGGACCGCCGGGACGTTAAAGGCAGATAGCAAAAGAGCCAAGGCTGTGCTCCCAGCTGTTTAATTTCAAATGAGGGGGATGACAATGCATCCTGTGAGAGGAAAGCATGGGTGGGCCTGCAGCGGGTAAATAAATCACAGCAACAGCCCACCGAGGCACAAGGCCCCGTGATGCTCTGTAAGGAATAAGTGGGCTTCTGATCAATAGGTACATTTACAGGCAAGCTAGCAAAGTGGAGTGCTGGTTTGTTGCAGCTCCTTGGCTGGAGACTGTTGTGTATCTTCAATATTTCTAAGGAAGGACATGACTCATCAGAGGAGGTTTATCGAAAATAGAACCACTTTCTCTTGGTCAATAAATAAGATAAAATGCAACATGTCCAAGGCAGAAACACAACTTGAACACATACGTTTAGCAAGTTTAACATTACATTAATAGTCAAATGGATTTAATGGTCTTTTTGTGGAGACTTGTATATTTTTATTTTTGAGCTTTAGGAACTGGCTCGCACTTCACCTTTTCCCGTCTGATCAGCTTCACATTTACATGTGACTTAAGACTCCTTTAGAAGCCACGTGTACCAGTGGCAAGTTCTCCTTCCATTACTCTTTGTTAAATTAATAATAATAATTCGCAGTCTAATGGCTGTTCTACAGGGTGGACTGCAGTAATGTTTTCCATCTTAATTTCTAAATAGCAAGATAACATTCTATGTTTGTGTTCGGGCAGCAACAAAAAGCAGCGCACGCTTTTAAAGGGAAATGCTTTCATAAAACATGATGCACAATAGATCCTCAGACCTCTTTCATAATATAACTGGACAACTAATGACACAAAGACTGGACAGGGGCTTTATAAAAAAAAACTAACACACTCTTCAAACACTCTTCTATTTTAGTCTGAATACATTTATTTTGTCTTAAGATCTTATGTGCAAATTTGCCCCAGACCATTGGAATTGGGCCTGCCGAACACGGCTGTAACCGCTTGCGTCTGCGCGATGAATACAAACCGCTTATTTTTTGTGGAGAAGATGACCTTCTGAAATGACAACAGCATATAAGGATCTTTTGTCTGTGCTCAGACAAAAGGAAACAGCAAATGTCATCCCTGGGGTCCAGTGGCCGATAATAAGTTTGATGTGCAACTCCCCGATATTGACTTTACCTACTTTAAGACGATATTTACCACACATCTATTGTAAGCATGCCCCCCCCCTCACAACAGAGGGGAAGACAGACTCAAACAACCACCAAAGAGCACAGGTTGTGCACAGGGGAGCAGATGAGTTTCCACCGTCAGCACACTCGATCCCTGCTCCATAAAAGCAGAAAACCACGCGAGGAAGTGAAGTGATGCATAAGAGCAAAAGGTCCTCTCACACTCCACTTCACATCGCTTGTGTTTGCACTGCTCATCAACATTATGATGTCATTTGCGTACGAGCCATGTTGCACTTTGCTGCATTCACTGAAAGTGCCATTATGTTTACCATTTGAGAATAGAGTTCAAACGGCTCCTCTCACCCAGTGCGTCCTCTGCGATCGCGCTCAATGAGCCTGGCGCCACCAGACGTATGACCACGTCTGACCTTCAATCATAAAGATCCCCAAACACCAACCCTGAGCAGTCATGGTCCGGCTGTAATAAAGCCTGTCAAGCAGTTGAAGCAGCGACTATGAGAGCTGCACCATTCTACGACGAGCTACAAATGTCTAATAACCCTGTGTAATTGCCAGCGCCTGGGGAATTTCTTACTACATTATAATTATCGGTCACAGGCTAACATTCACAACGATGCTAAAGTGAGCAAAGAGCTGCTTAAAACACAATTCCTTTGCCTCGCTCGTCCACGTGTGTGCGTACTAAGCAGCAGGGAGGAAACCTTGTACCAAACTGCACAATGCAATCAATAAAAATGCATGATATTGATGCACAGACTCTCCATTACAATAACCTTCTAGGCCTTTAAACATTTATTGTCTTCCTGAATTTATGTCTTCTTATAGAGTGTCATTAATTTTAACAAAGCTTGTTAATTGACGTGGAGCTATGTGCTGAATGTGCTATGTTCTTCTGCTCATCTTAGCAAGTGGCCACAAACAAGATCTGGACAATAGTTTGCAATGTGGCGGTTTGTTGTTGAAGCAGCTGTAGGAATGGTCTGTTTTTAGGTGCTGCCACAATCGGTGGGGAAAATAACCTTTACCAATGATGATCAAACATGTCGGGTTATTCAGCAAACAATGAGAATATGTGATAGTTTGTTGCACCACCTGAACCTGAGTGGCCACACAGACAGGGTCACTGGAGCTGTACAGTCATGTGTCCCCCGTGTGTGTGATTAGGAGTGATCAGGAACGACACTTCTCGTGACTTCCCTTAGTTTTGATGCGTCTTGTTGCTTTGATTTGACACAAATTCTCTGCCTTCAAAGCAGAGAGTCCGGCCATGCAGAGAATATGTAACCTTATATCGACGGTACTTTTTTCTTTTTTTCCTCATTGTGAAGTTAAGTGCCATTTCTTCTATATATTATTGTATGACCATTTGTGAAAGGGGTCACATTGACAAACCCATAGCGGAATAAACAATATCATCAGATCAATGTGCATCTGCTCTTCACTAGGGAGAGCTTTAGCATCTTTAGCTCTTTTTATTTGGGGTTTTATGCTCTGCAATTTTGTTGTTTTGGTCCAATCTTACTTCTCTTATCAACCCTTATATATATATATATATATATATACTTAGGGGGATTTTATTTTACAGTGCTGGAGTTCTTGGTTGCCATCCAGAGTTCTGCTGCACAAAAGATCAGAAATATAACATGAGTGGTTTTAAAAGTAATCAAAAACATAACTAAACCAAACAGAATAAAGAATCATTGAGGTGTAAAAGGAATACGGAGCTAGAGAGATAACTTCCATAACAACCTTAAAGCCTAATAAAGCAGCTGTGGGCTGAGCGGTTATGTCCCCAGTTCAAACACACCAACCCGAGGAGACCCTCCTTGTCGTACGTGTTACATCTCACTCTCTATCTTGCAGCATCAAGGGTCCGAATCCAACAGCGTCTCTGTTGGTTTTCACATCCGCCCCCTCTCATCTTTCCTGTTGTCTCTGGGCTGTTCAGCGAAGAAATACTTAAAGACAACAACGCCTCTGCCTCGCTGCACCCAGGGAGGACTGATATCAGAGCGCTCTCGCCACCTGACAGCTCCCTAATGATTTCCTTTGCCTCTCCCATGCTCGCCTGTCTGCTGGTAAGTAATTACGGGCCGACTCAGCGTGGATCAATCTTTCACCGCAGAGCTGTATGCTTATGTGTGTGTCAAAATCACACTTCAGATTAATCCAAGTTATGTGCATGCTTGCACAGTAAACGGAAGAACACACACAACCAAAGCAAACAGACGCGAGATGCCAAATAAGGACAACGCTGAGTTTATTTCTTATCCAGTTTTGGCTGAAGATCCATGTATATTTTTGTTTTTCTGACATTGAGAGCTACTCAATAAAAAATAAATGAATACCCCCCAAAACACTCTTTGTGCTGTGCGTTGTGCTGCCACTTTTGGCCCCACTCAGTCGTTTCTTAAACCCGAACACACTTGCTTCAACATTGATTTGTGCTGACTCATCAACACATGAAGTGCACAAAAGCTGCTGTTAGACCGCCAAAAAACTAAGTCAATTTCACCATCCGGTGACGTATTAACCAATGTTTAATTTCCTCCAGGGCCACGCTTTAATTAAACCAGCGTGGCATTGATGACTTGTTGATTATACATATCTGATGCAGAGATCCTGTAGAGATTACTCCTACACCAACTGCGTTCCTTTGTTCTCTCACTGTTCCATTTTTGGCTACACCCTGGTTCAAATCTCCCACAGAAAGCAGCTTTTATAAATTCTATAAAAGAAAATGCAAATAGGGTGTTGCGTAATGTATGAAAATATATTAAAACGGTGGACCGGTGGTCGAGGGTTGACGCTACCGACTGTGAACCGCAGGGTATCTGGTTGGAGTCCATATTTAAAGCACCGAGATTTGTGTCACGTGTGTTTCCTTCCACCCACACGCATGAGTTAAGCCGTGTGGTCTCTCTTCACGATGTATGTCGGCACCGAGAGGCACAGGAAGTCAAAGTCAAGCAACTCTCCACCACTTTCTCTGTAAGCTGCATAAGCTTCCCAGAGGCCCTCAGCCTTTAGCTTCGTCAGTGATTCCCATCTAGATTCATTTACTTAATAATAAACTGACATATTTCTGACCTCAAATGTTGGTCAACACCGATTCCACTGGATAGTTTAGAGAGAATAGGCACATATGGCATAGCCTACTTAACAAGTAAAGAATAAGACATTTATCAAGCAACTCAAGCCCACTCACAGAAGTGTTGGAGTAACCTTTAAGAGACGCTCTCAATTGATAATTAATTGCGTGTATGCATAGGAAGACTCAAGGATTTTTATTGCATTGACGCTGCAATTTCTTTTGCATTGACGCAAAAGAAATAAATTAGGTCTGTGACAAAGAATTAAAGTGGAGAAACTTTAAATTCCTACTTTTCACCTTCAGCAGTATGATAAATAGGGCATGTTCTGAGCCACATGAACCCGGCTGCTATCTCAAGGTATTTCAGCACAGAAGAGCACTTGTCAATCATCCAGCCTGGTATTAGTTTGCACCCTTCGGACCCGCTCAGAAGGAAATCGCTTCTTCTTTGACAACCCACAGCAACTGAGCTGTATGTGTGGGTTGACTCTCCAACACGACCAGAACACGGACACATTCAGCCTTTTTCAAACGCTAAAAACAAACACAGCTACACTCTCTGTGTTCTTGTTCCCATTTTTCCTCGTTCCCCCCCCCTTTCCCTCAAAGGCTTCCTCACAATCCTGTTAGGCTCTCAGCGTGGCTCCTCTCTCTCCGCTCCCGCTCCTTTAGCCCTGGTTTTGCTGAGCTTGGCCAAGACACACCACAATCTTCCTCTGCTCCTTTTCCCGCTTTGTCTCCTGTTTCCTTCCCCAAATTCCACCGGCCCATTATTTGCGCCGCTTCCTTTCAGTTTCTCTCTCAATCTTCCTGCGAACAGCTCATTATCCCTTATCTGCTTTTCTTATTCCCTTTCCCATCTGTTATGTTCAAAAATGAAGAAACGCCGGACGGACAGAGGTCATCGCAGATCGAAAGGTTAAATCAAATGTATTTAATAAAGGAGGTGGTGTTGTGGTAAAAAGAACATCTCAGCTGAGGAGCCGCTGGTCTCTGCAGCCAACAGGCCCCAGGTCAGTCCTTTGACCGTCCCTAGTGCCCGTCTGTAGCCTCCACCAGCGAGCTCGAGAACAATGGTTCCTACAGGTATTTATAACAATGCTTAAAGGTGTGAAAGTCAGTGTCCACACCTCTGGGAGTGGTCTTCTGGTGAGTTCTATGTAACTCGGATTTCGAATGTCTGTCTGTCATGGCTGCATTCTGGTGTACACTAAATGTATTTTATTAATCTTATGAACCGGGCCGTCAGTTTATTTGTAATCTCTCATCCCCACCCCTCATCTCCCTCTTTTTACAGACTCCCTGCATCTCCCTCTGCCGCGTGCTGCCCTCCACTTCATTTCACCGCCGCGCCTCGTGTTGCTATCATGTGTGCCGTCACCAAGATGTTGATTCACTTACAGCAGAGTGCATGTGGCACATTAGCCCACTCACATGCAATAAGGCCATTTGGATCAGAAATGTGATCTGATGTGGCACTGAAACGTGTCCACCATTAGCACAGAAGAGAGCATTTGGAGTTAAGGGCGCTAGATGCCAAGAGCTTTGGCTCCAGCGCTCTGCAGGGGGGTTTCTTCATCCACATTAACTGTGTTCACCGTCACCAATTGGTGCCAATTGCTTTCTGAATCTCATGAGCCAGCACTTGACACCCTACAGAAGGGGATACACCGGCACTGCAGCTGTGAAACAATCTTGTTTTAGCACTAGAATGGGGATGTTGTGCCCTGGGGCTGCAGCTAATGAGGACCTCGACTATGAATGAATTGTTCTGTAAACAAAGATCCCAATATGTTTGTTTTTTTGCGCAAACAACAGAATGAACTCAACGGCAAAGCTAACAACGTCTCCACGGGGACGCCGCGTCAAAAATGACTTCACTAAATCTGCATTGCAACACTGCATTAAAGTGACCGATATTGGAGTGCAAACAGCGGCATTTTTCACCGGTGAAAGAAGGTCGAGGAATCAGTACTTGATCAGTACGTACAATAGTTATCTTCAATCTTTAAAGAATGTGAGGACACCACTTCCGTCTGTCCTCCTCTGGCAACATCTCTGTATGCAACAGCCTTAGATGTGCATGCAACCTGCCGCTGTGAACATTGGGCTGCTTCTGTGTGGGCTCAGACAAGATCTGCTCATTGCTGCGACTTTGTCCCCTTCTACTCTGCGCGGTTACATAAAGAGACATTATACAGCGTCCAAGGATGAAGGCTTTGAGTTCTTCAGTTAAAGCCACTCTCCAGCTTCTGGCTGGACACAGTAGATTTAGAGTCTCCTGAGCTACATTGTGTTCCTCGATTTATTTACTAACAGGCTTAGGTTGGGCACTGGAAGAATCTAAGTTGCCCCCGAATATTCCCAAACAGCTGTGTTTTTGGGATTACTGGAGCTGCATTGCCCTCTGCAGGCAGGAGGACGAGCCAAAACGGACCACGACAGCTTCTGTGCACGCTCCCTGCGGGCTTACTGCCGCGTAGCCCCCTCCAGCACACGAGCACACCCAATTACCTTTCCTCCCTCATTTTAAAAGACAGATGCACACACCACGAGGAAGGACACCACTTCAGTCATTCATCATTAGTTTTCGTTCCCCCTCAGGCTTGGATTACAGGTTGAGTTGTGTTGACACTGTTTCTTAAAAATCGTAATAGAGATTGGATTATCATGGACACCCATTCCCCACTACGCCTGGACTCTGATGTAAGATGAAAGGCACAATAGTTGCATGGCGACGGCTTATCATCATAACGCGTCCTAACACCACTCTCTCCTTCAGATATGGATTATTTGTCTTTTTTATTGGTGAAAGGAAAAGAGCAGGGACCAGCTGCCCGCAGCAAGCACTGCTGCTGCATTTAAAGGCATACGGCATGATGGCAATATGACACCAGCATCATTACATGAGCATTTTAGAAATCGCATGCCGCAGAGATGACTAGGTGTCCACAATCCAAGATATTCGTAGCTGTTTTTAAAGCACACGGATTCTGCTTCTTCAAAACGTTGTAAAACGTAGTGTCAAGTTACTCATTCTAGCGCTTGATTGACCTATTAATCTATGACAGCTTGATACTGATGCATCATTGCAGAAGCGGCGTATTACTAGACGAGGTGGAGCTTTAGACTTTACAGTTAGGTGGATGAGGTAAACAAAACAAAAACAAAGCTTGCTACACATTTTCAGGTGACAGAAAAGGTGGCTCTATTAGCAACGAGCACAACTGCCCAAAAACATGTCATCTCCTCCCTGTGGCCTTGTTGCTGCCGCCGAGCGATTCAAGCCGCCCCGCTCACCAACGCTTTTATGTGGGTCAACGCTCAATGGGGTCATAGGTCGGCGCTGCGTGGGAAGATGCTGTGGCCCACAGGATGCGCTGCGTTATACACTTCCATGTACCAGTTTCATTTGGAATGAACAAATAAATAACAAAAAAATCCCATTTTGATTTAGAGGATATGTGTAGTCAAAACAACAAATAACCACAAATAAGGCTGAAACTGCGATAATGATTGGGAATCTGAGCAGTTGTGTATACTCTATTCTCTAAAATGTCCGCAGCCTGTGCAGAGTGAGAATGCGCCTTCAAAAAGCACGGAGCAGCTCCTCAACGTGTCCTTGCCCCCCACCTTGATGTCAAATTGAAATGTTCCCAACGCCGCAACAAAGGAGTTTGATGACAGAACATTTTCATGCCTTCAAACTCTGCACCTACACATTTGCACAACAATGCAGGGAGACATCCATTGTAGAAGAGGGAGATACCAATTTCACCACTGTCAGAAGCCTCAATAGACTCAAATGCCAATGCAGCTTCATTTTATAATCCTCCGGCTTTGGCTGCTCGAGGCCATTTCGTGGTTCTAACAACTGCACGGGCCACACAATGGCCGCTTTCCATCCACACAGAATCTTCCGCTCCCCTGAGTTAAACCTGCTCTCCACCGACTCCACGGTGTTTGCTGAAAGGGCGTTCTGGGTAGTAACTAAAACAGATGCAGACAAGCAGGTTTGAGGGGGAGGGGGGGGGGGAGTAAATTACAACACTTCATCACAACATCGCTGCTGGAATGGACCGAACGTAACGGATGGATATCAAGGAGTGAGGGTGCATAATGGAAGGGGGAAGGGGGGGGGATTGATGTCTGAGAGCATCTGCTTAAGGGCACCGGTGCATCTGCGTCCGCCCGGCGTGCAGAGCGGATACCGGGCTCGGGCTCCGTGGACATCGCTCACTCAGATGAGGCATCGACACAACGGGGAGAACGGTAATGAGACAGCACACTGTTGCAGCGTGCAAAGCTGCAGGTGACGCTAACAGATGTTACGCAGAGTCCAAAATGAGGACAGGGTCTTCATCTCCAAATCTCTCTCCTCCTCTTTGGACCCTGATGAGGAAGTAAAGCAGAAGCCCATCTGTAATTAGCAACCAGCGCTTAAATCATTCAGAATTGTTTTACTCTTGCATCTTGGATTATGCATCATTTTGGAGCAGGTGTCGCCCCCACCCCGAACCCCACCCATTCCCAGCTCGTGTCGGGGTGAAGCTTGGGCTGTTTCACTAGACAGAGCGATCCCTGGTTGAGGAATGTTTTGCCTGAGGGAAATTTCATTTAGATCAGTGACGTATCACAGCAGCAAGTTTTATTACCCAAACATGACTCAAAGTGTCAAACACACAAGTTCATTGAATGACTCGTTAGCGGTGTAATAAATGGAAAATGAACCCAGCCACATTTAAATCCTTTCATACCTGCGGTTACCGAAGACACAGATGGATTTGACCGGTTTTCTGCAGATATTGGGACACAATTGTAATGTAAAACACCTTCTCAATATCTTTATCGCACTCCATCAGATTTTTATCAGTGGCATCACAACCACAATCTCAATCCTCTTATGAGAAGTACAAGTCACTACAAGAAGTACTCAACATAAGCAGTGACAGACACAAGTGTGTGTTCAGGAGCAAAACAACAAACACTCCATTTCCCATCCAGCGGCAGCTGATGCAGGAACTTAATACACATCAGTCAAGAATTATACTTGTAAACATTTTTAATTGTGCAGTTTTAAAATACAAACTGAGTAGAAAAAATATTTTTTCAAACATCTAGCGCATTAACAAGAGAGCTGTTCCATAGTTTTGAAGAACAATATTGGAGTTTTAAAGTGATATATCTCAAGTATTACTTTTGCTACACGTGTGTTGTGACCCGATAATGGGCTCCTCCAGGTGGCGTGTTGTGATGTCTCTCCTCCCAAAAACTCCTCCAACACGCATAAACTAAACTGGGGCGATGTTGTTTTCTCCAGATGTGTTTGTTTGAGCTTTTTAATATTGAATTTTCTTGCTATTTTCAGCTTTTTTTTCCCTAACGTGAAACTGGGGGCCGGTTCCCGGGAAATATCACTTTAAAAACACACACACACACACAGTGTAAACAGCAGAACGCGTATAAAATCTGTAGCCCTGTAGAGAAATACATTTTCACGTTTACATTTTTAACAATACGTAAAAAGATAAGCTCCTTTATGATGCTGCCGCCAAGAGACAGAAGACGTCATCTTTTATAGATGTAGCTAATATTTTCATGGATGTAGTACTTAAGTGAAAGGTCAAGACATTGTTACTAAAAACGATGATGTAATGTAACACATATCCATGTACAGTACAGCAAAACACTCCCGCAAATTCAAAAGGGGAAATGTTTGACTTTAAGAAGATCATATTTAAAGCACTCCGCTGTGAAAAGCCACTTATGACCTGCAAGTTGCCTCATACACCTCAGTGTACGGTGCAAAAATAAACAAAGAAAATACATTTTTAATGGCGGCGTGTATACAAATCTATTATTCAGTAACAGACATATATAAGGTTGCAGCGGACACGTTTACAATCCTTGTCAATTAAAAGCGTTTCAGTCGGACCAGTGGAGTCCACACCGTCTAACACTGATATCTAAAATAAAAAAATGACGGCCCTTTTGTCGAGCAGAGGCAGAACCCGATTTCAAACGAGTTCTTGGCAGCTTCTCGGTTTACCGTTAAGCGGTTTCTGCGCGGGACGTCCTTTCCCACGGTGCTCCTGTCCTTGGGCGCTCGCCGTCTTCCCCGGCGGGAGGCCGCGGTCTCCCCGCGCTCGCTTGTCTACACGCCGCTCGCTTGAGACAGAAAGCAAAAGAGGAGAGCCATGATTGGAGGTTAAAAAATGACGTCAGGAGCGTCGCCGTTAGGCTGCCTGTTCGCAAGAGGCGGGAGAGGCTTGAAAAAATCTGGGGGAAGAAAAGAAAAAAAAGAAAACGTCTACGTTAGTCGTCTACACCCACCGAGGCCTGAAATCAAAACAGTCAGCGAGCGCTCCATCGAGGACGCTGCGAGCAGAAAGCATCGGCCGGGGGGATGAAGACAGAGAAGCCTTTGAGCCGAGAGAGACGTCTGCCACCACGAAGGAGCCACACACACTCACACATGCGCCCGGCGACGTGCAGGAGAAGAGAAAGGCGCTGGTGTGTGGGAAGCTAATTAATAGGCAACACACACAGCTTGAAAAGGCAGACAGAGTTCAGAGTTTCCTCTGCAACGCTGTGAAAAACAACATCGCGACTAACGCGGTGCTACTCTTCGAAGCAAAGATTGTATTCATGTGAGACAGAACTGTACTAGAGGCAGAGGCCCAGCACAGAGGACACAATGATGGATGAATGATTAGTGACAGACGTGAAATAAAAACAGTGGACTTCACGGGCTTCTTTACCAGAACGTCTTGAGTCCGCGAGGGGTTCTAGTTTTGGCAGCCTAGAAACCTTGGGTGTGCCCCATCCCACTGAAGAAACAGAATAAATGAAGAGGAGTCAGCGAGAGTTACCCACAAGGCACACACTACAGATTCTTCTAATACAGAGTTGACAGTTGTGCTAAGTGGGTGATTAATACACTGCATCCCCCCCCCCCAGCTGAAGAGGAACATCCTTAATGTGAAGCGGCGGCAGCGGGAAACATTCGCTTAGCTTCGATTGGGCTGGAAAGCGACCAGTAAACAGTTTAATTCATTGAAGCAGGAACACACGGATTCCGTCTGAAGCTAGAAAGGGTATTTTTAAGGGCAGACTCACCGGGAGGCGGGGGGGGTGTGGGGCTCTCCGCCGGCCCGTCCTCTGTCCTCAGCGGGTCCACCCGGTGCTTCCTCTTCAGGTGCAGCTTCCTCGTCTTCTTCTTGTCTTGCTCGCCTGTTCTGGCTTAAAGACATTGACAAAATGAAAACAATCAAAATGTTCAAATCCACGTTTCATCCCGGAGACGGCTTCAGGATGCCGTTGTAGTTCTTCTTCGTGTGTTTTTATTTCTTTGTCTTCCCATTACACATTCAGCACTTAGAGCCCAGTGAAGGAACGGAGGGGACACATCAGTCGCTCTGTTTAATCATTTGCTTTCTATTCATCTACAAGTAGACGTTCGTCTTTCACTGTGGTGCAAAGCCAAACAATAAGCTATGAGGAGCGACTCTTCAAAAGCTGCTGCCGCCGCCACGTCCGGACGGACTTCTAAATGAACATTTTGGCAGAAAAACCGTTCAACTGTTTGCCAAGGGACAGAAATCACAGCGTGTTCTCCAGTTAATCCCGGCCTCTGAGCTCTAATCACAGAATACATTAGGACATTTGGGTGTGATACCTTTGGAGGAGATTCCACGCTCACCTGATCTGACGTTTTCCGACTCGTCATCCTCCTCTCCCTCCTCCTCCTCTTCCTCCTGATCAGGGCCCGTCTTCGGGCTGCTGGTCCGGGCCTCCTGCAGCTCCGTTTGCCTCCTCCGCTCCTTCTCATCCTTCTGAAAGGAGGAACGAACTTAAACTTCCCGCGATGTCTGCACACAGAGGTCACACACACACACACACACACACCTCAGAGATCACGCTGCTGATTGGTTGGAAGGGGCTGGGTATGTTTTCATCCTCGAGCTCCTCTTCGACCATCTGCCTGCCCTCCCGCTCCGCCTCTTCCCGCTCCTCTCGTTCTCTGTGGACAGAACGAGGAGTCTTCAGCATAATTATGCGCCCGTCCCTTTGATCTGAGGTCACATTTGATTACAGTTGCGTCTGCCATGCATTTTTCTTTTTTTGAACAAAACATCCATTTTGTACATTGGGACGTTGGGTACAAATATTCAATGGTTAAAAATTGATTCCACTGAATCCTCACCTCTGCTCTCGTATCTGCTGCACTCTTTTCTTCCTCTCCTCCCTGTCCTGGTCCTCCTGGGCGTGCTGCTCGGCCGTGTCCTTCTGCACGCGCTCAGTAATGGCCTCGTAGTCTTTGGCAATGTTGTTGAGGAGCCACTTCAGGCCTTTCTTGATGGACTTGTCGACCTTCTTGCCGTAGCCTAGCACGGCGGAGCATGGCTCCTGGCGGGCGGGGAGGATTCATACAGTGAGAAATGAGGCCTCCCAATCATCACTCAGAGAAAACACAAACAGAGGCATTTGACCAGGCTCTTACTACAGGAGAAGGAACCAACATGGCTCTTTGTGTGTGTACCACAGTTAAACAGAAGCCCTAGATGTCATTCATCTGCCGTTCCACAACAGGTGCACACCCACTTACGATCTGACAGAGACACTTGTTCTCGTTAACGAGCTTCTCTAACGACAGGTTCTCAATGATGTCTGCCTCCGCCAGCGCTCCCTCTTGGTCTTGTTTGTTGGCAAGCCTGGAGGCACAGACGGGATGAAGAGGAATTTAGTGATTGATGTTGTGACGAAAAAGATAAATTATTAGAAACTTTGTAATTCCTCGCCTGTGACGAGACCAATACAACCAACTCAATATTTGGAAAGAAGGAGAAAGAAGCCGCAGGGGAGTTATAATACTCAATATCGGCATTGTTGTTAAACACATAACACAGTTTAGTAGTCAGCTGCAGTTGCATTTCATAAGGAAATATTACGGAAATATGACTGTGCCGACTGTTGATCACAATACTATCTGCACACCTGGGGAAACTCTGCGTGCCTTTGTTTCCCGATTACTGATTAAGCAGACGCCTGCAGGGACACTCACACGAGCACAGGCTTCCCTGCGATGCGCGGGTGCTGGAGGACCTCAGCCATGGTCTCCCGTGTCTCCTGGATCCTCTGGACGTCGCTGGAGTCCACCACAAACACCACACCGTGCGACTCCGAATAGTAGTTCTTCCAGATGCCCCGGATTCGCTTGCCACCCCCCAGGTCAAAGATGGTCACCTCGAACTTGCCCTGCTTCAGATCGACTTTGGAAAACCCCACAGTGGGAGCCACATCCTGTGGGTTATCTGCAAAGGAGACAATCACGTCGTCACGTTAACCTTGAAAGCGTTTCAGATGTTTTTGAAGCACAGCTTTGCTTCAAACCTTTGGAAAAAATGTGTTCAAATTGATAAAATATGAAAGCAGCGAGGCAGTCAGCCAGTTCAAGGTAAAATAAACATGATGATAAATATTAAACAAGAGTAAGTGAGGCGTAACAAGATGAGGAACATCTAGGTTGACTAACTCCACTTTTACATTATTTACAAAGATTTTTTTAAACAAGAAAAATGTTGAAAACACTAAAATAACCCAAATAACTAACAGCCCTTACCTCCTTGAATTCCTCGAACTGTGGCGGTCTTCCCTGCGTTATCCAGTCCAACCATAACCAGAGTCACCTTCCTGTTGTGGAAGAACATTATTCAAATAAACACCGACAGCACTCGGGGCCAGAGGTCCAGGTCGGCAGTGGGGCAGAAGAAGGAACTGATGTCCTGCCTCTAAACGTGCAGCATCTGAAGCCACATTAGCGGGAATAAGATCTCAGGGTGCATCGGAGGGCCCTTATTGTGAAGAACACAATCAGACCGAGTGAATGAGCGACAGTTACCTAGTCAGCACACACAATTACACCAACACAGAGATACAGCTTATCTGCTCGGGGCCATATTAGTACTGCTGATTATGATTATCATATTATTTGGCAGATTGTGGAATTGGCAAACTTTTCTGTTGTGTGTTCACAAGTATCACATGACTTCCACATATTTCATTGCAAACACAGGAACTGTCATCCAAGCAGGTGTGCAAACATGTATCCCCTTTGTATACACACACTGAAAAAAAACACTGAAGACCCGAGAGGAGATGTACCCAAAGCCAAACCGTACACAGAAGTCTTCGCCTCCGAGCTAAATACCTAACTTTGACACTCGCGTCGAAAAGACATCAACCGCACAATCCATCTATCTGTCCTCTCGAGCCAGGGGCCTTCATCGGGGAAGCCGCTTGTTGCAAACCTCCAACGGGTGAGCGGCTGTCTGCCTCGTGTGCGCTCGCCTCTGCTAAACCTCTGCTCCGTCCTCGCTGCTGCAAACACCTCGCAGCAACAGGCTGAACAGACCCGGCCGAAGGATTAGCGAGAGGATTTCTGACTAAGTCCAAAGGATCAGGTGTCTCAAATGCACCACGTGGGTTAAGCAGTCACAATTACTTTTCTGTGGTTCAGCTGCTTGGTACAATGAATGTTTTGAATGCTTTGTCTTTTAGTTGTGAAGTGAAGTTTGCAGGAATGAGGCAGGTTTATTGGGGAGGTACAGAGCAGAACATTAACACTCACTTCAAATCAAAGATGAATAGGTTGATGTTTTGGATCAGAGATGCACTGCACAATGCACTTAGTAATATGATGATTTTTCAAGATCGGTTCCACTGAGAAATGATGATACAAGAAAGCTAAAATAGTGACAGAAAATTATAATTTGTCCTTCATTTCATTCACTGATCCACTGAAACTCGATCGGTCTCACCTGACACTGGTTGAAACTCTTTTAACATACAGTATAAAAAAAAGTGCATTGTGCCTGAAAAGCCAACTGTGTCAACTATTGACAACCAATTCAAACCAGTGAAACGATCGGATTGGAGCTGAGCGACGAGGACAGGAGGGTGGGGGATGACAGCATCGCTGTAAAACCCAACTTACCTTGCGGGCTCTCGCCAGCGTTTCAGCCAGTTGCAGCAGTTCGCCATCAGGCTAAACATCGCAGTCCGAGTCCAGGTATCTGTGATCAAGTGGTCATCTCTCCAGACGCGTCAAAACCACGAGCCGAGCGGATCGATTCTCAACCTGAATCGGTTAACGTAGCGAAGCTATAACTCCTGACAGCATCAACCTCAGCACCTTTTTTTTTTAAATCGGCGGAACCAACGCTAGAGAACCAACGGGCAGTTATCGGGTTGGTTCAGATGACACCCGTTTCCAGAAATTTGAAATCCGTGTCCCGTCCCTTACCAAAGCTAAGCTAACGCAGCTAGCGACAACGGTATCTTATTACGTTAAACTCGTTTGAGTTCATAATAGTATCATAAGAATAGAAGCTGCGCTAAGCTACAATAAGTAACGCATTTTATTCGCGAAATGCAAGCTAACGGTAATTAGCGTTAGCTGAGCTGAGCTCGAGCTCGTCTTCTTTGTTTACGCCGTATTTTCCGCTGCTAGGCTGCGGACGTGCTTACGTCATCTCCCGTGATCAACAAATCAGCGTCTACGTACGCTGTGATTTGTTTGTATGGGAATAGTTTTGTATGGGAAGGAATATAGTAATGAATAAAGGTGTAAAACACCCTGTAATATGATACAATATGAATACAGTTGAGTACAGCAACAACATAACTTACACCATCATCGTTCAATAAGTGCTCATGAGTAAATGTAACTTCCCGTCGTTGTCTTTTTTCCTCGTCAATTTAGCGCCATCTACTGTAGAAGCGTATCCATGTTTGTAGTGCGCATGCGCGGCATCACGAGCTAGTTTCGCTGCTGCAGCGCGTGCTATCACAATCGGAGTATTTTGAGTTGTATCAAACCCAACATCCATCCTCCTCATCTCAATCTGGTGAGATACTCATCTATGATGGCCTTTTCTCAATTCCCCATTATATAGCAGTTGACCTGCTCGTTTTAAACGTATGTGGTCATGCGTAACAAGTGACCATTTTAATAGGCTACCAAATGTAAATTTGTAACTTGTGTATTTTGATTGTATGCTACTTTATTCTTTTTAATCACTACATGTATTGGACAGCTGGGGCTACTTTGCAGATTCACATGGCGGAATATTAATAAAAACACGAAACTTTCCTATAGCAATTATTATAACTAGGAACCCGCTGTTACGTCACTGCTGGCTTGCCTCCGCTTGGGTGGAGTGGTTCACATTCGTTACATAACAGGTAATTTAGCTGACGCTTTTATCCAAAGCGACTTGCATTAGATTTTTAACCCATGGCTTTTACATTTTGCACGGGGAGCAATTAGGGGTTAGGTGTCTTGCTCAGGGACACTTCGACATGGGGCAGCCAGGACTCGAACCACCAACCTTGTGGTTCCCAGCGCGCCCCCGCTACCCCCGCGCCACGACGACCCCGTTTGCTGTTTACTCAACAGCAACAGCTGTTTTCTGCCCAGGCCGCCTGATTCGTCACACATTCAAGTAATTTGCTGGAAATCCTCAAACTGCATCACTTATCCACTGCAGCGATAACGATTATATAAGTGAGCACTACATTGTCACTGCCACGTATAAAGAAATACATTAAAGAAAATAAATCTATTCAAAGATCGTGACAACCTGGCAAGCAAAACTATTTAAAGTTCTGAAGGCAGTTGCGGGTTCAAAAACCAGTAGGGACATAACACTGGAAGTAGCTCTCCACCTTTACCAGCTGCAGCATTAAGAGGTTAATAGATACATGGATCAACGATTATAATCAAAATACATTACATTGCTCTGAATTGGGCCGTTCTGCATAATGTTGTTGCATTAATTACCTTTTGAACTTTGAATAAAGTAGACTTTCGAATGCAGCACTTCATCTACACTGTGACATTGTTCTGGTGTTCACTGAGTCTCATTGCCTACCCTCTTGTGTTTCGCAGCTTTAATGCTCTCAACATTGTGTTGAAGAGATTATCTCTGGCAGTGAGTTAATTATTGAGCTGGTGTACTTTGCAACGCCAAAGAGCTTCAATAGAAGCGGGCCTTGAGGTCACGGTGGCAGGTTGCTGAATGACGACGTGCTGTATTTTGCAGGTGCCTGCCCTCCTGAATGCTGATGACTCGCATCTTCGTCTACGGCACCCTGAAGAAAGGGCAGCCCAACTACCACCGCTTGTTCGAGAGCGCCAACGGGAAGGCGGAGTTCCTCGCCTCGGCCTGCACCAGCCAGAAATACCCGCTGGTGATCGCCAGCGAGTACAACATCCCCTTCCTCCTCAACATCCCGGGTCAGGGCCACCGAGTCCACGGGGAGATCTACAAGGTGGACGACAAGATGCTTGAATTCCTGGATGCCTTTGAAAATGTTCCCAGCATGTACCAGCGCACTCCGGTCAAACTGGAGGTGGAGGAGTGGGCGGGGACGACGGAGGGGGAAGACAGGCCGGCAGCGGGCAGCGTCACAGAGGCGTTGATGTACAGCACCACCACGTACCAGCCAGGATGGCCGTCGCTGCCCCACCACGAGAGCTACGACTCCAATGGCGACCACGAGCTCCAGTATGTGACCAGATCAGAACGCGGCGGAGGTCACCCGCCGGAATGAGAGGAGCACATCGAGAGAGAAACGTTGCACAAGGTCTTTGACCTCTTCAAAACCAGCACCTGATATTAAGTGAATAGAAACACTCTAGTTTTTGTTTTAGAACCTAATTATTAAAGATGATGAAGAAAAAAAAAAAAAGTTGTTTGATGCATCACAGGAGTGCAAAAGAAAAACAATGTTTTGGGCCTGTAATAAGTAGTTGAGTGTTAATTGTTTAAAAGTCAAACATTTTAAGTCATAATTTAAGTTTTGGTCGTTTCAGTTGTTTTCAGAAGCATTTGTACAGTTGTTCATATTTGCAACACTGAGCGAGCTGAAAGGCACTTTGATATTAAAAGTCATCACACACCTAAAAAAAGGTTTGTTGACCTTTCTCTCACTGCTGGAACTTGTTATCTACATTCATTTTGTGTTAATCCGTTCCCCTTGATGATGAGCATCAGTGAAGAAACCTCAACCTCAGAACCTCTGCTGCTTTTACCTCCCAGATTTTCCCCTGCGTCCTGTTCTGTTCCTTTAAAAACTAGAGACCAGATTTCATATGAACAATCTTTATTTAGAATAGTAAAAGTATTTGGCAGACGGACCAGTGAAATCTCTGTTGGCGTTGGAAGCAGGTTTGAAGCGATTTGTCAATTCAAACAAAGCAAAACCTACTGGAAACATGAAAAAAAAGCATTTCACAGTGTATCAAAGTACTGTACAAAACAAATAAGTTGAATGCTTTTTAATTGTGAGCAAAGTGGCTACACAATGATTTAATTATACTTAGAAACTCCCCCACAGTTTAAAATCCGGGTTTACGTCTTATTCAAGCATTTTTTATACAAATGTAAAAGGAATATTTACCAAGATCAGGTTTTTCATAATGATAAAATCCTTTTTGTAAACATGATACGATGTGTGGGGGGTTAATATAAAGTGTGTGTGTGTGAACAACACCCAATGACCGACACAAAAAGGGAAGCGAAGGACAACCACGAGGAAAAAACCCGAATTGAATTACGCGTTGGACGACAGCCATGGCAGACACTAGCGGCGCGGGACGTGTAACGAGAGCGACGGCGTGGGAGTGGATCGGCGCTTCGGAGGTGATGGACGGGCTTCTGTGTCTTCATTAAGAGTCTTTAGTGGCGTTTGCGCAGCTTCGTCAGTAAAGGTCTTTCCGGGAGCTGGACAGGGAGCGGCTGGCAGAGCAGGTGGCACTGCGGATCACCTCCATCCACCTGGAGACAATAAACATTACACGGACGCATCACAGTATGTACACAGCGACACATGGTTTTATTATTCCAGCAACTCCGCCATTTGTTTTTTCTCATTGCCGACGCATTGAACGAACACCACAAACATAAACCATCTTTTCCAAAACCAAACAAGTCAAAAAAGGAAGAAAGAACCCCTAAGGCCGACCTTTCGAAGGTGTACTCGCTCTCTGTTCTGAAGTAGTACACGTGGGATTTGAAGTGGAGCTTGAAGACGTAGTCTTTGTGGATGTTCTCGGACTCGGCCGGGGCGGTGACGGAGTAGCCCAGCAGAGGAAGGCTGGCCAGAGGGTAGTCGTCCTGTGAGCAGACGAGCGTAATGTTTGTGCATCGACATGTGACGGCTTCATCACCTCCACGCCTCGTCACACACACACACACACACACACACACACACACACACACACACACACACACACACACACACACACACACACACACACACACACACACACACACACACACACATCTAACCTGGTGCGACTTGTAGAAGAAGAGGCTGAAGTTGGTGAAGACCACCCAGAGCTTCTGCCAGCCGTTGCTGTTCTTGAACTTCCGCAGCAGGTTACCAGACAGCTGGTTCTGGGAAAGAAAAGCCCAAATAAAGTGTTACGCACGGTCGGGGTGCTGGAAGGAAAGTCTGTCTGTCCGGGTTTGGTTCTTGGAGGAAACCATTTGGGACGACCGGGCCGGTACCTCCACGGCGACGCTGAAGTCCACCATGGACACGCTGGTGTTGCGATGCCAACAGACGTGCACGGTGGTGTTGCCACGGTGACCGGGGCGCTCCAGAGACGAGCGCGAGCCGCTGAGCTCGTCCTCCGACTCCAGCTCCGCTCCGCCGTCCTCCGTCAGCTCTGTGGAGGCGAAAAGCGCCGGTTAGAAGAAAAAACCTCTGACCTCGCTGGGTAGAGTTGAAGAATTCTCCACCACAAGTCAAATAATTATTTCAATTCAGTTCTTTTATATATACTTATAAAGGATCGGTTACTTCCACACGGTCTAAAAACAGTTTCATGAGGTGAATCACGTATCACATAGTGGTACCGCGTCAATGGTTGCAGGTTATTGAGCCAAAACAGTGAACAGCTGTCAGGACAAAAATAAAAGAGGGGAAAAAAACCATTGTTGGTACTACGTAAGCCATTACTCCGACACAGTTGGAGTTAAAAATGTCTGCTGACGTGGCAGACGAATCCCACGTGGAAACGCTTCCAGATAGAATTCTCTGCTCTGGTTCCCACGGGCTCGTACAGTCCTGCTACACTGATGTCCGGACAGGAAGTGGTTATTTGGCAATGATTCATATCCTCTCAATTACTAAAACAAACATGGTAAAAATAACTGATCATTTCAACATCAGTTACAAATCATTGTTTTTGAGGATTAGACAAAATAGTAAGTGAATTTATACATTAAGACACAAACTGGGTCTCACGCGCACATACATCTCACATTGTTTTTTTTAATTGGAATTAAACTCACTGTTGTCAGAGAGGCCGGGGGGCAGCAGGTCAGTGCTCGGGCTGCTGCTCTGCTCCGCCAGGTCGATGGCCATCCTGATGTCCTCCACCCACCGCTCCATCTCCGCCGCACAGCTGGACGCAGAAGAAGTCAGGATAACACAGCGTGTAAAAGGACACGTTACTGTATGTGTGTGTGTGTGTGTGTGTGCGTGCGTGCGTACCTGGCTGCCACAACCACAGACTGGCGCTGTCCAAACAAGGTGAAGGAATGAGGGACGCCCCACTCCTCCTCACTCTCTCTGATCTGCAACGAGAAGTCATCAGTGGCGTCACCTCGGCGACACGCGGCGCGCCTCAACACCCAAACGAAACGTATAGCTGCGTACCGTCATGCCGTACAACGGCAGCTGGCCGTGGACTTTAAACTGGTTGGACGGGGTCATTCCTCGACTGGTGTACACCAAGGAATCACTGAACTGGGGAGGGAGGAAGCAAAGGACACCAAGTCCAGGTGAGATTCTCTTTTGCACTTGACGATGTTGGATTCACTTTGAAAGGGTGAAGAGTATTTTGTACCAGGAAGAACATCCTCTGCTGGAGGCCCTTTCCCGAGAGCTTGCTGAGGCAACCGAGCCGAATAAATTCCTGAAACACAAAACGTAGTGTAATAAAAATGAGGCCAAGACGCACACATTTGCCTCACACGTGGAAACCAGCTAATTGAAAGTCAGTCACTTCTACTAGACACGGACAGGCGTCACATCAATAACAAAATGAGAAGCGTCTGACCCTCCCCGGGATGGCGAGGTTGTCGATGCCGGTCAGATCTTTCTTCAGCTCCAGAAGCTTCTGGAAGTTCTCCATCTTCATCATGGTGCCCTGCAGCTGCAGCACCATCTCGGAGATGTCCGCCAGGGCCGCTGAAGATGGATGAACGGATGGTTACGGATAACGAGAGGCAGATTCACGTGGGTGAAAAGGTTAAACTACTAAGCACCTCTGCAGTCCCTGAAGTCCTCGTGGGTGGGCGGGTAGTGCTTGCAGAGCCTCTCCAGGAGGAGTTTGTAGTGCAGCAGGCGGTGGAGGGGCCTGAGGAGGAAGATGTTGAGGGGCAGGTAGCAAACCCTCTGCTGCTCAAAGTCTCGACACGCAGCCTCCGCTTTCCGACTGGACCTGAGGAGCAGGGGCCGAAGATGAGCTGAGCGATCCAAGTCCGAACGAAGCCCGGGCACTTTGCATTAGCATCAAAGAGCTCACCTGCAGACCCGCTCCAGTTCGACCAGGCACTCTGAATGCTTCTGAAGATGAACCGTCAACTGCTGCAGATGCAAAAGACAGATTGTGTATAAAGACAATGAGAAATAGTGAGACCAACCATCCTTTTGATTTGTAGCCCAAACATCAGGAGGTGAGGAGCTCTGGGGCAGAAGAAGAGTAGTTACCCTCAGACCCTGAATGTTCTTCAGCAGAATGTCACCAATGCGTTGATAGTCTCCTTTAATGTGAGCGTTGGAGCGACCCTCCCTGAGGAAGAGGAAACAGGTCAGGCTTCTTTCACGTGCAGCGACGCCTGCACACCAGTAGGGGTCAGCATACAGCTACGTTCGCACCGCACGGCACTCGAGAATCTTCATTCAGCTCCCAAACCCTTCAGTTGTCCGAATGGGGAACAGGTACTGACCACTGGGCCAGCCGCTGCTCCACCTCCCTGAGGAATCCCTGGTGGAACTCGTGGACGGGGTCGTAGCTGGTGGAGATCAGGCTCGTCGCGGAGTCGGGGAAGGCCTCGTCTTTCACCGCGACACCGTGGAAGGACTGCAACCGACAACACCGATTACCAACGAGGCTGGAGACAAGCATTACGGGGGTCTTTTTTATTAAATGGATTACTTGACATTCATATTTTCCATTTGGGACCAAAGGTACGT
Source organism: Gasterosteus aculeatus (assembly GCF_964276395.1). Lineage (NCBI taxonomy): Eukaryota > Metazoa > Chordata > Actinopteri > Perciformes > Gasterosteidae > Gasterosteus > Gasterosteus aculeatus. The sequence goes on from NC_135688.1 coordinate 28,230,395, forward strand.
GATTGAGGTTCTCACACAATCCCGGCAGACCCCAGAATGTGTGGTCAGTGGGTCAGTTTGACATTTGGATGCATCGAGGATAACCATCAGCCGGCCCACACACCGTGACCCCCGACCCCCCCACACCGAGGCGCTATATTGCCCTTCAGAGTAAATCTCACACGATTACGACAGCTACGGACTCCACAGAGAGACTCGGTGGGAGAGAGGGAGGGTGACGGCGAGAAAAAGAGAGGAGGGAGGGAGGGAGAGAGAGGAGGGAGGGAGAGAGAGGAGGGTGTGGATCTTAAGCCAAAAAAAATATTTAAGAGGTTTAAAAGAAAAAAAGAAAAAGCGCCGGATGCTCCCAAATCAATGGGAGTGGAAACTACTGCTGGCAAGAAAAACAGCTGAGGGGGAGAAAAAGACCCAAGAGGGGGAATATTATTTTTTATTTTGGCGAGGTCAAAGGTCAGCTTCTTGATATCCATCCTGCAGGTGCTTGAATCTGTGTTTTCTCCTCTCCTGCTCATTTGTTCACTGAGACAGTAAAAACACACAGACGGCGAAGTCGAATCACAAAAGACGTGACCCACATTAAGCTGCACCTCCATCGCAGGGTTTGAGATGCAGACGTTGTGTTTGTGCAGACGCCGCGCCTTTTTCCTCCGCGTCGACTTTAGTGGTTTTGCTTGTAAACTGAAGCGCCCGGGAGCTAATCGCCTGCGACGTCTTCAAGAGCAAACAACGTACAAGGACGGGGATTATAACACATGCGCTGCTTTCTTGTGGAAAACAACAGCGCGAATGCCATTTAGAAAACACATGTGAGGGGAAGCGTGAACAAGGAGGAGGCCCATAAAGCCTCCGTCAGCCGTGGGCCAAACTAAATGCGCACAACAGCCCATATTCGGGACGGAAATTGAAAATACCGCCAAAGAAACTGAACACTCGAGCCCAGAAAGGAACCAGTGTGAGGGCCTTGAAGGGGCCGACCCCCACGGTCTCTCAGGGTTGCCAGGTTGGCGTCTCAAGGACCCCTCTCTCCATTCGACCACGCACACGTGTTACTAATCTTTACCTCGGTGATGACCTGCAGGTCTTTGAGGTAGGTCCGCTCCGTGGTCAGCAGCTCCTTGGCTATGAAGTAAGCCTTGTCTGTGGGAAACTTCTGGACACAAACAGAAAGACCCGTTGACTGACCGATACGCTGAGCGATTCCGCTCCAATCCGCCCCGTCTTTACGACTACCTTCCTCCTGGCCTCGTCTTCGTCGTCGTTGCGGACACATCCGGCGTCGGTGAGCAGCGGGCTGGTGAGGGGCGACAGGTGGTGTCCCTCGGGACACGGACCCGGGACGCCATTCAGAGAGCCGTTGCCGTTAACGACCACGCGGTGACTTCCCACCGGGGAGTCCTCCGAACCGGGGCTTTCTGGGGGAGGAGAGGAAAACGGAAATACAAAAGGAGACGGGGGGACAGGGATAGAACAAAGGGTGAGATGAGGGAGTAGATGGTAGAAGAGGATACAGGAAAAAGTTAAAATACTAATTCTAAATGTAGCAATCCATCATTTCATTCTGCTCATCAAAGGAGTCTACGTTCAGCTCAAAAACATCAACACATCTCTCCAATGACTTCCTCTAAATACAACTAGGTGCATGGTGACAAATGCCACATGACAAAAAGATCGTAAGACGTTAAATTGTTTAGTAGAGGTTAGTGAGGAGGACTGGATTAAACACAGCGGTGCATTATAAAGGCCAATGCAGATGATACAACAGATCGTTTGGATTTATCAGCCAAGTCAATATATGACTATATATTGTCATTGTACACTATTTCATCTTTTCCATTTTGCATACACTATGATCTATTAGGTTGGTGATAGTGATGCTAGTTGTCATGACGACTAAAAACACCAAATGGGCCTGATTGCAGTTGCAGGAGGAATCAGACAAAAGGTTAACGCTACTTCTCACTACAGCTAGAGGGACTACAGAGGCTCACTACGCGCTACCAAGCTGCGACTGTATACTTGCCCGGGTGCAAAGCTTTCAAATGGTCCACCGCTACACACCAAACCGGATCATGGGTAAAACCATGGCAACCACTGAGTGCAGATCTGTGACGGGCGCTATAAAAGAACGGGCCACCATACAGGAAGAACGACAACTACACGACAACACACACACAAACACGTGAGACAAGGAAACAGACGGGGGCACGTGCTCGACAACCAACAACCTCTACTCTACGGGCTAACTACCACAGCACAAGACACGGGGGGGGGGCAGTACGACTACTCTACAGAAAAATTCTGGAGTCCCTTTTCGTGGAACACACAAGGTGTTTTTTTTTTTTTATTGACACTAGTGCACAATTACAGTGTTATAAAAGAGAGAGTAAAGAAATAACAGAGCAGAACCTCGAAGAAGCCACAAGAAATCAAACCCCAGTGGGTGTTTTGTAAGGAAAATAAAAAAAGGACAGGTGAGCAGGAAAGTGTTACAAGGGGGACAAAGAAAACCAGTGAAGAAAAGAGCGACCGTTTAACGCTTTTCTTTTGTAAGGAATACAAAGATTGGAGCAGTGATGCACGTTGGCACGTTCGTTGTTTCAGAGAGGTGGAAACACTCTGCCGCCAATCCTCAAATAGGACGTGAGAAGAGCCGGAGCCCGTTTATCTCCGTTCTACAAACAGACGTGATGCCAAAACGCCCCGTGTACCATTTAACTCCTCCTCCGAATTAAAAAAAAATAGCGTTTTGACATTTTGGGAGAAATTGTTCAGTTTTAAAAGTTGGTTGGAAAGATTGAATTCTTGAGAAGAAGTCAAACATCGCACCTCCCAAAATGTTGAACCATTTGCTTTAAGCAGCCCGGTATCGGTCAAAAGCGATCACGCCATCACAGCGCGTGAACCGATCATTTCCCTTTCTAAAGTAAATCTACACAACATTGCTTCTGATTAAACCCATTGACATACAAATGACATTATGAGAACAAAATCACAATCTATCAGACTGTTACTGTATGTACAGTACATTCAAGTTACAGAAAGCTTCAATGGAAGAGACTGCTGTGAGTGCTACTTGGTGACAGTGAAAGTGAGGACATCTCAACTCCAGTGTTTGTGTGCCTGTGTGTGTGTGTGACCATCTTCTGACAATACTCAAGACTTTCACACATTACAAAAAGCCTCTGAAGGATATCTTTTATCGTTTTTGCACATACGTTTTGCACATTAAGTTTAACTTGCGTCCGTCTATCTTCGCCCCGTCGCTCTCCACTAAAGCAAGCAAACACTGGAGTTGTTCTTTGTCCTTGGGCACAGTGAGGGGCGAAAACACATGTGGCTTTTGACTATTTGAAAAGGGACAGGGTGCATTTACTTTATGGTGATGGGGCTGTAACAAAAAAAAAAAAATTGAAACCATTTTGAGCCCCGTGACAGAAACACAGAGAAAATGAGCAAAAACAGGGCAGATTGACATAAAGGGACATTGCAGGGACATTGGTCGCCTGGACAGCATGCATTTAGAGGAGAGACGAGGACACGGGAAGCAAACAGTTCCCACCGACATGCCTTTAACAAAGCAGCGCATCTCCAAAGAAGGAAGCATGAACGTTTGTTTCAGGAAGAAGCGGTAGCTCTACAAGGGGACTACACCCTTAAATCGCTATTCCAGGGAGCACTGAGGAGTCATAAAGAAGTCAGAATCCCACCTCGGACTTCCATGTTTTCAGATATTCATTTTCAGTTTAGATGGTGACCCGGAGTCCAGACATTTATAGGCTTCTTGCGTTTCAAAATGTCTGCATGCCGATCACCAGAACACTCTGTCGGCTACGTAGCAAGTTCTTAAAACAAATGAAAGCATGCGTTGCAGCGAGCAGACAGTGACTGGGATGGATGTGCCATGGCGCCGTGACAGCATTGTATCAGCATCCGAACCAAGTGGCGCGTGGGGGTCCCGGTGCACGGCGGGCCGAGCAACGCGCGCGGCTGCGGGAGGGGGGGGGCGGCACGGGTTTAAGGCCGATGCTCGGCGGGTTAAATCGCTGCTTCTAAAAGAATAAATGTAAGAAAGACCAACGACCAGCCTAATCAAACACACCAATCGCTCGCCGGCTGCAGCCTCGCCGGGACTTCCACGTTTAACATCATCTACTACGAGGGTTTTCCTCTACAATCCCTTGTCTACCAAGAACATTCAAAAACACTGTACAATGAAAAGGGGAATATCCCTCAGTTCCACAATGCAGCCCCAGCAACCACAAACTGTTAAGAACATGTTTGAAAATCATTCCCATAAAGGACTCAAGCTCTTAAAGCGCCTCTATTGCACAAGACAACAAGTGAATTAATTGTGATTAAGAGAAAATGCTACATTAGGACACAAACGTGAGCTCCATCAGAGGGATGATGAGCGACAAAGGCGGCCGATCCTGGTCAACGGCTCTCACAATCAATGCCAGCTTCAGATCTACGGACCAACAACTCCACAACACAGATTCACAGAAGGCGAGCTACAATCCGTCCCGATTCACCCTAACTGGAGTACATTTGAATGACGATAATATTCATTCATTTATAAGAAAAACAAAAAGCCAGAATCGCAGAAATAATTTCCCCATAAAAACTGCCTCTGGATTCGTCCTAAATATTCAGTTCTTAAGTTATGGCACGTTGTAGGTTCTGGTTACCTGCGGATGCTTTTCAGTCCTCCTTCTGACCAATAGCCATGCAGATTGTTTACTGTGTGTAACGTTGGACAAAAGTCCGGCGTGTGCGTACAAAAAGTCAAAGCAAACACGAGTGTAGTAGGGTTCAGAAACGAGGGGCGTACGATTGATGCGTCTAAAAGTGGGGAGGAGCTTCCAAACTGCAAAAATAAGTTAGAGCTGTTACACAAAATGTGTTTTTTTTATAAAGGTGTATCAAAGCTGACCTAAAACTAACTGGTCCCCTTTTCACGAATGTAACCGTATCGGTCCGACACCAAATCATCAGTCATCGTGCATTTTAATGCCGAGCGACGCTCGCGCCCTTCAACAGCTGAAGACCCGCCCTACTGTGTCTTCCTCGTTAAAGCGGTAACACCCCTCCTCGCCCTCCTCCTCCTCCCCCCCGTCCGGCCCCTCCCCCGACCGGAGACTCCCGAAGGCGAACCTGCTGCGAGGCAGCGGGGACGAGCTCACGCCGTTCGAGTTCACCGAGTTGCCGCAGCCGACGGCGGCGGGGTTGCCGTACGTGAGCGGCTGGCTGTACGCGGCGCCGCCGCTGCCCGTGTCCGACTCACTGTCGCTGGAGTCGCTGCCGCTGCTGGACGACCCGTCGGCCATCTGGACCGTCTGGTTCAGATTGCCGCGGTCGGCGCCGGGCTTCCCCTGGCGGCCGAACAGCCGCTGCACCGCGCTGGGCCGCGGCTGACCCGGAACCACGAGGTGCCCCGCCGGGTTTCCGTTGGTCACCACCACCCGCCGCGCCACGGGGGCGGAGCACGGCGCCTGGTCGCGCGTCCCGGAGCGACGGGGGTCGGGCCGCTGCGCCGGGGTGGACGACAGCCGGCTGAGGACGAACGGATCGGTGTCCGAGCGGTTTGGCACGTTGTTGTTATTGTAGTGGTGGTACGGCGTGGCGAAATGCGGCGGCGTGCGGTTCGAGGTTATCGGGGAGTAGCTACCGTAGTGGTTGAACGGGAGGGGCGGCGGCGGCGGCGGGACGGAGAGGGTTTCTCCCGTTCCCGGGCGTTTACTGAAATAATGCCCGCCGTCGTCCCAGCGCGGCGCGCGCGGCTGGCCGTCTGTCGCCTCGCCGTGGCTCAGGGAGTTGGTGCGGTGGTGGAAGCTGCTGATCACCGGGCTGGAGCACTGGCTACGGGTGCCGGTTCCCAGCGGACGCACCGCCGACCCGCCGCGCTTTTCTCGGCCCTGAAAAATCTCGTCCAGCAGCGTGCTGTGCAGCGGCAGGCGGCCGTGGAACGACCCTCCGTTGGGCACGATCTCGTCATCCGTTAGCTCGTGACTGGCGCTGACGGACGCCGCGCGCTGCTCCACGGCGCTTCCTCTACCCGGCCTACCCTGCTGCAACAGCCCCTGGTGATTGGTGTGGTAGAACCCGTTCACGGCCGCGAACAGACTCCCGCCTTGCCCCCCGTCGCGACCGCTACCCCTTTGATCGCTGTTACAAACGCGCGGCTCATCCGCTCCGCCGCCGTGGCCCCTGGGAGCCCCGCTGCTCTTCGTCACATCACATTCGCTGTCTATGTCGCTGCAGTCTATGTAAGGGATAGAAGAGCTGCTGCCTTTGTTTGCCCTGCAGGATGGACCTGGGTTGAGGAACTGCGGGTCCGGCGATGATCCGGTGCCGCGGTGGCTCTGTCGGGACGGAATCGGGTCGGAGCCGGGCGCCGCCGCCACCGCATCGCGGAGGCCGCTGGTGGCCGACGGGGCCTCCTCTGGACCGTTGCATTCGCCTCGATGGCCCGGTCTGACCGAGTCAAGCCGGTCCGCTTGCTGCACCGACGCGGCACTCTGCGAAGAGGAAGGATTAAACATTAAACTGCATTCCTGACTCGGAATGGAGAGCGCACACTCCCTCCCCAGAGCTGCCCGGGACAAAAACAGCTTTGTGCTGTCGGCCGCGGAGCAGCTCCGGATTTAAGAGATGGAGAGAAGTAATGAAAAGAAGACTGAAAGGAGACTGGAAATGTCTCCAACGAGTAGAATTAAAAGGAAACTGAAAGAAATATCAACGAGGAAGAACAAATAAATGAGCCTTCTACTGGGTTTAAAGCGCGCATCACCTCTTTTGGCACTTGGGATCTGAAGGACGGAGAATGGGGTGACAGGCCGCTATGTGACAGGATCTTACTGTGCTTCCTGCAAAGAGAGGAGCGGGCGGGTGATGATAAACCGGGTGCATCCCAACAGGAAAACAGACCCTGTGGTTGGAGTCGTCCGAACAAAAGAGCTTCACCTTTCAAACGGGAGTTTCTTGAGCTCCGAGTCCTTCACATAGTCGATGACCTGCTTCTGGGTTCGACCGCTGCAGACGATGAAAACAGAGTGTACACAAATGCAAAGACAAGTCGTGTGTGCATCCACCCCCCTGCCCCGCCGCCTCCAGTCCTCCCCTCACCTGAAGCGGAACGAGGACCCTCTAGTGAAGAGGATGGGTTTGGGTTTGGGCTTGGGCTCCTCGAAGAGCCTGAAGAAGGCGTGGTACTCTACGCAGATCTTCCAGAAGACCTTACAGCAATCCCTGCTGGCCATGGCGAACTCCAGCGTGTCGTGGTGGGCGCTCTGCTGGAAGACGCAGAGGCAGGCGTGAGGACGGACGGAGGGACGAAAAGACGAAATAAGAGACGGGGAGAGAAAGAAGCCGTGAACTCACAGCGGGATCCGCTCTCAGCTTGATTAGGAACTTTTTGCGTTTGAAGCTGAGCTTGCGGACCTTGGACCAGTTGAAGGCGTTGATTTTTGTGTGCCCCTGAAAGGAGAAGAACATTATGAGAAGATGATTAAGAATGAACTTGTTCTCAGTCTGCAATCCTTTGTTCCCCACATCCCAAAATGTGTATTATTGGATCTTCTCCAGTAAACATTCAGGTAACGCACAGTTCCCTATGCCGCCACGTGGAACGGACGGTTCGATATCAATGGTCTCACCTGAAAAACCAGCACGCCAACGTGCGCCACGGACAGACTGAGATTGGATCCCTCTCGGTCCTTCGCCGGGTGCAGACGGACGCCGTACATCTCCAACCGCCGGGCGATCTCCAGCAGCTGGTAGTCCGACTCCGCGGGAGTCTGCCCGCTGCGGGACGAGAGTGATCAATCAATCGAACAATAACCGCTGATGGATGGAGTCGCACCGCACAAGTTCTGGTCTGTTGTATTTTGAGATTCCAGTTTTCAAATAAAAACCACGACCGGATGCGAAGACCCGATGTGGGCGGAAAGAAATCCGCCACGTGAACAGTTGGTTTTCTTCCGAAAATAGCTTCCTGTTTCCTGTATGAGCTGCTGAATTAGCCACTTCCTTCCTGCGTCGCGCAGTGGGGGCAGATAAGAGGCAGGGAGGGGTGAGATCAGGAAGCGCGTACGCGGTGCACAGCGTGACTAACAACACCTCTGGGGTTTAGTTCTCCCCGTGGTGAAGTACCGGTTTCGGGGGAACTCGCGTCTCCCCGGAAAAGCAGAAAATGCTTTTGCCACGTGGATCTGCAAACAGCGTCGCAAAGCACAAAGTAGATGAGGAGGGAGGTGTGCTGGGCGAGTGTGGGGCCTCTGGGCCACAGGGAGAGCGCAATGTGGTGTGTTTGCACATAGTCACCTCTGCGGGGGAGGGATTAAAAGTGTGTGTGTGTGTTGGGTTTAAAGAGATCATAATCGCGGGTGGGACACAGACGTATGCTGGCTGGGTGTAATCGTGTAATGGGTGTTTGTTAGCGCACATTTGAATAAACAGATAAACATCTCTCTGTGTAAGAGTGGCTGTGTGTGTTTATGTGACCGACAGTAAGGCCCGAGCCACCAACTGGTCCCAAGTCAGACGGTTGCTCAGCTTGGAATTATTTTTCAGGCTTGGATAATCCATTTATCTATTCAACAGTGCGGAAGAAGCAACTTTTAAAATAGTTCATTTTAGTTTCTCGGTTAAATCTCATTTCATCTTCTTTACGGGCCGACTCACACATGCTGGCGGTGGCAGTCGGTGATCTTGTCTCTGATGGCGTCCTGGTCGGGCAGGTACTTGTTGTGGAGGAGATGCTGCCAGCTCTGGGTCTCATCAAAATCTCCTATTTCAGCTGACGGAGGAAGAGGAGGAAGAAGGAGTGATCTCATTGTGTATTTAGAGTGAAAATTAGGAGAGGAGTGACTGAGGGAGGAGATTCGATAAAGATTGTTAAGGACAAGAGGACCTTGCCACAACCAGGGGCAGCGATCTAAGCAAATACTACAAAATAAAACGACACAAACACTTTTGTTCCCGTCTACCGGTTTGTTATTTGTCCTAACCTATCCTACAGTAGATCAGATGAAGCGTGCTGATGCGTGCCTCTACCATCTGTCCCAGCAACGGCGGCGATAAGCCCTCACTGTGCAGCAGCGCCGGTTACCAAGGCAACCGAGTGCTGTTCGTTAGCATGCCGAGCAGCCGCCGTCCTGCCAGACCGATCTTCTCTACATCCTTCACATACGACGCTCAATTAATAACGACGGCCGCTTGCGAAGACGACTGAGAGCTTCACGAAGCAGCCGGGGGGGTGAAAATAAAGTCTTCATCAAATATCCAAACGAAAGAGAGTACAGATTCTACGGATCTCACGCTGGCGAAAAGCTTAAAGTAAATCATATAATAAGTAACGATATAAAGGAACGGGCTTTTGTTCGTCCGCGCGCATGCATTGGGAAGGTTTTTAGTTCTACACGTGTGTCGCACTTACACTGAATAATGTGCGACACCAGGAGAGCGGCACTTGTGTCGTTGCAGACGAGTCGACCACAGGCCAGGTCGCGTTTTATCTGCAGAGCGAACAGGTACCTGGATGCAGAGAATGAAGGATACGACACAGAGGGAGAGAGAAGAGGGGAAAGGAAAAGGTTATTCAATCAACGCACACGTCATGAACTCCACGCCACACTGCTGGCTGGCATTCACATATATGTGTTTATACGAGTTCAAACCGATCCCTAATTGAGTTTATGACCTTCTCTGTTAATCATTATACAATCGGCCGCTTCAAACATGATCTCATTCAAACAGGACCTCATTCTCTGTCACACACACACACACACACACACGACAGACTCTGATGCTGAATTTCCATCACGACACGGCAGACATAAAGAAGACTGTAGCGGACCTCAAAAACCCATATTCAGCTCAAAGACAAGAAGCTCAAACAGATTCTCTTTGAGGTCATTTTGACGGAGACGGTTGCATATTTCAGAAAGAAAGAAGCCTGCGGTGCTCGTTAAACGTTTGGATTATTACCAGCTCCGTGCACGAGGACACACAGTGAACCGACTGCAAGGCGTGCGTTTAATGGTGCACGGCAGCCTTTTATGTGATATCCAATTCAACCTTTTTATCGCTCGCTAATAAAGCTAATGAGGCGTTGGCGAGTTTTGATATCTTTTTATTTCGAGCACGGAGTCATTTTACTATTTGAGAACGTCGCCTAAATTTAGAGAAAAATACATCATACATCAATACATGTGTAGCTGCAGAAAAATGAAATGATTTGCAGCCTGAGAAGACGGAACAGAACGAAAAAAGGGGGGTTTGTTAGAACTACATCTCAAGAGGCCCTTCGCTTGCTTCCTGCTCGGCTCTGGTCTCAAGTGAAGCCAGCTGGGGGCTCAGAGCGAAGCAGAGCATCATGGGAAAATGTGCTTTACCGTGGCTGTAACCGAAGTCCTGAATGAGCAACGTGAAAATATGTCACATTTCAGTCTTTTTAAAAGAAAACAGGCGGTTTCCAGAAGCTACGGATCAAAGTCCCGGAAGGACAAATGTGCGGACGAGTCTGGTTCCCGGAAAGGAGGCGCTTGTTTGAGGTTATGCCATGTGATTATGGATGTGCTGTACAGGCTACTAAAGGTCCAAAACATGACGCAAACATGGTGGAGTTCAGACGCGGCTGTGAAACTGCCCCCGGAGGCCGGACTGACGAGCAAAAGCGTCTCTTATTCTAAGAGGTTGGTCCTCCGATCGGTGCGGTTTCCGCGTGGAGAAGACCTACCGAGTCAGCTCCTCCAGGAGCTGCGTGTGGTCAGGAGGGAAGAACTTCACCACGAAGCGGAGGATGGTGTTTTTAGGCCCTGAAGCAGAGGAAAGAAGGGCGGTGGTTACATAGTCGGGTTTAAATGGGGAACACATCATCTCTTGAGACTCGCCTTACTTACGCCTGATCTGTTTCAGTGTGGGCTTCAGCAGGTCCAGCCACACCTACGGAGGGCGGAGCACAACTTTACCATGAGCACCGTACATCTACATTAAGCACAATAGTAGCCGTGACGGTGTAACCCAACTATAAGATATAAACGTGTCAAATACACTTTGCAGCTGACAAAGATCGGTGCCTTGGCTGAAAGAACAAGGTTTCTATTTCTTAAAACAGCTCTTTGCAGGGAACCTCTGGGCCTGAAGTACTGCAGCTTCATGCGCAGTGGAGTCACTTTCTACGTTACTTATTAAGAGCCATCTAATTGAGCTCAACCTTCGTGTATTTGCACGTCCTCCGGTGAATGGTTTTTTTTTAAGGCTCAAGGCACTAAAATGCTCAGTTGGAGTGTTGAGCGAGAAAAACGGGTCCGACCGCTCTCCTCCGGCTAGCCGTTCTTTGATTAGTGACCTCTCCACGGGCCAACGCTTGCTCTGCTGGCAGATGTCCTCAGCAGCATCTGAGAACGCTCCAGGTGGAACGGTGTACAAACGATGACAACCGGCTGCTCCTCGATGAGACGAGAGGAACGACTCAGTCAAAGTTAAAACCGCACAGATGTGGCTGAGAGGAAGACGCGTGAAACAAGTGTCGGGAGTCCCCATGCGTGCAGACGGTGGATCCGCATGAGTCATGCGGTTTCAAACCAGACGGCAAGCATGAGCGCGCCTCTCTTGAAAGCTCCCGTTCAGGTTGTAGAAGCAGGGGAAGGTAGAAAACGCATGATTTGTGTGCACTAAAAAAGGAGTGAACGTATTTTGTACTTTAATGCACGTCCTCACGGCGGCACACCTGAGCGTTTCCATTCAGAAATACAACTGCATCCCTCACCGTCATCTTGCGATGGTCCTGGTACTCCAGTCCAAAATAGTCTCCCTCGGCCAGGTTGAGATGGACACAGACCAGGTCAAACAGCACTTTGCCCACGGAACGTTGCTGCGGGAGAATAACAGAGGTGGGAAATGAATAAAGAGGAAACTGGAGGGGAGAAGGCAGAAGGTGAGAGACATAAAGCCCCGCTGCCCCCCCCCCCCCTCTCTTAACCAGCCGCTGACCTTTGACCCCAGAGGTGAGGCCTAGGCCTCGGGTTTCGTTTCCAATGAATAGCTGGTGGCGCAGGCCGGAGTGCAAACAATGTGGCGCAGGAGAAGTGTGTGTGTGTGTGTGTGTGTTCCCCGTCGCAGCCCCACCTGATGCTGGAGACTCAGAGAGAGCAGTGATTGGTCATTGCATCATTTTTGCACAGACGCACTGCGAGAGCATTACAAGTAGCGAGATTTTGGAATTTTCCAAAATAGACTGACGTGGAAGCAAACCCCAAATTAGCCCAGAATAATTTCCCTCTGAGGCCGTTTGAGTTAAAAGGCACCGCCCTGAAGAGTTACAGCGTATTATTACACAGCCAGTGAGTCTGATGAGGCTCCAGAGAATGTGTGTTATATTGTCACATGTGTTGCTTTCACAGGCAGCTATAATCACACACACACACTTTTACTTAACATAGAAATTTGACATTTCGACCTTATATAGATTTTATTAATAAAAGAAAACCGGGAAGACCGATAGCAAGACAGACTGAGGAATGTTAAATACTTTTATTTTTTAAAGCATAAGTACGTGCTGGAATGGAGAGGAGGAATCAGAGCAGCGAAGGCCAAGGTGTTAGCCAAGTCTGTCACCATCTGGCTACCGCGTGTGTGTCTCCATCTGTCTGTGTGTGGTCAGCCTGTCTGCAGGGACACACACACACACACACACACACACACACGCCTCCAGTAGCAACATTGCTCGTTAAAACACAACATGTCCAGTTCTTCTGCTGTCAGACACGGGAAGCAGAGTGACTGCTCGCCACGACGGCGGCGACGCAACAGATGCCACGAGCAGAGCTCAGGGATCCCCGGAGTGTGGACGGGATCCAGAGCGAGGGGTAATCTCGGTTTAAAAGAGGTTAAGAGGAGCTTGTTTCGCTGTATTGTAAAACTTCTTCTTGGTCATTCGTCCGCTTTGTATTTTAAATGAATAAGACAACTCCTTAATGAACTTTTAATAGAAATCCAAATGCTGCCCGGAAGACACGAAACGGAAAACATTTGGAAACCTGCAGCAGGTCGAGTCAAACGAGACGGCCTTAATGAGCCCAAGCAAGGTTTCCAAGTTTGTTTTGGGGCGAAAGCGGTTTCCTCCAAGCTCCTCCGATGTGTGCACGCGCCGGGGAGGTGATCCACATCGCGCTCGGGGTAACGCGACACGCCGGAACGCAGGGCGGAATGTCTTTGAGGAAACGCCGAGGGGGAGTCTTGAGCTATCAATCCCCAGTTAAAACCACACGGGCGTCCCGAACACGCGATGCGTCTGGGCAGCATCCGGTCCGAACCTGAGCAGGACCTGCTATTCGCTTCTTTGGGATAAAAAGACCCAAACGTAACATCGGGAGCGGTAATGAAAAAGGAGCAAGCTGGTCTTTTCACACCAAACGCAGCGTCTTAAATGGTCAAGATCAAAAAAGAGGTCACGGGTTCTCAGAATGAGGAAAGGGACGTCATTTATCCCTGGAGAACGGGGAGAATCTGAAGCAGGCGGCCCCTTTTGTTATGTACCATCATTTTTTAAATACAGCATGTCGTCTTTCAAGACCCTTGAAGGAGAGCGAGAATCTGCCTCGGGGGTTCCTGGTTTGAGAGTTTTACGGCCTAAAAATAACTTCTGGACCAGTTGCAGCTGAGCAGGGCGGGCCAAGCTCCTCGCAGATTAACGCACGATCCCTTCATTCAGCAACGCGTGAGCCCTTCTTCCCCAGCCAAACGCACTCTTCTGCTCGTGCACACAGAGACGCATTTTCATCATTCCATGGAGTCCGATCCGGATAATCGTCTCACCCAGCAGAAGTGCAACGCTGCTCGGCATCCCCGGACGTATGGAGCACGATTGGACGCAATCGTCGGCCTTGCGTGCGTGCGACACGCGATTAAAGAGACCGAGAGAGCTGTTGAACTCATATTTTCCTGCTGCGGCTGAAAAAAGGCAAAAAGGTTGCGTCCTTGGAGGCAGAGTCCGGCCTTTGAGGATAATTAGAAGGAGAGCAGCCTCAGCCACCGACGGGCCATGGGGGGATGCTGGCTTCGGACCTGGCACCCGTCATCCAAGCTGAGAAAACAGACCCAGACCTGCGCAAACACACCAGCACGTCTGTGTGCGATGCACAGTTCAGCCACTTGACAGTCGCGTTTGTCGCACAGCTAAATGAGGAAAACACACACGCATTCGTTGATGCTGCAGCAACATGTTATTCTTCAGCAAAGAGTCGCTGCCTCCTCTGATTACCTTCCACGAAGTGACTCAGGCCCTCTTCTACACTCAAATTATGGCTGTGCCCCGAAAAACAATACGCATGCCGGGGGAGGCTCTGTGTCACAACGCAGGAGAAAAATACCACTTACAGTCAGCGTGCACGTCGGCTGTGGTGACACCCGCGCGGCGAGTATTTCTGGTTTGTGTCTCTGACAACGAACAAGGCTGAAGAAGAAGCCCAGCTGAATGCGTCGGTGTGAACGTTCTCGTTGTGAGCTGACCGGACTCCGCCAACGCGGCCCGCCGACTCATCCGACGGGTCTTTCAGCGAAACACTCTCCCTCCCTTCCCGCCGGGCTGTTGTATATCAAAGTAACTGCTCTGCCTGTTGTACCATCCAATCGCCTTCGGCCCCTTGAGGCCAATAGTTAAACCTTCCCATAGATCACGTCACTTTCTCTATTCAGTCACTGTTTCTCTGTGGCCTTTGTGATACAGAGGAGCAGCTAATGAAAATGCATCAATTACGGTGAACACACACCAGCTTTCCGCTGGAAAGTCGACGTCTTTTTTTACCTATTCATTGTTCGGTTTATCTTACGATATTTTCCTTCACACTCCCTTTCCTTCTTGCCCTGCAAACTATGGCCAAGTAAAACATTCCCACCATCTGCCCGCGGTGTGCCGAGGGTTTACAGAGTGCGAATGGCCGATGAAGTCGCCCCCCCCCCCCCCCCTTTGCAGCCTTCATACTTTGGGCAACGATACTTCACATTGCCAGAATTAAAGTTTCAAGGCTTAAATAGCTTCCCGTAGATGAGAAACGAAGAGATCTCACTGGCCCTGCAGAAGTGGGATATTCCCGACAACACGTGAAACAAAAGAACGCGACTCGAGGCGGAATGGCGTGAAGTGAGGGGATGTTTGAAAGGCTCTTCTCTGCTGTCCTGCAGACTTATGTCAACAAAGGAGAGAAACCAGATGGCTGAGACTGATAAGAACCCCCCCGCCCCCCCCCCCAGGAGGAACAAAAGCACCTCAAAGCGGTTCAGTCCCTGGCTTGGAGCGCCAGCGGGGGTCTTTGTCAGGCAGACGACACAAGAATACGCGGTTATTGCTTTAAAACTCTGGCTTTACCCGTTTTTATACACACAGTTCAGCAGCCCTGAGGCAGAAGGGGAACGCTCTACCTTTCATAACTTCAAGGTGACGTTAAGGGGCCGGGAGAGCGATCCGTCTGAAATAGATATTTACGCCCCGCTGAGCCAGAATCACCTGAACCGTCACCCGGCTGCTCTCTGGCTGCGAGCGTGCGACGAAGCGCCCGTTTGAGCCGTAAATCTCCTCGATTCTCACGGCCCCCGCACTCCTCACAAAGCTCGGAGCGTTTCACACCGCGGCGCGACGAGCCGCGTCCCGCTGCTAACCTGCCGGTCGGCGGGCCAGGGGTCGACCGAGAGGACGCCGCGGGATGGACAGCGGCGTGCGGTGCGGCCGGCAGATATCGTTCTAGGTTGAATCCTGTCTTTCCTTTGCACGCTACAAATCGAGCCTGCTTCGAGAGCGCCGTCCCCTGGGGAGCGGTTCCCTATAGCAGAGAATAATGGGCCTACACACATTTTCTAAAAGGAAGGAGCCAAGTAGTCCATAAAAGCCGGTTTAGTAGTGTGGTGTTAGAGTCAGGGTGCTAGTTCTTCAGAATTGATGCTGCGGCTTTATTTGACGCTGAGAAGACGAATCACAAAGATCCCCCGCTGCTGATGACCATCCCTCTTAAAGCCTGTTTAGGCCTTTATGGCTGTCATTTAATGGGATTTGTATGTCATACCTACTACTACGTACTTGTAGTGCGACCTCACCCTCGGTACGAGGGAACAAATAGTTCAACTTAAAAAGGAGTAAAACGTAGCAGTGAACAGGGGGACAGCTGGAGCTTCCTCCCTCCTCGACCGTCCACCAATCACCACCTCTCGCTCGGATTAGGTTAAACGGCTTAACCCACTGGCAAGACGTCAGAGCGCCTCCACACAACCACACACACACACACAACTAACCAGACTGCTGAATAAACAGAGTGATGGCAAAATACCTGCTGGTATTGTCAGCGAGGCACTGTGGGAAATCAAACTGGCAGCTCCCCTGATGGGGGGGGATGAAAATGCCTAAAGGCTACAATGAAGACAACAGTGTGCGTCTTTGTGTGTGTCCTCACAGCCCGCTGGAGGCAGACAATTAAATCGAGCAGCAGATGGTAACACATGCACGTTGTTGTACTGTTAAGAAAAGCAATTGGCGTCTGGTGTAGGACGGCGGCCTGCACTGCGCCTCGCGCTGGGATGGGAAGGTCTTTGCAAAGCTTCCTCTGGAGGCCCATGGAGACGCTGGACGATCAACTGGACGCGCTCCTGACAACTTGATGCCAACGGATGGTGGAATGAACCCGTTTTCGTCAGTGCCACAGTGAACCCGGGGGTCAGGGTGTCACAAATAGAAGCGCTAAGCGCTGTGGATGTGTCGTCCTGAGAGCTTTAGGTCCCTCACCCCGTTTAACCTCCCAGCAGAGGGCCAGCCATTAAAACCAAGTCACAGACGCTCCAGCTCAGCGGGTGTTTCTGTGCACGTGTTGCAGAAACTGATGATTTACGATGTGTGGATAAACAATTGAGTAAACAACTAGGGCCTGTATTCAACGCGCGTGCGCGTGTGTGTGTGTGTGTGGTTATACAAGTACCCAGATGACTCACAAAGAAGGAGTAGATCTTGAATGAATCCACAGATAAATATCTTCAGTGTAACGGACAATCGCTGCCAACGCCAGCAGAGCGGGGACAGCGATTCATCGCGCGACGCAGCACTGGACGTTCCCAAAAGGGACAGGACGCTCCAAACGTCACGTTGCCGGCTACATTCCTCGGCCAGTTTCTCAGGGAAACAAGCGGCCGGAGACTCGGCGGGGGGGAAGGGGGGGGCGCATTGAATTCCACCAAGGCTGCTGGAAAACATCCAAAACGGAGATGAGGACGGAGCCTAAAACACTTCACTTATTGAAAAGGAACCCAGGACGCCATGCTCCCAACACACACACACACACACACACACACACACACACACACACACACACACACACACACACAGAGTCCCCAATTTGCCTTGCAGTTCCGTCTGATTCCTCTCTATATGTTATATCAGAGCTGCAGTTTGACAACAACGCAAACCATAAATATGAAATGCAGAGACGTACTCCTCAGTTCAACTTGATTTTATTGCCTAAGCCAAAAGTGGAAACATGATACAAACTATTGCAACATATTTCATCAGGTGCAGACTTAAAGCGGAGCACAAGAAAACTACACGTGTAGAACTGGTCAATCCCATTCAGCCCTCACCGCCCCATTAAATGAACTTATGGTTGCGGGTTGTCAGAGAGCCTCTTAATGCACTGGGAATTATCCGATTAGGAAACACAGGAGCGCCGCCTGAAGCTAAGCGACGTGTCCAACACATCCAGGGCGCCGGGCGCTGATGATGAATGACACCAGCGCCCGGCTATGGCTTTGATGGCCGAGAGGCGGAGATGTTACAAATCAAAGACAAGGGAACGATCAATACCCCGGCTGTAAGAACGGAACGACAAATCCCTTCCCTCACAAATTCACCTGCCGCGGTCCGACATGCAGTCGGCAGTGAAAAGGGAGGCGATTTCCCTGAGAGGGGCCCTGCTCTGCTACTGTTGGCCTCCTCGCTGGGGACCTCATTCACTGCAATTAAAAACAGAAGAAAAGGTTCCCCTCCGCCGCCCCCCCCTCCAACACAGTGAGCGGAACTGCACGTCCCTCATGCACCCCCCCCCCCGGCCTCCGTCCCGCTCCTTCGGGGCTCGGAGGCCGCTCCGTCTGCAGCGCCGCCTTTGATCACAGCGCGTTTAGATGCTTCCCGTGGCCCCACGTGCACGCAAGCACGTGCACACACACACACACACACACCGTAATGAGGCAAATGCATCATCGTCACCTTTCGGCCTCTACGGTACGATAATCACTCCATTTGCTGCACAGACGGGTCATTGGAAAGAGAGAAAAAGAGTCCTCTCACACAACAAAATGAGTGGGTTGCACCCGCTCCAACAGCACTGACGGTTCCCATGCCGACCGTTCAACTCACACCTCACAAAGTGAAGTGCATATCCGCCCCACGAAGAACCACACGCGGCATGCTGCACGACTCGGGGAGTCCCAAAGAGGAAACTGGAGATAAAGTTTCAAAATGAAAGCCCCAAACTTGGTAAACTTGAGGGAGGTTCAGAGGACCTACAAACGAAACCACCGGCCGGAAAAAGGCAAAGAGCTCATGATGTACAAATTGACATCATTCAAAATGGCCCGTGCCCTGCTTTGCCTTGCATTGCTGAAGGGGGTGATGAAGCACACATTGAATGATTAAAAACACAATACATTATTCAGTCGTGTTCATTCCTGAATGAAGCATTCATGAAGGGGAGGAGATTACATCAGCAAATCTAATCCAATATTTATTTTAATCGGACTGGAATTAAGAGTGCGTAAACTCGCAGGGCAGGTCGTAGCAGGAACACGTGCACTCACTCAGGCCCATAAACCCACACATCCATGTAACGCGGTTTAATGAGGCCCTCGTGGGCCCATATAAACAGCATCAATATTAGGTTTAGTACGTTGGATGATCGGGAGACGGGATGAACGACGAGAAAATGAAAAGGAAAGGAGCCGGACGACGTGTCGTAGAGATCACAAAGCCAGCGTTTGAGCCTCGCCCTGAAATCACTACATCTCACTTTCCTTAACAAACACCCCCAGACCACCGCAGCAGGAGCATAAAGACACACAACCATCAGGTTTCCACTCCCATCACGTGGTACCCGTCAGAGTCTCTTTTCTCTCTCCAGGGTAACTAGAAGGGGGAATTCAAATCTATTCTGATTACTGGAATTCAGCTGATTTCATCCTGCTTGGGGGCCAAATAGTGCCGTAGAGGACACACAGGCATCTCCGGATGCAATGTGCAGATTCCAGCCACAAAGAAAAACGACTCCAAAAAGAAGCTTTCAAACTGTCTGGTTCTCACGTAAGCCAATTCACAAATCTGCACGCAGGATTGGAATTAATTTCCTGTGCATTTATTGGGGCCAAATAACCGCGGCCTCGGCTGTGGAGGCACAACGATAGCGGCTGTAAGAGGGATGAGAGGCAGTCAACCCATAAATGTGCATTAAGCCCTCTCTTAAAGCATTTAGACAACACAATGGATAGACTCTGCCCTTGAAAGGGAATCATGCAGTCTGATTAAGAGAAACCAACATTGAATACAAGAAAGAAATGATGGCATTCCAGCCATTTGATCTTTTAAACTGCTGCTTCTTTAGTTTTTTAAAAACAGTTCTTAAAAAAAGGTGAGAGTCCCTCGCCGTCTTCACTTCTCACCCCGCATGCAGCGTTTCCCCACAAAAGGACCACACAAAGGCCCATCCATTTGAAATGTCAGCTGCTCCACACCGCGTGTGTGTTTGTGTGTGTGCGCGCATAATGTGGCCGGGGACTTGTAGCTCATTTATCGGACGCCTCTCGGGACTCCTAGTCCATCTAATGATGTCGTCTATAAAGCCATTCTGTCATCCCGGCCCTCATAACCCCCTCCCCCCCCGGAGCCCCGTGTCTTTCTCCACACACACACACACACGCATGCATAACGCAGCAATCCAATCACGCAACACAAACCCACTCAGCGATCTCCGTGCATCTGAGCAGGCGCACATCCCGAACGCACGCGACCACAAAGCCCCGTGCAGCCTCTCCGGCTCCCCGCGGTCGGGTTTGGGGGCTTGTGACGTCCTCTGAGAAAGTCTGTCGTCATGTGTGGAGATGATGGACGGTCCTGCAGGGAGGGAATAGGGACCCTGCTACTTGCACTGAAATAAATATATTTCAAATAAATTCAACTTTATTAGCATAAAGTGGTATTAGTATTTCCACTTGTTCTTATTCACGGATGCCGACATTTGTTTTCTCCACCACACAAACCAAAATGGTTTCCTTTGGAAACCCCCTCAGGCCCCGAATGCTTTGACCTGGTGATAAACTGGAGGAAGTGTTACATGCCGGGGTAAATAATGCAAAATGTCGGAATAAACACTACGACTAAAACACTAGAATGAACCTCCAACGGACCAGTAGTTCACGTTTGTGCCCAACGCACAGTGAAAGCAACAGGACGCATTCAAGACCACAGGAAAGAAAAAGGAAAAGCGGTTTCACTGAAAACAGGAGAAACCAACAGAAAGCAAATGAGTAACATACATGTCCATTATTTACGCAGCACGCACACACACACACACACACACACACACACACACACACACACACACACACACACACACACACACACACACACACACACACACACACACACACACACACATTCCACCTTCAATTATTCACCAGGTGAGAGCGAGCGAAGATGTTCTGTACTCACACACTCCTCTACCACAGCACATCAATAATAAAGCCACTAGACGGGTACGTGTGTGTGTGTGTGTGTGTGTGTGTGTGTCACTAATGCAATGTGTGCCAATATGCTGGCGGGATGTTTTATTCATGCTATGTGTACTCAAACATTGCACATCTGGGGGTTTAGGAAGAGACGTATAACCTGACCTGCTGACATATAATAGTCATCGTCACATCAAAGCAGGTCCTGGTATGAGGGTTGGGTTTAGGTTTTGGATGTGGAGAGCCAGCTGAGGCGGTGATGTCATGCACCAACCGCCAAGTCAAATTCCTTGTATGTCTGATTGACATATCTTGGTAATAAATGTTCCTGATTCCTGAGACAGTGACTCAATCTTCCTTAACTGCCGCCGCAGAGAAACTCCCCAAACTCGAGGCCGGTAGCGCGGCGGCGGGCGAACGGCCGCCTCTCTGATGAAATACCACAAGCACCGATGTCACCCGAGCCTCTCGCAGCAGCCGCTGTTTTCTCTAAACAGCGCTAGGAAGCCGGGGCTGCCAAAGACAAACACGTGCCTCGGACTCACTTAAACGCAGGCGCGCACACGCACACACACTGCTCACAAGGAGATTCAAGACCCTCAAATCGGGGCATCAAATCGGGATCCAGGCGGAGAAGAAAACAGAGCGTTTCCTGACCGCGAGGCAGGATCAAGGTCTGTAGGTGTGGTGTGTGTGGACAGGAAGTCGGTTTATATTCCCACTCCCACGCGTCCCTCCAGGAAGAGAAGGCGAAAAAGTTTGAATGGAGCATGTTGACACGTCTGTTAATAATTCTGCGATCATCACAGAGCGACTCACCGATATCTGGAAGACTTCCTGCGTGTCGTCGAGCATCTGCACCCGGATGGAGACTTGCCGCCCCGCGGGCTGGGCGGGGGGACGCAGGCCCGGCTCCAGGGTGGACACCCCGAAGCTGTCGGCGGCGCCCAGCCTGTGTCCGGCTGTGGACGGCCTGTCGGCTGGTTCCACCATGGCGGCAACGACGGGAGGGGCTCTCGAGCTGCAGGCACCTCCGTTCACGTCTGGAGGACAAAAGAAGAGTGGTTTTTAATCAAAATACCGGGGGGGGGCGCAGTTTGTGTGTTTCTATGAGGTTCACGAAACGGTGACCAAACGGGTGCGCGGACCACAGCGGCGTGCAGATGCACGGTGACGTCGGACACGCCTCACACCTCGCCAGACGTCCCGACGGCTGCAGCGCAAGGTGGGACCCCCCCACCCCCCTCCTGCTCCCCCCTCCCCTCGAACACAACACTGAGCGCTCTGTGAGACAAGTTCAGGCTGGAACGGAAGCTTGGCAGATGAGATACTGTCTGAGGACACACAAAGACGCTCCCCCCACACACACACACACACACACACACACACACTCGCTCTCTCCTCTATTCACACACGCAAACTTTGCAGCTCCCCCCCGCCTCCATCCCACACTTGATGAACCTCGACCTCAGACGATAAATACGCTCTCAGGCGGTTGGTGACATCACAGCGGAGGAATGTTGTGGACACGCGAAGCAGGGATGAGGGCTGAACTGCTCCGACACGGAATCCCTTTTGTTTCCTCCAAGCTGAGGTTGTCCTCAGTCGGGACGTCAATACTCGTCAATACATCAGCACGTCTTTAGGGACCTATCGGGCATTACGATGATTAACTGCATCGGTCTGACAATGAATGAACTTTTAAAAAAGGTCAACCGTGTCTTACAGGGATTTCAGACTGCTGGGACACAAAAAAAGCAACTTCCAGACTTTGTTTTGGTTTAAAGGGAAACGGAGGTTTGTTCATCCAGAGGTTATTGTCTTATTGATTGAGGAAATAAGCAGCAGATGAACTAATAATTGTGAGTTGACACCTTACAGCAGAACCCTCGGTCCTACGGAGTCGTGGTGCAAAAGGAAGAGGCCCCCGCATATGGCCCACGGCCAGCGGAGGCCGACTAGCTCCCAGGGAGCTGCGCCCCGGCCTCCGACCTCTGACCTCAGCCAAAACGGACTTCTCCCTCCACCTCAAATCGCTTGCAGCGATGCAATGCGTGCCGATCATACGCGATAGTCGGTATTTGCAGGGAGACCTCCCCTTTGTTCCTTCACGCCTCGCCGAGCTTTTCATGCCAAAACGTGAGAACTGAATCTTTCCCAGAATGCAAAGGGCAATCTTCCACTAATCCCTCCACCTGCGACACACAAGCGAGCACCTCCCTTCACCTCGCTGACAAAAGCTGGAACTGGAAACAGGTCAGGGGAGTGACTCGACAATAAAAAAAGAGGGACCTGTAAAGTAAAGTTACTGATTACACCTGTGAGAAACATGCCTTTGTTCTCGTGCGCTAACCCCCCCTCCCCCCCCCCCCCTACGGAGGCTCCGCTCGGCTCAGTGACACCGAGGAAAGAACAAGTTTAAGCTCAGAGGAAACCGCTTCACTCAACGCCGTGTCACCCTGAAGGCGGCGCCAATCAGAGCGACGCACATCTGCAGCTATGAAGATGGATTGTCGCCTGCACGGCTTCCACAGAGGTCACTCAAGGCCTTACAAGAGCCTCTAAGCTCACCGCGGGGAGGGGGGGGGGGGGGCCATAAATGTTGACTGGATGGATTGAAGAGGTCGAGGACGACTCCACACGATCTGTTCGTTTATCTCCGTTTCACAGCTGACGTTCCACCGTCTCCTCGGCGAGGGGGCCGGGGGCATCGAGCGTGGGCTTTGGCTCGGGAGGGAACGCGGAGCGAGCTGGTCACACGGGCACAAAGGAAGCCACTGTGGGAGCTTCCAGCTCGGAGGGTGGGGGGGGGGGGGGGGGGGGGGGGCAGCCTTTGAACTGGCCTTAAAGGAAAGTTTCCCAAGAGTTAGCGGGAGGGAAGCCGGGCTTTGGGAATCGGATGTGAGAAAGCTTCATCTTTCATACGTAAATCTGCAGTTAGCTCAGTCGACTGTATGGTTGGTGAAAATGAACCGTTGCATAAACCGCCGGGCATAATATTTTCCCGGCGGTTGTGTAATAGGACACATTTTTCATCTTTGACAGGCTTGACAATCAACCCTCTGATAAGTGGGTTTTCATAACAACTTGAGATAAATCTGCCAGAATTGCTAATGTTAAGAGGAGCATGTCAACAACATGGGCTACTCTCCTGTAAGCCTCGAGATATTCACAGAATAGGCACACAAGGAATTTATTTCAACGCTCAGAGAAGAAAAACATTATCAGGGGTGGAAAATCGCAGCGATGAGCAATACAATAACAATGCAACATCCAATAAACAGCTGCCAACTGAGTCGCCTCAAACTGAGAAAGGACAACCTGCGGCGAAACGACAAGCTGACGAGCTCAAGGCCGCAGCGCGACACACTGCACAGATCGATAGGCTTGATACCACGTTTTATCAAAGTGATGCAGCCATTAAGCTACTGCTCTCCAACTTGACTGTGTGTGTGTGTGTGTGTGTGAGACACACAGGAATCACAACACCAGCTCTCCTGGCCTTACAGGTGTGATATTGATTGTAAAAGTGAATTGGCAGCGGGGCGGCAACCATCAGAACAAAGCTGATCCCGGGTGCCGCCTCCCCGCTGACCCCTGTGCTCTGACCTCTCACCAAATAGGGAGGGGGGGGGGGGGGCAAAACAAAAGAGTAATTGCATGCATTCTCCAGAAGGATTCTGCAGCAGCTTCGTCCAGTGGAATAAAACAAGCACACCCATGAAAAATAAAAATAAATATATGTATATATATATAATGCATGCACATCAGAGTGCAGTTGGCAGAGTGCTCGCTCCAGGATGTAGGTTAGCAGAGTAATCCTTTAGGCCAGAGTAAAGAAGTCAGCGGGCTAAAGCAACCGGAGCACACTCACAGGGCTGCTGTGTTGTTGATATTAATGTGCATGCAAGGTCTGCAGGGACAGACTGAGGAGACGAGCTGGGGAGGGAAATACATAGAAATAGATGTGAAACAAGACTCAAAGCACATGTCAGATCAAATATGGATACATATGTATTATCTTTGCGTGACGTGTACACGTTTGAAGCACTTATTGGAGATCCTTGTCTGTAATTAAGCTTATAGAGGGGGGGGGGGGGGGTGCTGGACCTCCTAAAGCTCAGCCGATTAGGAACCGGCTGCGATGGAAGAGAGTTTACGCTTCAAACATCGGGCTCATCAAACATCACGCGCTGTTGCCTAAAAACAGTTGGGGAGGGACTCCGCAACAAATGTGGCTGAATCTAAATCCAACCACGGGACGACGCGAGGAAACTAACTGTGTCACCTCGCTACATAATCCGGAGCAGCACGACTATTTCCTCACCCCCTCTTTCCTCGCGGTCCGCAGGTTCACCGTCAGCCGGACCTTCTTCTTCTTCTTCTGCTTCTTTTTTTTTTAACTTCCCCAACGCGGACGGTAAATCCCGCTCGGTGCCGTGACTCCTGCACTCCGGTGAATCCGCTCCCTCTCAGGTGGGACGTGGTTTCGGTGCGGTGGCCATCGAAGCGATTGTGGGAAAACCCGGAGCTGCGTGGAGCTTCTTTTTTTTTTTTTCCTTTTTTTCCCCCCACTGGAACAATGAAGAGCAATCGTGCATCGGCAGGAAGAGAGAAAGTCCGACCCGGGCGGCTGAACAGCGCCCCCGCGCGGTCCTCCGGGGGGAGGAGCGCAGTCGCGTTCAAAATCCTCAGATAAATGTGCACTTTCAGTTTTATCATGCTGAAAGTCAGACATAGAATGGATTTGAATGTGAGACAACAAGACAAATAACATGATGCAAGAAAAATGGCATGTTCAATTTGCAAGTTTACAGCTCAAGTATTAACTTCTGAACCACTCTACCCCAGAGGGAAACATTTTCCTCATTCTGCTGTTTTTTTAAATGTTTCAATTTAAGTAGGTTCAGATTGGTCAAAACAATTACTTTATAGAATATGTTAGATTGTTATAGATTTAAAGTTTAAGGTTCTAATATATAAAAATATATGAAATATATAAGATGCTATACATCTACTATACTAACTGTAAAATTCCATCATACTGAACATATAAGTAACAATAAAATGATTGTTCATATGAATTTAAAATGACGTTGTAGGACCTAAAATGGATTTTGGAAGGTCGGTATTGCTGCATTTATAGAAAAGTAGTCGATGTGACGATGAACCACGGACAACATGAACGTGATTAGTTAATTGTGGGCCCGGCTAAAGAGGTGGAATAAGGCATAATTAACATTTCTAGCGATGTTCTAATGGTAAGGGAAAATGTAAATTTCTTTCTCATTCCTGATTTTTATTATTTCGTGGCATAAGGCGCTTCAGAAACCCTGAATGAAACAAGAGAAAAGTAATGGCCAGTACGGGTATCGAACCCGCGACCTTGGCGTTATTAGCACCACGCTCTAACCAACTGAGCTAACCGGCCATGAGTTGAGTGGGGATACAATGAGTTTAAAAACCCTATTCTGAGTTTAAACCTTACCCTAACAAAGAAGGCAGATAAGCGAGGTATCGCGTTCGCCAGCTGCCCTGAAGGTTTGGTTTATTCCCTTTTAGTGAAGCCTAACGTTGCCTCCAACGACAACCAACAACAACTCTTGCTAACAGCTAACGTTAACATCGGAAAGGACCGTTACCATAGTTACATTTGAGAGAGGGCGAGACTGCCCACGTGACCCAGTAAGATGGCGACCACAATGCAGAATGGATTTGAATGTGAGTACGCCGTATTATTAGCTAACTGTTTATCAACTAGTGTTTCAATTCACAATGTTTGAAGACTGTCGTCGGTGCACGTTCAGTGTATTACAACGTCTTTGTTTACCTCTACGGTTTGGTAAAAAGATGCATCCGTTGGTTCCGTTTGATGATCGGTTCAGCTCCCATCTGAAATAACGTTACCGAACCCGCTAACGTTAGCTCACCGGTTATTGTTCATCGTTATTCAGCGGCTTTCACTTTAGCCACGGTGGTTGACCTCGGTCAGTGGGAGAATGCCTTGAGCTCATTTACCCTAAACATCTTCTCTTTTTCAGGATTTTAACTGAGAGTGGTTCGTTTTGCTGGAAATTTGGATCCACTGGTTAATCGATCATTGTAATATTGAAATCCCAGAATCGAGATGGCTCTGAATGTGTTTGGTAAGCAGCATCACACACCAGTTTGTTTGTACGTGTGTCATGTTTTTATAATACAACTGGTAGGTACTGTCCACAATCATTTTGAATTACCTTAATTATAAAGTTCTTCACCACTCAACCTCAAATCAATAACATCCTCGTCTGCTTCGTTTATGTCACAGTTGTATTTTACTGGTAACTTTGCAGGCTATGGTTTTATAAACCAACCACACGGTCATCTTAGAAATTATGATGCATTTTTATCGAAACTATGAACAGTGAATAACGCAGTTAAATCAGCTTTGCTTCAACGCAAGTCTACCAGTACTTGAGTAGGAACTTTACTAACTATTAAAAATGGTGTATTTTAAGCTGTGCAGTGTCTAAAATTCATTTTCTGTTGAATAGTACTGACGTATAGCTTTGTATTTTATGCTTTTGGTAAACTTAAATATGAAATTTTAATCAGTTGTGAAAACATTGCAGCCGATTTACGCATCACAATTGTCCTTGCAGCGCTCGGGTCAAAGCACTGGCATTTATTTACCCAGAGTTGTATCCTGCTTCACACTGCGATTCGTCAGCAGGCCGTGTGTTTTGTCTTTGCTGTGTCTCGCTGTGAGCTTCTGTTGCCTTGAGAAAGAGGGGGAGACACTTGGCCAGGGAGGACCTGGAGTTATTTTGAAGACAGGATACGGGGACGACAAGTGTTGCACAGATAAGGCCCGCGGAGAGAACAGGAAACAGGCCGTTGGTTTTACTCCTGCAGAGAAGATGGAAGATGTGCCTGCATTAAAAGGGATACTGGCCGCTGCATATTGTGCATTTTTGTCTCATCAAAATTAAGCTTTTAAAGAAATAAGCACATGTTTTCATACAGAAACTACAACAGAGGATTTAACAGTCGATACCGTGTCACGCTTTGATTTTACTTGTCGCACTACGTTGCATTTTGATGTGTTTGTAAATGAGAATTGACACAAATGAGCTGACTGAACGAGTACATCAGCCAAACGCCACTGGAGAGGAAGGGGAAAGATCTTGTGTTCTTCTGAGCGTCTCACGTTGCAAGTCACTTAGTCACAGTTTATGCTCAGTGAAGTACTTTCACTTATTTTTTTCACCATATTCATTTGGCGATGGCGTTACCAAAGCCGCAAAGTTTTAGTTTTAAGCTGTATAAAAGTCTGAGCCTGGCGCTCTTACCCAGCACCTGAAATAAAAAGGATTAACCTGAATGAGGGTTCGTATCAACGTTGAGAAATGAGGCCGATCAACACGGTACCACGCTCTGTCCCCCTGGGGGCGCTGGAGCTAAAGAAATAAAGAGTAACTGTTGGAGACCTGCTCTTCTCTCTGTCCTCAGATCATGATGAATACAGGCCACCCGTGTGGAAGTCTTACTGTGAGTATTTATGGATCACTCAGCGTGCTGTTATAATCATTTGTCATTTTTCTTAAACTTCACGATTGTTATGAGTGTTTCTTACATGCTGATGCTTTTCTGTTTTTTTTCTGCCACAGTGTACCAGCTCCAGCAGGAGGCGCCTCACCCACGCAGACTCACCTGCACCTGTGAGGTGAGCACATGCCTCCTCTGCCAGACAGCCAAACGCCGCGTCTGTCTTTCACCCATTGTTCAGTGATTTGAATGGAGACCCAAAGAAGCTCAGCTTGATCTGCCATTGGCTTGTATCAAGATTATCAAATGTTGTTTGTTCTCCAGCATCACTTTCGATTACCAACTGAAACAATGATGCTGTGGTCTAAGCCTCAAGCAAGCTGTTATTAGAGGGAGTGCTATTGGAGGGAAACCAGCGTGTTCGCCAACAGATGTGTTAGCGGCGGGGGCACCACGGTCCGTGGGAATCCAAGGGGGATTAAATAATGGGGGATTGTGCGTCTGGTGTTTGTGTTAATCTGAAAAGTCTTTTTAGGGCATGCTGGATGGATGGTGGTGTGTGTGTTTGTGCTAAATGAACAGCTGTTGGCTTTGATGCCCTGGCCTGGTCAGGTAGTTTGTGCTGACCCGTTTAAAATCCAACCCACCCCCCTTTACGACCGGCAGCTTTGTTTTGAGCCCTATGTGATTTACTGCTGCCCCAATAAGCACGTATCTAAGGCAGGTACTTTTTAATTTGTGGCATGTCAGGGTGACTTAAACGAAGGGGAGACTGTCCTTTAGGACCTCGTCTTACATTATTATTATACAGTTTCATCAAAGCCATAGCTAAAAAAAACAGGAGTAATAAATATATATTGTGTTCCACTGGATAATTCAGGAAGTTCAGAAACGTAAAGGCAGCGTTTTGTTACTCATAGACGGGTGGAATGAGGGAACGGCTCATTTTGACTTTTACCACCTTGATTTATGTATGTGGAACGATGGTGTTTGCCGTATGCACAAAATGTATTCACACCCATATCAAGGTGCACCTCAAACACACACACACACACACACACACACAGAGCATCCATATTAATATTCAGCTCAGCTTGTTGGACATTTGTTGATTTATTGGCTCCACAGCAGTTTGAGAGCAACACTATGTTCTGCTTTTTATCCGACTCGTGCAGAATTCTCTGTGCCCACGCACAAGAGCCGTGTCGGTGTGTGTGTGTGTGTGTGCGCGTGTGTGTGTGTGTGTGCGCTACACACACACGCGCTAACGCTGGCATTTCACACCCTGTGTTTTTGCTGTTGTATGCAATATGTTGTAATATGATGCAATGCCGACCCCGTGAACATTTCGGCTGTAGTTGTTTCATCCTCTGTACATATTCCTTTTGCCCCTGCAGGTGGACAACCGGCCCAAATACTATGGAAGAGAGTAAGTTATTGTTGTCTTCGTAAGCGATTGATGTGAGGCACGTCCCCTCGACTCCTCTCCATCTCCTCATGCTGAAAAGCCTGTTCTCTGGAGGAAATCTTCACCTATAAGCTCCTCCTCACGTCCAGGTACCATGGGATGATCTCCAGAGAAGATGCCGACCAGTGGCTGAGTCAGGCCGAAGGCAGCTACCTCATCAGAGAGAGTCAGAGACAGCCGGGCACCTACACGCTGGCTCTAAGGTAGATGCAGACGAGAGAAAAAAAGCTGCGAGGGCCAGAAGATCTTTAAGGTCAAACCCAAACCGTGAAAGCCAAACTGACAGCGGCCTGATCAGCAGTCGCTTTGACTTGAATGTTAGCTGTCGTTTCCTTTGAGTTGGAGTCACAGTTTGAATTGGGCGCACGGCACAATTAGAACGCGCTTTTGGGTCAGCGTGCTCTATTCATATCCACCTGCACACGGTTCTTTCCCTTTTCCCTGCCTCTCCCATGGCCGTGGTTCCAATTACCGTCCATAAATACCCCTTCATAAGCCAGCGTCCCACTCTGGCCCGGCGGAAATGGAAAGGTTGGGTTTTGGGTTAATGATCTCACGGTGCAGTTTCATCTCGCGGTGGTTCAATTTTGATCTGCTGAGGGGCAGATGACGCGTTGGCCCAGTTCAGTGTCTGCCTGTCACAGTTATTGTGCCATTTCTTGACTGTGTATTTTCTTGTAAAAGGGGGGCAGTAGTGAGCGAATGAACCGCTTCTGTTCTTAATCTTCTATTGAAAATAGTTAACTAGTATTTAAAGCTTCCAAGTGACAACCCAGACGCTCAAACGACATTCATGTTATCCTCATTTCACCCCTGCACGGCCTGAAGCCAAAGTGTCCTCCTCCGTTCCGTCCAGGTTCGGGAACCAGACGAGAAACTTCCGTCTCTACCACGACGGGAAGCACTTTGTTGGAGAAAAGAGGTTCGAGTCCATCCACGACCTGGTCACCGACGGCCTCATCACGCTCTACATCGAGACCAAGGTGTGTGGCCCCCCTCCCCACCCCACAAAAACATCTGCTCTGAGAACCCAAAACACCACGGCTGCGATCAGTGAATGTAAATGCTGATTATGGATGTTTACAGAATGCAAGAATCTGAGCTGTGAGCCGATGTTTACGTAACCTTCAGCTTTACACACGCATCATTACCTGCCTCCTCCGCTCGGCCACTGGATCATCCCTGGGCTCTTCATTTAAAAAAGGAACATCCGCATTTTCTTTACCCTTAAGTGTTTCTTTGTGTATTCTGTAAAATCCGGAATGTGTTTTGGAAGATTTGGCGGCAAAACCCCAAACCTGCGACTGCCGTGTTGACAGTAACCTTCTCTTCTGTCAGGCAGCGGAGTACATCGCTAAGATGACCATAAACCCCATCTACGAACACGTTGGCTACACTACGCTGAACCAGGAGCCCACTCTGAAAAAACACCTGCCACAAAGCCCCGACGCCCCGGATGGCCCCGTCCCGCCCAAAGACGACCGCCAGGCCGAGGAGAGGGTGAGCACAAGCGCACGTGCACAGTGTCAGAGGATGAACCGTGAGGCGCTTTGTCCCCTTAAAGTTTGGCAAGTTCCCAAAAGCCTTGTTCAAATCGGCCCCAGTTTCTTGTACATTCAACATCAATATTTTCAAGTTGTCGTTGCATGTTGTAGAAGACTATTAGAAACACATTGAGGTCTGAAAATGTTGCTGCTGAATCGAAAAGACATGAACCTGAAATGTTGTCATTTTCTGTTTCAAGTAATCAGTAATTATCGGTAATAACCAAACAGTTGCTAATGTTGGGAAACTCTGGAGAAAGTTGAACTAAATGTGAGAAAAGTTTCTCTAGAGAGCTAGGATAGAGGGGGAGGAGGGGGAGGAGGAAGAATCCCTCCAGCCAAAGGCTCTGCAGATAAACTGCATAACAACAGTTTGCCTGCAGAAACCCGCTGTCTCCCAAAAGTATTAAGCAGTAAAGTTTGTTGATAGTTGTTTTATGGGATTGTTTTTTTGACCCAGAGGACCAACAAGGAAACTTTTATTTAAACAGATGGAGCTTTTGCAGCATTTGACAGGGTTACTTTCTGACTCTGCTGCCAATCACACTTTGTGTAAACGTGATTTCTGTGGATGCGTGTGTGTGACAACAAGGCACAAAGTAGTGTGTGTGTGTGTGTATCCGCTACGCCAGCACTGAACCTCCGGAAGCCTTGTGTGACCTGCAGTGCGTGACCACCTGCACCGCTCCTCGTACATCACTGTCCTTGTGTGCGTGTGTGCGTGCACGTGTGTGCTTTGGTAATGGGCTGGATTTGCAGACAAAGCGGTACGGCTGTGACATTGAGACCCGAGGTGGTTCTCTGTATGGAAGACAAAATGCTCATTCCACAAAGCTTACCACCTTTCATCGCAGGTTAGGTGCTGTTTCCATAAAGGCGTGGTTATGCTAATTATTTTCCCATTTACATTTTTTGTAGGATTAGGCATTACTTTGAGGAGTTGGAAGGCAAATATTAAATCGCGATACCTCGGATTTGATTTTCTGACATTCAGAATTCTGACATTTTAGGAGCTTAAATGACCTTTCTGAGGATAACTAGCTGCTTTTGTCTTTCTGTCCATAGTCTGGGCATTGTTATCCACGCTGCTACCCGCCACCCTGTCATTAAATACCCGTGACCAGTCACACATATTCACTCGGTCAATTTTGGGTTAAAAATCCAACGTAATGTGTTATAACGCAATTGTATACTTTGGCACAAGATAATCTGATAATGCAAACTGCTGGAAGCTTGTAGATCCGTCCGGGGGGGGGGCGTCCAACGACGTGAGCGTAAGTGCTCTCGTTGGGCAGAAAGCAGATCTGGTGAAATGACAAAAGAAGAGTGAAGAAAACAACAGCTCGTTTCTCCGCTCGTTCTCCTCCTGCCTCGCTGTCCCTTTCCCGGTGGAAACAGGAGACGAACAACAAGGATCTCTGCGCTGTGATTGGCTCGTTCTCCTCTCACTGTGACCTGTTAAATTTATCCATCGCTGCACCGTAGCTCAGCCCTCCCCCTCCGCTACTGTGTGTGTGTGTGTGTGTGTGTGTGTGTGTGTGTGGAGGGAAAGAGGATTAACGCACACACACAGACACACACACACTGAGCCATGTGGGCTGAAGCACTCACCTCCACCAGGCTGCAACGGGAATGCACATTCTGCAGCATCCGTCCCGTTTGAAGGATTTTGGGAGCACATTTTGAGGAAGATTTATTGAAACAAATTAAGAGAACTTTTTCACAATATTTATTTCGGTGACTTTTTTTTTTTTTCATTCATTGGCCTTTGTTATGAACTGGAATTGCACCGAGCAGCCGCATCCGTGTGCAGAGCTAATCTGGTTGGCTGATCTGTGCACTGGTAAAAGAGCAGGGCCGGTCTGTATCGGCTCCTCGCTTTGGGACGTTGTCGTCGGATGAGGCTTCTGAAATGATTTGAGACTCTAGCGGGTCATTTCCTCTCTGTTTTTGGTCATTTTTCCTCGGATTTTCTGCCTTTGGGAGCTTTCATATTTCTTGGCACTGTGACTGTTTTTGAGTTTTTGTGTCTAGTGTGAGTGAAATTCACACCAAATTTACAATTCCCACAATGCCGAGCAGAGAGTCGCATGTGGTGAAAAGGGTTAAAAAGCCGCAGCGCAGGCGGGCCGAGAAGCCGGCGGGTCAGAAGGGCTCTTTGTTGAGTGCAGCTCTCAGTTTGAATGTCGCCGCCGCTCCGGTTCCTTCACTGCCGGTCCCCAGCGGCCCCACGGACCCCGGCGGGGGCTCAGGGGCCCGCGTCCACCCGGCCCCCTCCAAACCCACCTCTCCCGCTTCCACTTTCTGGCAACCAATCAGGTCTTTTGCCCTTTCGCAGCTCACGGCGCTGGTGCGGCGGGCCACCCTGAGGGAGAGCGACTTGGCGCCCAAGTACGAGAAGGTCCACAACTTCAAGGTGAGCCGCTCCTTCGCTCCTCCACCGAGTCCAGCTAGCGTGTGCGCCGCAAGAGTTGCTGATTCAGCTCATGGGGTCTTATTCAAATTCACATCAGAGAGCAAAGAATGCATTAGAATACATAGAACACACACACACACATCTACTGTTGTGGTTTGAAGCTTCGTAAGCGCTTTATATTCCCAGTTGTCCACTTTACCAGCAGCCAGTAGTGAGGAGCACAGAGGTCAGAGCCACATTGTGCTGAGCTTAAGGGAAATATGAACCGTGAGCGCGCACGCACACACACACAGCAGCGGCACTGTGATGTGATGGAGGTTTTTAGCATTTCATTATATAGAATTAATCCATGCAAAGAAAAGACTAAAGCTCATCGCTCTCTTTGTATTAAAACATGTAATTATTATATTATATGATTACGTCTGTTATTGTGGGTTATAACCTGTGCCAGTATACCCATTTAATATTGGCAAATGCTACTATTTTTAAAAATAATTTAAAAAAATTAAATTTAAATTTAAATTTAAAATGTTGTTAATTTAAGTCATTTCTCTCTGTATCCCTGCTGTATCTCTTTTAACCAGGTTCATACATTCAGAGGCCCCCACTGGTGTGAGTACTGCGCTAACTTCATGTGGGGTCTCATCGCTCAGGGAGTCAAGTGTGCAGGTAACACCCACAAACAAAAATACGATTCTGCATGTGGTCCTTTGTGCCTCCTCCGCTGTGCTCCAACGCGGCTTGAAGTTACTCACCATCGCCGGTGACTCCTCGGCTCTTGAGCAGAGCCAAGAGTGCAACTGTCCGGCAGTGGTGCTGACTCCCCTTCTGCTGTTCCGCCTTTCTCTGTCAGACTGCGGGTTAAACGTCCACAAGCAGTGCTCCAAAGTCGTGCCCAACGACTGCCAGCCGGACCTGCGGCACGTGAAGAAGGTGTACAGCTGCGACCTGACCACGCTGGTGAAGGCCCACAACACCAAGCGGCCCATGGTGGTGGACATGTGCATACAGGAGATCGAGGCTCGGGGTGAGAGGATTCTGGCGCTTCGCTGCGATTCCAGGAGGGGGGGAACCCCCACGGGGCCGGCATGTGTGTGACTCCCGCGTGCCGGAGTCGGTCTCCCACCTCCTTTATGGGATCTGGGATGGGATTTTATTGACTACCTTTCAGGACCTGAGTGAAACTAATGCGTGAAATCAATAAAGACGCCTGGGTTGAAGTGATTGGACTTGACGGGTGCAAGAGAGCAATTTACTTCTCATTCCCTGTTGTCTCTGTTTGAATCCCTCATCAATCCTCCCTCTCGTCTGTGTGTGTGTGTGTGTGTGTGTGTGTGTGTTTCTGTTGGCACGTCAGGAGAGAAAGCGCCGTCACAAGCACGTTGTTGTGTATCAGCACTTAATCCACCCGTTTGAACTCTGTGACACAATTATTTATTATCATGTTTTATTATTCCGATTAAAGGTGTCTTTAAACTTCTATTTTTGACAAAGCAGCTGTCTGAAACCCAAAGGCAGTCGTTGACATTTTCCGGTCCTAATACATCAAATGAATGTCTGTGTGTCGCAGGTCTGCAGTCGGAGGGCTTGTACAGGATATCTGGCTTCAGTGAGCTGATTGAAGACGTCAAGCTGGCGTTTGACAGAGGTGACTGTTTCCTCTTCCGACTGAGGGCTGGTGTTTCACTTGGTGACCACGTTGGCTCACTTGTTTGGCTGATGGATCTGCCCCACAGATGGAGAGAAGGCGGACATTTCCTCAAATGCTTACGAGGACCTCAACATCATTGCCGGAGCCCTCAAGCTCTACTTCAGGGAGCTGCCTATTCCGCTCATCACGTACGACGCCTACCCGCACTTCATCGAAACAGGAAGTAGGTCTCCGTGTGTGCTTTATGTGTCTTATGTACTTAGGAACCCAGAATGAGAGGACGAGCATTTGAGGCGTCCTGTTCTGTACTGTTGAAATCAGGAAAGGACACGGATTTGTTTGCATTTTAAAATGAATTGTTGTGTTTGGTGTGTTGCCAGAGATCGCAGACGCCGAGAAGCGACTGGAGTCTCTGCACGAGGCCTTAAAGCTGCTGCCGCCGGCCCACTGCGAGACGCTGCGATACCTCATGGCTCACCTCAAGAGGTCAGAGCCCACGAGTCCCGACTTCTAGTTTTGCGGCCATCTTCTCGGCTCACTCGCTCACATTGTCCTTCCGTCTCTGATTCCAGGGTGACCGAGTACGAGAAGGAGAACCTCATGTCCAGCGAGAACCTGGGAATCGTCTTCGGCCCGACCCTGATGAGGGCCCCCGGGCTGGACGCCATGACGGCGCTCAACGACATCCGATACCAGAGACTTGTGGTGGAAACGCTCATTAAAAACGAAGATGTGCTTTTCTGAGCGGACCGGAGGCGAAAGCGCTGGTGTGAAAGGATGGAGAAAAAAAAATGGGACTTTTTCCAAGAAAATGAAACGTGGAAGGTGCGTGTCGCTCGAGAGGACAACAAGGAAGGAGGGAACAATGAAGGAAGGGACTGTTTGCAACGAAGGAAACCAGTTTAAAAAGGGGGAAGAAGTAGAACGAAGAATGTAGTGTTTCCCCACATCGTTTAAGTTAAATTGTAAATTACGGACGATTTTCCAGCTTCACTCGATTAGAAATGAGCAAATATCTGCGATGATGATCCAGGGACAAATATGTTCCCCGTTGTTGGGAGAAATGAATTGAACGCCACGGTGTCCGTGTGGGGGAAGCGTTCTGTGTTAATATCTTTCTTAATTTGATGCCTTCAGTTTTTGGTTTTGTTTTTCCCGCAGACTTACTTTTAAGAAGCTTTTGTTTGCAATGTTCGTATTGCATTCGGGCCCGAAAACTAATGAGCCACAATCTCACGAACAAGTGCCACCTCGTGGTCACCAATAGGTTTTAGTGGAATTTTTTAAAATTCATTTTGTTTGCATTTAATCCTCCTTCAGGAAGAAGAAGAAGAAGCACTGACAGCTGGATGAATGAATGATTAGAAAAAGAAAACAGCTCTGATTCCTCTGCATGGAACTAAAGTGACATTGGACCTATTTGTCTTTTTAAACTTTTTACTTAACAGCTTCCTCTTCTGTTCCACAGACTGAAACATAATTATACAGTCACTTTACACAAAGCAGGTTTTAGTTGCTAACACAGACGTATGATAAGCGGTTTAAGGGTTGTTGCTGTGTAATTACATGACAACTGAGGGGGCTGTATAGTAAACGGTTAGACTTTGTTCGCCACTTAAAGGGAAGCTTTGGGAACATTTTCCTTCTGACCTGCAGCCTGTTCTTCTTCTCCGTCGGGGCTTTAAACTCATCGTAACTGACTTGAAACTATATTTGTGAAAGGGTTTTTATGTTTTGACTTTGCTATGGATTGTCATTTTTTTAAAGCAGTTCTGTCATTAAGTAGATTTTTGTTGGTTGTTGAAATAAGAATTTAAATTCTTGAACGCTCTCCTGCACTCGATTTAAGCAGATTGAAATAATCATTTGACTTTGTTGGCCTGAGTAGGTTAAGAGATTATCTGAAATTAAAAAAATGATGGGCAAAAAAGATGAATATAAAAAAACTCTTAATTTCTCTGTATCCATGTTTCATGATGAGGCCATAAAAGACGATCAAACTGAAATTGTGACGTTGATGATGAAAGCAGTAACTTAAATGACATCTCTTGTATGAAGGAGTTTAATCGCCACAACTTTCTAACTAGGGCCATTTGAAGAGGGGTGTATGTCCCCCCCCCACACACACACACACCTATACTAACACACTAAACCCTTGTTTTATTCATTTCTACCCCCATTTATGTCGGGGGGACACTGAATGATTTCCTGCTCCCAGTTAACTTCATCAGGGTTTTAAAAACCAACTGCTGGGTGTAACATTACTATTTTTCTAACAAATCCTGATTAGTTTTTTTTATTTTTAATTTGGACAAGTTGTACTAGCTATCAACCCTAAGCCTAAACCAACGAAAACATGTGAGCCTCCAGTGCTTCATTGATTCACGTTGTTTGTTTCTTTTTGTTGTTCTTTTTACTATCATTGCTGTAAAGTTTTTTTCTACCTGATTTCTGCATGCTGAAATTAAATTATTAAATATGCATCACAGTTGGTACATTTCTGATGTCATTCTTGGTTTACACGCCCTCACATGAGCAACTCTCACACGTGACGTCGTTTTAGCCCGTAGCTCTTGACGAAGCTCGACTCTTGGTAATTTTCCATCATAGTGTGGCGCGCACACCTGCCCAACACGTGACCCCGCCACCGCGTTCCGCCCATTGGATGCTGGTTAATTGAAGGCGAGTCCGTGTCCCCAGGGCCTTACACGGTCACTTCGACGTTATTACTGCCTACTTTAATGAATATTGTCAAAACAGTTTTCAACAGTTTATGTGTTGTTTGTTTTTGTCGTGAGAAAGAAGATTAACGGCCCAAATTGGACGTATATTGCGCTGGATTTTTGGTGGAAAACCGGATTAATGGTGGATTCATTTGTTTTGTGTTGGCCTTGGGGTAAGTTACTGAAGACACAATGTCAATGTGTTACTTGTAAAATAAGCATTTCACGTTAAGTCTATACATATTCACGAACGGGTAGCAGCATGGCTAAAAGCCAACGTTGCATCGCTGTAGGCTCGCAGCTTGCTATAGCTAAAGCTAATTAACGTGTTTTTTTTTGTATTTTTGCTTGTCCGACAACTAATGGGCCGTTACTGAAATTAACTGGTGAACGATGCTTGAACTAACTGGCCACTAATTGAGCTGTTAAATAACTACCCAAAAGGAATAACTTATTTATTAACATCATTCCTATTCTTCACACGCGAGTTTACGGAGAGCGGGTAGCATCGGCCTGGGCTGGCAAGCTTGCTTGAAGCTAACGCTAGTTCCCGTTTTATCATGTTAATTAACGTTAGTAACAATAAGTCACATTACGTGAGCTGCTTTTCTTCCTTGTTAAACAGCTTATGGGGCGGGACTTAAATGAACTGGTGAACAATGCTTCAACTCAGTGACCGCTAATGTGAGCTGCTGATGTTAACTAAAGTATTAAAAAGTAATAACTTAACGTTAGTTATTGACATCAGGCCTTCGCACACGATTAAACGGAGATAAATACCTCAGCCACATGTTATGCTCGCTTTATTCACAGTCTCTTATTTGATTTTGGTTACACGTCCATTGTTGGATGTTTGGATTTAACGTTACATGAATTGTTACTTTTTTGGGAACATAACGTCAATGGAAGGACGGGAGGCTCAACAGTGGAGCGTTGCCGCCCTCTAGCGGAAGATCAGAGTTACTACAGCTAATAGTCGCTTGAAGTAACGTGATGAGTTTTTGATATGTGGACATATCTGCTCCGCATGTATTTGAAATTCTCAGTGTATGTTATCTGAGACTCTATTTAATGAGTTCCGGTGAGGATGTAGACGTAGCCTCGTTGGCGCAGTAGGCAGCGCGTCAGTCTCATAATCTGAAGGTCGTGAGTTCGAGCCTCACACGGGGCATCACTTTTGCTGGTATAACCTTAAATCATGTTATGCTGATTAAGCTCGAAGTTTATGAGTGCCATTTACAATGTTATATTTGTAGAAGAATATATGTATTCATTGGTTGATTGCTGATGCTACAACTGTTACTAGCTGATGCTACAACTGTTACTACCTTTACCATTTTATGGTTTTTAACTACTGCAATTACTTCTATTATGTTTATGTTTTATCGAATTGGAAATTTCATCCTGTCCAAAATTCATTACTGTAGTAATTTCGGCTACCACTACTACTTCATATTTCTACTACTGATTTTGCTCCTTTATTCCTGGTAGTACAACAACTACAGCTACTACTTAGAGCTCTGAAAAAAATTAAGAAACCACTTCAAAATCATCAGCTTCTCTGGTGTTCGAGTAAAATTCAATTATTTTGTTTCCTTCTATGAACTACTCACAGCATTTCTCCGACATTTTGAAATAAAATTCTTTAATTTTGAGAATTTATGTTCAGAAAGTGATCACACTCCAGATTTTCCATCGTTGTTACGGATGTAACTATGGTTCTCTGAATCATGGATGACAGAGCGGCAGCGTTCAACAATTTATATCAAGTATGTTCCTGCAGCATCTCTGCAATTAAATATGAACACAATACAGTCACATCCATGCCCGGCTAGCTCAGTCGGTAGAGCATGAGACTCTTAATCTCAGGGTCGTGGGTTCGAGCCCCACGTTGGGCGCAATCAATTTTTATTTTGGTTATCTATGATGGAGATTTTACCCTGTCGAAAACTCGGTTGGCTTTCCTTTTCAATGTGTGGCGTGTGAACTGGTTGTAAGGTGCGCGTCTCATGTTCAATGCGTGAGGCTTGGGAACCCTGCAGTGATTTTATTATTATAGATGTGTTTTGAAAAATACTACTGTAACAACGTCTGTAACAAGTATGTAACAAATGCAGTCGTTTCATGTAAGTTACTACGTTTATGTAAATGCCTGTGATAGGGATAACAACATATGACATATTCATCTCTAAAGTAAAATGTATTCCGACAACAGTAATTGAGTATGTAGGAGGTGTTAGACAAAGTTACGTTTTCTCCTCCATTAATAAGCATTTAAACATTGTTTTCTCATTGAATCTGTGTAGTTGTTGACTTATGTCTGTAATAGCACACACACTATTCAAATACACTTACCTGCAATATTGTCCCTTTTTGAAAATGCTTTTTTACAATGGCAGCAAGACGGTGATGATGACGGGCGGAGCATCTCGACACTGATTGGCTTGGAGAATAGGGACATGGAATAAAATTCAGAACATTCAATATCCTTATGTTCCTCTATGCGTGGAGGAAAGGTACCCAGATAGTAGTCAACTCCGGGGCGGATCTGCCCTCAGTTGGCTAGATACACCGTAGAGTCAGACTTGGTTTGGCCATGAGCACCGGATCTGCCGGATTCTCAAGTTTAGTGAACTTCAGGACCCTTAGCATCATTTCCCATCATAAATCTTTTGAATCATTCATGAAGGTTTTTGGACTCTTGTGCTTGTCATTGGTCAAAACAAAGACCACGTTCAAGTACAGGGCTATTCATAAGTGTACTTGGTACCAGAATAACCACGGCCAAAGATCGAGGATCGACCTTGTTGTCGCATCCTTAGAACTGAAGCCGAATGTCTTGGACAACTGGGTGAAGATAATAGCAGGGCTGTCTGCTATAAGTCACTACCTGTAGTGAGCTGGATCAGATAGTTGGACAGGGGGCTGGAAAAGCTTGGTAAATCCAATGTTGCACTGAGAGTGAGCTGGGAACCTGTAGCAGCAGCCCATTTCCGTGAAATCCTACACTTCCTCCTCTGGATCCATTCTTTGCATCTCGGGGGAAAATAGTGCCTGAGCTTAATGAACTTCAGAGACTCGCCGACCAGATACGGCGTGTGGAGCGGACCAACCCGGACTCTTTAGTTATTGTTCTCGGGGACTTTAACAAAGGAAATCTCACCCATGAACTTCCTAAATACCGACAGTTTATTAAATGCCCCACCAGAGAGGAGAACACGCTGGATCACTGTTACAACACAGTAAGCAGGGCTTATCACGCCGTCTGTGCTGTGTACCATCATGCACCAGGGTGAGTTACAACAACGACAAACCCTGGTTCACAGCGGAACTCAGAACACTACACCTGCAAAAGGATCAGGCATTTAGGAGTGGGGACAAAGACTTGTACACAGAGGCAAAATACAAGTTTAGCAAGGCGGTGAGAGATGCTAAACGACTGTACTCTGAGAAACTCCAACAACAGTTCTCAGCAAGTGACTCTGCTTCGGTCTGGAAAGGCCTCAAACACCTCACCAACTACAAGCCAAAAACTCCCCACTCCATGAATGACCTCCGCCTGGCAGACGAGCTGAATGAGTTCTACTGCAGATTTGAAAGACAATGTCCTGATCCCATCCCCCACAGCTCCACCAACCTGCTGCAGTCCCCCTCCCCTCCCTCCCCCAGCCCATCAGGTGCTCACGCCTCTTCAACTATATCACCTTCCCCTCCCCCACCAGCAACGACCCTCTCTATTCTGGAGAGAGACGTTAACCGGCTCTTTAGAAGACTAAATCCCCGTAAGGCAGCCGGTCCGGACTCCGTCTCCCCTCACTCC
Source organism: Gasterosteus aculeatus (assembly GCF_964276395.1). Lineage (NCBI taxonomy): Eukaryota > Metazoa > Chordata > Actinopteri > Perciformes > Gasterosteidae > Gasterosteus > Gasterosteus aculeatus. The sequence goes on from NC_135688.1 coordinate 28,272,295, forward strand.
CTGAAGCATTGTGCTGACCAGCTGTCTCCGGTGTTCACTGACATCTTCAACACCTCCCTGGAGACATGTCCTGACCCACCTGAAGTCCCTCACCGACCCCCTCCTGGACCCCCTACAGTTCGCCTACAGAGCCAACCGCTCTGTGGAAGATGCTGTCAACATGGCCCTCCACTACATCCTCCAGCATCTGGACTGCCCAGGAACCTACGCCAGGATCCTGCTTGTGGACTTCAGCTCTGCTTTCAACACCATCATCCCGTCTCTGCTGCAGGACAAACTCTCCCATCTGCACGTGCCCGACTCCACCTGCAAATGGATCACAGACTTCCTGTCTTGACAGGAAGCAGCACGTGAAGCTGGGGAAACATGTCTCAGCCTCTCGGACCATCAGCACCGGTTCCCCCCAAGGCTGCGTTCTTTCCCCTCTGCTCTTCTCCCTGTACACCAACAGCTGCACCTCCAGCCACCAGTCCGTCAAGCTCCTAAAGTTTGCGGATGACACCACCCTCATTGGACTAATCTCTGGTGGGGACGAGTCCGCCTACAGGTGGGAGTCTGACCATCGGGTGTCGTGGTGCAGCCAGAACAACCTGGAGCTCAACGCTCTAAAGACAGTGGAGATGGTTGTGGATTTCCGGCGGAACGGAGCCCCACCCTCCCCCATCACCCTGTCTGACTCCCCCGTCACTATTGTGGATTCCTTCCGTTTCCTAGGCTCCATCATCACCCAGGACCTCAAGTGGGAGCTGAACATCAGCTCCATCACCAAGAAGGCTCAGCAGAGGTTGTTCTTCCTGAGCAGCTGAAGAAATTCAACCTGCCAAAGACGATGATGGTCCACTTCTACACGGCCATCATCGAGTCCATCCTCTGCTCCTCCATCACCGTCTGGTACGCTGCAGCCACAGCCAAGGACAATGGCAGGCTGCAGCGGGTCATCCGCTCTGCAGAGAGGGTGATCGGCTGCAATCTGCCGTCCCTGCAGGACTTGTTCGCTTCCAGGTCTCTGAAGCAAGCTAAAAAGATCGCGGCCGACCCCTCCCACCCCGGACAAAAACTGTTTGTGCCCCTTCCATCTGGCAGGAGGCTGAGGTCCATCAGGACTAAGACCTCCCGCCACACAAACAGTTTCTTCCCGTCGGCAGTCGGGCTCATCAACAGAGCCCGGTCCCCCAATGACTGACTATAACATTCCACCGGTCACTCCCCTTCATACTGCACATGCCACTTTAACTGCAATTCATCACTTTGTCGTCACTTGTCACTTTGTCTCTTGTCTGTTACTTGTTCGTTAGGGCACTTTATGCTTAATATTTTTCTTTTTGACTTTTTAATATTTAAATTTTATTTTATTCTACTAACTCATTGCATTAGCATTTCATTCCACTTTATGTTATTACTTGTGCACTGTTGTCTTGTCTGTCTACTGTCGCGCACTAACCGCCAAGACAAATTCCTTGTATGTTTGACATATTTTGGCTAATAGATGTTTCCTGATCCTGATCCTGAGAACTGTAAGCATCCTTCCCTTCCGCTGTTCCTTTGTAAGATTCAGAAAGGCAAGAACGTTTGCACGTAAACATTTGTGACACCGTGTTAGAACCTTTGCCATCCACATCTCTCCATCTTCCGACATCCTCTGCACCTGGTGGATATTCACGAGACGCTGTGATTTTGTCAGGCATGTGAGCATTGGTGGTTCAGTGGTAGAATTCTCGCCTGCCACGCGGGAGGCCCGGGTTCGATTCCCGGCCAATGCAACAGTTCTTTTAACTTAAGCATTTACAATGGGGCAATGTTTCATTTCTTATGTTTTCAGGCAGGCTTTTGTGTGTGTGTGTGTGTGTGTGTGTGTTCTTTGTAGTTTCTTTGTTCCTCTAAAGGGGACTCCACTTAATTTATGATGTAGAAATCCAAACGAAGGTGTTAGGATGAGCGGCCTGCTTGTTCTGATCCCATCTCATGCTTTGTTTTTGGACCCATGTGCTTGTCATTGGTCAAAACAAAGACCACGTTCAAGTACAGGGCTATTCATAAGTGTACTTGGTACCAGAATAACCACGGCCAAAGATCAAGGATCAAACTTGTTGTCCCATCCTCAGAACTTAAGCCGAATGTCTTGGACAACTGGGTGAACATAATAGCAGGGCTGTCTGCTAAAAGTCACTACCTGTAGTGAGCTGGATCAGATAGTTGGACAGGGGGCTGGAAAAGCCGGGTAAACCCAATGTTGCACTGAGAGTGAGCTGGCAACCTGTAGGAGCAGCCCATTTCCGTGAAATCCTACACTTCCTCCTGTGGATTTATTCTTTGCATCTCGGGGGAAAATAGTGCCTGAGCTCAATGAACTTCAGAACTGTGAGCATCCTTCCCTTCCGCTGTGCCTTTGTAAGATTCAGAAAGGCAAGAACGTTTGCACGTAAACATTTGTGACACCGTGTTAGAACCTTTGCCATCAACATCTCTCCATCTTCCGGTAGCCTCTGCACCTGGTGGATATTCACGAGACTCTGTGATTTTGCCAGGCATGTGAGCATTGGTGGTTCAGTGGTAGAATTCTCGCCTGCCACGCGGGAGGCCCGGGTTCGATTCCCGGCCAATGCAACAGCTCTTTTAACTTAGGCATTTACAATGGGATCAATGTTTCATTTCTTATGTTTTCAGGCAGGCTTTTGTGTGTGTGTTCTTTGAAGTTTCTTTGTTCCTCTAAAGGGGACTTCACTTAATTTATGATGTAGAAATCCAAACGAAGGTGTTAGGATGGGCGGCCCGCTTGTTCTCATCCCATCTCACACTACGCCTGCAAAAGGATCAGGCATTTAGGAGTGGGGACAAAGACTTGTACACAGAGGCAAAATACAAGTTTAGCAAGGCGGTGAGAGATGCTAAACGACTGTACTCTGAGAAACTCCAACAACAGTTCTCAGCAAGTGACTCTGCTTCGGTCTGGAGAGGCCTCAAACACCTCACCAACTACAAGCCAAAAACTCCCCACTCCATGAATGACCTCCGCCTGGCAGACGAGCTGAATAAGTTCTACTGCAGATTTGAAAGACAATGTCCTGATCCCATCCCCCACAGCTCCACCAACCTGCTGCAGTCCCCCTCCCCTCCCTCCCCCAGCCCATCAGGTGCTCACGCCCCTAAAGGGGACTCCACTTAATTTATGATGTAGAAATCCAAACGAAGGTGTTAGGATGAGCGGCCTGCTTGTTCTGATCCCATCTCATGCTTTGTTTTTGGACCCATGTGCTTGTCATTGGTCAAAACAAAGACCATGTTCAAGTACAGGGCTATTCATAAGTGTTCATGTGTTCTTTGTAGTTTCTTTGTAAACATTTGTGACACCGTGTTAGAACCTTTGCCTATCAACATCTGTTGGAACCATATTTTCTGTTTTGTTACACATCATTTATTTGTTTTGTTGGTAGGAATTATGTGTATTCACTTAATGTATTTTTTGTTCATTTTTGAAATAACTTTCTTTATGATTCATTAGATGCACCTGATGAGGATCAGCGGATAAGAGGAGGGGGTGGGACTGAGGCACCGGGGCAGGATTTTGTATTGGACGGGACATCGGCACAGTCTTTCGAACTTACGTTGTCCACTATATTAATCACGTTGAAATTAAACGACCAAATGTGACACTTAGACGTAAAATGGAACACAAGCATTGAGATCTGAAAATGGCTGTGCACCGACGCTCCCCATCCAACCTAATGGAATTTGAGAGGTTCTGCAAAGAAGAATGGGAGAAACTGCCCAGAAATAGGTGTGCCACGCTCGTGGAATCATACCCAAGAAGACTTGAGGCTGTAATTGCTGCCAAATGTGCTTCAACAACGTATTGAGCAAAGGCTGCGACTACTTATGTACATTTTTTTCGTTATTTATTTTTAACAAATTTGCAAAAAACAGTTTTCACTTTGCCATTATGGGTTGTGTGTAGAATGTTGAGGAAAATAATGAATTTAATCCATTTTGGAATAAGGCTGTAACATAACAACATGTGGAAAAAGTGAAGCGCAGTGAATACTTTCCGGATGCACTGTATACCCCACCATGGTGTGTACCACAAGCGTAGAAAGTCAATAAGAGTGGTGTCTGATTGTACATCTACATACAAAGGAACATCACTCAACAAAGGAACTTTTACCAGGACCTGACTTAGCCAACTCGCTTCTCGGAGTCGTGCTGAGGTTCCACCAAGAGAAGTTTGCCGTTATGACAGATATTGAGAGAATGTTCCACCAAGTTAAAGTTTACAAAAAGGATTCTAACTTGCTGCGATTTCTGTGGTGGCCAAACGGAGACACAAGCAAACCCTTACAGCAATACCGAATGAAAGTTAATTTGTTCGGAGCCATCTCCTCACCAAGTTGCGCTAATTTTGCTCTTCAAAAAAACTGCAGAAGATAACAAGGACAAATGTGATGCAGTGGCAGTTAACACTATCATATCAAACTTTTATGTAGATGACTGCCTTAAATCTTTGCCCACAGAAAGGCAAGCGGTTAACCTCGTGAAAAATCTGAGTGAGCGGTGTGCTAAAGGAGGATTCAAACTAACAAAATGCCTCATCAATAGCCGGGCTGTCCTGGCTACTATCTCAGATGAACACAAAGCCAAGCAGATTAAAGAACTGGACCTGGACAGAGAAAAGCTACCTGTAGAGAGGGCTCTTGGGATGTACTGGAATATAGAAAGGGATACATTTGGATTTCAGATAACAATCAAAACCAGGTACTGTCAAAACCATCAGATCTGATCAAGATACAAATTTTGTTGCCGCAAAAAAGGAACTGGAACAATCATTAAAAGGACTACAGCATGACGACACATGCCGAAAGAATCTGCTGCAAGACGGAATAGAGTGGATATTTAACCCAGCAGCAGGCGCTCACCACGGAGGCATATGGGAGAGACTAATTAAGTCACTTATGAAAATTCACCTGCACCTCATGCACCTGATGAGGATCAGCGGATAAGAGGAGGGGGTGGGACTGAGGCATCGGGGCTGGCTTTTGTATTGGACAGGACATCGGCACAGTCTTTCGACCTTACGTTGTCCACTCTATTAATCACGGAAGAGATGGCATGAATGAATACTGGAAGCGGCATAGGCATGAAGCTTCTGTGGATGAATTGGAATCTGACCCGGTTAGATACACAGGATTAGGAGCCATACCTAAAACCCCTCTTCAGAGATTTTTGAGCAATCCCGCATCGAAATTGGACAAAGCTGAGAGACCTCCAGTGCAGGATTACAGTGCACCAACTCACCCAAGGATCTTGGTGAATGTTTCATTTCTTATGTTTTCAGGCAGGATTTGTGTGTGAAAGTAGCAGGCAAGCATTGTGCTGATCAGCTGCGGTGTTTGGAACGATTGCAACACCTCGCTAGAGACATGCCATATACAAGCCTGTTTTTGGACTTTGGGTAGGCATTTTCATTCAGCCCGTCACGCAGGAACTTGTTGTTTTGGTGCACTCTTCACTCCTATGTGAGCATTGGTGGTTCAGTGGTAGAATTCTCGCCTGCCACGCGGGAGGCCCGGGTTCGATTCCCGGCCAATGCAACAGTCTTTTTTAATACTCGCTTTTTTTTCTTTTTTTTTGTTCCTCCTTCCAGTTCTCCGTTCCCCAACAAACCTCCCACCTGCTCCACTACATCGCCTCTCCATGGGCTATAAAAAAATCAGGAACCCAAGAAAGTAGCAGGCAAGCATTGTGCTGATCAGCTGCAGTGTTTAGAACGATTGCAACACCTCGCTAGAGACATGCCATATACAAGCCTGTTTTTGGACTTTGGGTTTGCATTTTCATTCGGCCCGTCACGCAGGAGGCTCATATTTTATGTAGGTAAGAATTTGTTGTTTTGGTGCACGTTCTGGTCCTATGTGAGCATTGGTGGTTCAGTGGTAGAATTCTCGCCTGCCACGCGGGAGGCCCGGGTTCGATTCCCGGCCAATGCAACTAACTTTTTCTTTTTGAAAACAAATCGCCACAATTAGGGGATGAAAGATTACGGAGTGAAGAGGGTTTATGTATCAGCGTGCTGCAGGTTCCACTGCTTCCGCCTGCCGACACCTCGATGTAGAAGGCGTCGGACGCCACATTGGCTGGGTTTATGACTGTTCAGTTCAGCTCAAATTATCTGGGAAAAACACATTTTAGCCTTGTCAAGGAGTTCAAATAGCACCTCTGGATCCGACCCCAATAAAAAGAAACAAATGTCACCAGGCAGAATGAGTACTGCATTTAATTTTATATATTTTCTATACTTTTATGCGTCATACTCCTTATCTCGACTAACCTCGGTGCTGGAAGAAGATTTCGAAAATAGCAACTTTAAAAAAAGCTTTGACTCCCCGTCGGGGAATTGAACCCCGGTCTCCCGCGTGACAGGCGGGGATACTCACCACTATACTAACGAGGAGGTGCTTGTGTATGTTTTCCCGTCGAGTTTTGAGCCACGGTCAATTTGTATTCTTTAGCCAAAATCTCTTAAAAAACAAGATGAAATAGTTTAACCTGGTTAATCTTGCAGGCAGCGTGTCATCTGAGGGTGTGAGTTCGAGCCTCATACGGGGCATTTTTTCTTTCAGACACAATTTAGTTTTATCCCAGCCAACCTTTTGTCATCAAAGCAATTTTGACAAAAAAAAAACATTATTTTAAAACGATTTTTTATCTAATGAGAAAAAAAGCCTGAAAGTCGTTCAAATTACAGGGTACAACTGTAAATCATATTTTTGACGTTGTCATGGTGACGTGACATAAGCCATCAAAAGTTCTGTCCCATTCGTATTTAAACAATTTAAAGCCCTCACAGACTCTCAAATTCAACCACTCTGCCTTGACGTCAGTTAAGTCCCTCAGGGTTTGGGGGGTAGGTTTATGGTTGAGATTGCGCCCCTGTATTTGGTGCAAGACAAAATTTCTCGTATGCACTAAGCAACAGATCGGAACGTTGAAATACAATGCTTCTAACCAAAAGAGGGCGCCACAGGCCACAGTGGTCCAAAACTGAAAGAGTTTTGGACCACTGAATCGTCCAGTTTATTGGAAACAGGAGAGGCAAATAAGCTCAACTTTCGACAATAATAATTACAATTGAAAAATGTTGATAGAAAGTTCCCGGTACAAATATAAAATGCTTGATCGTTGAAATGGTAAAGTATAATGATGCCATAGCGTTTTATTTGATCAATGTCTATAATCACATCCTGAGGAAGTTCCTCTATACTAGCTGTGTGGGAACTATGGGAGCAGAAGAATCACAGAGCAGAACAATCTCAAAGAACCTCTTCTATTTGATCCCATTTGTCTATTTCTAAAAGAGAAACTCAAAAAGGTGTTAACTCCCCGTCGGGGAATTGAACCCCGGTCTCCCGCGTGACAGGCGGGGATACTCACCACTATACTAACGAGGAGGTGGCTTTCTCCATCGTCCCGTCCACTTTAAACCCCGGCCTCTTGGGCATCCAGGGAAACTTTGGCTAAGCTTCCTAAACCGGCCCCGGTTGGATTCCCAGCCAATTCAACAGTATTTTTTATGCCTAGTTTATGCGTTTTCAGAGAGACACAAGGACACGCAGACGCAAGAGCCCCTTGGTGTTACTCCACCTATTGTTGCTCTGCAACACACGCAAGCCTTTTAGAACCATGAATTGAATCGAGTGCGTCAACACAACAGTGCAGAAAGACCCAGTCGCAGAAGCATGCACGAGCCTTCAGGCATTTACAATGGGGGCAATTTTTCAGTTCTTATTTTTTTAGGCAGGCTTTTGTGTGTGTGTGTCTTGTCTTTAGTTTCTTTGTTCCTCTAAAGGGGACTCCACAGATTTGATATTCAATGTCCTAACTCCACTACTACCAGTACTTCTACTTGAGTAATGAACTTTTGACACCCCTGCTGTGGAGGCAGCAGCCTCCCGGTGGGATTTAGGTGATTGAAGGCAGCTGGACTCGGTGCCCTGAGATTAGAAAACTCAGTGTTCGTTCATTCACTCCCTTCCTCTTCTCTTTCCAGCAGGCAGTGGTGTGGTAGGGCAGCTCATGCACATCCTACACTATGGATAATACTGGCGTTCACATCCCATCTGTAATGTTTGTTGATTTTTTGTTTCGATCTGTATTTATTATGTTAAATAAAGAACATGTCTCTTGAAACTGCAACTCTAATCCTGCCATGGCCCAAAGAGCCAGGTCGTGACAAATGGGGGGCTTGTCGAGTTGTGGTCAGTGATTTTGTGCGACACGTCTTTGTTTACGTATTGATCAGCTGTTGAGCGGTTGGTGCGCGTTTGGTTTGGTGGTGATCGCCGGTTTGTCTCCGTGTTGCAGGAAGTTTGGGAGTCGTACTGGATTTTGAAGCTTTTGGATTAGTTTTTGTTTTCTCTTTTTGCGAAATGTCGATTTGTACGTGGTCCAAAGAGAATGCAAGTGTTGCCGCCCTGATGCGCTGTGTTTGGAGTTTCCCTGTCAGGTTATTTATAGTGGCGCCTTCCCTCTTGGGTCAAGTCTTTTTTCTTCTTTTGTTTGTAGTGTTGTGGTCAGTGTCCGCTGTCTATGGACGGTTGTCTCGGAGCACGTCCGTGGGACCAGGCAGTTCGGGGGTAATTGACACCAGGTGGCTGTAATGAGGTGGGCTAGTCTAAAAGTGGCACGCCTCCACCAGCTCTTCCTCTTGCGCCGGTGTTGTGTCCGGGCGACTATATGCGTGCTGCTCTGTGCGCCCAGTGGCGTATTTACTTGGTTAGTGTCCCTCTCTTTGCGTTGTTGATACGGTCTGATGGCTAACACTGGTCACAAGTAAATGCCAGCGACAGCCAGTGTCCTCTCCCTCCTCCTGTGTAAGCTTGTGTCCTAAAACCGGTATGTGTGTTACGCGAGCAACCGCAGTGTTGCAAAACTAACGGAATTTTTCTGTAATTATCAGTTGCTGTGATCAGCGGCTTGGGGTCGCTGCGGTTTTCTCTCCGGGGGAAGCTTCGTCCTCGCGGCGGCGTCCCTACTGGCTTTGTCTCCCCTTGGACACGTTGTCTCGCTGCGCTGTGTAGGGCTGCGTGCGGTCTGGTGCTTTGGCGTCCCCGGTTCATACCGTGCGCCAGATCAGCTCCTTTAAACATTTGTCACGCCTGTGTTTCAACCAGGGCTCTGTCCCTGTGCATTGTTGAATGGATGTTTATCTTGCTGTAATTTTGTATATTCCTTTTATTTTAACTCCTAATTTGTTTTTGTCTTTCTTTAGTTGGAGACTGGTGGTGCTGGTGTCCTACCCCTTTGTTTGCTGTGTCCTGGGAAGCGGGATCCTCACTAGGTCGGGTGGTTTTGAGTTTGTGCTTAATTTGGTGCTTAACACCACACCTAGACTTCTCCATCCACTCGGCTCCAGATTTTCTTTTAGAAGAATGAGATTGCACTCATTTTAAAACTATTTAAAATAAAGCTGTTTTTCTAAACCGTGAACTGAGTCTCTTGCCTCCAGTAAACTTACCTGTGCCTTGTGCTTCCCACATTATTTTTCGGGGTGAAATCACAATTTACATCCTGAGTCAGGTTTTATTAATGCGAGAACACTTACGCTGACCCGCTGAACAGGTATTTCCCTAGCGCTGTTCCTATGCTAAACGCTAACCCTGTTGTCGTCGGTAGCTGCCAGGTCCCGTTCTGCACCTCCAAATCCCACGTGAACTCATGCCGATGTACGTAAAGTGACAGTCCGCGCTCACCCTGTGTGCGGACCATCTAGAAGCAGGAAAACCTCCCGGACTTGAGACTAATCACTTTTCAACAAAGCAATTTGTTGAAATAATTCATAAGCCTAGTTTATGCTTCTGCGTTTTCAGAGATACGCAAGGACACGCAGACTCAAGAGCCCCTTGCGCGTCCCTTGCGTGCGTTTTCACACCTTTGCGCGCGTCGACCCATTTTCTAGACTAGGGTCAAAAGCTACGCAAACCGGGCTGCGATTGGTCCACTAACTACGTCCTTTACGGAGTCTCACATTTCAGTTTTCATTGCCAAATACCGTCATTATTAAAATGTTTACAAGAGAACGGATCAGATTGAACTTGTCGGCAGAAATGCGTGAATATGACCGCTTATACAACTGGCGGGCTATAAGGACGTGTGGATGGCCTCTGATTCATGGAGCGGGATCTCCTCGGTTTGCCGGTCGAGAGGTGCACAAAGTTGTGGCGGAAAATACGGGACAAATGTGTCGATGAAAAGCAGTGGCGATGCACGAGGCAATAAAGTCTATGATAAATAAACAAACCATTGACTTTCACACACAAAGACGTGACTCTCTTGGTCGTCTTCAACAAAAAAAACGTTACTCCACCTGTTCTTCTGGAGGTGAATTGCTGTGCAAGACTTTTAGAACCATGAATTGAAACGAGTGCATCAACGCAACGACACAGAAGCATGCGCCAGCCATTAGGAGGACAACAGCAAAATATTAGTGATGAATTATAAGGGTCAGTCAAAAAACACACACATGCTCATCAATCACCAGCTGGTTTGCTGGTTTGTCCAATTAATCCAATAATTCTGTTATGATTGTGACTGCGGTTGAGCCAGGATCCACTCCTAAAAGCACGTTCAACGAGTGCTGAGAAGAAGCAAGTGACACGTGGAATGCTGTGTCACATTCATCTAATATTTCAGCCACCTCTGGTTACAAAATGACAGCACACGTTTTATCAAACCCAGAAACTCCCCTTTTGCACGAAGTAGCAAACGCACATGCATTGTTTACAATGAAATCCCTTTAAAATGCCATTAGGAGCTAATGTGCTTCTCACTTCGGATTCGATTTGAAGGGAAAAGGTCAGCAGTTTCAAGCTAATTGCAGACAATCAGACTTTCAATGTGTAACAAAGGCGAATGTCTCGATATGGTTTGTCAGAAAAAGAAAATCCTGTGATAGTAAACCGGGCAAAGTCATTCGTGAGTAATCTTTAAATATTATTTAAATATAATATAATTTTCACGTTGGATGTTAATGGTCCGTAGTTACAGAATCATTTCCCCACGGGTTGTTAGCGGACACTCAACGTGCAGAGGTGTCAAAAGTATTCACATTCATTGAAGTACAGATACTAGGGTTTAAAAAGACTCCTGTAGAAGTTTAAGTACCAACTCAAGCTTTTTACTTAAGTAAAAGTATAAAAGTACTGGTTTCAAAACTACTTAAAGTATAAAAGTAAAAGTAATGTAAGAAATTCCATTAAGGAAAAACTCTTAATGCGTAACCTCGCTCACACAACACGTCAGTCCGTTACAATGTGATCAGAAGGTGCCTGCAGATCACGAGCAAATACAGAATCCCTTTGTGTTCCTTTCCAAAGCCGCATTAAGACACGCATCACTTTATTTAATACGCTGCTTGCAAGTCGCTGTGTTTTGCCAGACGCTCAATAAAACATTTAGGACAAACCCACGGTCATGAAGATACTCATCTAACATTACATGGACTCTGCGTGAGGAAGAGGAAGAGGAGGGTCCATGTCGATAAATACCAACTTTCCACCGACCACTTTTCCCAGCCGGTATCACTCCGATCTGCCGGTGTTCTATCATTTTCTACTTGTCGAGAACTGCTACTTTGTAGTATTGGGCCGAGTCAATTTTCCAGGTTTCCTTGACACGCCCATAATATTTTGCAACCCTGTCGGTGAACGACGCGTTAACGGAGTAACATCCTCAAAATCCCGATTATTTCCTCTTTTGGCCACGTTAAGTACATTGAGCGTGTAGATTGTACAATGACTGTTCTCTTGAAATTAAATATTAAATAATTGCATGGACTGTGTATCCTTGCCTCCGTCTGATAGACAGAGCCATCGATTTATGCAGCAATAGCAATTCTCGACAAAGCAGCAAAAATCGACAGAACACCGGCGCATCGCAGAGAAAACCAATCGGGTGTCTGGATGCTCAATGTTTATACTTCTCATCCAACCACAATCACATTCACTCTGTCCGCATAGCGGCGTTTATCTGGAGAAGCCGGAAGTAACGAGACTGTTTTTAAACAGAAGTAAAAAGTCGTCTGAAAAATAAATACTCCAGTAAAGTATAGATAACCAAAATTTCTACTTAAGTACAGTAACGAGGTATTTGTACTTCGTTACTTTCACCTCTGTCAACGTGTCACTCAGAGGGAACTTTCTGTCAATCTACATCATCTAATCAGATTCACAAGCCAATCGGAACGTCTTGATTTTCTCTCTGGTTTTCTCTCTGACGCCTTGAGATGTCCTATTGATCAATGTGTTTCACTTCACTGCTTCTATGTCGTCAACACTTGTGCGCAGCTTCATTGGACGACATCTGGGAAGAAGGCCCTCCACACACCTGCTGAGGGAACATCTCTGCTGCGGCTGTGGGGGTTCGACGTCTTTTCTCACCAGCATCTATCATGCCAAAGTACCTTTTTTCCGTTCGATTGATACGGTTATTTTAAACCCGGGGTGGCCAGTGGTCGATCGCAAAGGCAGTGCCAGTAGATTGCCGACCATCAATCCTTGCTCACTAACGGACGCATTTAATTTCATTCATAAGAAAGGTAATGAACAAGAATGTATGGAATGGCTCAATGTTTTCTTCATATTATTTTCTTTTATTGAGGGGATTGCTGTGACACGGGTGGCCCGGCTCTTCCTAAATCATTTTTTCATTATTAGGCAACTAACATTCATACGATATCATAATGGGTTAATGCCCCTGAGACGGATTGGTGCATCTTGGAGGATCAATCATGCTGTTCATGCTTTCTTCCTGCATTGGTATACGCACCCTTCACTTTGGGACACTCAGACAGGACTGATGCTGACGCTAAACTTTACAACCAGATCCTAATTACAATAGTCACCTTTCGCACCAAATGGGAAAATTAGTTGAATTTAAACCAAACAGAGAATTGGTGGATGCACTAAAAATGGTAAACAAATCTACGTCCTGTGCCAGACTTGGTCTTATTCAGTTTAAAGTTGTCCACAGTAACCCCTCCCCCCTCAAAAAAGTCCAAATATGTAAGATGGAATAGTCACGTGTCAAATTAAGTATAGCATAATGCCATGGCAAAAAATGCTACAATTCTCTGTCCTGATGCTCCGAGGTAGGAAACTTCTCAATATTATCTGCTGCACTTTGTATTTTCCTCTTCATGTTTGTTATGAAGGTCGTCCCAGCTCCGACGTGGACGTTGAAGCTGACATTTGTTGCCTTTGTTGGTTCACAGAGAAAAGACAGGAGGTTTTGGGTGAGAAGCAGACTTCAAGGTCAAATTGTGCATAGTATAATGCAATGGCAAAGAAGCTAATTAGCAATTAAGGGACTTGATAATCCAAAAGATTGTTGCAACTTCCACCTAAACTCATCTTCTGTTTTTGCATAACAACCTGGGTTCACTTCTCTGAAACAACCAGTGGGGACAAAGCCCCCACTACTACCTCCATGGTAGCGCACTCAAGACTTGGCAGTGGTGGGATTTGAACCCACTAGCACTTGCAGAGGTTTTGGCCACTACAGCACTACACCACTACGCCACCAGTCCTGCTCACAATTGAGGAACTTTATTTCTCCTATTTAACCGTGAGAATGTGAGTTAAACCTCAAAACTCAAAACTAAGCCTCTATTCCACATCTGGGCTTGAACCATCAACCTATAGGTGCAGGCATAGGTTTGAGACAGCAGCTCTTCAGCTGAGCTACCTCGCCACTCACTAAACAACTCTTCGTTTCTCGTATCAAAGACTTCATTTCTTGTATTTGACCTCGAGATTACGAGCTAAACCGCAAAAATCTTTCAAGGAACGCCCCCTTGAAGCGGCTTGAACCAACAACCTCAGACAGCAGGTTGGAGCCTGCAGCCCTTCGGTTGTTCCCTTGTGCTATTCAGCCACATGCTTCATGATCTCTCTCATTTCTCCTATTAGACCTTGGGATTGCTGACTGAAACCTCAAAAGTACTTCAAGCTTGATCCTATGACTGCACGCAAACCCTCCTTCTGGGAGAGCAGGTTTGAACCGTGGACCATCCACACCTCAACCTTCCTGCTATCTCCCTGCACTGTTCCACCGCACACCTGTGCCGCTGGACTTTGTCAAGTCAATGAGACGAACCTCAATACTCTCATAGACTCACAGGCTGGAAGCCACATCCGTTCCGTACCGTTATAATACAATTGCAGGTCAAGTAAAGTCATAATATGGCTAATAAGGTCTTAGTTGATTTCACTACTTCTATGACTGTTGTTTATTTCACAAGTTGTGTACGTTGTAGGAGGATCCTCTGAGTTTCCTCCTCAGCAGAGTGAAGAACAAATGGCAGAAGAAATGAGCAGGTTTGTCCTTCAGGGATTAGCTGACCCAGATGAGGAGCTGATGGGAACCAACACACGGCACCCTGAGGAGAAAGGATCGAAGCCCAAATGTGGCTCAGGAGGTCGCAGGTCTGCTTTAATTCTGCCAGAACTCAATATGATTCATGTTTTCAACCACTTGTTTAATGTTTAATATATAAATTGCAGAACAATGTCTCCTTCTTGAGAAGATTCTTGAAATTGTGTTTATTTCAGAGGTTTATTTGTTTTATCTGTTTTATCAGAGCTGCATGAAGGCGGTGTGAACAAATAGCTCAGTCAGAAGAAGTCAAAAGGCAACAAAGAGGAATGTTATAGGGGGAATGACATGGTGGCGTGGTCACGGTGTTGGGTGGTGGTGTCCACCCGGGTTCGAATCCCACCACAGCGAGGACATCAGTGTGCATCGCCGCGGTACAGTAGAGACGTCCGGGCTTTCCCCACTGTCAAAGTTACATCTCAGAGTAACTGCAGAGCAGAAGAAGAAACCCGTCGTCCTCAGCCCTGGAAACTGCGCCCTCGTGTGGAGAGAAAAGAAGCGAAACAAAGGACATTAGTACATTTTATGGAAAACAATATTATGACTGATCATGTAAATCATGTTAGGGGGTGGCATGGTGGTTAGTCACCTCACATCAGGAAGGTCCTGGGTTGGACTCCGCCCAGTGGCCTGTCTGTGTGGAGTCTGCGTGGGTTCTCTCTGAGTACTCTGGCTTCCTCCCACAGTCCAAAGATGTGCCCTGGGGATCAGGTTGGGATCAATTGGTGATGCTAAATTGTGTGAATGGTTGTATGTCTCTTTGTTAGCCCTGCGATTGGCTGGCGACCACTCTAGGGTGAACCCCGTCTTTTGCCCGAAGTTGGCTGGGATAGACTCCCGCGACCCTGTGTGGATAAGCGGTTTGCTGGTGGATGGATGGATAAATCATGTTAAATAAACCACCTGTTAAACTCGTTTCTTTTATGATATTAATGAATTGCTAGAACTAGATACTATAAGATATTATCTTACTTTAGACTACAGACATAATATACACTACACAAAATGTTGCATCATGCTCTGTATCCCCGTGATTCAGTTTAGATTTTTTAACCCAATAAATACTCATCCCCACACATCATCCCAAGTGATAGATAGAGGACGCCCCCCAGTGTCCAACACGAGGAAATGCATCTCTTTAAGGATGGATAGAAACGGCAACTTCAAATGAGTTAAAACATGTCTGGCCGGGTGAAGTGGGGGCAGGGAGGTTTTCATATGCAAGGTTGGAGAAGTAACAGATGCTGCTTCAAATTAGGGTGTACTGTCACTTTAAGTACCATCAGCAGGAGCATCGCGATAGCACCGAGTCCACGTGTGATTTGGAGTTACAGCGCGGGAGTTGGCGGCTACTGACAACACAGAGAGTTTTATCTTTTAGTATCAAGGCTGCTCGAGATAACTACTTGTTCTGCGGGTTAGTGTAAGAAGTCATTAATTAATAAAGCTGAACCACCGTGTAAGTTAAGATGTATGTTAACTGTTGAAGGGGGGTTAGCACAGTGCACGTGTAAGCTAACGTTACACGTGCACGTGGAGAGTGAGGGTTAAGGGGTTGTGTCTCACCTTCACAGTCCAACAACGTTTCTTTTTTTCGAAACATAAGGCATGAGACAGAACAGAGTGAGAAGAGTCAGTCTGGTGACAGGTGGGACAGACAAACAGCATTGGAACAAAGACGGAGGTTTGGACCTTGAACATCACATTCGGGTGGGATATTTATAATGCAACACACGCACATAGACACACACACAAACACACACACGGAGGTACGTGTGCTTTTACCCAGTGGTTTGTTCTTGGGCTGGATGCCTCTGCGCGTGGTGGAGAGCCTCGCTCCTGATCGGCCTCGGGGTTCATTCTTTGGAATGGACAGCAGGGGGCGACGCAGCTGCAGGATGACACCCACCATTAGAACCTCCTAGAAGTTAGCGTTGCAAATGCGTCAAAATGCTCTCCACACATCTGGCGTATTTGTCCATTTGTTGATAAAGAAAAGACGTTCACAAGTTGATTCAAATTGAAACCCTTATTTCATTTAAGGACTTTTGAAGGTTTTATATGTAGTGACTTGTTTCCTTAAATCTCGCCGCTTTAGGCTCTATGATCATTGTTCATAGACACAAAAATACACCCACGTGACGAGAACAAAAGGCCACCGCATCCCAGCTCAGCTTGTTTTCTGTGCCCACGATAAGATGTTGCCGCTCCTCTACCCGTTCACTCACTACACAACAAGTCACAAGACAGCCAATCACAGTGCTGGCGTGACTGACACGGTGACAACACAACAAGGGATATTAGTTTTCAAATTCCCCCTTCTCCTAAAGTAAGACACTGTTAAATCATGATTGGTCAGATTGCAGGTTTGCAAAATTCGACAAAACTACACAGAAAACAAAAGTGTCCTTATATCATAGTTGCCACCCCAGTTCCCTCTTGCCCCTACAGACCGGTGCTCCCTCTGAGCCAGCGGGGCTCGTTCTGACGTCATGGAAGAGGACGCAGACGGGCAGGAGTTTGTATTTTTGCCAAACTGTGGTGTGAACATTTTATAACATTCTCTTCGTCCCACCTTTTATACTTTTGTATTATTTAAAGCAGTAAAATGTGAAAAGTGATGACGAAGTAGCATAAAGAATAGTAGCTCTACTCTTGTGGAATTCCTTTTTTCAGTCCGGTGTTTACATTCTTAGTTTCTGCAATACGCTGCAACTTCAGCTGCTTTTAATGTATGTAACCTGCAGTACAAACACGGTTTATTACCATTATTATTAATGATTATATTGAGGATTGAGGCCTCTTGAGGATGAGGATGAGGGCGGGGCGGACGGCCTTGGACGACCAGTCGGTGATGGGAAGCATCTCCATGATGTAGCGCCGCAGCCCGCGGCTCTACATGGTCAGGGTGTCGTAGGGGGCCAACTTCAGCAGGGCGTGGGCGATCTCCGCCAGCCTGGGAAACACACAGTGTACCTCAGCAGTGATATGGAGCCACACAATAGAATGAATGACCTAAGGAATGACACATGTAGCCAGAAATCATGTAAAATTGCATGGAAGTAAAGGAATATAAAATCCTGCTGCAACATCAGGCCCAGCTTAGTTCTAAAATCCACACGAATGAGTCACACCCCTCAATCGAGCAACTTCTAGGAAAACAATATACAAACTTGTATCACCAAGTCTGGGTTCCTTGAGCAAACCTCATCACCTCATGTGGGACTTGATGTCCAGCAGCTCCAGTGCCGTGACCCGCGGCTCCCCGGCCACGTTCTGCAGGATTTTGAGTCGCGGCCCGCAATGTTTGTAAAACTCGGTGCAAATGTTCAACAGCGATTCCCCGGGCCGCCGGAACTCTTCCCTGGCGATGCGCTCATCCAGCTCCTCCCTCGGCATGCCCTGGCCTTCCTCCAGCAGGTGCAGCTTGTCCCTGAGGTCAGTGTTGAACCCTAGCCGACTACCAGGGCCAGTCACAAGAATCCTGCTCCCAGAATATTTATCCAGCCTTATTAACGTACATCAACCCTCCAGAGCCCTGAGATCAGCTGACCAGTTGCTTCTGAACATTCCTCGGTCGTTCCTTAAAACGAAAAGGAGATCGAGCCTTTGCAGTAGCGGCCCCCACACTGTGGACTGCTTTGCCGTCTTCTGTGCGGTCTGCGACGAGCCTTTCTACTTTTAAAACACGCCTTAAGACCCACTTGTTTACCTTGGCCTTTGGCTGAGTTAAGTCCCCTGTATTGGATATAGCCAGAGATAAAATGCCACAACGTGAATGTGCTAGTGACAGTTCACCTAAAGAGCGTCAGCGTAGAGGCTTCTGAGCCTTCACAAGCTCCAGAGCGTCCAGAGCGTCCTTGGTCTCCCCCTCTAGAGAGATCAGCAGGTCAAACAGACTGGTGCTGGTCTAGAATCGCAAGTAAAGACAGAAAGCAACGTGTTTATTAAGTATCCAATTGATTGGAATATACTGTGTGTGTGTGTGTGTGTGTGTGTGTGTGTGTGTGTGTGTGTGTGTGTGTGTGTGTGTGTGTGCAGTCTCACTGTGAATTCCAGCTGTGGAGCTGTCAAACAGCTGCAGGACAAAGGGTTTGCGGTGGAGGATGTAGAACTGCCGGCAGCAGACCTCGACGCCTCAGTAAAGGGTCGAAACGAGTCGGTCGACGCACCGACGCAGACGCATGCGCCAGCCTTTAATGTGAACGAGGCCATTGGTGCTTTTATTGTGAAACCCGGTGAGAGCGGAAGCCGCCTCGCTGCGCTGCGTCACTTGACGCGGTCTAGTCGGGTCACGCTGCATATCGCGCCGGATGTTTCTCCGCCCCCCCCCCCTCGCGTCGCCAATATGTGATGGAAACATTTGTCCATTTCTCCACCGAGACGGCCGCGCGGCTCCATCGGCGAGCCCCTCACCGGGTGAGTAGCGCGTCAAGGCCTCCGGCCGACCGGAGCCCGTCAGCGGGAGGGAGCCGCAGGGAGGTCGTGACGGGGAAGGTTTGCGGTGACCGTGCGCGCGTCCGTGCGCGCTCCCCGACGTCCATAATACAACTAAGGCCGGTTCACTGGGGAGTGAGCGACCCCTCGCATCCTTTTATTGTTTGAGAGCCGCAGCACGGCTGCGTCATAGCATCCTAACTTAACGTGAACTGGCTGTTTGGAGAGTTGTCAGTGCTTTGGTGAAATGAATTGGGGTCAGTGGGGTCAGTGGACGGGTGGAGAGGTCACGAGGTCAGGGGGGGGGGGGGGTCTCCTTCTGTTGGGTAAACTTGGGATAAATTGAACATGCAAATACTTTTCAGTATTTGTTTTAAACTGCCATAAGGGTGTTAATATAGAGAAAATTCCCTACAACAATTCCAATTGTTGTGCAACTGTTGCTGCTTTAAGGTCAACTGAGGTATTTTTGGTTTGGTGAGCGGTTTTAAGTCACTTAGGAATGTATTTCTTCCTCATAATCGCTCTTTGCTACTAAACCTGATAGCTTCAAGTTTGTTCAAAACAATAATCCTGCTGCTGCTGCAGTTGTTGGGAGCAACACACACACACACACACACACACACTTGTCTGTCAGGACAGATGGTCAACATAGTGTTCTTCTGTGTGTGGGGGGGTAGTAGTGTGCAGTCAGTCAGCTGCTGTGGCCTCATCTCTCTGGCCGACTCCGACCACATCTTTATTTCATCAGGCAGTTTGCTGCTGAGCGGCTGAGCGGAGGCAACTCAAACTGAAACGCAATGAATTGTTTTCCAGTTATTCAGATCAATTCATCTGCAACGTTCTGTGTTTGCTTTTCTTTGTCTTGTGAGACCGCAAACTGAATGTCGTTGGGTGTTGTACTTTCGGATGGACACTACATGCAATCCTGGGGCTTTAAGATGTAATTATGGAATAATTGGGAAAATTTGATCCTTAATTATTCAAGCAGAGAAGGAGAAAAGTGGCGTGTTTGTGAAGGTTGAACCAAATATTTGGCAGTTTTGCTTGACAAATCACTGAAACGTTGATGAAAACACTGATGTGCTCTACGATCCGCACAAAACTCCATTTACTCACCTTTCACCTTTATGGACTTCCAGGCCTCCTTTTCTATTAAAACAGAAAACACCCTTTGAGATTGTAGAGGCCCATTTGCCCATTTGCACTCCGCGGCGAATTACTAAGTACAGCGTTCTTTCATTTGAATATACATCTCTAGACACGGAGCCGGCGCCTATATTTAGTCTGCTGCAAAGCACCTGCAGGCGGGTAAAAACTTTAAAGTTAAATAAACGCATTTGCATCAACGACGCTGATGTAAATAAACGCTTTGTTAAACCCGGACGTAACTTTGTCGTGATATTTGCACACAGGCTGCGTAATCACGCGCTTCCGAGTCATCTGCCCCGAAGTGTGCCGCAACAATGAAGAGCAGCTCCCCTCCTCTTCCTCACTGGGACATAAAGCATTTTGATGCGTCTCCGGCCCCCCACACTCGTCCCTTTCTCCCCTTTCAGGGCGACTCTCCTCTTTCCCCTTGCACTCTCTTAAAGGCCGCGCCAGTCTGTCAGCCAGACACGGCCTTTTTTCCTTTTCTGTTAGGAGCACCCCCCACCCCACCCACCCAACACAACCACCAACACCACCACCACCACCACCACCACCCAAGGCCCGGACAAAGGGCGGAGCGCGACTGTGGTGCTCTGTAGACAGGTGTTGTCCATTGCTGCCCCGGGCCGTAATAGCATCAGCGCTCACACTGCAGCTGCCCTCCCCGGCCTCCCATTGTGTGGCTCCATTGTTCAGCCGCCCCCCCTCGGTGATTCATCGGCCACACAGGGGAAGCCCTTTCAGGCCGAGGACAGTTGTGTGTGTGTGTGTGTGTGCGCGTCTCTCTGCCGGTGCACGTTGAGTACGCGTGCCTTGGGGAAACCGGGTGTTGCAGGCATTTGCCCCGCAGCCACTCCCCCTGCCTCTCTGCCCCCCCCGCTTCACCCCCTCGTCCCTGCGCCTCATTGTGAGGCCGCTGCTCTCCGATTGGTGGAGGAGCAGCCACTCTAAACGAGGGATTGGCAGACATTGTTGCTCCATCTGTTCTGCCACTCACGCGCCTGCTCCAGCGTAGAGAGAAAAGCCCCCCAATAAACGGAGCGCCGTGGAGGGCAGCGGGAGGACGGAGGCGTTCGTCTGGAGCTGGATGCTGCGCTGTAACCTGCAGAGGACGAGCGGCCGCCTCGGATGTGGCTGCTGTGGGAACTTTAGGGCTCGTGGCTCCTCTGTTGTCACTTGGCGTGTCCGGTTTTCATGGATTTAAATGAGCTGATCAACTTCCTCCATTGTTTGTTGATCTTTTAAGGCCCGGTAAGTGTGTTTGCCCATCGGCATCTTTGCTTTTTAGCTTCCTTGTTTTTGGCAGATAAACTGAGTACCTGCAGTGAGTTGATGTGGAGGCCCCTGGCTATAACCCCCCCTCAGTACAAGACAGGCTGCAGCATTATAATACACTTTAGTATTGACCTCCCTGGATACTTAACTGACCAAAGTTACCGGGTTTTGAAAAGTTCAGACTGTGCGAGCTAAAAGATGTAGTGTGAGTTTGAGCCGGGGGGGAGGGGGGGGGAGTTTAACCACCACATCGGTGGTTCTTCATGGCTGTAGACTTCAAGGCGCAGGATGCACCTGCTTCAGTCTGCAGCTGTGGCTTCAGTTTCAGACAGTGTGATCTGTGTTGATATGAAAGTGTGTGTGTGTGTGTGTGGGGGGGGGGGGGGGGGGGGGTTCTTATGTGGGTCACATGAGGCTTGAGGAAGCAAAATAGAGCGTTGGCTAAAGATGTTGTGTGTGTGTGTGTGTGCGTGTGTGTGTGTGTGAGAGAGAAAGGGAGACACCGTTGCAAGTACCTCTCAGCCGACATCTGTTGCCCTGCTGCCGGCAGGAAAAGCCCCGCGCGCCATCTAGCTGCAACGACTTATTGCGCGCGTCCCCCCCCCCCCCTTCTTTTTTTACAATAACCTTTCCACAGTATCATTCATGCAGCAACACACCCGCCAGACAACCGCCTCCGCCCCACTCTCCTCTCCTCTTCCAATCCGAAAGCCTTCACCCCCCTGTCTCACACACACACACACACACACACACACACACACACACACACTTTTTACACAAAGCTCCCACATACAAAGCGCTGTAAGGACTGTGTTACATATTCATTACTGCCCCCATCAAAGCCAGCAGAGCTGCTGTGTGTGGGGGCGCGCTGATGTTTGAAAGATGCACCCACTCGGCCCGGAGGTCTGCGGATGGCGCGATGAGTCCGTTAACACTTTAGGCTCGTTCCGGGTGTCCCACTATGCCCGTGATGCATAATTCGGCGGAGCTGGGACCACACCCGAAGACTTTTAGAATCTTTGGGCTGATCGGATCCCTGTAACTAGAACAATGTTTGTACAGAACGTTAAAGAAAAAAATAAAATGAGGTTTGGTTATCAAGATGGTTCTTCAGTGTTTTATTCGATGATTTCCTTTAGTTTAGTTGGATCATCTTTCCATGTTTCTTGGCATTTTATTGACGCAGTATGAAATGTTCATGTGTGCATCGTTGATGCCACGGTCCCAGTCCTCATCAGTCCTGCAGGTCTATTGTTGCTACTTAGTGGCGGGGTGGGTTGCCAATGAGGCACACTTAAGCCCCTCCCTCCCCCACACCAGATCTTTTTGGTGTGTGCGTGTGTGTGTGTGTGTGTGTGTGGGGAAGGCCCGCCAACGGAACGCCTCTGTCTTGGCATTTGGAGGGGAGAATGCTTTCAACAGCTGTAGCTTAGCAACAGTAGCTCGCCGGCGTTGCTAGGCAGCCCTTTTTCATAAAAGGCCCACTCACCCTTCCAGCCCCCGCCCCCGGCCCACCATCTTCAAGTCACTTTCCCTTCCGTCATCGGTTTTGTTCTGATCACATTGGTCCGTGTTGATGTTTGAGCGAAGAGGCGCTTTAGGCAACGTCCAACTGCACATCTACATCTCCGTTTTGTCTGTGATGGTCCTGGAGAAGGAAATATCACCACCGCCACACCACAGATTCGCTTTTAAGGGTTTCATGTGCTCATTCCGGAGGACACCAGGTTGGTAACGTATCACTTTCCTGACCTCCGACAAACTTTCCAAAGTGCTGAACCTTTGACACCAAATCAGATCCACCCGACCAGGTCCCGTCTTCTTGGTGCTTGAATGCACTAAGTTGATCGTTGGCCTCTGAGCCCCTCTGTGTTTTAATGAGTGACTCCACCAGCGCCGTGGGGAGAAGCATCGGGACCTTAATTACCAGGTAGAATGTGAGGGGGAGGGGCCCGTCTGCCCCCGTCCCTAACGGCTCGCTGCACTTTTTTGAACAGTTCGCCCTCTGTTCCCCCTCAGATTGATGTGCTGGGGAGTGGCCCTTTAATAACACACTGGGTCAAGAAAGACTGAGGGGGGGGGGGGGGGGAGACGCGGGAATCCATTAATTAGGGTGAGAGGCCCCCGTCGGCTCTTTGTGTCAGCCAGTTTGTGCTTCAGCGGCGTCCCCAGCGGCCCGAGCGGACCAGTGAGGGACGGCGTAAACAACCGCCGTAGCGTTGGGAGGAGAGACGGATTGACTAAATAATCTAAAGATCTTCTCCCCAACATCATAGTTCTAGTGTTATAACTAGTATGAGTTTCATCAGTTGACCTGGTATTGTTCATCTCAAACATTTCCCACTGTAGTTCGAGTGACACAAAGGGCGTCCAAAGTGATGCGGTCTCCTCTCTGTCTCGTCCTTTAGGGCCCCATGATTCAAGCTCTGTGAGACGGCAGCAGTCAGGCCTGTGTGCTGGATGTCTGGGACGGATCCATGGGCCAGAAGGACCATGTGGAGGCGGGAGCGGGCCACATCCTCGACCTGGACCTGGATTTGGAGTATCTTCACGTAGCGGGGTTCAACCGGCAGGCTGGCGGCTCTGACGGGCCCCCCGCTATGGAGGAGCAGGGGGAGCGCTCTGCAGATTCCCCTCCCCCCGCCGCGGCGGAAGAAAACCCCGGGTCCGATGCAGAGCGCCAACCGCCGGCGGCTTCCAGCGCCCCCCTCGCCGCCGACCCCGACCCGGACGGAGGAGAGGGAGGGTTAACTCCCAGTAAGAACGCCCACCAGCCCCTTTGTAGGACCCCATGTGTGGACTTGGGCACTGAGGGTCCTCCTGAGCTCCCGGCTGAGCTCTCGTCGGAGCTCGAGCACGAGGCGTCGCCCGCCTCGCCATGCAAGCGCCCCCCAGAGCCTCCCCACAAACCCTCCTCCTCGGAGCCGGCGCCCGAGGCCGGCGGCAAGGAGTACCGGGCAAAGCTGGAGTTTGCCCTGAAGCTGGGCTACTCGGAGGATACGGTGCTCCTGGTGCTCTCCAAGCTCGGCCCTGACACCCTCATCAATGACATTCTGGGAGAGCTGGTCAAACTGGGCACCAAGTCGGACAGCGAGCAGCCGGCCGGATCGCTGGCCTCCACCTCGTCCACGTCCTCGTCCTCCTCCTCTTGTGGCTACTCTGATCTGCTGGACAGCCAGAGGTCGGACTCGCCCTGTCCGTCAGACTCTCTGAGTGACCAGGACAACCTGCGACCGATCGTGGTGGATGGCAGCAACGTAGCCATGAGGTGAGCGGACGATGGTCACAGTATAAAAAAGACATAAAGACAAAAGACATATGACAAATCATTGTATAGTGTCATTTTAGGCTCACTGAAAATTAATAACCTTCAATTCCCCAAAGCATTTAACTCATTTGCCATCGCCTTCTTCTTCTCCTCCTGGTAGCCATGGCAACAAAGAGGTGTTTTCCTGCCAGGGCATCCAGCTGGCTGTGGATTGGTTCCTAGAGCGAGGTCATCATGACGTCACGGTGTTTGTGCCCGCTTGGAGGAAAGAGCAGTCGCGCCCTGACGCCCCGATAACGGGTCAGTGCGAGGCGCAGGCTTGCGATCAAGAGATAACTCTCGCGTAGCAATTTTCTAAACCTTCCGCTGTATATCCGCCCCTCCCTACGTAGATCAGGAGATCCTGCGTCGCCTGGAGAAAGAAAAGATCCTGGTCTTCACTCCTTCGCGGCGTGTCCAAGGTCGGCGCGTGGTTTGCTATGACGACCGCTTCATCGTCAAGCTCGCCTACGAGTCAGACGGCATCATCGTCTCCAATGACAACTACCGAGACTTGGCTAACGAGAAGCCCGAGTGGAAGAAGTTCATCGATGAGCGGCTGCTCATGTATTCCTTCGTCAATGACAAGTGAGTGGAGGAAGTTTAGGGAAGGGCCGATTCTGTCAATATAATATAGATAAAATTATGAAAATTACAGGTGTAACTCCAAAAATGTGCACGTAAAAAGCCTGGCATCCTTAACCTAAAGGTCATATTACCTACTTGTCCTTTCAGATTCATGCCCCCAGATGACCCTCTAGGTCGTCATGGCCCCAGCGTTGATAACTTCCTGAGGAAAAGGCCGGTCATGCCCGAGCAGAAGAAACAGCCTTGCCCATACGGTGAGAACTATGCACAAATCCCCTAACTGCACACGTGCAGAAGCACTGAAACATCATCTATTGCAGGTTGCACGTTGATTTCTTTTGCATCACGTTTGTCCAAATCATGTAATGAAGCGGAGACCCTTTTGCCTCCAGGAAAGAAGTGCACTTACGGCCACAAGTGTAAGTACTACCACCCAGAAAGAGGTGCTCAGCCTCAGCGAGCTGTGGCCGACGAGCTGCGTGCCAGTGCCAAGACCTGTGTCACCACAAAGACCCAGGGGGACACCGGCCTGGTGAAGAGCCACAGCGTGCCAGCTGGCAGCTTTGAGGCCAAAAAGGGCGCCCAGAAACGGCAGTCGGACCCCAGCATCCGAGCCCTGTCGTACGGTGATGCCGAGGAGAAGCTGGCCAAAGGGAGGGCGGAAAGTCAGAAGAACAACAACAGCAGCGGCGGGGGCGGAGGCATGAGCATGTCCTCGGCCTCAGGAGACCCTCTGATTAGTTTCAGCCTTCCCCCGGACCAGCAGTCCAGAACAGTGACTCCCCATAGTCTACCGGGCCCCAGCCACGACCTTTACCCTCACTGTGAGTCCCCCGACCTGAGCTACTACTCGGTGACGCGTGCCTACTCGGGCCTGAGCCTCTCCTCCAGACGCAGCCCGGACTGCCGCTTCCCCAACGACACGGACATGCGGCTCGGCTCCGTGGGCTCGGCGGGCTCCGAGTGCGGCAGCGAGAGCAGCGCGAGCTGCGGCAGCAGCAGCTGCGACTCGTACGGCGAGAGGCCGTGCGCCGGGTGCCCCCCAGAGACCTCGCTGGACGACGGCCTCCATTTCGCCAATCCCCACAGCCGGCTGTATCCGCACCGCGCGGCGCCCAACCACGAGCTCTGTGGCCTCCATCCCGCCGACTACTCCAGCGCGCAGCACGCGGCCAACGCGGGGGCGCACGGCTACCACCCGAGCGCGCCGCGCGGACCGAACTGCGCTCGCGATCAGCCTCCTCCCAAGCAGCCCCTCTACCCGCTGCCCCCGCACCTCCAGCACCAGCCGCTGGCCGCGCGCTCCAGCTGCCCGGGCGATTACCACTCCCTGCCCCAGTCCAACCCGCACGCCCCCGGGTCTCCCCTGGGCCGCTGCCTGGCGCCGACGCGCCGGGAGAGTGTGTCCGACTCGCACCTCTACGAGCACCTGTCCACGCAGCACCATCGCCACCGCACCAAAGCTTTGCCCGGCTGGGACACGTACTACCGGCAGCCTCCGCTGCCGCCGTCCCGGTACGAGCCGTCCGCCTATCAGAGTCTGCCGGACACGCGGCAGGCGTCCTGGCACGCCCCTCCCTGGGCACAGGACGGCTACGGCCAGCACCACTCCTCCCACCCGGCTCTCCACCCGTCCTCGGCCCATTACTTAAACCACCCGCTGCCCCAAGCCCGCTCGCCTCACCCGCCTCATCCACCCGGCGCTCCTCTCCCGCCGCCGTACGCGTCCCACAGCGCTCACCACGCGGCGCCGTCACACGCCCCGCCCTCTTACATGCCGCAGCACCCAGAATCGCCTGCGCACAGCCGCTACGTGGACATGAGGGAGAAAGTGTACGCCGACCTGTGTAACATCTTCCCCTCGGAGCTGGTGAGGCGCGTGATGGCCCGAAGCCCCCACATCACGGACCCCCAGCAGCTGGCAGCCGCCATACTTTCAGAGAAAGCCCAAACGGGATACTGAAGAAGAAATCAACAGCCGTCATGTAGTCTCGAGAGGAAATAGTGGTTTGCGTCAGTGGAGTTTGGGCCTTTTGTAGCACTTGAAAGCATGATAGATTTGCATGGTTGGATTTTAAATAGCGCCGTGCTTTTGGACCGTTTTGTTCTTTTCTCACGACGTTGATCAGACAGCGCGTACGTATGAAGGATCTACAATGCAGAGGATGATCCAACCCGAGCGCTGGTCACGACGCAGCGACAGCTCTTCCTTTAAGGAGCGTAGGGGGAGCGAGTCCTCCTGTGGCGATTTCCTCAGACCGGCCCAGTTAGTCTGATGTCGTAGCTTAAGATCTGTCTTTCACACGCAGAACTTGTTATGCCTCAAATTCGAAAAGGTGCATTTTTGTGTTACAAGTAAATGATGGTAGAGTTCTTGCATTCATAATGACTGATATGTAGGATCATTCAGGCATTTCCACCTCCTTTATGACTAGGGTCTGACGTAATGTGCACCCACATTGTGACAAGCTACAAAGCAGCATTTGAAAATATTCTCTCTACATGTGTTCGGTGCCAGATGGGTGGGATTTTCTTCTTCATAATTAATGAGAAAAGAGTTGGGTATATTTTTTCTGCTGGTTCATTTGATATGTGGGGAATCCACAGCAGGAGGTCCGTGTATCATACGAATCTGTGTTGTGAGGCTTTCGCCATGTTGGTTAAAGTTGGTGTCTGAAAGACGGTCGTCTTATTTGAGATGACGTCAGTATATTTTGGTCAGAGTTGTAGCTGTAGAGATGGGTCACCCTGTCGTGTGTACCTTAGTTTTAGTAAGGGACATCTCTTTTCTCCCTCTCTCTCTGGCCCTTTTACTTCGGGTCAACTCTGGTATCTGCTGCAGACAGAGAACATCTGGACATCAGTAAATCAAACGTGTTTATTGTAAATATATTTAACAGACTCCCCTGGTGTCCATTTGGCGCAGGCATCTGCGGCAGATCCCAGCGGAATCCTTGTTAGACAGAGAAGAACCTTGTTTGATACAAATTGTATCATTAACTAAGTCGCTGATGTTATATACAGTACATCCATCTAACACACCCGATGTGGGGCTTTATGATTTAAATGCATCGACAACAGTTACGCTCCAATCGAGAGGCTCCGGCTTTTAATTTTGTGGAAATTGCTTGAGACAATTATTTTAAATGTTATGAAACGGAAGGAGTTTTCTGCCTGTGTTCAGGTATCACAACTTCTTTATTTTCCCTTTTGGGTTTGAAGCTGGTTTATTTTCTCCAGGAGCTCAGATTAAATCCTGTGACAAGTTTGCTGGTTAAATGCCCATTTTAAAAACAAGAGAACTAGTCTTGGTTACTCGCGCTGAGGTCGGGGTCAGATCATTTTGGGGCTTTTTGTTGCCTCTTTTGTTACCTCTTTAACTAACCCATTGTTTTTATTGATTCACGAATTGAGCGGACGGACCCCAACCAGGTTTCACATTCGGGTCAGTCCCATAAACCCCGGTGGTCGTTTTGAATGTCTGTCACACTAACAAAAGCTCTACCTGGAGTATTTGCAAAGGTATGAAGTGGTTTTTGCCTTTAGAAGACGAGGTTTTGAAACGACCCAGGTGTAATATGAAGTATAGCAGGATGTTTACATTACATTTCCAGACACAAATGTATTAATAGCTTCAAAAACATAGTTTCAACTCTTCCACACGCAGGAAGCTACCCGAGCACTTATAGGCCCGTGCATTATTAATTACACACAGATGTGTGACCGATCGCATGGTCCTAGAGTAGGTTGCACTTCTCTTAGCATAAACCTGTGAATGTTACGAGTTACTCTTCAGGTAGAGCCCAACCAAAGTGTAACGGCAGTTCAAAGTGGCCGCCGGCGGCTCCTCAGAGCGTGAGCTCCGTGAAGCCCACGGGGTTCCTTTGCTGTCCAACGGGTCACATTGTACAATAAACACGTGGCGTTGATGAGCGAACCTGTGTGTGTAGTGAAGAAGCGCCTGCTCTCCGGCCTCCTGGCACTGTGTGTCAGTGTGGCACCTGAGCGTGGGCCCAAAGTAATGCCTCTTCATGGCATTGTGCTTATGACACATCCAATACTCTGAACTATGTTCAGCCTACTGTTGTGCATGATTTTGTTTCCACGTGTGTGACCTTGTGTACATAGCGTTGTCTTGATGTTTCTGTGACGGCTCTATAAAGCGGACTTGTGTTTCTGCTTGTTAATCTTTTATTTCACACAGCAGTTAGTTGATTTCAGGACAATGTGTGTTTTCTATAAGGCTTGATATTTACTCAAAAGGATGAGGAAGCATCTCGCTCCTCCGGTGTGCTGGAGATATACAATGAAAATCCTATCAAATTATATTTCTATATTGCCAGTAGAATACTTGTGTAACATTCAACTGTAACTGTGATCGTTCATTAAAAATAGTACTGCTACAAAAAAGTGACATCCATTGGCGTTGTTCTAGTTAAAGGCTAGTTCATCTATCGTTTGAACGGTTTACAAATACTGATTTATATTTTATATAGAAAACCACTTAACGTATACTTTTCTTGTAACAGTAATACATTTCTAAATATTGACTGCTAAGTATTTGTTAGGACAGAAATATCACCTAAAAAACGTTTCTTAAATAACATGGGGCACTTTGAAAGTTGCTGTAGGTTTTACATTTAATTATGTTGTAATTTATTAAATGTTTCAACTATTTGTCTTGAGGAATTGGCATTTATATCAAATACATTCAAACATCTTCAGGTTTTGGTTTCTCAAATATTAGGATTCAGTTTGTTAATTTGTACTTTTACAACTTGCTATACTATGACCTTTTTTAAATTTGAATCATCCCTTTGAACAGTTGAATTATTTTCTCTGACAACAACGATAAACTTCCACAGACGTTAACATTGAATAGTTATCAACCAAAGAAAGGCGATAATTGAACAGAATTACACAGATGGAGGATTTTGACGACACTCCGTTAGAAAGGTGGTTTTATTACATAATGTCCCACTCTATACATGTGTGTTCTAGCTATGTACAATCACAGCACGGAATTATATGGTTTACATGTAGGATCTGATTCAAACAATCAATAATAGAGGTATACATATGTGTAGAGTAAAATAATATAGGGGGCAGGGGGGTGTCGGCATCGAGCACGGTCTCAGCCGCGGGCTGCAGTAAGCGGTGTACCTCTTCCTGGTTTAGTGAACATGGCTGATTTGCACACAGAGAGAGAGAGAGAGAGAGAGACAACCACAAGGCACGGCCCCAAAGTAGAGGCAAAAATGAAGTCAGCCATGGTGATAACTAAAAGTGATTTAAAAAGAGACAAGACCTCAAATGGGGACAGATCACCTATAATGAACGGGTGTCTGCGAGTTCTAATTGTTTGCAGCTTTACGTTTCTATAAAAAAGGACGTTGTCTTCATTTGCGCAGCCAAATCCCATATTCTGTCTGACTTTTTCTTATTTATTTTTAAAAAGGTGGGGACATACTGTGGCAGGTACATCCACCATCGTCCCTGTGCACACACCCTCAGTGTCTACGTACAGCGCTCCTAAGACGACCCGTCTTGGCTCTGTCGGATGTCGGCGACGCTCTCGGGGACCCGGGCCACCACGCCCTCCAGAGACTTCGTCAGACAGATCTGGCAACCCAGGCGAGACCTGTGGGCAGAAACGGTAGCACTCGAGTCATCGCTTTATGGTAGACGGCGTTTATTTAAACTAACAAAGGCTAAGCCTGCCCCATCCCGACGACAAGCAGGAGACCCCAATATGCCAAAAAAGTGAAGGCACCGCTAGTATAGTGTGTCGGAAAAACGATGATAAATCAGTTATGTTTTGAGTCATAGTACATACACTGTGTTGAAAAAAGTAATATTGCGTGTGTAAACCCGATAGTGAAGCATGTGAGTGAGTTTCTGTGTGCCACAGATGTGCACAAAAAGCATGTTGAATAAAGACAGAAAAAGTACAGAGCTGAGTTTCATAGGATGCAATGTTAAAAAATAATAAAAATGTCCAAGTTTAAATTATTTTTTTGTCTACAATGATCATTTCAGGTAACTTTGAAATTCCATCGCTTCTCTATAGATATGGATTAGAAGCTCTCTTAATTTTAAAGGAGAGTCAGCCAATAACCTCTAATAATAACTCTGCTGCAGCCTGGTCAGAGCTGTAAGACAGACTTAGTTTCTTACTAATCGTCAGGTGCCTGTTTGTATATTGGAACAGTTTCCCTACAAGTGTTGAGGAAATTAACTGCCGTCTATGGCCTCTTAGACCTGCAATCATTGATTTGACCACTTGGAGGCAGCAGAAAAAAGATCCGCTCATGAGGTTCATTCGGTTATCACTATAAAAAGGCCTTCCAGATGTTCCTTTGATAAATAAAATGGTGGATCGAGCAGCTTTGAAAGCAAGAGGGAAAGAAATGATGTCGTTACAAAGGCTCCTTTGTCACTCCCAGATTAACTCGTACTAATGTTACAACAATCTCATCTGCGTTGTGCAGTTTGTTAAACCTCTTAATACACAAGACTTGCATTGTACAAACTTGCACCCTCAAATCTCATTATGTCCGATCCTTACGTGTCAGTCAGGCCGTACGCCAAGTCGAGCATGTCCATCTCCTCGTCTGTGACCGGGCCTAGACTCTTGTAGGTCTCCTCGTCAAAGATTAGATGACACGTGGAGCATGCCAAGGTTCCCTCGCACGCTCCTGAAACCAAACACACACTTACTTCATCTGCTGGATGAGAATCAGCTCAGTTACAGGATTCTCAGTTACTGTATAGCAATAAACAGCAAAATAACCACACGCCAATATTTTATGTAAGGTACAAAAGTTCAGCAAAATGCAGTGAATTAAGTGTTTCAACTCCATTTTGGGGTTTGAGTGAGTTTCTGGTTTGTATGCAAGGGAAGTGCACACATACTGAAGCTTTAAGCGCTAAAATAATTACAATTTTCTTAAGTGCCCCCAAAATTATGTGAATGCTGCCATTTTTTAAAATTGATGGCTGTGTTGCTGCAAAGATACTTTTTATTTCCCTACATCGCAACACCAACGCGTGGGCGCTTACACACCAAAGCCATCAAAGTCGAGGTCTTCGTTGATGACAATGTCTAGCAGCGAGTCTCCAGGCGAGCCCTTCACGGAGATCTTCTCCCCGTCTCGGTTGATGAAGTTCACAGTCACCTTGTTGTTGGACCTGACAAACAAAACAGCTTTAGTCGACCCGTTTCTAAACCACACACACAAATTGGAGAGCCGCTTTGGATGGCTGATCCCCACCAGGCGGGTGGCCCGCTCCTCACTGCCCCCCAGTGGCCAGAGCTCCTCACTACACAGAGACCGAAGACACAAAGTCCACATTCCCACAAAGAGGAGTATTCAAAGAGTCTGTGGTCCATCACTCTACGATCTACTGATAGTCTCATCTTTTCACAATGACTTCTCCAGCTGTGAACGAGTCAATTTGATCATTTCCAACCCAGCTGGATGACCACGCAAATAATCACAGATCAATGATAATGACCTCAGTTTTTAGCATCACATCATGATGCATCAAAAAAATATCGAAGGAATTAAACTTGATTTTGATTGACTGTCAAATTAGGGGATTAAAAGAGCGTTAAAAAAAAGCCTGACAGTTGTGTTCTGCGTTATTTAGCGATGTTGTATTATGCAACACTTGTCCGTTGTGCTTGTTTGTGTTGTACAGGCGGAGGAAACACATTCTTCCTCCACTAAGTCTTGCCTGTAAGCCACTATATACACTAATGACATGTCCTTTCTTCCATGTGGAATTTTCCTGCTATTCCTCTGAAGGAACTCCGATCAAGGCATTAGGGTGATTTGCATGCGTTACAGATGTTAGAATTGGTACCCGGCAGAGGTTTGTTCTAATGCAGGGAGGCGCCAGAAGATCTGGATTAGCGATTATCCTTCTGCGCTCCTTAAAACCTGTCCAAAGGCTTTGAGTAGAAATAAAATGAGGGTTCAATACAATGACGGCTTTCTCAAATTCATACCACAGCGAGAGGCCGCAGCAGCTCGGCTTTTAACCAGGGATTAAAGTAAGATGAGGGCTGTGAACTGTGTAAACCATGTAACACATGCGATGGTGCGGAGCCAGAAAGAAGGAACAGTGAGTCCTTATTGAGACATCTCATTTATTGGGAAACTAACATTGTTTTGTGGGAGTATTTGTAGAACAAAAATGTGAAAATGGTCATTAAACCAGTTAATCAATTCAAAAGATGATTGAAGTATAGCATATTACTGTTGTGTTACCCGGATTTCAAAATTCACAGAAGCCATTTACAACGTGAAATTGTCTGCTTTCCATAAGATTAATATTGAACTCAACAATCTAGACGTATCAAGACATGAAGCGACGGTTCCTTTCATGCCGATTACACATTGTTCCTTTGTAATCCGCTTGCAGGAAAAAAAAAGTGAGTTAACAAGCTGTAAATATTATCCTGCACCCCGTGACCTTTTGGATGAAAGACACGACGCCTGACATGGACTCACAGGGACAGCGTCAACCAGTTCAAGGTCTAGCAGGGGGGGCATTGTGCAATTCAACAAGTTGTTTGGCCCTGGGGAGCCGAGCCAGTGGCCAAAACCTTGGACCTGAAGGATGGATCTCTTCAAACTCGCCTTTAGGCCTCATCCAAGGATAAGACGATAAGCGACCAACTGCCACTCAGTTGCTTTTGTGACACACACGTCTCATTCAATATTACCAAACAAACACACGTCCACACGTGACATATTTTTGTACAGCTAGATATCTTCAGGTGTTTTTGTTGATTTGGGCTCTTTTTGAGACCACAAAACCACAAAACGTCACGCCTGTTTCTCAAAAACTTCTTACGTTTTATGGTGACTTGCATCCGTTTAGTTGTCCTTTCTTACTCACGTGTTTAACGTATTCAAATATAAAGCGCAAGGATGACACCTGCCCGGCGTGTGCGGTACCGAGGAGGTCAAAATAACCCCTTTCCCGAATGATGGAAGAACAACGCACAGAACAACGGCTGCGTTTTTGAACAGCGGTCTCGGGGAGGCCAGCCGACGTTACCTCAGAGGCTGCGTGCCGCCGGTGAAGCTCCTCCGACCCGCCAGCCGGGCTCCCGAAGTTACCACCGCCGCCGTCCTCCACGAACGTTCCCGCAACCCGGCGAGGGGCAGCCTTCGCAACGCCGTCACGAAAGCCATTTGATGAAGTACACGCGGGGGAGGCTGAAACACACGGGTCCCCCTCTTCGGTCGAGCTCTCCGCTTCACAACGGGGCAGAAACCCGAAGTTGTCCGACTCAGCTACGCGGAGCTAGCTAGGCGAGCTAGCTTGCTTTTAGCTGCGGGGAGTCGCTCTGTCACTGTCACGTTCGTTGCATAACCGGTAACTGGCGGCGGGAGGTTGTTGTCCGAGATCCCCGAACGGTGCGCGGAGTGTCCCGTGATCAATGTTCACAGAGCTAAAAGCAGGCTGACCCTGTCGGCTGCGACCGGACTGCCCAGCTTGGTTTAGTAATCAGCCGACGTTGGGGATCCCGGTGTATTCCGGGGCAAGGGCAACGGCGAGAGTAGGCTTTACGACAACTTCCTTTCCAGAGTGTCAAAATAAAAGCGTGAGCAACCAGCGCAGACGGTGTTGAAAGAAGGTTGTAACTCGAAATCACACCACCGCCAGCAGGAGGAAATGAAGGACGTTCTCATTAACAGCTACTCGACACTTTTTCATAATTCATCGTCCGCAGTGTTTAGGACTCTTATTTTGAAAGCTATACTGACAATGTTCCTGCCCAGTGTTTAAACTCTAACTTGATGCCGCTATCAATAAAAAACAACGTCCTTGTCCGATTGACTTCTTGGTTATCCACGTGCTTGCTTAACGTTTCCCAATCAGGGTTTATGTGAGTTTTGAATAACAGCGTCAGCCGGAGTTATACTAGTTTTCACCTTTGGGGGAATCTTCCCCGCAGTGGAGCAGGTTATGATATTGAGAAACTGTGTTAACTAAATTGATAAAGGACAAACAACCAGATTTGCAATCAGATTTTCTTCATTCCTGCCAAACCGAGAAAGAAAAATAAATCGGATGCCACACGCGACCTTGATATTTGTTTGTGTTTGAAAACACGGCGCAGATAGGAACGGGTTTAACAGTTTACATGTACAACTACGATATTTTATTGAAATTATATCTTTTGTTTATGGTAAATTCATAATCCGGTGGAGCCTCCTGTATCTTCAGACTTACACACGGCTCAATAATTCTGGATAAGGTATTCACAAATTTGAACATGATTTTATTTTGAAAAACTGGAATCATGGGCCCTGAGGTTTGTCCTACAACCCCTGACCACTGCCCCCACCTCCCCTTCCACAAACAACCACCCCATTCCACTATTAAACCAAGGGTCATTCACCTTCAACATATTTACAAAAGCATGAAAACAGGATGTGTACAGTACATTGACTGTACAGGTACAGTAAAATATGATATCAAGGTAAAATGCACTTTATAGGCAGCTGTTGACATTTTGTGCCAACGCTGCATTCAAAGTGCATCCAGTAACAGCCTCAATATGGGAGTTTGAGTTATGGCCGTTCACGTTATTATCTGGGTCTGATGACTATGACAGTTATGTATTAATGGGACTTGGGATCGTTTGCCAAGGTTCATTTCTTCCCTCGGGTGAGTAGCACCATAACTGACTAAGTTTATGTTCACTATAAAGTCCAGGGCAGTGAAATAGTTTTAAATGACTGTATTTTGTGGCGCTTACAGGATATACAAGTTTTTTTTAAACCCTCATTTTTAAGCCCCCACGCAGCCCTGAGGTCAAAGTGCGTCCAGTAACACCATTAATCTGTGGGACACGTAAATCAATAATCCTATTTACTGTTATCCTCGGTTTATGACTGAGACAGGTATTAAAGGAGCGCCTTTCGTTTTTTCCACCATTCCATCTCTGCGGTCTCAGGTAAGCAGCACAAGAGCTGACCGTCTAAAGCTTTACCTCCACTATCGACGCAGGGCAGTGAAAAGAATCAAGCAGTTTTAATTTGCTCGGTTTGTTCTGACGTTTACAGGATGTTCAAGTTTTTGCTGCTGTTCCTGACGCTGTCAGGTGAGATCTCTTATTGTATGGTTGTTTGATACATGAAGTGGAAAGATGATTCATTTATGTGCCAGCATTTAACTTAGTGAATGCTTTAATTTGCAGATCATGTGAAAATATCAGTTAGTTTTTTTGTCTTCCTGTAACATATTTTCTTGGATGTATTTGGAGGATATACTACCCCCAGTGACAAAACAGAGGCTCTTAATGAGTTAATGAGTATATATGTGAAATGCCCCTCGCAGGCCTCCAAGCTGTTCCAATTGCAGTCCTTCGAGATTTGCAGAAGACGTCTTCAACCTACCAGCTCCCCGATGGCTTTCGACAGGGCACCGAGCACACCGACGTCCGTAAACCCATTCCGGACGGCTTCCATCAGGGTACTGAGCCCTCCAGGAATTTCCTTGTTGACCTCAACACTGGCCTAGTGCGGAAACGCATCGGTGAGATGAGCAGGAGAGTGGGTAAGTATATATAATCAAACCCAATCAAGAAACAAATACTTCAACCATTTGTGTTCTTACAATGTACACTTTCCTCCTCTAGGTTCTATGCAGCTTTCTCCAGCAAAGGGATTTGGTGAGATGGAGAGAAGACACTGGCTGACAGATGAGGGTGAGGAAGCTATTAAGGGAAATACTATTCCTAAGTTACTATGATGCTGACACAAAGAGTTGGTAAATATAGTAAACTCACTAAACTTCAACATCCTAGCATTGCCACTGAGAATCTCCTTTTTTTTCTTGTATGTACTCAATAGCATCTCACTCTCCCTGAACAAGCCTGTATAATCTATTGTCACCTTCCATTCTGTTCTCCAGTCCCGGTTGATGTTCCGACCCTGAAGAACGCTGGTGGTTGGGTCCGGGTAGATGAACCTTCTGTTCCTCATCTTCAAGATGGTTTTAGACAGGGAACTGAACCCATTAAGACTATCCCAGAAGGTTTCCGACAGGGAACAGAACCCATTAGGACTATGCCAGAAGGTTTCAGACAGGGAACAGAACCCATTAGGACTATCCCAGAAGGTTTCAGACAGGGAACAGAACCCATTAGGACTATCCCAGAAGGTTTCCGACAGGGAACAGAACCCATTAAGACGATCCCAGAAGGTTTCAGACAGGGAACAGAACCCATTAGGGCTATCCTAGAAAGTTTCCGACAGGGAACTAAACATGTGAAGTCCAGCCCAGATAGCTTCAGACAAAGAACTAAACCCATTAAGACTATCCCAGATGGTTTCAGACAGGGAACAGAACCCATTAGGACTATCCCAGATGGTTTCAGACAGGGAACAGAACCCATTAGGACTATCCCAGAAGGTTTCCGACAGGGAACAGAACCCATTAGGACTATCCCAGAAGGTTTTAGACAGGGAACAGAACCCATTAGGACTATCCCAGAAGGTTTCAGACAGGGAACAGAACCCATTAGGGCTATCCCAGAAAGTTTCAGACAGGGAACAAAACTTGTAAAGTCCAGCCCAGATAGCTTCAGACAAAGAACTGAACCCATTAAGACT
This sequence comes from Gasterosteus aculeatus, assembly GCF_964276395.1. Lineage (NCBI taxonomy): Eukaryota > Metazoa > Chordata > Actinopteri > Perciformes > Gasterosteidae > Gasterosteus > Gasterosteus aculeatus. The sequence goes on from NC_135688.1 coordinate 28,310,119, forward strand.
GTCTCAGATGGTTTCAGACAGGGAACTGAACCCATTAGGACTATCCCAGAAGGTTTCAGACAGGGAACAGAACCCATTAGGACTATCCCAGAAGGTTTCAGACAGGGAACAGAACCCATTAGGACTATCCCAGAAGGTTTCAGACAGGGAACAGAACCCATTAGGACTATCCCAGAAGGTTTCAGACAGGGAACAGAACCCATTCGGACTATCCCAGAAGGTTTCAGACAGGGAACAGAACCCATTAGGGCTATCCCAGAAGGTTTCAGGAAGGCACCTGAACCCTCCACGTGTGAGGGAGAGGTCATCAACGGAAACTGCTATGAGTTCAACCCTACGCTGCTGGCCTTCCAAGATGCACAGGTTAGACGCATGACAAAACTCGCATTGCTAAAAAAAAATATTGACAGTGATTCTGAGTGCATGTGACCTATTGTGTTTTAGGTCTCCTCGTATTAAATGTTTGTAGCTTTACAGGTTGAATCTCAAACTTGTCTGTCATTTATCTTAGGCCTTGTGCAGATCTCTCGCCCCAAATGCTGAGCTTGCATCCGTTACCACTGGCGATCTGCAATCCCGTCTGGTCTACCTGGTGACCCAGGGTGGAGAGCGCAACCCTGTCCTGACCTGGCTGGGAGGCAGGGTCCAGGCAAGTTCCTTTCTTCAACTTCCCCCCTTTTAGTGTGACGTGGGGAAAAGCAATCTAAAACTGCCATTTTAATGAAAGTGCTCTTGGCTGTGACGCCAACAGAGGCCAAGGAGTGTCATCAGATATGTTATCAACAGGACAGATAGTGTTATTCTTACCTTGGTAAAACATTGACCGTTGAACTTTTATTTTCCAAAATGTTCCATCTGTTTCTTTACTGTCACTGAACAAGGACAGAAAGAAAAAGCAAAAACACCAGCAAGTAAAAGATTGGAAAACTGTCACAATAAGCGTCAAGCCTATTATATATGCATATCATTTATATACTGTGTGTGATGGCGTTGCACACCTCAGAACCAGCAGCCATCATGGGTAGACGGGTCTGAGTGGCGCTACAGCGAGTGGATGCCAGGTCACCCAAACATTCACACGGATAAACCGGTCTGCGTGGAGATGTTCAAGATGGGTAAGAATACACTACAGACACATTAAGACGCACACAGATGACTGGATTATGTCTACTGTCCGCTGGCAGGCAAAGCGTGTCTTTGTGACTTACCCATAACCACACTGTTAATACAAAGGTTACTGATACAGTGAAACTCAGACAACCGCCGTGGTTACATCACAGAAAGTTTGATAAGATAAAATGTCAACCTGTATGAAGGAATCTTTGCACTGCTTAACTGCTTAGACATACTTCCTTTTTTTCCCCTGTCCCATTAGCACGCTTTTGCTTTTCAGAAATACCAGTAACTAGTCAGGCCTTAGAAAGACACGAGAACGGTGTGTGAAATTGCGGTGAGCCCACTTGTCTTCCACAATCCTGATCCCACCTTTTCTGCAGGCGAGAGCTGGTGGACGGCCGCCGACTGTGAACTGAAGAGAGCGTCCATCTGTTCGTACCAGATCACTGCGTGAAAACCACAAAGAAACAGAGCATGAAATGAGTTGTTTCCTCGAATACATCTGTATTCCCTCAAATAAAAAAATTGGCAATAAATGTGAAGGGAAAAGAGGATATTTTTTACTTTTTCTTCAAAGACCTGACCGATAAAACCACAAATTACACACTACTATTTCAATTTAGACAACTTTAATGATCATTTTCCACTTCTGTGTATACAAAGCAGTTTATACAGTCTAGGGAACCCAGTTAAAACAATTTCTTACAATTTAGTACCTGGAAAGTGCAAAAGTACATTTCAAATACGCTGAAATAAAATTCATGCTGTACATTATATATTGTATTCATAAATAATCACAGATATACAAACATCCATTTGGTGACAGTCACAGAGAACGTTGCTAAGACACAAAAATGTATATTTTTTTGATTTCGCTTTGAAGTCCTCGGTTCTTGGCATCCGTTGAGACTGTGGAGGTTTAAAGTCTGGAATGCTGCTTTCCTTAGATTTACCGTAAGGTCGGGGGGGACGATGAGTTTTGGCGATGAGAGGAACACGTTTTCATGCCACAATGGGATAAAGGCACTCTGTTAGTTGCAGTTGTGAAAACACTCAAACAGTGGTCTATTGTCTTAAGGATAAAATGTGGATGAGCAAAGAAAAACATCTTTCATGGAAACCTCAGAAAGAAGGACACAGATTGGTCTTTGCGCCCCATCTTGCTTTGACATTTAAATAAAAACTCACGTCTAGAGAGAAAAAACCCAGAGAAGCCTGGTGTCCAATGCAAAGTCCATGAGCAATGACCTAAAACCATTAAGGTCTGCTATGCTCTACTGAATCAGAATTTGGCTAAAAAAAGAAAAGAAAAAAGAAAACGCATTATCGGCATGTCCTCACTCACACACACAAAGATATGGTGCAGAGATATAAATCATCATATAAATCAAGTTTTGTGTAAGGACACATTCACACATTGAACAGTAGTCTTCCAATCAACCTCAAAAAGTCACGCAGGCCTTCTCAATGTTCCTATAAAAAACAAAAAAAAAATAGACTCACTTCACAATTAGCAGGAAGGAGAATGAGATGTCAAAATAAAAGACGCCAGTCGTAGGAGACGATGTGAGCTAAAAGGGACGGGAGGGAGATATGGCGCATTTGAGTCCCAGTGAAGCGATAAGAAGACTGGAGATAAATAGCTGGCAGAGCAACCAAGACGGGACAAAAAGGAACGGGAAGGAGCTGTGCTGCCGTTAACACCGACATCTCGTTAAGCCCTTGAGGAATTCGGATTTCTCCTTCTTTTGCAGGTGTCTGAACAGTCAGTACAGTTTTAAATATGCAATACCAGTGCATGCAAAAACTGCCATTTTCACTTATAAATAAGCATGGATTCAAGTAAATTAAAAACATTCAATGAAGTGTTTCATTGTGAAGTGCGACTTTAAAGCCGCGTCTCTGTACTGCGATGGATATTCACATGAAAATGTAGTGTTTTGTCCGTAGTGAAAATATTGTCTTTTACAAAACCATATCTGAAATGACATGCCGACCTTAAAGACAGACGCTACAGATGTTTCTAGAACAAAACAAGTCAGCTAAATGGAAGAGGTCAATATAACAAGAAAAACAACCATGACTTCCATCACCGTTTTTGATGCTGCCTAATCTCAAAATGGACCAAAAAGGTTATGCACACAAACAAAGATGAAGTCGCTGGGGCACATGCATGAATACGACCAAAAAACAAACCCGGAGGAAAAAAACAAAGAAATCCATAAAAAGAATGCCCAAGAAAGGCGACGAGTTTGGTCTTGTGAGTGGTGGAGCCATCTTACTGCATTTTAAGGCTGCGGTGTCGCAGCTTTGAGGCAACCATGAGAAGTCTCCGCCTACAGAGCACAGGCCCGCCAGTCTGTATTGAAGGCAAGCTAAGATGAGGGGGGGGGGGGAACAAAAAAGGCCCCTGGAAACTACATTTTGACAGAGCGCGCACACCTCCGGACAGACATTAGTATCACGTAAAAGTGACGATGGCTAGCCGAGGGATCAGGAGCTACGGTGTTTGGTAGTGGTGCCGCTGAGGCTGGATTATAACCCTGGCGCCAGCGCCTTACGCTCAATCCAAAGCAGCGGCAAAAAAAAAATACAAAAACATAACTGATTCATGAACTGAAGGGAGTTCCTTAGACAGAATGAAGCAAACCGTCGAGGGATTGACAGGCAAGGAGGCGAACTGGGTGACAGGAATGTGGGATGCTGGTGGGAAGGAGGGTTTCGGGGGATTGGGTCAGTTGTGGTCGTGCTGCGGGTTGTAGACCGTCTCCCCCGAGGAGATCTGGGTCATTCTCTTGCTGGAGCCCCACAGCTTCCGTGTGATCTGACCCGAGCGCATCTGCGAAAAGCAAAGGAAGAGGAAGTGGGATGGAGGGGAGAAGGGCGGGGGAGGTGAAACATGAAGTCAAAGGAAACCGGGAAGAAAGAAAGGAGGGATATGATTCATGAGTGATCGATTAGTTCATTGCGGCTTGATTGACTTGTGAGGCAAGTAAATCAGCGGTTGACTCACTTTGGTGAGAAAAGATGAAAAGCAGAATGTTGCGATGGTTTTCATATAACTATTTACTGCCTATCAAGCCCATCTACACTACCGCACTATTTACACTATCAAAACACTGAAGTTGATCTTGACACAGGATTATTGGTTTGCATTATTAGATTGTGGCTACACTGTTTCTATGGCTTGGATTTGCAGAAAGGGTTAATTAGTTTTTGTTTCACAGCATATTTGTGGAAGTGGTGAAGTACACACAAACACGTCACACAATGACACTTCGGGTGAACAGATGGGGTTGTAGTTGGTCAACTGCCAAATCAGGTCAACATTGCAAGTATGAGGTAAGAACAAAACGTCCACCCAAAGACTTGAATCCCGGTGGCTCGGATATACTGAAGTCTGTGCGCGTGGTTCGATTAGGAACGAATAAAGAACTGTAGGGGCGACAACCATCCCTGAGAAGGAGGGGTGACTGTGGATTAAAAAGGTCTTTGAGGCCAAGCATTGCAACACAGGCAACATGTGCAGCAGGTGTATCTGTGTGTGAAACAGTGTTTGTCAAGGTGGGGGGCGGGGAACTAGAGCCGCCTGGGTTTATGGGAGCTGGGGCTGAACACCAGCTGGTCGCGCTGGTGTAGCAGGCGGGTCGGCGAGCGGGCCCGGAGCGGGGCCAGCAGGGGGGAGGCCAGGAGCGGCGATCCCTCCAGGCTCTGAGCGATGTAGTTCCTCAGCGAGCTCTTTACCTCCGCCGGCTTGCCCACGCCCACGATGATCAGCTTGCCGTCCTCCAGGCCCACCAGGACGTGGCTCTGCTCCTTGGTGACCGAGACGCAGCGGACCGGCACCCTCATGGCCATGGGCTCCGCGCACAGAGACAGGCTGCGCGGGGCGAGACAAACAGAGCGGTGACGCCGACCGACGGACGTCAGAAGAAGAAAAAAGGGCAGTTTCAGGGGAGTTTACCTGTAGAGGTCGCGGATGGATAGGTATCCCTCCTCGCTGCCGATGACCACATACTCCCCAGAAACACACATGTCGGTCACCTGCTCCTTCAGAGGCTCGCTGCGGAGGTGCTTCCCATTGACGGAGTAAAGGTGGAGGGAATTTTTATCCTGGGGGGAAAACCTTGTGAATTATATATTCCGTCTTAATCTTTATCCCAAAAAAAAACGGTTTGAAAACGACCACACAAGGCGGAATTTGTGAAAGTGAAAACGTTCTCTTTCTTCCGAGCAGCATCTGTGTATAACTGCGTGCACCTTGAGCGTTGCTTTGCCTTCGAGGCAGGTGTGGACCAGCAGGTGACCCTCCCAGGAAACGGCGAGGTGGAGTATGGAGAGCGGCAGGGAGCTATCGCACGGCGGCCGCAGGCAACGCATGTAGTGGCCCCGACGCACCGTGTGGATGATCACCGTCCCGTCCTGGGGCACAGAGAATGGAAGCACACGTTAAATAAACAAATAAAAAACACAAACATGACAATATTCGGTACATTTATTAAAATGAAGAATAATCTAAGCTACATAATACCAAACATTACAATAAACTAACATTATTTAGATTAAACTAAACAATGTTTAAACCCCTACAAAGCTCTTTACCGTTTAAAGGCCCACAATTCCACATATCATGATACATATCCAGGTCAGTGACCATTAGTCATCAATCACATGGCAGTGAGCATGTGATTGAAAAACTCTAGAGTGGCCCAGTCTCTCTGCGCGTGCTCTTACCCGTGATCCGGAAACAGCCATGTCCAGTTCTGTGCTGATGCTGACACTGACCACCTCGTCCGTGTGTCCATACAACACCTGAACCGGTTTGGGATGAAGACCCACAGGAGCTCCACCCTGCACAAGCAAACAAGAACAAACAGAGAGCTAAAACACATCTAGGACGACACTTTCCCGAAAACAAGACCCCAAATTGAAAGATGGCCCTTTACATCAAAGTTATCTACACCAGTGGTCCCCAACCTTTTTTGCCTCACGGACCGTTGGAGACGCTTGGGAAATATGTCAATGTGGACGAGCGCACGTAATTAGGAGAGAATCCAGTCAATTTTCAAAATAAAACATTTTTCAGAAAAAAAGGAGTAAAATGACAAAAAATGATCACTGATTTATGGATGTAATTATTCACCGGTCCTGTAGAGCACCGTGTTTTTTAGGTCTGCATGTTTTAAAAAGACTTCATGAAATAATTTAGCAGATGTGTCATGGTGTACAAGCGAGCCCTGACTGTGCTGACCTGCTGCAGAACCTGCCACACCATGCAGGTTGTGTCTTTGGAGCCGGAGATCAGGTGGATGCCGCAGTGGTCTGTTGACAAGCAGGTCACAATGTCTGGAGGAGAGGAGGACGAAACCACGGATTGTTACAGGACATACAACAAAACACTTTGCAGCCTTACAGTAGCAGTTATGAGGAGGGGATGAAAGTGTCATCGCCATTGTGCTTGGCCTGCTTATTTTTAGGATGTGACACAAGTCAGGACTTGAGGTGTGCGTAGGGTGCAGGCCGGGTTTACCCATGTGCCGGATGTGCTGTCCCACAGTCTTGCCCTTAACCAGGGAGGTGACCCGCAGGCTGTTGTCCCAGTGGCCACCGCTGAAGAGCAGCTTGCCGTCGTGGGAGGCCACAAAGAGCCCAGCGGTTACCTCCACGCCGGGGGCAAACGGTCCGGAGAGGAAACGCTGGGTCCTGGGTGAAGATGGTTGAGAGGAAGACGGAGAGCACAGAGGTTTGGAGAGGACGCAATATGGCGACAAATGCAGCATGACATTGGTGCTGCTCTCCTGTAAATACTGCATTGTCGAAAGTGTTCTCACTTGGCGTTGAACACGGTGGGGTCCTTGATGAAGGTAAAGTAGTTGGAGATGTTCTTGTTGTAAGGCAGCCACCCGTGGGTCCCGACCAAGCAGTTCTGACTCACCGTGACCTGGAGACAGAGCACACACATTACATATTTCATTTTCATTTGGTTTACAACTTCCACAGTTTATAGGGAGTTAAAACAATGTTATAATGGACGTTCGTATCAGCACCCGGCTCACCAAGGTGTCAGGGCTTCCCTGGGTGATGAAAGAATGGGACTGATTCTTTGGCACCACGGCCTTAACCAGCGGCACGTTGTCACTGATGCCCTGCAGCATGACGGGGGAGAGAATTGAAATCACAGCTTGTATAGGGTTAGAGTTTTCGTTTAAATTATTCCTGATGTTTTAGTTTACTAGATTTATGATTTTTTTTTTGAGCAACACCGAGCAGTAGGAAGTTCAAACCTCAACAAAGAAGGACTTGAGGTCGCTGAGGTGTTCGAACATGCTGAAATGACACGAGTCAAGCTGAGCCTTCCTTTTCTCCACTTCCTCCAGAGGCAGTCGCACTGGATGAGGCTCCTACACACACACGCCCACACACACACACACACGCCCGCCCACACACACACACACACACACACGGGTCTCAATCCGATTCATCGGCACAGACACAGTACTTCATTGGCTTCACGTTGTGTCTGCCGTGTGTGTGTGTGTGTGTGTGTGTGTGTCTGCACCTTGAGGAGCTGGCAGGGCGTCTGTCCAAAGTTGCTGATCATGCCCTCCAGGGCCTTGCGCTCCTTTTCGTCTGTGATGGCATCCAGGTCGACCGCTCCTGCAACAATACACCAATCAAGACCACAGACTTTAATTAGAAATGAACTCAGACATCCCAATAAATACATTATTACAAAAAAAAAAATGTTTGATGATACAGTATCAACTATTCAGAAATATCAACATGGTCAACTGCAGAACGAGGACAGAATAAAATCCATGACCGTTCTGGAGGCTTTACCCTCATATGTGCAATAGTAGAAGACGTTGAGGGCCTCCACCGCCGCGGGGCCCCTCTGCTTGTAACCGAAGATGAGATCGATCCACTCGTGAAGATGAGCCGACACGTACTCTGACTCCTGTTAGGAAAACACATGCCAACTTTACATGTTAAAAATAAAAACACACATGAAGCCAGTACAAGCACAAGCTACACCTACATAGAAACACAGACCAAATCACAATGCCTTAAATTCCACTGCAGAAATACTCCACCCAAAACAATCACCATCAGTATCTGGACACTCTACTGATAAATCATTGTTTTCCTTCTACCTTTTTCTTCCACAATATCAATTGAGAAAGATCCCCAAGAAGCAAAGTAAGTAAGTAAGTAACTGAGGCCGCATCTCACCAGGGCTTTGCGGTGTTTGTAGATGAAGTCCTCGGGGGACTTGGCCCATTTGGGCAGAATGACATTGTTTACCCTTTCCTTGGAGATCTGCAGGCGACCCAGATCGAAGCCTGAAGAAAAAGGGATACTTTTTTTTTTTTAAACACATCTATGCCAGAAGAAAATGCATGCATGTGTAACAGAGTTAGAAATACACTGTCATTTTCAATGTATTGTATCTTATTTTTGGTTATTATTCAACAATCTTGTTGAGCGTGTGTGTGTGAATTTTATTTTGATGAGTCAAATTTGCGGAAATTGCGATTCATCTCTCCTGCGCCTCCTAGGCTCCCGTAGTCCCGTTTTTCCTTCACAGAAGCGTTACTCTGTTGAAGACCCTGTGTGTAGGGAGCTGATGTGCAGAGACCAGAAGGCAATGTCTGTGTTTTATTGTCTTCTGCAGGAGCAAATAAATGCTGAAAAGATCAGTACCTGAGTCGACTACTTCCATGCCCTAAACGCATCTGTTACACATGCAAGGTAGTAGATAGTTTTATATACAATATGTTAAAGCATTTGAAAAAGAATCGCTCATTACCCGTACCGTACCGTTTTGGTTCTCAAGGAATTCTGGGAAGTAGAAGAACTCGGGGATGAGCTCTTTGACGTCATTCGGGTTGTCCATGAGGGTCTGCCATGTGGCGGGGATGGAGTGGAACTGGCGGTCGGCACAGTCAAATCTGAGTGTTGAAACATCAGAAAAAGCAGCTTCTCTAAAATGCCCTGCGGTGAACTATTTCACAGCTGTCATTCCATAGTTCCAATGGGCATCGTCGCTGAAGATAAAAGGAAGAGGGAAGCCAAGGAGGAGTGGTGTGACGGACTGGTCTCCTTACCGTCCGCTCTGCAGTTGGATGTGCAGAGACGTGAAGGGCTCCACCCTGATCAAATAGTGCATCACCCCGGCAGCGTTGGAGTAGTGGGTGCCATAATGGAACCTGTCGATGGTGCCGGTTGGGTCCTCGAAACTTTCATACCTGGTTAGCACATATAAAAATGGGAATGTTGAATCTTCCTCTGGCTGCTTAAGTGATAATTTAATGATGAGAATAACTGAAGCATGGGGGGGGGAACAAAGCGTACTTCTCTCTAACAGCCTTCGCATTGCGTTCGTTGAGAACCGCCACTGGCTTCGATAGGTCCCTGAATACGCGGGGATCAGATAGGTCCAGCTCCTCTGAAGTGTAGTCAGCTAGAATCCAGGGAAACTGGTAACAACACACAAACAAACAAGTCGGTTCAAACATTCACTCGAGTCGGCACACTCGTACGGTCATGTACTCAGTGAGGAACTTACCACTGGATACTGAGCCAGGTTGTTGTACGTTCTGCCTGCAATCGTGTTGAGTTGCATCAAGTAGTCGAAGTTGGAAATCTCCCGGTTCACCCATTTCTGTGTAAAAGCAGTGCTTTCCTTAGTTTAATGAGAAATATTACAAGCATCATCAAATACCCTCTTTCAAAATGATATACTTCAAAACAAGTAATAAACAAGCGTTTCCTAACCTGTGTAAGTCCAGAGGCTTTGAGGAGCTCCTGGGGTGAGCGGGTTCCATAGAGGCTGAGGGATCGCAGCAGCAGCATGCGGCTATAGACCTTGTTCCTCACCTGATCACAAGCAACACGACCTTAAACTATCTCAACGGCGAGAGGGTACCGAAAATCTTACAATCAGAGAAATTGAAACTTTACTCAACAGGAACTTGAAACTTTAAATTCATTACCTCCTTCTTGAAGTTGAGGAAGTAGTTGGTCTGGTCGATGAGGAAGATCTCCAGAGCGGAGCGGCGTAGATTATAACGTCGAAGGTGGACCTCTCTAATCTGGGACAGGGGCCATTTAAAGTCGTGGCCCACTCCTTGAGGAAACAGGTCGACAGTTAAGTGTACGTAAACGTTTAGTGATGTTTTCCACCACACTTTCTCCTCCACCCGCCTCGCTCTGTCCTCACCTTCCTCTTTCTCCTGGCTGCTGTCGTAGAAGTAGATGTGTTGGGTGGTGAGCTCCAGGCGGCCGGGCACCACGTCCACCACCGTCACCAGCTCGCAGTCCTCCCACAGCACAAGCTTCTCCTTCTGGCCCGCCTCCTCTGCTTCAATTCTGCGGGACAAAAGGAATTGCAGGCTGTAACTCACTACCTATAACAGGACCGCGGTTGTTCTGCAGAGGTCGTCTTCTGTGACTGACTGGTTGTTGGCGGCGGCCGGGTCGTCCTCCGGCAGCTCCAGGATGTCTTCTTCCAGGTCGCTGACTTTGACCTGCTTCGCTGCCTCCAGTAGCAGAGACTCTGCGTTGACCCGCTTCTGATGAACACCTAAGAACAGCAAATGAGACGGGAGGGTAATTAACAGAGAGAGGAGGCTTCCAGAGACGGTGGATGCAATCAATCACACGGCAGTGCAGGAAAAACGGTTGCAAAACCCTGCATACAACTTAATAAGGACAGAAGAACAAGCCCAGTGGATTATCCTCTTCTGGATGGAAGGGTGGGACATGACTTCGGTTTAAGGAGGATTTTCAAGGTCAGTCCTTTCTAATCTGTTTATGTGCTCATGACATACTGTACACGCACAGATCCTTTATCATCACATCCAGGATTTGCAACCAAAGTGCAGTTTGAGCATATGTTCAATAGGCGACACATCAAAGAGCCTACAGTGAGGCTGCTTTACCCAGGTTGTCTCTCAGAGCGCTGGCTTCTCTGTGTGGGTCAAAATTGTAATTGCGCACCAGCTTCAGCCTCATGCGGGAGAAGTTCTCTGCGCTGGACACGCGCCAGTGCATTTCGTCCTGCTGCCTGTTCGAGATGGTTAACAAAACACACGGGTAAATCGCAAATGAAGGCTATACGTATATCTCAATGTATTATATGTTGATACACTTTTGTTTTACAAAGTAGAGAGCAGAGCAGAGATGTTGGTACCTGTCAGCCCAGGTTCCTCTCTCACACACCAGCCCTCGACGTGCTGCCTTCCACTGCCTGAGGGTGGCGCTGTTCTGGCTGTGCTGCTGCTTCAACATGCTGTTGTAGCGCAGATTCTCCTGGCGCCCTCTGCGTGAAAAAGGCTCCACAAATTGCTCCTGAAGAGGGCAAATATACAGTGAGAAGAGTTTAAACTTTGCACCAGATTAGATTCAACTAGATGGGATCCGAAAATAGAAAAAGAAGAGGGAGCTTCAGTGATTATTTGTTTACTACGGATTCAACTAACCTGGAAGCGGATCTTGCTCTCACCCCTCTCCCTCTCTCTCTTATGCAGGCTGACCATGAACGCCTCGTAGCACTCCTTCCAGTAGAGAGCCATGGTCTCGTGGCCCTGGCTGAATGTCTCAATTTCATACTGCTTCATGTACGGGATGATCTGGAGACGACGGAGAAGTGAAAAGGACAACATTCACATTAACTTTTCCAATAAATCTATAGCTGAACAAGATTGACTCTAAAACTCCATCTCGTACATATTTGTCGAGGTAGACCCGCCACTCTGGGGAGTCGCAGTACAGCTGGAAGTCCTCGAAGAAGGACGGGCTGCCGTTGGTGTCGGGGAGCTGGGGGAGGTGCAGCTCGATGAAGAGGAGGCGGTGGACTTTGGAGAGCAGCGTTCGCAGCAGGGGGACAAGGAAGCAGTACGTCTCCTCCCTTTGCTCCTGGATGGAGCGCCGCAGGATGCCCTCCACCTTACCCAGGAGGTAGCAGGCCTCGTCCTGGCTGGACACCTGCTTGGTCTGCAGGATGCCGTTGAGCTTGGCTGTGGCCAAGGCACACACCTGGGACAGAGGGCCATGTGTTAATGTGCATGCACGGGCGTGGATTTGAAAGCTATGAATAAAAATCACACACAGGGCGGGACAGCCGGGAAAATCAGCTCACTTCAGGGTCCTCCTGCGCCATGAAGCCTAGCAGCAGCCGCAGTCCGACTTGGGAGAGCTGGAACCACTGAGCGCCGGCCGAGTACCACACCATGAGGCTGTCCATCAGGGTCACCGTCTCCTCCAGCACCTTCTCCGTCCACAGCGCCGGGTTGACTAGGCCCTCCGCCTGCAGGAAGTCCTGCACCATGTGAAGCAAACGCACCGCGTTCTCCGTGTGCTGCGGCAAGGTGGCGGCGGACGCCTCGCGGTTATCACCCACCGCCCACTCCAACATGCGTTCCATGAGACTATGGGAGTTGGATATCATTAGATATTGTCGATACATTAGTTCCCGGTACCGTGTTTTCAGCCACAGCCGGCTCACCTCAGCTTGATTCGGTCGACGGGCAGCAGCAGCTCGTTGGCGGTCGCCAGCTTGGCGAGGGCAGAGAAGACCTGGCCACGCTCCAGCCACGCCGAGTCGTCCGAGCCTTCGACCCCGCGCCACATCACGCACAGCAAGATCTCCAGCAGCATGTGGCACAGCTCCTCCTCCGCCCGCTGGGAGCGATGGGGACAAAAAAAAAAAAAGACAAAAAAGCCATTGACCCCTCTGGTGTTTTGCAAGGTAACAGGATACAGAAGAAAAGACTTCAATAAGATGACAATTGATGTCCCCGGCAGCGTTATTTCCCAACTCGCATTCTAATACCTCTCATCTCAAAGCCCTGTGACAGCCCGGGCCTCACCATGATTTAACCGCCTTTAATCTGTCTCTGGAATGTAGATGATACTGACTGTATTCTGCCGCTTTGTCACATTCCCCGGACCGAAGCTTTGAAAGGACATTTCTATTTCTGTGACTGACTGCTTCCTGCTGCGGGAGGAGACGGGCCGTCTCTCTTCCATCTCTGCACCCCCAGCAACGCCCGGAATAGAGCTCCCTGGATGAAAGTCAGCGTCGCCCACCCCCTGAGGTGCCGGCGGCATTTCAGCAGTGCTGTAAGAAGCTCTTGCTACGGTGTAGGTTCGAGGCAACCTTTGAGTACAGAGCTATATAAATTAAAATTATCTTACTTATCGGATCCTGCTTACTTCTGGGGGCTTCATGAAAAATCATTTTAGGGATTGTTGGGCGATCCAATCGTTTATTGTAAACAATCGCATATTGATACAAATAAATTAGTTCCCCAACAAAACAGTATGTCGAGGAAGGTGAAGAATCTATTCTAAAAAGGATAAGCCTAGAAATATGTGATCATTATGGGATTTAAACAACTATAGCCAAAACACTGTCTTGAACCCTCTCAGAAGGAAAATCATCACAAAAGCAGCTGTCTCACCTCGGCGTTGTTGAAGGACTCTCCCAACGAGAGGTTGTCGCTGAAGAGAAAGCTGTCCTCCGTCAGGGACGAGGTCGCGTCGCGCTCTCCGGTGCACCCTGGGAAAGGCTTAGAAGTCTCCAGCGGCGACGGCGTGCTGGCCTGGCTGCCGGGTGTTTGACAGCCGCCGTCCCCGACCTCGTAGGGCTGCAGGTGGGACAGATCCAGCATCAAGCCGCCCGACTTCCCCACCGCCCAGGGCTTGACGTGCGGCTGCGGCTCGGAAGAGGCCGAGGAGGATGGCGTGTCCAGCAGCGAGAGGACGTCGCCGCTCTCCAGGCTGTCCACTGAGCGGTTGTCGCTTACACTAATCCGGTCGTCCTCCAGGCGGCCGCCACTGCCCGCCCGCGCCCTCTTTTCCAGGGGCAGCTCCAGGCGGCTGGCGGTGCCTCCGCCGCGGCTCAGGTCCAGGCTGCTGGCGCTGATGGTGTCGGTGCTCCGCTGCGGGTGGGACCCGTCGCTACGCAGGTAGAGCCGCACGAGGGTGTCCTGCCAACACTGCTGCTTCGAGATCTGGATGGCAGCGTCTTGTTGGGAATGTAGCAGCTGGTACACCTGGAGACAGAGAGGGGGAGAAGGCTAAAGGTAGTGATAACTGCACGAAACCAAACAATGACTTATGAGTCGGGACGTACTCCCATAAGTTTGTGTGTGTCTGAGGCGGATGTAAGGACATAATGGAGCAAGAGAAAAAGGAGATACAGAGAAGAAAGGAAATAGAAAGCAATGTAGAAAGCATTAATCAACTGCTGACACCGTCAAGTCATTTCCTGTGTCTGCTGGTATTCAATATTGATAGTTGGTAGTGTGGACAAGTGAATGTGTTTTACACACCCTCTTGCAGACGAGGAGGCGCTCGCTGGGACCGGCCCGGTGAGTGAGCTGGACCAGGGCCATCAGGTCCTTGTAGTTCACCACATGATCTGTCGATTTTAGACACACAAACAGACTCAAAACATTTAACTCGAGTGAATTAGCTGGAGAGGTAACTACAGTCCTTACTGATATCAAATATTGCAGCAAGTAGAAATCTCGTGATCCTTTCTTCATTATCTCTTTAAGCAAGTCTAATAAAATAAAGAAGGAAAGCTGACCTGTATGGAGGACCTGGTTGAGGAGACAGCGGATCAGTGTGGGAGTGATGTGAATTTCGGAGAAGAGCAGCGACATGCCGGAGTAACCCGCCTCCCTCAGCCGCAAGCGCTGCTTATTCTTCTCGTAGACCCGGTCGCAGCGCAGCATGCGCTCAAACAACTGCGCAGATAAAGAAACAACAATTTTCCGCTGCCGTTAGTCCCAAAAGTAATTTTTCCATTAATTTTTGAGGAAAGTAAAGTACATTTGTAGGTCTCCGAGGTTGATGATGAACCCACCTTAAAGACGAGCTCCCGCAGTCGATCAGAGTACTTGTTGTTGAGCACGAGAGCGTAGCAGGAGTCGGCGGCACCGGGCTCGAAGAGGAGCAGGAAGAGCTGGTCCCTGGCAGGACTGGTCTGAAGAAGGCTGAGTAACAACTCCAGCATGCCACACAGCTGCAAATAGCAACAACTACATTTAATAATAATAATAATTTATTTCTGTATTCAGTGAGGTTTGCAAAGTCTTGAGGTTTTGAAGAGAGCATAACTGCTTCAGTTCCCATCAAAGACAACCGTATAGCAGCAGCCATAAGTAGTGAAAATATTCTAAATATAGGGTATAAATCAACACATATTGATTCATTTAGGTCCTCAAAAATATGTCCATTACTATACATTGCTTTACCCGTGTTAACACTCTGACTACGCATAAGTATCTCATAAAAAACTTCTTCAAAAAGATGCAAACTGTTCCTTTAACAAGCACAGAGTTGCATCTTCGACCCCAAAAAATCGAAGTGCTTGAGTTGCATGATTCATACCTGGAACATGTATGTGATGTTTAACTTATTCTTATAAATCCTCGGTATGGCTTGATGAATGGATGGAAGTAGTATCAAATGCCCAGCAGCGAAGGAGTATTCATGCATGTTATTCTGACCTTATGTTCATAGATACAGAAAGTGGAATAACAAGACGGGACAGAAGAGAGTGACAAGAGGAGGAAATTGATTTCACAAAAAGGGTGACTGAGAGGACAACAGTAGAGAAATTGTGTGGTCTGCCAACAGCCACTGAGGGATATAACTTACAGAGAAGGAAATGTTTTGAAAAAGAGAGGCTGCAAAAGAAAGCCACCTGAGGGGAAAATGATGCTGGCGACTTCTTGTACAGGCAATACTTCTGCCTCTTAGGGGCCAGCAAAAAGACTTGACGGCAGGAGTGGTTTGCACGATATGGGTCCTCAGAGAAGCACACACCGATAATAATATGACCTATTCCACATTTCTTGGTTGCTGGCCTGACACACCTCAAAGTAGCTCACACACAGTAAGATTGAGTACTTTGTATTCAATCTTAAGATTGAGTACTTTGTATTGCATATGCAAGTCAGGATTTGTATATACAAAAGAAAAGCATTTCCTGGGACAAAATTTAATTTTATGAATTTTAAGCCCCGCCCCTCCTCACCTGCTCCTCGGGACCGATGGCAGCAACGTATCCCAGAATGCTTTGCATCTCCTCCTGCGACATGCCCTTGCTGATGTAGTATTTGATGAGGCCGCAGAGAGACGCCCGGATGGTGCGGACGTCGTCCTCGCTGAGGTCGCTCTCTTTGTTGCTGCTGCCCCTCCTGAAGGACGGAGTGGAGGAGGGGACATTTGGTGAGAAAGACACTGAGCCAGCCGGCCAGGCGGGAACTTTGGGGAATGTAATCTTACCCGTAATAAAGGCGCACAGTGTCCAAGAGGAACTGGACTCCATATTTTTTTCTGAACTGCTTCCTGTTGTCTTTGATGACGGTGGACATGTACTGGATATGACCTTCATTTGAAGGAAACAAAAAAGCAAAACTTAGTATGTTGACAGTCAGGTGACACGCACGCTTTCTGTGTTTGCTATAAGAGAAAAGGTGGATGTGAATACATGCAATTTTGGTTCCCACAAGATATCTTTTAAAACAGAGATCTGACCTATGCGTAGAGGGAAGTCTCCTTTGTTCCAGATGTTAAAGTTGAAGAGCAGGTGTGTGTGAAGCTGCTGCAGTAGAACCTGGTTCTTCTCATGAGTCACCTGTTCAATCAGCAGCTGCATAGCGACCAGGACGCTGACGTCCACATGACCTGCTGGCAGCTGAACACAGACACAAACAATATATCGAACCATAAGTTCCATTATATTCACCATTACCGGTTAAAAATTCATGTGGTATGAACAGGACTCTTTTAAGAAAGAAGTACTTATTATGAATAGCCCCGTAAATAATGATGATGATGCTGGTTTGAAAACAAGCCTCTGGAACATAACTTGCCTCCACAAACTACATTAGAAGTTTATTTGTTAGTTTTCTTTGTTTGTTTTGTTAACCATTTACAGGGTGTGTCTACTGTTCCTGGAGCAGCTATTAACAGAGCAAAGTCATTTTCTTTTATCTGAGTGGAGTCTTTTACTTTCCCATGGGGGAAATGCTGATTCAGCGGTATTTCCCAGACTCCCCCCACAGAAAAAATATAGAAGAGGGAAGAACGAGATCTAAAGTTAAAAAGAGTGAGCAGTCAAAGGAAACAGACAGTAACAAAGGAAAAGACAAACATAGGGGAAAATACTGTCTGAGGTGAAGTCATTTCAGGTCGAGCTTCTCTTATGTCAGTTTTGCATTTTTAAAGCAATTAATTCATGTTATTGCAGGGAGATAGAAACTACATGTGACCCAAAAAAAAGCTTTGTTTGGTTTAGTGCATCTCACACAAGGTTATTTCATGAGAAGACTTCGGTCTTCCACTCAAATGAAATAACCCGCATTCTATTTCTGTAAATATTTCATATATTTATGATACAATGTGATCCTCAGGCAGAATTAACTTGACTGATTTATGCTGATTGTGTGCAAATATTAAGATGAGAAAGAAACCTTCTGCAGCAGGGCTCCCAGTGTGCCGACGCCATGCGAGTGGAGCAGATTATCCTGGTTGATAGGATGCCTCTGCAGGAAATGCTTTAGAACCAACAGGAAAGTGGCCACCAGATTCTTCTCCAGGCGCGCCTCTGAAAGCAAAAAATGTAACCTGTTGCCACATGTGCCCCAAGGTTTTACGGTGCTATTTAGGGCAACGAGGAACAGAAAATAAATTGTTGCGGAGCCGACCTGAAGCCCTGTTGGACGGCAAAAGGACCCAATCTCCGTCGGGTGGCGTGGTCACATCAGGAGTAATTAAATCTGACCCGGCGGCAGGATCACTGGGCTGTTGATCCGGGATGATCAGAGTCAGCTGCTCCAGGATGGGGAAGAGCACCGGCAGGCCGCCCACACAGTTGATCATATCCTGCCGCAGGTACAAAGAACAGTATTTTGAAATTGAAACTGTCTGCAGTTCATGTTGGAATATTCCTCTAACGGCAGGACAATCACACAAGCCGCATGATCCCCCCCCCCCCCACCTTGATTTCCCAGTTGACCACTTTATTGCCAGTCAGGCGTCCATGCAGCATGTTGGGAGACAGATCGAGACAGATGGGGTTCCTACACGCCTGTTGACAAAACAACTAGGTTTAGATAGCAGTTATCGGATATCCTTTAAACAAATTATTTATCAATTAGGATATGATTAATTTTTAATGGATCATTATGATGGTCCATGATAGTTTCCACATTCAGAGGACTGAGTGATCCAAATACCTTGGGCGAGTAGTGAAGCAGCAATTTGGTTGAGAGGTCACCGAGTTCAGACTCCTGGGCTTTAAATGGAGAGATGCAATTTGGACCTGCGTAGAAAAGAGGGTGAGAGAGGGCAATACACTATTTTTATTCATTATCTAATCTCTGACGTGAATTTGACTGTTTTTTAGTCGTTAGTGAGACTGCTGTTCTAACATTATTACATTTTTCTGTCATTTGTAAATCACTCCTCCTCCTCCCTGCTTACCAGCACTACAGATGGCTTTCATGTGGTTGGGCTGCAGGGGTTCGTGGAAGACCATGACGCCTCCTAACTGGCCTTGCAGCGAAGTAGGACTCCCCCACTCACTGTCCTGTGTCCCTGCAGAGATGAGCTTGGTCAGAGACTCCGGCTTTCCCCCCAACAGGCCCCCCCAGGTCTGCGGCGACAAGATGGCGCCCAGCGAGGAGCGAGTGGTGGGGGTGATGACAGAGGAGAAGGGAGGGTCCGGGATCTGAGAGGGAGGCGGAGTGGTGGTCCGGTGGCCCGCTGAGCCGATGCAGCAGGAAATGAATGGCTGCGGGTTGAAGACAAACAAACACAAATAATGTGCATTTAAGAAACCGTTAAACACGTAAACTGCAGGTTACCATTGACCCAGTTATATCTGTAAAATTGAATCACTGGTAGCACTGGCTCATAACCAGTGCAGGTCTCACCTCTGTCATGCTGGGATACTTGAGGGGGGCGGAGAGTTTCTGCTGCCCATCCACATAAATGTATACAAGACTCTGTCCAAATGGCCTCTTTCCCGGTACGTGAACCACACCGATGCTGTGCTGTGAACAGAAATGCACACGGAATTTAGTCCCTGTAATCTTGAGTGTTGCTCTCTGTGATCAGACATTTGTTTCAAAAGGTTTAATTTTCTAAATATAGGGTAGTCCGTGTTGCCAGATTCCTTTTTAGCCTAGATGTCCCGAGGGAAGACTCAATCAATTTTTGTGCTTGAACATTTTAGCAGTAGTAAAGTGTATTTCTTTTTCTTTTCTATTGTATATTCTTGCATCTTTGCCTTTTTTAAATGTGTGTCTGAAGCGGATGTCATTGAACCAGACTCACCCAGAGCGAGTCACAGAAACAGTAGTCGGGCAGCATGACTGTGACGTATTCTTTCTTGGTGCACACGGCCACCACCAGCACACCCACTGAGCTGATGAAGGCCTCGAATCCCGTCCCCCCAGGGGTAAAAAAGCTGTGCGGCATAGAACACAAGAAAACAGTTTGAGTTTAATGGAACACAAACCCTCTGCTCTACTTTCAAGACCAGATATTAAGAGGACAACGTTTCTTTATCCGTCATCCACTCATCCACTCACCTGTAGAGCTGCTTCCTCTTGTCCTTGCTGGGTGGGCCCAGCTGGTCCTGGTCTAGCGACAACCAGGCGAGGAAGCTGAAGGCCGAGCCGGGCCAGCGCTGCACTGTCGGAACCACAATGCCCGCCATGCTGGGGGACAGGTCAAAGTACTGCATGGCGCTCTCCAGGCCTTGCTTGCGCACCATGGCCAGTAATGCCCTCAGGGCGGGACCCACATATGGGTGAACATGCGTGGATTCTGGAGGCCTGAGAAGGCGAAGGAGTCCCAGGAGCTCCCCGGCGGCCAACGACTGGGAGCCCAGTGAGCCCACCAGCCCCAGCAAACTCTCGGCGCACGCCCGGTGCAGCCGCTGGTGGCGCTCCAGGCCCGCCAGCGCTCGCATGACCATGGCGGCGTTGACGCAGATGGCGCGGGTCTGGCGGTTGAGGCAGCTGAGGCGGCGGAGCCAGTCGGCCGTGAACAGCTGCCGCTCCGACGAGTCCAGCTCCGGGAGCCACTGGGCCAGCAGCAGCAAGGGCTCCACGTTGCTGATGCCCAGGAGCCCCACTGAAGTGTGCTCCCCCTCCACCGCCTGCACGCACAAATACACGCGATCAAAAGACACGCCAGAGCCGGCGGAATAACCCGGGGGCAGAGACGGCAAGGGCTTCTCACCATGTTCATCAGCTCCTTGAGGAGTCGCCGCGACGGCTGGCCGAGTGAGGTGAGCACTTCGTACAGATGATTGTAGCCGATCCTCTCCTTGAACACTTCCTGCAGAGAAAAAAAATGATTGAAAACACGTTGACGAAGCTTCCGTAGCGCAGGACATTAACCTCACTTGAAAGTATTTATGACCAAGTCACCTTTGCAGCAGGTGATTTGTGCATCACCGTTGTCAGGGCTTTGATGGTCGCCACGGCGAGGGAGTCTAGTCGCCCTTGCAACACCTGGGGGGGGTCAGACTTGTCAGTCCCAAAGGCCAAATCCCTCGTTTTTAGTGTAGTAACATATGATTGGACAAAAGCCAAATCTCCTCTTATTCCACATGAATGATATAGCACATTTATAAGGTGACAATCGTGCACAAATTAATTAATTCAAGCCACGTTCATATATAAATATATATAAATAAGGTTTGTAATGCTAAAATGATAATGACAAACGGATTTAAGATGCCAAATACAACATGCATCACACTGAGAGGAATAAAAGAGACTTAAGTAGATGCCTTTTGGTTTGATTCAATTAGTTTGTGTGAGAATGTGAGTAAAATCATTGTTGACAGACAGACTTTGCGCTTTTTCCTGGCACAGACACAGATTCACACACAAAAAAACAAAAACAAAAAAAGAGCATGCAACCCATAAAAACACGAGCCAGACCACAACAAACAATCACATCTCTGTCCAGCTCTGTCCAAGCTCATGTTGGGTGTCGGGTTGGATTAAAAATGCAGCTCTCAGGCTAGTTGGTCCTAAAGAGAGTCTTGGACCAGCTGGAGAAGGAATGTTGCGGGGGAGGAAAACAAAATCAAACACTTGAGTCCAGATCACCTTGAACCACTCTGAACTCTGAGAGATCACACCAGGCCAACGTGGTAGCATTCCAACAGGACCCATAGTGTACCGCAGAAAATGGCATGTGGAGGAAGGGGCTTGGGGGGGAAAGCGTGAGGAAACCTGAAGTAGCATTAAAATAAAAGAAAATGACAGAGCTGTGACGAGTGGTCACTCCACAGCAAGACAGCTAAACGGCCCCTTCTGTTTTTTTTTAAACTTCCGCCGTGGTGTTTTTCTTAAGTCTGTATTACATCTCTTCGTTGTAATTGAATCATACAATGATGATACAATGCTTTGGCCGACTGAGCCAGAGTCCTACAGGTGACTCACGAGTGAGGTCTATGAACCCGGCCGAGCAGACTGAAGCACAAGGCCACGGCATCGTGTTGCAGCTGTTCAGCAACAATGGCCCATCGCCAGTTTGTCCACCTGTATTCACATCATGCAGATCAATGGAGGGATAATGCCTTATAAAAAGGTGCCTCTGTGAGTAGAAGCAAGAACTACAAAGGGTAGAATGGAGGCTGATATACTCTGAGGGGGAACAAGGGACCTTTCTGTGCAGGTGAGATGATCCAGTGAAAGAGCCGTGACAGATAGTGGACATAAAACCGGCCTTAGATGTATCAGAAAACCCACAGTAAGTGATAGTACAAAGCAATAATTGATCAAACAGATGGTTTCTAAAGAATGTGTGACAAAAAAATGGCCTTTTTTCTGAATGCGTCTAAATATTAGAAAAATCTCTATTTGATGCCTTACTAGCGGACTAGTTGCTCTTGTTATATACTAGTGAAGGAGTTTATAGCATCATGACAACTGTTAAATCAGAAAGCCAGTGTTCGGCCTCCATGCTAACTGGCTTTAGTTTCATATTTAACAGACAAGAAATAACTATGTGCATCATCATTTTCATCCAGCTCTCGGCAAGAAGTTACATTGCAGGTATTCCTCAAACTGTTGACCTGCTCATCTAATAAAGAAGTCAATACACTTGCCTACTTATGAGCTAAGCAACACCGTGTTGCCAACCAGACCTCCTACAGCAACCTGTATTCATGTGAAGACCCCAAACATGGCGGTGTAACAGACTACTGATGATGGTCAGACGACCGGATGCCAGAAATCATCGTCTGGCACGGAGCAGCGCAAGCGTCTTGCTGTGGAGGAGGCCCCCTGTGGTGAGGTGAAGGGGGCGGGACCTGGCAGCAGGTAAGTGGGGCAGGGAGAAGGATGGCAGCGAGGGGAGGGGGTGGTTTCTCGGCGGTACCTGAGTGTCCCTCTCTCCTGTCAGTAACCTGTTGTTGGTTATATCTTTCTGGTCCTTGTCTGCCGCAGTGCACCTCGCGTTAACCAGCTGACACACAACAACAACAACAATAACAACGGGGCGACATGTCAACACAGCATGTGGGGAGGAACGGTGGGGTGGGGGTGTAAGTAGAGGAGAGGACAAAAGGCTAAAAGCCGTGGCCCTTCAGCAGGGGAGGGGTCACTGTGTGGAGGCGTGTTGGTGCTCCAGCCTTGCTGTGGGAGGTAAACATGCAACGTGGGCAAAATGCTTAAAAAATAGACAGACAACATAATTATCCCAAAATGACATGTTAAATAACGGAGGCCATATTCACAGAAGACCTTTAAGGCTCCAGACTATCCCAGTTCAAATAACATTTTTGCTCTTAAAGTCTAGCAGGACACTAAAGGTCAAATGTAACCTGGTCCTGGACCTTTAAAGGCTTTGTTATGTTTCTACCGCACTACACATAAGGAGGAAATGTCTTTTTTTCCCTACAGAGTATGATTTCACATATAATACATGATAAGAGATTAAATGCAATGTTTCTGACTGAAATACCCAACTGGTCAAATATAAAATTATAGTTCAAATTGCCTCTACATAAAAAAGCTGTGACAATAATATGCTGGTTTCATGTAATAATAATCAGGTACTACACATATAAACAAAACATTATCCATTCAGCAAAATAGGTTATTTTGCTTTGTTATTGTAAGATTGTAATAAATGTTATTGTAATAAATCTGTACATTTTAGAAGTAATAATATTGTAAAATTCAGAAAACCGCTACGGGAAAAAATAACTGCATTAACATGTCATTCTGGTACAATATTACGAGCTCAAACAGTTTTGTTGTATCATTATGGTGCAACTAAAAACTAATGACAATGAATAATAAAATAATAACAATGGAAATGAGCTCAAAAGTATCCAGCCCGCGCACACACACACACACACACTGGGTTGTGTCCTCTGGTTATATTTACATAGAAAAACCTTCATTGTTACCTTGCTGTTTTGCAGAAGCCGCGTCAGATGCTCGAAACAGTTACTGTTGAGGAAAATGGCTTGTAGAACCGGACGGTCTGAACACAGGAACATGTCCCTGATGGTGTCTGAGAGAAAGCAGGAGACACAGAGAGAAAGAGAAGCAAAGACAGAAGGTAGAAAACAAAGGAGGTGGAATAAGTCACACAACATGAACTCAAGCTGAAAATGTATGTTTTTCAAGATCACAAAAGTGTTTTCAGCGTCTTTTATGGCCGTACCTAGCATATTTACTTGCAGGGCCACAAACCGGCTTTCCCAGTGTCTGCCCAGCGTCGGCACTCTGCTCTTTGCTTGCTGCACCTGCGGTTGTTGTTGTTGTTGTTGTTGTTGTTTTTGCTGCTGTTGTTGTTGCTGCTGCTGCTGCTGCTGCTCTTGAAGTTGGGAAGCTACAACGGCTGCCGGGTCGGAGTTGAGCAGCTTGAAGTAGTTTTCCAGCACAGAGGCGATCTCAACTTGCCGCTGGTCGGAGCTGGAGGCCAGGAGGCGCTGCACCACCTCCCGCAGGCAGCCCAGGGTCAGCAGCGCCTTGTGGTCGGGGGCCTCGCTGTCCCAGTCCTCGCCCTCGTCCGAGGAGCAGCCCCCCATGGAGCAGTCGGCCAGCACCCGCATCAACACCTCCATGGTGGCTGGAGAGATGGCAAGCTGAGCGTTCCTCTGCAAGAGTGCAGAGAAAAGTATTGTCGCTAGTCAAAGGCAGGGATTACACTAGACTTATTCCAGTTATTCCAACTGCCCATATGGCTGTTGGTATTCCAGAATTCCAGGTATAAAGAGCAACAATCTGACATATATTTCAAATAGCCATATAATATAAAACATTTTCCTTGCAGTTGCCACCAAACCTTTCCAAATATATGCAAGATGTAGGTTATGCTCGATAATATGTCACTCATTCATCTAATTGGGTGATGTCCCAGAGGACATTTTGACTGTTTATAATTTCCTTCGTCTTAGGTGTATAGGTGATACCGGCACTGTCAATTTCATATGGCCACGCGAAAGTTGAAACCTGGGTGTCATTTAAATACTTGTGTAGGTGCCATGTCTCTCCAAACACATCCGTGGCCAGCAAGAGGCAAGAAGGAATGTCGGTGAAATTAATCCTGTGACCCGCTAGTGAAAACTGGCGTACCTGATCACCAGCTACAATGGCTCCAAACAGGTGGAGTAGGCAGCATTTCAGGCTCTCCTTCAGGTGCTCACTCTCCTGGAAGCACTCTGGAACAAAGGAAGGGCACATAAAATCCATTAGTTTGATGTCTGGGAGGGATGTTTGCTACGCAATTACAACAAAACCACAAAGCGAAACTGAAATTCCTGTTTTTTTGTCTACAACCAAAACACATGGACACGCCTCTATTTTTTCTGTCCATTTCGTGTACACACACACACACACACACACACACACACACACACACACACACACACACACACACACACACAAACACACACACACACACACACACACACACACACACAATAGCTAAAAGAAATCTGCAACCTGAGAAGATAGCTCAGTTAGCAAACACCCAGTTGGCATGAGGCAATCAGGACAGTAACCTCTGGGTCACGGAGGTTCCAGTCATCCATTAACTCATCTGTCAACACGGCCGACTGGGGAGAAGAGAGTGACATCTCGGCTCCACAAGGTCTGTTTCCCTTTTCGACTACAACTTTATCATTTGACCTATATTCAAATGAGCAAGATCCATACAAACACAGCCTGTCAGGTTAGGCTTTGGGTGTTATCTTTGGTGGGAAACCACAACGGCCACGCGGGACAGAAAAGGGAGTATTACTGAAGTATTTGAAGACTGTATTTGAAAACTGAGCTATCGGCTCATCTCGGCCGCCGGAAAATGGGACGCTGACACAAAACTGGATACAAGAGGAGAGGAGAGAATGACGGCGTGAGAGTACAAGATGGTGAAGGAAGGAGGATAGCTTTTTGTGATGGGAGATCACTTCCTCATTTGCACACATAAAAGTCAGGTGATGCAAAGTGAGGACCATACACAGCGAGCGCTGTAATACTGCTACAGTGTTTGCAAATGAGTTACGCAAACTCGCCCAACATCACGGATTAAAGTTCAGGGGACTGGAGAGAACAATATACAGTTGATGAATAGGCCTAGATGTGACTTATGAGACACAACTTACGGTAAAAGAAAGGAACAAACTCCACGGTGAGCGGAGCTGCCTTGTACTTCTGCCTGCTCCTCTCTACCGTGCCCAGCTGCTCCCTGGTGAAAAACAAACAGACCAGCACACGGGATGAGAAACACTTCCGGATGTTAAGAGTCACGTGTGTGACGGTATGGCGAAAGCAACGAGCTAGATGCCGGGGACGCCGTTACCCGCAGGTTCGATGCCTCCAGTTGCGGTACGGGTCGTAGAGGCTCTCGCAGAATGCTAGTGCGTGACGGACAAACTCCTCCGCCTGGCTCTGGTCCGCCATCTCTTTCTCTTTGGTCCTGCTCTTCAGCTGCAGCACCGCACACAGACAAACACACACACACACACCTTGTCACAACTGCTACTGTAGAGTCTCATTCAGTCACTTCCACATTTATTTTCATCATCTTTAGTTTACTATTTTGTTTGGCAGAGAGAAACTGAAGGATCTGAGCAAAGACATAAGAGGGAGGCCTGGGTTGGGGGGGCCACACCTGTTGAATGTAGAGTGTTGTCATGGTGATGACATGATTGATGTAAGAGCAGGTGCCGATCTCCTCCACATTGGAGAGGTTCCTGCCAGAAACAACCCATCACACACAAACGCACACAATCGGTTGCTTGCTATGAAGTGCCGTCTTTTACATCAACTTAGCAACGCACAACGATAAAAAAAGAAACATCTGTGGTGCATTTTTATTAGCAGACCTGCAGATGACAATGAGGAACTTGAGTAGCAGCAGAGCCAGGTTCTGCTGCTCGGGCTCCAGGCCGTCGGAAGCTTTCTGGACGCACTGCAGCAGCTGGTGGCGCAGAACCTGCAGGATGTTGTCAGGGAGGAGCGTCAACACCGGGGGCACCTCCTCGGGCCTGGAGACACATCACAGGGTGGGGGAGGGAGGGTATTTATGTACGTTACGGTGCCGATGTGGCTTTTCTTTTTTCAATGAAGGTATTCCTGCAGCGTCCACAAGGACAGCTTGACAGAGTTCTGCGTTCGATCACACACACAAACGCACACACGCCGCAGCTTTCAGGCATTCTTTTCTAGAAAAAAACATTGTCGATGGGAAAAGTGGGACAGATGTGGCAGCTGCAGAGGAAAGGAAGGAGAGAGAAAGAGGGGGAAAAGAGCAGAGAGAGAACATGGCTCTCTCCCTGATAAAGAAAATGTGACGGGGTATCAACAGACTTTCCTTATATCTGGGCTTTAAGTTGTGTGACCGCGCCGCATGAAAGCATCAGGTGGGCTATTCTGGGTGAAGCAGCTGTGCACGGTACGAGGTCACGCTGTGGCATGACGGAAACCAGGAGGGGTAGTGCGGAGCTAGAAAACTAAAGATGTTTTGTCCAAGTCTATTCACGGGGGTCGGAGTAATCAGGGTATGGGATGTATTGGAGACAGGGAAACACAACAAGTGGCATATTTGGGGTTTTCCTCAGGTATGAATTCTTTTACACGCATGTTGCGTTTACATTTCCAGTGAGTTTTGGACAAACAGAAGAGGAACTGGGTTTCTGCCGTCATCAACGGTAGTTTTTGTTCCTACTATTCCAATATGTTTGTAACGCGTTACCTCGACAGAGGCTTTTCAAAGTCCACATCCAGGCATTGCTCGTAGGAGCTGATGAAAACCTCCAGCCATAACTTCAGGTAATCCGGATCCCTCTGGGAAATGGAACGACAGGGAGAAAGAAGGAGTGAGGTGAGGGAGGGTCACAGACAGGGGGAGGGACACAGGGAGAGAGAGGACAAAAGAGTTAGTGGCCTTTGCTGACAAAAGCTGTCATGGTTAAAGTATATCAATTTTCAGCTGACAGGCCTTGTCTGCAGTACGGTTGAGTCAGTTTTGTGTGTGTGTGTGTCGTCTGTAACTTCTAATAGAAAAAAAAAAAAAATGGCGTTTTATTATCCCTCTGAATGTGAAAGATGAACGCATCCTTCAAATGCTGGGGGCAATGTTTTTCCATGGCTTCAACATACCTAAACAGACTTATACATTCCAGATTAAGTAGGGCAAGGTTAAACGGAACTAGTGAGACGAGCTGCAGTGTGTACCAAACACTGTGTAAAGAGGTGTATGAAGCTGCCACCCAAGCGTGACAAACGCAGGACAGCAGGAATGTTTCAGGTGCAAGCGCGTGTCTCTTATCTCTCTTCGGGGCGTGGAGGCTCAAACAGGCACCTGTCGCAGCCGAGAACGAGCTCGGCTGCATTCTGGGGAGGGATTTCGAGCAGCCGGTCAAACCCGCATTTCCTACATTCCTGAACCAATGCCCCGAGAGGGACGGATGGCGGTGGCGTGTGGTTCGGCCCGCCGGGTGGTAAAGGACGGACATGCAATCGTAAACAGTTCCTAGTGCACGAATATCCTCAAAGCCATTTGTGTGTCAAAACGGCTTCGGTAGCACCGTAACAGTCCCAAAAGGCCTCTTACTGATGCCTGGGAGAATAAGCACATATCAGTGAAAAGTGCAACTTGTGTAGCCTGCTGAGGGACCCTTATGGGTGAAGTTTAGAAAGCATTATTAATTCATCATACAGGAATACACGCCCACACCAGAGGATCCAGACATAAAGACTTTGGGGTGAGCCATCTAGGTCAAGGAGGGCTAAAGAGGTGGCAGCGGCAGATTAACACCAGGCAATGTATGTTGTGCATTCGGCGGTATAGTTTGTTTCACTCTTTTGGGCCACACTGGGCAAGTTGTGTTCATAGCAATGAAAAGAAGTGCGAGGCTGACATTGCAATTCCTTAAGCTGAGACACATAGCATGAATTTTCCAGGAAACATCATTCCAAACACTCACATTAGTCTGTCATCCTAAGAAGCCAGCAACTTTGAAACAGACTTATCACATTTCTATTGAGCAACCCTCGGAGACAAAGAGACAGATGGAGGACGAGAACACACTGCACCACTGCGGGTTCACAGCATTATTGAATGGCTCTATTGTGATTGGACTTGAATTTGGACTTGTGATGTAGGTACTTTAATTTCCTGCCTTGTAGCCATTCACACCTGGAGGCTGCAAAAACAGTGCGCACCTGAAAATCCGATTTATACAATCCCCTACTTAGAGAGTCGTAGATGGAATCATTTGCAGATTAGAGCTTGAAAGTAGAGAGAAGAAAAAATACACACACACACACACACACACACACACACACAGAACAAATGGAAAAACTGGGTTCTCTCAGGATAGCACTGCCATGTGGTGACAGAGTAGGAGAGGGCTTCTGTCTGCGTGTCACAGTGTTGAATCAGCCAGAGGGACGCAGGAAGCTCTCTGCAATGCCTATGAGGTCATCAGAACAAACCGGCGATGCTGATCGGAGTGTCTCTGTGTGTGTGTGTGTGTGCGTGTGCGCATGAGTGAGATCCATCTGAAATCCAAAATTAGCGGCGTGTGAATAATATGTTCTGCTGGGAGAGCGCAGCATGTCGCCTGTGTGCTTCATCTGTGTCATGAATTACATACTACAGTAGGGAAACATTGTTAATTTGTGCCTGCTGCAAAATCTGTTCTTGAGTTTAGCAACTGTATTGTCTTTATGTCCATCGTTGGCTCCGGATAATTAGATGATGATTTATGGCAGCGGCTTCACTCTCAAGTGAGCACGCCAGTAGCGGTGACTGGGTGACTGAAGGACTGTGTGGGTGTGTGTGTGCGCCCACGTCTGAATGAATGTCTCTTTTAGGCAGCAGCTCTCAGAGCACAGATGCCCATTGAGGGTTTTGGACTGTGGCAAGCAGGGACACACCCTGCTCTGCATGGCTCCGTTTATCCATGGCCTGTATTGCTGGCCCGACACACAGATTATGATCTCGACGTATAAGCAGGAATCCTAACTCAACAACAGTCAACTTGTCCCCATTCTTAACAATCATCTGCGCAGACAAGGCCTATAAGAAGATCACATGCCTCTCTGTGTGTGTGTAAACATATATGTACACACACACACACACACACACACACACATCAGGCCCTATGCCAAGCAACTACATCACACTCCCACTGATTTGTTCACGCTGACCTCCGGAAACAAGGTCACTGGTGACACATTAACGTGCTTTATTCGTTTAAATGAGAGCAAAAGAAGAGATGCTTGTTGACCTGCGACAGAAGCGCAGACTCTGATATGTGATGTGTTATCATACCGACTCATAGCGTCCCGACCACAGTGTTTAATGTCTCGCCGCCTGATGACATAGTGGATATGTCTCGCAAATCTTTTAAAGGGGAAGGAAATGCACGGACAGAAATGACTTGATGGATTGATCTACGTCCAGTAGGCTCAACCAGCTGGACAGTTGGTCTTCTTCTTAGTTTGGGCCGGCTATGAGTGACCTGGCAAAGAGTCACTGGAAACCGCAAAGTAAAAAAGGAAGAAAAAAAAGAAAAGAAAAGAAAAACCAGAGAGCGACGAGTCCACCGGTCCATGACGTCACTGTCAACGGGTGTATTTAAAGCAGCCGGTGGGAGGAGTGGAAACCACATGATGATGCACTGTGTTGGTGACATCAGTGTTATTCCATATTTATTCATAGCGCAGACATAGAAAATGAAAGAATTAATTCAGAAGCGAGATGAGGAGCGCAGTAAGCGGCGTTGAGAAAAGAAAGCGAGCCCACGGGAACAAACTTTGCATACCTGCACCAAAGCCTGACTGTGTGGACTTGTGTTAACTCTGTAAGGAATTGTGTGCGTGCGTGTGCGGCTGTGCGCGTGACAACAGCGATTAGACTGTAACTAGCAACCAGTCAGCAGGCCGGGGAAAAGACCCGAGTAATCTACTTGAGCAAATATGTGAAACCATGGCACTTCTCTCCTTCTCCAGCTCCAACTGCTCTTCTCCCACCTTCAATCCCCCCCCCTTATGTTTTCATCTCCTCCCTCTCACTATTCTGCCTGTCATGAGGGCATGGGGCTTATGCAAAAGACTGTAATTTCTCTGATTCCAGATGAAAAGGCGACTACTGGGGTGACGGAAGGCAGAGGGTGGCGGTTCAGTAACTCTTAACCAGAAATCCCTGTTTGTGGACAATTAAAAAGTCTGTGCTCGGTGCTAAAGCCCTTCGGTCAGGAATTAAAAGTGTTTTTTCTGCAGCAGAAAAAGGCTTTTAGAGAGCGCGATGGCGTTGTTGGTCCTGTGCCTTTGGAGACGACGTTCCTGCACGAACAAGCGGCGGGCGGCTTAGGGGGGCCGCCGGTTACCCAACGGCCTCCGCCGTCAGCTATGACCTCTCAGCCTTCATCAACTCTGAGAAGCAACGCTGGGCATCTATTCCTAAACTCTAACCTCTGTAGAAAACATCACAGGGTCAAGGTGAGATGGTTGGGAGGATTCATGAGGAGCTAGGAAAAGACTGCTGTGGTTTTTAGTGAATCCGAACCTGCTTTCACTAAGCTACTAGTTATAATGCGACGGGACGAGACACTTGTTAGTGACGTCCGGCAGCAGCGGCGAAACTACAATTTCTCCAAAGATGGATTACAAAGAAGTGCGGAGTCATTCAGACGACATAAAACAACCAGGTTCAAAGTAGTACTTTATTAACAAGGTCACTTAAATGATCTGCGTTTCTCTTTCATGATCGTTATTTCTCGTGAACGAATGATACGTCTATACTATTCAAATATTGCTGCCGCAAGGAATTGTGGGACGTGATTATCTCCTTTCCTTTTGTAAAGGAGGGTCCAGTGGTTCATATGCAAAAGGAGCTAAGTAGGGAAGCATTGAAGCTCCCTTCCAAAGCATTAGAGAATTCAAACAGCTCTCATCATGGCGACCACTTACCCTTCTTCCTGGTCATTTTACTCCGTTAGGAAGACAATTCGATGCACTGTTTACTCCTGCTTACCAACATTAACCACGGCATCACATCTGAAGCTTCTGGTGTCAGCAATGCAATGCGGACGGTATAATCCTCTGAGAGAACAGTGCAAGTGTTAACCTCTGACAATCATTACACAGATAGATGGCAAGCGTGAGAAATAATGTGCCCCTCAAGTCATCAAACCAAATTATGTGATGCACTTTAAATAGCTATTCTTTGTGCTCTGCTTAAATATGCCTTGTTGAGCCAATCCCGTGCTCAGCATTAGGACGGAAGATGTCAATAACCGATGATCACGAATGCACATGGAGTATGACTACAGAGGTGAGGGCTGAGGTCAGTTGTGGAACGATTGACCCGTCGGTGGGACAAAGGGGGTCTCACACCAGCATTCCTCATCTGATTAAAGCCACGTGACTGCAGGTCCACATCGCTGCCAACATCTCCCAGCAACCCTAACACACACATATACGTGCACATATTTATTGCGGAGCCACTCCGTCAAGCAGGACCTGACTATTCGGCTGCATGGGGGAGGAAGACAGGCAGCTACACGTGTGGATTGAAATGATTCTCTCTCCGGGCTTCTCCTTGGCCCCGAGCAGAGGGAGATATCGGCCCCGGCGGACCCTCGGCTCGTGGCCAGTACAAAATTAAACTATCCCCCTCCTCGCGAGTGTGATGCTTAGTCAATGCAAGGACACACGCCTCCCGGGAAAAAATGCGACGTGTGTGCTCGAAGGAAATTGCTGGCATTTTCACGAGTGGCTGTGACGAGCAGCAGCGTGTTCTGTTGTAAGCCCCAAACACCCGTACTCCTGGCATTACATATTCTATTTGTGTCAGCATTTAAGCAAAAAAAAACAAACACACTTTCTCTTTTCAGGGATACCTCAGAGGGCCGTGCAGCGTGTGTGTTTGTGTGTGTGGCTGTGAGGGATTACAGTGGGAAAGCTCACGTGAGGAGCGGCTCAGACGGGCCGTTTTGATTGGACGCCGTGATGCGCGCATGCTTTATCGCAGAGTGAATTAAATCTAGCCAACAGCTGACTCAAGGGGTGCTGTCTCTGCACTGAGTGCTGTTCATTCATCTTCGCTGTAGAGAAAACAACAAAGCAGAATGCTACATGGCACTGCCCCGGTCACTGCAGCGGTACATTACAAAACCATCTCCAGCTTGCCGTGATTTCTACAGCCTGAGAAGACCACGTAGCGCATTAACTGTTGGATATGAGAGTTAATGGGAGTGGTATTATTTATTCAGCAGCAATGTGATGTAGGTTCCTGTCAGACCACAGCCCAAAAATAAACTCCCTGTAATCCCGGGCACATCTGTGAGTTAATTACCTAATCATAAGTCTCATTTGTCCCCTATCAATTAACGTTAAACGGAGCGTTTTAGAGTCCTGTAATATGCTGTTAGAGAGGCATCCTAAAAAGGGTAATATGGGGTATTAAAAGATGCAAAACGATGCCACAAAATAATGGATATCATTGACTTGGGTTTAATAAAATACAAGCTTTTGATTTTACTTACTAGTGATGACTAGTCTGCCACTGCATATATGCTTCATCTATTATTAAACAAACAGCTAGTAACACTAGACTCCATAATAATACCATGTGTGCGTGTGTGTGTGTGCGTGACTCACCTTGGTGCAGTAGAGCATCCAGACCTCGTACAGTCTCTCCTTGGATGCCATGGTGCCAGTGAGCGGCTCCCTCAGGCCGTAGAGTCCACCGAGGTCACTTCCCTGTCCGCCTCATGCTCTCCGCCGCCGACCTCCGACGCTCAGCATCACGACTCTCCCGCAAGATGCAACACTCCTTCGGATGCGATCCAAAGATGGATGGCAGACGTGCCGAGGCAGAAGAGAAAAAAAAACTGTCCCGAGAATTATTCCATGGCGGAGGACAAACCGTGCAGTTCCCAGGGAGGACTCGGCGCAGCCGGGCCTGTGTACTTCCACTTAACAGGCTCTTCCAGAGGGTTTTCCCCAGCAGCGTTTGCACTGTGAACGAAAACAACACGCAGGCAATTAGCGTTTACCGATCACGCAGGCGCCAAACACGCCGACAGCCACGACCAAACACCGGCAGCACCGCTGCTCCCTGTGCGCTGTGCGCTGCCCCGCGGGCTCCGAGAGGAGACGGACTGCGGTTCAAAACCGCACGGGGGAAGAAAGGAAAAACAACACACGCCGTCAATAATGTCCCTTTCTTTCGTGTGCTAGCGGGTAAACGCAAAGCTGCCGAACCGGAGACCGCGGAACAACGCCCTCCGTTATCCTCGCCAAACAGTAACTTTAACGGTTTCAGTCGACCTTACCTGACCAAGCTAGAGTTAGCTCAAAGCTAGCTGTCAAAAAAAAAAGCCTATTTCTATTTTTATTTTTTCGTCCTTCCTCCTCCTCACGTAACAGAGACCCCCGCGCGGCTACAGGCGTTTAATTGGAAAGAGAACATGGATACCTGATAATGCGCAAATAAAACCGTCGAGAAACTGAAAACCTCTCACCTGAGCAGCGAAGGACCCAACTGTCACTGACGTCGTCCGGAGAGTTGTTGGAACTGCGTCAAGCTGCCGGCGTTGACACCGTCGATTCAACCGACGGCAACTTCCGGTCAGAGTACGTTTATTGCAAAATAAAAGGACAAGAATGAAAAAAACCTCACAAATATGGCTACGACAGGAATGCATTGAAGCTGACAATTACAAGAAAATAGAATGTTTCGTATTGTCACTAGCTTGTTTCTAGTGTTACTGGTTTAATAAAACGGGAAAATGCGGTTGCGAATGAATTATTGCAACAACTGCTTTTAAAATGTCGTGCTTACCCATGCTTTAAAATGAATTTTTGGGTGAAATAAAAACAGAGCCTTTCCTTTGGTAGGGGAACCGGATACATCATACATTACAGCAACCAGCTCAAAAATCCTTCCAACCAAGTGAAATACATTTAGGACTAAAGTGCAGTTTCGTGTTTCTTTTTTGGCGTGCTCAACTTGTTATCATAGAAGGCAATAATCGTGTATTACGGGGCCAAATATATTTATCATATAAATTTGGGTGTGTTTGCGACTATTTTTCCACTTTACGCTGTCGATGTGGAGCAACGTGGTTGCTAAGCGCAGGGCTCAGGTTGCAGCAGCGCTCCATCGGTTTGTTTTGATGTCTTGTCGTCATCTAGTGGAGTAGCAGAGAACTGCTATTTATGACAAGTCTTATGTAGAGGTATTTCTGTGAATAAATGAAAGTTAAAAAAACTGGGTTTAGATAAAAAGATAAAGCTATACCGTGTAGTATAAATGTAGTATCAATTAACTAATTCTACATGTCCCCCCCTTACTTTTACCACTATTAACCCGGATAACTGAACTGTTAAATACCTTTTGCCTGCTGAAAGTTAGTGGGTTGTTACAATTATTATAGATATGATAACATGATACACACTCACCTGCACGGATGACGCTGTCACCATCTTCTTGGCTGGTTTGGTCTCTTTGCGCGCCCACAAGACGCTTACCTCATCTGCTCACCTCTACGTGCACGAATCAAAACAACCGCTGACATTTCGGCTTTCAGATTATAACAATTTATTTCTATTATCTGATATATCTGATACCAAGCTAACATTTGTGTGTGGAGGTATTATTCACACGCATAGATTGTAATGTATAATACTTGTACCAACATTTGATAAACTTTGCAAAGCAAATGAAAAGGTCCTTTTTGTATTGTTTAAAACGATACTGAATTCGCACCACCTTTCTATTATCACACAACTACAAAAAAGAAAGTGATTCAAGGCTCAACAGGTAGTTCATAAATCAAATTTAGTAGTTACATATATATTTATAAGTATGTATACATAAGGCTTACGCAGCTACCATGTTTGATATGTAGTGTAGATCACAGTTCTCATACACAGTTCACTTAATCACAGTTACGGATGGATCACCATATTCAGAACGCAGGTTTCATAAATACATAAAGGCATTGTTGGAGAGGTGGTCACAGTAATAACTCATCTACTGATGGTTTCTAACTCGTACGTGGGACAGATGTTTATCTTATTAGTCTTGTGTTTTCAAATGACAATACACATAGTAAAACAGTGGATGTATGTTCAAACATACAGCAAACACACGTGGCATATTTGATTGGGGAAAGTTTTCGAAACATTCAGAGATGGTAAAAAGAGTTGTTTCTGATGCAAACAAGCCTCAAGCCAATAAAGCCTCAAGTTAGGACGGGTGTGGAATCAGCGTAATTGATTAAAATTATACACATAAAGCATATTTTTGCTCTAAGTTGCAGAACCATAGTTCCCATCGTTTTGTGTAATATGTTACCATGACTCACTTTCATCCCCGATTTTAAAGCCCACATTCGTTTCTGTTTGACTGAAGTACTCTGAATGACCAATTAGCACTTCCCATTTGCAATACAGCCATGGGTGTTCCACTCTGATGTAGATGAAAATATATATGCACGTGTGCTGTAAATATCTTCTCATGTACCTCAGTATCTATTCAGTCTGAATACGTAAAAACAATGTAAAGGACAAACCCACCCTGCATCGTCACTTGTGCCTCAGGGTTTACCTTGTCAGTAACTGTTATTATCTAACTCCCTGTATTATTTTATCATTTTTAAATCCAGTTAACAAGGTCCTCCCTTTTTGGAGAATACTTTGAGAACAGGTGCAGTAACATAAAAAATGATCACTGCCAATAGAAGTATGACAACCACATTGTAAAAAATGCATATGCTTATCACAAACTGCTGTTTTTCACAAAGTATTTGAGGGTGGACTTTTCCTTTAACTCTCTCAAGTATTGTGCGATTATAAGTCAACTGCTGGTTTGTGCAAACTCTGAACATATGCAGAGAAACCTGTGTTTTAAAAAAAGTATGAAACTACTTTAAAAAAATAAAAATAAAAAAATAAAAGGGCTCTGAGAGTCGGGGTTGATGACATGAAATCAAAGCACAGAAGAATTTGGCCTTGTTGCTGCAATTGTCTTTGTGTTTTGGCTTGCTAGTAAAGAGATTTTTAGGGGAGGGGAGGACGGGGAAGGGGGGGGGTGTTAGGAAAAGTCCCACGCGGCCTCAGCGTAGGCCGACACCGTGGCGTGGCAGGACAGGGTGGGGGGGCAGGATATCGGAGGGTCCTCGCGGCTGCTGAGGGGCACTGCTGGGTACATGAGGCTGAGGAAGGTGTCTCTGGTGTGCTTCTTCACCTGTCACACAACGACACAGCTTTTCATTAAAATCACATTTACAGAAGTCCGTTTCAAGCTTCGGCCCAAGTATTATACTAAATTATGTTTGTGACATTAATGAGTAGACCGAGCTGAGAACCAAGAGGCCTATTGAACCCACCTGCTTGAAGAAGGCGTGTGTCAATAGCGTAGATGCCGACGGTCTGTGGATAAAAACATATATATATAAAAAGAAGGAAAACTCAAGTTTGTGCTCGCTATCGCAATGCAATGAAATCGTATTTGATAAATCAGGTCGCGCTGACCTGCGCTCGGGCTGCTGCTGCAGACACAGCTCGACCAGGTTGTGCAGGGTGACCGAGTGGTTTTTGGGCGCGGGGCTCTGGGGTCGGTCTGCGGGTGGAGCCGCGGCGCTGTGTGTCATGCTCCCGGTGGCGACGCTCTCCCCGATGCCGGAGTCCACCCCGGACCGCGAGACCTTCAGCCCCCCCAGCTCGCCCAGCGGGAAGGGAGCCACATCCAGCAGGCAGCAGTGGGAGCCGCGCAGCTTCTGAAGCAGCATCTGGACGGGGGATATTCGGCGGAGGAGGACAACGGCCTTTTAAAGCTAAATGTGCACGTACCTATTCTTCTTTTATATTTATATCCTAATGAGCCTGCCTGGGACATCGGAGGAGAAGTTGAATCCCACGTCCCTGTTACCTGAGTGGGGGGCATGTCCTGGAAAGGCACCCGGCCGCTGACCAGCTCACACGCCACGATACCTAAACTGTAGATATCAGACTTGACTCCGTAGCCGTGCAGGTCCTACTCAGGGCAACACCGGGGGGGGGGGAGAGGGGAGACAGGACGCGTCAGGAAAAGGGCACCGCCACATGTTTTTTTTTTTTTTGATCTAGCGAGAGCTGACCTGTCGCAGTAGTTCGGGGCTGAGCCAGGGCAACAGGGCGGGGCTGTGGTGGGGCATGTCGAACACCGTCCTCATCCGCTTCCCCTCGCGCATCAAGCTGTAGACACTGTGGAGCCCCGAGAGGTAGACATGCCCCTCACCAGACAGCAAGATGTGACTGGCCTTCACCCCCCTTACGGCAGAGGAATACGTGGACAGACATTAAGTATTTTTAAGCACTTCTCTCTCTCCCTTGGTAAAACAGATGTTTCACCCAACGTCTTCCCGTCTCCCACTGACCGGTGAACGTAGCCCATCCGGTGCAGGTACTCCAAGGCTTTCAGCGCGCCGTAGAGCAGGTACGCGATCAGGGATTCACTCATTCCGTCTGGGAAATATGTTCGGAGCAGAGCGTCTGCAGAGCCTGCGGACGAAGGAGAGAGAAAAGGACAGCTCATGGAAATACAAAATCTGATGGACAAAAGGCCAAGAAGGTGAATGGAGGAGCAGGGTGGCTGACCGTAGGCCATGAGGGGCGTGAGGACCCAGAGTTTGCAGCAGGAGCCGAAAACCAGGCGAGATGTCAGCAGGTTGGGGTGACGGAACCGCCTGGACAGAAGAACCTCACTCTGGGGTTTGAGACAGAATGAGGTGTAAACACACCTGGATGGAGAGCATGCTATTATGCTAACCTTCAAAGTAAATCGCCACCAGCTCACCAGGAGCTGCAGAAGCTCTTCTTCTGTGCACTCGTCCAGGTTGGTTTGTTTGACGGCAACAGGCTGGCCAGTCGGGATGTGGCGCGCCATGTTCACCTGGCTCAGGTTATTGAAGCCCCTCCCTGTGGCACACAGAAATGGACTTCAAGTGAACTCATCCTTTCTTTTGACGGGTAACTATTTGCCTGACTGAGGAGCCAGCCATGTTGTTCTCACCCAGCTCAGACAGCAGCTGGTAGTGGGCCGGCTCAGCCGACAGCCCTGTGATGTCATCGCCCCCTGCCGGCCCTTGCAGGGTGTATTCAGAACGGTCACAGCTCTGCGGGGGAAATACATCATGCATTCGTGTATTTGGCACGTCACATAAGTAACTCAAACAAGGACGCACACGAGTGTCTTTCAATGTGCTTCTGGGGATCCCTGACCTTCATCTAACATCAAAGAGTTTATGTACGAGTGGGACGGTGGCCACCAGAGGGTGGCGGTATGACTGTGCAGAGTGAAGGGTTTCATGGGGGGGTTGGGAAGGCATCTGACAGCTGCAGGCGTGTCAGATGCAGTTTCTCGTTGCCTTTTGAACATACATCAGCTTTGTTTACTGTGCCAGGATTGTGCCTGTATCACTGGGTGGAGGCAGGGGGGGCGGGGTGTGGTGTGTGTGTCTGTGGAGGGAGTTGTTGACCTTTCACACCAGCAGTACATTTTAATAATAAGTACTGTGTTGAGAATGATTATATGTGGCTACAGATGAACAACATAAAACGGGCAAATCCCTGTGGAAATCCATCCAATCAATAATGTGGATTATCGGTGACTGTCTACTGTGGCTCCTTGGGAGCAAACCTACTCCCGATGATGTAATGGCAATGTTATCGGGGTTGCCTTGACTTCTTTGTCGCAAGAAACCTCTGTTGTAAACTGCGAGTATAAGACACATGGGAATAAAGATGCTTATGGGGAAAAAAAAGAACAGCTGCAATGTGATTCCAGTCTTCAACAACTTGACAAAGGGTCAGCAAACATAAATGGATGGATGGACGTTGACAAAGTGAAGAGCATTCGTGTGACGCCTGTCTCCATGGGGACAGTCAGTGTGTTTACATGATGGTAGAATTGGAATCTTTGCTTAGTCGGACTATGCTATCTTTTGGGGGGAGGTGCTATTAAGCCAATATACATGGCAGTGAATAAATCGAATCATCGGCCGAAAGCATATCGTCATATCCGATACGATAGGTGGCGCTGTTTTCATTACTACTAGTTGTGATACAGCCAATTTCCGCTTGACCGCTTCACCACTACCGCCAACAACAACAACAACAACATCAACATTACGAGAAAGATGGCGAGCGGAGAGCAAGGTGAAGCTACATCCCTCTACTATTTGTGCATGATGTTAATAGGAGTACAGCGAATGCGAATGCCGCTATTGGCTGATTTGATAACGGAGAGAAGACGCCGTCGGGATCTCAAGCATGCGCAAAGACGCAAAGTCCAGTTCCTCATCCGATTCACCGTTACATGCCGCAATAGTCAAACTATCAACTGGATCGGATCGAGTTATCCAGGGGTGTTAGTCGGATCGTAGTCGGACCGCACAGTCGGACAAAGGTGTTTACATGAAACGAATAATTCGATTTCAGTCCGACTAAGCCAGTTATTCGAATCCATGTAACCACGCTGAATGTCTCGGCTACTGACCAGGAACTGGTGGCTGACGTCCTCATAGCACTCCTCTATGTCCAGGGGCTGGACTTGAGTGTGGGAGATGCAGGAACAATCCTGGTGAAGGGTGGGGGAGGGAGGAGGAGCACAGGTGAGACATGCCCTACGGAACAAAGGAAGGGGTGGAGAGGACACGTGGGAACTTGGGGGAAGGGGGGGTGATACACGACACGGTCAGGGATGAGGCGAGAGCAGAAAGCATCTGGGGAATCTGGGCACTGACGCCGCATTTTCATTGGAAGTGGTGAGAGAACGAGACTCACGACAACAGGCAACAAAAAGAGGCAGCGGAGTGACTGATGTCCCCACAGAGCGCTGCATACATAATCAGATGACCATTACGTGTGAACAATGCTCAGCAGCATCTCACATTTTTTCCATCTATATTATGTATGTTGGTGCAGATGCGTTGGGTTTTCCAGACAAGCCATAGCCGTCTTATACACCTCAGAGAAAGCACACCTGGTTACTGGACACACTTAATGGTGCATCGCGAGGGGACTGGCTTCATCCCACCAGACCATCAACATCTATTAGATCGCAACCCAGCGACTCACACAAAGTGAGAAAAACAACAACAACAGCAACAATAATAATAATATATTCTTACCAAGAAAGACATGGAGGGGGTAACAGGAGACTAGCGTCGATTCCCTGCCCCCCCTCCCCCAAACTGGAGTAGAAAGCAGGCAGCGTCCGTCCGACCACAGACACGCATTCATCCGCCCGCAGCTCACCTGTCTGAGTCAGCACAAACCAAACGATATGAAACATGAAACATCCCCGCCAGGCCGGTTGAGCGACGACACATCGGGAACAATGAAGCCCAGGAAAACATTCCCCGACCAGAAGCTAACATAAAACTGTGTTCGGTTGTGTTGGAGATGTACTTACACTGGGTTATATAACATTATTAACGCCGCTGTACATGTATTACTCAATTGCACGTCAAGGTTATGGCTAGATGCAGCCATTTTTTTGTTGAACCAGAACGCATTTTATTCAACCCGACGGTTGATGTCGTCAGTTAATGGCTAATAACTATTTGTCGAAGTTCGGGAGAGATTTTTTAAAAGCTGCAATGGACGTATATGGTTCAAACGTGATGCCGACGTTAGCTCAGTTAAAATACCTCTTTGTTTCAAGTCTAACGTCATTTGTTTGGAGTAACGTCACCCCGTCACGAAAGGAAAAGTCGCTTACCGTCTCCTCTTGACTGCAACTCGAGCGCTTCGACGTAAACAAGTTAAAAATACTAACAAGAGATTGGTTTTCCGAAGCGATGTTTTATTTACGAACTCCGTGGTCTTTCATTTACTTTGGCCCATATGACGCGATCTGTGCGAAATAAGTATCACGCGTTACAGTCGGAACCGAACCGCACAATATCCCGGCGCTGTTCTTTTTTCCTTTTTGACATGACTTTAAATTTGACAAAGGTAAATGGCGCAGAGTGAATACGTCACCGCGCATATTGTCGCGCGTCGATGACTCGTCGCTGTTCGCCGTCTCCTTCCCTTCCGCTCCATTGTTTCAGTTGTTGGTGAAGATATCGAAATACTCCGTATGTAAAACTGGAAT
Organism: Gasterosteus aculeatus; assembly: GCF_964276395.1. Taxonomy (NCBI): domain Eukaryota; kingdom Metazoa; phylum Chordata; class Actinopteri; order Perciformes; family Gasterosteidae; genus Gasterosteus; species Gasterosteus aculeatus. Next base: position 28,351,906 of record NC_135688.1, read on the forward strand.
AACAGATGCCGTGGAGTAACACCGACGCAGGGTACGTTTAAAAAAAATTAATAATCGAAAATCATTTTTTAATGTCCTTAGTGTTGAAATGCGTCCGCCCGAGGAACGCCCTCGACTAGAAACAGTGAAGCTGTCATCCTCACTCCACACGTGAAACGTTATGTTAGCTAACGCTAAATGCCTATTAAAATGATCCTACATTTAAATTAAAGGATATTTTGATAAGGGACTAACAACTACCCGAGCTATTTAGCCGTAGCTTTAGATCGCGTAATGGTGACGTTATGGTCGGCCTGCTGTTTGTTTGTTGGTTAGCGTTGTTTTATTATTGTGACCTTTATACCTATATATTACATATGGACACATAACGCTTTAATACACGTAGACACTCAATGTTAGCGGACAGAGAGAACAATAAGCGTGCCGTTATTGAAAAATTCATTGATAGAACATATACGTCCTAAAATAACGGATTTGACATCGATGGGATGCAGCTTTAAATGTCCTCTTTCAAATACAATCTTTATAATTGTTTTAATCGTGCCGAAATGCAGAGCCGCAAAATTATGCTCTACCAATCATTAGGTTATTTGACCACTGAAACATCTTCATGATAAGTCTTACTATGGTCTATAAATAAACGGATTTAGGATGAATCCATTTCTTCATAGTCGACGGTGGCACATATGGAGGTCAGATCAGATGTGTGTTTCCTGCTGTTGTTGGTGATAGTTAGATCAAACTGTACAGTTTACTGCTTTTGGCATTTGACATTTATACTGCTGCACTTGGTTGTAGGTCGCTCTGGATGAGAGCGGATTAGACGTGAAGGGAGATGGAGCCTGTAAAAAGCTGAAGTAAGCATCCGGTCCCTCTGTGACAGATTGTTACTTGTGTGAAACGCTGCCGTGTCGTCGGTGTTTCGCAGCGCTACTATCTTGCGGCTGTGCTTACCTTTTTACACGTTTATAACGCGCAATAATCGGTCACCAACATTAAGTGGTGGGTTTCCGCATTGAGGTCTGGATTTTCTCCAGCGTATTGATAGATTTGAGTTTTTGTGGGCGCTGGCTTATTGTCATCTTGTGGTTTTTCCAGTTTGAAGGGAAATACGCTCGTGGGAGCACTCATCTCTCACTGTTCAATTTCCAGGCACAGAGCTGTCTGTCTGGTACGGTGTTAATCATGCAATGACTCAAGGGCGCTTGTCCCTGATCAGCCGTTTCATTTTAAATCGGGCAGCGGGGAGGTTGCCATGACAAATATGGAAAAAGATACTCATACTGAGCCATTCAGGATGATTAATACAAGCAATATCATATGTGAATGTTTCTATATTATTCCATTACCGATGAGATTTATGGGTCAGTTCGATATGATCTCCCAGGCCTCTAATGCCGAACGGCCCATTTGGACTGTAGCGTTGCACGCATGACGTTAATCTCCTTCATAGAACAAACAGTGACGGCTTCAATGTTACATAAGCACAGGATGGATGTTGCCCAAGGCCTGTTTTTCCACAGACATGCCCACACACACACACACACACACACACACACACACACCCACACGGACAGGAGATCAGTGATGCAGATGCTCTTGGGGATTCATGAACCTGCACGGTTATTAGAGTAGCTCTTAGTAAAAAATTAACAACAGCACGATAAAACTCTCTGTCTACTTAGAAGAACAAGTTTTATCCGATAAGATCGATTTATTACTCTGGGAAATCAGCTGTGTAACGTATGGAGGAAATGAAAGATGCTGTAGAATTGCATTATGGGAAGTGTAGAATTCAGCGTTTTGGTCCATCACTCGTACCAAGGCGGGGAAGTCAGAATGTCTCCCTTCTGCGGTTTTGATTTTGTCTATTCTTTTTAAAATCTATCTCTCACAAGCCTCCCAACGTGGAGAAGTGGGATGCTGAATTGTTGTAGTCGCTCTTTAATTAAGTTTTGAATGTTTTCATCAGCAATGAGTTATTTGGAACTAAATAAATGTGTGAAATGAAAACGAAAAAGTTACAGTACAGTACAAAATGAGAGAAAAAAGAATGTTCATCCTGTCTGACCACTTTAAGGCCCAGATTATTCCCTACAGACACTCAACATCCTGTCAATGTTGAGTGTCTGTAGGGACCCCCCCCCCCCCTCCCCAACAACCCTCTGCATATCTTCTTCTCTGGGACTATTGCTTCTTTGACACTCCACTCTTCTCCCCTCAACTGAAGGTGTATGCGGGCACCACCGGTCAGTGCTTGGACAGGATGTGATGTCCCAGCGGCAGCGGCTCCCGGTCCAGCTTTGTGTTAGCGAGCGGGGACCGCCGCCTCCCTCCACCCCCTCCCCCCTCTCCCGCTCCACAGACATGTTTGAGGTCAAATCCCGGGCGGTGGAGAAGAAGGAGTCGAGCACGGAGACGGGTAGGGCGTCTGCAGTGTGTCCTATGTGTACATTTTGAGTTCTAACCCCCCCGCTGCCCTGCAGTACAGTTTGCTGTGTCTTTGGGCTCGATGCTATAGTTATCGCCTCATGTCCCAGTAAACCACAAAGGACACACAATCACACACTCACACACACACATAAGCACTCTCGAAGGCTTCATCAGCCCACACTCGCTCTCAGGAAATCTCACCAGGGCTGCAACTTTTCTTACGAAATGAAAGCCTCTTTAATTTATGTTGTCATGGTAAAATTATTACTATTATAGCATATAAATATGGCAACCAGGCACTTGGTACAAGCTGTTAATATAATGCTGGTTATTAGTAATTCACATGAGCCAGACCTTTATTTTGGGGACTTGTATCCCCCCTTTTCTAATCCGCCCTCTGACCCACAGACGAGGGGCTCGGCAGCAGCGGTAAGCACTACGGCTCGTTGGGCTCCGGCTCGGCCGACTCCGGCTCCGTGTACCTGTCGGACAGCCAGGACTGGGCGGTCTCTCCCGGCTGCTCCCCGGACGAAGGCCACGCTCCACACAGCGCCATCTCCCCCGTGCTGGCCGAGGAGACCTTCCGCTACATGAGTACGTGTGGATCTCCCTGTGGCGTATATGTCCGGCGGCGGGACACTTAGGTCTTAAGGTCTCTCCGTCTGCCGCCATTTGATTGATTAAGGCCTCTTGGGCGACATCGGCGAGCCGATGGCGTGCGTGAGGGACTTATTGGGCACACGGTTGTCGTTGTGCTTGTGGGTCTTTGCTGATGTGTGTGTGTGTGTGAGGGAGAGAGAGAGAGGCATCCAGTGATCAAGCCAGAGTTAAGTGCAGCCGGGGCCAGAGTCACGGGACGGGGAGGGAGGGAGGATGATAGAGGATGAAGAGAGGACAGTGGCGAGAGGAGTCGGATCATGCCGGTTTTAAACATTCACAATGAGGAGGTTTACGACGGCATCGCTATGGAAGGTGAGTGCAGCGTTAGCGCTGTGCTAAGTGCGTGTGTGTGTGTGAGAGACATGTGAGACAATCCGACTGCAGCTCCGCTCTGCAAGGTCAGGCGGAACATACGTGTGTGTGTGTGTGTTCCTTGAAAAGCAGGAAGTGGGCAAGTCTGAATGAATGCTCGTCTGTTTACATTCAAACTGGTTGCGGTATGCTGCGGTTTTATTTGTAATACATGCTGTACTTCCTGTGCCGCTTTTAACTGTTGAATTTGTGTGTTAACTGAACATGTGGGGGGGGGGGTACAGTAAGGGAGAGTCTGGGTCATATTCTTGCTCTCTGAAATACTTGCTCCACTTGTGCGCTTGCAAAATCAAAACGCGGCCTATTAATAGCCCCCGATGGCCTCAATAGGCACGCTGATGTCCGAGTGCCCCCTCCCTCCCCCAGGGTCGATTAGTAAATGTTTCTTTGAACCGCAGAAACTCTATTTTGATGCAGAAGTCAGAGTGGTGACAGATGGGCAGAATTCTTATTAAAAAAAAAACTTTAATTCTTTCTAGTCGTTCACCCTTTGACCTCGCATGTGGGCTTTCTGCCGGGACCTGAATGAGACTTTCAAATTCGCATGAAGGCTGAATATCATACGTGCAGGGCGTGTTGTTAGTTTATTAGTGCCAGAGGTCTACAGTGTTTCATACGACGCCGACCGCGTCTGCGTTCCAATGATCCATATCGAAATAAAAGCACCGCTCTCGTTACTCATTGGACTTTGCAGTGATGTAGTTTATTGTGGCCAACGAGGCCAACAAGTAAAGAACGGCTTAGTGTGTGATTATTTTTTATGTTTTTAATGTAGTGTTGAGCCGATAGACAGATAATTGATTTACTCGGTGAGCCGTACTTTTCCCAGCAGGTGAAACAATATATATGTATGTGTGTGTGTGTGAGTGAGAGAGACTCTTCTTGTCAATTGTACAGTAACAAGAGAGATTTTGTGTGTTTATGTAACAAAAATATCTTCGCTGCGCCGCAGAGGTTATTTTTACCCGGCGAGATCCAAAGGTCACCGCGGGCCTCAGATTACCGCGTCGACGGGCTCTCCTCCCGATCGAGTGGCCGCCTCCGCTCTGCCGCGCCGCTCGTGCCGCCTGCTGAAACGCACACCGCTCCGACGGCGCGGTCGAGCCGCGGCGATGTGTTTTCGGTGATCTGGAGCTGCTACTTCTCTTTTGAACAGGTGCCAGGGGCGGCAGCGCGGCGCCGGCGACACCCACTCAGGTGCTTGGAGGCCGGACCGCACTAATGGCTGTGTAGACCGCCAACACACTAATACTTACCGAAAGAAGTCGATTCATGCGTTCTTCAGCTTTCGCCCTCAGCCGCTTTCCTTTCTGTCTCTCCGCCCCCTCAGTGTGAAAACAAGCAGACGGCTTGTGAGCCTTTTCTTGTAACTCTGTCCCCTTCTTGTATCTGTCTCTCACCGTAGCGTATCTTGCCTTGGAGCCCTCTTCCTATCCCCACCCCGGCTCTCAGAGCCTCTCCAAAGGTATCTTCCTCTCTCTCTGCCTGCTTCTTCATTTAGCTCCGGTGGGTCTCTGCTTGGCCGCATGTAGACGACAGCAGATGAAATGGACCTGTGGGGCGGGTGTGTGTGTGTGTGTTGTGGCGGCTCCACATTCAGACCACTAGCAACCACATCGCCATATGTTTCTGTAATAAGTGACACAATGTAGCCACACACAAGTGGGCGCTCACGTTGCTCGTGGTCGGAATGTTGTTATTAGGGAGCAAGTAAAGGGACGTGTGTGGTTTTGTTTAAATGCTGTTGTGTTTGCATGCAATATGTGCAAAACAAACTGCATGGATGTAGGTGTGTGTGTGTGTGTGTGTGTGTGTGTTTGCTCCAGTGTCTTCTGATAAAAATGTCCTCTTTCTGGCCAGTCCTCAGCGCAGATCGCATGGAGCAGATGACCAGGACTTACAATGACATTGAAGTGGTCTCGCACCTTTTGGCGGAGGTAGGTCGGCCCACTCCCCGGGACTCGCTCGGGACACGTGCTTCCACCTTTTTACGAGGCGGTTCTGATTGGTCGGTGCGCTGTGTGTCCTTTTTGGACAGCGGGACAGAGACTTGGAGCTGGCGGCTCGGATCGGTCAGTCCCTCCTGCAGAGGAACCACCTGCTGCAGGAACGCAACGAGGCCTTAGAGGAGCAGCTGGCGCAGGCTCTGGACCAGGTAGCTCACACGCCGAGTCTCACTACATGTAAAGGTACCCCTGTGGATACAAGCAACCCCCCCACTGAGCACCCCCCTCACCCCCCTCAGGTTCACCAGGTGCAGCATGAGCTCGGAAAGAAGGAGGAACTTCTGCGCATGGTGGCCAGCGCCTCGGAAGAGAGCGAGACCGACTCCAGCGCGTCCACGCCGCTGCGGCAGCCCCGGCCGCCGGGGGGGGCGACGTCGGCCGCCGCCACGCTCGGCCAGCTGGAGTCCCTCCAGGTGAAGCTGCAGGAGCTGGAGGAGGAGAACCTGTCACTGAGGTCCGAGGTACGAGGGCGTGGAGGGCGTGTGGAGCGCGTTGAACCGTGATCGCGCCACTAGACCTACGTTGTGCTGACTGGTTCCTCTCGTCTGCAGGCGTGTCAACTGAAATGCGACACCATCACCTACGAGGAGAAGGAGCAGCAGCTTGTAAACGACTGTGTCAAGGAGCTCCGTGAGTGTGACGAGGACGCGTTCACGTCGGAGACGTGATCTCTCCGTACTGGGGAACCCCACGATTTCTCTTTTTTTCTTACTTTGGTCCGTCTGTGTGCTGGTTCCAGGAGAGTCCAACTGCCAGATGGTTTCCCTGAGCGACGAGCTATCTGAGAAGAACGAGGAGCTGCTCAGGCACCAGGAGGAAATCTCTCAGTTGCTCTCCAAGATAGTAGAGCTGCAGCACAGAGTGAAGGAGGTGAGGAGACTGGTACCTGATGCATGGAACTTGAAATTAAGACCAGAATTTGATGAGTAGGGACACGACGTGGCTCTTGCGGTCTCCATTTGGGTCTGGTGGTCTTGATTTAGGTGTGGACCTGGGTCTTGGTGGTCTGTCTAAAGGCTCATGTGGGTATCCGTGTGTTTGTACGCAGCTGGCCCTGGAGAAAGAGGAGCTGAGGATCCACCTGCAGGCGTCCAAAGAGTCTCAGCGACAGCTCACAGCAGAGGTACAATCGCACAGGGAGTTACAAACAACAACAAACTATATTATTTGAACTCAAACAAAAATAGGTTGTTACGGTTTGTAGCCTTAACATATAGCGAGTATGAAAAATACAATTTCCTCAAATTGTTATAGCTTAAAGCAGTTAATCCCTTAATAGATGTAAAATGCATTAAAGATAATTAAATTATCAAATCATACATTTAAAGTCTAATTTAAATATATATTTAACCGCTTCATACCAAGTAATTTGAATAACGTGTGCGTTGCAGCTGGACGAGTTGGCAGACAGGAATGCGGAGTGTGTGGAGATGCTACATGAATCCCAGGAGGAGATCAAGGAGCTTCGCAGTAAAAACACTCCCTCAGCTGGGATGCGGAGGCACCTCTCCTACGGCGTCTATCCCATGGTGAGAACCCATAGCTCACTAGGCGTTAAATAACTGCAAAATTAAGAAAGTTCTGCATATCCAACTCTCGTGTGTGTGTGTGTGTGTGTGTGTGTGTGTGTGAACAGGACTCATTGGCCGCCGAAATTGAGGGCACTATGAGGAGAGATATGAGTGTAGAGGAGGAGACGGCCTCCCTGGACCAAAGGTCAGAAACCCATTCTTCACGACTGAGGAACTCCGTTTTAAAGGACCCACCGTATGCCCCTTTTACCACAAGTTGCTATGAGTCCTTGGGGTCTTAATGAAATGTCTGTAATACCACAAGGATGATTTAAAACAGAGCCCTAAAGAGACAGCGTGGGGGGGGTCTTCTGACTGTAAAAAGGATTCCTGCTCGTACGTCCTTTCGCCGCCGTGTTGCGAGAGCCACTGCACCCAAGACGCTACGGTATCTATAGTGAGTGTAGGAGAGGGGGGGGGGCAATGTAGGGGGAGGACCATGTAGAGAATTCATTTCATAGTGACGAGAGAATGATAAGGAAGCTCATTCTCAGTCACTCAAGCGTGACGTTTCTGACGAGCAAGAACCATAACAAATTGCGGGAGTTGTCTTTTGGGTTGGTAGACACGGCGGATATACAAATTAACGTGTGGAAGCACAAAAAAAGTGGAATTTTCATTATATGTCCCCTTTAATGTGTTTAGATTTTCTGCTGCTGAACAATTAAATCCCACTTTGAAACAGACCCTTGATGTATTGAGTCAAAGCTCTGACCTCGTACCCTTTCTGCCTGCAGAGTATCCCAGAAGCGAGTCTTCCAAACGGTCCGCTCCATCAACGCCTCGTCGCCGCGGCCGGCTTTGGCCACGCCCCCCATCCCCGGCTCGGGTCACAGCTCTCTAGTGATGACCGCACAGCCTTTCGCGTCCTCTCAGGGGTACGTCACAAGTATTCCCGCCTCGAGGTTTCGACCCCGAGGGCGACGTCCGCGGCCCTTGTTAATAGACCCGTGGTTTTACCCCCCCCCCAGGGAGGAGGTGCGGATGGGCCAGCCCGGCTGCCCAGGAGGAAACGACCTGACCAAAGCCCTCCACCGGCTATCGCTGCGACGGCAGAACTTCCTCTGCGAGCGGCGGTTCTTCCAGGCGGAGCGCGAGAAGAAGCTGCAGGCCCTGGCGGGCGCGGAGGGGGGGGGCGGCGGCGGGGGCAGCGGCTGCAGCTCGCCGGTGGGCAGCGCGTGTTCCTCCTTCTCCAACCTGTCGGAGCTCTCTTTCGGCTCCAGCGTCTTCAAGACCTTCCTGCCGGAGAAGCTGCAGATCGTCAAGCCCATGGAAGGTAAAACGTGAGATCCAACAAGCACATTTTACAAAAGTTTTCACTGACTTGAGACTTGATGTAGGACTTAGTTGTCTTACATCATGGATTTGGGACTAGAGGTGGGTCTGTAGTCTTCACTACCACCAGTGGACTTTTATTTATATATTTATCAGTGGTCATAAGGACATTTCCTCCTGTGTTGATGCACCAAACAGGCTCACTGACGCTGCATCACTGGCAGCAGCTGGCTCAACCCCACCTGGCCACCATCCTGGACCCCCACCCTGGGGTGGTGACCAAAGGCTTCTGTCCACTGGTTCAGGACACCGTGTACCGGCTGTCTGACATGGAGGAGGACGAGGAGCATACGGGTGTCCTGGAGAAGGGGTCGGCGGAGCCGGGTAAGGAAGAGGACGAGGACGAAGAGGAAGACGGGATCACCTTCAAGGCGCGCTTTACGTCCACGCCGGAGGACAGGAGGGACAGGACGCACTCGGCGTTGCCTCTCCCCGTCCGGCCTCGCTCCCCCACCCGGCCAGCATCACCCGTGGCACATCCGCCTTCCTCCACCGGGAGAGCGGACCTCTGTCTGACCCCTGCGCCCCAACGTGTCACCGAGCGATCCCCTCGGCCCATTCCGGGAGCCTGTACCACCGTGGTCCAATCACCGAGTCAGATGTTCATCTCCACGACAACGTCTTCCTCTGGTAAACGCTGCCGTGCTTCAATGAGGGGCTTTTAGGATATTCATTGCAGCTGTTGTGAGTGTGTTCTTACCTGATTTTGTTGTGTGTTCAGTCCAAAATCCAGGAAAGTGTCAGAGCTCCACCTTCTCCACCTACACCATCACGACGTGCAGCATCCTGCACCCCAGCGACATCACACAGGTCACCCACAGGTAGGACCTCTGCAAAGGACGCTGTGAACTTTTATTTTACACAGGAGGCCTCTCTTCTCACCTCATAGCCGCCTCTGCGTTTTTCAGCTCCCGGTCGTCCCTCGTGGCCAACACCCCGAGCTCCATGAGGACCGGTCCCAGCACCCCTGTGACCCCCTGCCGGCTGAGCCTGGGCGACTGCTTTCCCCCCCGACGCCCCCTGGTGGCCACCAGCGGCCTGGCCAAGCTGGTCCTGGAGAGGGGCATCTCCGCACAAGTCTCCGCCGACGGCCCGCCTCCGTCCCCAAAGACGGCGTCCCGGCAGCCCCTCTTCCGCCTGCTCCCCGGCACGCCCCCCAATTCCCCCTCGCACTCGCGGGACCCCTCCCCGGTGCCCCCAGAGCCCCGCAAGCAACAGGCCGACAACTTCCTCGCCTCGCGGCCCGCCGAGCTCTTCCTCCAGGACGTCTACGGGCTGAACCTGGGCCGCGCCCCACACCCCGACCTGCCCAGCCCGTCCCAGGGAACTCCGGCCCACGTCCCGCCCCCCAAGCCCGGGCACGCCAAGCCCGACCTCGGCCTGGTGGAGAGGCTGCGGCGGCTGGGGTTCACCCGGGTGCTCCAGAGCGCAGAGTCTGAGGGGCCGTGCCAGGGCTCCGCCACGTTTGTGTCGGCAGGCGGGGGGAGCCTGCTGGACGGCCTGAGGCGCAACCAGAGCCTCCCGGCCATGATCGGTGCCCGGGCGGGGAAACTGTCCGGTAACCCAACGCCTCGTCCCCACCCGACCTCCCTGGCCCTCCAGCCGCCACCCTGGGGAAACCCCAAAGAGCGGCGGCGGCATCTTGCCTCCGTCCCCCGCGCCCCGCCAGGTTCAACAAAGCGCTGACGAGGTGGCTGGACACTTCAACCGCTCTTTCTGTCTCCCTCCCACTGCCCTTTTGGGGACGAGGAGGCGTCCAGCGGGAAGAACAGACCAACCCATCCTTTTTTTTTTAAACCTTCCTCTTTGAAGCACAATTGAACGAGCTGACTGTTTATAGTAGACAGTAACCAAGGCCTTATCTCGCCTCCCCCCTGGGCTGCGCCCGGGACCTTCTCAGTAATTAAGTCGCTTCTGTAGTTTTGCAGCGAGGTTCTGGATGCTCATGTGTAGGAGGGAAGAAAATGGCAACGCGTACGTGGACGAAGGTCTGAGGATGTGGATCATGAGATGGAGTTGTGAGGAAGGAATAAGTAGGTCAGAGGTCAGAGGGCAGAGTAAGTGGGAAGGTAAAGGAGACTGAGCATCCACTCTCGCGATTCCATGGGTTGTTCTGCGTGGGGGGGGGGGTCAAGTCAGCTTTAGTCTGTAATGAAATAGCATTATACTACAACCACAAGCATTATACAGCAAACGCTTTAAAGGCATGTCCCAATAAAACCAGAAGGGATTCAACATGCTTTTTGTAACTTGAGGACTTTGAGTGGCAGCTGGTTTAATAGCATACTGCCAGACCATTGTTGTAGTCAGACCACGCCATTGACATGCCAGTATTAATATTGTGAGGATTTTACTTGCAAGCCAATGCCTGAGAAGTCAGAGGCAAGCTTGGGGTTCCCAGCATGCACCTGTCGGGAGGCAGGCCAGACCGGAGCGAGACGGGGTCTGCCTTTGTCCTCGGGTCCTCGAATTTGATTCAATTTGCAGCCACCGTCCTCACCTGAAGGTCTTTTTAGACTCTCACGGGCAGTCTGGGAAGTCGGATAAATATTAACACATAATTTAGTTGCACATGACAATGTTTATGTGATTCACACACCAGGGAACTGGGGGGGTGTATTCCTTCAGGAGAGGATAATGAAAAGTGATCCTTTATTATTTGGTTGTATTTTATAAAATCATGCTTTTGATACAAGGATCAGAGGTGTGCGCTTGACCACCGCGGCCCCTTTAGCGCCGTCGTCCCCAGCAACCGTTGATCCGACCAGACCCCCCCCCCCCCCCCCCCACTCGCCTATTGCACTTTGACTCTTTGTTTTAACCTTTGTTTTGGTGACACTACTATTTGAACTATGAATATTTTAACATATTAATGAAAACAGTGCAACGATTTTAATATGTCCAGCCATCTTTATTTTTCTTGCTTACAATTGCTGTGTTTTTTTGTACATTTGTCAGAGTTTAGAGCAGAGGAAAAAAGGCACCATCAGGCTTCTCATCCGTAGATTAGTTGTATTTGTCAAATCCCCTGTTTTTCCAGTAGGGCGGCAGGTTCAGGTGTGTCTTTTGTTGGCTACTATGTTATGTCGCTTCCTCGTGCCTCTCCTCTAAGATCATAATCCTCTAAACTACACATGGCTATTAATAAGCTGCCTCTTTTTTTTTTTAATAATAAAGCAATGGAAACAAAGCGTCTGACTCACCCACTGCTGTATTACTCATTCTCGGTGGAAGAACTAGTACAGAAACTCAAAGTAAAGTTGTTGAGTGTTTTTACTTATTATGCTGAAGTCAGCTGCTTTCCCGCAACCCAACCGGATAAGCAGTTTGTTCTGAAGGGAAGATCCTCCCCCCCCTCGCCCCCCTCTCTCACATGGGACAGATCTTGATGCTGTCGGAGCTGGAACTGAACTGTCCGAGGGCAAAGTCCAGGCCCACCCCGACCCCGCTGCCCACCGCGAAGGCGGCGTACAGCGGCTGCGTGAAGTTGGCGCGGAAGCTGTGCAGGTGCGTCATGCTCTCCGCCACGCTGTAGAAGGCCAGCGTCCCCGTGGACACGTCCAGGTAGAGGCCCAGGCGGGGCGAGTAGCTCACCGGGATATCCCGCTTCTCGTTGTCGTGCATCGCCGAGCAACAGGTGTCCGACAGCTCCAGGGTCCACGACTGGGCGTTGTAGCCGAGGCCCGACCGGGCGTCCGAGCCCTTCCGGGCCATGGCGCCGTAGGCCACGCCCATGGAGGAGCCCCGGCCCCTCCACTCCACCTCCCAGTAGCAGCGCTGGGCGTACAGCGGGCTCGCGCACATCACCTGGGTCCAGCCGTCGAAGCGCCCGGCTGCGTTGGGGTAAGGCTGCGCCGCTGCCTGCAGGGTGGCTTTGGTGTTGCCCTCGGTGAGGGCCAGCCGCCGGTGGGCGGTGTCGGTGTCGAGGGTCAAGGTCACAGAGTCTAAGGGGGGGTTTTAAATTGGCAATTAGTCACACAGTCTGGAGAATTAAGTTCATTATTGTGTTGAGTCAAGTCTGAACTGTGAAAAGTCCTCTCACAGAGACCCGGCGATTTGGTTAGAAGCCGTGGAATTAGACCTTGAGTTGGGTTTTTATTAAAGAATATCAACTATGTCAGTGCACTTTCTGTTGTTTCCATCACAACTTCTGCAAGCGATATGTTTTAGGTTCTTTGGCGTAAACATTAACAGCAGCCGATCGTTCCACAGCCTCTGAAACGTATTGAAACGTAGCGACTCACACTGCAGGAACTCCTCTCTGGTCCTGGGCTCCGGGGCCTGGATGCTGTCCAGGTTGATCTCTCGCACTGGAAAAGCAAACGTTGCAACAACAACAACAAAAAAAAGAGGTTCCATATTCATTCTTGTCTGTTGCGTGTGTTGTTTTCACTCACGTCTTGTCTGAAAATGAGGAGGATGAAATGTACTCACGCGCGGGAAAAGCAGGCGCGTGCATCACCGAGGTCGGGGTGGGCAGGTCCAAGAAGAGGCCGGGGTTAACTGTCCAACGAGGAAACCGCGTGCATTAACATCGGGTCCATGTTCAAGTTATGAGCCGAAAATAAATGAATCCAACATGTAAAGGCGGCCATCTTACTTTGCGTTGGTGATTCAGACGGAGCGGCCGTCGCCCCTGTTGGGTGTAAACGAGCCGCAGAGTCAACACGCTATGTAACTACTGATATAGAGACATCTTCTCAGAATTTGGGTTAATTCAGTCCAAACATACAAATGAGTGGATTAAGAGCTACTTTTAGGTCTTACATGGGTTTCCTCCGGCTGGCAGTGTGTTAGCGGCCGGGGTAGCCGGGGTGGTGCCGCGCCGATGGGAGCGGAACAGGCTGCTGATGGACGCCATCCGACCGAAACTGGACCCTGAATCCCGAGAGGAGGAGGAGGAGGAGAAAGGCGGATTGATGAAGAGTCTGAGCATTTTGTTGTTGGCGGCAGCAAAGGGTTTTGTTTCGTCAAAACAAGGTTGGTTGTCTACCTCCGGTTGGTGCAGGTGCTGGAGCGGGAATCGGGGTGGCCGGGATTGGAGTCTGGGGCGGGGCGGCAGCCTGGTTCTGACTGGCCCTGCTCCAAAGAGACTGAGGGTTTGCGCGGCTGGGAGAGGGGCTGGGGACGGGGACGGGGCTCGGTCGGGGGTTGGTCTCCCTCACTGCTCGGAGGACACGTGACAAGTTCGATCGAGCATAGGTGTTATGGCCAGTCGATTAAAGCTTACTAAATCATAAGAACCGTATTGGTGCATGAGGAGAAATCAGACAATAAAAATAACTCACATTATGATGCAAAGATTATTATTCATTATGGAAATATAATACAGAGATCCGATAAGATACATGTAAGTCCTTATAAATGATAGTAACTTTATAATGGGTTAATGATCACTGTCATCAGAACCCACCTGTCTCTCTCTGCCTGTCTCGGGGTCTGGGTGAGCTTGTGTTTCCTCCGTCTGTTACAGGGAAGAAGCATATTTTACACACACACACACACCTCTCCATCCATGGTATTTTTTATTTTTCTGTCTTACCTCGCGGACCGTCTCTGCTCCTCACGTCTTGACTCTTGAGGCCGATACCTGAATGACACGATGCCAACATGGTGTTTAACAAGGAGCGCCACACCCTTACCTCCCCCCCTGTCCCTGATATTGTCGCACGTCAGTTGGCATCACCTCTTCTGTCCGCGCTCCGCCCTCCCGACGCGATGCTGGGCACAGCGGCTGTGAGACGAGACGGAAATCACGTATGTGTGTCAGCCTCATTGACGTGGACTCAGAGAGGCGGGACGTACCTGCTGGGCGGCTGCTGGTGTTGCGAGAGGACAGGCCAAACACTGTGGGGAGAAAAGGGGAAATGGGTTTTTACGGGAATAAAAGTCTTTCAGGAGTCCTCTGCTGCTTATTTAAAATCACAAACAAACTCACATTTTAGAATCCCTCCCTTCGCGCTCCGGTTGGCTGGGGAAGACAAAAAGGGAAGTTAAGCAACAAAGACTCGCTTCTGTTGTTTCATGTCGGTAAGAAAGAAATGCCTGGAACTCACAGTCCTTCAGCGTGAACAGCGTGGTGTCGTTGACTGGAAGAGAACAGACGAGATTAGATGAGGCACGAGAGCAGGTGAAAGAGAGGCGGGGGGTCGGAGCGAGGCGAGACTCGGTTGGGGACCTTGTTTGGTGATCTTGCTCAGCTCCTGGTTGCACAGGTCCTCCACGCGTTCCCGGAGGTTCAGGACGGCTTCCCGCACGGGCTCAAAGGAAGCGTCCAGGTTTGCGGCCACGACGGGCAGGTCCCCCGACTCCAGCGGGCTGCACACGGACTCGCAGGCCTGACGGGGAACAAGCATGTAGCACTTACTGCTCTTATTGATAGCAGGTTGTAAATCGGCTTATTTGATGAAATTGCACTTTCTTCCAGGTTTGTATCCTTATGGTTGAAGTGCACTTAATGAAAGTCGCTTTGGATAAAACCGTCAGCTAAATGACATGCAATATAATTAATAAATGTAATGGCGTAATCCGAAAAACAAATAATACATTCACACTATCTCAGATGCCCATACAAATAGTTCTAAATGAATGCAAAATAATTTGACCGTTTTCAACAAGTTACCCAAATCAATGTTTCTAGCTTAAAAACAAATCAGCCTTCGCCACCATATTAATGAAAATGTATTTCCGGTCTCAAGTTTAAATGAATTCCTTTTGAGCTTAAAATAGTGTGTGTTTGAGTATAAATCTGTAAGTAAGACACGATACAACTTGCAACAATAATCAAATATCTTAAATTTGATTAATGATGATATAAATGTAACATGTGTAGTTTAATATTAACACACAGAACAGGCAGAAGTTTTACAGGTTACAAGATAAGGTAATAATTCCACTCGATTTAATCCACATCTATTGTTTAAACTAAGATAATATAGCGTTATCTGTATTTGGTTGAATTTAGAAATATGCTCAAATCATCTGGCCCACACAGCGAAGTTTGGTCCCGCCCACCTCCAGGTAGTGGATGTGGTCCTCGCAGTGCACCAGGTCCCTCATCTCCGTCTCCCTCTTTTTCAGCTCCTTGATCTCGGCCTCCAGGTTATCGACGACCTCCTGGGCCTGTCCCATCTTCTCCATGCCGGCCTGGTCAAGCACCTCCTCCAGCAGCTCCTGCAGACGCTCCACCGACCGCTGCAGCTCCACCAGCACTTGCTCCGTGTCGCCGTGCACCCTGTCCGCGGAACGCTGCGAGAGAGGAGGCAGATTTAATTCATTTAATGAAAAATTCTTCTTTTGAGGTCACGAAAATCACTGCAAGCGGCCGACCTTCATCCCCTCCATCATCTTCTTCATGTCCTTCAGCTCCTGCTGGCGGTCTTTCAGCCTCTGCTGGTTTTCAGTCTGCATCTCTGCCAGCACTTTCTGCGGGAGGACCACATCGAGACGCAGGATGAGAACCACATTCATCCACCTCAAGGAAGAAAAAGAAGAAGAAAAAAAAACACGATACGAGGAAATGCCGTGTCTCACAGACAACGCGAGAGCGTGGGACGCTATGATTGGACAGGAATGCGGTGAGGAATGTTCTCAGCCCGGCTGGAGACACAAAAGGAGTGAGGACGACACCCTCGAAAGAGACAAAACCCATCGCGCAGAACAATGGACGGCAGGTGGGACGACGTACAGCGCATAGTACTACTGCAGAGTACTACCTATACTACTCGATTCCAGCTGCTGAGATACTTTAAACTGGGTTCCGCCAAATAAAACTGTTTGTATAGATGTTGTATGTATGTGTATTTGTAAAGAACACACCACTTATTTTGAATAATTAAGAAAGACATTAGCGATCACAAACAAACAACGGTTCCCCCAGGGAACTCATCCCGGCGCAGCGCCCCCTCCTCTCACCTGTTTCTCCAGGCGCTCGGCCTTGGTGGAGACGCACTCGTGGCCCTTGTGTTGGTTGCTGGTGCACAGCCAGCAGATGAACATCTTGCACTGGCGGCAGTAGAACTCCTGCAGGTACTTGTGCTGGGTGCAGATCTTCTCCGCCAGGTTGGCCGTGGGCGCGATCAGCTCGTGCGCCTTCAGGGCCTTCTTAGTGGAGTGGGGCTTCAGGTGGGCGGCGCAGAACGAGGTCATGCACGACAGGCAGCTCTTGACCGCCGCTCGCCGCTCCCCTTTGCACATGTCGCACGGTACCGCCGAAGAGGAGGAGGAGGAAGAGGAGGAGGTCTTCCTTTTGGCCGAGGAACTGGCACTCCGCATGGACTCACGCACGTCGGCCTTGTGGGCCCCTTTGCGGAGCTGCTCTACCGCCTCGGCCAGCATGGTGTTCCTGGACAGGGAGGGCTTGGGGGAGAAGTTCTTCCGGCATTGGGGGCAGCTGTAGACCCCCTTGGGGTCGTCCTTGCTCCAGTAGTCCTTGATGCAGCCCATGCAGTAGCTGTGCCCGCAGGGGATTGTGACCGGATCATTGGGGAGGTCAAGACACACGGGGCAGTTGAACTGCTCCTCAGTCCACAGCTTGGCGCTCATGCCGGCGGAGAAGATAGAGAGAAAATCACAAGCGGAGCGGTGAAGGAGGAAAGGCTCGTCTGGACTGATCGGGAAACTGTTCTGTCTGTCGAGGGGAGAGCAGGGAGAGGTTGAAAGGGGCGGGGCCAGAGCCGCCGGGCAGGTCGAGCGGGGAAAACGGGTGTCGGTGGAAAACTGCTAAAGGTGTGCGAACGGGCCGATCGTTTGACAGTAGTGAATTCATTGTGGTACTTTACTTTAGAAACACACCACTACGAGTCTGTCAGAGCAACTTTTGCGATGCTCATTCTTGTTAGTGAGATGATGAAATTGATTGACAGTCGAAATGTGTGAAATGTATAATAATTCAAATTTGGCTTAACTATTAGACTTTAAACTGTAAATAAAGTCCTCTATTGAAAACAAATGTTGTGGAACGCCTCCTCTTCCACTTCCTTTTTGAGAAAGATCTCTGTATCAAAGTGAGATAAAAGTAGGTATTGCTCTGACTATGATAATAGTCTCTATAAAGTCCATAGTATTTTTTTAAAACCATGATGATGCTGCACGTTTTTATACCATGTATCTTGTGTGAACTAATAAAGCAATTTCGTGTCTTATAAAGTGACATACAATAGGCGTATCTTGTCACTATGTGGCAGTGTTACACCTCTGTTTGTTGGCAGAAGCCGGTGCTTTAAAACGTAATTATAGTCCATTATATGAATATATAACCAATTATAGAGGGGATGGCTTCAGGGAGGTCACGCTAAGGACGCGCTGTGTAGCCAAAGAGTGTTTAACCCGTCAAAGAAAACATTTTCTACGCAGGCAATTCAAATAACCAGCGAATAAGAAAGATTGATTTTGTAGCAATGTATACAGCGGTATTTTGTCGCCACCCTATAAGTCTGAAGAAAGGACTAAATTAGGGTTCCAAAGTTAAACGTAAAAACAAGAGAGTCTAACCAACGATTATTTTTTAAAGCGAAAACGGAAGTACTCAAAGTGAAACATCTTGCCGCTAGCTGCTCCTCCGTATAGCAACTAGTAACACAAAGCTAACTTTGTGTCGTTTCTGAGTCGAACCGATGTCAGATAAACCCGTGAAACGTCCGGGAGTTGGGGTCGGGGTGTTGGTGACAGACTCGGCCCACCCGGGCTGTGTTCTCGTGGGGAAACGAAAGAGCCCGATGGGCAACGGGACGTACCAGCTCCCCGGGGGGCACTTAGAGTTTGGGTACGTAGCCTGGGCAGCTAACGTTACAGCGGTTAGCTAATTTAGCAACGATTTAGCTTGTCCCCATTCATTAGTCTGAGACGACGTGGTGACGTAAAATTAGATGTGTGACGTCGTCAAACATCCGTTGTTGTAGCAACACATACACTTTACGGCTTCAATAGGTTTCGGTTTTTTTTGGTACTAGAGTGATTTTTACAATTAAATAAAATTAAAATTAATTTTAGCCATTTATCGATGTGCCGAAATCCTTCAAGCTGTTCAGCGGAAATGACCACGTGGACATGCATTTTAGCACGTGTTTGCTCAATAAGTTTGCATGAATACTAACGTTAATTGGCAATTTTTTGAAGGCAGTTTGGTTTGACGTGGTGAGCCTTGGTTATCACTGGGAGATGTCTTTAAAGGGACTAAAAGTGATTTTAAGCAGATTGGGGTTATTTGAGTGGAGAGGCAGCAGTCCAAATGTGTAAAAAGCATGTTAATTCTGCTCAGCACTCAACTCATTAGCAAAGTTATGTTTTTTACTACTTACTTTTAATGTGCTATTCTTTAGCTTTGTATTGTGTTTTCACCACCTATAGTTGTTATTATGGCTTTCACGTGTACTGTTAGCGTGTTATTCTCGTTAAAAATGCAAATGATAAACAATATAATCTAGTCGAGCGCATCAAATGGTGACATTTATGTTTGAACTGTACATGATCCCTTTAAAATAAAAAATACATTTAAAAAATGCTTACTTTACAAGCATCGTAATGGCAAACCTCGTTTCTGTTTCATTGAAAGAGAGACATGGGAGCAGTGTGCTCACAGAGAGGTGCTGGAGGAAGCTGGGGTGCGTTTGGTGGACGTCCGCTTCGCCTCGGTGGTGAACTCCATCAGACTGGAGGAGCAGTACCACTACGTCACCATAATCATGCAGGGAGAACTGGACCGGAAGCAGTCGGGAGAGCCCGAGAACCTGGAGCCGGAGAAGAACGAGGGTAAGAACGGATGTGGGACTACCGATGTTCACCAGTTTTAATTTGAGAATATGAAAGACCCCCCCACCTAAGTGGTGTCCGTGGTTCTGTCTCAGGCTGGACGTGGACGCTCTGGGACCGGTTCCCTCCAGAGGAGCAGCTCTTCTTGCCACTTGCTGGTCTGAGGCAGCAAGGCTTCCAGCCGTTCAGGAACACAGCGGCAAGCAGCTTTAAGGCAGATCCGTAACACTGTGAAGCATTTATCCTTCCCCAAAGGATCACACTGACAGACATAAGTGCTTTTTCCTCAAAAATTGTGTCTTTTTCTTATGCTACATACTGTATTATTTGTCACATTATGTCAGATTTTAAGCAACAAATAAATAAAATGCAAATGTGCAAAAGTACAGACATCAACACAAGAGAGGGAACATATTTAAATATTTTAATTATTTTTTGTGACAACATATGCTTTAAATATTTTAGGATATTCAATGAAATAAAAATATTCTTGGGAATGATTTACAAACAGATGGTGAAATCTCAGCTTATTGAAAGACACTTCACAACAGTTTTATTATGGCTTGATTATTATCCACCAAAAGATACATTTACACACTGCTTCATCATATTCTATCGATAATCCTTCCCTAAAAATAAAAAAACAGAAGCAAACAGTTTCTTACAGTAACATAAAAACTGGATACTAGTGGCAGATACGCAGGATGGCTAGAACTGGAAGCACTACGGGTCAATTTGTCGTCCCTCACAGCAGGGAGTTGCCGGTGACACCCACTGCTAACAGCGTGATCGACAGGGTTGCGGCAGCGGTTGCCACGGCACCGCTAAAGGTCTTGTCGTGGGCGTAGGTGATGATGTGCAGTGCGCCGCTGTAGGCCTCCTCGCACGTCGGCCGGATCTGATCCTCGGGAAGCTCAAAGCCGAAGGCCCCCTTGTCCCTTAGCTCGAAGGTGAAGGAGAAGGGGATCTTCTGCATGTGAGCCCAGTCTCTCGATGAACCCGAGTTGGGGTCTGTGGGAATTAGAGTGCAATGTTTTACTGTCCCGCCCCAGTGGCCACGCTGCTCGAACAGGCGCGCAAGGACTTACACAGCACATCCGGTGAGCTTCCGACGGTGTAGTTCATTCCGTGGACCTTCCTGATGGCGTCTGCTGCACCCAAACCCACCTCCATCTGAGGAACCAGATGTTTCCTTTCATCATACGCTCCTTGAAAGCATCTATGTACCTTTATGCTGTGGGTTTCTACTAGTATACAGGGCAGTGTATCCAGTCAAAGTGATGGAAAAAACCCTACTGACTACAGGGAGCAGTTTTACAAGGCACGATATTCAGATTTCCATTTTTCATTTCTGGTCTAAAGATAATGGGATTTTTGGTAACGAGTTTTTATTTTATTTTTTATCTGATATTTCACCCACTAACATAAAAGAACCAGAAGATGTTCTGGCATCAATTAAAGTGTCTCACACTGGAAAACCTTGCCTCATCCGCCACAAGAGGCCGATGTGGCTCTGCAATGCATGATGCAATGCACCATTTGAATGTTCTGTACATAGGATATTTAACCCCAAACTGTAAGAGCTTGTCCCACTTTAACTGTTTTTTTTCCAGCTCAATTTCTATGGGAGCATGTACAGTATTCCCCTTCATTAATGTAGAAGCTTTCTTCTTTTTTGCATCCTGACTTGAAAGGTCAAATATTGCATGTGCATGCTCATAATGTGTCAAAACGTGCGTGGGTGGGCTAGGAGTACCAGCTCTTCGTAGTTGTAGGCGGTGAAGTTTGGGTGTCCGTATGGAACCAGGAGCAGCTGGCCGTAGGAGTGGATGGTGAGGAAACACAGGAACTCTTCCGGTCGGGTGCCCACAAAATAAGTGACGGCCTGGGCCTCGGGCTCAGACACCGGACGGCTCCCGTAGTAGATTTCGGAGCAGCAGTTGGACGACACCCCGATCGCTGTGAACGCAGCCGAAGAAGAAAGGGAAACCATCTCAATGCAGTAGTGACAAAGCTTCCTGCCGCTGTTTAAATCATAGAAATCCTCCAGAACATCAATTTATGAAGTGTTTTTTTCTCCCGTTAGTCTGATTTGAATTTGCAAAAATAGTTCAGTCTTCAGATCTTCAACAGATTTTTCAAGGTAAATATTTATCTGAGTGTTTAACTAGCTTGATGTATAATTTATGTCTGGGTCTGGCTACATAGCATCTTGTACATGGTGATGGTTATATCATCAAGCTAGAGATCGATGCTAACATGCTAACGACACCAGCATGCTGTCTAGGCCAGTGTTTAGAAGAAGAAAGAATCCTTTGCTAATCCCGGTGGGGAAATTGCATTTAGCCAACGCTGCCGTAAAGGAGACCAGCAGTTATGGGTTGGGTGTCATGCTCAGGGACACTTTGACAGGGGACACGTAGCAGGATAATCTTATCAAGAGACGTTTAATCTTGCACTGATAATATCAATTACTGGCAGATCATTTACACAGTTTAGGCGATGCAACCAGGCTATGACAGTAGACGTCCATTTGATCAAAAAAACATTAAATATCCATTTCATTTAAAAGGCACATTATAAAAGTATTTGTTTGCCACTAGGCATTCAATAGTTAAAATACGTTTACTTTGTTGAATTGCAACGTGCATTTCAGTCTTTCTGTCCGTGAATGAAACCTGACATTTTACGGTTACATTCTGTGTTTCTTTTTCAGCTTTGTGTACATGATATAGCTCGAACCCGCAATCCAGAAAAATATTTTCTACATTTTAAATACAAAATATATATATTGTATTTTGTTACATTTTCTGGCACTAGTGTTTTGTATTTTTCTTTGATACATTTCTTTGAGGGGTATTTTCTATTTGGTATCAATATACGTTTTAACATATTTTTTCCCATCCTTATGTCTGCTTTGAGTCAAACATGTCTGTGCACATACTGAAATTCCCCTATGGCTGGATATTATATATATATTATATTATACAATGCAGTGCCCAGAAGATGAAAGGTCAAACAACATGTCATGGTGATGATATTGGGGTTAAGAACTACCAGAATGGAGCCACATTTTCTTTGAATTGAACTATTTGTTTTAGTCACTAATAATTTACACAGAACCACAATGTCAGGCAGCAAAATAGCGCAATAAAATATATTTTCTGAACTCATATTACAAGGAACAAGGATTGAGTTATGTCACGACAACGCGGAGGCTGAGTAGTTTCATCAAAGACGATAACTTGAAAGGAGTAATAACTCCTTTCAACCATGACAAAGACGGAGCAGAGCAACTCCGCTCCTTCCTTCACAGAAAAAGCCCTAGATGTTTATATATCATTTGCATGGAGATATTTCATATTTCCTTACCATTTATTTGTCACCCTATCCTCGAAAACACTTATCAGATAAATGAATGATTAAAGCAAAAGGATGCGTGAATGAGGAGATGGAAACAAACACAGTAAGACTTACTGCCCCAGTTGGCATCAAAGTTGCGGTTGAGATCGACGCCGGTGCAGTTGCAGCCAAAAGGTCCCGGTGACATGTTCTTCCTCCACAGACGCGTCTACGGGTAAAAAAAAGAGAGCAGTCGGTTACATCAGCTGGTTCTACTCCCTCTATCAATTTAGCGGGCCATGAAATGGCCACTCAAACATACTTTAGTGCGGCCTTGGATCGCTCTTTTTCAGACCATCTTATTTTGAAAATTAGATGATTTTCTACTTGGGTCACACTGAGTACCTGAAATCAATTTATTCCCTGATTGAATCGTGTCTCTTTAATAGAGCTTCATTCCTGCGTATCCTGCTCATCTGTGGCCCGAGAGCCGGAGCTCAGAGCAACCCTCCAAAAGAAATTGGATTAGAATGGTTTGAACGCGAGCACCGACCCCGTTGTTCTCCCAGGTGTACATGTAGCCGTCCATGTTGAGAACTGGGGTGACGTAGAAGTCCATGTTTTTTAGCATTTCCTGCATTTTCAGGTCCGTTTTGTGGGCTTTCAGGATCTGATTTGAGATGGGGAAACACAAAAGTTCCTCACTACCGCATAATAAAAACATTGTCTTTTGGGTGCAGTTATAATCGTCGTTTTTTTTCTTTTAATTATCACATCGCTCTTACCTGACTGACAAAGTACTGACAGAAGGCCGGGGCGATCCACTCCCTGGCATGAATACCACAGTCCATCCAGATAGCTTTCTTCTTCTCCCCGGTATCCAGGCCAATCTTAACGACACATTCGCGGAGCTTCTCATTAAACTGCCACACAACACATTTCCGATCTAATCGGAGCGCAAAGGTTGGCCGACCTTGAGCAAGCGGATGGTCCTCTTCTCGTACGTCTGTCCGTATTTCATCACGGTGACAACGTCAGGGTGATCCGTTGCAACCTGGTCCATCCATTGGGAGATCTGCAGGGTGGAACGCAGGCATTACCCATCAGAAGTGAGGATGGGGATTCAGTCACAAGGGAAGTGTGCGAGAGCAGCGGCCGAGGGGCCTCCTCACCTCCGGCATGGGATGGTACTTGAAGTAGTCGTACTCCGCTCTGTTTCGCACAGGGAAACATTATGTGAGAAGTAAGCGGTGGAAGCGCGTCCACCAACGCGAACAGCTGTAAACGTAAATTTCCTCAACCTTCCGTCAGTCGGCGACAACACACCAGCTGCTGCTGATACTTTCTGAGCGGGACTCACCTCTCTGTCACGGCGGCGCTCGTCGCCGAGAGCAGCGCCACAAGGCCGAGCAGCGCGGGCCAAAGCATCGTCTCTCTGTGAGCGTGAACTCCTCGCTTGAGAGTTCTGATCTCGGGGAAAGTAACATTTATAGCAGACGTCCATCAGATAAAGACATTCAAAGACCTTTGCCTGAGCCATAAATCGTCCCACAGTCTATCTGTGTTGGTGGTTACTGATTGACCTGAGCCTCGAATCTGTTTTTCCTCTGTTACTTACCAGTTGCTAAATATTATCCGAGGTCAGAAGGTCAGCAAATTCCTAAAGCAATATAGACAGAGATATTTTCCTTTACGTTCCCCTGTGACTTTGTGCGTTTCTCTACTGCTGACTTGTCATTGCGTTCACTGCAGCTCACTCCTTTCAGAGGTTTGAAGTCGGGGGAGTAAACAAATCAGAGCAGGTTGATGTTTAGTTTTGCCTGTCAACACCCAGCAACGCCGACCACTCATACGGAATAACAGATGAACTCACCTGATACTTTGTGGAGGTCATAAGCAAACGCTTCCTACTTCTTCTCTGGAAACCTGAAGTAATAAAACTAAAAGTAATCTACACCCTCTTTTGAGGATAATAGCCTTGTGTTCCGCATGTTTCCAAAACAAGAAAATAAGAGCGTGATTAGATAAGCTCCAGTAATTCAACGACACGAAAGGAAAAAAGAACGAGGCTTGGCTGAAAGAGAGCAAAGGTCCACCAGTATTGCATCAGAAATATTGTAGCCTCAGTTTGGGTGGAAACTGTCAATATAAGGATATTAGTGATTGTCTTCTTTTGGGTATTTTAGTCATCATTAAATAAATTGTGAGTTTAAGTTTCATAACCAATTAGCTGTAATTTGTGTTGGGTTATAATGAACCATTAGCATGGTAACGTGCTAATGTAGACAGTAAACATTATACGTTAGACGGGGCTCTCAAGTTTTCAACATTTTGTCACTGGGATAACAATCTGTTTATAGTTCATCATTAATAACCACCACTGCGTCGTATCATGGTGGTAATATAAGATTATTATCTGGGGATGCAAAGTGTGATCTAGTTCCTCAATTCTTATTTCACCGCCTCAATCAGTCGCCACGCACTGACATATCAGCCAACGTGATTCAGAGCAAGAATAGTTTATTTGGCATTTAATAACACACACAAACTTATCTATTGCATACTGGGGTCTGTGCTCAGGTGGACTGCGTGACATTTTATGGTCAGTCCATTCCAGATTCTCATTTTAAAGAACCACAAGGACCAGTGGTCTCCCTGCACTGCCTGCTGAAGAGCTCTCGTTGGGGTCTTATCATCCTCCTTTTTGGTTTATTTCGGTGCTTAATTGCTTCGGTGTCTCTGCACCGCTGCTCCCAGAAAGATCGCCCGCCTTTGGATTTAGTTTGGATGCTCTTCTAATTGTTTTTTTTTTTTCCGGCTGTGGTTGCTACTGCTGTTAAAGTAGACCGCCTACAGTTATTCTCCTGAATGTTGATACGCTTTCTGTTGCTGCCATTTTCCAATAAAGCCTTCAGACCTTTAGTAATAAGCACTAAAGCTTCCCCTGAGCCGGCTGAATTCTGGAAGTCGGGCATGCAATTTAATCAAAAATATCATATTCAGAATTCAGTCTGGGAAAAACAACAACCTTTCTGTCCTTAAAGACGCAGACACATTTGGCTGTAAAAAGAAACTTGCCACCGGTCTGCTTTAAAAATCGGTCCATCGAAGGATTCTTTCATATATTGTCTCACCAGCAGATGTCAGTGCGATGCTGAGTTTAGGTCAATTCTAAAACTCTAAAACGCAGACGAGTCAATGTGAGAAAATAACCTTCAGTTCTCAGTAGGCAGCAAGTGCATGTTGTCAACCATTCAATTATGTTGCCCGTCAGTCTGGGCAAAGTTTGCCCTTTTGAGATGAACAAGTGTCAGAGTGCAGTCTTTACTTTGCTCAGAGCTCTGTCCGTCCCTCCGCCATCTCCGTGGTTACGTCCCTGACATGGTCACTGCGCCTCAGCAACTCCAGTCGTTGTTCCCACTCCTTTGCTGACATGTGCAAACTCGTCTATTTATGAACCACTCATGAGATGCGGTGACAAGACCTGCCTCAGCTTCGGGGCTGTGTGCACAAACTGGTAGGGAGAAGGGGGGGGGGGGGGGGGTTGGCTTCAAAGCGCACATCATGGGCATAATGATGGATGAAAGCGCTAATGCTTCAGGATGAAAGAGGCGCGGCCGCTCGGCTGCACTCAGACACGAGCACACAGTGAGTCTTTAAGGCCGCCGATAGCACCTAGAATTTTGAATTGAGAGATGAGACGTTTCTCCCGGGGGGGAGGAGGGGTGGGGGGGCTGAATTTAGATATGGGTTTGCGACTTTATGTGCTCAACGGTTGCGCCTGACGTTGCATACTAATACACCCAAACTGCGGGTAGATTTTGTACTTCTGAAACATTAATGTGAAAGCAAAAGAGCCGATATGGAATAGTAGTATCTGTGGTGGACAGTGTGCAGACACTGGAGCCTACGCCAGCGTGGATATCCCACAATGCAATGCAGTAGTATCAAACACGCTCCCGACGATGGCAGTTAGTTCTGCAACGTCAGAAACGCTTAAATTTAAGAATAAACAGCTGCGTTTTACAGTTCACACTTCCTCCTTCCGTCACATAAGGTTGGCACTGGTTGCCATGGTTACGCGTCTCAAACCAGCAAGGAGCCTCCCGGGAGGTGACCTGTGATCGTGCAGTGCGTTCAACAATAAACGCACCGCTGCTGTGTGTTGTTCACACAAAAGCGCGTTGAATGAATAGGGAGTAGATTGTAACTTCAAACACAACTGTCCTCTACTTGCAATGTATGACTCATTGCATCACATGACTTCTTTTTTTTTTTTAACAGATCACAGTTTATTTTAGCGCTGGTCTCAGTGTTTTACCAGGTGTAGTTGACTTGGGGAGCGCTTGCTGCAGGGGAAGAGCTGTGCAAACATCGATCCCGGGATCACCAGGAACCTGTTGTTTGGGGCGTGTGTCGCTGAGGGGTCATTTGGGTCCTCGCGGGGTCGGCGGGTTTCAAGCGAAGTGTCCGTTGATGCTGTGCTAACGTCTGAATGCAGTGTGTTTGTCACATCTTTGCAGCCTAAAGGCTGACGCGTGCTTCTGTGTCTGCGTCTTTACGCACCGCTGCGCGACGCACTCGTTTCAATTCATGGTTCTAAAAGTCTTGTGTGTCTTGCAGAGCAATTCACCGCCAGAACAACAGGCGGAGTAACATGTTTTTATCGAAAACGACCTAGAGAGTCACGTCTTTTATTGCCCCGTGCATCGCCACTGCTGCTTTTCATCGCGGACACATTTGTCCCGTATTTTCCTCCACAACTTTGTTGTTTGTGGAGATCTCCCTCCGTGAATCAGAGGCCGTCCGCCAAAGTCTCTCAGGAATGTGACCGAAGGCCGTCCAGGGAGAGATAAGGGTTCAACAGATGGAACCCATAAGGTGCCCTGACTGATCTTCAAAATTGTTATTGATTGACTGGGTCCCATTAAGGGAGGGTCACGCTGTCTCCCCTACGTCGTCTGGTACTTTTCCATACATTCCTCTTGATTGTGGCAAACACAATTTTATGACAGTTACAAGAAACCGGGGAAAACCGTGTAACTACAAGTACCAACACGAAGTACAAGTACCAAGAAGCTCAGTAACGTCTGTGAGCTACCTGGGCTATAGATCCACACTTAAAGGAGAAACACATGGCTGTGTTTGGTCTTCTCAGTTAACTCTCAGCAAGAAATCAAATAAGTGCAGTCCTCAAAACCTTCGCTGAATCAACAGTGAGAAAGGACGGTAGGCTCAATCAGAAACGTAAAGATGACACTTGGAGTTAATTAGGCAGCTTTAAAAGTGCCGGTATGCAATCATTTTTAACCTTTGGACAGACCCAGGCGGCCTTTTCCCCCATGCTTCTCATACGTACGCCAATTACATCGGAGGATTAGGAAAATAGTTTCCTCGGCTGAACAAAGGAAGGATTTTTTATGTCAGAGACACACAACTAAGGTCAAGGACTCGGACTGAGGTGGTTTACTTTTGTCACATGGGAAAGTTCAACAACCCGTCTGTCGACACTTGACGGGCCGGTGATAATGAGACGCCTGTTTACAGTGGTGATTAGAGCGGCTTAATGGAACAGGAGGGTTTCAAATACTTTTACGGTTTAAGTAAATTATAGTTCTTAGATAGAAAATCTGAAATTGGCAGGTCAGGGTTTGAAAAATGACGGCTTCACTCTCACAGTCCACTGACACGCAGCCATCAGGAGTCCGGTGTCTTGGCCGAGAACACTTCGACATGGAGCGGAGGAGGCGGTGAACTATCGCTGCAAAAAGGTTTAAATTTCAACTGTAGTTACCGTACTACTAGTACTAAGAGCGACTAACAATGAGTGCATTCAGGTGCATATGTAACCTCACAGTACAACGTGATCTCCAAAACCCGTAAAAATGTATCCCAAAATCTTGAACATACAAATTCGTAACAATACATAGGAACTGGCGGTGGTTAACCACGCCCCTTGAGTGAACAACATGGCGGACCATGTTGGATTCTTGAGTGAACGTCTCTCCGCCATGTTGGATTTTTTGAGGGGGTTGGGGTTAGTATTGTATTCTTACAAGTTAACATTGATTTCTCGTTAAAAATGCAATCATAACACGTTTATTTTACATCGTTAGACTTCACAAAGTGTGTTTACGGGGCGCAGGTCCCCATTCACTTGGAATAGGGTGACGTCATTAGTTGCAGTCCGTATTTATTTAGTATGTATCACTACAAATTTGTATCTTCAAGATTTTCGTATACATTTTTACGAACAGGTTTTGGGGATTGTCTTGAAATCCTTCTGAAGGTTAATTCAGTGGTTTTATGTTATTTCGGCGCAATGAGACTGAAACCTCGTCTGAACTACTGCCGTGTCCTTTGGGAGCCATTAAGAGGGCAATTCCACTCGTATTCAAAGTGCACATTTGTTATTAATGCGTCCACATAATCACGCACCATTCCGCTGCAAGTCGAGCCGTTTCTAGCTTGAGGAAAGTTTGGTTTAATCAGGAAACATTTATTACCAAAATATGTCAGACATAGAAGGAACTTGACTTGGCGGTTGGTGCGTAACAGCAGACAGTTAAGTTCATCAGTATTGAGGGGGCCGTCTTGGGGCACTGGAGACGTTTTTTTTTTTAAATGGGCTCACCGACGTTCCCCTCTTATGCAAATCAGCAGCTTTGCTGCTCCGCCTGAGCTGCTTCTTTGCTCCAGCGGGCTTTTCCACAAAAATGTTCAGTTCCACCGGAAAATGGAAAACGCCAACGAATGCAGCAGGATGTTCAGAAAGCCGAGAACATCAGACATGCTGGTCGTGACCTGCTTGTAGACACGGTGAAAATCAATGTCCACCAACATCAGAGGCTCCAGAGAAAGCGAGAGAGAGAGCGACTTTTGGTTCGGCATTCCTTTTTATAAGCTGTTATCCTGTTTTTAAGTGGAAGAAACACCAGCACATGTTGGCAATAGCTGAAGCAGCACACATGCATGCGGACACACAAACGCACACGCCTCCCACACAATGAAAGCGGCAGCAACGCAGCGGTGTTCGCTTGTTATTCCATCAGCAGGACTGACAGCAACCATCGAGCAAATCCCAAACACAAATACCGGAGCCATCCTCCCCCACAGTGCAAACTACCCCCCCCAAGCCTGCAGACATTTATCTTTTTTTAAGCATCAATATCTTTTTTCAAGTGGTGACACAGAGGCTAAACCCAGAGGCGCTCTGAAGATGTTCCCCCGTAAACAGGCCGTCGAGTTTCCTGTCGGCCGAAGGGAAGATCTAACGAGCTACAGAAAAATATATGAGCGACGCTCTGCGGATTGAAACAGAAGCCTTTTGAAAGATGAAGGTGTAAATCAGACAGTCACACTAAGAGGAGTGAGAAAAAAAAACAAATCAATATGCAATATCCTTTCTTTAGCCTTTGCTTTAAATCGCAAGATAATTTCAGAAAAACCTTCACTGAACCTTAAAGGATTGTGGGCCATTTGTCCCACTGATTACACCCCCCCCCGGTTGCCCAGAGGAATCGAAGACATTCATTCCTTGAGAGAAAGAGATTGCGGTCCTATCGATTCAGCGAAACGTTACGGAAAATTAAAACAATTCAAAACAATAGAGTGAGAGATGAGCTCTAACAACACCGTTAAATGAGGGAGAAGCTTTTTATGGCGCCCGAGAGGCCACCTTCTGCTCTGAGGAGTGAAGCCAATGCAGCAGCGCTTTGAAGCTGCATTCTTTCAGTGGAAGGCTCCTATCGACGCCGATGAGAAAACAACCACGTAAAACATCGTAAACAAGTTTGTGATCCCAAGCTCTAGTTTCAAGTCTTCCTCTATCCAGCACGATGGTCATTTGGTAAATTGTGGTCCCATTTAGAGTCGAATGGACCGTAAAGCTGGGCGTGCTTTAGGGCGGGGGACCAGCTGCAGGTGCCGAACGGAAGTTAACATATCAATGGGAGATGTCATGGTGAGGGTCCCCAGGTGAGTCTTTATAATTTGATAAATAATAAAAGCGTTTCTCTTGCCCAGTCTCAGCTTCTCTCCATTATGCTCAAATGTTTTAGTTTGTATCCTCCCAACCAAACATGTAATAAATGAGTCACAAAAAAACAGGTTGTTTTTTTTCACAGCTCTTTAGTAGTAAGTGGTTTAGAATTTACAATCTCTCTTAACTCCATCGCCCCCTCTACCCACACACTAAAATATAACTATACTTACAATTCCTAACTAATGCTGGACTTTGTGTGCATGATTCCAACGAGCTGATCCCGAGTCTGTTGGTAGCGTCCTCAGGAACTAGTACAGGTGTCTGTCACACGCCTGCAGGGAACTTGAGCAGGTTCCTACGTCTTAAAAGAACCAACAGAATGGCGTACTGGGGAAAGTAACTCATTTCAGGAACATTTCCCCTGCAATGTTCATGAAACCTGCATGGACACACTCACTTGGTAAGTGAGTGTGTCCAACTGTCCGTCTGCAGTTGGATTCAAGCAGAGACGAGAGATGACCAAAGGACAAAGACGTGTTTGCCTTTGACACGGTTCATATTTCACTTCAAAAGTAAATAGCAATTCTTCAGATTCATATTCATACATTTAAGAAGCCTCGCTCCAGTAGCTGTGACTGAATTGTACAGTGACAGTCGTGCGCTGAATGGAGAGAGGGAGGCAGAGGGAGGCGGGTGGAGGGTGGTGGTGGTGGGAGGGGGTCTGTGTGTGTGAAAGAGAGATAGAGAAGCAGAGACAGAGAGCTCCTCAGTTGCCTTAGCAGCGCAGCTTCATTCCCTCACAGTCCGGTGCTGTGCGCGTCGCGCTTCACTTCACTTCACCGGGTGTTCCCTTCTTCTTCTCCTCCTCCTCCTTCTTCTTCTTCTCCTTCTTCCCACGGTCAGCCTCGTTCTCCCGTCCCTGCGAGGTGGCGTCGGGGGCTGGTTATTTATCGAGATTAGTAAAAGTCCACTTTTGCCTCCCCTAAGTCTCCCCCACGCGAAGGAAAGGATGGCTCTGGCTCTGCGGGCGGCGAACGAGAGCGCGGCGGAGGTGGTGTCGGGATGCGCCGAGCAGCGGAACCTCAGCGGGGAAGTCGGCGACTATAACATCAGCTGCCAGAACGTCTCCGTCCCCAGAGCAGCCAGAGTCAGAGGTAAGGGTTCTCCTCCTCCGGGCTGTCCCTCGTCCACCAAGCTGAGCTGTCAAACTGTAATGCAACAATAACCAAACTGTGTCTTATTTATTGTCAACATTATGTTAACAAATAATTGTTTTTTTCTTCTCATAGAAATCAAGTGCAAAAAAGAGCCACACGCTTTCATTTCAAGATATGATAAGGCTTCTAAGTGCTAAGACTGATTGCCTGCTTAAAAATGTAATCAGCAGACAGTCATTTCATCATGAAGGATTACATTTGCAACACAAAAAAAATAGCAAAAAAAATATTTTGTTCTCCCCCCGTGACAGATCCTGTCAAATTCCCCGACCCGTCTGTGCTGTAAGATAAAAGGAATAAAAGGGTTACG
The DNA here is from genome assembly GCF_964276395.1 of Gasterosteus aculeatus. NCBI lineage: Eukaryota > Metazoa > Chordata > Actinopteri > Perciformes > Gasterosteidae > Gasterosteus > Gasterosteus aculeatus. Next base: position 28,383,885 of record NC_135688.1, read on the forward strand.
TTCAGGAGTTGTGTTTGAATCAAGTTTCTCAACCTCCTTTCGTGCAATCCATCACACGCCGACCAATTATACTGGTGCATCAATACCGCCACAAATTGCGTGTGTGTGTGCGTGCGTGCGTGCGTGTGCAGTGCGAGAGGCTGTTTTAATTCTGAATGTTGGTTTTTCTTGTGTCTTTCAAACTGCTGAGTGCACACTGAGGAAGATAAGGCCCTTCGCCTGCTTCCAAGCGCCATGTGGGAAATAAGGGTCGATTACGGTATAAACATTGGGCAGAGTGATTTTTTCCTTTTCTTTACCCCACGCCGCTGCAGCAATATTTTAAATCCCGCCCCACCCACCCGCCCACACTAAATTATTCACAATCTTTATGTGCAGCATTGCTTATTGAGCTTTTACAGCAGCGGCACAAACCCCAATAGTTAATATTTTCGGAGAAACATGGACACTTTCTTCTACTAAAAGACCCTTAAAAAAACCCTCAAACAGAACGCGACAGGTGACTCCTGCATTCTCTTCTTGAAAGCTCCAGGGGACAAACAGACACTTCATAAAAACTGGCACGAGGCGAAGGCGCTGAGGCCAGCGCATATAAAGGTCCGGACCAATAATTTGGTCATATTTGCATCCCGAAAGAAACGAGTCATCACTCAAACACATTCTTGCAGTTTTCCCCCCGAGGACGGCCTCATCTGGCGTGTCCCCGCCTGGTAATCACAGAGGAGAAGCTCCTTGTTACCTCCAGAGTTTACAGCCGGGACTTATCTGGTAACCTGGTATCTTATTCTGCTAGCTCTTAAATATAACGGCAATATGCAAACAACAAACCAAAACACGCGTGACGTCCTCCTGAAATGCCAATGCGTTATATCATGATAGACACAGACTGTGTTTGCTGCTGCGGCATTAAAACAAACAACCCAGCCGGAGCTTCGGGGCTTTGGGTGGGAATTTAAAAAAAAGAAGAGAGGGAGGCATGTTGGTGCAGAGAGGGCATGCAATGTGTGCACAGTAATAGCGGAGGGACGCCGCAGGAGTTTTCTAATATCGCCGCCTGTTTCACCTCGTAGATTATCTCTGACCCCCCAAGCGTGTGCGCGCTGAGGCCGCCTGTCAAAGCGTGATCGTGGGAATGAGATCATATAATTGGAGACATCGGAGGGGTGATGTTGACGCAGACACAGCGCACACACACACACACACACACACACACACACACGTTTCCTCCCTCCTTCCTTCCTTATGGATTTAATAAAGCAAATCAATACAGTGTTATGGCTTTAATCCGTAATAATATCATCCGTTCACTCGAGTAAAAACAGTGGAGTTATCGCAGATCATGAGGGTGTGTGGTTGTGATGTCTGTGGAGTAGATCGCACAGACACTCAAGATGCCCTCAACTGTATAATAGTTGCAGCGCTGCAGTTTTATGAGGTAATTGATCACACTCGGGTCACGTGACTTGAGTTTCCATCGTGTCCAAGTCACGTGACTCCAGTCTGACTCCTGTCAAGTCATGTGACACCTGTGCAACTGCAAACAACTTTAAAGGTCCGGAAAATATACGAGCCGTAACTTGATTTGCACTGTACGGTGCTTGGAAACAGACGCAATGCCTCAACGCTTGCTTCGCTAACAAAGTGATTTATGGGAATTAAATAGCTACCGCCTCGATTGATTGATTGTTTAATTCCATAAAAGAAATTCCCCCGGGACACGCCTCCAGTAATATCCAGCGATGAGGTGCAAATGAGACCATATTGAGGCAAATTAGAGAACCCGGTTAATCAATTTTTAACACGTTTAGGGTCGGAGTATTTCATTTCCTTCAATTGGTACTGTAGTGGGGATTAGGACACCTGGGAAGACAGACTTCTCAATTAATCACATTATCAAGGGTGGATGAAGTTTGCCTTTTTCAACTTTTGCGTCTAACCTCGTGTCGCCCTGTTTGGAGAGACAGCAGAGTGCACGGGGCTTTAGTGGATCGGTCCTCCCCTCCCCCTGCTCGGGAGCGACTGCATTGCAGTAACGCTGCTAAATGCTCGACTTTAAACAAACATGAGCTCACACCTACCGCCACACCCCCGAGTTCCCCCACTCTGCTTTTTGACTTGAATATATTCTCTTTGGTATTTGACAATATGGTAATGAGGGCGGATATTGGCGGGACGAACGGCGTTAAAGGACAAAGCGCGCATCCACCGAGGCCCTGGTGGGTAAATTCAAAATGTGCTGAGCTCGTTCGCTTGGAGCGCTACAAATGAGCTCCTTCCCCGTGCGTGGGTCAAGTCGTGGAAGGGTCGATTTTCTCCTCTCGTGGGACGGCTGGGGAAAAGACTAATCTAGTTTGGTTGTGCCGAGTGTCAAAGCAGCTCGCCTCATTAGAGCGACGGAATACGACACGGAGGCTTGGCGCTCGATTGCTTTCTTCAGTCGCTTCGCCACTTTTTTAAAAGATCCAGTAATGTGCGTTCAGGGCGCCTTGAAGAAGACCAATGGGTCATAAAGCCGGAGGGCCAGAAACCATAAGGTTTTAGTCCTAAAAGAGATCTTCCTCGATTGGGAGGGGGGGGGGGGGGCATTCACAAGTATGTCTGTGAGTATTTGCGCTGTTTACTTCTTCAGAATGAAAACGCTCCAAAAACACAACCATTCATGGTTAGAAGGAAACAGATGTTTACCCGTAATTATAAGCAGCTCCTTGTGCTGGGAAAGCACATCAGGAGGAAAAAAGAATTCAAATTTCAAAACACTCAAGGTTGATTTTATGGCTCTTTTCTTTTGGGCTGAGTTGTTTGGTGGATGAAAATTGTAAAAGGGAAAAGTGCATGGACAAGTTTTGTATTTGTCAGCCAAATTTACAGAGTTGATTTGTTTTTATTTACATCCTTACTTACTTTCCCAAGAGGCATTGCCTTAAGCAAATATAAAAAGGCAATAAAAGTGACTGTATTGAAGGTTTTATATGATCATCTCATCTTCACTTCACTTTACTGCCATTTCTCTGCTGTCACTGGGATATTATTTTGTCTGTGATTTGAGTAAATGCATGAGGCTACAGAAAACGTCAGCAGGTGATGGATTTGTTTGTCTTTTGACTCGAGGACCCCCCCCCCTCCCTCCTTCGCCTTCACAGAAAAATATATTTGTCTCTCTGGCTTTCCAAAAGAGACTCTAATAAGAATAAAAATGTAATTTGACTATGTTTATTGCTTACGGAAAAATGTGAAACGGAATTGCGCTCCAGAAAATGTCATTAAGTTGGAGTGATTTCTGTAATAATCTGGCAGAATTCAGAATTCATATTCATATCTGTAATTCAAAGGGACTGTTTTTTTGTCCTTCGTGCAGCAAACAGAAAACTTGTGCTGAAATCATTGCTATAAGAAACACATTAATACAGGTTTGAAATGAAATTAAACGACTCCCACAGGATCAGGGCTCATCGTACGTCACTTCCAGAGGGGCTTTCCGCTCGCTTGTTATAATTAGGAGGAACCTCGGATCTGCATGGAGCCGATTGTCGTCATCTCACAGGGCCTCGGCTACGAAATGGCCCCTCGCGGCGAGGCCTTGATTAAAATGGGAGTTCGGAGTCGTGGCTTCTCGCTCGCAGCGCCTCCGAAGTTATAACTGTTTGTTATCACAATAACGTCAGGCCGCATGTCGTCGTGGAAACAACCGTTGTGCCGGCAAGTGGCAGTCGACTTTTCCTGGTGTTTGTTTCTCCCCTGAGGAGTAGATTGCTGACGGTCCATCGCCAATAAGAGACACGTAACTTCGCCCCCCAAGTCACGACTATAATGTTCCGCTTTGAAAATCTTTGAGTCCATTTTTTTGTATTCATATATAGGAACCGGAATGAATTGTCCCGGAGCCGTCGGGCTCAGGGGAGCCGCACGTACCGCTCAATGAATTGATGATGATCCCGTCTTCACTTGGCTTGGTCGCTACCGATCTAAAACAGTAAAAGCGGGGCCCCCCCCCGCCGGCCGTGTTTGTGTTTCTCACAAGTGAGCGCCGCTTGAGCAGATCTCGTCAAAACTCGCTTTCCATTCACGCTGCGCCGATCCACGACGGAATAAACTGCTCTCTGAGTCGCCAGAGGATTTTCCAATCAAAGGAATAATTCATATTTGCGGCGCTGGGGTGACCAAGTCCCTCGCATGGCGGAGATGATTAAACATGCAACAGCGCCCATGGGTTCAAATCCCTCAACTATTTTAGCCTTGCCGTGATTTTCTCTGCAGATTGTCCGACAAATGTGACTAGAAATTAGCTACAGTTACATTCCTCAACTTCTTTTATGATTTCAAAACAAATAGAAGGGAAATAGCGGATCAGATGATGTCTAGACCTTTGGCCTCTGCTCCAAAAATGGCACACCTATGAAAAAAAGTGGAATAACTCTGTAACTACTTTGTCTATCTGGAACCCCTGTGAGTGTATTCTGATGTGTCAAAATGTATTTACGTTACTGGTGAACTGCTAGGCTAAGCTAGCTGCTAGGCTACTTCCATTTCAACATCTAGCCTGCGCGGCACACCGTCTGCAGAGGACCACCTGTTCCCCAAGAGACAGTGGTTTTGGAAAACGCCCATCGGGTCCTGGCTGAATGTCGGTGGGAAGCGTTCATATGTTTGTTCATGATGAGCTCACAGACCAGGTTAGCACAGCGTACGGTTTTACTAGAGAAAGTGGGCTTTAGTCACACAGAGTCAACATCCCTATCGATGGGCCCGTGGTAGTTAGCTGGCTCATCGACAAACCGATGAGGATGCAAAAAAACACAAATTAGATGCAAACCCTTTATTGTAAAATTAATAAAATTGTAAAAGAATGTGCAAATTTGGATACTTTAAGAGTAAAGTGATGTCATATCCTTGCCTTCACCCGATGGAGTGATTATGTCCACTAGTTCACTCATTGTGTGAATATTTTTGGAAAAAAAGGAACAAATGCGTCAGGTTAGAATTATTGTGGGATCTGGCTTTTCCCCGTATCCCCGGCGCTCGGCTGTAGCGGCTGGACTCAGGACCTTTTCATTCTCTGTCTTGTGCGTCAGTTCTGCACGGGAAATGCTCTGCGTCGATCCGTTTTTTAAATCAATCATTTCCCATTTTTATTCAACGCTAACAGAGAGAGATGTTGCCGACTCATATGCTGTTTTCAGTTTCATCTTGTTCTTGCAGTCGGAGTTACCAAGCTTTCGTCTTCTAAGCACACACAATGCGGTTTGTCTTTTTCTCCCGGTGATATTGAATCAAATTAGAATTTGGCTGACAGGGGGCATATTCACAATTTAAGATGTTGGTTTGCCAAGTTATTCTTTCTTGTGATAGACTTTGGTGTTATCTTAACGCGCCCGGATTCTCATTTCCCACGTGAACGTTCTCAATACAGCCTGTTCCCTGCGTGTACCCAGGCCATCTCTTGTCCTATTCATACGACGTCTCCTTATTTTGTCATTGCTCATGTGATTTCATGCTTCAGCGATGAAGGAATAAAAAGCACCGACATCTGCATGAGGATGAGAAAAAGGAAAAAGAACAAAGTTTGTTTTGGTGAATCCAGCATAAGCCTCTTCACAATCAGGAAATGTTATTTATTCACGTTCATCACAGTTGCCTGTTCAATGACACATTTTTGTTGTTGTTTTTTTCCAGAGATGGACTCGTTCCGCATCCTGCTCTACTCCCTCATCTTCCTGCTGAGCGTCTTCGGCAACCTGCTCATCATCGTGGTGCTGGTGCTGAACAAGCGCATGCGGACCGTCACCAACTCCTTCCTGCTGTCGCTGGCGGTCAGCGACCTCATGATGGCTGTCTTCTGCATACCCTTCACCTTCATCCCCAACATCCTGGAGGACTTCATCTTCGGGGGCGCCATGTGCAAGACCGTCTCCTACTTCATGGGTGAGGATAGAGGGGCAAGTGTGGGGGGGGGGGAGGCGGAAGGAGGTTGACTTTCCTGCCAAGAGCTTGCTGAATATGAAGGAAAGGACAGCAGTTGTTTGGGGGGGGGGCACTGGACAAGAGCTTTCGGAGTGGCTTCCTCTTTCCGCTTGTCAGAGCCGCCCGTCTTACAGGAGCGTGACGGAGTGATGAGCTGGCGATGAGCTGGCCTTGAGCTGGCTCCTGGCGCGCCTCGAGGCAAGGTCCCGTGTAAGGTGCCTGAGTCACGTGCCGAAGTCCCCACCCACCCAGTTCCCATATGGTCTTCTTTGTCCACAATCCTATTATCGCCACTCTAAGGAGAGGCCGGCCGAATCTCCTTTTCAATCACCGCCATTCAGCTCTCCTGAATGGCGGTGCGGCCTTTGACTGCAGAAATAACCCTTTTGTTCTGCGGCCACCTGGTCTGATATTTCCTACGTCCGTTCGTCTGTACAGTAAGACACTAAGGGTCAAGCTGACAAATAGCCGTGGTTAAATGATGAATCACTCGACCACCTGAACGGCTTTATGAAATTGGGATTAACGACCTGGACCTCCTTCTCTGCAGCTGAGACGGATGTTACTTCCTGAATGAGAGCACAACAACGTTTAGTTCTGCAACGGTGAACGTGGTAATTAGGAATTTCATCAGTCAAGGTTTGACTCATTGCCTCCAGAAGGATCGATGAGCCCCCGTGACCTAAAAAGGTCCAGTTAATCAATAGACATAAAATACAGGGCTGCGGAAGCTGGGTCTCGGGGGGGCGGTTGATGGAGCTTGTGAGCTAACCGCTAACAGCTGGTGAATGACCGTTGCTTGCCGAGCTTCTTCAGCGTGTTGTGTGCAATTACTTCTCAAGACATCATTCCTTTCAATTGAAAGTTACTGAAGGAGAAAAAAAAAAGTTCTTACAGCTGATTAGACAAGCAGGCGGCCAGTCCCAGGATCGCCTTTTGGAGCAGTTACGTGCTGGAATTTCCTCTGGAGGAGTCTTAACAATGATGCAGCTTCCTATGCGTTATTCTGCCTATAATTTTCCAGTCAGCGCTTTGCGAGTTTTTTTCTCATTCATCGTATCGTCGAGTATTATCCTTTTTACTTTGTAACACTGTTTGCAGCAAGCCAAGTGGTTCCGGGGCAACAATTCCGGCCTTTGCACCCTTGGTGGATTCCCCCCCCCCGATGTGTACACTTCAAATAACAATAATAGTAAAAAGTGTTGTAGTGCAAAGGCCGCAGATCTGCACCTCAACCACAGCTCCTCCAATGAGCAATCACACCCCGACAAGAAGACTTGAAGTGCAAATCTGGCAAAATATCTTAGAACTGCTGGTTTAAAAAGTTTGGCAAAAGCACTCAAACACCCTCATCCATCTTAACCCTATAACCCCCAATCGGAGTCTCCTATGAGCAGGGCCCTCGATCATCCAAAACCGATCGATACTCTGGATCATTGAGATCCTCACCCATTGATCATGAGGCAAACTCATCCGCCCTTTGCACACTCATCTGTTAGCTCGCGCCAATGAGACACGCGATACGCCATCCGTCCTCCTGTCCACCCGCTGCCCCCCGTGCGTCCATCTGTTCGCTTGTTGCTCGATAGCCACGCGAGGCCGTCATGCGATCGATGTTGCACTAATCCGGGTGTAGGCAGCCTTCGATGCTGCCACGTGTACGCGTCCATGTTTGGCGTTGCCGGTGATGTTACCCTCCGTAACCCCTCCCCATTATGTCGTTTTTTTCCCGTAACATTTATTCCAATCGGGATTCTTTTTGAGCAATTTTCTGCAGAGAGAATTAGGTGTGAGCTGACAATGAACATATTTTCTGATGAAGGAATGCAAATCCTTTCCTCCTCGGGGGAAGGTGTGCACTTCAAATCAGATTCAGAGCTTCACGGCCCTCTGATTTTGAGTGTTCGCCCACAACTCGTATTTAATGAACAAGAAAAGGGGATTACAGCTCCCTCGCTCAGAAAACAGGATACGAAACAAGCTGCAGAGCGAAGGGAGGAAAAAAGTGGGAGCGTTTGGCCGCTTCCTCGGCTGGTAATTAACTGGGCTGCACCTGGTCCAGAATCTCCTCTCCTGCAACATCACACCCTCTCGATTCCGCTTCGACCCGAAGAAATCCTCCCGACTTCACGGACTTAGAGGCAATGACCGCGATTAATATTGAGGAGCCGACTGGGTTTTATTTGTTGATATTGGGGGACCACACGTGAAACATGATATACGCTGGTGTTCTTGATGCGCATACGGCATTAATATGAGATGAGCACTAAGCAGTTGCCGCAGTCCGTTTTATAGTTGCTAAGCATTTCCTATGTCATAACTCTTCCTGGACGGCTGGACAAATTGATCCATCAATGCTGCTGATGTCAAATCAGCAATTACTTGCTCAACCCCCCACATCCTCCTTTTGCCGGTAATAAAAACAGATGGTCGAGCGGACTGAAACGTTGAAAGGACAAAAAAAAGAAAAGCCCTCAGACAAGATGCGTCTTTGAGCGCTCTGCGTACCGTCAGCTGTGTCATCAATTCTTATTACTGGGGGGGTGTTGGCGCCATGCATCACCTGGAAGTCTACTTCCTTCCAGCGCGAATGTGCACAACCTCTCAGCGATCGGTCTTTATGAGTGTGCGGTGTGAGAGGTCAGTGGCTCTCCCCTCTGCGGGGTCTCATCCTCAACGCTTTGCCTGTGAATGCAAAGGATGAGCTGGTAATATCAAATGAAACACAATATATAATACCTGATGGTGGTTGGACTCACTTCTCTCTTCATAAAACCTTTTGTCTATAAATCCTGCTGCGTGTCGGTTTGATTTGTAGAGGACTTAACGAAAGTGCTCTTTAAGTATTGTATTTTTCATTTCATTCTATTCGGTATTCGTATTGTTACTTTGAAAAGCAGTGTTTCACGCTTTCGACAATCAGCGTGAGCTGCCGCTGCGACGGGCATGACCGCCCTCGAGCGTCAACAAAAGACCCCCCTCCCGCGTGTGTGATTTGGTCGGTGCCTCGGCTTTGCACTTGAAAGAGAACTTGTGGGTGTGAGAGACTTATTGTGCGGTGGGGGGGGGTGTAAAGATCTGCATCTCTCGACAGTGCCACCCACCTTCTTCTGTTTAGCCCCCAGCAGGAGGTGTTCACCGGGCGACTGTCAAAACGGGCCGTGAACGGACCGACAGCGACGGCTCTCTGACAGAAATAAAATGTGTAACGCTAGTTGTGTGTTGCAGCGGGAGCCAGTTATGGAGCCCCTTCCTGACTCTCTGAGCATGTGAACACGTTTTACGCACATCTTTCTGGTGGATAATTCATGCAGAGTTTGAGGAAACAGGACGTTAGACATGTTCCAATTACAACTTTTCACAAAAACATGATTATTATTTAACAGCGGTATACTCCTAACCCATTGTGGATGTGATATAAAACGCAGCTCAGGTTAAACCCTATGAAACAAACACATGCAAAGCTGAACCATATACGTCGACCGTTGCCATGGTACCCAATCAGTAATTAAGTGCATTGCTATTTTTAAAAATATATACACAAACAGGGGAAATTCTGACTGCCTGTGACATAAATGATGAGATGTGTAGAGTGTGTGTGTGTGTGTGTTTGCATGTCAGTGAGGCGCTGTCCAGGGTGCTGAGAACATAGACGGACAAACAGGTCTATCTATTTTTCATCATTATTGGACCTTTTTGTTCTTTGTTTTGTCAACACGAAGTACATCATGAGTAAATAATGGTCGCCGGTGCGACCCAGGCCTCAAGCCAATAAACCCAGAAGGGTTTTTTTGTTTGATGTTGTACACTGTCAGGTTTCGTGTCGGTGTCCCAACAATCACAGAAAAATGACCCTGCTCTCGACAAGCCAAAATGCGTTTAATAATGCACGGCCCCTCCGACTGGCCCAGCATGAAAGGCCTTCCGACGTCTTTCTGAAATAATGGTGTTCCCTTTGTTCCTGAGTAGCACAACCAGTCAGCTCCTTTGTTCTGTCACAGGCAGAACGACTATCCGACTGTGCATCAGACCCCCACGACCAAACGTCTCTTCACATCTCTGCGGTTACCTTTTAGCTTAACAGAGCTGATCACGATAGAATGGATTGTATTTTAGTGGCTGTCGGAAGACACAATGGAAACAGTCCAACACTCACGATACCCACAGCAATGTGGTTCCTGATGGCGGCATAATATAGACTTCCTCCCTGGAATGATAACAGCACACTGCGGCTTAGTCAGGACGCTCTCCTCCGTGGCGGGGATTAAAATGTTGTTGCTTCTCGTAGTGACAAGAGGATCAGCGTGGTGAATAGATTCCCGGAGGGGGGAAGGAGGGGGCCCGCCTGTGACAGGCAGGCAGGGGTCCTCAATGCTTGTTGCCGCAAACCTGTCTCACCCTCGGATCGCAGGAGATATGCACATGCTTAGCTCGCGCTCGTCCCAGAAGGAGTTAGACTTGTGTCACAGATATACAGTTGTGTGAAAAAGTGTTTGCCCCCCGTCTTGATTTCTTATTTGTGTTGCATGTTTGACACACTTAAATGTTTCAGATCATCAAACAAATTTAAGAAGTAAACACAAAATTCAGTTTTTAAATTAAGGTTTTTATTATTAAGGGGAGAAGAAAATCGAAACCTACATGGCCCCTGTGTGCAAACGTGATTGCCCTCCCTGTTAAAACATAAATTAACTGGTTTATAACATCTTTGAAAAGCTGAGTTCCATTTCTCTAGCTACACCCTGGCCTGATCCTGATCCTCAAAAGCTAGACATCATGATGCGATCCAAGGAAATTCAGGAACAAATAATAAACAAAGTAATTGAGATCCTTCAGTCTGGAAAAGGTTACAAAGCCATTTCGAAAGCTTTGGGACTCCAGCAACCACAGTGAGCCATTATCCACAAATGGCAAAAACAGTGGTGAACCTTCCTAGGAGCGGCTGGCCGGCCAAAATGACCCCAAGAGTGCAGCGACGACTCATCCAAGAGGTCACACAAGCCCACAGAACAACATCCAAAGAAATGCAGGCCTCACTTGCCGCAATTAAGGTCAGTGTTTATGACTTCACCATGAGAAAGAGACGTGGCACAAATGGCCTGCGTGGCAGAGTTCCAAGACGAAAACCACTGCTGAGCAAAAAGAACATAAAGGCTCGTCTCACTTTCCCCAAAAAACATCTTGATGATCCCCAAGACTTTTGGGAAAATACTTTGTGGACTGACGAGACAAGTTGAACTTTTTGGAAGGTGTATGTGCCATTGGATCTGGCGTAAAAGTAACAGCATTTTAGAAAAGGAACATCATACCAACAGTAAAATATGGTGGTAGTAGTCTGATGGTCTGGGGCTGTTTTGCTGCTTCAGGACCTGGCAGACTTGCTGTGGTAAATGGAACCATGAATTCTGCTTTCTACCAAAAAATCCTGAAGGAGAATGTCCGGCCATCTGTTTCGTGACCTCAAGCTGTAGCGCAATTGGGTTCTGCAGCAGGACAATGATCCAAAACACCGCAGCAAGTCCATCTCTGAATGGCTTAAGAAAAACAAAGTGAAGACTTTGGAGTCCCCTAGTCAAAGTCCCGACCTGAATCCGATTGAGATGCTGTGGCATGACCTTAAAAAGGCGGTTCATGCTTGAAAACCCTCCAATGTGGCTGAATTACAACAATTCTGCAAAGATGAGTGAGCCAAAATTCCCCCACAGCGCTGTAAAAAACTCAGTTATCGCAAACGCTTGATCGCAGTTGTTGCTGATAAGGACGGCCCAACCAGTTATTACGTTTAGGAGGGAATAACTTTTTCACACAGGGCCATGTAGGTTTGTGGTTACTTGTGTTATATTTGTCTAATATTTAAATTTGTTTAATGATCTGAAACATTTAAGTGTGACAAAATAAGAAATCAGGAAGGGGCAAACATTTTTCACACAACTGTACACTATGAACAGAAATGTTATCCAGCACACTGAGAGCTTCTTGTATTGTGAGGCTTTCTTTACTTATCAACCTTTCGAGCGCTGACCTGTAATCGGCTAGTGGCCTGTTTCTTTACCCAAATTTTATTATAATACATGATAATCCATTAATCAATGTTTAAACTGGGTGAATGTTTCAGTAGCTAATCAACTATTAGATTTGCGATTTTATGATGGTTATTGGTGAAGATTACAGTGGTGGTGCAGATGCACCGATGTGTTGAAAGGTGCTCTTTACACGATTTGGAGCTTTTCTATTTCCTCTCAAAATGGCGACTAATGGTACTAAAAGCGCAAACAAAATTGCTGACAAAGCTATACAGTGTTTACTTGAGGGGGGAACCGGGCTGTGTGTGCAGATATGGCTCGTCCAGTCTTTATGCTTAGACATTCGCCACACGCCTGCAGCTTTGTAGACGGGAAAGCACTATTGATCTTCTCATCCAGCTCTGCAAGAAAGCAAACAAGCATCTTGCCCGGTGACTAGAGTTTTCTCGTGGTCCTTTTAAAAAAATCGTATTCTCTCCTGCAGGGATCTCCGTCAGCATCTCCACCTTCAGCCTCGTGGCGATCGCCATCGAGCGGTACAGCGCCATCTGTAATCCGCTGAAGTCTCGCGCGTGGCAGACTCGGTCCCACGCCTACCGCGTCATCGCCGCCACCTGGCTGGTGTCGCTGCTCCTCATGGTGCCGTACCCGGTGTTCAGCCTGCTCAAGTCCTTCCCCAAGGCCAACGGCACCGTCACCCACACGTGCCGCATGGACTGGCCCAGCGGGCAAGCGGAGCAGACCTGGTGAGTACTGGTGGGTCGCTGGCCCAGGGGATGCATGTTGAAATACCACAAAAGGCGTGCGCGGGCAATAATTTGTTGGGCGGGCCTTGGTGACGACGGATCCAGAGATGAATAGATGGAGTCACTTGGTGAACTGAATAAAATCTGCATGGCTTCGTGTTCCAGTGTTGCGGCGACGCTCTGATTTACATGCGATATAATTGTGTAATCTATATGCATTATCGAGCAGAAAGTCGCTTTCAGCTCTCTGAGACCGTGCAATCGAATCACCTCCGCTGATTGCTGGTGGTTGGAAAATGTGCGTGCTGATTTGGTCGTTATGGTAATCTAGCCTTACATTTCATACGCGGAAGGCGTGAAGGCTTCCAGTGTTCTCTTTGCAGTAAATAAAAAAGAAATGGTGTCTGCAATATTGTAGTCTTTAGTTGTGCTGTGGATCCACTTGCTTCCAGACGCTTCATGAAAAGCAGTTCAAACTTAACAAAAAGTACACGATTTGGTGCTTTGTTGCTAAAAAAAAAAAAGCAGCCCAAGCTCATCAATACGCTGCCGAGGAAATGAAGACGTGTTAAAGCCGCCACAGGACGCTCGTGGTCGTCCATCGATTGGTCCGCAGACAGCTTCCGGTCCCGCAGCACGGCGCCGTTAAAATTAAGAAGGAGAAGCCGAACATGGCAGGTCTCCCTACCTTAACAGCGCTTTGTGGTTGAAAGCGCTTCTTCTCGTCCCGTCTGTCAAACCGTAAAGCCTCTCAGGGAAAAGACGCGGCAGTGGGAGAACAGTTAATTAGTCTGCTTGGTGAGGAGGAGGAGGAGGGAGGAGGGAGGAAGAGGGTCGAGGGGCTCTGATGTCAAAAGTCCAGACGTGTCACTAAGTACGCAGACCGTTCAAGTTTTAATTTGCGGCTTGGCCTTCGCCCCGTCGGGACGTTGTTTGAAAAGTACACCAGGGTTAGAGGGTTCAGACTCCGACTGAAAGCAGATATCACCTTTTCCCGCCTTCTCACCTTTCATTCTAGCGCCTAACGAAGCGGCACAGAGAGTGAATGAAGTTTCAATCTTTTTAGTCTGAGCGGATGAGCCAATCGGTTTCCAAACAACTTAAAGAGGCATGAGCCGGTTTGTGAACTGATCCTGTCAAGTCAAAGACTAAAAGGTAATGATTTTTGATAATTGTAATTATTATTTTGCTTGGTGGGCGTTTTATGCGCAGACAAGTCTAAATTAAAAAAAAAAAGTTACCGACAGAATTATTCATTAAAGTAAATTATCAAAACCATTTTAACAGACCAGAAGATGTTTTGCATTATAGACAAACCTGATTATCTGCACGAGTCTAACAAAGATGTGAGTGGAGGATGTGGAGTGGAGAAAATAAACAGGAATAGGGATGCTCTAAAACGGTTTTCCTCTAACACTAAAACACAGAAACAGAAATTGTAGAGGGAATAATAACCTCTCTAGTAAGAGAACATCACAAAACCAGTAAGGTCGGCCTCTGTGGCGCCGGCGTGTCAGGAGCTCACTAAAGTCAGTAGGGTTCATCCTTTGAGGGCCATGAATGCCGGTGCAAAACGAACTCACAACCCATGTAATTGCTGGATAATCTGGACTGACTGACATTGGGAAACGCTGCTTGTGGCTTTGCAGGAATCTGCAAAAGTAGACAATGATCTAAACGCCACATGGAGTCTTGGTCGGGTTTTGGAGCACAAAAGATGTAACACGTGCATGTGCTTTTCCCGAGATAAGGAGCACAAATTACGCGCAGCTTTCCCGGATGTTAACCGTGTAGCTTTCCGGTGACGTTTGATCTGTCCACAAGGACGCTACATTTATTCATCGTACCGCCCATCCGGGTTTCCCTCTCGAGGCAAAACAAGCACAGATACCACCAGATTTATGATTTTCTTTTTTCTGTAGTGTTTCCCGCACAACGACATTGGAAAATCTGTCGGTGACAAGTGACAAAGTATCGAACAGCCAGCTGATGAGAGGCGGAGAAACCTTCTTTTCTCTTTTAAAATGAGAGCTTTTAAATGAGAGTGGCCACGCAGCGCTCAGACTGCTGCCTGGGAAGACATTAGAATATCAGAGAGCGAATGAGACTTCCTCCGTGCCGTCACTTTCATGTGCTGACTGATGTGCGCCGCGTGGCGAGGAAGGTTATCCTGGGATCGCGACCAATCAAAAGGGAGACGTGTCCACAGACGATAAAGATTCATTGCAATCAAAGTGACACCTGCAGTTACCTTATCTCGTTTATTCATGGGTTGCCCTTTCTAGTTTCACTTGTGAAAAGGGTTTGAATCATTTGATCTTTTTATAGTTTATTTCTATAAACCCCAACTCATTCATCATACTTAACTGCACATTTGAACAAAGCAGAACTGTGTTGCAGGTCTTTTAATGTTGTACATCGTTGATAAATGACACATTTCCCCTCAGAATTCTTTACAATTTACTCAGTTCACTGCTTTTCCTTTGAGGTGTCATCTATCCGTGCACGTCAAGAGAGCGACGATCATCATTCTTCTGTGCCACAAAAGCTGAAGCTTATGATTATAATACCGGGTACACAGCGTCTGAGAAAATGACTCCAATTCTCTCTTGATTTATTCTCCCCATAATCATTGTGAAGATGAGTTCGTGGTCTCCATCGCTAGTTTCAACTTTTTCAATGAATGGTTGATTTAAAACAGAATATACAGCAGGGAATGCTGTAGAGCCGGGCTAGGTTCTGACCGCCAGGCCGCTACAATGACATTGTTTCACCAAAGTGAATTTTAACATTTTGGTCACCTAAAAGCGTCCCTTTCAACATTCAGTTGTACTTGGCTTCGCCCTCTCCTGTCAAAATAAAGGAAGATGCAGGCAGCCAAAAAAGCCAGACGCAAGGTTTCAAAATGTCCACAAACACAGTGCCGTATAGCCACGTGTACGGTCCATAGCACGACGCTACTGTGGACACTGTCAATACGTCAAGACAGTTTGACTAGGTCCTGAAATATGAACCACCTGCAGAGCCTCCAGCACAACACAAGAGTGGAGGTGTATGGAGAAAAGGGGAAAGCAAGCAATATCTTCACGATCCCTCTCTCTTTACTAACCAGCATCGTGCGACTCCTCTGGTTGCAAAAAGAAAGCCAGGTTGTATGAAAGTGTATGAAAATATGATTAATCCTCACTTGATTTATTACCTCGGGAAACATGAGTTCATGGTCTCAAGGTCTATAAAAGCGGTACGCTTTAGAGTGATTGGTGCACATAAAATATGTGCACTTTATTTATTATTACGTGCATTATTAACTATTTGCCACCATATCATGGTACCCTGTGTTATACTTCTTTTGCCTTCAGCTATAAAATGTGATGTGCTCGGTTGGTTCTGAGCACTGACTGAACTCCTTCTCCCTCTCTGGTGTTTTGTTTCCACTCTGGCTGTTTTTCAGGTATGTGCTGCTGCTGTTCACTCTGTTCTTCATCCCGGGAGTGGTGATGATTGTAGCCTACGGTCTGATCTCCAGAGAGCTCTTCCGAGGCATGCAGTTTGAGCTGGGCCAGAGCAGAGAGACCACCGGTGAGATCCGCCACAAATCCACTCCAAACTGCAACACACTAACTCCCCCCCCGTATTTTTAACAGCACGGATGAAAAACAATCCATCACACCTTTTACAGACTGGTGTGTGGAATGCGTGAGAAAGAGGCTGCAGCGGGATTTCTAAAAAGCCCGGTCGAACAGAGCGACAGCCAGTGACGGCAGATGGAGGGCAGATGGAGGGTAGAAGAGTGGACCACGGAGGGAGATTTGTTTGTGTCGCCTCAAGCAGAGGATGACATATTTCGTCGCTACCTGCACCTGTCGCGTGCAGAAACAGACGTACACACGCGCAGTATAGCTGTTACAGAACAAACAGAAAAACAATCTCGCCGTGCTCCTTATAGGTGAAGAATAGCGGCTGCCGTTACCGTGAGCATGAGACGCTCCTGTTTCCATGCAGTCTTGTGTGTGACTCTTTGCAACTTTGCATTCTGCAATCACCCCTCCATCCTTTAGTGCCTTTACAGCAGTAAACCTTCTGATCCCGCCCCCCTTTCCCTCCCGCAGGCCAGAAGAACGGCGTGGGACGGGCCGCCGCGGGGTCCAGTAACGACGACGACGACGGCTGCTACATCCAGGTGTCCAAGAAGCCCCGCAACGCCGTGGAGCTGCCCACCCTCTCTGCCGCGTCCAGCGCCGCCCGGGCCAAGGCCGACCGCGCCCGCAGCAACACCTCGGAGGCCAAGCTGCAGGCCAAGAAGCGGGTCATCCGCATGCTGATGGTCATCGTGGCGCTCTTCTTCGTCTGCTGGATGCCGCTGTACTCGGCCAACACGTGGAAGGCCTTCGACCCGAAGTCGGCCTACGCGGCGCTGTCCGGAGCGCCCATCTCCTTCATCCACCTGCTGTCCTACACCTCGGCGTGCGTCAACCCCATCATCTACTGCTTCATGAACTTGCGCTTCCGCAAAGCCCTGCTGTCCACCTTCGCCTGCTGCTGCCGCGGCCGCCTCTGCCGCTGGTGGTGCCAGAAGAAGGAGGGGGGCGGCGAGGACGGCATCGGCGCCACATCCATGGCCACTTCCATGGCCACGTCCATGTCCAAGTTCAGCTACACCACCGTCAGCACCGCCGGCACCTGCTAAGCTCCGGGCGGAGCAGCCGCTTTTTTATTTCAAGCTTCGGTTTTTCACTCTCATTTTAGCTTTTATGCTATTCACGTACCACGTAATGTTCCTGCCCTCGTTCCTTAAAATCCTGTGTGCATGATTGCAGAATGGGAGGCGGGTTCGGTGGACATCAAGTGCCTGTGCTCTTCGTGTGGGTTTGTTTGTTCTCTGGCCGAGAGAAATTTCATTCATATAATAGGGAGAAATACCTTTATGTTCTTACCGGCCAAAAAGGTTCTGATAGAGACATACTGAGAGAGAGACAATGAGGACGGATTACCTCAGTGAAGGATTGGAGCTCCTTGTGTTTAGCGTGGTTTTATCTTCACTCATCCAGGGCATCTTTCTCAGTTGGAAGAATGAAGGCTACACGTGGCAACGTTAATATGATATTGTTGAGTTCCCGATAACTGCAGGAAGTCTTTCTATTGACACCAAAAAGTACTGATGGGAACAGTTGGGGTAAGGGACAACATGCTTAGCTCTGACTTAATGTTTCACTCTTTTTGAGTTACGTTTCATCATTTCCTGATATTCCTGCATATTTAGCACCAAAAATGGCACTCTGTGATTCAGGCAGACGCAGGCGTTAACATCGGGACGAGATGAAGTGCAGTCAGTCTCCGTTAGAGGCTGATTGCAGCTGCTGGTTGCTCTCCACAAAAGTGCTTCAGTCAAACACACCTTTTCTGCTCAATTATCTCTGTGGCGTCTTTGATTTTCCTCTTTCTCTCTCAAGCAGCTGCAGTGCGCCGCAATTACTCTGAGAAGTACCTGAGCACAAAGACCCTCACTTTCTCAGGCTCAGACTAACGAGGTGTTCCCGGGGAACCCGCTCGTGGCTTTTGCCCGTAGAGCCGCTGACAGATTATCCGAGAGCACTTCATTGTCATTTATTAATGACAACGATGATCTGGAGTTAAATAGCATCCTTCTACTCTCCGGATTGTGACCGACGTTCGCTCCGATGAAGTACAGAGGGATCGTAAGAAAAGATGAAATTAGGGTAAGAATGGACTAGTGAACAGAATTATGTAATTCTGCTTATATATTATATTAAGACACATATATTTATGATAATAAAAACATTATAAGTGTATCATATTTAAATGTAATGTTATGAATAGTATCTCAAATAAGCGTATTAGGGTTTATACAACATTTACATAGACATTTTGTGCTGGTGCCCTTGGGTTTGGGTTTAAATTCCATGTTTTGGATTTAGACACCAAACTGGATTTTCAATACAGCCTCTAAATGAGGGACATGATGCATTTTCACTTGAAGATCACAGACAGACAAGAATTCATTTGATTATGCGAGAACATTGATGCCACTCGCATGCGCTAAATGTGAAGCTTGTGTTAGCTTAGCATAAAGACCTGTATCTCGTTCGCTTAAATTAAGCATTTGTGAGAGTGAACATTGAAATCATGATTAGCTAATTCACTGAAATGCTTCTAACGAGCGACAAGCCGGCTAACCAAGCTAGCAGTATAGCAGGACGGTCCTCTCTGGCTGAAGATAACCGGCCGTTTGTTAGTGTTGCCCCAGAAGTAGCGAGCTTTTTACTGAAACTTTACAAAAAAGTCTAATTGATGACAATGAGATGAAGCCGGAGAAATGCACAAATCTCCCTTCAAATGTTTGTTGCCTCACACAACATTTAGAAGGGTGAGAGAGTTAAATTGGACCTGTTAGATTCATGATCTAGCAGTAAGTAGCATTGATTTCCCGATGTGGAAATGATCCATGACTCTGTTCATGAACTCAGTCAATTTGGCCGGTGGGACGCTTTTGTCCTGCAAGCGGTGACATGTCAACAGCTTCGTGCAGTCATTTCCTCCACCACTTTCAAGTTTCCTCTTTCCCCGTCTCTGCAGCCACCGACACTCCACCCGCCCCCCACCGCTCACCTCGTTTTTATCTTGCTTTTCCAGCGCAGAGGAGCATGAATACATGAATGGCAATAGAGTGGGGGTGACAGCTGAGATTTGCCGGCACAAGCGGCGATCCTGAGAGAGGTTTACAAAGCGGTGGCAAGTGGGCGGGTTTGCTTTGACAGACAGACTGACAATTGGCACTCACACTCCCGGAAACACATCGTCTGGCGGTCGCCACTGCAGTACGTTTTTGTAATTAAGCCAGAACGGCGAGTGATTTCCATAACTTTGCCGCCATGCGGTGCGCAGCAGAACCTGCCGGTTTTAGTACGGATTTATTTCCCCCTTCCACTTAAATTTGCATTTATTTGCATGTTTTGTTGCGTCACACGTCTGGAGGTTCATGAACTGCAAACAGTTAAAAGTATGTTAAACCTTCGTTAGTTAGTAATAATGAAGGTAAGCCTCTTAAAGCGGGTATTAAATCACGTCCTGTAGCTTTACAATCACCGCTTAATGATTGTGCATTATGAATAGACAGGGTAAATAGTCGCTACGGTAAAAAGGGATCTTCATTGAATCAGTTTCTTCACCTGACCAGGCCAGCAAGTTCAAGTATGCATTATTAAAATTAGCATCCTCAGTCTCTTTTTTTCATATTTGTACTTTTAAAGTCAAGCTAGTTGCGAGTGCAATATATTTCGTCACTGCGAGATATGCTAATGAGTAAGAAACGGAACCCAGTTCTGTGGTAAAGTTAGACGTCATGTCTACACACTAAATATGAAGCTACAGCCGACGGGCAGTTAGCTTAGCATAGAATAGCTTAGCATAGAATAGGAAGGCTGGGAAAAAACAGCTAGCCTGGCTCTTTCCAAAGCATCTCTCAATTAACAAAAGAAAATTTGGAAAAAATGTAATTGGAAAAATGTGTAGTTTATAGAGAGACGTAGGCAAATATATTTAAAAAAATCTTTTAACTGTCAAAATAACTGGATCCTGCCTCTTATGGTCAAGCTGAGCTAACAAGCTGCAGATGTAAAACAATGAGAGTCGTTCACTACAAAAAGCAGTAGTATTGCTTTTTAATGTGTACACACACACACACACACACACATTCTGCATATAAATGTTTTCCTTGAAATTGTGCGTTCGAACAGGTAACCGGGCATGACTAATAGATGTAAATAGCAAGACTTTCATCCAGGTATGAAAGCAGAGGCCAGATGTGATGTGACCTTTGAACTTAACTTCTGATATTTTGATTATTTTTGTTGAAACTAAACGGTTTTGTCGACTAAATCCTGCGTGCTAGGGAATGGCTTTAACTTCATAATGAGGAGTTTATCGGTATCAATGTTCTTGTCTAACTCTCAAGAAAGGGGATAATTATTCCTTTAAGTGTACACGGAGCACGTTCACCACTACAAGCCTCAACTCAGTGAATGTCTCCTGAAGAATGGATTTTCACCGGGACAAAAAAAGTTTACAGACTCCTTACCCCCAAAAAAACAACTGGTACAAATGTGCCTGCAGGGGTGAGAAATCGAATTCTTACCCGTCTCCCAGAACAGAAGCTGATGCAAATTAAAACTGAAACGAGACTGAGACATGGGACCGCGCGCACGGACGTTCTGCTCTTATCTACGCCTCCCTCCAACAAGAATCCCATCAGGCGCTCCGGTCGGCACAGAAGGAGAGAAGAAAAATAAACAAAACCTCTTCAGTTCCGCAGACGACGCTTGACCCTCTCGGGACGAGAGAAAGGCAGCGACAGCACAAAATATAGACCGCGCTGTCATATTTTATAGGCGTCAGCAACCCTCTTTGTATATGTGATGATTCCTGGGGAATGTAATTTGTGCTCTTTGAGCGGCTCATTAGGATTTTTGCTTTTACTTAACCTTTAATTTGGAGAATTTTTTGGGAGGGGGGGGGATTTAACTGCAGCTGAAGGGATTACGCGCTTTGGAGGAATCTCTCTTTTTAGTTCCTCAAGATTCTGAATCATTGCCTGCTCGGCAGCAAACACTAACAAAAGCTCATAAGTAAAGTTGTACCGCAATTATTCATAACGGCTTCCTGGGGGGAGGGTTTGTAATTTTGCACTTTGGTAGAATAAGTCATAATTGCAAGGATACCTTTTCTCACCTAAGGGTCGGAAAGAAATATTGTGTTTTGTTTTGGCCCCCAGCTCCGTGCAGATGAGCAACGTGCTTAACGGGAAAGGTCTGGCGCGTTTTGTCCCCTCGTTCGTGTCAGTTCGTGAAAAAAGGCTTTTCTCTCCTCCTTCTCAAACGCCTCGCTCCTTCCCACTTCGTTGTAGGTGTCGACGTGGAAGTGGAGTGAGTAAACAACCAGAGAAACGCTGAGGCGAGATGATGAAATGTTATATTCAGCTCTTAATCGATGGAGGTCCCTCCCTCATGGAGGGGGGCGGTAGCCGTGTCCGCTCGCGTGTCCATTCACTCCATGTTTACCGAAGTTTTAAGAGCCTGCCAGATTAATATTAGCTGCATTTTCTTTTGCGTGTGTTGACTTTATCGCCACATCCGGTGCCGCCTCGTGCTGCAGTGTGAAACGTGTAACTTGTCCCGTCAGCCGAAACGGGAGCTCGCGCCTGAGCGGGTTCCCCAATATGAGGTTATCGATGTTTGTGATGTTTGACTTTCAATGTATCTTGATGATGTTCATGTTCCCGTCATGGTTGCTGGTGTTTTCATGCCAAATGTTCATTATTTATTTAACAAAGAATAAACATAAGGAGAAAAGAAAAAAAAACTGGATTACTTGTTGATGTTTGTGTGATTATATCAATAAAAAGATTTTTGGTATAAACTCTGCCAAATGATGTTTTCCGGCTCGCGAGCTACTTTTCAACTAACCAGGTCATGACGGGACGGACCGGTAAATAGTAGCGGTGATGCGCTCCAACAGCGAGTCGATATGAAGAAAACAACGAGCCTCTCATTTGTCAGCAGGAGGAAACAGTCACAAGCGTCCCGCACGTTCTTGGTCATTACCTTACTGGAGTCAGCCTGGGTCACTTTGGAATGAAATTAAATGCGTCCGTTAGTAAGTAACGATCGCTAATTAGCATTAGCATTAGTTTCGGTCATCTCCCGCGGGAGACCTTGCAGTCATTTTTTCAGCGATGGCACGCGATCGATCGGCGCTCCCTTTGTAAACAACTGGTCGATGGCGATCGACGTATTGAGCACCCCTGATATATATGGTTTCTGCCTTTTGGAAAACATCACAAAAAAACAGGTGAATTACTAAATAAACAATAGCATGTCAACATCCACACAGAATACTTAAATTAAAGTCTTAGTGGGGGGGGGAGAAGGCCGTGAATGCCGATGGAGTCATCGCCACATTGCGTGGGAAGCAGGAGGAGGAGTTTCCGGGAAACAAAAAGGACTTTAATAGTCATCAACTCCAACACAAAATGGCCAAGGGGCAAAAACGCATACAAGTACCAGGGGGGAAAAAGAGGTTGCTCGTTTAGACAATCCCACAGAGAACCATCGCGGTTCTGTCGGTCCTTCCCCTCAGCCACATTCACAGTTTGAGCATCTTTTACGGTTTCGGTTTTACTGCACGCATCTTCACTATTTAAGTTGGCTTTCATCCTTCTCATTTTCAGCGTAAATGAACCCTGTAATGAAGCAAAATCGCTTGGTGCCAGTTTCACTTAATAATCAAAAAAGGAAGCTGCAGTTGGCAACATGGAAACCCTTTTCCTCTCGCTCATTTTAACATGTTTCTTGATTTCAAAATAAGAGCGACAATTTGACCGACGCAAGAGAATGCGAGATTGTATAAATCCGAAAATGACTTCTTTCTCTCTTCATTTATTTCCTTAGTAAACATCGTAAAGATTATTATCATTGGCTCAATGGCTCTACTTTTGGTAAAATATCAAACTGCAGTCAATTGATGACCACTTTCTTTCCAAGACGACCAAAATGGCTCAATCGCTGTCCACTGGGTTTTATACAGTCTATGGTAATTTTGCAGAAACAAAACTTTTAACTTCATCTGTATACCCAAGATGGACCACGGACGAATGAAGAGAACCGTATACACGTTCATTCTAATAGAATAGCCACTCGATGGCACATGGGATACAACCACTTGGAGCACATTTGCCTCGGCCTCCCAGCTGCTCGGTCTCAGGCTTATTCACACAAAAGGCAGCTCTTAGTGCATTTTCACAACTTTTGTGACCCGAGAAGTCTCTCTTCTGGGAAATTAACTTACCAAAAAAAATACGTCAAAATGATGAACACACATCCCACCTGTGGCGCATTCCGAACAGGTTTCTGGTGTTCCTCGCCCTGGAAGAGGGCAGGTGCCCCCGCTCCACTATACTGTGAAGTCATCAGTAATCCTAGCCGGCGACAGGTTGCCGTCCTCCTGCGAGCTGCAGGTGCCCCCGCGCTGCGCCGAGCACGCTATTACCCCGCCATTTGTCAAAGCTGCCTTCTACCGCAGGGCTCAGTAATGAAAGGCAACAGTGCAGCGTCAGGGGGACGGACACGACTTCTCTGTTGTAACCCCTCCACAGCAAAGCACCACGGACAGCTCATTTATCTTCTTTCCAACCCAAGATGTTCCTAAAAGCATTTATACCCATCTCCCGTCCCGCTGTGTAAAACTGTCTTTTGTTCCGTTACATAGTCATGACCCCGCGGTTAAAAGCTATGGTATGACCTTCTGCTTTTATGTCAAGGCGAGGGTCTGTAGAAAAGTACACGGTTTCACAGAGTAGCCAGAACCCCCCCCCCGTGTCCAAACAGCTGGAGGGGATTCAAAATAGATATCCTGTATTGTACAAGAAATGCATGTGTTGCTACGGACGCTGCGGCATAGCTGATTCAGCGCTGCACTAAAGTAATGTTTCCCGTTTGCGATGCCCCTGCAGCGTTTACACAGAGAGCACTTTTGTTGCGAGTTATGAAAAGCTTGAGGCCACGCATTAGTATTTTCACACACACACACACAACTTGGTGAAAGGTTGTTCTACAGCGCACTGCGTCCAGGAGGCTCATTCACATATTATACTAAGAGGTTTACCACTTGTAGTGATATAGATCCAAAGAGGAGGAAGGATGCTTTGGGAAGGGTCACCTGTGAGAGAAGGAAAGCGGGAAAGGATGGAGCCGCCAACCCAGAAATAAGAAGATATCGACCGGGGGCAGTCGCTGCCTTTCTCTGCAGTTCATTGTGTCTTTATACTCGGATTAGAGAGCCCAACGTAATGCTGCGGTCGTTACAGATTATATATATATATATATATATATACTACCTATTTAACAACTTGCTGCGGTCATTACATTAAACAGGCTCAATAAAAATACTCCCTAAATATAAGGTGGTTTCGGAGGAACTCTAGAAAACTCCCCATCTAGCTGCTGAATGAAAGACAATCTTTTGGCTAGTTTTCTAGGCTAGTTCCAAAATGTCTTAATGTGCTTTTTTGTATTTTGAGTATTTTTTATAAATTCTCACGTGGTACATTACTGGTCAAATTTGGCACCAAAGCTGTGTTATAAACGTAATCAATCCAAAAGTATTAAGGCATGGAAACGACCATCATAATTTCCACTGCAGCAGCAATTTATTATTTTTCAATTCCACAATTGATTTGTATCTCTAATTTATGTTATCTTACAGTTGGCAGCTTTGAGATTTTGTAAAACCACTTGTGTTGAAAATTCAGTTGAACCTGCCATCTCCCCCTAAATACCGCCCCCCTGCAGAGGACGTGGTTATGCCGAGTTGACCTTTCCTCTGTGAGGTGAAAACGGCATTCAAACCGCGCTGGGACCCTCCTCCTCCGCCCTGGATGGGCTTTAACTGCTCCCGTTGGCAAAGCACACCGTCCTTAACGGCCCATTGTGAGGAGCGAAAGGCTCCGGGCGACGCAGAGACCTCGGACGGGGACAACAATCCGTTTTTCAAAAGTTCTCTTTTGCGAGAGGAGACGTCATGCCGTTGCTAAGTAACTGAACGGAGAAGAATTGTTCCACAGTGTGACATATTGTTTATTATTTAAACAGCTGGGCTGGAGGGGGGGGGGTTGATACATTTCCTTTGTCACCCCATCGGTAGGAAACATGAAGATGTTCTGCTTTCTTATTGGTTTGGCAGAGAGTCGTGGTAATACATTTGGACTTTACCTGCGTCATTCTGGCCGTCTGTTTGATGACAGCGCTCACTTCCTGTGGCACCGAGGACGTGTGAAGGGGCGTCACGCATAACGTTTTTTCAGACGTCTTGTGTTTGTGCCGACCGGCAAAAGACAGAATCGCGCTTTAACCTCTGCCGTCATGAGACTCTTTTACTCAGAAGGAAAATGGAAATGAGGAAGGTCAACGATGAGAACTACTTAACGTGAGCTCTTTGGGTGTTTAATATCCTCCTTTGTTCCCCTGACTTTATCCTCATTGTACCATCAAGCTGAAAACCTCTTGACAGATTTTGGCACGTTTATGATCTATAAATAATCAAGCATTTTCTTTTTTAAATGGTAGTGGTCCGAAGAGGAACGAATGGTTCCTCCAATTTGCATTTAGTATTTCAATGTCCATCAATGAAGCAGCAGTGCAGCAATCACAGCAAAAAAAAACACCCAACAACAATCAGGTTTAAGAAACCTCTGTGGTTGTATTGGTGCAGGCATGGGGAATCAATCAAATCATCTTGTTGCCTAGCGTGCAAGTTTTTATTAGACCAATCGCTCTGTTTATCACTCTGCCTCTGTTTTTATTTTTTATTTGGAACAACAACATTTGCGGCATCAACAACTGCACAAAATTGGAATTATGTTTAAGAACAAATTTGAATATACTGCTTAGGGGCTCTACAATCACTGTCCGCCGCTTTATTGACTTCCCAAAATAGAAAGAAAAAACATACCACACGTTGGCGGCTACGACATGTGTGACCTTTGAGGCAAATTGGCCGATTGGCTGGATGCAACTTATTTGAGTTAAACCTCGTTCGCTCACTGGGAACGCACTGAAGCTCGGTCAGCAGACTGGCAGGAAACGTCTACACTGTGAAGAACCCTCGGGGGAAATTCACAGGTGCAGACGCATTAATCAATACTCACGGTGGGCCGTATCTAAAACAGCTCATTAGGAGACGATTTCCTCAATAACTGATGATGAGAGGAAGCGATTAAGAGCATCATTACAGAACCTGTATCATGAATGCAAAATGAAAGTTTGACAAATCCTGCATGTGCTGCGCGAGTGTCGCGTAAGCACCCGAGATAATGGCGTCGCCGTTTTGCCGTCAGGAAGATTTTCTAATTAGGGACAATTTGAGGAGTCTCGCCTCGTTTTGGTGAGCGGAACGGACGGGAGGTCTTAATCTGGTGGCGGGAGCGGAGCTGCATTTGGCCACGTAAACGAAACGAAACGGCGTCTCAGTTACTCTCGCCTCAATGATGCGTGTTAGTGAGTCAGTGGGACGCGTTTGGAGCGGAGGCCCACTATTAACGACCAAGCCTTATATTACAGCGCGTGACTCAATATGCATTGATATCATTTGTCACATAACTCAGACGCGAGACGTGTTTTCGCTGCTGCGGCACTTAGCGGCACAGAGGCTTCCTCATAAACAGAGAGAGGCGCTTCCGACTTCAGGGATGTAAACAAGAGCTCAGAGTTTTTGCAATGGGATCAATATTGTTTACAGATGGTATCCTTTGAAACTTTTGAAGGCGGTAGAAAAATGTGAGCATGAATTTGTAATAGTTGTGATGCCTCTGCTGCCTATTTAACAGGTGTTTATGTCTTTGGTAACGAAGGAGTGCCTTTTTGGCTTCCTCTTTGCATTGTCGCTTCAGACAAACTGAAATTATTTCACTGGTTTATTCTGAAGGTCTGACCATAAAGGCGACTAAATAAAGACAGAACAAACATCTTTTGGTTCCAAATAAAAGAAGACGGGCAAAGAATTTAAACCGCCTTAGATATCTCACTGCCGTCACCGCCAAGTCTCCATTTTTAACTTGAACTGTGAACTTTTCTTTTACGACAATTTAAGATCACAAATTGCTTTTAGTTATTTGGCAAGATTTGGTGTAAGATCACGTGAATAATGCAGTACTACATGTATGTTATAGAGATAGTTCAATACATAAAATGCAATGAATGACCAGGCTGAACCAGGCAGGTGCAAAGGTAAAGCCAGTGGACATAACTTCAGATGCACAGATTAAATGTGATGTAGACTTTACTGGAGTTGAACAATCAAAAGGTGAGTAGGCCTGGAGTACACGGAGATGAGACGAAGAAGAAAACACTTTCCCACGGGAAAAACAAAACAACAAATTCACGCTTGACATTATTGTATGGAAAATCCAAGGCTTTTGTAACGGCCTTTTGAATGGATTTTTTCGGCAGCGAGCATCTCGGATGCTGTACAGACTTTCTATATATCTGTAAGGGATTTTGTCCCTTTTCTGAAACTGGCACATGAATACGAGACATTATTGAACTCCACTGAGGGAGACATCAATCTGTGACTGATCCTGCAGAGAGGTGTTGACAGGTTGCCCGTAGGGCTGCTGTCAATCATCCTGACAGGCACCAGGCTCCAAGGGGCCGACATGGATGTGTGCGGCATCCATATGGAGGCTGAAGGCACACCGAGGAGTAGCAACATTTATGTAAACCCCAAAAAGCCTCAACGCACAGTGTCCCTCTAGTGCCTTGTTTGTAGTCTACCTTAAAATTGTCGGTCAGCGCCCACCCACGCTGGGAGAGTAACAACGCCCCCCTCAAAGCTGATAAATCAAACTGCTTTTCTCCCATCATACACCGGCCGCGTGCAGTGACTTCCTTGAATTCACGCCGGTTGCCTGGCGACCTCACAGAGACAATACCTGCACCCGCAAAGAAATAGTCCGGCGAGAAATCTCCTCTTTGACCTTTTATGGGGAAAAACAGAAGTAGCCTGTCTGCCTTCGTCAATGCTGAACGTGATAAAAGTTTGCTGTTAGATCTGAATGTCGGTGCAACTCAACCCATTTAGCACAACTCAATTGGTCGATGTTTTCATTCGTGGTGCAAAAGCTCAGAGAAATCAACCTCTGATACCTCCCATCGTGTTTGCGTTGAATTAAACAGAAAACATGACAAAATAAAAGAAAGCTTCTTCCCTCCGTTTCTGGACTTGCTGAGCAAAGTTATTGTAATCAACCCCCAGATGGATGCAGCGCCACGTTTGTCCTCCAGCCATGAGAGGCCTCATCATCTAATGAGTGAATATCTCAAACCATTCCTCGGTCTCCCAGTTCCGACTTTGTACACGTGATGAGTCACAGGGCGGAGCGCTGCTCTCAATGTGCAAACACCTCTTCCACCTTCAGGGAGTATCACGCTAAAGGGGGATGTGAACCAGCAAACATCCGTGTCCAGTAAGACGTTATGAAAAGTCCTTAAGTCAATAAGCCTGGTTTGCCGGGAGGATTATCTCCCAGCGGCTACAATGCGTGGCAGCCGAAGTCCGTACTTCACCAAAAGTAATTTTACATGGCAGATGCTGAAAGTCTCAGCTTCTTTTAATTAAAAGATGGGCGTTAAAATGGGCCTCTGCTTTGTAATTAGCATACTGAGCAAATTTGGTTCTGAGACACGGCCGGTAATGAAAGACGGGGGGAAACTATCTTCTATCTATCGTCCCTTTCTGATCAGTACGAAAATAAGACTCCATGTTCCCTGGGGAGGGAGGTGCGGGGGGGCAAAGAGAGAGAAAAATGGTAAATGGTCAGTGCAATAGGGCTGCAACAACGAATCCATGAAATTGATCAAATTCGATTATTAAAAGCGTTGGCAACAAATTTCATTATCGATTCGCTGTGTCGCGTGATTATTACGTCACTCAATGAGTTGCAGAGATGCGTGCGGACCAAAAGTTAAAGCGCCGATCCGACGCAGAGGGAAGAGGAGCCAGCAGCGCCGGCAGCTGTTTTGAGTCACATGACGCGTTACTAAAGACTGACTGACTGTCACGCTCGATGCGCGACACGTGACACGCGAGAGCCCTGAAAGTGCGTCAATGGCAAAACATGCAAAGTCGACGTAACGTGGCACGAAAGCGCCACGTTGTCCCGTTTTGACGTGAGGAACATAAGGAGCGGTTTACTCGTCATCCAGCTGATTCAGATAGCGTTAGCTCGCTAACAGTGAAGCAGTTAGCAGGACTAAGACAAGTTTTTATTTACTCGCCTCTTTTGGACCATTCATTTTTTTATCTGTTGTATTTCGTGCTTTGTCCCATATCGGTTATTGTTGACATATATTTGTGTGTTTAATGCTGTCATATACGGTAATCTAGTGCGCTTGCGCACATACTGTGGGTTATACGGTAGTTGATGTTATGTCTGTAAAGGGAGACACCGTGATCCATTAAACCAGAGCGGCTAACTAAGAAGCCTCTAATACATTTATTTACAAATGCCATTTTAAATTCATCTCATAGCACTTGGTTGTTTTTTAGCTGTACCAGATGGGGTGTATACATTTACTTAACTTGCACTACAATGATGGTAATCATTTAATGAATAAACTTAAAAATAGAACATAGGGGTGTGTTTGTGGGTGAGAGTTTGTGAGTGTAGTATAGAGAACAAGTTAAAACAACTTTGTCCTGTTACATTTTCGGATTTGTATTTTTTTTATTTTTTTTTATAAATTATTATGTTCAAGGAGCAACCTGTACTTTCTGAAGTATTTTTGCAATGTGAATTGGCAGTTATGTTTTAGAATAAAGGGTTGGAAATTAGTTTTTTTAATCCAATTCATCGATTAATCGAAGAAATAATCGACCAATTAATCGATTATCAAAATAATCGTTATTTGCAGCCCTACAGTGGAATAATAAGGGAAATGGCAACACTACAATATTGAATGGATGACTGAATGTTCTGTGTGTATTTTAAGCACACGTATCGAGACTGTGTGTGTTTCTATGTACATCATGTTCAGATAAACGCAACAAATGCACAGAAACTACTGCATGTGTACTTCAAACTCAGACAGCTCGCCACCTCCCCGATTTTAAAGCAGTGCGAGGTAATGTGCACAAAGATGGATGTTTTTTTCTCAAAAAGTTCAAAAGAAATATGATAATTTCCAGAACTTTCCAAAGAGAAGGAAAAGGACTTTGTTGTTGGATAAATAAGCCGTGTGGGCCTTTTCTTTTACCGCCTTGTGAATTGTCGAAGGGAATTAAAGTGATTTATTGGGGCTCTCTCCTCTACTGTCCAACGCGTTGTTGTTGTTTTCTGCCGCATGAAAATTGATTAAAATCACCCGGTGGAGCAAAGCAGATGCCAACGGAGTGAGAATGCCTTGATTTACTAACAAACAAACAAAGCCACGTTCCGTCAAAGAACCACCGAATGAAGGAAATGCCGTTTTTTTTTAAAATTACCGTTTCCTGTTTCCCCTCCTCTTCCTCAGGAAGCTGACGCGACCCGTGGAGCGGAGCAGTGAGGACACCTGACTGTAGTCCACACAGCCATAAAAGGTCTTTAAATTGCTGATGATATCAGCAAGTCACGTGTGACTTATCTCGACGGGGCTCACAGCGTCAGAGACCCTTATTCACCCCGATATTCATCGTCACGTCTTCTCCATCGTAAACTGCCATGGCTGCACACGCTTGGGTTTTCTTTTTTAATCTGGGACATTCACCACGTTGCATATGGAGACTCCCCTTTTTTTCGATGTATTTGTTGAACCCAATTCTAACAACCACCTCGAACCACATCCAACCATGTGTAGACACACAAAGAGGACATGTGGTTTAACTACCGTCGACGCTTCGCCATCTGTCCCGTGTGCACGATGGGCTTTATTGCATTACTTGTTGCTTCCCCCTATGTTTCACGTTTAATTGTCATATATTTAGATTTATTCCTGTATTTTACACTCTAATTTGTGTGCAAGTGTGTGTGTGGGTGGGTTTTAGCTAACTTGTTTTCACACCCAAGTTAATTTCATATCTGGCTCTTAGTTAAAGCTGGGATAACGGAATCTTCTTTTGGTGGGAGGGGCACTTGGGGGCAGCAGAAACTGGCTGCAACAGAACACTATTAACTATTGAGTTGTAAGTAAGGCTGCGTTACTCTTCTTCAACTTTAGTCTCCAACAACTGAGGGGAATCTACAGCTCCAGAGCTGCTAAATGCTCCACCGCACGTACAGCAGCCAGCTGTTAGTATAATACAAAGGTGATTATAACCACTTGAAAAATAGGTTTTAGTTTAAGAGCAAAGCTCGACGTTGACTATTGTTTTTAAAAATCTTTGTATGTTTGTAAAATGTTTTACTATGTGCAGTTCAGAGATTATGTGCAGTTCGGAGATTACTGGAATGCTCAAACGTTTTAACTGCAGTCGACGGTCACTTTCATTACCATTAGAGGACACTTCCGTCATTGAGATGGAGGACTTGTGCAAAGTGATGCATCAAGCGGACGTTCTTAAAAGTATGATCTCTGGCCTTCTTGGCTGTCTGCCCAAAAAAGGCTGGAGGTTGGGGTTTCACACGCATTGCGGTGAAATATATTTGGCATTCAGTGGTGGGTGGAGGTGGAGGGATGGGGGGGGTAATATCAGCTACAACGCTGACACGCCAAAAGTTCCATCCTTCAAGGGCAAAAATAAAACGGAGAGCCGGCTTCTAGCCGAGCACTTTGTTTCTTCTCCAAAATGTAATCGCACTGCGTTGCTAAAGAAGAGGCCATTTATGGAAACGAGGCAGAGCGGCGCTGCTTCCCGCATCACTCCACCAAGATTCTGGTCTGAGAGACCAGCGCGAATGAATTACCGTCCACTGGGGAAGATATTCTCTGTTAAGCCTCAGGACTATCCGTTTATGTTTGTATTCGTTTACAGAATTGAGATGTCTCGTTAGCTCAGACGAGGAGACTAATCCCAGCTCGTTCATCCTGTAAATTCATTTTCCACATGTTTGTGTGTCGGTTTCTCTTCACCGTTCTTCTCCGTAATTCTCTGAAAGCTCAAAATAAAAAAAAAGGTGCCTTGTGCTCAAAAAAGTGATTTTCATTTCTCCCAGAGGGCTTCAGAAATAAAATAAAAAAGTCACTTCTAAGACGAGACCACTGAGTGATGATTTAAATCTCATTCCTTTTGTGGGTTTAAACGCTGATTTATTCATGAGTGCTCCGCTGGAAAGAATCGTAATTCTGCTGTAGCGGTGAAACACATACGTCCATTCCGGAAAAAAAAAAAAAGGTACTTGATAGATGGGATTCAAATCAGTTCAGAAAATGTGGCGTATGTGGAGGAAGATATATACGAAACAGCAAACACTTCAACCATCAACCTTTGCTTTAACCTCTCAAGCTGCACGGAGGAGTCCTCCAAAGCGTGCAGACGGTGCCGGCGACTTCCTGAGAGAAGATACTCTGACACTTCTACTCTGAACCACTAACGTTGTCAGTCGCACACTCGAGGCCTGGCTGGTAAATGTTCAGATTTAGCTTCCGTAGCACGTCGTCTTTCAGACTAGAAGGGAGAGACGTTAAGGTATACGGCGCTTGGCTTCTTCGCGTAGCTAATCGTGAAGTTCATAACACAAAGCACGAGTGCGACAATGAAAGATTTACTGAGATATCCAGTGGTTCATTTTTTACCCTCTTCCCTTCGAGGGTCCATTAAATATATGGTTGTATCTTTAACAGGCGGATTTTTACAGTGACTCTGAGCCACTTCAGTAGCACATAAATATATCATACTTTCCATCTATATTCTGAAGACGTGCTCATATATATAATAATTCATAGCTAGAGTTAAACACTTAATTCCAAATTCCAAAAAGATTTGGCCAAAATTGATTTTTTTTTTTGACTATTGACAGTATTTCTGATTTATGGAGCAATACAAAACCAAACAAAATCCTGGCTTGATGCAAGGGTCTGACTGTTCTGGAAACGTTGCACATATTGGATGAGATAATGCGGAACATGCATATCTGAACAGTGTCACAGAAAACTGGAAAAAAAACATTAAGACTTTGCATTCCTTTAGCATTCATTGTCTTAAAAAGTGCTGTTGGAAGCTGGATTTTAGGCTACATACACGTCTCAGGTCTGTATGCGAAAAACATACAGTATCCCAAAATCATGGCTGGATTACTTTTGTGATAAAATATCTGCCCCGAGGCCAAAGAGCTCAGTGACTGATTTGAAGTCAAATTAATTCCAGCACCAAAATTGAAACTGACGATTTCAAGACAAATCAATTTACCCCTAGCAGTTGTCTGGAGACAATGTCATGTTTCTAGAGAGGAAAGGAGGTTTGTTTTCGAGGGGCGGGGGAGGACGGGGGGCTGTCTGTTGCTCCACAGCAAACAGGTCCTTCTGCTCTCTGCTGATTCTAATCAACGGGTGGCGCTCATGTGGGTTTCCGGAAGCTCCCCCACAACTCACCCCGCCACCTCCCTCAATCAGGAGGCAGATGGTCGTCGGACTTCCCGCTGCCCTGCATGCCGACACACTCGCCGCGTGGGAGCAAATGCTGGAACGAATACGGTGTGTGTGTAATTGTGTGTGTAGGGCGCGGGGGGGGGGGGGGGGTGGGGGGGGGGAGGCGGGTGCAAGTAGGTATTTATCGCAATCACAGAAGCGCATAAATCTCTTAATTCAGCGGCGAATTTTCGTCCCTGGCTCCCTCCGAGGACGAGCATGAGTACGACTGCTGTATTTGCCTCTGGAGGAAATGAGAAAACTCGCCTGAAGCCCGAATGGGAACACTTAAAGCGAGTCATCAGATGGCCCCCA
Source organism: Gasterosteus aculeatus (assembly GCF_964276395.1). Classification (NCBI taxonomy): domain Eukaryota; kingdom Metazoa; phylum Chordata; class Actinopteri; order Perciformes; family Gasterosteidae; genus Gasterosteus; species Gasterosteus aculeatus. The sequence goes on from NC_135688.1 coordinate 28,418,037, forward strand.
CCCCCCGAGTGGACTTCACTACCTACATTCTGCATGCTGAAATTTTAATAAAATATGTCACGTGTGTGTGTGTGTGCACCTTTCTACACCTCGCAGACTGTGTTCGCTGCAAAAGACTTACCGCTTTAAGCTGTCCTCAAGCAAGATATTGGCTTTAATGAGACGACATGGCTTCATTTTGGGGTCCACGGCAGTGATTTAGGCCCCGGACTGTAGATCTGACGGATTAACAGCCACGCACACACACACACACACGTGTTCGCCGGCTTCTTCTTCTGCTGACCGTGAGGTTTAAAGAACGCATGTCGTGTCGTCTCTAAGGCAACCCATGTTGACCTGGAGACACTTTCAGAAAGGAAAAAGAGATTGATGGCAAAGAAGGAGACTTGCTTACGAATGATAAGTGCACATCAAGGGAAAAAAAGATTTCCTGTGACATTTCTGGGCCGTCACTCATTTACAGCTCGGTTTGTATGAAAAAGAGAGATATCTGTTAAATGTCTGGTGCGGCCACGAGCCATCTGGCAATTCTGACTTTTTCACAGATTTATGAAAGCGGGAAGTACAAAAAAAAAAAAGCCCAGATCATGTTCCCGGCATCGCTCACGTCTCCTATTATCAGGTTTGTGCTCGCAGCCCGTGCCAACAACGGAGAAGAGAATGTTTCCAGCTTGCCAGGTTCCATTAAAGACGGCTGATGTGGTGTGTGTGTGTGTGTGTGTGTGTACACTTGTGTCTTCTCTCATAACTGCTGTGAGAGGAAACGCGTCCCGACTGACGATCGCTCTCTGCCCTTTGGGAATTAATCACAGGCCAACAGTTCTAAAAGTCTTCCCCTCTGCTGCCAAAAATCAACAACCTGTTGATGTTGAAAACAACTCGTCACCTTTGGGGTGTTTCTCATCATCGTGGACATTTTTCTGGAGCAAATAAAAATAAAATACCAATACCTATCACAAACAAACTCATTAGATCTTCTACTCTAGTTTCACATCGCAGGCGGTGCAAACAGGAGATAAACTGTGAATTCTGTCTGATTAGGTTGTACGATATTATCATAACCATCATACTTTTGGCATCCCACCATTAAAAACCATGATAAAGGGGATGAAATCACACTGGACGTATTCAGTAGTGGTGAAACATCAGTGAGGCACGGAGATGCTGAATGATTTGGGCTCCAGTTTGATTAAATTCCTCCCCCTGGGACAAGAACCCACCAAACCCTGTGTTTTCAAACTGCAGCAACACACACACACACACACACACACACACACACACACACACACACACACACACACACACACACACACACACACACACACACACACACACACACTGGCATTAAAAGTTAACGCCATTTCCTGCTTCGAGATCGAAAACACAATGACTCCAGGAGCTTGTTGGACAGAGAGACGGATGGGAGGTGACATGCGTGTCCTCGGGACACGGTGTAAGGCTGCACAGTCACTGGTCTTTGGCTGTGTGTGTGTGTAGCATAAGCACACACACACACACACACACACAAAAAGGCCCCATGTAAACACATCATTCTCCTTCACCGCGGTGTCAAGCTGCATGTACAGTAGCAACACCAGCTTTTCTCCCTCAGGCAGAAAAGAAAAAAAATGCACCAAGAAAGGAATTTTCTTCTTTTTTCTTCTTCTTTTCCGAGGTGCCTTTTCTGGTGCCTTTGATGCAGATGAGCCCCAGCGTTGAGGTGTCGAGGCGCTGAAGTGTCTCGGGCGAGTTGGATGCCAGTTCCGCTCGATAAATAAACTCAGACCGGGGAGGAAAGTGGGCAGCGAGAGGAAGAGATGTGGGAGGGACGCTGCTGGCACCGCCGATTCATTCGGAGCGTGTGACGGCGAGGACACAGACGGGCGCTTTTTATTTATTTATTTACAAGCACTCCATGTACATGTCGCTGGGCGGGGGTTTGGCCCTCGCCCGCACCAAAACGGTTGAATGGATATGAACATATTTAGAATATAAGGGAAATTATTGGTGTAACAACAACCCAAAGAACAACAAGTACCACCCGCCTTACCCAAATGTGTGACAGCGTGCAGTAAAAGGAGGAGAAATAAAAGGGCCCCTGAGATGGGAAAATGTCAGGTTGGTGGAAGACCGCAAGTAATGCCACGCGGTGCAAACGCTTTCACAGCCGGACGCACCAAAATTGTTTAGAAAGTCTGCGTTAAGGATTCATCCACCGCATTCGACACTCTGCAAAATGTTAAATGCCAGGCGGAGAACTAAGGAATTATAAAATGCTTAAAATAATATTAGAGTGCACTTAATATACAATTGATGCTCGCTTTGTTACATTACGCTGACACTTGTTGACCTCTGTTGATATTTTAATGTGAGCAAAGTGAGATATATCACACAAAATGTATTGTTTGATTCAAATATTTCAGCCTATTTGATATACACAACACTGTCATTGAAAGGCCTTTAACTTCAACTCGCTTGATTCTAAATACAACAATCAGAACTAATTATTTTCTCTTTAATGTAAAGCAGGTCTATGGCGCCACCTTGTGGCCGCACCCAGGTACTGGTGCTTATTTTATGGCTGCAGAGCACTTGCCAGAGATGCTGCATTATTATTAACGATATTAGTGTTATGCTTTATAGATGTTGCACTTCTCAACGAGGACACTGACCTTGCTTGCCTGGTTTCCCAGTAGAAAGATGTCCCAGTAAGCTCCGTCTCAGCGGCTTTGCCTTAAAAAGGCGTCTGTACGACCAGAAGAGGAGCGTGTTAATCGGAGGGAGTTACAATGCAACCAGAAAAAGTTGAGACTGAACAAACATGGCACACATTAAATGTAAATGTATAAATTGTATGAATGTAATATGTCGAACAGTAGCTCGGCCGGACACGCACGTCGTGTTGTACTCACAGCTGTGGGTCCGGTTTCCCGGGAAGTCCCGCACCGTCGCCCCCGGTCATTTTTTCTGCTCGTCTATTCGTAATTTCGCAGTAAAAAGTTTTAAAATGTGTTTTTTAAAGCTGCGGAAATCTATCGGCTTTAAAAAGCTTCTCATACAATTTGGAAAAGTTCTGAACTGAAAGCAGAAAGGCACCGCCATTGTGTATTAGCATTTATCGTGTTAGCATTTAACGCGTTAGCATTTAACGCGTTAGCCGGACCCAGAATGCACCTGTTCTGCACGCACGTTGTAGGTGTGTTTGATTTGTTTAGCAGGCGCTTTTCGTTGATAAATTATATAAGTGGTAAATTAAGCTCGTTGTAAACTACATTTTTTTCAAAGAAAGTAAATTATCAGTACAAACAATGTTCGAACACATCTTTAAAAAGTCTCCCAGAGAGATGAAATAATTTTATTTCACTCCAGATGTTTTGCTTGTTTAAAGATTCGTGTTTAAGAACTGAGGGAACACTTAAGAACAATCTACTGAATGGAAGACAGGGCATGCGGTGGCCTGAGAAATGGTGCTATACTGCCCTCTGCTGGTGCACACGAGGAATGTGATTATACGGTATACGTCTGCAGACACTAGCTTTTACAAAAATAATAATAAATGCAGATATATTGTAAATATATTAATGAAAAGATAATGGCGAAAAGCCACTCATTGTGACTTAGATAATGTGACTTAATTTGATGGTAACTGTGGTGTTTACCTGTCAGTAAATCAAACGCCCCGTGCTGCCATGAGTTTGGGTGCATTAGAATTTTGAATTATAAGCATATAAGGACCATTTTGAAAATTAGATAAATATTTAATAAAATCCGGAAAATGACACATGGCATAACATTTGTGTTGTGAATAACTTATTTCAACACTTATTGGATCGCTTTTATATTTGTCTGAATTTATTCACATGATTATGAATTATTATTTTAATTATGTATTTTTTATTGACATAATACTGCTTTTGTTTCTGTTACTATCGATGTAAGATACTCAACAAGGGAAAAAAGCACAAACACCAGTAATGTTTAACATAATTTATATTTATTTTCTTTTGAACAAAATGTTAATAAATGTATTTGTTTTACGTCCAAAAAAGATCATGACTTGTGGGACGCATTTTTATAAATAATTTCATCCAAGTCTTTTGTAGAAAAAAAAGAAAGTAAATTAGCAAACTAAAGCATCTCTAGTATGACAATATGACAACTTTATCATAATTTTTTTTCTCTATATTTGAACCCTTTTCTCAATTCAAGCTTTGTTATAATATATCTTTTTTTTTAGAATATTTCTCTCCAAGACCTCTTCATCTCATCTTTTTAACATCCAACTTATTCCTACTCATCAACTGACACCACTGCTTTAGACAACAGAAAAAAATGCAGCAAAAAATCTCAAAAAACAGACAAAAAAAACAAGGAGGCAAACAGAAAACACAGTGAGAACAGTGGGAGGAGCGGTGAGGGTGGGGCATATTTACAACAGAAAGGAAAAGGGTGGTGGGTGGGTGTCAGTTTTGGGTGGGGTTCATCTGCATAGATCCACAGGACTCAGATCGTGAACAGCTAGAGATCGGAGGGGGCCCGTTACACCCGCCGCTGTTTTCGGGTGGGAAAGTCCCTCTCGCCACCGGGGTTTGACGGGGAAAACAAACCGGAAGCGGAACGACACGTGAAGCATAACACGCGGAAAAGGGGAGGGTTCGAAGATATGGAGGTGGGAGGGGCTACAAGTTGCAGAAACTCGGCAGGGGGGCGCGAGCGTAGGGCTCACGCTGTCACTGCCGGGAAACCGCTTTGAGGTGAAACTCCAATCTGGATTGGACTGATCATCAGGAATGAAGAAAAAGAACAAAAAATGGCTGCGGTAAAGGGACTTTCATTTTTGGTATCAGATTTTAACGTTTGGGTTCCTGTCGCGATCTTGCTCCTCGCTCAAGAGTTGTTTTTATTCCCCCACGCCATGGCAAGATTTTGATTTAAAAAAAAAAAACTGAACAAAACTGGATAGATCAGCCCTTTGAAAACTCCTCACACTTCCGACGCTAACACAGCGCTTTGCTATAGTCTGTGGGGGATAGCAGGGGGAGGGAGGGGTCAGCGCGTCTCCGGGTATTTAAGAGTCAACGGGCTGATTGATTGGCCGAAGTACTGACGTGTCTGTACCTCTCCGCCATCGGCCTCAGCGGACGCACGCAGCAGAAAGAGGCACTCAAAGATCCGGCCCTCATTGATCGAGAACCATCACAGAAGACGAGCTCGTAAATCTGCTCGGGGCTCATTCCCTGGGTGTCAGGCGGAGTGCGACATCGGAATTACTTTCTCAGAGAAAGAACGAATTTAAACATTTAACCCAAACACTCGTCCTCCTCAGCAGGTGGAGCGCCGACAGTCTGGTTACTGGGTATCACGCGGTAGTCGCTGAGCTACGTCCTTTTTTGGGGCGGGGAGGGGGTGTTGAGCCAATCACACCTGTTGCATTTGGTTTGAACCTAAAGAAAGTGAAACTAAAGAATATCTGTTCTGAAGTCTTTCTGGGTGAAAAGGCCGTTGAAACGAGCGCCCCGAGTGCTTGATTAAATGAGGCCCCTGGTGTTTTGGCATCAGGCGACTCTCCCCCTCCCATTCCCCTCCCCCCACTCTGATCGCTCGCCGTGCACGAGGTAAACGGAACCGTTCAGAGGCCAGAAGAGAGGCCAGAAGAGAGGCCCGTTTCCGGTCCGGCAGCACCGCATGGCGACTTTTGGCCCCCGGCAATCGAGCGAATAAACGAGCCGGTCTCAGAGCACTTACGGTCCTAAAACGCGTTGGCATGTACTGCCGTTAAGGGGAGTGTTTGGGAGGGAGGGAGGGGGGGAGGGGGGCTAGCAGAACAAAATACGATGCTGAATGCTCAGAACATAGAGGAACCACACACTCATTTTGGTTTATAGAGAGGAACGAGACCCACGTGAATGATGGATAAGCCCTTCCCCCCGCAACCACCTACCCACACCCCCTCCGAGGTAATGGAGAGCAGCAAGTGCAACTACGGTTGAAATGTAAAAAAAATATATATTTGAAAGAAATGCAACAAACAAATAATCAAAAAATGAGTATGCAGCACTTTAAATTAATGTCCCCCTTTTTCTTCCCCCTTCAACGTCCCGTCCACACAAGCGGGAAACGTCTGGAGGGCGGAGAGGGGAAGGGAGGGCGGAGAGAAGGAAGTAATGCTAGAAAAAAAAACATTTGGGTTGGCTAGAAACAATGAGCAGGTTTTAAGTGGCAAGAGGTCAGTCCTTTTTGGAGGGTGGGGGGGCGGTTCAGTCGCCGTCCGATCCCGGCACCTTTCGGCTCCATTTCAAACCCGCCCACTCCCCGTGGCTGATGGTTCGTTGGCGTGCGAGATCGTAGAGGCGACTCCAGTGCGTTTCGTCGCCAGGCGCGCTCTCCGGCAGCCCCGCAAATAAAATAAAAAAACGGCCTCGCTCCCCGCGAGCATCTAATTCAACGTCAAAAAGGTTCACTCCTCGTTAGAAGCGCTCTCCTCTGGCGAGAAAATGGCCACCACGCCCACCAACGTGGCGTTGTGGGAGGCCGAGATGATGATGACAGTGTGTAGGAGGACGAGGGCCAGCAGGCAAATCTTCAGTCGCCCGCTGCACAGTCTCGGTGTGGCGGCGGAGGTGACCGAGGCCCCTTCGGGCTGGCAGGAGGAGGCAGTCCTTTTTAGTGTCCCGCCTGAGGGGCTGTCCATTTTGGGGTCCCATCGTACGTCGCAGCACTCCGCCTCGCCGTCTGATAGATGATCTGCCAGGATCCCTGAGAGGGAGAGGCAACATGTTATAGAGAGAGACAGAAAATGTATAGTATATTTTATATATTAAGGTTTCAAGGTGCTTTTAGGGAGGTTATTTAAATATGTTTCTCACATGGACAAGTTATTTATATCTCTTAACATGCTACATGTGTGGGTGGTCTCTGGTGTGTATGTTTTCACCCCCTTCAAATTACAATCCAATAGCCTATGGGGATCAGGTTAATTGGGGACTTTAAATTGCCCGTAGTTGTGTGAGTGTGAATGGTTGTCTGTCTCTGTGTTGCCCTGCGATTGGCTGGCGACCAATCCAGGATGTACCCTGTCTATCGCCCGAAGTTGGCTGGGATGGAATCCAGCCCCCCCGCGACCCTGTGTGCAGGATAAGCGGTCTGACAATGGATGGATGGATGGATAGCCTATGGTTATACTTTATGACATAATCCCTGGGCACTAGGACCTTGGGGAGGCCGCACCGGCTTCTTTTACTCTGCCAAGCAACGTCTCTCGTTGACAACAGCCAGGATTATAACGTTCGTCAACAAGGAGTTGAGTCAGTTTTTAATATTTTTTTTCCAAAAAGTGCTTCATGTCCCTTACTCCCGTATCTGTCCGCGCTGGATTCTGTCCCCGTTGATTTAAAAAGCAAGCATGGGAAGCAAAACACAGCGTTGGCACGACTGCCTCCAGCTAGCTAAACCTTTAGGGTGTAGCAGAATCTGCAGAAGCTTCGTATGTGCTGCTTCGCTTTCACCAGGGCTGAGCCGGCCCTACGCTGGTCCCAGGCTCAATCTATTGAAATGATATTTAGCTTTATCTTTAATCAGTAATTGGCTAAACTGCTTCTTAGACCCGCCCTTTTTGGGGCTGGCCCGAGCCCAGCTGAGACATGCATGGAGAGGACGTGCAGGAAAAGCTTATATTTTAGGCAAATATCTTATCTGAAATGTTACTGGGTATATTTCATATTTTAAATGCACAAATATTGACTGTTTGTAAAATGTATTTTATTGTATTTATTCTTTAGGAGACTCAGATGAGAGAGAGGAGCAGGAGGAGCCAGTATGATGGAGGTCAGTGGTCTACAGGTCTAGAAGGAAACCACAGGAGTTTTTTTAATCATTTCTCTTTATGTGTCAGCATTTATTGTCAGGCCTGGGCTACGAGGCATAGCCGAAACTACATTATCTACATTATCTTCATGTCGAGTCAAAGTTCATATTTGTGTTGCCAAATATCACCATGACCATGACATAAATGTTGTCTCCTGTGTGTTATCATACACTGAATGCAAGCGAAAGTACAGAGCAAAGTCCCACTCTCTCCGAACGAATCCAAGAACCGTCTGAAACCACGGACACTGCCGCCGACATACCACTGCCAACTTTGAATCCTAGAAACGCCCCCGAATGTCAGACTCTTGTTGTTTTGAGAATGTAAACCAACATTATACCAACAATGAATGATTATTTAAATAATTGAAGATAAATAAACAGCAAAAGTAAAATTAAAATACAGGCCACCTCTAAAAGACAGATTTCACCTTTTTTAAACGTTTTGCAAGCGAACAAAACTGAATCTTCTTAATTATTCATCTTGCTACGGGCGAGTTAAAGTGACCTGCTGTCCTTCCTGTCCGACTGCCCTCAATCCAGCAGAATGAAAGAACTGCACCACCGCCTCACATCATTTCTCAGCTCATACTGCGTGGGGCGCAGGTGTCTCACTGGACTGCAAACACCGGCGTGGTGGTGGTGATGATGGTGACGAGGCCTCGCTCACCGCTACTCCACAACCCGCAGTAAACACAGAGAGGCCGCTGCGTTTGTCAAAATGTCTGAGCTCGGCCTGTGCTCAAATGCGCCACTAGATGTCATGAGAAAGCCTTCAGAGACGCCCCTCGCCTGTTGTTGTTTTTTTGTTTTTCCTGGAGGAACACCGTCCCCCAGCAAACATACGGAGACACACATTTGATAACTGGCGTACACAAAAGAGGGCCGGCTTTAACCTGTGCAGATGAAGCTGGGGCTGCCGCCGTGGATCAGGTCGTCGTTGTCCGGCAGGATGAACGGACAGCTCTGCTGGACCTCCAGGCAGTACTGGTGGCACGGGACCTTCCTCGGACAGGACAGCTGGGTGGTGGGGAAGTACTGAGCGCACAGCCAGGGCTTGTAGGCCGTCTGAGGGGGAAGGAGGAGGAGAAGAAGGAGAAGAGATGATGATAATGAACTGTCTGAGAACTGCATCTGTTGAGTCGTACGTCCAAACACATTGGGGTAAAAAGTCATTGCATTTATATTTAAAACATTGGATTGCATTTGCACTTCATGCTTTAATGAAAGCTCAGGAGTTATGAGCCAAGGAAAGTCTTCAAAGCAGAACCTTGTGGGACGTTGAAAAAATCTTTCTGCAGAGTATTAACTGAAAGAAAGTAAAGTGTGTCAAATAGCGACTGATCCTTTGCTTGTTTGTGGGATACGGATTATGAGAAGTGGCTGCAGCAGGTAATGGATGGATTTACAATAAAACCTAAAAGCACTTTAACTAAGGCTGAAAGAAACTATTTTCTAAATGAATCGATTCCTACAGGCCAAGGTGACGTTTCTACTTGTCTTGTTTTGTGTGACCAATGGTTCAAAACACCAAAATGTTTAAATCACTCTAATATAAGTGAAAGAAAGGCACCACATCCTCACATGTGGTTGTCAGGAACTGGAGACCTGTTTGCAAAAAAATATCTGAACAATACATATCGATACAGGTCAATACAACACAGCTATCCGGGGGGTTGGTTGAAACCTCCAAAAAGGCCTTTCTTCGATGGATGGATGGCTTTCAACCAGGTGCACCACGCAATTGATGGTAAAGCGAGCACCAACCCACGTCATCAAGTTCAAATTTCAGTCCCTCCTGTGAGTTCTGCCTGCTGCAGTCGACTGGGAAGCAGAACGTGATACAAAATGTACAGACGTATGTGCATAAGGAGGCAGCTGGTGACCAAGGCCTCGGGCTTGGAAAAGCAAAATAAACCAAGAATGAACCAGAGTCTGGATTTGTTCTCATTCTTGCACAGCCAGGGCACGCTACGGGGACTTTGTGTGCTCCAAAACCCCCCCTCCTGCTGCCGAAACCGCCCCCAACCCGATGCAAGAGTTAGAAGAACATGAAAAGATTTGATCGGACGATACGACAAAAAAAATGCTATGTGCCATTATGGTTATTAAAGTACGTACTGGAACATTCCACAGTTGAAACTTTTAAATTAATCATGAAATTACCATATTGCAGCAAAAAAAACAATAATCTAATGACAGTTAATTACAAATTTGACTAAGCAATACAAAACAGAGGTGTTGGACGAAAGCCTGAACCATGACAAAACCTTCAATTCAGTTCTGGGTGCAAGTCAGCACACAGTATTGTGTAACCACCTGGGGAGGCTACAGCGTGTTAGCATGTTAGCATGCCAACGTGAGTTGTAGATCAAGTGATGGAGGGCTCCAAGAGAGAGTCAATTGAATACCTGACACATCGGAGACGGGTGCAACAAGGCATGAAACTGGGACAAAAACAAAGCATTAGTGGCAATCAGGTAAGTACAGAGTGGGAGAATAATGACCTTTCAGAGTGAGATTTTCACATACAACAGCAACATCTCTCAGGACGCATTATTTCGATGGGAAGCAAATAGCGGTGTCTTTGAAAATGAAATGTTTTTAATTAAATAGGGTTCGGGTTATAACCCTGATCAAAGTTTTAAATGTGCTACTTTAATGTCAGCAAACCTGCTTCCTCCAGTTTGATCAGACTCAGCAGATGGGATTTCACACGCATGGCAACCCAGAAACGGTTCTGTGTAGAGAATCAATGTTCACGGTCGGAAGAGAACTTGAGCAAATTAAAATGAAAGTCCTGTATGTAACAATATGGGATATTGTCAAGGGAATCTGTCTGTTTGAAACAATTCTGTTACTGAATCAAGTCTAAAGAGCTAACAATTAGTTTAGTTTACTGTGTAAACACAGTGTTAAAATACACCCAGAACCTCCACCAGACTTGGAACAGGGTGAATGTGCCCCTCCTCAAACATCCCTCCCGTTTTCAAATGCTGAGAAATCACATGGGGGTCTGATTTGTGTACCGCCATACAAAGATAACAAACACACGGGCAATTATAATAATTATACCAATTTGATTACGATGGTGGTGATGAGAACAGCGTGGACACAAAAGCTTTGCAAAATCGAATGTGTTACAGACGCTTATGAATTCTTGCTGATGCAGGAGAGAGCTGTGCTGAGGGGGTTAAATCCTTCAGACTGTTTCCAAGAATAACCCTCATCCTTAAAAAAACAAACAAACAGTTTTTTTACAACCTTGATGGGAGATCGGTCTCCATCTAAATCTTGTGGTCCAGGGTTGAATAATGAAAAAATCAAAAAAATCCATAAAAATCGCCCAGATCACTGACGTTTATAACCGAGTGTGGTAATCGTTGGAGGTTTGCGGCTGTGTCTGCGCAAATGGGTGTTTAATTCACGATGATTTAGCATAAATTCCTCCCAGCTATGAGATAATCCGTCTGGGGGGATGCTGCGGCTATCAAAAGAGGACCAAAACAATACGAGCCCAGCCAGACGGGAAACCTGGGTCCTCCTGAAGATGTGTGCCGGCAGTTGCCAAGGAAACGGCTTTTTCTGCTTTTCATTAGAGCTCAATGGGTGCTGCCCCGCTCTCTGTCGGTGTGCTGTTTGTGTGCACACATTTAAGCGCACAGCCAGGTCCGTTTGTGCACGTGCGCTCAGCGTGAAAAGGGAAGCGTACAAGAGCAAATTGAGTTAGTCAGGAAGCAGGCCGGAGTCTGATTTGATCAGCCTAATGTGTGATCAGTGTGAACGGGAACCGGGCCTTAAAGAGCCTCCGTCGCCGCGCAGCTCGGTCGGCTTCAACCAATGTGCTGAAGCCCGGAGACGCCGACCGGAGAGACACTAAGCTGCCGACCATGTCGACACCAGGCCGGTTGGGGGGTCTTTCTTATGCGCCCAGCTGACTTTCAGCCCCTCGGGCCGGCAATTCAATCCTCCTCAATCCTCAAATCAGAAGGGTGGAATTAAGGTGATCGTGGTGTTTACGATATTCTAACGAGATGCTTTATGCCGGTGCCTTACATGCAAATCTTTCAAAGCCTAAAAATAACAAGACAATATTAAGATTCAAACGCTGACGCTTTGGCAGATAAGTGTCAGCAGCGCTGGCATCTGAATTTCACCACGGTGATTATTACTATTATATAAGAAGCAGAAAGCAGGACGAGTTGTGGACTGCTTCTCATTTTCTTTATGCACAGTCGGGAAAATACTCTTCAGAACTCCAGATAAACGACTGGGACTATGCAGTTTATTTCTCCTTCATATTGTGTAAATTAACTCCAAAGCCGAAACCTCAGACTTCCCTCCTGAATCCACCTGTACTGAATCAATTTTCTGAAAGCCAAAAAAATATGGTATAGAATGGCAGCTGTTGGATAAAACCGGATAAGATATTTTAGGAAGCAGTTAGTACTTCCAATCAGAAAGTCGAACCAGCCCAACTAACTATATAACCTAGTGGGAGCTAGTTAGCATGAGTGGATGCTGCTAGCACGGGAACTTGGTGGTGGTTGGTTACAGGGCTTGAGTGGCAGCTGCCAGTACTTCCACTCAAAGCGGGAGCTAGTTAGCCCTGATAATGTAAACACTGGTACCCACACAGTATATATATATATATATATTTGTTTTGTTATCCAAACACCTCAGTCACCGGCAGTTCCCACACACACAGACACCGTGTTCGGTTTGTTTCACATTATAGAACCTATAATGTTAAAGCTGATGTTGGCTTTATATCTTTCATGGTTCCAGTAGAAAACACACAGCGACGAACAGATCAGTGCACATCTCCGCAGTCTGAATCAAAACATGGACTTTACAAGAAGCTACAGAAGTTTTTCGGCAACACAAGCGACAGCGCCGTCTGCAACAACGACACCATATTGCAGTGGTGAAATAAACCAGTCAGGACCAAAACCCTGTCCCCCCCAACAGAAGAACAATAAAAAATGTCCTTTCAGAAATAACAACCATGCAGCGGATTTCTTGCATGGACTTTGTGTTCCTGCCGGACACATAAAAAAAACTGGCAGGGTGGAGGGAAAAAAGTGCATCTGATACCTGAGATGAGAGGGGGGACACTCCTGCTCGTCACGTAGCATTAATCAATCCGAGAGAGGAAAACGCTGGAGTTTGGGTGGGTGAGGGTGACACTATTTCATAATGTGCTGAGGCTTTATGAGGCGCTCAATGGGAAACAAATTAGTAACCAGTGGAGAGAGAAATGCCACAGACCCCTTAAGGTACTACGAAGCGTTTATCACCTCTGCTCGGCTTGAGGGGGGAAACTCACAGCTCGGGTGGATAACCGCCGCCCCCCCGTGACTTTTGCGTTCCAAAAAGCAGGTCAGCTTTGGTCATCCTACCGGCCTCCAGCGGTTTGCGGCACGCCGCCCCGCTCCTGTAAAATGACCACCGCAGCGAGGAAAATGGCGAGCTGAAATGACTCCGAAAAAAAGCAGCAGCGTCAACATAAAATCTCCGAAACACTTTTCTAAACGACCGTTTATGAACGTTTTGCTTTTTTCCTTCTCGTATCCAGAGTGTTTTTCAGCTTTCACCTTGTTGTCATTTGACAAAAACTGCTTTGCAGTTGTAGTTTATTTATCTGGAACAAAAACGCAGACGCCGATTACTGGGAGGACAAAACTGCACCAACCAGATAAAGAGGCAATGTTTGATTTCCCCAGATAGAGATACTGATGGTGCAAGACCAGCATCATCTTAATGTAGGAAGGAATGCAAACTGGCTATAAAAAAATGCAATAGACATTTTGTTAGGTGTAGTAGTAGAAAGGCGTAGACGAAGTACAGGTAAATGGAAAGAAGAGGTAATGTTGACGTTTTTAAACATGCAAATAATAATGCCGCTTGACGTTGTCCAGATATGTGTGTTCATTTCGGTTGGTGTGCATTTATACTGCATGCAAATACACATTTTCCTTTTGACACAATATATACAATTGTCTTTAGGACTTACGTTTTTCACTATTCATTTTCTTTCAATTGTCGTTGACCCTCCTCGTGCTGCTTAATGCTCCTGGTGTCTGTTGCAACTTTAACTCAACGCGCCGCTAAGTATTATCACTCATATATCTCAGGAGGACACACACACACACACACACACACACACAGGCTATAAAGTGGAATGAGAGAGACGGGCTATAAAAGACACATGAGTCAGCTGCAGAGAGAGACCCCAGCTAGGAGCTGAATGACACAGATCATTGCCACTCACAAACTACCTGGACCGGCTGATTTTTTGCTTATTTTTTCCTCACAGCGCAATTAATGTCCTGAGTGTGCAGGAATAAAAACTTACTCACCAGGTCTATATATTAATTTTATATGCCACACACACACACAACATAAAAGGAGCGTGTTGTTGACAGGACTTTGATGCGCTCACACTGACGCAATACCGGGATAATCCGTCAGGAAGAGGGACGTGTACACGGCGTGTCTGCCCTCCTGCATTGATGTCCGTACTTATCGCATTCCATCCCCCGGTGATGTAACGGCTACAGGCGTGCGTGCACGTGCGAGTCTGTGTGCGTGTGTAGGTGTGTGCGTGCGCTGGCTAGAAAAAGACACTCCGAGGCAGAGTTTTTCATCGAATCAGGTGGTTTGCAATGTCCGTGCGATCCTTGTTTGCCCGCTGTGTCACGTCCCGGCAACAAGTGCAGCACTGGGAGAATGAGGGTCAAACAGGGTTCTGAGGACGGAGGAGGAAAAATCTGGTCAAGTCGAAGATGTTTTCGCTCTTCTTCTTTTTTGTGAATAACAATGTGGCGAGCGTTGGCCCGAAGGTGGAGAAGAACTAGAAGAACATTTGTGCCTTCACACAAAACACACACAATCGGAACAACGTTAAAGACATGTACAATTCTTTTTGTCTTATTAAGATATGAATTATTCCCATCGTGCGAAAGTAGAGTAGTGACACTATTCAAGGTTATATGTAAACTAGTAAAACTTTGTTGGCAAAAAGCATGAGTAAATCCTGTTGTTTGAAGGACATCAAGTTGCTTTACATCTTTACTGTCTACGTTTCGAGACAGTAGACTGCAGCCCTCATGTCAATTTTAGATCTTATAAATGGAAATTGAAACAGACAGATCAGATTTTTCTTTAAATCATGATTGGCCAAGAAAATTGCAAGATGCACAATCCTCTAAATTCATCTTTCAATAAGAATTTAACCGTCTCCAAACATGAAAAAGGGATATATATATATATATATATAAAAAGGGATCATAATCTAAATATATTTATATATAATCTTCCTAATGAATCTTATAGAACGTGTGTGCCTGTTTGTGTTCCCTCACCGCAATCCTGTGTCTGAGTAGCAACGTTAACGTTACCTTGACGGAGTTTTCCGTGTGTGTCCTGATGTTCTTGTGGGTTCTTATTATTTCCAACAAGTGCGTCATGTCCTTTACTCTCGTATCTGTCCAAGCTGGATCTGTCCCAGTTGATTTAAAAAAAACAAGCATGTGAATCAAAACACGCGTTAGAACGACTGCATCCAGCAAGCCAAACCGTCCGCGTGTAGCCGTCTCTACAGAAGCTTTGCATGTGCAGCTTCCCTTTCACGCCAGTCTGATCTGGACCCTTTTCCCTACAGTTTCTCCGCCAAAGTTCTTCTCTCAAACGGGTCTTGGAGGAGAGATGTTACCCAGTTCGGGTGGGGTCGTCTTGGAAGAATAGTCGCCTTGTGAGACAAACCCTGAAGACAAAGTAATTGGTAAAACTGCTTCAGTCCCCGTGGATCTATTGGCCAGCCGCCACTGGATTTTATCCAATGCAATGTCTAATGCAAAAGCAATAAAGCCATCCAATGTCCACATTTAGCACATGTTGCTTGTTTTCTTATGAACACAATTAAACAACAGCTGTGGTTCTAACTTGACAGAACATTATTTTCACTTCAAAAAGACAGACCTCTTTTTTACCTCTTCCAATAATCCATTGCACCTTTTCATTGTGCAAATGGATATAATTACACGCTCACATAGCAAACAGTTTCTCAGAAGCAAGTGCGTCAGTAACAGTAAACAAAGGCCCTGATGAGTGATCCATAAAAAGGTATCGACAGGCCTCCGGGGCTTGTGCCGCTGTTACACTCGAGGTTTCAGCTTCTTCAATGCGCCGCTTGTGGCTGCCCTTCAGCAACAAAAGGAAATATCAGCGGGCACATCCCCAAACTTTTTCAACGTGTAATGCATTTGTTAGTCACTCCAGCTTAGAATAGGACTTTTGTCAGATAAATGAAAACGCTCTAGGTCAGCGGTCCCCAAACCTTTTGCCTCATGCTAGAAAATATTCTAAAAAAGGTTTTTCAAAGCGTGGCGTATAAACACAAGGAAATAAAAAGACACAATGGGCATGAAAACAAACATCCATATAACACAGAGCGGCCTTGGTGCATGAAATATGGCTGACGCTAGGCCTGTCGCGATAATTGATATATTGACATATCGCACAATATATGAAAATGTGCAAATAATTTTTGCTGCTGCGATAATTTATATGTAAAATGAATAGAATATAATTTTCCCTTGCACTTATCGTTTTATTTATTTAGGATATATTCTTTTACATTCCTAACTTAATATTCTGAAAAATAAAACGTTCTTTTATTCTGCTATTGTATTTTCATTATGTACAATATAACAATATGAGAGAATCGGGGGATTTTTTTAAATAAAACATTTTTCAGAAAAAACAGTCAAATGTAAAAATGTATCTAAAGTTATTGGTTCCATTGGTTCTGTCTGTGCGGCCCGATACCAAATGGCCCCGGAACCGGTACTGGTCCTCGGACCGGTGGTTGGGTACCACTCTGTGTAATCTATTTACAGATTTTCTGGATTGAGCATTGGTTCATCCACAAAAAAAAAATCCACACGGCGCCTGATCAGCCTGCAGCACGAAGAGACACATTTTTACAATGGGACCCATCAATCGTATTGACACGGCCCCCCAGAGGCTTCCAAAAAACCCTCGACCCTTTAACTGGAAATGCACCCCCTCCCCGCCCCCGTTGAGCACCCCGCATTGTGGGACGTCGATCGTCTGAAGGATAAGCCCATTGGCCGCCATGCCCCCCCCCCCCCCCCCCCCCCGCCCCCCGAGCCGTGTTTTGTAGATTCTGAGAAAAGCCGTAGTCCTTAATGTGTATGTCTGTGAGCTTAAGTAAAAAAAGGTTGGGTGCAAACAAAGACCCTCTGTGCTGCGAGGGACAGCTAATCGGGACAGATTTGGCTTCACCTCGCTGTAGATGAAGCGGCGCTGTGGTCAGGGATTGTGAGGGGTTTCCTGTTGGCACAGCTCCAGCTCTGCGGCTCACTTTCTCCAAAGGTTTGAAGATTTAATTCTCAGCTGGATCTGAGCTCCGGGAGGAAGCTGAACAAGTCGGGGTGGCTCTGCGTTAGAAGACAAATGGACTGAACTGCCCCTCCAACCGGCATGAACCCAGATAGATGCGGAGTTTGATGCACAAGAACCACGGCAGACTTAACATGACCCGGACCTTTCACCAAGGAGACGGCCCTTCCCTCCAGAAGACAACAAGGATTTATTCGTACTTCAGTACCGTGACTTCCGTGGGTATTACGGATAACAGGTTTTCTGAAAAGATGTAGTTCACGATATTTTCCTAAAATGACACAAATGGCTTTGTTTCCTTGACATAAAATAACAATACGTTGTTTCCTGTAAAGGCGAAAGTTAATGTTGCTGGAAAAAATGGTCACATAATATGACCCCGCTCCATAAGCATACAAAACTAGAAACCATGGCTGTGAAATGAGTTAAGTGGTAAAAAGAGAGGAAATATTTCAATTTCAGCAGATTTGAGAAGATAAAGCGGCATACAATTAAAAAAGATTGGGTTGTGCTGAAGTACAGTACTCAAGTTGTATTACGCAACATGGGAGATGCCCACTCTCATCTTGACACATTCGCATGACGCCCTCCGAGTTTAAATACCGTGAAAGACGATAATTCTAGGCCAAGTGTTGCCCGTAATGACAGAGAGGGAATGTGTAGGAATGACAGGCCCGGGGTGCTGTGTGTGTGTGGGGGGGAGGGGGGGGGGGGGTTGGTCAAGCAATCAGCACAGAGATTTATTAGACTGGAAAGCGGAGAAAATGTGAAAGATAATTGTGTGAGTGATAGAAGGCAGATAGCTGTGGTCAAGACGGCCGCCCGTATGCAAGGCGGTCAGTGTGAGCATGAATCGGTCACGGCCCGAGTACGAGAAGGGGCAGGGGTTAGGAGAGGAGGGGAGGGGGGGGGGGGGGGGTCTCTGTCATTACTTCCGGAAACAGGAAGACGGTAACACTCAATAGTGTTGATCTGCCAAGACGACAGCAGCAGCATGAAGAGAACTCTCTCAGACGCCAGGCTGCTAGATCACACTTCAGAAATGTTCAGGGAAAAGAAAGCTCTCCAGCAATGAATCATTAATATACAAGGACAGTCAGAGCTATACAGCCAAGAGGCGTCCCATTCCGCCCACGAGCTCCCCGCGATGCTGCGCCGCCACCCCCCCCCTCGCATCGTGGCCTTGTGACTGTGGGAGAACCTCGCCAATATCTCCGGGACACACGCCGTTTCTGAGAGGGTCCCGCAGTTGACCCCGTATTTATGGAGGCTGCGTTCCTGCGTGCCTTCTTCCTGTGCAGCGTCATATATGGATGCGTGTGTGTGTCTACGCATACGACACGCATGAAGTCGTACATGTTCAACCTGCATCTCTGCGTCATCATATATGGATTTGTGTACATCCCCGGCATGTAAAGAGCTGACCACGTGGTTCGGACGGAGAGCTGAACTTGTAAATACCCGTGAATGGACTTGAAGATGACACCCACGTATGTCCCACCTAACCCCCCCCAAGAAATTCGTATGTCTTCTTGAGTTATGCCCCCGAACGGGTTTTGTGAGGTCACAGTAACTTTGACATTTTCGCACCAAATTCTAATCGGTTCAACATTGAGTCCAAGACGTTTGTGCCAAATCTGAATACATTTAAATATCAAGAGGCCCTCCGGAGATACTGCGTTCACAAGAAGTCAACGGGCTGAAAGTTTTAAAAAGGTTTTTCCTAAAGTGTACTTTGGACCACAGCTACAAGCTGACGTGAGGTATTTTATTACTATTAGTACGATACGGCTGAAAGATCCTGGGAAAAGAACAGGGAGGCAAAGATGAGATCACTGTATACACTGCAGAACATAAAAAATAAAACTTGTAGTTTTATAAATGATTTTGTTTCTAATGCGCTTTCTCAGCAGACTCAACGACACTGTTAAAAATAGTGCACCAACGCGAGAGAAAATCTCTCCTGAGTCGACTTCCACCAGTGACATCGGTTCGACGTGTTTTTGTTCTTGGACTCGCCTGGAGGGATTTCCTCGAAGGTCCCCGTGACTTCTCAACAAAATGCTTTTGCCCGAAAGTCAGGAATTCATATGCAAACTATGACTGTTTCACACAAAAAATGTAATGACATTTTGGATCCAAACTGAAACCCGACTGGGGCGGAGGAATACAACCAGGAGGCGCTGATTCACGTTTTGCTTAACTGACGATATATTTTAAGTCATTTCGCATTTTTATTCTTCTGTGCAACAACATCAATGAGCCACACTGTTGCACCGGCTGATGTTTTCCCCTCATCGTTCTTTTTTGTCCTATAAATCTTACGTCGGGCAGTGAATTAGTCTGTCACACTGGATCAAATCAACTTATTGCATACGGCAGAGCCGTCTATCAGGCAATGAGAAGTTCGATGGAAAGAAATGCGCAAGAGGCAAAGCGCCGCACGGCGCTCTCATAAATAAAATGCATGTTCAGTGACTGACAATTCATTTCACGGGAACGTCATCCTCAATCATCGTAATGGGCCACACAAAGCTTAAAGGAGATTCTAACCTTATCCACTGTGTTCATGCAGACCTGGTTTGAAAAAAAAAAAAAAGGCTTTTACTGGAGGGGGGGGGGGGGGGCACACAGGGTGCGCGAGGAGCCTTACCGGGGAGTAAGGGGAAGTCAGATAATCCCATTAGTGCCAAGTGGCGCAGGGATTTAGATGTGATCATCTGGAGGCAGCCCCCAGGGAATCTGAAATGCGTAGTCAGCACTTTTTATCGGATACCACCAGCCGTGGAGAACGCTGTCCCTCCCCGAACAAGGTCACAAAACCTCCGCGGCGCTCCTTCTACATTAGTTGAATACGGCACACGGGATATGCATTCAGGCTTATACCTGCCCCTGTACAAATAATCCATCCACATACCTGTGCAGACAATACCACTGTTAAAACTAATTGACGCGCATGAAGGTATGAAGGTACTGACCCTTAGGTGTTTCTCCAGCGGGGGGGGGGGGCGTCCTGCGTGAAACAACTTAAAAGTAATCTTTTTACTATAAATTATATTTTGGTTGTGCTTAAGAGAACAGCAACTGAAATTGATTCATCTCCCGAGATGATTTATACTTATTAAGATGTCATTTTAATAGTTGCGTGTGGGTGTGTTTTTTTTTTCTTCAGGGCTTTATGCACTTGACATGATAAACGCAACAAAGGGAAACTACACAGATTTTATTTCAAATGATAATAAGTAGTAATTGTGTGGCTGAGATTGTTAAAGTATGAATGATTTGTCAAGTGTCGAGCCCAATTTCTGTCACCGTGATGCATCAAAGTTGGGACTTTGAGTTGCATTATGGGAAAGAGACAGTGCAGATTGAATTTTGACCAAAATGATGGAGCTGTCCTTTAAAATACAGAGCCATTTTTTAAAATACAATAAATGTATACATGGAATAGTTTCAAACCAAATGGTGACCCAAAAGCTAGGAAGCTATGCGAGGCTAAACAGGAGGTACTTTTAGCTGAACGCTAACGTTAGCATGCTAAAATTATGTTCAGCAGATGCAAAGTGGTTATTGTCTGGCTTCAAAACGCTAACACGATGAGCCCTAAACACAAAATACAGCTGTGGCTGATGGGAACATCGGTTCCATAGATGGAATCCTTCCTAAGTGACATCGTGGCCTTAATTATGATTTCCACCTTTGATTGACAACATTACTGTATGCCACAGAAATGACTTCACATTGCACCCATAATGGAAATGCCAGAGGTTAAACAAAGCCCATTAGTCAGCTAACCCACTTTCAATCCCCCCCATGTTATCTCGCGTGATCTGATCAGCCTCCCCGTTCACAGTTAAAACAACATGGAAGCGCTGCCGTACACTGCAGCTCCCGCTCTCCCCCCCGCCCCTCTCTCCCTCTCCCTCTCCCTCTCGCTCGCTCTCCTCCCCGGCTCATTGGCATGCTGCTCAGGGAGCTGCCCATTCATAAAAATAAAAAAAAAGGAGTCTCGCGGAGTGGGCCAAAAATCTCGAAGCCCTCTCCAAGGTCAGCGTTCACACACAACCCCCCCGCGGGTGTAAATCACACGTGTAAGCAGTACCGTGTGGCCCCAATGCAACAATCTGTCGCTCATCAGTGCGCACAAGGATAATATGAGTAAAGAATAAAAGGCTGACAAAGGCAGCTTTTTTATATTAAATGAAGGCATGAGTGATCACAGCATATTTTCTTGCAGAGGAGATAAAGCACAATTGTTAGCACGTGATGAGAGAGTGCGCGTATCCATGTCTTGTTGTCAAGTACAGGGGGATTAGCGGAGGGGGGAGGGCGCGCGAATCAAAGCTACCCGCGTGTGAGCCCCCTCCAGCCGGAGAGCCGCTATAATCACTATCGGTTGGCTGTGTACACAAGACACTGGAATACAAAGAACACAGCTACTACCAAACAGGACTAGTGGGAATATTGGTCCTCCACATGAAAGCGAATCCCTCTGATGTGACACCTGATTGTTCCGATCTAGACTACAATCAATGACGTCTGTGAACACTTATCAAAATCTAGTGCTAAAAATCTATGTTAAGATGTACTTCAAGTTATGTCAATGGATCTTCACTCTCCGATGGACATTACTTTCATTTTTTGTTGGGGTGGGCACATTTCAGGCTATAGGAACTGTGATGCTCAAGGCTAAATGCTAAAGTCAGCATGGTAGCACGCCAGCAATGCTAACATCACAGACTGTGGACGTCGCCCATGTCGCTAACTGGCATCAAAACACAGATAAGAGCAGCCGGTGGGCGTGCTATTAGCTTTACAGGTATTAAGTCAGGAAAACAAATTTGATTTGGAACAAGTGACGGCGCAGGAGTCACCAATTAATTAATTCAGTCCAAACTATTTGAAGGGAAAAAAAGAACAGAACGTGCAGCTCAAACCCGAAAACTACACAAAGTTCCATCTGTGTTTAAAGTTTGTCCCGAAACTCAGTGCCAACTGAGAACCAATATCCTCATTGCTACACATCCTTTACTGGCGAATGGTAACTGTCCACTGTTCAGATGGTGAGGGAACAGATGAGGAGAGGGCAGCTTGGTCTACACAAACTGTACACACACACACACACACACACACACACACACACACACACAGGTCCTTGGCCCAATCAAACAGGCTCAGATAGTGACATGATGTCTTCACTGCCCTATATTGGCTGCAGGAGCGTTGCGCTCTGGGATGAAGGACGAGAGATGGCAGAGGGGCTCGGCGCGAATCGATAAGGATCAACCTCTCGGTATTGCCGCCACCCGTCCCTCCGGCTCAAGAGGAGCTCGGATCAATGCAGATGTGTGCGGTTTCACAAGCATCTGAAGAGAGTAGGACGCGGAGGACACTGTCCTCCTTTCCACTCTCACAAAACACCAGCTAAGATTAGACATTCAATTGGACCTGGAGCGTGAGAGAGACAAGAGTGAGAGAGCGAGTCAGTGAGTGTTTGAGGAGGTGCTCATGCTCATCAGTGGTTGGTTTGAAATTGTTTCACAACACTGTGGCTGCAGAGAGAGAAGAAGCAGGGTAGGGTGTTGTCAAACAGATCGGCGATGGCGAGCGAAAGAATGCGCCAATATTTTGGTGTGAGATCGGAAGGGCCCTCAAAACGCCTCGTTTCTGGTGGGAAGGCCTGACCCACCTGTTCCATCCCCAACCGGGCCGGATTAAACTGCTAAAAGGACCCGTGGTCCCTCGGATTAATTGATAGACAAAAAACAACAACTTTGCTTTACCATAAACTAGGGTTGTGGGGTTTTGTTTTGGCCCACCTAGGTCGCTTTCATATTCATCACCATTAAATATTACGAATGGATCCGCAGATACACCCGGGTGAACCGGTGGGCTCTCGCAAGGAGAACGTCATCGCAAGGACCGGCCCACCGGCCGCGTCCGCTCTTTGATTCCTCACCTCTGGCTAGAGGAATCAAAGCACCACCTGCGGACCTGCACAAACAAAAAACACAGCTCGCCGTGTCAATTATCATCCCTTGAAGTGTTGTAGAGCCTCCTCTGGTTCCCAGCAAGGAGACCGTGAGCCATGTGTTTGTGGTGTGTGTGTTTTCACACACCGCCCGGCTCAATGCGAGGCGCTCTCTCGCTTTATCCCGACACAACTTACACAAAAAAACATCCATCCGAGGGCTCCACGTAAAACGCAGGTAGCCGTCAGGTCAGCGCAAGCTGGACATGGTCGCTCCATCGAGTCTGCGCCGGCCGCAACGGGAGAGGGGTCATTGTGGAAGATATTAGTCGGCGTGGCCAGATGACTGTCTTACACCCCCCCCCCAGAGTGTCGAGAGGTGAGCTCGCTGAGGAAGAGGAGGAAGGTCACACGCCCGGGCTCCCATTAGCGGCTGATAAACGTGCTGGAGGAGGCCGTCACGGATTGCATATAGTCCGTCGCCGGCAGCGGGGCCAACCTTGAAGTTAACCTCCGAAGCAGCCCGGGTCAGGCTTTACCAACGCCACATGAGTCATGGACCTGGGTCGGAGGGGAGTGGTTTCAGCTTCCAGCGATGATGGTTCATGGAAGGTATCAGTAACTTGGGCTGCTCTTGATTGAGTGGTTGTTTAATTCAGTAATTGTCCCCCAAAAAGTCCCCAGAACCCAGGGAGACATCTTAGAACAACCCAAAAGTCCAAGACCCGACAGTTACGAGTTTACAGCGACATGTGAGAAGCAGAGAATAGCTGGTGATTTATCTGTCAAATGACTGCCGCTTTGGGCTCTACACATGTTAAACCACGATGGCGCTTTTTTTGTGAGTGTTTATATTAATTATAATGTGCCGTCAAAAATGTTTTCTGCTGGGATTCTCCTCACCTACTCTAAAAAAGAAATAAAGTCGGTGTTGTCTTTGCCGGCATTCCAAAAAGAGAATATAAAAGCAAGTGAATCATTGTTTGATGAATACAACACACACACACACACACACACACACACAGCAAACACAAGTCCAGCTGAAGAAAGCCTTCTGCCACATTAGGCTGGGAAACCACCTCTTGACTTTAATGAAACGCTCTCGATATGGAGTGGGGGCGGCCATGATGAACACCTGGCGGACTGCGACAACACACATGGCAATGAGGACACACACACGCGCGCACACAGAGTTGTTTGCATAGGCCAACAGCTTCCTTCCTGCTCATTAAGGGGTCATAAACGCCGTGGCTAGGAAAGCTTGTGTAACAGCGCGGGTCTAACAACCCCAAAGCGGGTTAACGGCGGCTAATCGGACGGTCATCGGTGTCAGAGAACCGGCGCAGAGCACCGGGGACGGGGTGATGTTTAAAGATATGCTGGAGAAGAACAACAGAAGAAAAAACACACACACACACACACAAGCAAGCAAGCAGGGCCTCCATCTGCACATTAGCATGGGGCCTAAACACAATGAGGAGATGAATGAACATGAGGCCCGGAGCCGGGAGTCTCCTTGAATCTGTCATCCGTCTCCATGGCGACAGGAGGAGGAGGAGGAGGACCGAAACTGGCATCTATCCGGGGCCCAAATCAACAGATGGCCGCCACCACCCCCCCCTCCCCATTTCCCTTTTTCTGCAGCCTACCTTGCACTGCTCCATGCACGTCCTCACCGAATAAGCCCCCGGCTCGTATTTCTGGGTGAGCAGCTCGAAGTCCTCGTACTTCTCCTGGGCGTGCTGGTCGTAGCGCTGGTACGCCTGGACGCACAGGCTGCATCTGGCCGGGTCGCCGTCGCCGAGCACGTCGAGGCTGCAGTTCAAATTGTCCGGACTCGTCGACCCGTAGAACAAGTCCAGCAGAGAGTAGGAGTTACAAAAGGAGAGGTACAAATCGCTCATATTTACAGCCGGCGGCGTCCCCGCTTTGTCGGAAAGGCCCCCGCACAAGTGGTCGGCGTCTGCGAAGGTGAAGCAGTTCTTGGACAAACTATCCCGGTGGCAAGTTTCGAGACGCCACACATGTTTGGTAGAGTTTCCTATAAAAATAGCATCTGGGGTTCCTCTGAGGCTGCTGTGTGCTGAGTGGGTCTGGGGGGAGAGGAGGTGGGGGGACGCGAACTTGACCCGGGTCCGGGCCAGCTTGGCCTCGGCGCAGAACCACAGGTGATCAGAGAGGAGGATGGTGAGGAACAGGAGGGAAGCCAAGGACAGTCGCCATCTCTGCACCCGCTCGGAGTCGGTGAATGGCTTTTGGTTGTCGCGGGGGGGCTCTAGCCAGATTTGGAAGCCGTCGTCATCTTCTTGCTGCCAACACGTCCCAGCACCCCTGGTCATATTTTGGGAACCGGCCGACTCCGCCGTGGGGGCTCCTCTGCCGCAACAGTCATTGACGTGTGGGGGTGGGGGGGTCTGCTTCGCGTTTTCCTTGCCCCTCGGAATGTCAGGCGGGTGGGTCGTCCCGGCTTGCCTTCGCGTTCAGCGGTAATTCCCATTAAAATGAGCGTGGGCCGGATGGGAAATCAGTCGCTGGCGACCACGGGCCGCATCCTCCATGGCTGACCGGCGACAGCCGCCGTCCCTCCCCTGCCCGCCCCGAGCTCCGCGCCGCGCCGCTCCGCTCCTCTGCGTAGCCCCCGACTCCGTTTTTAGAAACACTCACCGACGCGTTTTACGTTTTCCCCGGCCTCGGTCGAGCAGGGACAAGGGCGCTATCCTCCTCCAACATGGCGAAGCGGTCTGCCTTTGTGTCGGCGGAGGGGCCTACAGCCTGGTACGGACCTCTTTTTCCTTTTCAAGCCCTCGCCGTCTTCATCTCGCTGCCGTTGTCAAGTTGCCGCCATGTTCGCCAGGAGACGCTGTGTGTTTGCAGGAAGCCGAGTTAAGTCGCCGTTTCCGGTCGCGGCATTCAGAATAAAGGTCGTGTTTGTTTCGTGCTGTGAAGCCGGTCGTTTCGCGTGTGGCGTTACTTTGCACTAATGCGCCCCGAGCTCAGGTCGCTCTCATAACGAAGTAGTTTTTATTGGTGACCCGTCCAACACAATTGTATGTCATTTATTTTTCTTCCCAGTCTGTCTGTTGTGAACTTTCAAAGCTGTGGACTTTTTAGGAAATTTTAGGAAACACCTTTTGGGCTATTATAGGATGCATTTTACTAATTCTATTTAATGTGTTTGAGTTGCTACATTGTCATTTTAAAGATTTTAAGACAACATCAAAAAACGTACAACATTCTACAAACGTATACTGTTCGGAACAATACATCGTTTGAAAGGCATAATGTATTCATCACTTTGAATCGCAACAAAATAATATCTCATATTCATTGAGATAAAACAATACCGTGTTATATATTATTTTATTTTGAGGGTACAATTGGACGACATCCGGTACTGTGCTGCGTAATCCTGCCACCTTGACCAACTTCTCCAGCTCTGACGTGATGCGCACGCATCGCAGGCGCCGCATCCCTCGGCACCAAAGGGCGTCGAGTCGGAGCGAGCCCGCTGAAACGACCCCAGGAATGTTGTGATTGGGACTTCAAAGTCAAAGCCCACGATGTCAGCCCCCAAAATAAAATACTGTCTCAACTGTTCAAGCGTGTAGCTTAAAGGCATCACCTGTACGGACGACACGTAGTAATACAACTTGCTCCTCTGAATAGTTTTTGGTAACTGTAATGATTTTATTTTGAAGTGTTCCACTAACGACCTCATTATGTTACAGTGTGCTTTTCATAACACTGTAGGTTGGTTCACTCACCTGGTTTCAGCTCCAGGCAAGATGCTCCCCGTTTTCTCTTTATAGGATGATACCGATGCATTTAGTACATATAAATAAACACGTATTTTAAAATTCATACCAAAGCACAGGCTGCCGTTCTTTTTCAGTGGATTAATCTAAACACGAGAGAGAGTGGGGACCACAAGATAAGCATTAGGGCAGTGAAACCAGACAAAGCAACACAAAATTCTTCAGATGATGTGAAGCTAGGGGCTAATTTACGTGTGCAAGCGTGCTCGCCGAATACCATCTCTCCAAAAAGCGTCCCAATTAGGACATTCATCCCATTAGGCCGCAGCGTTTGCCGTTTCTTTTCGGTTTTGTTAAAATCATGCTTCCTCGGGGAGGCCAATTTGCTCCCGAAGAGGGCCGCATGGCGTTAAAACATTCGTCAACGCCTACAGTTGTGCCGCCGCCCGACGTGCACCCGAGGGCACGCGGCAACAGGCGCCGTTTGAGCACTTCTAATTAAGGCCTGTCAGTCCACCGCTCACGCCGCATCACCTGGAAATAGGCCAGAGTGGGCGACGGGCCACAACAGGGCTCACCGAAGCACAACATCTTCATGTCGAATCGCACACTCAACTATTTCATTGTCTTTTTTTCTTTTTTTTTTAGGACAAACTCATAGCTAAAGCTAAAACCGTCGCCAATGCAAACTTTTAATTGATTTGTCGGGACAGAAATGGACAAACCCCCGGGATGAGCGCTGCCTCAACGGGAGGCGTTCTCCGGTAACAGGTAGCTCATCGCTTTCTCTTCAAAAAAATGTATGCATGCGACATTTACGCACAACAGCGCCAAGGACACCACAGGCAGCCACCTGCACCCTGGGGGCCGTGGTAATGAAGGTTATAACATATCAACGGGTCCCAAGGCATCCTGGTGACATTCTTGCAGGCAGCGGAAACACGGACGCGTCTTCGTCGGAGGGCCTTAAGCTGGACCGGTTTTAACGGACCCCGCTGAGTCCCTCTCTCTCCGTGCGAGGCAAAGGCCGTCGCTTCACACAGTTTCTCTGGTTTTAAGTGGGTTTTTTGTAAAAACACCAGGTCAGTTTTAAATGATTCAATGTATTTATTAGTTGTGCTTTACATGTGATTGGACAGAAGGAAAAAGGAAAAAGGCACACGCTGCATTGACGCAGCACATCGCGGCCTCTGCTGCGTCGGATTTGACCATTAAAGTCCCCCAATTTCACGCAAGTGTGACACTAAATTGAAAGATAAAATTATTATGGACTATTGGGGTGATTTTATGTCAGTCCATTGTGGATTCTTTTGTTTTATGATTTCATATCTAAAAAGGCATAACAGTTAAAAGAATGAAACCAGCTTTATTGCTTTTTAAAAAGTTAATTTAAAATTAATTCCACCTAGTATTTAAAAATGAAAACCAAACCTTCATTTATTAAATTGGACTGAACTTGCTCCATAGTGTTGGTGTCTGCTCGGCTAAACGTTTAAAGTATTTATATAATTCCCAATTTAATTAAAGAGAAAGCAGCACCCACTACACTGTTGTTTTAAAACAGTGATTACCTTCTTATAGTAAAAAATAATAATAATTAAAAAACGCTGACTAGACAAGCATGTGCCACCAGACGACTCTTCAGACCAAGTAGTCCGCCTCATTCATCAGGCGCCCGGCTTCAATGGAATCCGTCACCCATGAGTCCCTCACAATCATAAACTTCTTCTCGAAGCTGCGTCTCAGAGTCCTGAAACCCAGAAGTCTCGTCTCCTCTGTGACAACGACATGAGTGACTCCTTCCTCCAAACTCTGCGTCACCGCACCGCCGTGGTAGCGCAACTCCAGAGCCCTTATCTCCAAACAGCTGGCGGCCAAGGCGGTTTGCGGTTTTCCCATCTCGGCGTAGCGGTCCATGTAGACCCGGCAGGGTCTGAACATGCTGGTGGGAAGGTCGTCCCAGCCGTAGCGCTGCTCCACCTGGCTGGCGCTCGCCACCGCCGACGCGTCCGCGCCGCTCATCCGCCCGAACACCTCCCTCAGCTGCTGCTCGTCCGTGTCGGCGACGTAGCTGTCGCCGTAGCTGTCGTACTCCTTGGCAAAGTGCTCCCGGGTGGAGGGCGACATGTGGATCATGTGGCGCGGCTGCCACGGCGCCACCTCCTTCCGGGCCAGGCAGTCCAGCAGCCAGGAGGCCCACACCACGTCGTGCTGGTCGGACGAGACCAAGTTCCTCACGCGCACGTTCTCAGCGCCGGCGATCACGCACCAGGTGTCCCGACCCGGGTTCTGCACCACGAAACCTCCACACCTAATGAGGCGAAGACAGCGGTCATCATTTAAGCATTGCTTCCCTTTGATAGGTTTCTGTGACTTTACCTGGCCACGCCCTTCTCCAGCTCGGCCTTGGGGTGATCCGCTGTGCCGTTCAGGATGCAGAACTCCACCTCCTCAAACATGTCCGTCTCCTTGGTGACCCCGGAGAGGTCCTGCGGCTTGAAGTGGTCGATGATCCCGACCGCCTTCTTGGCTTTGGCCGGCAGCTTGCGCTTCTTCTTCTGCGGTTCGTCGCCGTCGATGCGGAGGTGCCGCGAGGCAAGCTTCCCGGACGCCTTGCCGCGGAACTGATCCAGCTCCGCCAGGGTCATGCACTGGTGCCACTCCTTGTCGTCGCGGATCTTCTCGATCCTGGGGAAGCGCAGGGTGCAGTTGGTCTTGTACATGTCGCTGCCGACTATCTCGGCCGCCCGGACCTGGATGATGACCGAGTTGCAGGGCTCGATGTAGACCTCCGGCTTCTCCGTTCCGCACAGGATGGACGCCGGCGGGTCGTTCTTGCGGTAGACGCGCCAGTGCTTGGCCAGCTTCAGGCCGAGGTCGTACAGCTCCTTCATGGTGTAGCCCGAGCCGATGCGGCACAGCGTGTGGAATACGGAGGGCTTCTCGCCGAGCTTTGGGGCTTCGGCGACGGCGCATAAGAAGTGGGACATCATACCGCCCCGCCTTCCTTTGCCCCAGTAGGCGCCGACGATCAGCAGGTCGAGCTCATCCATCAGGCCGTCCACGTACTCGGGCTTTATTTTCAGCCACCCCTCCCCCCTCTTGTCCGGCTTGTAGAGAGACATGGGATCCTTCACCATGATCCCCTCCTCCCTGCCGTCAATGGCGTCGTTCAGCGCGTTCACCACCTCGTGCATGGTCCGGGCGTCGGCCTTCGGCACCAGGTGCAGCCGCCCCTTGACCGGCGTGAAGACCGTCTGAAGGGTCTCGTGGCGCTGCTTCAGGGTCTCCCCGCCGAGCTTCCGTTCATTGACCAGCAAAACGTCGAAGACGCAGAAGCACGTCTGCAGCTCGGAGTCCTCCATGAGCCTCTTGATGTCGAACTTGCTCCCTTTTTGCATGAAGGTCTCCGCGGTCGGGTTGTACGCCATCATCTCCCCGTCGAGGATGCAGTTGACGACGTGGCCTTTGAACGCGTTGTGGATGTGCGGCGTCAGAGAGCCCTGCAGCGGCGATCCTCCGAACTGCTGGGTGTATTCAAAGGCGTTCCTGCTGAAGTACTTGTACACGTCGCCGTCTTTGTGCAGCTGAATGCGCTCCCCGTCCAGCTTGGTCTGAATGTAAAAAGGGCCGTTCCCCATCTGCTTCTCCACGTTGCGGATGTTCGCCACGGCCGCCAACATGGGCTTGAAGGCGGAGAAGAGCCCGATGGAGACTTCGCTTAAGGACACGGAGGGGCTGTGGAGCTGCTGGCACACCTTGTTCAAGTCCGTGTTGACGTTGTAGAAATCGGCCGCATCCGGGTGGAAGACCTGCAGCACCGTCTCCTTGCTGATCCCGAGCTTCATGTCCTTCAGGATCATCCGGATGAGCCATTTCTGCTCCAGAGCCGAGCTGTGGGTGATGAGGTGCAGCAGGCTCTTCTTCACCAGATCCTTCTGCTTGCCCGCGTTGTTGATGGCCACCGAGTCCAGGAAGTCGTTAACTTCCTTGATGGTGAGGGTCCCTGGGCTGGCGCACCGTTTCTTCAGCACAAAGTACGCCATGCCAGCAAAGTCTCCGGCTTCCCCCTGAGACGTGGTCGGAGCGCGGTAGTTCAACAGTTTATGGGCTTCCGGGCCGTTCTTTGGGAGGCCCAGCACGTCGATGTAGAGTTTGGCTAACATGTTCTCTTTTATGCCGTACGCAACCCGGTCTCGTTCGAAGGAGGGCACTATAAGGCGCATGGCTGAGTAGAAGGAGTCGGTCGTTTTGGGGTTGTCTTTGTGCAGGGCCGAATGGAAGTTCCTCCATGACTCAATGAAATCCCCGAGGATCTTGGATTTCTCCGGGCGGAGTTTAGACTTCTGGATTTTCTCTAAAGTGTTACAAAGGTGAAGGAAAGGAACCCGAGCAGCAACAACGGGCCGAGCCGCTGCATCGCTGGACGCCTCCTCCATGGTGAAATCTGAAACCAATACAACAATTCGAAAGTCAGCCACGTCTATCAACTGAATAGTTGTTTTTTTTCATTTTTTCCATTAAATGAAAAAATCCTCAGCATCCGTTTTGGGCATTTAATCGGTATTTTTCACTTTTTTTTGGAAATGATATAGACCAGATGATCAATCGTGTAGTTGATAAAAAACAATTAGCAGTTTAATCAACTATGATACTAATGGTTAGTGGTTTTTAATGAATATGTCTAAATTGAAAGATTTGGATATCAACAATCGGCAGCTTCGATTGTGAAAATATCACTCATTCTGTCATATTTGGCCTCTTAAATTAGTAGAATTTCAATGTCAACAATAAAACAGCCTTAACAGTTATGAATACAAGCTGATTATTCTTGCTATTCCAATAACTGCTGAGTCGATTATGGATCCACAGAAATCAAACATGTTCGAACATGAACAAAAGAAGAGCTCCTTTAAACTGACACTGAAAGTAGCACGCAAATTTAAAAGAAAACAAAAGCCTGAGTTTACCTTAAAAATGGTGGAAAGTATAACATCCAATACTGGGTTAAACGTTGAGTTTCACATGAAGTAAAGCGTCTCGTTCAGCCTCAAAGGAACGTGTTATTTACATGAATCTGCTGTCAAACGCAACGCTGCTGTCAACTCGGGTTGGATTAGTTTCAAAATAAAAGTCTCATGTGACGTTGGCGTTTCATCGGCGTGTCTGTGCAGAAAAGTTACGCACATTGACCGACAACTTTTACAATATTATAAGGGTAATTGAACTGAAAAGTCATATTCCGTTCACACATACAACTAAGCGTGAGGGGATCACGCCGAGCTACCGCGTTGAGAACAAACCGGAAGGTGTTGTTCTCCGGCTTCATTCTAGAAACGGCAACGATGCACGCTTACTAAATAAATACATGCATCGCATTTCAATGTTACCCTTTTTGTATCCTTCAGAGAAGAAGATGTAGCGGACGTAAGGGTTCTGCCTGGGAGCTACATGCTGGACACTTCCTTGTAGTCGCAGAATGGACCTACGAGGAACACGGTCCCCCGGAAACAAGAGCGGAACCTTCGTTGCCCCACAGCGTCAATTTGTGATTTGAAACATTAAAAATTGTTAATCAAAAACCGCGAATTGGGCCTCACGTGATTCACACTTTTAATGTGTGCCTTTTTTATGTTTAAAAATGAACATTTATATTATTTACATATTAAGAATACGTTCAGCAGCTTTATGTAATATTATGAGCTACGCGTTCATGTTGTTTCATACACATTCTGCGCCGTGCGTAAAAACATGTTTGTCCTGAGATGTTTATGATGAACAGAATGCTTTAAAAAACGATTGAATTCCCTGTAGTAGTAGCATTGCTGCTCTTCCTTTTCGCCGGCAGAGGACGACACTGAGATGCTGCGGTGCTGAGGAGGCGCAGCCAGGGAGGTTGTTTACCACCAGAGGTCTGGAGCCAGTCAGCCAGTAGTAATCTAGTTGTAAAATACAGGAATGCGGACTAGTTGACAGCGATCAGGCGTTTCCCTTCACAACAATTACTATGAGGACATTTGGATCAGTCGTCTATTTGCGGGTGGCACTAAGAACATTAAGACCTGGTTAATCATTTATGCAACTATTGTGATGACCTAAAGGGACCTGGGATCATTTCGTAACAGACAAATTCTGCAAGAATCACTATATTCCCTGTGCTTATTTGAGGGAGTAAATAATCTGGGTTTTGGGTCTTGGTCCAATAAAACCCATCAATGGGCCACTAATACAGCTCCAAGACTTTTAACCTCATGCTTTGTTTCCCTCATAAACTAATTTTGGCTGTGACAAGGGCCAGTAGGCAGCTGATGTTACGTCAAGTTACATGCCAAAATACTACAAATGCAACAATTCTTGTTTTTTTTGACAATGTAATACGTTTGGATGCTCAATCAATGACGCTAACCTTTGACCCTTGAGTCAGGGAGTTTGCAAATTTGAAAACAACATCACAAAAGTTCATCAATAAAGGTAACAGTTACAAAGAATACAGTTATTAATGTTCACACTATGCATATGAATGCATTGGAGAAACAAATTAGATGGTGACACTTTACTTTAAGGGGAAATTTCATGGAAACAATTTACAAAAATAATAAGTATAATTTCTTATGCCATTTTAAGCGCTACTAAAGTGCTTCCTATTCAACAAATAGTTCGAAAGGTTTTTTACACATCTATCTATATTGATAAATATCCCTATAGGTAAGAGGATAAACAAATTCATTCAAAATTGATTCAGGGGGGAACCATGCCATTAAAGTGCCTTCTCCTGCATTTAGAAACATTATACAAAGATTTGATGAATTCTTAATAACATATTATTGAGCATAAATAAACAGTTGACTAAACATCATTTTTTCCATGAATCAAACAGACATTTGAACACACGTGTGATCGTCCATTCTCAACGAATTCTCAACTGAAAAGAACAAACTATTTTTTCGTTGTGATCTGAAAAACGAAAGTCAGCTTCCGTACTTCTTTCAACAGCAAGCCATATTTGGTCCTGCTCATTGCTTCCTGCTGCTTCTTCCGCGGTGGCGCAGGTCTGCACGTCACTGATCGCGGAGTCGCACGCCAGCTGCGGTTGTTTACCTGTCCGCTCCTGCTGCTGCAGCGGTGCATCCTGGGATATCTCTGTGCACGCGTGGGGAAGGGAGAGAGGAGGTCCGTTTGGAGCCAATACGTGTGTTTTCACTTCACGCACGCACACACGCGCGCACTCACACACTGCAGTAGCCCTCCTGTCGTGCAGTCGTGCAGCGGGGTTACATAAGCCCTGCTGGATGTGCTGCTGCACTGCAACGAGAAGCGACCCACAAGACGGTAAACAACTGACGTCACTGCTTCCGTGGCATGCAGCAGCTCGCACTGGGACTCGGGGAGAAGAGGAAGAGGAGGATGGGGGGGTGGGTGTTTATAGTGAGATTCTGGCAGGGAGGCACGGAGGGTCGGAGAGAGAATTGGCCGATGATTAAGCGGTGTGCGTCAGCCTCCTCATTCAGAGTGACTTGTTGGGGACGTGTCGCCGCCGTAAACACTTTCCGTCCCCTGCTGGCTGCTGACATATTGGTGTGAGGATGTTTGCCAAAAAAAGGCTTCCCGTTGATCACTCAATGCACGCGTGATTGTGCATGTGTGCGTGTCTCATGAAGGACTCGGTGAGGACACCAGCATGGATAGATGAGTATAAAAGGGCTTTCGAAGAAGATCAGTTGTCTCCTTCGTGAAGACAGCTGTCCGATGTGACCCTCACCGGGTCAGGCGGCCACGCGAGAGATAAAGGCGGGAACAATGGTTGCTCCTGCAGAGGTTTGCGTAGCATCATCCTTGATCAGAACTGCATAGTTTGTTCTAGAAAGAGGGGTGAAGAGGGGCACTGAAGACTTTTTTCTCCATGGGACAATGTCTTTTGGTCGTCTCTCGACTGGCTTCGGCAGCAGCTTGACTGGCAGGTGTTTCAGCCAGTCCACCGCTTAGTGTCCCGAGTGCCCGCACTCTTACAGTTTCCAAGGAAGGCTTCTCAGTTAATTTTATGTTAAAAAAAAAGAAATCTGTCAGGTTTTAACGGAGGGGGGGTGTTTAAAATGAAGATTATCATAACCCTGATGATGTCATCATGATGTCATCAGCGCTATGGGCTTGTGATAAAAGGTTTTGACAAACCGGTAGGGAGGGTGTGGAGGATGCTGTTAGAGTGATAAGTTCTTAAACTACATAGACACGCCCACATTCCTCTTAAATTAACCCTTTTCCATCCATTCTGAAGGTGCGATATTAAACAGTTTGAATGCACCTTTAAGCTTTTTGTGTTCAATGTATTTGAATGTAAAGTCCTACTTATTGTATTATGTTGTATTATATAACTGCATATTATATTCATTGTACTTTACTCTTCTGACTTTGCTGCCACTTGTCATCAGATGTTTCCAAAAATCAATCGTAGCGTCCAACCGCCCCCCCCCTTGGCCGTCCATGCCAGTACATATTGTTCCCCACTGGTGGAAGGTACTATCAGTACACAGTACTGCGTGCCTCATGGGTTTGTATAGGTTTAAATTGTTTTCTTCCCACTTGACGGTGCTTATGTCAGATGATTTCCCCCTCAGGGGTTCAATGTCCTCTGTTGCCTCTGATTAGATTCAGAGAAGAATGCTATGACATTTATATGTGGTATAACAGGAAGTTTGGCCCAAAGGCCAAAGCTGACAAGTACAGCACACGTATAAGAGCACAGAATGTGCGGTGCCTAATGTGTTCCCGGAGGCTGCTTTGTAATCACAGTGAGAAAAAAAGTACTCCTCCTCACACTTGCCTTCCCTCGCGGCCACGCGGCTTGATCAAACTCCTGGCCGCGTAATTGTACTCAAATGTCAGGCGAGGTCAGGACAGGGAGATCCCGTTCGCCGTAATTGCGGAACACCACATATTGACCTGGGCTCTCTCGCCGTCTCTCGGCTGGCAGAGCGATCCACGCTGCACCCAGTGAACTTCCCGCTAAACCGAGTGGATCAGCTTCACACGTAGCTGCCGTTCCTCTCTGCGATCGGCCCTTTTTCCTCTTGGATCCGTCTGCCTGGGTCTCCAGCGCAAGATCGGGCAAAAGTGGGGTGTCACAGAGTCCCATGTAGCCTTTTGGGTAACCTGGATTTGGCCTAATGTGTGGGTTAAAGCGCGAGTTAACCACCCTCGCAGCAGACGGAGGAAGATAGAAGCTCAGGATTAGATTGTGGGCATCTGATTAAAACAAGCAAACGTGCGCTGGTTAGGTCAATGTAAGTGTTGTTCTTGTTTTTAATGCTACATGGAAATTGTGAGTCTGTTACGACTTTTCATTGATAAAAGTGACATATTTCATGACGACCGCTCAGAGGGAAACACTCCACATGTTCAGATGTCCTCACGCCTGATTAAAGTGGTTCCAATCGAACGGTGGAAAACCCCCGTCAACTGTCGCCCGGCTCCATCATCAACGTAGTGGATTTGTGTGTGAACGGAGGCGTCGGCTCGACCGCACTACTCTCTCACCCGCACTTCTTTCCACTGACACCTAAGCCCCGCTGGGCCGAGCCATTCTGCTGGTGTCAAATCCAAGTGATGCCTCTCACGCCGTCCAGATTTATTTCTTTAAAACCCGGAATGACACATAAGGACCTGCTTTTGAATAGTCCCCCCTCTGACATGTCATAAAGGAAAGAGTTGGTCCCCTGTGAGTCGTGTGTTCTGCCTGTGCTCTTGGAGGGGGGTGTGCCTCAGGGCTCTGTTCTCAGGAGTCCTGTGTTTTCCTTCTATATGCATCTCAGGATAGAATGAACTTTACTTGTCTAATAAACATTCATCCTAAAGGGGAAATTGCATTTATACATAACACCGCCGCAGTCCATTTTTGGATTAATAACGCGCTATTAATCCTTCATCATTATTTACAGAGAATGTAGTCAGCTGTTTTGTTTTTGTTTCAGTCCTCTTTGAAAGTACATGGTCTTTCTTGGTTGAACAACAAAAAATCACTTTGGAAACGTAATGGGCTCGTTTTAAACAGTTTACCAAACAACAAAAGAATGATATGGTTCATCAACAATGTATTTCATTGACCTTATTAAACACACAGTCATTGAGTCAGTCTGGTTCGATCAGACTTTGCAGTGACAATAACAATAAACTGGTGCATGGAGTAGAAAGGGTGCACCGGGAACCACAAGGTTGGCGGTTCGAACCCTGGCTGCTTCGTGTCCGATGCCCTAACCGTGGGTTAAAAAAGCAAAGTCAGTCACTTTGGATAAAAGCGTCAGCTAAATGACATGTAATGTAAAAGGAGCTTTAAGCTTTTTAAGCATTTGTGTGACTGGTTTCTAAGGAGAAATGTAAGTGTTCCACTCATCATTTGCTTCAAAGAAGATGGAATTAGTATTTTATTAATAATAATATTAGTAGAGGTTCAGGCTCCTTGAAACATGCCCCTGCAGTGCTAGTACTTATAATGCCAGGCTTCTCTGTCACCAAGGTCTGATTATGGATCGCAGTATGTTTTTAAACACTGTGACCACAGTTGTTATCGGCTAAAGTCCTGCTATCAAAGTGTTTTTGTCAAACAACATGACTGTTTGAGCTTCCGGAGCAATAACTCCTCCTCCTGCTGTTATCAAGCCACATCAGAAATGCAAACACATACAAGCACCTTCTGATGCTTCTTATGCAATGGTGTGTTATCACCGGAAAAACAACACATTGCGTTGTCATTTAAAATAAATGACAACGCAAAGTTCCAAGGAAGTGGGACATTTGCTGGCAAGACAGAAAACTAAGATAAAATAATCTTAAATACCATCAAATGGGACGTGAGCTTTGAACCTCCCGGCCACTCCTGCCAGGTCTTCCACCATGATTAATTCATTTACTGCATTGAGGCCCAAAGACAAAAGGCTTTTTGGCGCCTGGGAGGCAAATTATTGTGACCGTCTTTAGGGGGAGTGAAGTTTTCTGCGCTTCTTATGCGTTGTGTTGCGTTGCTTTGTTGTGTTGCTGCGTTGCGTTGCTGTGCAACAAGTCTCAGCAAAAAAACGCCCGATGTCAATAGCGTCATTCTTTCGTCATTCTTTTCTTTAGCATGATCGGAACAGGCTAAATAGCATGGTACTTGAGATTTTGGGTAAGTTGCTCGAATTCATCTAAAATGTGCTTTTCACTCAGTTCGCTAGCGTACCTTTCTTGGTTTGTGCTAAGCTAACGTTAGCGCTTGTGTTATGGTTGCCTAAACCGTTTATAGGAAGTGGACGTAGTCTTGGTATTGTCACCGATTGGTGTGTTGACTTTGTGAGTAATTATTTTGCGACGTCCCGATGTGAATTTTCACAATGTTCACCAAACTTTCTTATAGACTTCTACACATTCTGACAATCTTACAGAAAGAATTTCCCTTGATTACTTTAACCTGCCAAGAGGGATCAGTAATACACCACAGACGCGTTTGTTTCTCTGTGTTGTTGCCGTGCTTTTTCTCTCTTTGACCCTCGGTGTCCGTTGCCAATCTGGGACACTTGGCACTCACTTCCTAATCCAATGATCCAATGAACTGCAGCGACTACAATTTTTTCATTTGTAAACAAACATCTACGCCCCGCCTCTCTCTGGCTGGATTGTCAGCATCTGGTTGCGGTCTTGGCTGAACCAGGTACAGCAGCAGGCCATTCAGGTGCATACTGCTCTAGTTTCTAATGTGTCACTGTATCAAAGTTGTGTAAATTGATAAATGATGAATCATTTGTAATGATGCCATGTAGATCAATTGGAAGTTAACAAGCCACTTGGGCTGCCAGGTTGGGTGCGTCTCCTCCTAATCATTTCAGGTTAATGGGCGCTACCTTTGCTTGGCTCTCCATTTAAGCAATTGTCCGATCGTACAATAGCAACCGCAAGTAGGCCAGGCAGGAGTGTCGTGCCTTTGGTGTGTGGACTCCAATGTAGGTCATCTTCAACTCATATAACAGAGGCAACCGAGGAAAGAACATTTTAAAGCAAACAGCGTAGTAGAGTAGAAAAGGCAAATGGTCAGTTTTGCAGTTACAAATAGTTAATAACGGTTCATTAAGTCAACAATAGATTCGGCTACGGGCAACAACCTATAAAACAAACAAGGAAACCATTAAAAAACATTAGTGGGACAAAAACAAGTATAAACGGCCATGGTTTGTATGAAAAAAGAGAACTTCAGAAGACGAATCGACCGCTGTGCTCATGCAGACGTGTCTTCTTTTAGTTTCGTACGCAAGCGGCACCACACAAAATAAAAAGGTCACGCTCTGTTTACGGCACGCATGCCGTGAACACAACGACAGACTCACGTTAGTCGTGCGCCCAGTGAGTAGGCCTCTTGCACAGGGCTGGATGTGTTTTTGTGGCACATTATCTTCGCGTGATGCCGCTCTCCACTAAGCGCCCCCCCCCCCTCCTCTCCGTGTCTCCGACCGTGTCCTGTTTCTGTAAGCTTTAGCCCCGTGGCTGGCATGTTTGACGGATGATCTACTTGGTTGCAGCGCACGCAAACATGCCCCTCGTGTGAACTCTGTTTTTGGAGGGTGGCGTTGGGCTGCTGAATGAGATGTATAGACAATGACTGCTCCCCCAAATGGGATCGGGCTTGCGGCACCATTGGCCAATGAGAACACATTCCTGGTAATTATCTTACTCAGATAAAAGGTGATACAATGTTTTGCACCTGTAAAGCAAAGCAAAGTGCTTTGTGACTCAACTTCTATTGCGCTTAAGGGCGGCTGTGCACGTGTTTCCGTGGGCTTTTGTGCGTGCACGCTCCCAACCCACCGACATGTTTGTGTGACAAAAAAAACCTGTTGACACCCATTGGTGCTATCGGCAGACTTTCAGCAGGAGGTTTCTGAGCTAGTCTGATGACACACACAGCACGGAGGGGGGCTGTTTGGCGCATAGTTTGCATTTGGACGGGTTCCACGAATGGAAACCTCCGGAAAGAAATATTGATCGGGTCTGGCGCGTCAACAGCACAAAATACACATCACGGAAACGCGTCAGCGGTGTACTTACAGCAAACATTCAACACATTCTGTGGTAACAACGCCCGAGGAGTTTTGAAGTGTTCGTGTTCAGCATGCGTAAGCCGAGTGGGCCTTTGTCTTTGCCGTGCGACTGCAGAAGCCCTGCTATTGGTCATAAAAGTTCACGCGTTAGGACACACGGAACTCAGACGCGGTCCTTGACCTTTACTCGCACGCAGCATGTGTGCTGAGGCGGTGCGTGCGCAGGGAGAACACTTCTGATACACCCGCTGCGACACGGGCACGGCCGTATCATTAAGCTGCTGGTCGAGTAAGTGTTTACATCCGTGTGTGTGTGTGTGTTGTCCTGTGACCCGGGTCACAGTGGTAACCTGGTGGTAATCTGATAGATTAAGCCTTAGATAACGCCACTCTCTGCTCAGGAGGTAAACAAGCACCGGGACTAAGGTTGAAAGTGGCGAGGGACCGGCTGGACTGCGTTCAGATTTCAACTCAAGATGTGTCTCGCGTCTTGAGCGCGGCGTCCCACGGTGACTGTATTGCCTCCATAGCGCAGCAGCATTGGAGGACGAGGAACATTGAAAGAATGTTTGGAAGACGGAAATTTGCTGCAAACGTGCCAAAATAACATGTGGGGTTTTGTGTCAGTGGAAACATCTCTAGCCACACACATGGTCATGTTTTCCCTCCAGCGTTCTGCAGAAACCAGGACTGAAGTTGCTTTCTTTTTATACAAAGTCAAGCAAATGCATTCATGGCATTCCTACATCTCCTGGACGCAAAGTGACTCAACTCTAATACCTCTTCCACAAAGTTTAAAGGGCCACTGTGCGGGAGATTGATACCACTGTCATTTCTTTGCATCAAATATGAAGCCGATCCTGGAGACAGTTAGCTTAGTTTAGCACAAAGACTAAAAACGTGGGGAAAGGTAATGAACTGGGTATTTTTGTATGTTTTCATAGCACTGGCATTCCAGTCGCAGAAAAATCTTCCAGAATCCTGCTCCAGGGCCCCAGCTAGTAGCAGTTTAAATGCCAAAAGTAGATTGATTTATACAGTCGTCCTCATTTGGCAATGCAGCAAAGCAAAGCAAAGGTTTGAAGCAATGTTCATAAAAGTCGGGGTTTAACAAAAAAACGCCCATAAATCCTCTTCTACTAGGAGTCGGCACAAAATTCTTCTCCTTGTCGTTCATTCAACACACCCGCAAAATGGAGAAACTCCAGCTGCTGCCGTTACTGTGCATATAAAGACATAGATGGTCTTAATGCAGACATCCACACACAAGCATGACTCGAATGCGTACTGACGCAAAGCTACAGGCTGAGAATAGGCTCAGAGACCATGGTGCTGCTGTCACAGCTCTCCTTTACAGACGGAGCGACATTAGCAGTACAATGGAAGGGATCAGATTAGAGTAATGTAGGGCGACAAAACCAGAGCTGGCTTCATAGCCCGCTCACCCAAAGGTAAGACATTTATCTCGCTGGACTTCCTGGACGGGGTTTCGTAAAGGAAATCAAAACACTCTTTGGCAGTTGGCAATTATTGATTTATTGTAAAGGATGATACATTGGCTGCTGCAAAGAATCCACTAAAAGTAATGTGAGGGATGCTGTTACAACTAACATACACAACAAATAAAAGAGGTACAATTAGATTAATGGATCCATAAAAAAAGAAAGTTGTGAATTTGAATGTGTGTTTTGCAGCTGGGTCGCCGGTAGTATCATCCCAAATCCAGTGAGTCAGATTGCTTGTGCGCTAAGGGGCCGCCCTCAATGTTAAACTGCCATGGTCCGCATTATAGGCTTAAACTAATGCCTCATTAGCATCAGTGTCTCACTGACTCTGCTCTGAAACGTCCTCCTCCTCCACTACGGCAAACCTGTTAACATCACTGTCTATCACGCAGAGCCCCAGGAAACTGGAGCCTGTGAAAAAGGAATATATCACACACAAAAATATATACTGCATTTGAATTAAGATAAAGGTTCAGATGAAGGCCAAGCTCCCTCCAGATTACCCCATATCTTAAGGTTGTTTAATTCCAATAAAGGAAGCATCCTGTGTCGTGAGAGAGCCTGAGCACAGGC
The DNA here is from genome assembly GCF_964276395.1 of Gasterosteus aculeatus. Classification (NCBI taxonomy): domain Eukaryota; kingdom Metazoa; phylum Chordata; class Actinopteri; order Perciformes; family Gasterosteidae; genus Gasterosteus; species Gasterosteus aculeatus. Next base: position 28,460,188 of record NC_135688.1, read on the forward strand.
GACACAAATGACGTCACACCCCAAATCTGCAGACACGAGACGTGAAATCATTCCCGCTAAGGGGAATAACCCCTGGACAAAACTGTTATCGCACAAAGCACGGCGTCTTTGGTAATGTCAAATATAGCCATGTGTGTTTCATGATGTTTGCTCTCAGGCAGCAAAATGTTTCACACACACACACACACAGATGGAAACATGGATAAGCTGACAGGCTTCATGGCGTCACTGTATTTGTGCATCAAAGTCACCATAACTCCTAATCTCGTCCTTGCGTGTTTTGGGTTTTTGCAATGGAGAATGGCGTGCTTAAAACTCAGACCTCATGCACAAGGCCCGTGTTTCCAGTGAGGCATGTGGGTCAGAGTGCAAACAGTGTGCTCGGAATGTTTGCATTTTTCCAAGAGATTTGTACGATGACATGAATAAAAGCAGGGCGTCATGATTAACGCTGGATTAAATGTCATGAAAACAAATGTGGTCCTCAAGCCTTTTAGCCATTCCAGGAGCATTTGTTGTTATTATGCAACACAGGGATGCACAACAGCATTCAGCTAGGGCCCATTTACTACACAGCACACACAGACAAAACAAAAACAAAACAGGAGAACGTTTGCATATTACAAAATGTAAACAGCAGCAACAGAATACTGTTTTCTGGGCAGATTAAATGATATGACATCTTCACATTAACAATTCAACACAAAGAAAAACATTGTCCGTCAACTGTTTGAGCACCAAGCATCATGATGAAAATGTCTCAGAATCCCAAGGCCGTTTATAATAAATAGTTTGAGACATTGAAAGGTTGTGAAAACTGTAATATGTCATCTCTGGTGCGGGAGCGTAGAGTAGCGGCTGAGTTCTGAATGTATTGTAGTTTGTTGATGATTTGGTGGATGAGCCATATAAGATGCTATTGCAGTAGTCCAGTCAAGAGGTGATGGAGGCTTGGATGAATGTTTCGGCAGCTGGAGAAGGGATGGAGGGGGGAGACGGGAAATGTTTTTGAGATGTGATTAAACATTGTGTTCATAGAAGAGGGTTTGACCGAAGATGATGCCAAGGTTACATATATGTGAAAGAACAGTGGTGCCATCAATGCACAGGGAGAAGTTATGGTGGGGTTTGTTTAGTGATTGTGGTGTGATTGTAAGGATTTCAGATTTGTTGCTGTTGAATTTGAGGAAGTTGGCTTGCATCCATGTGTTAATAGAGACAGTTGGTGATGGTCGAGTGGGTGGTGGGGGGGATGGATTTGGTGGAGATGTAGAGCTGGGTGTTGTCAGCGTAGAAGTAGAAGTGGAGAACATGGTGGCCTACGATGTCGCCAAGGGGGAGCAGGTAGAGGATGAAGCGGAGGGGGCCGAGAAGTGAACCTTGGGGGACACCTTGATTGACTGGGGCTTTGTCGGACTTGGATTTGTTGATTTGTTGATGCTTGCTTTTATCCTCTTGTAGAACTATTTGATCACTTCGTTAGTTGCTAACTTTCCTCTTACTTTTTGCTCTGCACATCAAGACTGAAAAGGCTTTCCGCTATGATGTGATTGGGTATAAACCATTTTTTTGTACAAAATGAGGACATTGAACATGGAAGAAAAACCCATCCAGTAGATGGTGATCTGCATAAGCTGAGTCCATGCCACCCACTAGCTGTCACACCCGCTCATTGGGAAACAAATATGAGTCAACTCATGCTAGTGTCTTTTAACGACAGCGTCCTCCTGGAGGATTTCCTTTGGAAAACATGTTGACGAGGCGCGAGAGAGCGTCCGCTGATACGGCGGCACGTGGACCGGGCAGGCTGGAGTCTTCCACTCCACCGCCAGTGTGGTAAACAGCAGCAAGAGTGTTTTTGAACAGGGGGCGGTACATGGACTCCGCATGCTGTCCAAACATGTGGAGTCTGAATGCCACAGAGTGAGATATACATAACCGCAGAGACTTTCCATTGACACACACAGGCACACAGTCACATGCATGTAAAGGCTCCCCCGCAGAAAAAAGATACGCCAAACCTCCTCAAGTAAACCTTTCCACGTATTAACATTATATAATTCCGAATAATAAGAGAAAATCTGAAATATTTGTTCAAAAATTAGTATCAATTAATGCTACTTAATCATTAGATCTCCCTATATAAACCACCAGACATAAGCGCGAGAGAAGAGTGGTCCCGTGAGGCTCTCGAGCTGACATCTCGACCCAGAATTTTTCACTTGTTTTGCAGCAACAAGTCCAAAAAGGACAGATCAAAATGAAAAAACGCCCAGTATTAAGGCACCAAGCCAAGCATCCAGATGTCTCGCCTTCAGGCAGCTTTCCGTCTGGGAAGGCATGCAGAAGTGATGGCTGGTAAAAGCCAAAAAGGTTCAGAGAGAATGCATCAGGGCTGATTGGCCTGTTGACCTCTGTATAGCTTAAAGTGCTGATGCTCCCAGAAAAGGAGGTTAAAGAAAGTGCAGGTTGGTAACTGATCAAGATTGGCCATCGCAACAGCAGCGTATGTTCATGCTGTGGGCGGTAGTGTTAATCACCAATGGCATTTGACAGAACACATTAATCAACACCTGAAAAGTTACATGTCTTGCTGGATCTGCTGGACCAAATAAAACCAAACTTCCACAAGGAGGAGAAACCAGAAGCAAGCAACGCTAACCCATCTAAGACAGTGTAAACAGAAGTACTATGAGTCCCTTAAATGACAACCGTTCCTTAAGCTGTATCTCAGGTTTCAAAGAATGGTATCGCAAAACTATGTTGTCACGAGTATTTTGATTAAGTATTGTGCTCTAAAAAATATATGTCAGTATGTTATGTTTCCATGTGGGCTCACCGGTGCTGTGTGCCCCTGTCCTCTCTCTTGTCTGTGGAGAGTCAGCACTGGATCCTGTAAGTGGGTCACGGCTCTGCCCGGCTGCTGCGCAGTGGAGCCGGCGAGCCCCGGCTGAAAGACCTCCTCAGGCTGATCCAGGGAGAAATAATGGGGCCAGCGACTCTCAATCCCCTGGAGAGCTGCGGCAGGGAGGGAGGCCCGGTGGAGCGCGGGGTCGGCAAAAGAGCAGCTAGAAGACCCTAATTTACAGTGAATACCACACACGCAGCTTGAATGTGCACTTGGTGCACTGGGTCCACGGGGCGCATGGTCCGGAGTTGCTATTTGAAGTTCTGTTGGGCCTCTCTTTGCAGAACAAGGCGCCCACGCATCAGGGGTACGCGGGGTGGATTTACAGTGCCGCCTTCATGTTGCATGACTTAGATTTAAAAGTATCCGATTTTTTGAGTTGTTTCTTTGCTGTTTGCGACACGAGCAGCCATTCCACCATCTACTGTTGACATCTTTTAAAACTTTTTTTTTCATGTTTTCCCCTTTAACAAACGCACTTGATTTCACTGGTAATTGGGGGCTCGAGACTTCGTCAGTGAGTCGCAGAAGATGGAGCCTCCAGATGGTGTGATGATGATGTAGATTTCCATTCTGAATGAATTCCTCGTTCGTCTGTTTCCGTGTGCATGGATGTGATGGTGAATGGGATCCTAAATTTGGGAATAGAGATCAGATAGAAACACACACACACACACAAAATAACGTCAGAGCAGCATCCCGTAAACTGTATTTTAGGAACCTTCAAAGCCGTGTTGCGCAGGGTTGACAATTTCGCTTCCCTGTCACACTTGATTAACTAAGCTGTTTTCTATGTTGAGGAGGCAACAAGCAGTGACTAAAAAAAAGATGTTGGTCAAAAAAATGTTGGGGTTTTCTCCTGAGGTTTGCCTTCAGAGCACAAATGTGCCCATACAGATTTCATTTCTTGCGACGGACACAGTGGCGAGAAGGGTGAGGAACACTGTCCCTCCTGGTGGCTTGGTTGGGTTACGTAAGGCTGGTTTCTGCCTGGCAGCAGAGAAGTGCCCCTCTGACAGTGTCATGTTGCTAATTAATACACACCACCAGAAGTGTGAGTTTATATGTGTGTGTGTGTGTGTGTGTGTAATAATCATAATCTAGAGGGTTCTGCGTTTTAAAAGGGACAGACAGGCTGACTAAACATGTGTTAGTCAGTTCCTAATGTCCCGTTTCCCCTGTCGGATTGCTTATCTCCTGACTGGGGACCAACTCACCACGCTTTTGGGTTTCAAACCTGTTTTAACTGAGCCTTCACAAAGACTAAAGCCGTGCCAGCAGCACTGTGGGGCTGCACGTTAGGAAATAGCTTAGCAAGGACTGGAATCGGGGTAATAACTCTATATGTAATAACAATGGTGGTTTGTGGTTTTAACGGGAAACAGGGTTTAGAAATTCTTTAAAAAGTGGGAATTTCTATTTTTGTTCAGCTATTTTAAGCTCGGCTAATCCCCCTCTAGCTTTAGCTCTGTATGTAACGCACAGAGATTATTGTATTGTTAGGCTTATTAGGCACTTTGCAGGTAAACTGTTTTTGAAAAACAAATTCCATTTGTCATTGGAAGAAGCAGTCTCAAAACCTTGGGAAGAGAAATCATAATTCAAATTTGAAAATGGAAATGTGTAAAAACATAACTGCACAGCAAAGGCCCACAAGGTCCCTGTAACAGCTGCTGTGAGCGTGTGGGAGAAAAGAGACGGTGGAATGGGTTGTTTCACTTCGTGCTTCCAACCTGCTGAACCTCCAGACTCCAACTACAAAGTCCTTCCTGGGGACGCGTGGCTTGGAAGGAAGTCATTGGCTCAGTATGAGCTTCCCGCCTCGGGCCCCCGTATGAAAAAAAAAAAAAAAACACTTACGGAAAGGGAAAAGCATGGCCCGGAAAGTTCAACACCTCATTCTCCCACAGATCGGGGGCACAGTAGGATATCAGCCTCTCTTCAGGAAGCCATTACACTTTGTGCCAAAGTTGTGCTCACATTCCGGTGAGGGAGGGAGAAGAGGAGGGGCAGGATGGGATTTGTAGTCGTGTGAGGCTCATCATTTGGGGTCGTGGGTGCGCTGGGAACCGCAAGGTTGGTGGTTCGAGTCCCAGCTGCCCCATGTCTCAAGTCGAAGTGTCCCTGAGCAAGACACCTAACCCCTAATTGCTCCCCGGGAAAACATGTTTCTTAACAGCACAGATATTTTCCATACAAGTATGTGACATCTGTAAAACAAAACATTGTTCTTGCTACATGTTAAAGGTTTATGGAATACTGGTATTGACCAGCAGCTTAGCTAATGCTAATGCTAATGAATTACTAAATGTTATGCATACTACATAATTATTTTAGAGACATTTCAGAATAATATCTAAGTATAAAATGTTTGTAAGACAAAAATAAATATTTCTATTTTACTGTACTGCCAGAAATTGGTATTTCTTATATGATCATTTTATTTGTATTTTTTTTTAAATAATGTCATATCAGTGTATTTAAAAAGGGCCTAGATATTAGACACCAAAACTAATAAATATTATTTGTGGGAATAAAGAAGGAAGCCAAGCTGTAGCTCTTTAAATAAATTCATTTATTTATTTAGGTTGCTATCCATAATCAATACAGACAAAAGCAATACTTGACTATCAGGATTTATAAATCATAATAATCATCTTTTGTGAGCATCACAATAAACAGTATATTGAATTATGTACAATGGAAGACAACAAAGCTTTCAGATTGAGTAGACCCAAGATCAGTCAGTCTGTCCGCGGACACAGAAATGGGTAAAGCGCTTTGAGACGTGTTGAAGAAAGCAAGAAAAACAAAACACTTGGCAGAAAGAGAAATGTACATGGAGCAAAACAGCGTCTGCTTGCCACAAGAAGAAAACAAATCACCAATGCAATGTTACATTTGGTTCCACAGTTGTAAACTATATTGTATTCATGTCACTATTGCATATGCCATTAGGTAAAGTGAGTCAACAAGGCAAAGAGATCTGTATAATAAAATAGACAGACTATTTTTTCATAGTCAAACTGCAAGGGAGAAAAGCATACAATATACTGTACAACCCCAAAGCAAAAATCCCATCCCCCTTTTAAAAATCTGTAGCCAAAGTCTTTACACGGGAACCTCATTGCAACATAGCTCAAATCTAATTGAATATATTGTTTTAAGTTAAACTCTTTCTATGTACACAATATACACGTTCAAGACTTTGTAGATAAATAGATACCACATTTTAGTATGTTACAGCTGCAATATTATTAAACTCTGTGAAAACCGTGACTCACGATATGTTTGTGCGGTGTTCCTACCAGCTCAGCGATACATTCAGACGTGGTTAAACGGTTTACAATCCACTATACACCAAAGGGGGTCGTGAGCCTGCTGGAGTCGGTCCAGTGGGCGACTCATCGACCAAACAGTCAGGACATTACAGGGGGGGTTTCAGATTATGTCAACTCGCCATCTGTTGGCCAATATGGAGGTTCAAAGATTCAGTTACAGTTTTTGAGTCAGTGCAACTTTTGAAAGAAATAAGATTTTCTTCTTTTAGCTATTGAAAAGTTAAAATTTAAAAGCAATTAGAAACAAGATTGCTTATGGTAGCATAGCACACGTTAGCTAATGATAGCAATCCGTTCCGCTTTTGTCACTGGCCGTAGTGGCGGCTGTTCAGAAAATGTTACAAAAGCTAAGAGAAGAGAACATTTTTCAAACTAAACTATAAGCAAACTATGAGCAATACAACCGTTGTGTTAAATTCATTACAGTCAACAGTTTTGTAGCTAATGTTAATGTCACCATTAGGTTGCTAATGGTAGCCAATAGCCAGCCTGTACCGAATATTAGCCAATGTCAGCCAGGAACTACAGTTAGCTACCCACTGGCTGACGTAAGCTAACGGTAGTTCCTGGCTGACATTGGCTAATATTGTCAGCTGATGTCGGCCAGCAAGAGATAGTGGCAAATGTTAGCATGCATTAGATGCACTGATTTGATGGCCCTTTTCTATGTGTGCTAATTTTACGATTTGTTTTCTGCGACGGTCCCCTCACCTCCGCCCTCACTGTTTGACCAGAAACCGTCTCCACTGTGCCCCCTCCATTACCACCTCAACTGTACAGTCCAATGATATCACAGCAGAGCGGCCTGCGTCGAGCGCGACGGTTTGAAGGTAGGAGTGTGAGAGGTTTTAGGGGCTCAGGTGACTGAGGAACTGTGGGATTCAGTGCATTCAGATGCCTAATATTGTTGGGTCTGAGCTGAGTTATCAAGACATGCATAACTCTTAACAACATTTAGAAATATAATTCTGTAAGTCCAGCGCATTGATTGGACATGAAATAAACTAAGAATAAATAATTACTGATTTATTAAGAAAATATTTTAATATCAATACAATAAATCTCTTACTATATATATCGGAAATAATATCTTTACTGGTAAGCTTTTGAAGTTCCACAGAATAACAATATAGAGATGGAGGCCCAAACAGACATATCGTAATAGAATAGTTCTCTTATTTCATAAAAAACACAAGGACAGTATAGACATTAAGGCATTGGGTAGGTCCTATCAAACATTTGTCTTCCAAAAATAAATAACATTAATCTAAATATAGTTATATACTCCTTGTACCTTGGTATCTTCACTCCCTGGGCAATTTGTATGGTGAGTTTCTTTGTTCACTGTTGTACCGTTTGGTTGTACTACTGTCTCAGAAACACACTCACATTCACACAGGCAGTTGTAAAATCACCCTCAGGTAAATAAATAGTATATGGGTACCGTGGAGCTTTGTTACTATCTAAATATATTTGCTTCTGTTGCGCCTAAATGTGGGTCACAGGTGAGATGGCCTCTGAAAGCGACTAGACTTACCAAACATACACCCACTCTCTCCCTCGCACCCACCTGTCCAGCCTTCAGCAAAATGACATGCATAGACGGTGACCTGCTTGTTTCCTAAAAGAGTCTGTGTGATCGTTGCCGGGGGTCCAGACAGTCTTTTAGGGGCGCAGAGCCCAGTTGGAGGGCAAAGTGGATTCTTGTTTGTTGCTGAGCAGCAAGTCGGTGAAGTCGCCAATTCAACGGATCGAGGAATTTTTCAATCTGAAAGAGACAACCAGAGGAAAACAAAAGAGTTAGTGGGAACGTCCTGTCAACACACTTTGGTGTAGAATGAGCGTTTGTCACCATTTGCATCCAACTGTCAGGGAAATATTACGATTTTGGACAATAAATACAATTCTTAACATCGGATTTAAAAAAAAGCAAAAATATTAAACTGCATAAAAATGTTTTTATTAAATAATAATGCAAATAATGTATAAAATGCTTGCATATGAGAGCTCCCCTCTACCAAAAATTGATAAAAAATGAAAAAAAGAAAACCGGTTTATTTTATTACAAACAATACCAATGCCAACAACGCAGGCCTTTCAGAGCCTGCAGACCAGAGAGGTCTGAGGGAACAGTCTCATACTGTACAGAGCCAACGCATTCAGACTGCGCTGCAGTGTCTGTGCCACAACAAGGGACGCTGGGAAAAGCAGCTCCAACAACAGGAACAGCGAGTGCCCCACAACGGTGTTGATCAGCAGGGATTAAAGATGTTTTAACCTGATTGTTTTATGTGCCTTAGTTGTATGTATTGATGATATTTCGTACACATTTTGGTTTGTTGCAGCCACGATTCGGATCGGGACTGGTCAACCAAACCTGTGGTTTGTCCTTTAACGCACCAGCTGTTTTGAGGAAGCTGCTTGAAGGACGGTTCATGGGGGCGGGGGGGTTGGTGGTGGAAGTGAGAGGCTGGCGGGTAGCAGCCGTTATTACATAAGGTGGATAAAAAGAATGGGGGGGGAGGGGGGTTCTCTTGTCGCGCTGTTTTGTTGCTATGGACACCGGCTGAGCGGAAGAGAACCAGCTACCATTACAGTAGCTGATACATCTCTGATGTCATACACAGACAAACTAACCATGCATTTGTATGGACAACTGTGATGGATGGTGTGGCCACCGTTGACATTGGTGTGTGTGTGTAAGGGGGGGGAGGGGCCTTGCAAGCAGAAAAGGAAGGATTTACTTAAAGTCAGAGTGGAGGTCTGAAGGAGGGGAGAAACTATATTCTTAAACAATGATAAAACAGAGAAGGCAGCTTGGTAGTTTTGGACACTGGATGTTAAGTCAATAAATCTGGGGATAAATCCTTGTGTCTTACATCATTTACTATCATAGCACATATTTGTCCCTGTCGTGCCATTTGTCAATCTAGAGCGTTTTGTTGGCACGCCGATATTTCTCTATAGAGATGTCTCTAAAAGATAATTGGGACTAGTGTTGATCTGCTAAAGGGTGACAAAAATGTCCACCCGGCAGCTGATAAACGGAATAGCCCTCATTGATCTACCTCTGGCCGTCTAATCCCGCCCACTGAGGCTGTAATCTCATCTGGAGCTGTGGCTGTCTAAATGTAGGCAATGCTGGCCATGCAGTCATCTAGCAGCTAGCGCTTCTGTCTGGAACATCCCGGCCTACTTTAGCCCCCCCGTGCCATCACACTACACACACACACACACACACACACACACACACACACACAGCCTGGAAACTCTGACACAGGAGCCTGCGGTGTTACGTGTGCATGTTTGCTTTCCATATATCAAGTAACACAGCATTTCTGGATTTCCTGGCTCGGCTTTTCGCACCGTTTTGTTATGTTTGCAGGGTCTCTGCTTTAACGACGGTTCAACGCGGACGTAAATAACCGATTCAACGGCTAATGTGTGAGTGCGAGTGAGTGTTTGAGCTGATGTGCAGGGAATGCAGCTTTAGGCCGAAGACTAAAACCAAAACGTTTTACGAGTATCGTCAGAAAACAGTGTGAAGTGTGGAAAATCTAAACGAGCCGCACGGGCGCCACAGACTCACAAAACTTTTCCAAAAGATTGCTATGTGACAATATAATTATTTGCAAATGCAAAATATTAACGTATTAGTGATCCTATTTAGTCTTTAAAAAATAAAATCCAAAGTAAAAATAAAATCCCTTAAAAAAAAAAAAAGATCACATTGCTATGAGGCCGCATCTACTTTGCATGCTCACAGCGAGTTAGGGATGCATGGCTGGCACGCGAGACCCCTTTCGCTCCCGTTAACATTGCAACGCACACACAGGATGTGAAAGTAGCATTGGTACACATGCAACACGCTCTGGGTGCATGTGGATCCACCACCGCCACCCCTGATGACATCACCCGCTCTACTACCGAGTGAATGATGTGTCCTGGAAGCGGGATTTGAGCCAATGGATACAAATACTTCCAATCTGGCCGTTGAATTTTACACAGACACACTCAATGGTTCCTTTGGGCAGTAAAACAGTCGGGGGGGCGCGCTTCACCACATAAGGTAATTATTGGACAATGAGGCGAAAACGTAGATGGCCGACTTGGCTAATCTGGGTCTGGTACAGAAGCTTCTGCAATATGAGGACCCAGGAGAGCAGAGATGAGCGTGGCCTCTCGGGTCACATGGGCTGGTAAACAAACACTTTGAACCCCCCTCTCCCTGCGTGCTATGCTTTAGGACATTGAAGCCGGGCTCTAGGTGGAAGATCGAAACGAACGTAATCCAGCTGTCACAACGGGCGAAAGTCGGGAAAGGGGGGGGGGGGGGTCCTGGCAACTACATAAAAACCAAAAGCGTCCGGCAGCTAAAAGAAAACCCAGGCGGTGCACTTTGACCTGCATCACCTCGCTTCGCATCACAACGCTGGGACCAAGTACGGCAAACAAGCCATCGCTTGTCCAACGCTCCCAGAATGCACTTTGGTCATCCCTCTCTCTTACTTCTGCCAAGTGAACTGCCTAATGAGGCAGAAGTGCAGCGGCGTGCACGTGCCTTCCCCAGTTATGCACGCATTCCTTGACTTCCCTCCCACAAACGAGAAGGCACTGGAAAATATCTCTCCCTCCCACTCTTAAAAGAAATAAAAATAAAAAAACATTCCCAGGAGAAAAACACACCCCTGCATGCGTACGTGCGAGAGTCCACATGCATGTCCCTCCCCCTCCATCTCCTGATCGTGACAACTTGTTTTCTTTTTCTTCTGTACCAAAATAAAAGTCCACATAACTGCTCTCTCTCCGTAAGGTGGTGGAGTTGTTGTTGTCGTCCCGCTCTCTGCAAGGATACAACACACGTCCACTTGTGCAGCCCCCCTCCCCTCTACAAAATATGAAAGCTCACTGTGCCCAAAGCTTTGGGGAGGTGGTGGGGGGTCTTCAATGTTAACACTGTGTGCGGTTGTTCTGGTTTACAACGTCAGCTGTATACATTGTATGGTGGAATGGTGGGAATAAGAGGTCTGCAGAGGTCGCGTTGATGTGCAACACATCCGAAAGCCCACCCGACCGAAACACCGCAGTGGAGGCTCAGCCTTCACACCACTTGCGACCTTTTAGTAGCTTTTCTTTAAAGAATCTCCGTTGTGTCATCATTTTTTCCCCACCGCAAATACAGTTCATTCATAACGAAGCGTTTAGTTGTTGTTTTTAGTATCTGCGGCCCACAGTGACGCGTCCTGCTCCCCGTGCTGCTTGTTTACTTCACAGCGCTCAGCCTGGTCACGTTTTTGCTGCGTTCAAATGCTGTGGGAAATCTTTGCTTAGACCAAATATGGACGGGAATAAAATAACAAAATAAAAAAAAAAACAGTAAAAAGGTTGAAGGATTGCAGCTAAATTCAGGACTCAGCCCTGTTCGTTTTGATACAGATACCCGTGGCACCATGTTGTTTAAGTGCAAATACCGCCCAAAAACTGATGCTAACCGAATATAAGTACTCGGAAGTTGGAGCTTAAGAGCAGCACCTGAAGGCAGCACCAGCATCAGGGCTTTAAGATCACAGACACGGTTTGAATTTCCGCAGGAAATACAAGTTTACCTTCATTCTTGCTGTTCTATTCAATATTCGGTGCAGGTCTTTCTCTTTTTATTTTCAGCTACAAAGCCAAACTGCTTTTAAAATGAAAAAAAAAGCTGTCGATTTTATCAGTATCACATTCGGCAGCGACCTGACTCACCTTTGGCAGTGGTTGCGGCCTCCTTGAACCCCAAACAGACATATGGTGAGCTGTGTAATCCATTGATACGCGCTTTGCAGCTGCTGCTGGGCTTGAAGCCGGCCAGTTCCCCGCATTTCTCCACATCCCTGCTGTCCAGCAGGTTCAAGGCAATGTAGTTGAGCCTGTTGGGGTAGCCAGCGGAGCTATGCCGGCTCATTGGGCTGCCGTACTCCTCATCGGAGCCCTCGCTGCTCCGGGACGAGATGTTCTCCACCGAGCTGTGCCTCTTCATGGCGTCGCCGCGGGCAAAGGAGGGGAAGACCGGCGTCACGGTGGCGGTGGATGAGAAGGTCTCGGAGCTGTGGCGCCGGCGTCCCTGCGGGTTGGCCCGAATCACCTTGGCGGAGCAGTCGGGGTCCACGGCGGAGGAAGAGGTGGCCCCGATCAGAAAGACCCCAATGCCCTCTGGGACTCCCTGGTCCTCCAGAGAGAGCCTGCTCTCCCTGCCGCTCTGGCAGCTGTGGAACAAAGTTCAAAATATGACATGGGTCAGAAAATACATTTCACTGTCATGCTTCCAAAAAAAAGTTCTTAAAAATCCATCTTGTTACCACCAATATACATTTAAGATCAAATAAAAGCGGAGGATAATGTTAAATATCTAGATCGACAATATCCACGTTATTAATTAATTACCTCCCAGCACAGTTACACATACCTTGCGGTGTTCTGAGGAACGAGCTGCGCAGGGGAGCTGGTCATCCCAAATGTCATCTCAGTGTAGTCACTTTTTTCCTCATCACCACGGGCCTGAGAGCCTTGCTCGCCGGCCAGACGGTACACTCCGTCCTCCCCAGAGCACACGGGTAACTCCGGGAGCGTGCCCAGGCGTTCAGCGGGAGTCTTCTTGGGCGAGCGCGAGCCCAGCTGCAGGTTCATGTAGTCGGTCAGAGAGGCACTCCTGGGGCCCCCGACGGTGGAGCCCGCCGATGGCGACTGGCTCTCCGCGGAGACGACGGAGAATCGGGCAAACTCGATGTTGATGTACTCCCCGGGGCTCCGGGGCTCTCCGGGCAGCGGGTGCTCATTCATGCTGGGCAGGGTCCTCACGGTGTCCAGAGACAGCCTGTTGGGCCTACCGAGTCGCCCTCTGTAGTGCAGGTTCTCCGCACGACCATGTCGGACCGGAGAGGGCAGCGAGGGGCTCAGCGGGGAGCTCTGGGCCGCGCTGGGCTGCATCACTGAATAGTAGTCGGACTCCCCCGTCCTCTGCCTCAAGCTCTGCGGGCTCATCAGCACATACTGGCTGCTCTCCTCAATCTTGGAGGCCTGAAGTTTAGTAGGGGTCGCGAGGGAGGAGCCGGCCTGGTGGGCCGACCTCACCGGTTCCGCCGCCAGCGGGCCCACGTAGTAGTCGGGGGGCGTCTGCAGCGGCGGAGGGTTCCCAGGCGACATGTTCATGTATTCGCCTTGCCTGTCCGGGCTGTCAGCGGAGGACCTGAAGCCGCACCACATTCTCATGTAGCCGCTGTCCTCCAGGGAGCTGCTGCAGGGGGAGCTGGTCTTGAAGCCGCCGCCGGCAGCCGCCTGGGGGTGCACCCTCGGGTTCACGATCTGCTTTGGTGCAGAGACGCACATGGGGCTCATGGGCATGTAGTTGTCAGTCTTGCCCGACTCGGCCGACACACCGGGCGTCATCGGCATGTAGCCGTCATCGGCGAGGTTGCTGCTGGAGCTCCTGGACGAACCGATTTCGACGTCTCCGTAGTCCTCAGGGTAACACACTTTGGGCGAGGCGGAGTGAGAGTTCTGTCCTTGGGCCATCTGCATGAGCGTGTACTCGTCCAGGGAGGCCGACGACAGCGGCGCCACCACCCGTTGCTGACGCGGCGTGGTGAGGGAGTGCGTCCGCTTCCTGTACGCCGCGTGGTTCGCCGGACCTTCGCCGCCACCGGCCCCGGGACCGCCGTCGTTTGTCCCCTCCATGATCATGTAGCCGCAGGGGTCGCTGATGTCGCGGGACGGGGGGGTGCTGCACAGGGAGTCGGGGGTGTCGCTGCGGGTGAGGGGGATGAATCGCAGCTCCCCGGGGCTGGAGCTGTAGTCGTCGCACGTCATGAAGCCAGTGTCACTGAGGGAGCCGGAGATAGAAGCGCTGCAGCTGAAGGGCCGCCGGGCCTTATCGGGGGTGCAGATTCTGCCCCCCCGCCTGGGAGACATGCTGACAGGGCTTGAGGTGCCCGGCGGGGAGTTGGACACCGGCATGGAGCGGCTATGATGCAGACTGGAGGAGGAGTCGAGCATTCTGCAGGTGCGCCCACTGCTGAGGGTGTTGGACCTGATGAGGTGATTCCCGGAGCTCGGGCTGGTGTTCCCGGATATGGACATGGACACGGGCCGGGTCACGCTCCCGTCCCCCTCGCTCGCCGTTCTGATCCGACAGGACGTGAACTTTCTCCCCTGGGACGTCGCCGCCACGCTCTCCGTTCTGGATCGCCTCACCAGGCCCGTCTGGCTCGGGGGGAGGTTGTTGAGGTTGCGCCGGGTGGGCACGGAGATTGGGTTGGTGCTGGCGGACTGGCTCTTGCTCCGCGGCCGGAATTCGGACAGCTCCTTCATGGCCTTCATGGCCTCGAGGATGGTCTCGTGGATGTTCTGCGCCACCACCGAGTCCTCCGCCTGCATCCAGAACTCGCCGGGCCCGGTCACCGCCGAGCGGCCCACCTCGATGAAGAAGAAGCTGTCCGAGTGGCCGCATCGCCTGATGTTCATGAGCTGCAGGCTGACGGCGGCCGACTCGGAGTTCAGCTTGACGAAGCTGATGGTCCTGCTGGACAAACACAGCCTGTACACCCCGGTGAGGTTCTTGATCTGACCCAGGCCTTTGGACTTGAGGTTGACCTGCCACACCTCCTTATAGGCGGCCGTCGCGGGGGCCATAAGCCCGTAGCTGGCTTCCTCAAAGCCCACCAGGGAGGATGTGGACGCGGGGCTGTCATACACTTTCCCCTCGGCTATGAGGTCGGTCAGAACCGCGTACCAGCTCTCCTGCTCCTGCTCGCTGTCCGCGGCCACCGCGAAGTACTCGTCCTTGGTGTAGAGGGCGATGAGGTGCTTGTGTTTGGCGTCGGCGCGCTTGTTCACGCACAGGCACGAGTCCAAAGTGATGAGGCGCCTCGCCGCTGACTTGTTCCTCCATTTCTTCTCGCTCTCGTAGTACTCCAGGCACGCGGGGCCGCGCTCCGTGGGCTCGCGCAGCACGAAGAAGCGCCGGTGTCCGTGTTTCTGCTTCCTCAGGTATCCGCACCTCTTCACGCCGCTCGCCCCGTCGCGTAACAGGTGTCCTCCCGTCGCCGGAGGACTTGCCATTTCTTCTCCACGTCTTTTTTTTTTTTCCGTCTCCAAGTTACAGACAGGCCTTTTTGTTTGGTTATTTTATGTTTTACTGGCAACCAAAAATACTTTAAAGAGCTCCGTTTAAAAAAAGTAAAAGAAAAGATAAATTCTAATTCATCGCAAACGTCAAAAGCTGCGCCCGCGGTCGCGCCACGGCAGAAGAAGCGTCGCAGCCGGAACCAGAGCGGAGACTGATCCGATCCTGGAGAAAAACAACATGTGACGCTGCTGCTCTAAAAACAGAATAAAACACGGAGTCATAGGGGGCGGGGCGTGCTGCAGGGGTCGTGCCTGTCCGTCACGTGGCAACTGACGCTCCGTATTGGCCGTTTAAATAATTCAAAGCGCGCAAACCCCGCCCACCTCTCCTCCCCCCTCCCCTTTGGCTTTTCCAACAGCCCCGTCGTTAAGAAACCGAAATCACAAGCCCGTTGAATAACAGCAATTCCTGCAAACTGTAGAAAGGAAGTGTGGGCAAAACACACGGCCAATACTCGGCTGATGTGCGCTGCACCAGGGGAATACTCATTAGTGTGTCACGGTGCAGTTGACGCACCGATTTTGGATTAATGCGGATTTGAGATGTGTAACATAATGCTGAGGCAGTAAAAGGTGTAAACCACACTTGTTATGTAAGGAGCGTTGTAGTCTGTAAAGCTGTGGATATTCCTCTCCTGCTGCTCGAACTCAATGGCTCCTATTTCCCCACCATCTATTCCCCCATAGGCAGCAGTGTACACATCTGTTAATCATTATACACATTAACTGTTGTAGAAAAGGGTAAATAAAAAACAGCTGAAGAAAGGGTGGACATTTTTTGTGTTATTTCTGTGTTATTTTATATTCCTTTGGGCTCCTGCTGCACATTTATAAAAACAATTCAAACATGTTATTGTTGAATGAAAGACAGCCATGTCACAGAAGAGGGACGACCAAAGCCAGTGCGTCAGAGGCCCCTGTGTCATAACAAGCTGCAGAAATGCTGCCATCGTCTGGCTGCTCGCCCTCCTCCCCACGCATGATTCCATCAACACATTGTGGATCACAATTTAGAGAAAAAGCGGAAGGGCGCAAAAATGTGGTGCAGAATAACGAGAGGATTGGGCCGCGAGGGGCCTAGCACACGTCTGTTTGTCAGATCATTTTCGGCAATTAAGTAATTTGGAGATCATTGCTCACCCCCCCCCTTTTCCCCCCAATCACAAACCCCCAAAACACAATTTTTCTAATCTCTGCACCAAGCAGATTACACTCAGTGAGGTGTCCGTGTGAATTAGATGCTATGGATCTATGGTGGGTATCTGCCCTGTTGAACAAACACATAGATACTCCAGATTAAGGGTAATCCCCGCCTTCTCTAACCACTATTGTGTTCATTAATGATATTGTTGATGCCTGTGTGTGTGTGTGTGTGTGTGTGTGTGTGTGTGTGTGTGTGTGTGTGGGAGTGGGATCACTTGGCCGTTGCCTATTTTTCTGTTTTCACACCAGTGTTCACTTGTACAGGGATCAACAGGGCCCGTGGCATGTGTTTTCAGCATTAGCCGTCACTTATAATCTGAGATGTGGGCAGCAAAACATAAACACCTTTGCCAGGATTTGGTAACACGTAGCAGATATAAACAGCCTGAGGCAATAAAAAAACAAAGGAAACAAAGCGGTTATTGTTGACACCTAAGCGGCAGGGACGTACAATGCTTCGGCAACAACACCGAGGGGATGACGCTGAGCGCTGAATATTGTTTTGTTTTGCAGGCAGTGAATGCGATGTGGTGTGCTGATACGTTCCCACGGGGTTTTCCATTCAACACCAGTCTGGGTGTCTCCTGTTCCTCTGCAGGCCGAGCGTGGCCACCTTTTTATCACCTGTGCTGATTCTGATTAACAACTTTTCCACGTTGTGCTAACCTGGTGTGAACCGGCTTGGGAACATCTAGAGGTTACAACTGCATCCAACAGACTTCTTCAGCCCTTAGAGTTATTTTTATTTTGGTCAAGAATGATAATAATCATTGTAGGAACCAAAACCAGTTGAAGCTGTCACGGTCACCAGTTGTTATAGTACTAGAACCACAACCCATGGGGGAACCCAAAGAGTTTATGAAGTCTATTTATTTGCAAAAATCATTAAGAAGTCAGAAGGTAGCACATGTTCACCTAATTAATCACAGTGTAGTCAAATACTGGTGATGAAGATCAGACTTCCTCTTTTTTTCCTGTTGCCAGACCCTGGCACCTAGAGATCAGTGTACCAGAGGGTTTTATGCTCAAAAACAAAGACTTTCCATATTCCCTGACCTGAGGCACAGAAGCCCTTGTCAAGCATCATAGCTTCCACACAATAGAGGGTTAACTTGTGACACCCATATGACTGGTGCTCACTTCAAAACGCTATCAAAGCTATTGAATATTTTAATTGCCCATTGAGACGTTTTTATGTGTTTTTCTTGTTAACCCATTCGTAGTTTAGTCTTCAATTCCCAGAGGCACATATAACCTATTTTCTGTTTTTTTATGTCAAATCTAGTTGGACGTGTAGGGGGATTCTTATTTGAATTTAGTACAGCACTGACCTCTAGTGGCAGAAGACAATGGCTGCATAGGTGTTACTGAGAAAACCTCTCGGATCCGCTTTTATCAGGGGAAAAAGTGATCCTCCTAACATTTTTTGAAATGTGATTTTTTTGTCTCTCCTTCTCAGATTCACCATCTCAAAATCTATACTTAATCATTGTCTTAATCAAGTCAGAATCACGACATATTTCATAGTTCACTCAAAAATGAGTGTCTCATTATGTTGACGAATATTTTTAATGCAAGAAAATAAAAAACAATTACGCAACTCGGATTCCAACTCAAATCTTCTACTAAATCGGACAGACAGTGTTTCTTGTCGACCACACAACTGAGTTGCACACGAGGGGCCCGCGGCGATTTCATACGTCACACCCGTCACGTGATTGCGAACACGCGTATTGGTTGGGTCTGCTGGGGTGACGCAGTAGGAAGTAACCGCCGGTTGAAGCAGGCTGTTTGTGATTGTCAGCTACCTGTAGCTCGCTTACACGAACGGAAACATGGCGTTAGCTGCGCTGCTCTTTCTTTTTACGGTCGGTTCTGTCTGTCGAGAAGCCGTGTCAGAAAGAAAGCTAGCATACGTGACTGTGGTGAGTGTTATTAATATGAAGGACTTATTGTGGACAGACGCGTACGGTACTGCGTTAAAAATGGAACAAATTATGTGTTTTCTTTAATTCACAGCAAACCTGTATATTATTCCAAAAGTGAATTATTCTACGAATTAGTAATATTGCTGTCCACAATCTACCTAGCAACCCCTTTAAAAAAAATAAAAAGGGAAAAAAGGCTAATGTTGCGTTTGGTTAACACCGCTAATTAACTTGAACCGGTTGGGCCGGCCAAGTGCGACATTCGTCGAGAATAAAACAAAAATAAATCCCAAAAATATATTTGACTCGAACCGTGTAAACGCTTTGGCTTGTTTTTAATTTAATTTTGAGTCGTGTGACGTCACAAAACCAGTAAATAGCACAACATGGAGCTCTGCTACCAAACGCAGCTCGTGTTCTTCCATAACTTCCATAACGTGTTGACACATTTAACATGTTGGTCCGGATGAGTGCAGCTTGGTGTCGTGTAGAGACTGTTGTGATTGCGTGGAGATGCGCATATTAAAGTAACCACTTGTCAATATAATTGACGGTCCAGCTGCCATAAACTGTTGCATGTGGACGACGATGCAGATGAGACACCAGCTGGCAACCTTGTAATCCCAGTGTGAAGTGGACATCTCGCACCTTGCTTATTAACTAAATGTACATGCCATTATATCATAAATATATAGTAAGAGTGTCTAATTGGCAATGGCTGTTCTGGATTCTGTAATTAACCTTTGAAACCCGCACTAAATTGTTGCAAAAAAACAAACATTTTCGATACTTGGACTTAGTTTCAGCAAGCTATTCTTTCATGATTTGTGAAGCTGGAGTGCAATAATTCACTCATTTCTGGAGCCTTGTAGACCGATAGTAGGCTCATAAAGACCAGAGTCGCATGTTTGAATCTTATTGACTCGGATCAAACGGCTTCCAGTGTTGAAAAAGAGATGCGTTCACATTTTCCCGTCATGCAGTCCTTTTGTTAGCAATTCAAATATTTTATAATAAGCTGTCATTTTCTTGTATATTCAGTGGTACTCAGGTTTCCAATACATTAAAAAAAAGTGATGTTCTTGGAATTTTTAACCCAAGTGGAAACCTATTCACTAGCTGCTGTGGGTTTAGAAGATAAAATAGAAGATCCAGGATTCTCTTTTCATGCCATTTATGGAAGTGTTTTTTGTTGTTCTTCAGTCGGGTCTTTCCTGACCTCCTCTGTGTCTCCCTTCCAGTTGTTTCGTCATGGCGACCGGTCCGCTATTAAAACCTACCCCACCGACCCTCACCAAGAGAGCGACTGGCCACAAGGCTTTGGACAGCTGTCACAGGTGGAACATTGCAGAAGATCCTCTGTTGTCTTGAACTTCATGATACATTCGGGGTTTTTTATTGGACACATCAAGCTCTCCCATATCTTCATTACGTTTGAGTTATTGCTTTGAGTAACACCGTGATATGAAGACTTGTATTTTTAATTTTTTCCCAATCATTATTACAAACTCATTTATCGGGTCCTATGTGACCTCATCGCTGTGTGCTCTTTCAGGAGGGCATGAGGCAGCACTATGATCTGGGCCGGTTCCTCAGGAATCGTTACCAGGGGTTCCTGAACAAATCCTATGATCGACAAGAGGTAACATTGATCATGTGACACTTGACCAGGTCACCTCGCAGAAAAAGGGAGGGAGGGATGGGGGGCTCTGACATGCTGGTGTTATAACCGCCAACTCACCCGTGGCTCCTTCTGTCCGTAGATCTCCGTCCGCAGCACGGACTACGACCGCACCCTGATGAGCGCCGAGGCAAACCTCGCAGGTCTGACCGCCAGCACTCCTTCCTCCCTCCCCCCCTCTCTCCCTACCAATTTGTCGTACTCTCCTTATGGCCCGCATTCACAGCCTCTTGTCCGTCGCCCAGGTCTCTACCCCCCGACGGGTGACCAGGTCTTCAGGGTGGGCCTGAAGTGGCAGCCGATACCTGTGCACACGGTGCCGCAGGCTGAAGAGAGGGTATGTGTTTGTGCACATAGTTTGCCTTTTGCTGTGGATCATTGTACATACTTTGTCTGAACTGTCTTTTGTTTCCTTTTTTAATTTTCTTTTAGCTTCTCTCTTTTCCTCTGGGGGACTGTCCTCGCTACAAACAGCTGATGAACGAAACGGAGCACACAGACGCATTTATTAATGTCACAACAGAGTATCAGGTGTGGGTTGTACTTTTTTTTTTTCATGCGACAACGAGGACGACGTGACCTTTTTTTTAATTTCGCGGCGCTCCTCTCTGCAGGACCTCATAGAGCTGGTCAGGAATAAAACCGGACTAAATAACACCACCGTGGAAACCGTATGGAGCGTGTATGACACACTGTTCTGTGAGGTGAGAGCGCACACACACACACACACACACACACACACACACAACTGAAAAGTATGTACTTATCCGTAGAAAATGAATACAATTATTTTCAGGTAAGACAAGAATGGTTTGGTGCAGTTTAATTTTAGAATAAAAGCGTCTTTTCAAGGTATAAGCTGCTTTTTTTTTTTTTCAAGTTAACTTCCACTTGTCGACTAACTGAACAGCTCTCATGGTGTTGGGTTTCTGTCTTGTGACTCGTCAGCTTTTAAGGAACCCAAAGGACATCCGGGCTGTTGGAGGAAGAGAATTGTGCAATTTTTTTTCTCTTCAGCGTCTTATTCAGTAAACCAGTCTCCGCTTGCATTTAAACATGCTTCCAATCAATGCCATGTATAACTCTCAATATTGAGTATTGAGAGATTTTTAATATATCATCAGGAACCATCGGGTCACTTGAGTACAGCCTCAAGCGCAGAGAGGTGGAGAAGTCACTGCTGACGAGGAACAAGACAGTTTTGTCAGTTTGCTTGATTTAAGGCTTTGGTTTCGTCTTTTGTAGTTCCTCTTCATCAAGTCACAGTGTTATTGTTCCCTTAATTCCTATTGTGTTTTCTGTGTGTGTGAGTTCAGTCCCGTCACAACATGACACTTCCTGACTGGGTGACTCCTGATGTGATGGGGAAGCTTCAAGTGCTCAAAGACTTTGCATTTCAGGTAAAAGTAGTTTCCACAGTTATGGTTTTAGTTTCGGACCATCTGGTCTCAATGCTGTTGTGTAGCAAGTAATGTAATGACTTTATTTTTTTGTTTTTACACAGGTCACATTTGGCTTCTACAAACTGCAAGAAAAGAGCCGGCTGCAGGGAGGTACACGAGTGAAGTTGAGAGATATTCAAATGTTACCTAAACCGAGAAGTGTTTTTACCATCACTTAATGGTGATCAACAAACCGGTTACCCAGGGCAACAGTGCGGCTCATCGATCATCTTTTTAATGGAGCTCTGAGGCACAAAGGGATAGCTTGGATTGGTTGCTGGCGTACCGCAAGACTTTGAACAAAGGGCTAAATAGGTGTCTTTGTCTTTTAGGTATCCTGTTGGGTGAAATAGTGAAGAATCTTTCCAAGATGGCCGTCCCAGACCCAAAACAGCAGCTTAAAATGATGATGCTGTCAGCGGTAAGATTTTGACAATTAGTTTCTTTCCCTCACATTTGGACAGACAAGCTTTGTGTTTCCCCCCGTTTCCAGTCTCAATGGCGAGCTAAGCGTCTTCTGTCTGTAGCTTTGTGTGTCGTGCCTCGACAGACTGGTGTAGATCTTCTATCCCTCTGGCAGAAAAAGCAAGTTTCCTTTTGTAATGTGTGCGTCTGGTCCACAGCACGACACCACTGTAGCCGCCCTGCAGGCCAGCTTGGATGTGTTCAACGGAAGGCAGCCGCCATATGCCTCCTGTCAAATATTTGAGCTGCACCGCGACGACAACGGGTGAATCACAAGCGCAGAATGAGCTGCAGACACTGACTTAATGAATAACGCGAATACGCACTCATGAGGAGCTGATACCAGGGAGGATGTTAATAAGTGCATCGATGTAGAATACACAAGACATTTACTTCAAAAACGCATCTAAAACTGTGTCTCTGTCTCCCCCCTCCCTCCCTGCCTGCCCCCCAGCTCGGTCTCTGTGTCGCTGTTTTACCGGAACAGCAGCAAAGCGGAGGCGTTCCCCCAGCAGTTACCGGGCTGCTCCCTCGACTGCCCCCTGGACGACTTTGTGAGAATAACAAAGCTCTCCATTTCGGAAGACCGCGAGAAGGAATGTCAACTGCCGTCAAAGGGGAGAGATAACGGTGAGAAGAAAACCCCACACAAAATACTGAAAGCTGCGATACCCCCCCCCCCCACTCATCCGATGTCTTCATCTGTCTTCAGAAGTGATCATCAGTCTGGCGGTGTCCAGCTCTCTGCTCCTCCTCCTCGTCGTCCTCCTCCTCGGCGTGATTTGTTGGCAGAAGGAGCCAATCGTTAACCGGGGTTACCACCAAGTGATCAACCAGGAAGCCGTAGAGGAATCCTGACACGAGCGCAGACTCGTCCCTCGGAGATCGGCGAGCCTGGCGTCGTGGGGCAGCAGCAGCAGCGACGACGACGAACTTTGAACTATCGGCTCTTGACACTAACAGGATGGTTGAGGCGTCGTCTGAGGGACACGAAGAAAATGCAGCAGGGAAAACAACTTATATTTGTTTAACAGTTTGTCTTCTAATTAAGTTGCGGTGTTCTGCAACTTAATCTGTTCCTATGTTGACATATTATTTCAATAAAGGGGCCGCAGGGTGGTGCTGACTCGCACAGGGCGAGTTGACCAAGAGCTTTGTCACAAGTGTCCTTTAGCGAGATACTAACGCGCCAGCAAAATGGCAAACTGCTCTCTTGTCTCTTTTTGTGTGCGTTTGAACCAGCTTCTTAAATATGCAGCTTACCGAAGCTTTTTCTTTCAGTCCGACTGTGAATGATCTGACAAAGGAAAACCCTGTTAAACTCAACTTTGTTTTGAACCGAATAACTGAACCCCCACACTATTTTTTTCAACTATATAAGGTTTTGTTTAATTTCTACTCAAGTATTTAAATTCCTGATTACGTTCTTCAAATAAGGGACCTATTGGTAGAAATCTGAACATTGCAATTTCATTTTCTTTGCTAATCCGGACTGGGTCCACTTGTCTGCAGCATTCAAAATGGGTGGGAATTTGAAAGTTGAATCCCACCCATTGGATTTCTGTCGAATATTATTCCATTTGTTTGGACTCGTTCTTACAACCAAAGGTGAGCTTGTGAAACAGACACAGGTGGGATGTAACCGAGCTAGTTCTTCAGTTCATATGTCCATTTAATGATATTTCACTCAAATGAAATAATGTTTACATTGTATTTTGGCAACACAACTGCCCCTTTAATAGGGACAGTGGTTAGCATGCTAGCTGTTAGCTTAAGCTAAATTAAAAGCAATGCTTGCCGTTAAGAAAGCTTTTTTTGTGGCTAAATGTAATTTATATAAAACACTGCGGTTACTGTCATTTCCAGGGTTAAGGGTCTTCAGCCAAAACTATGGGGTTTAGTGAAATATATGTTAAACCATAAACTGTCACTAAAAACTTTGTCTTGAAATAAATTTCAAATCCCAATGCAATATGGTCCAGAATGTGGCTCTATTCTTAAGTCACAATTTTGCACTGCATGAATGAAAACAAGTTTTAATTGCAATATCCTACACAATTAAGATTATGTCAGTAGTGTTCAAACTCAGTCATTTGGAATTCCGGCTTCTATGAAATTCATTCTTGTTGCTCGTACATGTTTTTTGGAGGGAAGTGAATGTGAATGTAGACGTTCAACACTTACGCTGAGGGGGAATTTTTTTGTTGCAGTGTTTTGCAGCGTGCTGCGGTCTTGACTTAATTCGGGTTAAAGTTGTTAACTAGTAAACTCGGCCACATGACCGGCTGCACAATATCATTTCAGTGCAACTCACTGGCAGTTTGATGTCGATCACACCTTTGGGTTTTATGTGGTTCTGTCAACTACCTTTTGTGTATCATTTAAAATTAATATTTGTGATCATCAAAAAAAATTCTGCTTCGCATTTGTCTTAAAAACAGTGCAGTAGGGCTTTATTTAAACATGGTAGTGCTTTTCTTGCGTACATAGTTAGTGATCTGTCACACAATAGGTTACATTCAGTATGGCCACGGATAAATGAATCTATAACATAAAAAATAAAAACAATGGCACAACATTGTTAAACAAATGATGTCACCATGTAAGGAAAGTATGACATGAGTTCCTGCACTCTGATGCACTGCAGATGTGGGTTTTCCTGAAAGAGGAACAGCTGTACATGGAACTGCGGTTCCATGGCTGCATTTCAGCGTCCCGTGACCCTGGTTGATACATGCAATGCCTTTTCATTTCTTCTTGCTTGAATACAGTGTTTAGGTGGTCATTTACAGATTGAGATTCAAGACATCTGAATTTGGCTTACATGTCGTGGTGTTGGCCAGTATCTATTCATTCAGTCCTGACTGCACAGATGTGTACACTGATTCAGGTCTGAGAACTGGGTACATGTATGAAAGTGAAATATTATTTCAGGCTTTAATCGGTCAGATTGAGAAAATATGTGAATTATATTATTGATCAAATAAAAGGCTAAGTTCCAAACCTAAAATCTACACACAGACATGCACTCAAAAACACACATGGATTAGAAATGGATTAAGTTGACACACAAACAATTAAAAAACGGCAACCGTTTCTTGTGCAAAGATTTTCCTTCAGGAATGAAAGTATAATTTATGAAAAAATGTGATGGCACATTGATATCTCCTTTCTCAAAGGATAAATAGTAAAATATAGAACAGAAGCGATGATTGAAGAAAATTCATAAAAGAATTAGGAGACAGAATCCTACATTCAGGTCCAACGCCTTTCTCTCTGAAGGTTCACTTCGAAGTGCAAAGTTTTGCCGTACAACTCACTAGAAGGATCAAACTAAATGACAAGTTTTTGGTCAAACTTCTGTTTTGGCAACGTTTCCACCCTGTTAATGAACAATCCCAGGGTTGATTTCTACTTAAATGTGGAATACTGATCAAACATTCAGCAACCTTGATTGTATGACATTCCCTGTTTCAGGTTCTTCACAGTTTCCAATGTATCATTATGGGCAAGTAAACCTGGATTTGGCTGCAGTTCAGTATATTCCTACAATAGTCCTGTTACTGTGAATCAGCAGATTTTGTTAAAGCCTGAAAAGGTTGTTGAAGTAATCTGTGGACACGCTTCCGCCATATTAATGCATTTGTTAGAGATTGCATTTTTCACACATTGACTGTGTGCTATTTAGCTTGACGAAGTACACGCATTTTCAGGAATAATCTTGTGATATTTGTGAACCCTGAAAATAAGCTCGACGTTATTTTGCTGACAGTTGTTAATATTTTACATATCTAAACAAAACACAAATCCAGTAGCGAGTCGTCGGGCTAAAGTCTCAAGCTCGCTAACACCATTTATACAACTTTTCTATTTCTGTGGCTCCAAAAATAAATAGTTGAAAACTAAATAAAGTTGCCACCAACAAGCTAATAATGTTCTGATAGATGGACGTTCGGGTTTGCCTTTCGTATTTCAGTTTTGCCAAGGATTTTCTTGGTTGAAACAGATTATGAGTTAAAGCTAACCGTTAGCGCTGGCCAACTCCCACTGCTACGAAAGCTAATGGCGAATCAGTCCTAAAGAGCCGGCGTCCTTAGTTATTCCTATTCAGCCATAAGAACAACCATTGTAGATTTGCTTGCCAAAGCCGAGTGAACAGGACGTCTCGGTGTCCGGAGCTTTTGGAATTAGCCCCGTTGAGCAGAACGGTTTGTTCCACAGAAGCACAATTGGATGACATTTACAAGAAAAGGATATGCATCTACTCCCTGACGATTCCAGCCTTACAAATGATAACAGACTTGAATGTTTAAACATTAAGTTTGGTCTTTGCGGTTTAGGGTGCAGCAGCCACATTAGTGCTAAACCTCCGGTCCGCGGCCTGCGCCTGCTCTCTTTCTGGTCCATACGTGCCATTTAAAGACGGTGATGTCTTAAGAGATGCAAGCCTCTTCTCTAGAGTAATATGGCGATTTGGAGCAATGCCTCAGAATATTACTCAAGATTACCTGCTTTGATGCATCCGGGGGGGGAAGCAAAACGGTGACAAAAAAAGGCAGGAACTTGTTAGTTGTTAGTCAAGTTTCTCTCAATCTTTCCGGACGGACGCTGCTCAATTCTGTGGGGTGCAGAAATACGTTTGCGAGCCGCAGTAATAACTCTGCGGCGTGGAGAAGTAGTTACTGTGATGGCGGTGTTGGTGGTGGTGGTTGTTGTTGTTCTGTGGGGTGGAGTAGTAGTTGTGATGGTGACTCTGGATGTTGCCGTAGGCGAAGAGGAGGGGGGCCGTGGAAGACGGCGGTTGCAGGGTGGGAGAAAGGCCCGCCGCCAAAGTTCCGTTGCGCTGAATGGAGCCGTACCAACTAGACGTGGCCAGCTGGGGAGTGGTGGCGAGGAAGCTGAGAGATGGATCGAGAAGAAGAGGGAGGAGGGAGACAATAGACACCAGGTAAAAACCCACCCAAAGTATTTTTATCGCGGGTGGTGATTTACTTGGGTATGTGCCCACCTGGCGCGATCGGCCCTGCTGTTAATGCTTCTGGAGAGGTCGTCATCGCTGTCGTACCGCCGAGGGTTGTCAAAGAAATACGCTCTAGAGCTGAAACTGTGGCTGTTGATCATCCCTCCTGGAGCCTTGGAGTCAAAAAGAGATGTTCAAATTCCATTACACTCGAGTTTTTTTTCAACCAATTATTGCTAACGTTTCTACTTCACATGTTATCTCACCAGGTTTTGATTTGGTCTCTGGACTCTGAAGAAAACCACCACTAAACTTGTAGGTAGCAGCTCCCAGAAGAACAGAATGATCCCAAACGCCACGTAGGCTTCGCCGCTGATCTCCTGCACTTCGGCCTGCATCACATAAACATTCAAGACTCAAACTTAACTTAAACACTAATAACTGCAAATATTGCATATCATGCTTTGGCATTTTGAGCTTTTCAATCTTGTGAGTGCACATATCCTATTTTACAATTTGACAATGCTTTTGTCACAATTATGGCAGCAGTGAAGGGCCAGTGCGCAACATTTGGCGCCATTCAATGGTGAGGTTGAAGATGGCAACCACCTGAACTTCTCAGTTATGCCAAGCCGGTGAGAGAACTACGATCTGCCTTTCTAGATTCATTGTTTGTCCAGTCCGGGGTACAGCAGAAACATGGCGGCTAGCAGAGGCAGATTGAGATGTCTAACTGACAGCTTGTATTCAGACGGATCACAATAAAAGAATTGGAAAATGTCAGATTATGACAGCACATTCACACACAATGGAACCCCTTAAAATGGGCCACCCATCTCCAGTCCTAAGCCATGATGTAGGTCAGGACACACACGCGCACAAATATATGGTTATTTATAGCCAAACAAAGCCCTTTACCCCACTGGGCATTTCTTTCCTAAAGCCCCTGCAATGGATTGTCCACTCTCGCACACACACAAACAAAGGCCTTGGGTTTCTGGCTTAATAAAAGCTGGTTTTCTGTCAAAAACCCATTACTCTCAGTCCAGTACCTGATCGGAAACGCTATACCAGCCGTAGTTGAAGGGACTGGGTCTGTCCTGCGGCGACAGGGCCACTGCCACCAGGTTGTAACAGGCTCTGGATGTGTAGAGCAGGATCACCATAGATCCTATGGCCGTAGCTTGGCACACCGACGTACCCTGGGTAAAAGAGTAACCGCGTTTATTACAAGTCATGCATCTGTTCTACCTGTGATCCATTGAAATTTACAGTTTACTGACAAAAAAAAAATGACATGACGGGTTAGTGATGTTACAACTTAAGTATTTCCGTTTTTCATTTAATTTTTTTAATACAATTGTATTTAAAAACTATTTACGATACCATTTGCTTTCACATACACCGTTTTCCACTACAAAATAAAATATTTTTTTTCTGTTAATTCGGCATGAATTTATTTTTCGTCTTACCTTGGACTCGAGGTAAACGTTGGCAGAGGACATCTTGGCGATCTTGAAGACGCAGACCGCCAGAGAGACGGCGCACAGGACAAACAGACTGTCGTTGATCAAGACCCGGGCCAGAACCGCGTGCTGGATACCCCCGTCGCTGGAGACACAAAGGTCACGACCTCTCGAGTGAAACCGTTCCGTGGGCGCTCAACGGGACATAGACACCATGAAGAGGAAATGTGCTGTGTTCTTTGCGCTGATTTCGTTTACCTCGGAGGTTCGGAGCGCTGCAGAGCTTCTTGCACCAACAGCGCGCAAGTCAGATTCACCACCAGGAACAATACACCGAGACACAGGAAGAACAAACGCAGAGTCACCCTGGGGAGGGAAAGGGACAAGACGTTGGGTCTTCGTTTATGCAAAACAACTCATTAAAACATGTTGAATCTGCTAAACAACTATGTGTGTGTGTGTGTGTGTGAGAGAGACAAGAAGGGAGAAGGAAGTCTTGTTGCTGATAGGAAGACGGAGAAAACTGCAAATAACGAAGATAAATGAAGTTCAAGGACAGACTTACTTGTATTTTGTGAGCTCCGGGGAATACTTTGCTTTAGCCTTAAACATCACCTACACAAAGATATACAACAAAAAGATACATATCATTACATGGTGACAGTATATTTGGTTAAGATAATAGAAGAGAAGAAAATAAGGAACACAGGAAGGTGTTTTTTTTGTGAACATTCAAGTGCACTCAAAATTGATTGAATGCGATATGTTATAATTAAGAGGAATAAATTAAGGCCTCTGAGCCTATAGTGGACCGCTGTGCAAACAGGAAATAAGACGTCACTTTATTTTGTTAAGTAAAAAAAAAAAGGCTCTTAGAATGACTGCGAGGCTCTACAGCAGTCGTCCGAGTTGATCGACTATGGCGAGGCATGCAGGTCGGTCTTTCTGTTGTCCAAGGCTTCAGCTTATTAGCGATTGAGGCTACAACATTTAGTGAAGTGCACTTTTTCTGTGTATAAATTTTTTTTTTGAAAGTATTTGATATTACCGAGTGCATTCATGCTGACTTTCACTTTTTAGATGACTTTGTAGTGACATGAATGGGGGCTTTCAAATCCTTGTCTATGTGTGTATATATATATATATATATATATATATATTTTATACATACACACGTGTGTGTAATACTATATCTATACATACATACAAGAACCAAAAGTGGGTCCATTTCCCACCCATCCCATTAAATATACACTCAAATGCCACACAAAGTGAGGCCAGAAGTCATTGCAAATGGGAAGAAAATGGCAAGAAATACCTGACAAATTAAAATACATTAAATACGATCCATCTAAAAACCAGTCAAACCAAAATTACATTTCTGTTATCTACAACCTGCCAACATGTTATCAATGACACCCGACTGGAAGAAGTCCAGTTTGGGCGGCCAGGCCTCCACTGGGCCAGTTCACCGTCGTCCTGCAATAGCCTTTTAGATATTGCAAACTGTTTACCCCAAAATGTGGTTTATTCTGTTTTTAACGAACACGCGGAGCGCACCGTCTCTTACCAAAGACATTTTTGATATTATGTGATTAGATGGCCACAGGTCTTGATCGTTGATCACCATTGAGTTTAAAACACACATAAACACTCAGCCTTTTGTGAGAGGATGTAGGCCAGAAGAAGGTAATTGGTAACCCAGAAAAGCAGCAGCCAGCCAACAGAACACGACCAGATTACGGATTCTATGAGCACACAAACATCACGGGGAAAATGCAGCTAAATCTTCCTCCTTTTTTAGTCCTTCCAGTGAAGGAGGAGATTTTAATAGTTTGCTGCTGAACATTAGTATGAACATTTTCTGTTTAGCTGGAGTGCACAAAGAAAGGTGTACATTTGATGCTGTAATATGGTCATAAATGTCTTTGGTGATTTGGTTAAAGCCCTTTGAATCATTTATTTGACACACATTTAATCATTAACTTCACCCCAAAATCAACAAGGCCACTTTCCTTTACTCTGAATGGATTAAAATGCAGCCGGTCCGGTGCATTCTAGTATAAAACACTGTTTCCCGACCTTGTTGACTTGTACCCTCATGTCACATGACTGCATAAGCTGTGCGAATTAAAGGCTTGTGTTTGTGCAGGTCCAATATTTGATATTTTTGTAGCTCAGTTTTGGTCTCCACCAGGAAAAATTCTTGCTAATTTGGTTCACAACTATAATCAAATAACCGATTATAGCTTCTTTAACGTTTTGTTAAATTACTTTCAGTGTTTGATATCTAGTTGTATTTTAACTGAGACAGTAAAAACTCTAGTAGAAACACTATCTATTAGTCATGTCTGACTTGGCGAGACACAAAACCACAAGTAGGAAAAGTTTGATCTCTGAGCCGCCAGTCACATGGTTTTCCAGACATAGATTGAGATACATTAGTTTTAAACTGGGGAGGAACGTTTTTTTATGCAAAGTAGCATAAGCACCAAACAAAAGGAAAATTGTTTATTCAGCCTTTTGACAGGTTGCAGGTCAAGTGTTTTTTCAGCAGTCCAAAGACAACGTCGGATTCATTACGGAATCTCCCCTCAGCCAGTTGGACAAGCTTCCTTTCCAACTCACACACCCATTTTACGTGAGTAAAGATGCTCCCTGCGTTTGCCTCAGAAGGCCGTGTTTGATCTTCAACCCTACTGAGAGTCCCAAAGTGGTTTGGTGTTTGCCAACAGGAACAAGCCGGTCTTTGACATTTGGGGTGGGCAGGTTTTGAACAACAGCTACTGACCAACTGTCTCTCTTTACTCCATCTTACACACCCCCACCCACACACTCCATTCTTGTCCATTTATTAAACATCGATGTGACGCAGGCTTTTTTTTTCTTTTTCCAACCAGTCGGTCTCAATGTCAGTGGCCTGAACTGAGCCAAAGCGAAGCCCTAGAACCTGATTTGAGTGAATCAACAGATTCTTTAGAACATGTGAGCCTAATGGTGATTACAGTAACCACATTTCACCAGTCTGTGGTGGTAACTCAAAGCAGGAGGGGGAACTATTTCTTAGCCGGGTGCAACTTCCAGGAGTCCCTGCTGGTTGCCTTGCACACAGCATTGACAGGATGATGAGCCATTCCTTTATGGTTTGGGGGGGGGGTCAATAGTCCCCTCTGCTAATATGCTCATAATTAACCAATTAATTATTAGGTCCATAAAACAAACTGTCAAAAGCAATATGGGAGCTGTAGTTGTGGAACAGGCTGCTCGTTTATTTGCTGAAAAAAAATCACAACATGCTTTACTTTGCAAATTAAATGTTTTTGTCAAATTGTTGTTGACAAAATGGCAATGTCGGCTGTTTTGTGCAATCAGGTGCCCCCTACCTCTCCGTGCAGCCTTACCTGTGTGAAGTAGAGGTTCAGTAGGCAGAGTGTGAAGAACTGCAGACAGACGGGGCAGCAGTAGAGCAGCCAGTAGGCCAGAGGCTGCAGCCGGTTGGCCTGCACCACATTTTTAAAGTAGAAGGAGAAGAGTGTCGTCCTCAGCGCGGCCCACAGCAAGCACAGGAACAAAAACACACTCTGGTAGCTGAAGCGCTTGTGTCCGTAGTGCAAAATGAGCCAGAGCTGCAGGTAAACGAATGCGAACAGGAGGGAGTACAGGACGGTGTAGACGGCAGTCAGACTGAGCTCCAGTGTTGGGGAGATCGCGGTATCGGGGGACTCGTTCTGTGAGGTAAACAAGTAGGAATCGACCTCGTCTCTTGTCGAAAACATCTTCACCGGCCGCTCGCACTAACACATGGGATGCTATGGAGGGGGGGGGGGAACACTACAACTGGGTCAGACCCGTGTTAAATGCACCGCCGGTGGAAA
The DNA here is from genome assembly GCF_964276395.1 of Gasterosteus aculeatus. Taxonomy (NCBI): domain Eukaryota; kingdom Metazoa; phylum Chordata; class Actinopteri; order Perciformes; family Gasterosteidae; genus Gasterosteus; species Gasterosteus aculeatus. The sequence continues at coordinate 28,492,619 of NC_135688.1, forward strand.
AAAAGACGAGGGCAATCGGGTGAAAGCGTGCGACAAAAGCAGTTTAGTCTGAGGGTAAGTGTCATAATGAAGCTCCGCCGGGGTTTAAATCCGATACTAGGCTGAATAAAATATGGGGTTTAGAATTAAAAACAAATGTGCACCGTTTAAAAATATCAAGAAACGGAGGAAGAAAACACGAGAGCGGTCCATCTGTGAATCTCTGCAAGGCTGTTCTCTGCAAAAAACAACTTAAGGGGGGCAAAACCTCCAGATCAGCTGTGATGCCGTTTTAGACCCGCCCCTTTGCTCTCGACTAAAGCGGAAACTGGCGTTTGATAGGCCGCCATTTTGGCTCACAATACGACTAGTTTGCTTGTGAAACAACTGACTCTGGAGCCACAAATTCTGTCCAGTTTCCGAAGATAAATCTACGGACAAATCTACCAAATGAGAGACGTCCTCACGCCCACTTTCGTAAAGCGCTGATTCATTGGCCAAGCCAGCCAACCCAGCCTCCACAGCCTTCTCACGCCATTGGTTCATGATGATGTCAGCTGCGACAGTTCCCGCCCTTAGGTCGCCTGTGATTGGTTACCAACCTGTCTCCCAACCTTATTGGCTCAACGGAGCATACATACGTCGCTTGCTAGGACAGACGCCATCAAAACAATTTGCCAATATTTTACGTCAAGTTGCTGAGCAACAACCGACAGTTGTGAGGGAAACGTGAATGCCTCCAAAATAAAAGCTTTGATAAAATCGTAAAACAGCCATATTATTTGCAGCTACAAATTCTGATGATGTAATTTTCACGATTCTCATGGGAGTTGTATGGACAACTCGAAACCCCTGCAGCACATTTTCCAAATAAGGACTTTATTTTACAATGATAACAGGAAACTGATGTAGCACCAGCAGCTTGACATAAGTATGCTGCATCGTTCTCTAGAGATACATTTTTCAAATTTCACTGCGCAGTTAGATTACAAACCAAACGTTCTAACGTTCACGGACATTTATATTTTGATTTTACTGACAAGTGTCGACGTGAGCGATGCATAAAAAAAACATGCCCAAACATACAGTGGGAAACAGGCCGAGCTAACGCTAAGTAATTAGCATTAGCTAACGTCAGCAACGACACCATCAACCCCAACTTAAAGCATAAGGCACCCTCTGTGGGCTTTGCTGGCGTTAACCGCCCAGGAAGAAGCTGCTGCCTCTTAATAGCCGTCATAATGTAAGTTGTCCTCTTTATTCCTGTGCTTGGTGACACTTTCGCACCTCCTCCAGCCCCGGAGCCGCTCCGGCGCCATGTGGCCGTGCGTGGCCGCTCTCCTGCTGCTGCCGCTGGGAGGATGCGCGCGGAGGACCGGCCCGTCGGCCCTGACCGAGCACACGGCGGCCGACTTCAGCGACGCACTGCATTCTGGGAAGACGCTGTTCATCTATTTCCAGCAACTGGGTAGGTTGCTTTAAAAAGTAGTTTGTGAAATACAGATGTGTCAACAAGCCTCTTCACTCCCTGATCTCTGTCTCCAGTCTCCCCAACCATCTCCCTCTTCTTGGTGGAGTTGGAGCAGTCAGCTGACGCTCTGCAGCATTATGGGGTGCTGGTTGGCAAGGTAACCGCAGGCCTGCTGTCATTGACGTTTGACACAAAAGTATTTGGAGAATTCTTTCATTTTAAACGTTTACCCACATGGGAGGTGTGTTTTTGACCTTTTTCTGTTCAGGTAAACTGCAATAAAGAGTCTTTTCACGGGTACTGCGCCGAGGAGAAGGCCGTGAACACAGTGTTTCTCTTCAGGTCAGCAGCGCGCAGCGGCAGGAGGGAGTTGGCGATTTTGAATTTGTCAGGAGAGACGCCAGAAAACGTGAATTGGGTTGATGTGTTTTTGTCCCGTGTCTTTCTGCCAGGGGTGGGAAGGAGTTCTTGGGTTTCAGTCTGGACATCGTGTTTGACGTCAACTCCATAGTGTCCGAGGTCCTATTGTGAGTAAGCAACAATTCAGTCAGTCTTTCTGAAACATGCAATGGACAAAAACAAATGCTTGGTTTTACAGGATATATCGTTTTCTCTTATTAAAATTATTTAGCAATATATTGCTTAAAAAATATGTATATCTTTTGTAGGACATGCAACATTTTTTTTTAAATTTCTAACTAAACAAATCGATCTCATGCACCCTAGATTTTGACTATCGTGTGAAATACAATAACGGAAACCTAACTTTATTGCATTGAAGAAGCTTTTCTGTACTTCTTAGCTCGATGGCCAATTAATCAACCGATTGTTTCAGTGCTACAAATGTTCGCATTACGTGTGATTGAAGGTTTTAGTTGAGCTGCTCTGGATATATTGGCCAATGCTAACGAGGGCACCAATTAGGACGAATCTGCCTCTCAAAATAGTCCCCTACAAATGCTCAGTTTCCTCCTGTTAAAATGTAACATTTGCCAGCGAACCAAAAGTGAGCTCTGAAGTTCTGATTTGATTTATGTTGGTACGGACCAAACAGACAAGAGACGAGCTCCAGAGGGACCCTTTTGAGAAATACTTAGCTGTAGTCTGTCTTCTCTAGTGCCATTCTGCGTGAAGAGATCAAGTACGTTCACACAGAAACTGACCTGCTGGCAATGGAGAAGGCCGCCAGAGGGAGGAAGGATATCGCTCTGTGTTACGTCAGCAGCCTGGGAACACAAGGTACGGAAAGCAGCCGGGGATGGAGACGATCCGGCTAATGTGTTTTAGGATTGACTTGTGGGTCGCACTGTGAAAGATGGCGAGTCCAATTGATTAACTCAACCGACTGATTCAATTAATTGTATTGTTGTTGCTGATTTGTGTTATTTAAGAGCACAGATCGATGATGGAGACGGCGTATGTGTACGGATCCAAACACCAATTCATCCTCATCACCGGAGGCCCAGTTTTGAGCCACCTGGGGTCGGTTGTTTTATCTTTTTCCCTTTTCTGGATAATGTACCAGATTGTGTTTCACACAGGCGACCGAGATCAGGCGTGTCATCTGTTTTACACGTTTCACGCAACCCTGGAGACGAAAACCAAAGGGAATCGGTCATCGGAACCCCCCGAAGAAGCTTATTCACCGCGCACGTCTCTCCTTCTCCGTCTCGCCTTGCAGTGTCGATGAGACGTCTCGCTCGTCTCAAGTGTGGTTTCTCCACTGCAGCGGCCACAGCAGGTCCATGACCTCCGAGCACTGTCCCTCGACCCGCATGAGCCAACCGCTGTCCACCCTCAGCCTCCACTCCTTCCTGCAGCTCATGGAGGCTCCACTGGTGGTGAGCTGTGTGGAGAGGAAGGATTGATGGTCATTTTGTATTTTTTTTTTTCTCCCCAAAAATGAACAGAATGTATTCACACGCACACAATCGCACGCCTTCTCTCTCCGCTGCGCAGTCTGAAGTTTACCAAGACCCGTCCTCGGTCCGGCCCCCCCAGCACCCTTACCAGGACACCCCCCAGGTCTTCCTGTTCTCTCGTCCCGCAACCAAGAGAGAGGACCTGTACGAGGCCACAGCTCTGGCCTGGAGGCTCCGCGGCCTCGCCCTGGTGCTACTGGTGCACAGGTACAAAGCCCAGGTGCATGTGGATCAGATCCTTTTGCTGGATATGTTGTGGTGTCACACTGCCTTGTGTTCTCCATTCTTTCATGTCGTAGCGTTCTTTTACCAGGTGCCTTTGTTCATATCCCCAGCAGACCACTGTAAATCTAACTTCAGTATATATGTGTGTGTGTGTGTGTGTTGTCAGGAGTCCTGCAGTGAAAACCCCCGAAGAATATAATGCTGCTTACAAGCTGCCTGAGAAAGTACGAAGCCGTCATTAATATTTTATACAAAAAAATAAGATGACTCATTATTTTCACCCATGTGTGTGTGTGTGTGTGTGTGTGTGTGTGTGTGTGTGTGTGTGTGTGTGTGTGTGCGCGCGCGCTTTTTAAGGGTTCAGTGGTGAAGTATTTGCGCTCTAACAGCGCCGATGAGCTGTTGGAGCTTTTCACCAATCCAGTGGAAGAGGACGAGGACGAGGAAGAGGACGAGGACGAGGAGGACCCGGAGGAGGAGCCGCTGGACGCGCTGGACGATGAGATCGCGGAGTCTGTGTTTGAGAATCGTCTCAACTTGCCGGACGCCGACTCGCTGGCCCAGCTGACCTCCGACAACTTCCACGCCACCGTGGCACAAAGCAGCCTGACGGTGGCGCTCTTCTACCTGCCGTGTAAGCAACACTCCTTCTGCCGCCCCCACTGAATAATTCGGCGGAGGAGCACGCGGAGGAAAGTAATGGTCGTTCTGCGCTTTCCCCACCAGGGAGCGCTGTTTCAAACGCCGTCCTCAGCTCATTCAGTGACGTGGCGGAGAGACTCGAAGGTAAGCCGGAGGGCGGGACAGCTACCCGCTGACGGGCGTTAGCAGTGTTGATGATGTAACTCTGTACGGTCATATGTCTTAAAAAGACACGTTTGGCTGATTTAAAAAATCCCTCCAAGGTTCCGAGGTCCAGATGAGCGTGGTGAACTGTGCGGAGTGGACCGACCTCTGCGCCGCCGAGTCGGGCGGCTCCCCCCCAATCCCCTTCCAGCCAATCACGGCCTTCCCCACCGTCTTGCTGCTCCGCCCCAAAGAGTCGGCCCAACGCTACGGGGGCCTGCTGGGTGCCGAGGCGCTGCATCGCTTCATCACGCTGTGAGCTTTCTAAGGGTCCCCGTGCATGAATCCGCCATATGTAATTTTAGACGCCAGGAAAGACTAAATAAGCTTTGATGTCCCTGTAGGGACGTACACGCTGTGCCACATGTTCACAGCGGTAGAATCTAAAGCCACGTCAGCCTTTCGAACACACCATAGTTGTGCCACGCGTGTGTGTTCTGCGTACATGCCTGTCTCTTTAAAACCAGGAGCCAGCCGGCGTCTCCGGTGCTACTGTCCACCGAAGAGGAAGTGACATCATTCCTCCTGGAAGGGTTTGCCAGATACAAGCCGGCTCGGGCCCTGGGACTGTTTAGGACCCGAGCAGATGCAGGTGGGAGTCTGTAAAGTTACATTTCTTAAATAATGGTGAGGCCTCGATAGCGGATATTAAAAGGACCTTCGTCATGAATTCAGCGACTGTGACCGGCGCCATAATGATGTAACGAGGATGTCGGCCCGTCTCGTCAGGTGTGCGGCAGTTCACTGAAGCGGCAAAGTCACTGAGAGGAGAGGTGCTGACCGGGCTGCTGACTGATGGGCTGGCAGAGAAGTGGTGGGGACTCTACATTCCGTCTCGAGCAGCTTAGTCCGGCGTGAAAAAGGACCCTTCGTTAATGGTGTGGCAACGTATTGTCGTATTGCCCTGCAGGGCAGCGGAGCACGGCGTGCGTCTCCCCGCGGCGTTGGTGCTTCCATCGGGGGCGAAGCGCACTCGGGCCTCCGCGCTGCCCGCTTCCGCCTCCGCCCAGGAGCTACTGTCACACATCGGCGCCGCGCTGCTGCATCCAGTGGTAAAACCGACGTGCTCATCCCTCCGTCACCTTCACATTGATTAACACTGAACAATGTTCTTTTTTTCTTTTTTCTTTTTACAACCCCCTGATTTTGAGTTCAAGGCAGATTTCTAATTAAATCTCTTAAAAGTAAATGCGCAGTGAATAAACGTTTCCCAGAATGTCACGGATTACAGGACCCGAGTGCTGGATCCAAGGCAACGCGCTCCAAGGGGAGGGAGTAATGCCGACCTAACTCGGTCGCAAACATGGCAATAACGTGGAAACGGGCAGTTTTTGTTTTGAGTTCATTGAACTACAGGGCACTTTGGATTAGAAGGCACGCAATGCCCAAAGATGCCAGTAGGCGGTGCTGTTGTCTGTGATTTTAATAAGACCGGAATGCAGCAAGGTGCTTGCAACAGGTTCACCCATTTAAAAAGGACAGTTTCTTTATAAAAGAAGTATATATTTTGGGTAGTTGAACTGTCTTGATTCTGTTTCTCCTGCAGAAGCACTCACTTGTAATATGGTGCACATTTTGAAACACCACCATCTTGTCTTTTCTTTTTTTTTTTTTAACTCCAGCCGGAGCTGACGGTGGAAAACCTGCCGTCCTTCCTCTCTCTTGGCAGAGGCCTCCTCCTCCTCTTTGTGGGAGAGGAGGAGGACGAGATCGGGCATACGCAGAACCAGGCGCTGCTGAAGGAGATGAGAGACGTGGTGGAGCTGGGAGGGGGTTGGATGGAGCGATACCTGGTCTGCTGGCTCCACCTGTACGTGATGACGAGTCAGCCGTTTTGTTTCAAAGTCACCCCACTGGATGGTGTTAAATTGTTGACCTTCGTCTGCGTTCTAGCGGCCACACTCCGGCTGGTATGTCTGTCTTGGGGTCGTACCTGGGCTCCATGCCCCCCCTCCCTGCCCTGGTCCTCACCCACTTGCCCTCTGGGAGTGAAGTCTATCAGTACCCCCCCAATACGCCCATACTGGCCTCCTCTGTCCTGCAGTGGCTGCAGAGGGTGGAGGACGGGACGGAGTCGGCAGCAGGTGAGGAGGAGGAGGACGAGGAGGAAGTGCTGAACAGAACAGAACAGCTGAATATTGTTCATTTCCATAGTCACGCAGTGATGCAAAACAAAATCCCACTGTCAAAAGATAAAGACATACAGAAGCCAAAACACAAGAACAGATGTATTAACTACAACCGAAAAAAAGAAGCAGTAACGTTCTACATGCTGTTAGAATATTAAGCAAAGATGTTTTTGAATCCAGCAGAAAAAAAGCTCACGCCGAGCTTAAAGCCAGCAATCAAGTAAGATCCATTATTAATTCCCCTTCTTTATTCACACTAATTACTCTCCCCTTATTTAAACATGTTATTCCTCAGATGTCAAAAGAAGAGGAATACAAATGGAATGCCATGTGTTCTCCTGTGACGACTCGAGTTCTCTACATTTCTCCAGATAGAGTAAAAAGCGGCGAGGCGGGTCACGTGTCACAGGAGAACACGTGGGCCAGTGTCAAACGCTTCCAAAGTAAAAGCATGAAAGAAACTACTAAATAGATGTACTGGTTATCTCCTTCACTGAGGCACACACACACACACAGCAGAATGCAAATGCTGCCGACAGGCCGACAGTAGCAGGATCGAGTTTGCGTCTGTCCCGCCCGAGGAATCCGATAGGTCATCACAAAAGGCTTTGAGTTGACCACCTACAAGTGTTTTGAGAAAAATGGTCTCTAAAGATAGCCGTTAACCTCTGACCTTTTGAACTATGTAGTCTGGTGAGGGCCGAAATGAGCCGGCACGTTCCCATCTGTCTCGCCTCCGGGCTCTCCCAACCAAGGGGTTGCCTGCACAGACCTGCAAACTATTAGAGTGAAGATAAAGATAAGATATAAAAGCTTTTTGTTCTGATACAGCGGGTTTAGGGTGGTCGCCCTCAGCCATGTTTTTTGCAAACTACTTGATCATCATTACATTACACTGAAGGCGTGTGTGTGACCTTCGTACTCTGCATGACATGGCGTGCTGCGTTTCCACATTTCTGTCTCTACAGGGATGTTGGGGGGGGGCAGCTGGCCTCCCACCACCGAGCTCTTCGACTTCCTGAAGATCATGGACATGCAGGACCCCGACCTCAGCCGACAGCGAGCCTCAGAGGAGAAGGTGGAAGAAGGAGGGGACTCCTTTCCCGCACGGGACAAGTACCCTCACACCGAACTGTGAGGGAACGAGCGTCTTCACGTCCTGGTTTCTTCCCGCCGCGGCATTGGGACTGATTGCTGGTGGACTTTGTTTCTGCTCGATTAGCCAACCGTATGAACTTCTTTATTGTAGCTCAGCTGGGGAAGGGAACTTGTGAGGGAGTTTACCCGAAAAAACATGTTTTGTGATGACGAAGACATGGTTGAAGTGTCAGAAAACCGCCATCCTCATCAGATACACGACCGTACGCGGTTTAGTCCTCCACAGATGATGTGCCACACAAATGTTTTTAACTAACTCACATCTGCCTTCCCTCTTAAATGATACCACGCGTGGAAACTGCAGTGACGAGATGTTTACGTCCTCTGTGTGTCTTGTAAATTAGTCTGAATGTTCTTTTCCTATTATTTTAATTACTGTCCCATAACGACAGCGGCTAAACGGAATGGCTGCGCGTCGTTTTTAATTTCTTCTTTTTCTTTTGGAATTTGAGATGCAGAAGAGGTGAAATAGGCCAGTCGGATTTGTCCTGTCTCATTATTGTTATTCAATTTATTATGGTGTTTTTAAGATCTGGTTTTTGGGACTTTGAGTTGTTAGAATCCATTAGTCTCCCAGTTAAAAGGGAACATTCATCTTTAACGGTCTGCTGAAGGATCCGAAGGGCCATTGTGGTTCAGAGCAGAATGTCTTTTGAACCCATGCGAATCTTCAGCTTAAGGCTTTTTCCAAGTGAACCGACTGTCCGAACAAATGACCCAAACCACAAGACCTGTAAGTGTTTGGTTTATCATGTTGGAATAGATTATTATGAAAGGGTATTGACAAAAATATATTTAATTCCACATAGAAATATTTCCACAATTGGGCTGTCTTCTAAAGTACTTGTTAAAATGGTTTATTTTTGTAAATGTAGATACACTGCGTGAGTCCTGCCCTTCTGTCCATTAGGCGCTGCACAAAGGTGAAGGGTCAAGCGTTTGCTGACTAATGCTGAAAGGCGAAGGGGGGAAGTTACAGGAGAGAAGCGATGGTTAACTACACAACAAAATAATTAAACTACTTGATTAACAATCAAGAAATGAATGAAACTGAGTGGACACTTGTCTGAGAAGAAGGGTCGAAGAAACAACATGTCCGTCAAATTTGAACACGAGAAGTGTAAGCTTGAGCACATGCTAACGCTAATGATAGTTTTTAATTTTTTTTTTTTACCGTTACTGCGCTTTTGTAATGCTAACGTTAGTTAGCTAGGAGCTAAGAAGCGAGAAGACAAGGAGTCCGGTCTTCAAGCAAATTGACTTCCAATATGGATACTTCATTCACATGCAAGGAAGGAGAATCGACATGGAAGTCAAAAACCGTAAGTCACACAGCCCCTGTCTGTCCGTCTGTCTGCTAGCTTTTCTCTTGCTAGCCCTGCTCACGTTAATGTCTTTGCTAAATGCTAACTTTCCTTAGCTAACGCCAGATGCCTCTGAGCTGTGATTCTCTGACAATTTACTCCTTGTTGTGCTCATTTCATAGCTATTTTTTGTTTTTATGGAGGTTACATACCTGACTTAATTGACTTAAGCATTTTAAAGTTTAGTATTTAATGGTTGTTCAGGTTTGAAGCCTTTGGAGATGGTCTTTGACTTGAGGGAGTTTCTTCATAAGCCGCAATTGAGCTGCAGACACACTGATGCATTTCCTTGACGCGAATGACAGGAAGCTTTATATTCTTTAATATAAGCGTTAAAAACATACAAAAACATACTCCGTCACACGGTAGAAAAAACTGTGTCCTCGTGCCTAATCAGCCCATCTAAAGTGCACCTGCTGTAAACATGACGTCATAAGAAAAGAAAGGGGGCGTCATGCCAACGTATATATCCACTTCGGTCTCTTACATATATTATGCAACTAGTCAATCTAGAACAATGGCTGGCTCCTAGGATTTAAATATGTCAACCCTTACCGCCATTGACATCAATACTGCATTTAACTCTGGGATATAGACAAAATACCAAGTGCACGATCTGACTAAAAGTTGTTCCAAATAATGCACATGATTCATTCCTTTGGATGGATGGACCTCTCCCGTGAAGTCAGCACTCGCTTTGCGTTGTTCAAGGCGATCAGCGTCAAAGTTGTAGTGAGCAGAGCAGAAAAACAAGATTAAAAGCAACTCCGCATGTGTTGGATTCTGCTGTTTGGTATTGGTGCTGTATTTTTCTTTTTCTTTTTCCAGTGAAGGCAGAGATTGAAACAGGATTAAATCCTCATTTGCCGCCCCAGTTATCTTGTCTGGAAGAAAACCCATTTTCAAATAAAATAACATTTTGTCAGAGTTCTCAGAGATTATCTGATCCCAACTTGTGTGTCGGCTATGTAGCAGAGAAAGAGAAAGAACTGAACTTCATAACACGCCTCCTGCCAACGGAGCTGAGCGGTGAATCAGACACATGAGAAAGTGCAGTTGGCCAGATAACCGTGGCAATGATTCATGCATCCGCAGTCAGTTTGATTAATGAATTCCCCAATCTGCTACGGCGACTCCAGCCAGCCGGAGAACGTGCAAAGGTGCTGTTGAGTTTGGCAGAAGAAGAAGTTCGGGCCTCTGTTATGCTCAGAAGATATTCAGTTCTCCTGGTTTCCTTAAAATTCTGCTCCTTTTTTTCGTTATTCATCACAAGTTCTTCACAATCTGTGAATTCTGACATGGGCGTAGGTTCGGTATCAGAAGTGAGTGTGTGGGTGTCTGAATGCATTTGCATGCATTTCCATTAATCTAGCAAATAACATTGATGGGATGTCCGTGCTGTTAATAATAATGGTAGTATAAGCAGAAATGGGAAATGTAAATTTATGAATTATTGACCCCCGAGCCTCAATTAAAACTCCATTACTGAACTAAATTAATACAAAAATTAACAGGCGGAGGGAGAAGAAATAGAAGCCAGTTTGAACAAATGTTCGTGTCTGAATGTTTGCTCAATACAAATATGTATGCTTTATTATGCTTTATGACACACAAAGTAATCAAATCTGCTGCGTCCCAGAAGAACAGCACAACACATTCATATGGGTGATGATCAGGGTGATGATGTGAGTTAAAACATCAGCCTATAATATATTATCCAGTTAATGATGCACACACACGCCTGTTGTCTGAAGAGGTGCGTTTGTTCTTTGAGCATTGATTGTTCTTTGAGTAAGTGGAGACACATTGGTTGTTTTTCACTGATCAGAGTGGATCAGAGATGACAGCGTCTCCCCCTCCATTGGTTAAGAGGGGCCCCCGGCCCCCACCAAGCGCCACCCCCACCTCCCCAAGAAAGGAAAATGAAATTTTCACTCCTACAATTGTCCACTCCTCGCTGCGCACGCCAACCTTATTGAAAGCTACTTTAGTTAAACGAAAGGCCAATCTCACGTCAGCTCCTACTTACTAAAAACACTGACCTCAAACGCAGATTTCCAATCTCTGCGCAGCAGCTGCACGAGAGTTTGAACCAAATGTAGGAAAAAGGCGCACTAGACGGGATCTGGCGCGCTTAAAAGGTCAGCGCATTCTTTAACGCATCGTAAAGCTGCAATATTGTATAACGTTGTCAGTCATGTCTTCTGCTTTTAGGTTTATCTTATCTTTGTCTTGGGACTACAGATGAAAAAAACTGCACTAAAGAAATGTTATTTGTTCCGTCCCGTATCAAATAAACTAATAAAATGAATATGCAACAGAGGGGGTGGGGGGCACCGAAAAGCCATGAGAACATCAGATTTGTTTGTTTTGTTATGTGTGAGAATAGCTCTCTGGCTGCGGGACTTGTTTGAAGCGTGTTTGTTGTTGTTGTTTTGTCAAGTAATCAAGCCAAGGTTTTGCATCCTTGTGTGTGTGTGTTTTTTTAACTTGAGTGTGCGCACCGTGTTTGAGAACTCAATGTGGTTGTGGAATATATACAAATATATATATATATATATACATATATATATATACACTCCAAGATTGTTATCAAATTGTCACCCATGATTACACTGAAACTCCTCGTTGCTTCATCTATGTTCTCACACGCGCACACACACACACCCACACAGGATGTCGCTTCTGAACAACAAAACATACCACTGGCAGCCCAGTTAGCCCTAAAGCTATAAAGCAGGGGAGCTGAATGATGGGCCATGCAGCTATTGACAGGGACCCTCTCTAAATGTTCACATGCTCTAATTGCCTTTAGTCATGCTGCTACACGCGCCGCTGTTTAAGTTACTGTTGTAAGTTGTGAATTAATATGGAGTACGAAATATTTAAGATGCAGCTTGTGTTTAGTTACTTTTGAATGATTGTGTAATACAGCATATAATTAAAAAAATGTTTACATCGTATCTTATTTAATGTATTTATGACCTCAGTTTTGTGCGGGTTTTTTAATTTCACATTGATTGAATGGCATTTTCTTTGAGCCTAAGCGTGCTTTTGGATTCCGCTTAACAAACTCAAACACTCACGAAAAAAACACTATACATGTTTTGCATAACCACAAAGTACTTTTTTCAAGGATCCCTTTTCCATTTTTTTTAGCTAATAAAACATTTTGTGACTCATAAACACATTTAGTGTGGGAGGGTTTATTGATGCACTCTGGAATTAGTGCTGGGTTAGAAAGTATTTCTATTGTAATTTATTTCCTACAGGTTGATATACTGTGTGTGTGTGTGTGTGTGTGTTAGAGTGAGAGAGGAAGGACCATCTCGAGAGCTAAAAGGCTTTTATTGGGTTTGTTACACAATTCTGGGAAGAGAAACACAATAGCCCCGCCGTGGAGAAATGGATGTCAGGAAATATGAACGGAGGGAGAGAATGCCAGCCAAACCGACTCACCTTTCTACGTCCCAAACTGAACACGGACAATCAGTCTGGACCGTCCCCAGAGCACCTCAGATTATTTTGATTCATCCGGTATACGGTGTGCGCATTAGTCGCACAGTAGTCATCAGTTCGCAGCCACGGATCAGATGGTTACTAGCTGCTATCTCCTTCATCGCGCTTCTTTTCTAGGAACATTGACCAAATGAATCGTACCTTGTTTATTGTGAATTATTAACTGTAGGCCACTTTGTAGGAAGCGAGTGCTTTCACGGGGACAGATGCAGCTTTTACAAAGTGACTGCTGGACATTACAGTCTTTTGTGTGTGTGTGTATTTCCATAGTGCTTGTCAAGCCCAGGGACAGATATGCCTGGTTTTGTTGTGCGGTTGTTGTGTGGTCGTGTGTTACAGTCACACATCTGTCTACCAGGCACATTCATTTGTAGCTTAGGTGCAATATGATTAAGTGCCCTATCGTTACAAACTGTGTGTAATTGTATTATTTTTTTTTTACGTGTGTGTGTGTGTGTGTGTGGGGGGGCTGGTGAGGAGGAAGCCGCCTCTAGATGGCGTGCCTCTCACTTTGGGCACCACTGCTTTAATGGGAGACCGTCCTACACAGGCTCAGGCTCATCTACTGGTGAATGGTCTTTTTTCCTCAGTGCAAAGAGGTTCTCACCTTCCTCCAGCAGCCCTACAGCACAATACCCTTCCGCCGCTATTGCAATGGTAGACAAAAGCTCTGGACATGTTTGTGTGTGTGTCCCTGACACAGAGAGGAAGATAAAGTCCAGCTGATGGCTATTCATCGGCAGAGACTGTGCAGCCAAACACAGAGAGTTATTTGGTGCATTTCTGAGAACGAAGGCCCTGCACAAACGTGCACCTGGACTCAGGGGCAAACTGATAGATTTGGTGGTCAAAGGTCACTTTGGCCTCAACAATATAGTGTAATCATTTCTAAGCTTATTCTGAGAATTTTACACAGAAGTCTAATAGAATAAAATGATGAGAGACGTGGAGAGAACTGAAACCACCACGAGGCAGCGATTCTAGCTCAATAAGGAGAAGGAAAAGTGTGTGTGTGTGTGTTTTAAATGATTGTGTAAAAATCACAAGACTGATATTGCATTTGTAAATATCCTAATAATAATTGTTATTATGTATAATTCAATACTGTTTTTTTTCAAGCATAATTGTTATTCTTGGTCAAAAGATTGTGAAATCGATCGTGTCAATGAAATCATTGAGACCAAAACCCACTTTTGATTCTTTTTCATAAAGAATAATGCCAGTTAACCTTCTTTTGTATTGTTTGCACATGAACTAGGTTAATGTGCAAACACAGTCATTCGTGGATCAGCTCCGAATCCAAGATCCTTGTAAGTGTTTGTGTGTGTGTTTGTGTGTGTTTCGCTGCGGTCTTTGGTTATTTTGCAACTGTTGATTGTTGATCACTTCTTTTACAAAAACGCCTGTATTGTACTAACAGCAGAAACATCTCTTAAAAAAAAAAAGATCCCTCGCCATGAAAGAAAACATGCCTTCATGTTTTTACCGCTGCTGTAAATTAGTATCACATAAACAGTGACGAGCTGCTATTTATCTTTAAAGTGTGTTTACAGACTCTTTGCTCACACAGCAGGATGAGAAGCTTTCAGACCAAATTTCACATAATGGATGATGGACTTTTATTGGAGTTCCTCCAGGGTTCCTTCCTTTCATCCTGTGTCTCCTTTGTCATTCGTTCCCTCGGTCAAGTCTCTTATGCTGCGTTAACACCCGAAGCGGAGCAAATTATTCGTGTAAGTAGATTCCACGCAAAGTCAATGCACAGGCACGGATGGTTGCAGAGGAAGCAAATTTCTACAAAAATTTGCCTGACTGACAGAGAGCAGCAGCTGAGACGGAACGCCTGTGGGTTCGCTGGTGTCCAAACATTTGTGTAATTTCCACAACAAGAACAGAGCAGAAATAGTGTTTATTTCCATGGCGGATAGCGGAAATGATAACCGTCTCTACGGAGACAAGCCACAGGGAGAAGCCACGCCCCTTTCCCGGCGTGAAACGAAGGAGACTCAAATGAAGGCAAATTAACTAGTTTGGTGTGAACGCACCATTACAGTCTGCGCGTCACGTTTAGAAAGAATGGCGAAGGCCAGCTGAGCGTGGCTCACGTGCAACTCAAGCACACAAGCGGAGTGTCCTTGACCTGTGAATTCTACACAAGTCAGAGCGATGTGATCGGATAATATCGCTGCCCCTGTGGTTTTATTTAAGTTTATTTCTGCCGCTCCCTCGGCTCTTAATAACATTAGAGAGATCGGCAGATTAAGATCTCTCCCACTCCGGGCTTCCCAAATGTCAGCGTGGATTAAAAAAGCACATGTTTTTACTGGAAGCTGATTGCAAAGCAGGGAGGGAGATGGGGAAGAGCAGAGGTCGGCATTCCTGCTGGTCCTCAGAGCCTCCGAAACACTCGCGGGGCTTCACAGAGGGGCAGAAACCTGCCCTTCTCAGCACCGAAGCCCTCTGAAGATTGGGGATATCTTGAGATGAGCACACAAAAACTAATGTTTCATTTCTTTGTATACAAGCTTCCCTCCATGATCTTTACCTGGTGCTTTATTGTGAAACTCCTTTGGATCTCTTTTGGATGGAACTGAATGAGGAATTACCTCTCTGTTATTCGGTGATGTTGACTGTCATCGCAATTAAACAAATTATATATTTCAAAACAATGACGATGAATCATCTTCTGGAGTGATGATATAATAGTAAATTAAGTGGAATACACAAATGGCGTCTATCCCGACACGCTCTAAGAAGCTCTTAAATGCATATACGTACAAGTTTCCTATCTTAAATGGAGCCATAAGAGAGTAAACCAAACTATTTATCAAGAACCGATGGTGTTAAACCGGCGAACAAAAGAGATCAACAGGCTTCCCTTTTTCATCCCACGATGTCCGCCCGCGTAATTATTTACAGGCCGACATCATCTTTCCCTCACATCTGGATCCTTTCACTGCTTCTTTGGTTCTCCTCTCGCTCGCATGAGTAAATAAAAGCTGAGCTGAAACCGGCCCAATCTGAGGTGGCACAGCTGGTTTCCCTCATCCCCCGCTCGCTGGAAGATCCGTGTCAGTGGAAGAAGTCACCTCCTCTCTTCAGAGGACATCAAATCCTGCAGTAAACACTGCGAGGCCACAAGCGTCACCTCCGCTCCTCCGTGTCGGCTGGACCCACGTGCCGGTGGTTACGCAACGGCGCCATTGTTTTGTTGCAAAGCTTCCTTTCGGCGCACAGCAGTTCGTACTGAGACAGCGCCGAGCTGCTCCGTGGACATCAGACGTTGGTGAACATCATCTCTCTGTCTGTGCTGACGGTGCAGCTTCGCTCTATTGGGCCTAATGCCCACTCGCTTCTGGGATCAGCGTCTGCTGCCTTTAAGAGCTTTTCTGCTGGATCAATATGGACCAAAAGTTGAGCTGAATCCATCCCAAGCCTTCTCTTATTAATATGGTAGATAAGGGTCAATATGATGTGATCTGTGTGTATGTGTGTGTGCGTGCGTTAAGGTTCTCTCTATATGGTCTATGAAGCTACAGCAGAGAAATGTCCCGTAGCGTTTATGTTCTCCGTGGGAGCGGGAACATGCACACACGTGTGCGCGCTGTGATAAGCCTGAACAGCTCTCTCCTGCCTGAACCGCAGATGTGTGTGTGTGTGTGTGTTTGTGTGTGTGTGGTAACCTGTGTTAAATGACGTCAGAGCTCTCACCTCTCTTGTGTGTCTACATTCCTGTCCTGCCAACCATGTGCGTGGGCAGCGGTCTGTGAAGGGCTTTACATTATACAAAACTATATCTAATCCGTTAAAAAATCTAATCTTATCTTAATTGCTAGGGCAACAGTTGTCTTATCCTTGGCATGAACATACCACCATTTGTTGCAAATGGACCCCAATGTGAAGACAGGACGGTGTGGTACCTAAAGGCTGTGGTTTGTTGTCTCTTTGGGGACAACAAGCCAAAGCTCAATGCTTCTTCTGTGACATCACATAAGGATGACAGGACTCTGGAGCCAAGTTGGGCCTGCACGGGTTCTTTAATGTGTCACTGATGGCTCACTAGTTCAGGTATACGGCAGACAGTGCCATACTGTTACTGTCCCACATGTCCAATAAACATGACCCTTGGTCTGCTTTAAAAAAGAAACCAAAAGCCGTTTCCCACTGACAGCAAGTGAAAGTGGGTATTTATTTCCATGTGCAGCAGACATCGCTGCAAATCCAAGACTCAGCAGGGCCTTTATTGGCATGTGATCTATGAATGAGAAATGGAGGTGTGAAGACATCAGGAGACTTCTCATCTCATCATGGTCAGTGATGGAAGACGTGGGAGTAAGGATCCGTGTGCCAGATACAAACGCGCCGTGTGTGTGTTATTGATTGAGGAGTACAGTAACAGATTGCCTGCAGATGTGCCGTCCAATACCTCACTGTGCCCTTGAGAAAGCACACACACACACACAGCAGAGTGGACCATGTGGTCATATGTAAACTTAATCTGTTAAATGTGGAAGGTGCGCGTGTACAGTGAAAGGGTGAGATAAGAACTAAAAAAAGAAATTTTATCTTTGGTGATCGGCTCTACTCTCCGCGTGTTTCTCCGCGTATCCGCTCTAAAAGATAGTCTGCCAGGTGAGCAATGTTATTCTGTGAATGGCGGCTGTTTCAACTTTTCATTTATTTTATTTATTCATTTATTTGGCAGAGGCTGATTTCCATCAGCTGTCCCCGGCCAGATGTTTTTATGGCAGCCTAAAATATTTTTCATTTTACTCTCGAAAGGAAATGAAAGGAAAATTCATAGACAAGCGTACACAACGTATACACAAAACCTGTTTGGCAACAAGCCAATCCTTAAGGTGGTGTTTGAAGGTTTTGTGCGTGTTTTGTGCGGGTATGTGTTGCGGCACAGCATTCCTCGAGTGAGCTGCCTTCACAGAGAATGCAGATTTGCTAAAGGACCTTGACCTGTGTGAAATAACACGATCCCCTCCTGAAGCACATGTAGTAGGTCTGCTGCTTTGACTGTTTTCTTTGACAGTGATGGTGACTTTTAATGTTGTGCCGCTGGCTTGTGCCCAGCTGGTTAAGCAGTGGGTCAGATGGGGGACAATCATTGCATTAAAATACAATCTTGCAGCCCGCATAGTTAACCAATGTCTTACATATCTACATAACCAATGTCTTACATAAAATTCACGAGATTAAACCAACTATTTCACACAGATGTCTAAAAAAGAAAAGCAGCAAACTGCTTGAGGCCCCAGGCGACGTTCCCAGAGGGGACGTGGCGAGGGAGTACAGACATGTCCGAACAGGAGAGATAAGGAGAGGTCCATCAATATTTATGGACGGCCAAGAGTCGGCGGGGGGGTGAGGAGAGCTGGACATGGAGCGCGATCAGAGGAAGGAAGATTATGAGCGAGGGGGAGCGCGGAGGAAACGAAGGAAATGGTAGTAGAGTGAACAAATGGAGAAATGTCAACACTCCCTCCGTGGGTTCAACGAGGATATTTTTGTATCGGCGTTCATGCACGATTGGTTTTGAGCTGTTGCATCAGGTATTTTGTGGCAGCAGTTCCTGCCGTCGCTGAAGGACCTTCTACCGCGCTTTCGCTTCAACAGACACACACATGCATACTTTAGTACACAACAGAACATACCGAGCCTGTTGAAACAGATCTCTCTATTAACTGAGTACTTCCCCTTACTGCCCCCCCCCCCCCTCGTTGCTCTCTATGAAATGTGGTGACGTACTCCATGTTGCGTTCAAAAAAGTCTGAATTTACGGACGCTTCTTCTGTAGCTAGCATGGAATAGAATTGATTTTCTTTTTTAAAGGTTCTGGTTTGAGTCGATTTTTAATTCAGAGACATGAAGTGAAGTGAGTTTCAATTAGGTTGCTTGGCGCAGCAGTCATGCCACACAATGCGTTCGAGGCCCATTTGAAAGTTGGAGGATCCGACAATAATGTCTGCGCTTGCAGCTCCTAGCTGTGATACAAGCTGCCATTTCTGTGTTCTGGAGAAAACCTTCCACGCTGGTTTTGGGGGTTTGGAGGGTTGATGTGGAGCAGACACGGGCACGGCCTTGCGTTCAGCAGAAACAAGAAACCGGCCCAGTAAAGCACCGTCTCTGATGTCCTTGAGTGTATCATCATCTGAATCCGGATAAACTGGATCATTTAGAAGGAGAGTAAATAAATCACGCACGCAGAAAATTAGATTTGTTTGACGGATTCTGAATTCTACCCACTGCTTTGTGTCTTTTGTGTTAGATTTATTGCGACATTATCGGGTGGAGCGTCGGCCTCTACTTTTAGGGAGGGATTCGTTAAAACTAATTCTGATTGAAGCGACTGCGGTCATGGTAAGATGTACGGCAGGTTTTATGGTGGATTTCGCCTTCGATTTGGAGCCTAATCCACCTTCACTTCATTGATCCTCGGGAAGCCGCTGCTGTCCCTTCTACAGCAGCGCCCCGTAACCACAATATGGCGGAATGCGCCTCGTCAACGTCAACCGAGCTGCGTCCTCCGATTCCCCTCCAAAACAAGATTTCAAAAGATTCCTGCTCTGATGGATTCAGCTTTTAGCAGGAAAATGGACCTTGCTGTGCTGAGACACGTGGGCCGAAAAAAAGCTTCCGTATACCGTCACTTGATCTAGAATTGGACATAAAACAACATAGATATAAACCAGGGATTAAGATTTTTATAGGAAAAGTTGAATATTCATAGATACTGAGGAGATGGAAAAGGATTGATTATTCATGAAAATTCAGGCTAAATATGTCAGAAACATACAGGGAGCAGGAGTCGTAGCGCTGGAATTTGATTCACTGTTGATTTCTGGGAAATCCAGTGTATCCAAAACCTATAATACCATTAAATCCGGTGGAACCAAATTGAATATGTGCGCAATATTTAAACCAGACGGCGATTACATCATCGCTTTACTGACACATGGTGCTGGGAAATGCCACTTGAACACACACACACACACAGACGCACCGTTACCAGGCTCCATTAACACACACTCACTTTAGGGACGTCAGGCCGCGGTCTCGACCGGTCACAGGAGGTCACAGCGTGCAGTAAGAGCTCACCTTTCCGGGCCGGCATGGTCGGAGCGTGGGAACGCCGGTCTGGTCCCACGTTAGGATGTTCCATCAGGGAGATTATCTATGGGAAATCAAGCTCTCTGTGCGTCTCCCCATATTAAAGACATTTGTTTTTAATTCATGTCAAGGCTTATCATGCCTTAACGAAAAAGCCAAATGGGACTAACGGACGTCTCTTTCCGTTCAAAGAGCAGAATCAGAAATACTCCCCTTTAGTGCTCCGATTTCGGCCGCGATTTACACTGTGTGTAAGACGTGGGCGGGGTCACGGTGGAGTCACACGGGTTTGTGGGCCATAAGTTCTCCGTTTTGTCTGCCATCTCCATCTTGGACTTTTGAAACCATCAGTATGAACGGTAGTGACCATATTTGGGCCGCCCCTAAATACAGTCTAAAACAGACTATGGAGTCGCCATCTCAAATCCATCAGACAGAAATGGGGGTACAACCCATTTGCGGCTTGGCCTCACCTTTCAGAAGCTGAGGTTGCCGCCCGGGAAGGGCAGAGAAGTAGATAAATCCTGCAGCGAGAGCGAGAACTTAGATGTGACCTCCAAAGTCTCCACTGATCACTCTTCACTCTTGCTGGTTTGGTTTGGAGATCGGACGGGATTTGCGATCGATAACGTCCGTTCAGTGCCAGCGCGGCCACAGAAACATCAGTGGGGAGACCACAGAGGCATCCGTCTGGCACCGTCCGGGCCAGAGAAGTGCTCCCCCGTCCTCGCACTGCAGATCCAGGGGTTATTTCGTTTGCTTTAGAAATCTGATCCAGTTTTAAGTTTAATTAGGCAGAAACTCTGCGTTAGACGGAAACATTCCAGCTGTTTCGTTTTTCCCTTCGTCCTTTGTCCCACCGCTTGTAATACTTGCAAACTGTGTGTTTGTGTGTGTGTGTGTGTGCTTCCGGCTCGTGTGTATTTGCCAGCATTAATCCGTTTGATCCAAGTCCTGACAGGACTCACGTTTGAACCGCATGCAGTACTGACACACTTTCAACACACACACACACACACACAGCGCGGTCTGAGGCCTCGTGACGAGTCTCGGCCTACGGGTGAACAGAAGGAGAAAGCGTGTCTGTGTCCTCGTAGGAAGACGCTGGCTTGGCGCCAGCTGTTGGCTCATCGCTTTTCCCAACGGTCGGCGAATGTTCACAGGCCATTTCACAACAAAGCGGTGACTCAGGATCGCCTGCAGCTCCAAAACTAAGTGTAGCAAAAGGTTATCAGAGAAATCCCAATGAATAGATCGGATAATTCAAATAGAACGTGAGGGCCACCAGACATTTGCTTTGTCTTTTATAAAAAATGTATCAACTTTATGTGAATTTTCAGTCAACAACAATACTTTAGTGTGTCTGTTTAAGAACTACATCCTGTTCTTCCACAGAACGTGTGTGGTTTGAGATTACAACAGAAATTCTCCATAAGAGCGGCAGGCGTAAACGGTTTACACCCACACTTTTTTAATTTAGAACAGCTTGCATCACTAGAAGAGTCACGCAGTGTTTGTGCAGCCCTCGCCCTGCGGAGCTCCACTCACAGGTGGATGATTGAATGGCATCTCGATGAAATGTTCTCATGGTCCCCAGATGACATAACAGTGGATCTGGTTTATTATGTGAACACTGTTTTCGCTGTTCACAAATGTTTTCAGACTCCTTGTTTTAGCGGCCTTAAGGAATTATCGCTTTAACCGCGTAACTAAGGCCAAGAGAGGATACTCCCCAGGTATTTGAATGATGGCATACAGACAGATGCTGATCAGTGAGGCTGAAGATGGGTCGAGTGAGTGAGATGTTGGTGCTCCACTAACAGACTCATCCCCATCCAGCCCCATCCTGCTGAAGGCCTTTACAGCTGCATCCAGGAAAGCCTGGAGGTCTTGGGGAGTGTGAGCCACAAGAGCGCAGTCATCTGCACACTGCAGATCAAGGACCCTCACTGTGTGTTTAGTGCTGCTTGGTGGTAGATTGCAACCTCCTGATATTGAAGAGGTTGCCATCTAGCCCACAGACTACTTTCACCCTGCTGTTGTCCCCAACTTCCTTATGGAGAAGCCGGGTGACGCAGAGGAGGCAGATGTTAAAGAGCGCACACCCTGCCGGACCCCTGTGCACACAGGGAAGGAGGCCAAATCTTGTTCTCTTATTGTCACACCCCCCCCTCTGCCCCCCACACACACACACATACACACACTTAACTTCTACCCTCGACAACACATGTCTAGACGGCTGACATCTTACTTCGCCAGCTCCCACCGACTAAACACACCTTTTACCGAGTCCACTCTGCCCACTGGCTGGCCGTCACATGTGTGGTTTCTCTTCGTCGGGTAAATCATTTGGACGGACTGGTTGACGGGAGACGTACGACCGCGAGGCGCTAATTTCCCTTATCAACGGCCTCATTTCTTGCCATGAAATGCACCGCCGGGGGGGAGCATGCGGATTCAACAGCGTACGATAAATCCTTGTTCATCAGCCCGGTTTCCAAGTTATAAAGTGTGCTGTTTTTCTCAAATTTTTCATGGTGGTGCCGCTGTTTTGACATTGTTGTTGGGTTACTACTCCTCTTGTCCGGAGGGGGTGCGTCATCGCTGTGTGCAAGAGTGGACTTTTTACTCTTCATCCAAGGGATCTGGGGGGGAAATCCCTCTCTGGCTCATCCTTTTTTTCTTTTCTTCGCTATTCCTGCCAACATCTCTGTGTTTGCCCCCGTTTTCCATCTGTACACTTGAAAAAGTCATTAAAATGAATATAATATTAGAGTTGCTATGGGGTTTTCTTTCCAGAGGAAGTGGTTTCTCACCACCTCTCGGTCTGACTCATTCAACCTATTTCTCATCAGAGAATGAGGCCTTGTGGGACGAGGAAGGAAACGTAATGAAGCATGCAACAAAGCAGATTTGAACGTATTCTGCACCACATGTCGTGTCACCATATGCTGCCTTGATGTATCGGTTTAACAAAAATGTGTCAAGTACGACAAGCGCATGTAATTGGGAGAGAATCTGTTCATTTGTGCACAGCAGCTCATTCCCAGTTTATTGTTATATATTCAAATGTTAACAACTCGTCCCGCAGAGAGGAAGCGCTAACAAGGTCAGATCACCCCTCACCAAGTCAAGTTTCAAAAGATAAAAGTGTCCCGCACCTCCCCATCCGTCATTGCTTTCATATCCGCCCTAAAATCACTCAATAGCTGTTAGGAAGCTCAGAGATGGGGAGACGGATGTGGAACAGTATTTCCACATATTATTTCTCTGAGCTCACTTTGACCCTGCAGTAAGACCATGAACTAAAGAGGGTCCCCTTCACAGCAGGAGGAGCAGAACGGTGATTGGACTTGTAGAGTTCATGAAGGGCCCCATTGGTCTTGTTTATATATATTTTTGCAACTGACATGCAAATATGTTTAGTCCATATTAGAGCACATAAACACACGGTTTAGTCATGAACTTTTGGAAGTTCAATATTTGTTATGAAAACTCTTCAAATGCTCCCAATCGAAGATTGAACTGTGTATAAAGAAATAAAAGGTTTTAGTCTGTATACAAAAGGAGGCAATGAAGCATGGTGTGTTTATCCACAACACTCACCGTATTTGCCTCTATGAAGCTTTTTACAGTATATTTCTTCCATCAAGGGACACTCAACTAGAGAGCCCCATAGCTGGATGCTAAAGAGGGAAATTGAGGCAGAGCGGTTCTCGGCTCCCAATTTTGTGGTTTCAAGTATCTTCACAATGCGATTTGTGCTAGAGAAGCTTCGTGGACTAATGAAGCCATTTTGAAGGCCATTACCGGAAGAATGTCCCCTCGTTATAATCAGGGGGAAATAGATGGGCTCTCATTTTCAAATGGAGATCTAAAGTCGGACTGGAAGGAACACAGCAGCAAGAAGCTTGGCTTATTTTGGTGCTTTCTCCATCTGGGTTGTGAGTGGCCAAACTGCCGGTGGGAGACCAGCTTCCAAAGTACATCAGTGTGACTCAAAGTAATTTCTCACCACATAAAATGCGCATATGAAAGTGGAAAATATAAAGCATAATGAGGAAGTTTTCCAAAAAGCTTTAAAAACGAACCGATGACAGATCATTCAGATGAAACACTTTGGTACAGGTCTTGGTATAAATAGGACGTTGAGTATATCATCATGACGCTAAATAAAACATTCTACAGCGGCTTAATATCTCTCTCCTCATCTTTTGTATCTTCAGAGTCAGCCTCGACTATTCTACACTCCTTGTAATAAACGTAGTACAGACCACCAACGTTTCAGCTCCTTCCTTCCTGCGCCGCAATCAGCACATAAGAAGACACTGCGTTATCCAATTACACGGACAGGGTTGATTAATTCGCTCATCAAGTACTGCTAATAACTTAATTTGGCTGACGTTCTCCTGACGTCTGGTTGGGCGGTTGGATGTGATTGTTTTCTGGTGGAGCATTAATTTGACAGAGCGCCAACAGGATACGTGTAGTAGATTATGGGTAATTACACAGGGGAGAGAGGAGAGGGGTTGTTAACATGTCATCACATGACGCGAGTTTTCGACAGTGCGGGGGGTTGGAGCCCGAGGCGACACCCGGGTCCCACCCTGGTACAGGTGGGGTGAGCGCAGAAGACGGGGTGCGAAGACTCATAACTCTTATAAATCTCAACCAATGGAAGCGTGAAAAGTGTGAAAGGGGGAAAAAATCTGGGTGGGATTAACTACTAATAGACAGAAGGAAGCGAGCGAGGAGGAGACAGGAGATCGCCGTAGAAACGGGTCCCAGCGTTTAGCGGCTCCAATCCCAAATGATAAATCTGTGTGAATTAGATTACCGGGCATCCACAGGCTCATGTTGGAAGGAGAGGAGAGGAGAGGAGGAAGGAGGAGGGAGGAAACAACGTGATTAGAGTCAGGTTTTTTTCGTCGGGGGAGCCTGGTGAAGAACGGCTAGAAAACAGGAGTGAATAATTGTCATCGCCTAAATGTTCTGCGTGGTCACCTTCCTTCCCACAGGAAACATTTGATATGCATTCGGGTCGATACCGGCTGACAGGACGTAGTTGGACCTTTTTGTTTCTCTCCTGTCAAGTGCAGGTTTGAAATCTCAGCTAAGGCTTTTCAAAATGTGGCGGTAACCATCGAAAAGAAGAATGAGTGTACATATGATCACAAATGTAGCCTCTGCTGGCAAAAAGGAAGCCCGGATCACACAAAGCACTTCCTCTGTGCAGACATGGCCTCGATTGTCAGATGTGGTCAACGCTCACCGTCAAACAACGGCCGACTTTGCTCAGACCGCAGGGGTCTGACACACGCTGTAAACTCACCGTGAAGAGGGGGGGGGGGATTCCTCAAGGCAGACGTAGAGAAACTGAAATTAAAATGTCTAATTGTCAAACGCCACATCTGGAACCCATCTGCAAACTGTGTGTTTGTGTGTGTGTGTGTGTGTGTGTGTGTAGAGGAAAATGGTTACAAGGCAGGTCAGACAAAACAGAAAAAACAAAAAGATGAGATTCTGCTGGATGAGATGTTTATTTACACAAGCCATAAAACACAGACACACACACACACTCAGTGCATTCAGTTTAATCTACAGTACGTTATAAATACAGAGTACAAGACATCCAGGTAGGTAGCATTCTGATTTGACTCCATTACATTTCAGTGCTGTCTGTCTCTCGAACACAAACACACACACACACACTTATTGTAAGCACACAAAAGGACAAACATGCACGTGGGAATATTTGCAATAACGCACAGAAGCCACGCGACAGCCACAGGAAGCAGCGAGATGCCGTCGTAAACGCTGAATGTTTTCATGCCGAGCTGCCCAGTGGAGGCAAATATGCCGCAGTTCTCGCAACACGAGAAAGCAGAATATATTTTCACTGCTCTCACACACACACACACACACACGTGATACTTTAAAAGTGAAAGGACAAAGCCCGTCAATTCAAACTGCTCTGCTGCTCTTTCATAACCCCAGTTACACAAATATTTATTTTTTTCCCAGACAAGTTTATAGAAGGTCCCGCAAAAACAAATCTGTTGAACTTTATCCTCTTCTCTGTTTGAATTTGATTCATTTCCGAGGAAGAACTGCTGTGAAAGTCTCAATCCGTCTCATTGCGTTATGCAGCGTAGTCCGCGATGAATCCTCCTTTTTTAATCAAACCATTAGCGTGAAGAGAACCACCTGCTTCTTCCCCCGAAATCTGGTTTCAGTGAGTCAGTTCGACCCGACATTGTTATAATTTAAATAAGTGAACGTCCTTTGTGCCGCATGAACGATGGACAGAGATGCCGATCAGAGATGTCCCGCAGTAAAAGTCATGCGTAAATTGGGACAAAGGTGGCACGTCTCATAGTTGCCAAATAACTCTTTGGTCACGTGGCGGCGCAGAAGGACCCAGGGAAAGGAATAATTCCTGTTAGGACGAAAACTAAAACATGGCTTTTTTTGTTAAAGGTAAACCGGCTCAATATTATTCATTTGTTATTCATAATATAGCATATAGATTTTTTTTTCCAAAAACCTTTTGACAACTTGTCATGCCCTGCATTTGTTTGAGTGTTTGTTGTTTGTGTGTTTGTCTATATTGGAGGACAGAAAGAGTTTAATTATAATTCAAGGTGCTTTATAAGAGATTGGGAGCATTTTGGCTGAGCTGGCGGTTTGTGGCTGAAGGCGCCAACAGTCTACGAGTTCACCTTTATTCATAATGAACCTCCAAAGAGCAGAAAAGTATTTGGTTTTTTTAAATGTGTTGTTATAAAAGGAGGTTTGCTCCTTAAAAAGTACCACCATTTGCTACATTTCAGTGACATAATCATTTTTTCTATGCGCGTTAGACATATTCTGCAAAAAAGTCTTTGATTTTCAACAAACATTTATATTGTCCCATATGAAGAACCTATTTGTAAAATATTGTTGTGATACATAATATTATATGCCAATACAGGACACGTTAAATTATTCATCCTCAGCAGAACCTTTTGTGTGTTTATCACTCGCTCCCTGAGTGGTTTTGACTTTCTTGTATTCTAGAAAGTCTCTCCAGGCTTCTTGCTCTTTGACCTTTCCAGCAGAAATCCGACAAGGCCTGCGATGGGAACGGTTACCAAAGCAGACCACAAGTGATGAGAGAATGTTCACAACATCATGCCCTGACTATTTAAAATCAAATATTTCAGCTTACTTGTAGTACAATATCAATATACTAGTATGTCATGTCTAGATTACTTGTAAAGTGGCCTACAAAGTAGCCGAGTCATGCTTATAGTGGTTGCTGGGCACGTATAAGTCCTGCGCCCTGCTCTGACGAGCTTCTGCACATGCTTAATACAGCATAGGCTAAAGCTTTCACACTCTTTTTTTTCTTCTACCAGCAGCAGCTTCTTTTTTTCAAATAAACTGGCATAAGAACATAAGCAACAAAGGAGGCATGTCAAGCTTTTCACATGTGTTCACAACATGTAGCCGCAGGGCCGATGTTTTCCCTGTTAGACACGGAGGGCCAATATCTAACGGAAACACATTCATGAAGCAGATAAGAAACGCCACCCGCGCGGGAGGGATGCCGCGGGCCTCTCCGCTTCCATCCAGCGCGGCATCCAAATCCAGAGTCCGATAAATGCAGGCGCGAAATAGCAGGGCGCCGTTGCGGCCATGGTCATAGAATGCTAGGTGTACTCTCCAGCGTCCGGCGAGACAGTTCGAGGTTGGCGGGGCAACTGACAATGGACGACCTAAAAATGGAGCCCCTGAAAGACTGCAGGGGAGCCCGGCACACCGAGGCCCAGCAGAAGTGCGGCACGCCGGGGGAGAGGAGGATAAAGACCCAGGGGTCGATGATGGAGTTGATGGAGATGAAGCGCAGGGCCTTCAGGTCCTCTTGGTGAGACTCGTTGTTATACGAGTTGTTGATGTAAACCCGGATCTGAAAAGGTGGACAGACAGAGAGAGAGAGAGAGGGGGAGGGGGAGAGGGAGAGGGTGGGGTTATAAAATCAGCCCGTCAGCGACAACATGGGGGTAAAATCACACAGTCAACCCTCTAAAGCAGCAGCACATGGATACTGGGACACCCCAAACGTAGGACATCTAATCCCAAAAACTAAAACTAATCCCATTGGCCTTGATGGGAAAATGTTTTTAATTCGGAAAATTCACGCTCCGTGCATGTTCCACACAAAGCGCGCACGCTAACGCTCTCCTCCTCCGGCCCTAAATCCCTCTCACTCATCCCAGGACACACAGGATGTTTGCAGAGAGCACGCCGCCGTTCTAATTCAAACAGGATATTTGATTCCCTGTTGCTGTCGCCTCGCTTGCCTTTCAGCAGGACTGCCGAGGCCAATGTGTGGCGGAAGGGTCACCGGGGACGTGAACATGTGCGCAGGAGATGGATCTCACAAGGGTCAAAAGGACGGCAGAAATAACTCGGCTCGGGGTTTTTCACAGAATAATGAAAACGTAAAACACAACCACGATAAGTGAAACGACAAATATGTGCAGCCGTTAACCTTCTTCCAATCAAATTAAACGAGCCAAAATTAAGATGTTGAAGTGCATTCCGCCTCACTATATTACATACGCGTTGTGAGCCTCTGACCTTCTCCAAATGGCAACCGAACATACAGCTGTTTTTTAGTAGAGCTGCTGAGCAGCAGATTTCATTCATTGCTTCCTGTCTGTGCGTTTTATTACGCCCCCCCCGACCCCCCTTCCACAAGGTTGGGAACCAGCACATTAATACAATCCATGGAAGCTATGACTTGTTTGCATCTTTTTAAAAGCTCTCTCTCTGGGGGGGTCGGAGTTGAACAATGAATATAAAAGTGGAGGAGAAAGTAACGGTGATCTGTTCTCTCTTGTCTTGAAAAATACAACAAAAAAAAAAAAGACCACTCCAATCTCATTAGGCCAGTTTCCTATTAGTCAGCCACAGAACCCCCGGCTGCAGAAGCGTTGCCATGGAGGACAACGACCGCCTTCACCAGCCGATCACACGGCTGTTAAAAAGGAACTGAAAGGGTCCCGCTCGAAAGCAGCCGTTCGTCTGATTTTCCCAAAGTCTTGGTGTTACGCAACAACCTCGGGAATAGTTCTCCGACCACCGCGGTGTCTTTAAATGCAGAGCAGCTGCATCCCGACGCTGCACGAGATCATGACTAGGACGTCTTGCAGAGTTTCATCGGAGAATGCCCGACTTAGATTTATTCCAGTAACAACATGTTTGCGGCCGTGTGGCCTTTTCTTGTTAGGTTTACCGCGATAAAGGAGCCCGTTGTAAATATAGTCAATCCAAAGACGCACGCTTATGTGTTCTCACAGGCCGGAAACTCAAGAATTCCAAAGGTGGCGCGGTAATGGGATCAGGATTCGCCCTCTTCTGCGGAAGTTTGTTCCTACTGAACTGAATTGTGAATTTTGACACATATGAGTTACTCGTCATGTAAAAGGAGAAAATATCCTCAAACCAATCGGATTCCACGACTTGTTTGCTTTTTCTGTTATCTCTCTGAATGTCGGTTCCTTCTTATCTCTCTGAATGTTGGTTTCTTTTTATGCACAAAAAGGCTTTTGTCTGACCTTATCAATGTTTTATACAACCACAGATAGCCGGCGTACAGAAGTGTAATATAATCACTGTGTGTGTGTGTGTGTGTGTGCGTGTGTTGTGTTTGTATCAATAACCTCAGACTGGCATCACGCTGCTGGCTGGAAACTTGTGAGTGTTTATGAAGCTCATGAATGATGTATTGAATTATATCTTGGCAAGCATTCTCACACCGCGTGGAGCAAGCTCACTTCACTCCTGCCACTGGCAGATCGAATCCGCTGATATGAATTTGAAGAATTGTATTCCTGCACAGTCGTATTCCTGCACAGTCGTATTCCTGCACAGTCGTCTTACTGCACAGTCGCGCATGTTAAGATCATGCTGCAACAACATAAGTGGTGTTGTTCTGTAGGAACAGATTCCCGTGGCGGCTGCTGAGGATTGTTTCCCACCTGTATGTTCAAAGGTCTGGGAGGCCACACACGGGTCTTTTCAGGTTTGCTGAGCTCACAAGTCCCCCCCTCTGTAAGAGTCTAATATATAATGCTCTGCCTCCTCTCTCCCTCCCTTCCCTCCCAGCGCAATAACATAATGTGTACTTTGAATGAAATATGGGGAAAGGTAGGCTCCAATAAAAGGTCTGCCAATACGTTATTGTGGCCATTCTGTAGAGGATGTGAGTGAGTTTGATTCCCCCCAGAAGAGGATTGAATGCATGCAGACATTACCGCTGTGGTGAAAGCTCTAGTTACCGTCACCGGGTGTCTGGTAAACGTAAGGGACGCGTAACAAAGACCAAATGAAACACTCAGAGCTTTTCTTGGCTCCCAGCAGTTTAAATCAACAGCGATTTAACAAATATGAAGGAGCACGAGCCAACAGCTTCATTTCTGCTCAACGCAGCTAATGAATGCCTGGAAACGATAACAATTATTATGTCATTTCAAACGGTGGAAAGAATAATAGAAACCCTCTGAAATCAACTCTAGACATTTTAAAGTCCAGTTTAAGTCTGATTTACTCTCGTTTTTTTGTGTAGGGAAATATAAACTGTAATAAGGAGCCGGCCTGTGTGATTCAAATGATGATTCAGATACGTGAGTGGCACTCAAATAAATTCGTCCTTCTCGTGAATCACCTGTTTGGCTGAAGGTGGGAAAGGTCAACTCTGGATGAACTATACGGCCCACGGTGCGCTGCCTGTGCACTCACCGTTTATTAATTCAATTTAAAAATAACCATAAAATGCTTTTAATTACGTTTGATCACGTTTGAATAAGTCTGTTGACTCCAAGCCGAACGGCCGCCGACATTCATATGGAAAAGCAAATAGCCGTTTGACTAATTCATCCCACTGTAAAAAGTGATTTGCCTCATTGGGTGTGTGGATCTGCTGCAGTCGGCTGCCTCCTTTCTGTCCGTCCTTAACCTCACTGTGCCCGAGTCATCCCTCTCACTCCTGATGAGAGACATGAGTGTCCCCATTTTTGTCCTTCACCCGCGTATGGTAGTGCACACCCCAGTTTAAGACACCATCCACGCTTTTCAAAAGATTGTTTTTCCATAAAAGGGAACATATGGGTAATTTAACTATATTTACCTAGTCATCTCTGACTATGGTATGAAACAACGTTTTGTTTTGTCATAAGAAGACATGGATGCAAACATTTCTAATACAAATTTTAAGTGACATTTATTCTGTCATTGAACAACAAAAGCAGGAACTTGAATTAAATAGAGTATTCCCTATGATCACCCTCCTACCCCGACAAAGACGTTTAAAAACAACAGAACGGTTTATGTCTACGTTTCTGTCAGACAATGTTCCAAACTAGCTGCATCCTGGATGCTTATTCTCAACCACATTTTAGTTTCCTGCTTTTGATAAAAATTGTCAAAATTCTCAGGCTTAACTTCCTGTGGAAACTTTCCGGAAACTTTCTGGAAATTGACTGGTAATCTTCCCTAATTACCACCAAAATGAGGCCTCTTAGATCTTGTAGACCGCGGCGCGAGGCTTCACGTGCATTTGTTTTAATCCATTGCAAACATCCCATGGCGGATTCCGTGCTACAGGCGCAGCGTACACCTGGATTTACACAAAAAAACACTGCCATGTGTTTTCAAGAGTCAAAACATCATTGACCGTGAGTGCGTTGGGACTCCTCACAACACAGGGCTCATTAGCGACTTTGAGGTTTGTGTTTGTGATGTCGCGGATGCAATTCAATCAAGCCTGGTGCAGAAATCCTCCCGGACACGAGGCTCGTGACTCTGCATTTCCAGCCACAACCAAGAGGCACCGGGGAACAAGACGGCACTATGATGTAGCTCTCGGTGTTAAAGCGCCCGGGCGTCGTATACTACCGGAAAAGTTATTAATTATTAAAATACTAAGTGACAATTGGTGAAGGGGGAAGGGGAGGGGGGGTTAGAGGCTGTACAACCTGGAGTCTAGCCATCCATCACCCTCTGCTCCAGACTTCATTCTCAGCTTTCAGGTCTTGAGAGAGAGTAACTCAAGTTCATCAATATTGATCCAACTATCTTAAGCCGTGGCGATAAGGTAACGTAACGATAAGGCTGTTTGCAAACAGGGCATCTGAAGAGGCGGCTAGGTGTAGAATTACAACTTCTGAGACGGCCCCGGTCTAAATCGGTTCCTGATGACATCGCTGGTCAAATACCAGATTCCTCACAGGACATTCGCATTCACACTTTGCCCTTGTTAATGATACGATTTCTTCCTTAACCTCCTTCCTCATAGGCATGCGGCTTTCTAGAGGATTCAACATGATATTTACACAATACGTGTCAGATGTCTTTTGCTGTTTTTCTGTTGACTTTGGAAAGATCCACCCATTAACGAAAAACGTTATTTTACGCCACACCTGGCATTAGGAGGGTGTCACTCTGGCATGCAGCTAAATGCAGCTGCCCGGAACGCCCCTTTGACTCATTTCTCACAAGGTCCAGTGGCCAGCTGGCATTCGGGCTGAAGCCGGCTAAATTAAATATGTTGTGTGCCCTAGCTATATTTCTAGCTATATTTCCCACTATAAATGGAGACATCCCAATAGGTTTTGTCCACCATATGTTTCTGATTGTACATGCACATAATAATATTATTTACATGCAACGGTTGTGAAATACATGTTTAAATATGAATAACCCATCATTCACAGACATTAGTTCTTAATATTGATTGTGTTTTATACATGAAAACGCCCCAATGTCAAGATACTTCATGCAAGCACAAGCAGTCTTCAAGACCAGATGTGCTGAAACCACCACACTGTTTGGCTTTAACGAAAGCCAGCAAATATATGAAAGTGATGTATTGTGTAATGTCTAGGGAACGGATGTTGGGTAAAACACCAGTCCCCCAAGACCGCTCATCGAGTTGCTACTTATGCAACAATATTGATTAACTGAATCTTTGACCTAATCAATAAACGAGCTAACCCTTTCGGTCGGGAATTGACCGGATGAACCGGATGAGCTACACACATGAGTGTATATTTCTGTACAGAAAGTGAGTCGACGGCCGCCGTCTTACCACAAGGGGCAGTGTGCAGATGATGAAGATGATGGTCATGAAGACCAGCAGGATGAGATGCTCCACCTCCTCGGCGATGGACATCACCCTGCGCTCGCCGCCGGACCTCGCCGGCATCATCGAGCCGCCGTTCCGCCGCCGCCGCCGGTACATCCGGAACAGCTGGTACACCACGAAGCCGTTGCACGCCACAATGGCCAGCACCAGCACCAGCATGAGGCTGGCGTACAGGTTGGCGTAGACGCGGTGCTTCCTCTCCGCCGGGTTCATGTCGATGAAGCACCAGGTCCCGGGGCAGTACTGCACGTACTTGCCGAATCCGGCGAACGGGAGGAGACCGAAGAGCGTACAGAGCAGGAACACCACGGGGATGGCGATGTAGGCGCACTTCTTGGTGACGTACCGGCTGTACAGGTAGGGGTACCCAATGGCGAAGCACCTCTCGAGCGCCATGGAGAACAGCAGCGACATGGTGGCCAGGCTGAAGAAGGTCATGCTGACGCCGAAGTACGAGCATACGCTGTCGGAGTTCCGGGACATCCCCACCAAGGTGGAGTTGAGCGAGTAGGACAGCTGCACCAGCGGGGTGATGAGGCAGGTGCCCGCCAGGTCGGTGACCACCAGCGCCACGATGAGGACATGGAACAGCGAGCGGCGCCACATGTTCCCGTTCCTCGTGTCCCTGCGCCGGCGGATTTCCAGGATCACCAGGGCCGCCACGTTGCCGAGGACGCCGGCGGCGAACATGATGGCGCTGACCAGCGGGCTCTCTCTGGAGTTGATGTAGAGCTTGCTGTGGCACAGGTCCTCGTTCGCCATCGCGTCGGCCTCTTTCTCCATCGCAAGGGGGGGTGGGGGGGCTGGCCGGCCGGGATTTGAATCAGTCCAATCCAAAAACTAGAAAGTGTCAAAAGATTGTCCCTAAAAAGTAGTCTGCGGCCATCCTGGGTGGACAGAAAGGAAGGAAGAACAACGGAGGTTTAGAGTTGTGGCGGCTACTGATTTGTCAGTTGGTTAACAAAGAATATTTTGATATTTTTTGCACGTAGCGCAAAAGTCACGGAAAGTGACGACAAATCCCGGGTTTCTGAGTTTACAGCTTTTATTTGTATATATTCTACTGCAAATTTGAGGAACCAGTTACCCAAAAATCAACCATCTATCCGACAAACGCGTTTGTTGATGTTCCCGGGGAGATCATTTGTTTCCCAAAGGACAGACAGAGCCCCCCCCCCACCACCCAACCGTCTAATAAAACTGATTCTTTTTTTTTATATGAACTTTCCCTGGCTTGAACTATGCGCCAGTGTGACTTGTGAAACCCGGCGTTGTTCCTCTTCCGTCCCAGTCAACAGTTGTCAGTTGACGATTCTAAGGCTGCGGTTTTTCCAGTTTGCACACTGGATTCGTCTCCTCAAACAGGCAGTTGTGCTGAAGTATGAAGAAACGGATCTTACTCGGTAGAATGTGGAACCCTCCTCCTGTGGTTAACACAACAACCCACTCCTATTTGGCGTGTGTGTGCGTGTGTGGTGCATCAAACAAGTGACTAACCTACTTGCTCAGCCCGACGTGTCTGGCGATGCCTGCTGGAAGTTAAGTTAAGTGTCCAAATGTCACTAATGGAGCTCTGACAGATGTGTCCAGGTGTTGGTTGAGTCGCGCGGTCAGCTGGATGCTGTACTGTCAAATCAAACGTGTGGGAAAATGAAAGTTAGGTCTTTGTTAGAATTCAGAGAGAAACGCTCTTGGTTGTGCACAGAAGACGTGAGACGAGAAGCGAACTGTCCTGCCGTCAAAGAGGGATTCGGATTTAGAAAAAAAAACCATCATTAAAACAACTAAAAAATCAACTAAATACTTATGAATGAACTGATTTAATTCCAACTCTGCGCGGCTCGGGAAAGTTCACCCAGATGTCGTTAACGATTCGCCTGAAGGTCGCTCCGAATGAGAAAGAAATACTCTTCCCCTCACGCGCCGAAACTCATCCGAACCAAGTTCTCACCCACTTGCCCCCCTTCAGCCTCCGCCTCCGCCCCCCACAGCCGCACTGGAGACGCGTCCCCGCAGAGAAATGTGTCCCGACGTGTCGTGCTCTTCCCCGGTGCAGCCGCGGCGTGTTTTGTCTCGAACAGAAACCGGAGGTGCGGTGCGGAGAGGGCGAGGCGCGCCGCGCTGTGAGGAGGTCGGGGATGACTTGGCTCGCGGTACGGGGAACGATGCTGTGACGTCACAGGGAGCGGACACGCCCACGCGCGCGTGCCCACAGGCTCCCGGTGCGAAGACCATGCGGAACTATACGAGTTTCTCATACCAGAGGGATAATTTACTCATTTAAAAAAAATGGTGAAACATGGCTTCTGCTCACTACCGCTCGCTTAGTTAAAGTATTGAAGTATTTTTTGATTTGATTTGATTGATAAAAGCAAGCGATCTACCACTACAATTTTTGGAAGTGTGCCCAGTCACAACAAGTTCATCTTAATTATATCCAAACGATGTATTCAAAAAACGGTCAATTAAAAGCTAACATGGTGATCAAACCCTCACATGGATGGGACAGACATAAATGCTTTTCATCCCACTGATGAATTATGCATATACACATACTATTACCATCAATTAGTGGACATTATTTTAAATATTAATCACAATACTATTACTGTCATCATGAACCAACATCACTCTTTCCTGAAGTCTTTTCTTTTGTGCTTGTAACGGACTGACATTCTGAGGTTACATTTACTGAGGCTCCCGTTGTGTATGTTAATCATCCTATGGGCATGTGTTGTGGTGATGTTTGTGGGAAGGTTGAGGGAACGAAAAGCGGGCGGGTTGTAGAGGAGCACTTGGGTTTGTTGTTTGGTTTGTTTCGGCGTGGCTCACAGTGAACAGGCTTTTTCCTTGTTCATTATGAAATCCTCAGAAGAACGTGTCGTCCAGAGCTTCATTAGCGAGAGTCGCCAGAGTAACAATGTCTGTATGCTTTAACTCTGGTTAATTAATAAATGGGTGAATAAATCAAAATTTAAAAAAAACGTGGGTGGTCCAGAAAAGTCCCACAATGTTACATTTAAATGATGAGAAACCGCACAAAAGCAGCATTTGTGCCCACTGAAAATTTGAATAAAATGTTTTTGAATGATCACTTAATCAACATCCCGCATTACTGGCAAATCATGTTTTGCTGCGCGACTAATCCACTTAGTATGCTGCTAATGAAATATGATTATTATCCACAGATTCTAAATGTACCCGTCTTCAGTCAGAAAAAATCTACAGTTTTGTAAAGTTGTCATGTTTGCCGAACTTGTAAATGTTGTATATTAAATATATATATATATATATATATATATATATATATATATATATATATATATATATATATATATAAATATATATATTTCTATTGTTTTCTCTGATTCAACAGGGAGATGTGCATGCAGATGGCTGCAATTATCATTCATGATAACAAGAACGAGGAGGGGCACTTGCTAAGCAAGTTTTAGGGGAACTTGCTGCGTGGATGGACATGTGAGTGACCTCCCCCACGCCCCCCACACATTTACCATCCGTGTTCACCGTGTTTACTCTGTGTCTTTACATGTGAAGATCACTCTTTGTCCTACAGCAATCACGGGGATTCAAGGCCTTAATTGCTTACCGGGATCGATGGGATGTGTTTTTTTTCGATCCGTGACCCCGTGACATCTTCACAACATTCAAACAATCCAACCGCCCACTTAAACGACATTCCAAATTGCACCATTCCCCTCGTTTTAAAAGGTGACATAAAGGGCAGACGGGATTCCTGAAACGATGCTCGCTGTGAGCCCTTGAGTGTCTTTTATTCAGGCCCATTAAGGAGATCTTAATTAGCACAGTAGGCCATTACACCATCGCCGCTTCCCTGGTGTCTCCGTCTCCCCGTTCTCGTCCACGACCTGGTCAGTCGCTCTGCGGAAGGAGCTCAGACGTGTTAATGTTAAAGTATTGTATAGAGCGTTATGGCATAAGCAGGCAACAGAGTAATTCATGCACAGTCCGCAATTAGCATTTTATATTTGCCTCCTCTTACCTTTCCCTCTTGCCCTCGCCGCTGCCAAAATGCCTCTCCTCTCCCTGGCCTTCCTTTCCTCTTGTTTTCTCTGCTTTGATTCCTGTCGTTTTCCTTGTCTTTTCTTTACTGGCCCTTCATTTTTATTTTGTCTATTCCTCTTGCTTGATTCCCTTCCTTTTCCTTTTATTTATGACTCATCATTTCCAATTTCTTTTGTCTTTCCTTTCCTCCGTTGGTCTCACTTGACTCTTTTAATTTCCCGTCATTTACATTTTTTTAATTATCTTTCCTCTTTCTCCTCTCCTTTCCCTTTTCCTCTTCTCGTACGCGTGGGATCTCTTGAGGGCCCTTGACAGGCTCTGGATCCGTGTGATGATAGAGTTTACTGTGGTAGGCAATCTAAAGTGGCGATCGTCGCTATCTTCCCGTGCTCTTCCTTTAGAAGCGATTCGATCATTCGCCAAGCCTCAACTCCTTCCTTGGCTTAATTTCCCTCCTCACTCCTTCATGTCAAAATAATGTGTGTGTGTTTGGGCAGCCCTCTAATGGTCTTGCATGAATCATTAATGAGCCCATTGATTTTTTGGTGAATATCTCCTATCACCAGCCTGTAATGATACCTGGAATCACACACTGAAATACGGATCAGATGAGTCAACGTTTTCAAGGTCAACGTGTGAGGGAATTGCTATCATTATTTTGCCGTGTTTTTTTCTTGGGATCCGATTACGAGTGTTTTGGCCAAGATGGTGTGACCATTTATAACGTGGAGGACGATGTGACATTTTCCACATGCACAAATTCAAGAGTTTTTTCTCAGACCAAAGGAAGAAAGTCAAATCTGTGGGGTTGACAATGTCAGCCTGACCTTTGCCTCCCCCTACAGGCTGCTCTGAGCAGGTACAAACATCCCCTGTAACGCCACAGGGAGGATTCAATTATAGCGTGTAGGTTTTCAATGGCAACCGCACATTTTAACACGCAAACTATTTTTTGTGTGTTTACTGTCAGAGTACCAGAATCAAGGTTTTTATTGTGAGGTTTACAAGCTGAAATATGAGGGTGTCGAAATATATAGTGACTCTATATGGAAACGGAAAACATATATCTGCAAATATCGTCATCCGTTTTCATTTCATTTTCTAATTTTACTATTCTCGATTTTGCTTCTAGGAGAAGGATTCCTCCTCTGTTGCTCTTTTTGAGGTATACTTGGAGAAACATTAATATGTATTTATGTGCACACATTATGTACATAGATTAACATAAGATGTATACAATCTGTTTTATTTAGTGCAATGTATGTGTTCATGTCATAAATGAATATCTGCAACCAGACGAAGGAGGAGAGAGAAATAACTGAACAGGTAAATAAAGGGTAATAATAATGCAAGATAAATAACTACATAAATAATTATGATTTAAAAAATGTAAAATATAAATTGTAGTACTAACAGGTAAATATAGAAGAGATTTAATTGATTGATAATAAGGGGTTCGGTGGGTCCAACGGGCATCTTCTTGTTTTATTTATTTCATAAAAGTTATAAGAAATAAGTTGTTGATTGCTGATTATTTCATTATTTTCAGATAGCTGCAAATATGATGTGCCACATGTCTGCCATAGGCCGTTGCAGACACTAGGTGGCGCACAGGTAAAAGCATTTTAAGGTGGCATCAATAGAATGTGGCATCACATTTTAAGGTGCCTTTATTGAGTAAATAAGTAATCTAAAAACTTTAAGACTCACAATATTATGGTTTGTGTGACCGATTAAAAAAAACTGGTAAAATACATATTAAATGTCTCCAGCCCACTAAAATTGAAACCAACACACATCTTAATCTGGAGGTGTAGTTATTATCGATATGTATTCAAAGAAATAAATCCATCCATGTTTCCAGTTGCACCTCTGTTTTGTTAACTGTGTACCAATGGAATTCTGGCGTGCGCGCGCACGCTCGTTTCTGTTTTCGCGTGCGTGTAAAAACAACACGATGTCTTCTTTACATTGATGTGAGTCAGATAGAGTTACATCCGGATTAAAACCGCTCTATTTGTCTTCTCTCTAACTCGAGCCAGATGTTACCTCCAGCACCGGCCCTGCTGTCACTCTTAGCCCGCCTCCGACCAATCAGAGCGGGCCTGTCCCCCTCCCCTTCCCGCGGAGCATCCGAGGCTCCACGAACAGGCAGGAGGAGGAGGAAGAGGAGGAGGAGGAAAGTTTCCCCGTCTTTCTCGTTGCCCTGCTCGCGAGCCCATCTGTACCTCTCTCGCTTCTGCTCCCAGCTGCCCCGCGATGGAGAGACTGGGAATGCTGGCCGCGTGTCTGCTGTGCTGGAGCTGTGGCGTGTGCCTGGTCTCCGCCATCCGGCGGACCGACATGTACCCGTACGGGCCCCAGAGCGGCGACCAGGTCCTGGCGGAGGGAGACGATGAAACCTCCAGAGTGCTGCCCCTGTCCCGGCCGCTGACCTTCTACAGGACCCGCTTCTCACAGCTATACGTAAGTGAAGTGCGGGCGTTGCGCCGGTGCGCATGCGCGGCGCGTTGGCCGCCGCACAGAACGGGAGAGTTAACGGCGTGCAGGTGATGTCTGCAAGTGCTGAGCCGCAGTAAAGCCGGGTGGGTTTTTTGCTGTTGTTGCTGTTTCTGCTGCCAGATGATGCGTTTTATTAACGACTGTGTGAAGGTAGTTCATGTCGAGGGAAAGACATCTTGCCACGTTCTGACGTCACCATCAATTACAAATCCAGAGCTAACTTTCTCAACAGATGAAGAATAACTGATATTACAATTGAAAGTATTGCAGGATTAAAATTAACCTAAGTAAAATAAAAGTATCTAAACTACTTATGAATTATGGCCACTGGACAGTGATGTGTCAACCTAAAGTTTTGGGGTAGTTTAACACGCTTACCTTCTCAGAAAGAGGTGTTTTTACTTCACCAGACAGCTTCAGTTAATAGGGACTTTGCACACAGTATTAATACATACAGTCAACTAAAAAATGATGACGTCATGCTAGGGGTTATTGGCTAGAGGTTTCTGATATTTGATCACCCGTTTCGTAAAAATGTCAAGCCATCGCAAGCTCCTTTTGCAATCAGCCTCATTTATAAATTGTGAGAGAATGTGAGAGAGTAAATTTGTGCGTATGTGAACATTCTTGATGTTTTGCACTGCCACTCGCCTTAAGTTATCTTGAATAGGTGAACGGGCCAGTTAGAAGAGATATACATTAGATTGAGCTGATTTAGTTACATGCTAAATGCTTTTTAAATGCATTTTGGCAGAATTACTATCTGAGTTTCCCTATGTGGCTCAAAAGTGAACTGCACATATACATTAAACAAAGTTTGATAACTCTGTTTGTGAAGTGAATAAAATGTTTAACTTTAACCCCTTGAAGCTGCCCAGCAGTTTACAAAGTAGCTTCAGCCGGCCCGCCTTTAGCAACTGGGACATGAGAGGAACTTACACATTAATGCATGCTGCAGTTATTAGACAATAACACACATATATCAGTCTGGAATGGGCCATTCTGCATGAAGAGTTCTTTCCAGTTTTGTACGTAGATTGCGATGATGTTCCCTAACGGTAATTCACAAGTAACGGACAAGCATCTCAAAATCAACACAGAAATGTCCTGGACTGGTTTAAGGAATACTCAAAATTCAAAAACACCGAATGGTATCATGTTCTATTGCAAAAGCAGAATACATCAAGAGGGTCCGGGCACTGAGGACTTTGGGGTGACACAGGAGTTCCTTATGTGTTTCCCGGGGCCCGTGAGGGGCTCTACCGGTGCCCACAGAGGGTCCCAGTGACTTCTGATGGTACACAGGCTAAGACAGCTCCGTGGGTTCATAATGGCGCTGCAGCTATTTCTTTCTGGCCTTTTTTTGACAGTCTTTTTGGGGTCCAGAGGGGTCCTCTTGGAGCCTCGGCGGTAGCTGTCGTTAAACGCCGTCTCTCTCTCTTTCTCTCTGAGTCCAGGTGGCCACCAACGGCATCATCTCCGCCCAGGACCTGCCGATGGAGAAGCAGTACGTAGACGACGGCTTCCCCACGGATTTCCCCGCGGTGGCTCCGTTCCTGGCCGACATCGACACCAGTGGGGGGCGAGGACAAATCTACTACCGGGTGACGGAAACGCCCGGCGTCCTGAACCGAGTGGCCCAGGTCTGTTGGTCCACTGAATCGAGCGAAGGGAATAGCAGTCGTGCAATTGTAAAGTAGGCAGACCGTTGGTCCAGTTTGAACCCAGGTGTAAAAATCTTTTAAGTCACGTGTCGCACGGCGCTTGACTACGGATCTCCTCTTTTCCAGTTCTTCATCCATTAGTTCAATCCATTTTACACTCCACGCCCCCCCCGGCCCCCTCCTTTATTTTCTCTTCCCCGCATCATTCATTCATCCATCTGCTCACCC
Organism: Gasterosteus aculeatus; assembly: GCF_964276395.1. Classification (NCBI taxonomy): domain Eukaryota; kingdom Metazoa; phylum Chordata; class Actinopteri; order Perciformes; family Gasterosteidae; genus Gasterosteus; species Gasterosteus aculeatus. The sequence continues at coordinate 28,533,984 of NC_135688.1, forward strand.
AGGAAGTGCACCAAGGGTTCCCGGATGCCAAATTCACACCCACGGTTGCCGTGGTCGCCACCTGGGAGAACGTCGCGGCGTATGAAGAGCAAACCCGAACCACCGGACCATCAAGCAAGGTAAGGGGGGGGGCTGATCCATCATCGTCTCGGTATGTTATGGATCGTGTGGTGCGAGAGACACAATCTCAAATTCCTGGAGGACGTGCGTCACTTGCATTGAGCCTGGGGAGGGGTGGGGTCCATCTGTAATTCCCCTGCCCTCCTAATCTGCCTCTTAACCTTTCCAAGGGATTAGAGGTCATCTCCAGAGGTCATCAAAATGCCCCCCTTGCACACGGGTAGACACAAACATGCCTCTGCCGTCAATGCCCACAGTCAGCAGGTTAACACCCGGTTGGAGGACTGATCCCCAGCAGCCCGATTTCCTGTAAATTTCTGCTAATTTAAAAAAATGGGGAAAATGGAAATTTTCCTGAAAATGAAATCAAGTAAATTCATTATTGACATAAGAAACCTCACTTTTTATATTTGGTTAGTGCATAGTTACGTCTGGACCAATATTCAAGTGACATTTTTTTGCGCGTTCAGCTCTCTTTTGCTTTAGGTAATACCTGCAATAGAATAATGAACAATTCATTCATAATTAGGATGGCAATTCCACAAAGTTGCAGACGGATTAAACATGGAAAGGGTCAAATCTGAAGCAACAGAAGCTCAGATATCCTGACAACAAGTCTTTAGCCTGGGAAAACCTTTAAAAGTACTGGATCCTACTTTTACCATAATGCAATGATAGCAATTAAAGCAAAAATTATTGCTCCCTCTTAAGTAAATGTGACCTAGAAGAGAACGAAAAGCTGTGCCGCGGTTCGTATTTGGGACGGACTCCAAAGCAAAGCTGAACTTATCGATCAAACAAACAGTGCTTTGTGGTTCCTGGTGCGTAGCATGTGGGAGGGAGGCATTAAGGGAGTGGTACATTTAAGGGAAAAACCCTAGGAGATCTGTGCGTGTATGTGTGTGTTGTCCCATCTGTTTGTTCCTCCTCTGGACCTTTGCAGTCTGGTTTGTTTTATTCCTCCTCCCTCCTTCTTCCTGATTGATCAAAAGCAAAACATTCTTTCATTTGGTCCAAACGGCGAAACGTTCCGAATACCTGAGGCTCGATTGCAGCGCTGCCAAACGGACCAACGGCTGATTGCATCTCTGGACTCAAAGTCTCCATCCAGTGTTGACAAAATGCTGATTAGAGGCCGGGGTCCACCTTTTGAAAGGGCCGAGAGAGGCTGTGTTTTGTTGTTTGAAAGGGTCTGCGTGGCCGGGATTCGCTTCAGCGGGTCCAGATAGCATCTTTCCTTTGAAGTGATTAGCCCGGAGGTGCAGGGCGGGGCGCGTCGGGGGTAGAGCGGTATGTGTGTGTCAACTGATTAACCTGAGGTGTGTGTTTAGTCGGGATGCGTATTAGGGGTGACCGGGTTGGGGGGGTGGTAGATGAGAGGAGCGGCAGGGGAAGGAAAACCAGGAAAACAGAGGGCAGTAAAGTAGAGCCACGGCCCAAAGAAAGAAGCACGCTAGTGTTTTCTGTGAAATTACCCTTAAACAGGCTATTATCATAATTTGAAAGTAATTGCTCCTACCGAAGCCAATAACACACACTTTGTTGTGCGCACTGCCGTGTTGCCCTAATTTGCCCAAACGACCGGAGCCGTTTACTCGGAGGCCCGGGCCTTCTGTGTGTCGACAAGGCTTCGCTTTGAGCGGCGCATCGCTGATCCGCAGAGATCGGCGCAGAAGCTCGTGTTGGGCTCATTTTCCTGCATTTCACAACGGACCTCTGATGGTGACGCTACGATGATTTGAATCGGAATGTCCATTCTACTCACTAACTCATTACTGTACTTATTTACCCCCGCTTAACAACGTCAATGCTATTAATGTCACTTTGAACGTGTTAGCCCGTTTATGTGACTCTGGCAGCTGAATGGAACCATGTGCGTTAAGGGAAACAGTGCCAGCAGATGACACGCTATACAGGAACTGTGTGTGTGTGTGTGTGTGTGTGCATGTCATATGAGTAGCACTCTCAAATGGAATGGGATTGTAACATTTCACCACAGCGGACCCTTTTCTTTTTTAGGCGTTCTCTTTGAATACACGTAGATGGGAAACGCTGAATGAATAAATGGACTCCTCTGCTGGATTCGGCCCTCGCTTTTTTATTTTGCTTTCTTTACTTCTCTCTCTCTGTCTTTCTTCCGTTCTGTGGCACAATAGGAAGTATTGTTTCTCCTCTGGTTATTTATTGTTTTGTCGGAGGGGGGGGTCCCCCATGCAGTGACACGAGGGGGCGTTTCCTTTAAACATGCTCGCTGTTGTTCAAAGCCTTCTCCCCTTACACTGTTTATTCAGAAAGAAGCTGAGCAGCATGAGTGCGACTTGGACTAATTACCATCCCGGACGTGGTGCTGTGGTGTGTAGTGTGTATGTTCACTGTCAGGATCCCAAGAAAAGCAGCGGCGTTTTTTTTTTTGTTCTTCAGCTGATGAAAAAGGTTTTTGAAAAGCCTCCTTAAGCCGCCACCGTTGTTCGATTTCCTTCAAGCTTAAACGGGGGGTGACAACATAGGACAACAGTGACTGGACCTGGTGTGTGTGTGTGTGTGTGTGTGTGTGTGTGTGTGCGTGTGTGTGTGTGGTGTGTGTGAGTGCCGGTTCCCACGCTGTAGGTAGTTCCGCTTGTAGCATTCTGGTGAGGTTGGCAACTGGCCTGCAGCTGCTCTCTCTCTCTCTCTCTGTGTCTCTCTCTCTCTTTATTGGTGTGCAGCTGCGCCGTGACCGACTAGAAAAAAGTAAAAGAACTGACAACCAACCAACGAGTGCGGTGCGTTTGTCCATCCTCGCCGAAGTGCTCGGGATAATTAAAACAGGACACAGAACATTTGTCACAGCGGGATGAGTCACTTAAATGAGTCAACGGCAGTTTAGCGAAGTAGACAAAAAGTACTCAAAGACAGAGTGAACCAGACAGAAAGGTAAAAACATGGGGAGACCAGACTGAGGGTCAACTTAAGAGGTTTGCCCGCTTGTTCTTCATTTGCATATTGTCCGCTTAAATCCGCAGTTTAGACTTTGTCTTGGTGTCAGAGAAAGACGTCTTGTATTTGGGGATGTTCTGGGGTTTTACCCAGATTTCCAGTCAGCCATCGGATACAAAAGCGCTTGTCTACAAGTTAGTGAAGTTACTTGTTATCTAAACCTGTTAACTTTGGGCAAGCAATACAGTATATGGTAAATTAATATTTGTTAATTAATATGTTTAAACACTCCCCTCTATAAATTCACATTAGTAGGTTTTTAACATCTTAATTCTGTACGGTATGATTAAATAATGCATGATCATCCCTTCTATGGCTGATGTGTAATGTAGCCGCCATGCAAAACCCGAGAATATTCCTATCCCCACTTTACAGGATTGTGATACATTATTCTGCTCTGTAGATGAAACGATCGAAGGGAAAATTGACTCTGTATGAGTATGAATGAATGAATTGCGTTAAGCTGCTTCTACTTGCGTGTGCATTCAAGCTTTTGCTTATTTACGCAGTCTGGACAAACCTTGCTCACCAATGATGTCACCACCGAAACCTTCAGGGACGACCCCGACAACTCACATTTGTTGCGTCCCCGGAGACAATTAACGCCTGTGCGTGTGTCTGGTCAATGTGAGGAGTGTGAGGACACCCTTTTAAAAGAGGTGTAACAGAATGCTTGTGTCGCGGGGGAGGCGGGGGGGGGAGGCGTGCATGCATCCTTGCCTACGCTCTGTCTGGAGGACTTTGATGTGTTGTAGCCTGCTCTTTGTTGTCTTCCAGCTGTGAGTCTATAAAGCACACCGGGAAGACGTTACAGCGCAGAGATGACTCCGGCGCAGGGAATGACCACACAGGCAGAGCAGGGAGCAAGTTACAGTCGGGGGATCTTGGAGGGAAATGCTTGTATATTGTTCCTCTGCCAAGAGTAAGATGAGAGCATCGATAACGCTCCCACGTCCGTACGCTATATATTACAGGGACAGCTCGGCCCATCATCCAAAAAGACATTATGCTCTTACCCGTATCGGCCGTAGATGTCCTGTCTAGCCTTCTCCACAACATATACAAATATATTTAAACACATCTTTTGCAACGGTTATATAAGATAATTCTCAAAAACTTGTTTTTTTGAGAGCAAAGGCTCTCAAGGAAAAGGGGATTACCAAAGACAACAGGGTCCATCCTCTGGGGATCTTGAATGGCAATTTATGTAATTGAGTTGTTGAGATAGTATTGATATGCAGCCAAAGGGGCTCCCTGTTGTGTGTGGACTGTGTACAATAAATCTACTAAACAAACCTAAATGTGCAGATGGGGAGGAGGATAAATATTCTTAATGTGACTCAACTTTTCAGAACTAGTTGGATGGAAACGCATCATAATTTATTGCTCCCCATGTTTCTCCCACTGTAAAGCAGAGCTATGAGCCTTCTCCCATCTCTGCTGACCTCGGTGCGACCTTTCATCCCTCACCCCAAACCCCCTTCCTCCTCCTGCCAGGAAAATGGAGGGAGGAGGGCAGGAGAGATAAAATACAGACATGTAGAAAGGATATTAAGGACAAAGAAGAAGCAGATCCCCTCTTCGTAGCTCAGGCCTCTTCTCCTCCCAAAGACAGGGGCGAAAAAAACAGGACAGAAAGACCCCCCCCCCCCCCCCCCCTTAGTAATTAGAATGAGCCCGGAGGCTACAAAGTCCTCCCCGCCCACAAACAAGATAGTTTAAAGATGTTGGTGTAAACAATTAGGAACACACACACATATGTGGACATGGGAGGGATATAGGTGGTGGGACATCTGTGTTTGCGTTCAGACTTGTATAAACATGTATGTTGTTTGTGTGTGTGTGTGTGTGTGTGCACACCCAGGCCTCACATTATAACAATGTCTGGTTTGCATGTTGTAACATCATCGCGAAAGATGCCCAGACACACAGGAAGACAGCTGTGGAGATCAACATCTGGGCTGGGGGTTGAGAGACAGAGGCGTGCGTGTGTGTGTGTGTGTGTGTGTGTGTGTGCGTACCGATTATCTGATTGTGTCCCAAGGGGAAACAACACTCAGCGGTCTTCCCGTCATTCAACAAATCTGTGCTTTTCCAACTATGGTTTTGTGACGCCACCACTAACGCGTATGAAAGAAGCTCCTCAACTCCACTGTTATCGGATGCATCAGTTTGTACTCACTCAATTTATTTGATCCTAATTTTTGGCAAGATTTGATGTTTGGAAACCCACATCGTCAGTATGTCACTAACTGGCTGTGGTCAAAAGGAGGAGGGAGAGGTTTGTGTGAAGGGTGAGAAGTCCCAAAGTGAATTCCAGCTGACGAAGAGGAGGAGACACGGGTGGAGGGCAGGGGAGGGGAGGATTGAGGCGGTCCGAGGATGTGGCGGCGGTGGCGGCGGTAGAGAATAAGTTGCTCCATTCTTTCGATATACCAGATTCCCCTGCTGATTGGAGGTCAGGGGGGTGGAGGGTTGCATCTGGTGCTTGCTGAAATGACAACTGACAGCAACAGAGAGGAGAACAGCTTTTAAAGTTAAACAGCACTGACGCGATCGGTTACGGAAGCGGTTACGGCGTAGACCCATAGACAGCGTCAGTCTTCCTGACTGAATTTACCAATACTAAATAATTAAAGATTGAATTAAGATTGCAATGGCGGCTACTGTCGGCAGTAAGTGGTAAATACAGGATAGTGGTTCAAGAAAGAAAGAGTATTTTCTTTCTTTCCTCTGCTTTTTAAAATAAATCCATGTTTGAACTACAGTAAGTTTACTGCACTTTTTGTCCGTGTTGTTATTTTGGTTCAGACCGATGGTCTCTCCTCCTCAGGTCAATACGTTCCAGGCAGTAATTGGTTACGATGAGACTGATTCCTACGTTATCTTCCTCTACCCTGAAGGTGGCCTTAACTTCTTTGGGACACGTCCGAAGGTAAACTGGTCATAAGCAAACTTTGAGTCACAGCTTGATTACATTTGGTACTGTAATTAGTAATTGTTACAGTTACATGTACATTGTATTAATGTCATGTGATGCAATGTTCTGCTTCTAGGAGTCTTATAATGTTGAGATTGAGCTTCCTGCTAGAGTTGGCTTTAGCAGAGGAGAAATCCCATATCTGATCTTCTCCCGAATCGAGGGACCTCACTACAGCGTTACCAGCAATGAGCAGAGCGTTAAAAACCTCTACCAGTAAGTAAAAAGCCTCAAGGTTGCAGCCACAATGCTTCTGAAAGCCACATTTGGTAAACTTTTAAATGAATCTGATAACTAGCTAACGTTATGTGCCAACAGTGGCAAAGACAAACAAACAAACACGTTCTTGTGTTAGAATAAGTTCCTTTTATTATTAGATGATTACTTTTCTAAAATGGAGGTTAATTATATACACAGAGAGCGGTGTTTAACTCTTTGAACCGCATTATAGAACACTGTACATTGTAGCTAGAAAGGAAAGCTAACTATACTACAAAGAAGCATCTTACAGTAGCTAATTGGTAGCGGATTACTAGCTAGCTAGCAGCCTCAAGCAATGCAGCTGTTAGCTGCTGCCGCTAACGAACGACACACCCATAATGCTTTCTATGAATAAATACAGTTCTTTGCCTTATATAGTGCTAATAGTGAGAGTTTAGCTAACTAGAGAGTTAGCTAAAAGTGTTGACAAACTGACACTGTCCAAAATAAGATGTTGTTGTGACTGGAACAGAAAACTTCAAACTCACTCACTAATCTCACAGCTAATTGTTTGAACCTGAAAACAATTCTTGTCACACGCTCTCTAGGGTCGGAAACACAGGGATTCCAGGTGTTTGGCTTTTCCACACTGGAAACAGTTACTACTTCGACAACATTGTTCCTGCTTCCTTTAGCGGCCTCCTAGATACCCCACCAGCTGGAGGCCTCTCCCTGGTAATGTAGTGTTTTTTTCTTCTCTACTGTCAGCAGTTGTTTGCAGGAGGAACTCCGCTGACCCCTCTCCGGTTTCTTCTCCTAGGACACCACCACAGCCGAGTATGAGGAGATTGAGGACAACCCAGACAACACCTTTGGCACTGATAACCAGGAGGAAGAAGACGATTACCTTCTGACAGACGGGGACCCCGAGTTCCAGACGGGCCCTACTGGAGACCACTCAGCGAGTCCCGATGCTCCCTCATCCCCTTCGGAGGAGCCCAGCCGTCAGGCGGTGTACGACATCGGAAATGTACCATTGACCTCTGAACCCAAGTACAACTCGGAGCCAGGAGAGAGGCAGTATGCTCCCCCTAATTCTCCAGAAAGGGCACCAGTGGGAGGTGCTCAACAGCAACCACAGGTAACACAAAACCAGCTCTGCATAGAAATGACTTATCGTGTTTCACCAGCAAATCCTAGTGACCACCATTTTAAGATAGACTGAAGGTTTTTACATTCATGTTTTGTACAAAAAACACCAACACTACAGACATATTGCCAATTGACCATAAATATGTCTCACGGCTCGAGAGTTCCTGATATTTCTCATGCGCATCACTTAGTGGCAAAGTATTGAAATTCTTAGAAAATATATACTTATTGTAGCGGTTATAAAAATAAAAAGAATTAGCTGTGCTTAAAGTTCTGCAATGTCAATTTAAAATTGTGGTCGTTTATACATTCTGTGGTTATGGTGGAACGCTCTTTTGGAGACACGTTGGTGGTGTCAACAAAATGCTGGCGAAAACTCTCTACGAAATGAAATACGAAATGTAAAGTATGCGCTGATTATAGCGGTCTGGTTTGTGGCATCTGGAGAGTTGACAACAGGAAAAACGTAATTTCAGTTAAACATAGCCTGTTTCCCCATGTAGGTTCCTCCGGAGCCGGTAGATGTTTCCCCCCCTCACAGGAACGAACGACGTTTCTCCCCCGGGGGTCACGTGGTCAACGTGGACGAGGATGATGTGGATTTTGACACTGGAGGTATGAGATAAATCTGTATGATTATGAATATATATATATATATATATATATATATATATATATATATATATATATATATATATATATATGCATGCATGCAGTTGTCCGCTTAAGTTATGAAAGGACAGATACTTTGAGATTCAGGGGGGTTTGCATTACCTCGCCGTCTGCACGCGGTGCGGCTCAGCAGCTGGCAGTACAATACTGCCGTTGTACTGGGTAGCTCCCAGGTGTGTGTGTGTGTGTGTGTGTGTGTGTGTGTGTGTGTGTCCCTCGCACAGGCTCTTGCCGTAAACAAGAATGTGTTCTCAGTCAACTTGCCGGGTTACATAAGGGTGGAAAAGCACATCTTTTTCTCATTTAACTCAGTTTGGAGAAATGAAATACTAATATCTGTAAGCAGGTTTTGGAAAAAAGGTCCATCTCTAATTTAGTATTAAAGCAGTTAATATGTATGACAAATTCTGTTTACTCCCTCAATCACTACTAGTTTTCAGGAATTTCAAGTCTTTATAAACCAGCCAAGACTGTGATATGACTGACATGTGCTTACATATGCAGTCTAATGGTCGCGTGACATTTACAAAATGTCAAAACATGAGAAAAAAAATCAATCCACACACATACTCCAACATCTTCTCAGTGATGTCACGGGTTTGAATTTCACAAAACACAGAGGGAGCAAAAAAATCATCACGATTATTGGTATGTGGTTTCTGTTTCTGTGTTTACGCTGTGTGTGTGTGTGTGTGTGTGTGTGTGGGTGTGCGTGTGTGCGCGTGTGCGGGCGGTTCTTGAGAAAATATCCCGACATCCTGTGTGCATGTGAATGTGCGTTTGTTTGTGACGCCCCAGTAGGATGATAGAATGCTGCGTTTCAATCCCCAGTCAGCCCATTTGAAAAAGACAAGTAGAGAGATAAACAAGGAGAGAAAGATGGTAAAAAAAAAAAATTTTCTCTGATTTTGGAGCAGCACATGCAAACACATAGAAGAAATACTGGAATATACGTTGCTTGTATTTATTTTGAGCTGCATCCACACTCCGTTTTCTTAAAACAATAAAAGCGTTTTGGAAATACTCGTCGTCCAGACAGGCAGGAAGCAGGTCAAAATGTTGATGCTTTTAAAAGTCCCAGCGGGGACATTTCAGTGTTACCCAGACAATCGGAAGAAAGTAGTGTGTGTGTGTGAGTTGATTTGTGGAGACAGGACTATAACAGCTGGTTTCTCTCCAAGTAGTACCTCGACATGTGTTTCCCTGTGTGTGTCTTCCTCTGTCACTTATTGGCCCTGACCATCTGCACTAATATGGAAACACGGTTTATTGTTCCATCTCCATTTATTCATTTATGTATGACGTAAATACTGGAAACAAAATAAATATATTCAGTGTTTGAGCGGACCAAACAACAGGCCTGGTGGTCTGCATGTAAAGCTTTTTCTGCAGGGTATTGATTATATTTAAGTCTTGCATATGTTACGCATAATAACTTATTTTCTCTTTCTCTCTCTCAGTGATTCAGTACACTACGGAGAATAAGGAAACGTGTGCCAGGTATGTGACGCAAGCATTATGTACAGTGTGTCCAACTATTTGTAGTGGTTGTTGAGCTGACAGTGTTCGGATTGCATTGTGGGTAGTGTAGGCGCAGGGTTTTGACAAAGAAGAGGAACGTGTTTAATAAAAAAAGACGACATCTCTGGTTTTGCTGCATCAATCCTTTTGGTAATTTAATAATTGAACGTGTATTTTTCTCTCTCTTGGAGTTCCAGATTCCAACAGGAGTGCTCCCAGAATGCATTTTGCTCCGACTACGCCACAGGGTTCTGCTGTCACTGCCGGCCTGGCTTCTATGGCAACGGGCGCCACTGTCTACCCGAGGGTCAGAGCGCTACCATTGACCCGCAGAGATGCCTTTATCTCATATTGAAATGCAGGCTGTAACCACGGTGTCCCTCCTCCAGGTGCTCCGCAGCGAGTGAGCGGCAAGGTGAACGGAACAGTGACCGTGGGTTCGACTCCGGTGGAGTTGAACAACATCGATCTCCACGCCTACATCGTGGTGGGCGACGGCAGAGCGTACACTGCCATCAGCGAGGTGGGAGCCCCGCAAATACATCCCATTTATATGAAAATATGAATGCTTCCCCCTTTTCTTAACCTTTGTGTTAATGGGTCAGGTACCCGAGCCAGTGGGCTGGGCTCTGATGCCACTCGCACCAATAGGAGAGCTGTTTGGATGGCTCTTTGCTCTGGAGCTGCCCAATAGCCAAGCAGGATTCAAAATCACAGGTATGCGCTGTGTTTCAGTCAAATTATGTCTTCTCCACCCTTCAGCACATCGAGCGACGAGGAACCTCCTCTGCTGTGTGTGTGTGTGTGTTTGTTTTCCGTCTCCCGGCCCGCTGAATCGTCGTCAGGGATGTGATGTAGTATCAGGTTTCGCCCTCCCCTCTAATAGGAAACAGCTGTGTGTGTTTGTGTGTACAGACACGGCCAATGCAGAAATCCCATCATTGCATGATGTACGACCGCAGCAATGTGCATCGGAGATCATCTACAAACGGGCAAACAGAGGAAATTTATCAGTTGATCGATTTTATTTTGTCGCCAGGTGCCGAGTTCACTCGTCACGCGGAGGCGATATTCTACCCCGGCAACCAGCGCCTGTCAATCGTCCAGACGGGTCGCGGCATTGACAACCACAACCACCTCAACGTGGATACTGTAGTCAGTGGTAGCGTGCCCTTCCTGCCCTCTGGGTCCGAAGTTACCATGGATCCCTTCAAGGAGATCTACCAGTACTACCCATCCGGTAACCGTGACAACTGAGAGAAGCCAATTCTGTGCAACAGCTGATGCCTCCATGTGCCTGAAAACCTTTTATGCCTTTTTTTTTCTCTTTGCCCAGTTGCCACCTCTTACTCCGTGAGGGAGTTCTCGGTGGTGTCGGCCGAGCGGGGCTCCGAGTCCTTCTCTTTCCAGCTGAAGCAGAACATCACCTACCGCGACTGTCGGCACGACAACCGCGCCGGCGTCCCAGAGACACTGCAGATCACCATGGAGAGGGTGTTTGTGATGTACGTCAAGGAGGAGCGGATCCTGAGATACGCCATCACCAACAAGATCAGCCCAGTCGGAGGTGAGTCCAGCCGGGATCAGATGGAAACATCAAAGTTAATCCTGCAGGCTGGATTTAGTTTAATGAATTACAGACAACTATTGCTCTTTCTCCTCTTCTAAATACTAAGGGCGACTCGATGAATCCTTTGGTCTGCGACCAAGCAGAAGAAGTTTGGCGGTCTGACATTTAAAAAAACAATTGGTGTCAAGTCTCGCCATCCAGGGTAGCGTGGCTATTTAAAAAGAGGGATTTTGCTTTGGTGGTCCAGCGTCTCTCTCTGGTCTCTCTTGACCAATCATCTGCATCTCAACCAAAGTGGTTCCAGATCAAGTGCTATGAGGTGCTAATAAAAACATACAAAAAAAAGAGCAAGAAGAGCTGTGCTGCACCCAGTAGAGACGGTTTAAATTTTCAGAATTGGGTTCTAACCCATTTTAGAGGCTCTCCACCCTCAGGAGAGTACATTTTTAAACTAATTAGAAAAACGCCACAGGATGTGTGTGTGTGTGTGTGTGTGTGCGCCCATCCATCCAATCAACACGTGGATAACTCCGCTGATAACATTGACTCCTTCCATGGGAGGCGAGTATCTAAGTGACGGCTTGAATCCTGTCCAGACCACAACTGTCTACATTTAAGTGGGTGAACACACTCAGGCGTCAAACATGAGGTTTTCTTGTTACGACCAGACCCCCTGCAATCGGAATCTCAGCCAAACCGCGCTGCCGAGTCAAACAGAGCTCGGCTTTAGAAAAACACACAGGCTGCGAGTCGAGGGATGATTATAAGCCGAAACATTGTGCACTTAAGGCAACAATCTGAGGATCGCTGGAACCTCGGACTGCGTCCCAGCTGACTCGGGACGCAGTCCGAGGTTCCGCCAATAGCCCCGGTTGAGCACTGACTCAGCTGAATCAAGTGAGATCGTAGCATGAGGAATGAAGAAGAATGTCCACCTCATTGTGGGATTTGGCTTCTGAATGTACTTTCTGGTTCCGGAACACAAAACCAAAAGCACTAAACTTTCTCTTTTAAACCACATTTGTTTGGCTCTGCGGCGTTTGAATGGTCGCAATAATTTAAATCTCATAAGCAACTGAATACACTCAGTGCTCCCAGAAGTATGCAGGAGCCGATCACATTTATCATGTTGAATTATGAATATATCTTAACAATTATTAACAGGACTGTTTACTAGTGGTCTAAGTTAAAAGATGATAAAAATAAAACACGTGTCCCATTCCTATCAACACACTTTCTTTCTTATCCTACCCTGCCTGATGAAAAGCAGACAGAGACGATGATGGAGATGAAAGGGAAGGAGACTGGGGGAGAGATTTTTTCTTTTTTTTCCCACGGGTTTTTGTATCCGGGCCAAGTTTCTGTCATTTGGACGTCAACACGTTGATTAAAAAGGTTATGATGACACATCCCTCACATGCACGAGCACGGATACATCCAGAGCACAGCTGGAAGGGCTTTTGGGGATCAGGGGTTTTGTAAACATGGGTTAAGTGGTGTGTGTGTGTGTGTGTGTGGGAGAGAGAGAGAAACGGTGCGAGAGAGAGACAGGGAGAGAGATAGAGAGAAACAATATCCCAGCCAATGACAGATTTTCTACAGGGGGGGTCGCCGTGCAGAATAGCTGCCCACTGATGTCATGAGAATCTGAGATTGTAGACAAACTTCTGACACTGAGCTGAGAGAGAGAGCGCAGATCAACACGACCTGAGTAGCGTTGTCTTGGTGGACAGCTGTCATGCAGTATGACTCTGCCTTCTCTGGAATTAGTTTTAGTTCAAACTTGATAAAAAAGACTTTACTTGCACTTCATGGAATCAGACTGTGTCCCCTTCTCTCAGTGAACGCCCACCGAGATCGACAAATAGTGTCGTCATGTTGGATTCACACAACCAATATGTTTTAGCGATCTATTTTAGTGATCTACGTCCTCGCCGACTGCCAGCGTTAAATAGCAACAGGTGGGAAACTGGCAGGCAGGGCTTTGATGGTGTGTGATGCATGCGTTGTGTGTTCTCTCCCGCTTGTCCTTTCTCTCTCTCTCTCTCTCTTTCTCTCTAATTAAGCCTCCGTTTCTTTCCCCATCCATGTGGATCTTGCCCTCTCATCTGCACATGCAGGACTTTGAAGAGTTCCTCTCTCTCTCCCTCTCTCTCTCTCCCTGTCTCTCACTCTCTGATAATGAGGCAGAATTGGCCTCTGGGAACAGGAGATGGAATCAAGCTGTGGCTAACGTCTGTGTGTCTGATTTAGTTGAGGTGTAGGTGTGTGTGTGTGTGTGTGTGTGTGTGTGTGTGTGTGTGTGTGTGTGTGTGTGTGTGTGTGTGTGTGTTGTTGTTTATATGTCCCCGATGGTAAAGAAACAGTCCATCCGAAAGCACTTAAACATCATTAAAAGAGATATTAGTCTTTTAGGTGGTTTGCTTTTCCGGTTCCTGAAGATAACTGAGTGCATATAACGACCAACCAGACAGAAACATATGATGGCATTTCCCCCAAAACATGCCACTAAAACATACTGCAGCTGCCATATTTGGTCAAAAAAGTAATTCCTCAGAAGTTCATTATTCCTTTTTTTAATACAACTGCATATTTAGTACGTCGCATTCTTTGTTTTTTTGTGCCGTTTTCCCTGCCTGCATTTCCAGACATGAATCTGGAGGGTTGCTGTTTAAATTGTCTCTTGCTTCGGTGTGAAGAAACCCTGAATGCACCCCGCTCACCCTCTGTTTGTCTGTCTGTGTGTGTTTGTGTCTCTCTCAAGTGTATGTGCGTCTTAACATCCTCCATGTGTCCAATATTGAGAACACAACTTCCTAAGAGGAAACCGTCCCATGAGAGACGTTTGCTGCATTCACAGGACTTTTGCTGTAGAATAATCCAGACGTCAATCATCTAAATCTTCTTTTTGTGTGCTTTTTAGATGGAAGTAAGCCTGAACAGACGTCTCTGTTACTTTTGCTCTGTACTTGATAAACCATACTATCAATTCTAAAAACGACTTCCTTTTCTAATTTAGTTGGATGTTAGATTCTACAGCATTTTTAACGTATTTCGATTTTCATCGACTCTAAATGAAAACTACAGATTCTGCTACTGATACCAGATGCTGTATAGCATCTATTAGTCAATCGCTGAATGCGATCCGCGTGTCCTCCTCTGTGCAGCCGAGCCGACGGAGCCGGAGCTGGTCAACCCCTGCTACGCCGGGAACCACGACTGTGACACCACGGCCCAGTGCCTCCCGCAGCAGGGCCAGGACTTTCTGTGCCAGTGCGCCACGGGATACAGAGGGGACGGACGCAACTGTTACGGTAACCGTTGGCGCTGCGTTACGGATGTGCAAACAGCGAGTCGAAACACACGCGGGCCGAGTCGGAGGCGGTTCAAGGCAGAGCGCCTGTGATTCATTTGCAGCTGTACATCCGGCCGGGTCCTTCGTCTCTTCTACACTCTTCTACTCTACTTTTTTTTCTTCTCCCGCTTAGTTCCTGTAATTAGGCCCCAAAGTCTCCCTCTGCTCACATAAGCAGTGTGTGGTGTTGTCTTGTTTATTGCACAACACCCTTAAGCCAACAGTCCAGGTGTGGGGGGGAACATGGTATAGTAACACAACAGCACCAGTAATGACCCCTGTTTATGGCCTTCTCACACACACAATAAATGGTGGTTTGATTGGGATTCCCCGCGAGTTCACAGCGGAGCCGTCTCCCTTTCTCTCCCTCTGTCTTGCTGCAGACGTAGACGAGTGTGCTGAGGGCTCGAGCTCATGCGGCGCTCATGCTCAGTGCGTGAACCTGCCCGGTAGCCACAGCTGCCTGTGCCAGGGGGGCTTTGAGTTTGGCTTCGACCGGCGTTCCTGCGTTGGTGAGTTGCAATAAAAGCCCCTCGATGCAAATTTGTGTGTGATGTGGGCTTGTATACATCTTAAAGTGGGTAACACATAGTCACTTTTACAGATTAATTAAAGTTAACTTCATTAGCAGTAAAACAGGCCAGAGCTGCAGTTATTGATTATTTGAAAAAAATAGAATTTTAGTGAATTTTCGGGAACTTTGTTTGTTTATTGACTATTGCAAAAGTAAATATAAGACTTTCTCCCTTTTTAACGTTAAAAATATCAATGTTTTTCGTGATTGAATTGATTGAAAGTTGATTTAATTAGTTTAATTAGTTCGGTGGGCCGGCTCACCTGTGTTTTTGTGTGTGCTAAAATAGTTTTAACCCCTAATTATTCCCTAGAACTACCAATAAGCTCTTAGTAGTTAGAACCACTAAACGATACGTCCTCCTGCACGGACTCTAACTGGCATGAATGTGATGCTCTTCGCGTTCAAACGAGAGGAACCCTCTGCAAACAACAACTTCACCCTCCCATGTTGATCGTTCGTTGGTCACAGAGAAGATGTTTTGGGGCGTTGCCTTTTCCCAAACGAGCCCGGCATTTGGAAGGGATCCACATTTTTGTCCCAGCGCAGGCACAACGTGATCAGCAGCGCACAGCTGCAAAAGCGAGGGAGCACAGCGGGGGGGCTGGGAGATGGGCGACAAATGGGAGAGCAGGGGTGGGAATGAGAGGACTAATGTGAGAAAGAGACGGTGAGTTAAGACAGGAGAGGGGGCTGAATGTGAGAGACAAATGGACCAATAACACAATGTGTTTGGGAATGTGCGGAGGAGAGACGTGTGTGTGTGTGTCCTCCTTTCAACCATCAGTGTGAACTTTTGATGAACTTCCTTCAAACCCTCCCTACCTCCCTGCTTGACGGATACTTTACATAAGGTCCTGGAATAGATCCAAGTCCCAATAATTTACCGCTGGGCTGAATTATTTCTCGCTGTGGAGCGGTATTGAATTGTGGTGCCAAATTTATTTTTATTACCAATGTTCCAATATGTTGGTTGTTGTGCTTGTGGTATGTTTTGGTTAGACATAGATGAGTGCAGCTCCTCTCCGTGTCACATCAGTGCCAGATGTATCAATGCGCTGGGTTCCTTCAAGTGTCAGTGCGAGCCTGGCTTCTACGGTGATGGTTTCCACTGTTCCCAGCAGGAAGGTCAGTGAAAATGCAACTGTAATTATATGGATCATCGTCTGTAACTCCAGTGACTTTTATTACGGTTCAATTTGATCAATTCACTTTCATCACGTATTCTCTGAGCTTTCCCCATCAGTTTGGATCTGTTTCTCATTTAAAATATTGTATAGAAACGTATAAATTACACTTTGTTTCATAAAATATCTGAATATTTATGTGGAAATAACTTAATTTGATCAACGATGAATTATACATATAGAATGCAAACCAACTACAAAGAGGTGAGAGGAAATAAATTGAACTATAGTAATAAGTGTGTATATATAATTTGTCTCCACAGAAGTGACAGTTCGTCCAAAAAGTCAGTGTGAACAGCACAGAGACAGCCTGCAGGGCGGGCGGGAACACGGCAGTCGACCAAGTCTCGCAGCCTTTGTCCCTCAGTGCGACTCTGACGGACGATACCGACCGCTGCAGGTGACGAGGAAGGCAGTAAAGCACGCGGCCGGCTGATAACACGAGCGGCGTGCTGACCTCGGATCATTTCTTTCAGTGCCACGGCTCCACCGGACATTGCTGGTGTGTGGACGTGAGGGGGCAGGAGAGAGCGGGAACCAGAACTCCGCCCGGTACACCACCCAAAGACTGCGACAGACCAGGCGAGACACACCTATAGTTTATCAAAGGCAATTCTGTGACATTATTAGATATTTCTGCCAAAGTAACATTAGTGCATAACAGATCTCTTCTGCTCTGTTCATCTTCGTCCCTCCAGATGAGCCGGAGCGTCCCAAAACTCACTGTGAGCACCACAGAGACAGTGTGCAGACCACCAGTTCGGAGGGGTACCCCATAGTTGGAGCCTACGTGCCTCAGTGCGATCACAACGGGCGGTACATACCCTCACAGGTTCGTCACAAACAAGTATCTAAAACAACTCCTTATGGCCTACGACCTAAAATACGTCACTTTTGTTTCACACTAATGAATATAGTACGTTTTTGATGTTTCTGTTGGTGTTATTTTCTGCAGTGTCACGACTCCACTGGGCATTGTTGGTGTGTGGACGGTAACGGACAGGAGAGAGACGGAACCAGAACACCAGCTGGTGCGACGCGCACAGACTGCAGCAAACCAGGTGAGGAACGTTCATCCGGCTCCTGCAATGACATTCATTTGATTGTCCTACACAAAGAGATGAATATTGTTTTTCTTACTGGCGAGTACATGAAGTTAGGGGACTTGAGAGGTTGAAAAATGTCCCAAAACACTGGACCCTTCATATCCCATAATGCAACATTCAGTAGCCTTCTCTCATGTCTTTCATACTCCATTTGAGTATCATGTAATGCAGACTTTCTGTTATGAATTTGGGGTCTGCTGATCTACAAATTGATCCGCCGTGGTGCATGTTGCCCTTGAATACAAAGAAATGCTCTCATATGCGGATGAAACCATCCTGGTGTGCAGCGAATTCAGGAGGGGGTGGAGGAGGAGGAGGAGAAAACGTAACTTCCAAACCAAGCATAGCCTTAGAAAGTGCCCGGGTCCCAAGTTACTCTTTTTGAATGCTTGTTATTGAATAAACAAATGAACCTTGAGGCTTATTTAAGATGTAGGACGGATCGGCTTGAAAGGTTTGTGAAAAACGATCATACAACCGCAAATTCTTTTAAATGTTTTCTTCGCAGATGAATCAGAGCGTCCTAGAACCTCCTGTGAGCACCACAGAGACGGAGTGCAGACCACTGACAGGGAGGGGTTCCCTATAGTCGGAGCCTACGTGCCTCAGTGTGATGCCAGCGGACAGTACAGATCGTTACAAGTACGTGTTCACAATCGGCTTAGTACATAAAAATATTCTTTCCAAATCAGCGTTTTAACTTCAATTTCCAAACTTGAAATACATCTTTACGGACCTATTATGTTATTCCAGTGTCACGGCTCTACTGGACATTGCTGGTGTGTTGACGTGAGGGGGCAGGAGAAAGCGGGAACCAGGACTCCACCCGGTACACCACCCAAAGACTGCGACAGACCAGGTGAGATTTGGGCTGGCTTATGGGTGCTGGTTAGCTCAGTTAACACACCAATTTGAACCCAATCGGATCAATCCAAACAGAACCAACTTGTATTACCATGTATTTGTGGCCGGAGGGTTCTATCGGTTAAAGATTTGTCGTGTGAACGGATGTGACGCTGTTCTCCTCAGATGAGCCGGAACGTCCTAAAACTCACTGTGAGCACCACAGAGACCGTGTGCAGACCAGCAGTCCAGAGGGGTACCCTGTTGTCGGGGCCTACGTGCCTCAGTGTGATGCAGGAGGACAGTACACACCGCTGCAGGTGGGCTCATTGTGAGACGGATGAACCGATTTAAAAAAAAAGAAGATTTAATTCAGCTTGATTAATAAAAATGTGCATATTTCAGTGTCACGGCTCCACTGGACATTGCTGGTGTGTGGACAGCAGGGGACAGGAGAGGACAGGAACCAGGACTCCACCTGGAGCGCCACCGACAGACTGTGACAAACCAGGTGAGAAGGACTAGCTTGCATCTAGAGACGGACTCTGTCCCTCAATTCAGCCTCACGGTGGATCGTCCTGTGCAGTAACCAGCGTGAGCAGGTGTATCATGTCAGCGCTCCCCAAGGCCTCCTTCTCTTTCAACCCCCTAATTCCTCAACTCAATGACAAGTCAAACAGACAGCAGGTTTATGTGAGCGTGTGTCTAACCTTGTAAGTGGTGCACTACCGAGGTCATTGGGTCACAGCCTTGGAATGTCTTGGAAAAACAAGTGGTATCACTGTGTGCGGTGGGAAGTTGAACAGAGAGGAAACGGTGAGATGAAGCCGGGAAACAAGAACATTCTGTTTTTCTATCTGCGGCAAAAAAGTAACTGCTACCGTTTTATTTTTTTCTTATATCAGCTACAAGCTGAGAGGTGAGATGTGTGTCGGCTGAATGGATTTTTTGACCTGAAACCCTTTTTACTATTACGAGTCGTCAGTAAGAAAAAAAACACAACCCCACGTGTTATTCCAAAATGTGCCCTTTAAAAGCACATTTGTAGCTCTTCACACAAACACAGTGCTCTCCACACATTTAGAAATAACCTAAATTAGTAATTATAATGCCCAATCTCTAATTATGAAAAAAGGATTATAATCACGTGTTGAAATATGTATATTTGATCGGACTAATTGACATGTGTGTTTAATGTTTGACTGCACTTGCTGTTCCTAATAACATTAAAATGAAGGACTGACATATTTAAATAATAGTTAGTTATGCAAATAAAAATGGTCTGTATTAGAAATATAACATATATATAATAAAATGAAAACATGAATCACCTCTAATATTTGACCACCTGCCTTGGGTAAAAAGTTAAGATTAATTAGAAAACTGCTTATGATCCCCTGCTGTTGTTTATTTTTGTCCTTCCAGACGAGCCGGAGCGTCCCAAAACTCACTGTGAGCACCACAGGGACCGTGTGCAGACCACCAGTCCAGAGGGGTACCCCATTGTTGGAGCCTACGTGCCTCAGTGCGATGACAACGGACGGTACGCATCGTTGCAGGTCAGCATCTGGCGGCAGACCAGTAGTTGTGTTTGCGATTATCGTGTAGCTCTCGGTATTGTGTGGGGACACGTAAGCAAACATTTCGATGTGAATTCCTCCAGTGCCACGGCTCCACCGGACACTGCTGGTGTGTGGACAGCACGGGACAGGAGAGGGCGGGAACCAGGACTCCACCCGGTTCGCCACCCAAAGACTGCGACAGACCAGGTGGGGCAGCGTGTCAGCTCTCTGAGCTTTTCGTACACGCACGATTTATCTGCTCACCTGGGACACCAGCCGACACTCATCTGAACTCCCAGGGTGGACACCATCGTGTCTGCTGCTTTGTAGAGTCGTTTGGGTTTTGAGGAAAGCCCGTCCAGAGAAGTTTGCACTGGCTAGTACAGGATATGAGGAGAGCTTGAACAAGCCTCCAGGCGCAGTTTGGCAGTGCAGACCACATGTTGGGGATAAGAAGGGGATTGTACTGAGACTGCAGTTTGTGCAGAAGTCATGATACCATCAAAGACCTTTCAGAGGTCAGCTTGCACGGTTAGTGAATCGCCGTCAGCATAGAGGCCCGTCGAGGTCTGATAGACCCCCATGGGAAATGTTCGCTGACATGTTGACTCACAGGGTTTTAAGGCTTATCGCCCCGACCGGCATCTCGATAGAATTCGTCTGTTGCTTTGGAACTTTTGGTGAACTCGTAAATGTGTTTCAGACGAACCGGAGCGTCCTAAAACTCACTGTGAGCACCACAGAGACAGTGTGCAGACCACCAGTCCGGAGGGGTACCCCTTAATTGGAGCCTACGTGCCTCAGTGTGATGCAGGAGGACAGTACACACCTCAACAGGTAATACCGCGTGCTGAGTGTGCGTTTCTCTTGCGTTTGCTCTTCTTCTCATTAGTATGCATGGCACTGTTCTATGTACTTCAGTGCCACGGCTCCACTGGATATTGTTGGTGCGTGGACGGTAGGGGGCAGGAGAGAGGGGGAACCAGGACTCCACCTGGTACACCATCT
This sequence comes from Gasterosteus aculeatus, assembly GCF_964276395.1. NCBI lineage: Eukaryota > Metazoa > Chordata > Actinopteri > Perciformes > Gasterosteidae > Gasterosteus > Gasterosteus aculeatus. The sequence goes on from NC_135688.1 coordinate 28,554,811, forward strand.
GTGGACTGTGACAGACCAGGTGAGACAGCTGCTGCTGCTTGACTTTCATATGGATTTGTGTCCATAACCCCCACCCCCCCTCACACACACACACACACACACACACAGAGGCTGTTCTATAAAGCCCCCTCTCGCTATGAATCCCATTTATGTGCATCCGAAGTGGTCACTTTGTGGTAAGGTGAGTAGCCGGCTGTTGCCAGGCGACCGCAAAGCAAAACAAGCCTGGAGCAGCTGAGTGACGCAGCGGTGTTACCTCCACCCTAAGGATGAAGCACAGACAGCAAGCTGAACGAAAACGCAAAACGTCTTCAGTTTCATTCACTCACAATTCTCAGTGCGAACGCAGAGGGCCGTACTCTTGGATTACGGATGTAACCCTATTTAATTTGTACAAACTCGCACTACGACGTTGCCAACCCAGTGAGTCCGCCTGAGGACTGATTTGTCTTTGATTTAGACAGTCCATGTCCTGTCCACTTCTGGCAAGGACATCAGAGACACATGGATCACTGAACTCAGTTGGTTGTGTGGTTGAACCGTAAATAGAAGTAAAAACTGAGTGATTCATGAAACTGGACCGCAGCACGCCGACCGCCGATACAGTAAAGCACTGCTGGAAAAACTCACGAGGCATCACTTTCTTTGTTTAGCTAACCCCCCTTTTCTCTTAACCTCTTTCTTTCTCTTCTCATCCCTCCTTTCAGATATTACCATGATTTCCTTCTTAGTCCAAAGCATCAGCAACGCACAGAGAGCGAAAGAGGCCAGAATAAATATTAGTGGAAGTCCAAAGTGGTTTCTGGTTTAGTTTTAGAGTGCGCCTGTAAAGAGAGTTATTAAAGAGATTTAACAAGGTAAACAATATTGACGAAAGCAAGATGTGTGTGTGTGTGTGTGTGCGTGTGGCCTATTAGTCAGGCATGAGATCAGGATCGTATGTGCGCGACCCGTAATATTAAACTGAACTTAACAGCGTTGACAGCTTTGGGTGTGTTGCATTCGTGTTCCCTCGCCCCCCTTCAGTGCCCGTGGCTCCGACCGAGCATCCCGAGAGCGTGTGTGAGCGATGGAGAGCCAGTTTGATTGAGCACTACGGCGGCAAACCGCAGCCAGAACAATATGTGCCTCAGTGCGAGCAGGATGGACAGTTCAGGTACACACACACACACACACACACACACACACACACACACACACACACATAAATAACAGTAGCTGAGATACATTTTCAATGACAGCTTACTCAAGAAAGCCAAATTTCTCTTAGTCCCGTCCAGTGCTACGGAGAGACCACCTATTGCTGGTGCGTGGACCAGGACGGACGGGAGGTCCCCGGCACCCGGTCCTACGACATCGTCAAGCCAGCGTGTAAGTGTCTCCGTGTCGTTTGGTGTCCCGCCGATCACGGCTGAAAAAGGTCTTTTTTTTTACCCGTACCAATCTCGCCCCAGGCCTCCCCTCAGCGGCCCCGCCCACCGTGCGCCCGCTGCCCCGCCCGGACGTGACCCCGCCGCCAAACGCTGACATCACACTGTTGTACGCTCAGGGACAGAAGATCGGAGCGCTGCCCCTCAACGGGACCAGACTGGATGCAGCCCGGTCCAAAACACTGCTGACGCTGCACGTAAGAGATGAGCTTCGGCTTTCTTTGTTGAAGTCTCGAAAAGTAAATACTGCTGTGGCTGTAGATATGTTCCCGTATCTCATTGTGTGTGTGCGCCCAGGGCTCCATCGTCGTTGGCATAGCCCACGACTGCAAGGAGAACTATGTCTATTGGACCGACTTGTCCGCCAGAACCATCAACAGGGCTTCAATGGCGGCTGGTGCCGAGCCAGAAATACTCATCAACACAAGTAAGAACACACGATGCGGCTCGTTCATTTCTGTGAAGTGTGTGTGTGTGTGTTTGTGTTTTCAAACCTGGTCTCCCTTGTAGATCTGGTCAGTCCAGAGGGTCTGGCAGTGGATGCCAAACGCAGGTTGATGTTCTGGGTCGACTCGAACCCGGACGTGATCGAAAGCGCCAACCTGGACGGCAGCGGGAGGAGGACGCTGTTCAGCACCGACCTGGTCAATCCCCGAGCCATCATAGTGGTCTCCTCCACCGGGTAAAGACCACCAGGTCTTTTTATCTCTTTAGCGCGCTGTGACGAAGCCACAGACGGTCCTCAGAGAGGCTGTGAGTCATCGGAGCCTTCGTCTAACTCACCACGCAGATTAGAGTCCAAGCTATTCTGTAGGAAAGGGTTTTTGTGGCTGAACATGACTTTGTCAGCGTGAGGCAGGATGACAGATGGGAGCTGGGTGGAGTCCTTTTAGTAACACATGTTCTGGTAATTCTACGTCGGGTTAGGGACATTTAGGGCTTTCTCTGTAAGTGCCACACCATCTTTCACACACACACACACACACACACACAGGCAATGAGGCCGCGAGCGGTCGGCTCTCCAGCAACATCTGCTTTTCATCATTCCAACAAATCACATAACCAGGTGTGTGTGTGTTTGTGTGTTAATGGTTGATACAGATGATTAAACATAGGAACAGAAACACAAATCATTAAACAGCACATTGTCGGTTTTAAAGGTTTGACATATTAAAAGTTTATTTTCTGACTGAATGCCAAGTACGTCCCTGTGTGAGTGTGTGTGTGTTTACATACTTGCGTGTGTTCTGACTAAAAGCCAATTCCAAAAGGTAATCACCGCTTCACACGGCTACACTTATGATTAAGCATGTGCTCCGTGTTTTCTGAGCCTGCACTTTCTCACACACACACACACACACACACAGAAAGAAAGCACATGCACATTATAGAAGCACGTATGAGAACACCTGCTCACCCGGACCTTCATAGAACTAATTAACGTACAGACTCATAAAGACACATTTGTGTGTGTGTGTGTGTGTGTGTGTGTGTGTGAGTTTATTGCTCATATGGTGTGTATTACCTGTGGTCCCCAGCGGACTGCCGGCATGCACCTACATGCATCTACAGACGAGAGGCAGCACACTGCCTTACGCAGCTCAGACACACACACACTCCGTCTTGAGCACCGTTTTTGTCCAACAATAAAATATTGACTTGTCACATTCTGGAAAACGGTGAGGCAGAAAGGGAAGAGCGTGACTCAGCCGGTGCGATCCGCATTTCTGGATGTGCACAGACTGAAAAATGCAGTGGGAGAGAGCCGGGGTCGGAGGTTGCACGTTGCTCAAGAGCACCCTGACCGTGACATCATCAGCATCAGGCAGATGTTCCCCCAAGTCCTGCACCACCTTGTATCCCCTTACATACACACACTTCACTGTGTGTGACTGTGTGTGTGTGTTTTCACCTTGCCCGCATTATATTAGCCAGATTGCCCCAACTATTTCCAAAACACTCTCCGTGCAAAACAACTTTTCACCCCTCCGTCCTGCCCGTGTCCCCGCAGCACTCTGTACTGGACGGACTGGAACCGAGAGGCTCCGAAGATCGAGAGCGCGTCGGTGGACGGACAGAACCGCAGAGTGGTGGTGACCGACGGCGTCGGTCTGCCCAACGCCCTCACGTACGACTCTTCTTCTGGACAGGTGTGCTGGGCCGACGCAGGTAAGCACCCCATCAGCAGGACCGCCGCTCCTTAAATTGACACCTCACACACACTCTTCTTCTTTCCCCCAGGCACGAAGCGTTTAGAGTGCGTGTCCCCGGACGGCTCGGGCCGGAGAGTGGTCCACCCCAGCCTTAACTACCCGTTCAGCATGGTCTACTACGGGAACCACTTCTATTACACTGACTGGAGGAGGTAGCCCACCCCCACCAACCCCTCCGTGCTGTCCTTATTCCGATCACCGGTCAATGAGCGACTCGCTGCCGTCCCCCGTCCTCACTGTGGCTCTCTCTTTCTGCATCTGGTCCCTCGCAGGGACGGAGTGATCGCCGTGAGCAAAGAAAGCAGCCAGATCACCGACGAGTACCTTCCCGACCAGCGCTCTCACCTGTACGGCATTGCCATAGCGACCACCCACTGTCTATCAGGTAACCTGAAAATATACAAAATCCTGCCCTCAAGATGCCACCCTGCGTCAGTCGCACCGCGTTCACTTGTGTAATCAAAGCTCTGTGTAACAACAACCAAATGCCCTTATGCACTCACACACACACACACACACTCTCACACACACAATCTGCGTAGGGATCTTAAGGAAACAAAAGCAGCGCTTTGCGTGTCCTTAAAAAAGGACGCGTTCAGGGACCACATTGAGTGTAGAATAATAGTATAGCAGCTACATTGTACTCTATTATAGATTGAATAGATTCTGGGTCTGTCAGTGAGCGAGAAATAGACTTCATGTATTTTCTTTTTATTATTTAGTATTTTTACACCTCATGCCACATAAAACTATTACTTGGTGTTTTGGGACGGCGTCCCTGTAATATGGTAGCATATAACGGAGACGCTGTCCCTAAACATGAATGAATAGTTTGCGCCTGAAGTGGATAGCTTTGTTGTCGTTAGCGTTCACCACACAGCTGGCTCCGAGCCCCCCCGCCTCCCTCCGTGTGTGAAACAGACAGGAGGACAGTGATTACACAGCTGCTCGCGACCCCTCCCGCCTGTATTTTGTGCTTTCGCGCCACGTTTGATGTGTCGCCGCCTGCAGATGGCCTCGCGTCCTCCCGAAGCTTCGTATTAAAACAAAAGAAGTACAAAGTCGCCCCTCTAAACACAGGATGATCCCTAAAGTAGCACCTTGGCAGATGCCGCCAGGCGAGGGAGCGTAAAGGGGAGAGTTGGGTCGGGGCGGCGAGCGTTTCTACAGGAAGTCACGGGCTCCTCACGCGATCCGAAGCCTCGCGCCGAATAACAGCTTCAAAGACGTTGGCTGTAATTGTGGCCGTGATGACGGCTCTAAAACACTTGTGTTCAGGGTCTTGAGAGCCGGCTGTGAGAGGCTTAAAGGCTGTTATTGTTGAACACACACGCACACGCACAAGCTCTTCAGGGGGAGAAGCTGTCAGTGCGAGGCTTTGTTCGGGGACGGGCGCTCCGTTTGTTCTCTCATTAGGCCGCCGCAGCAGACCTTCAATCGCGTCACATTTTGGGATTCACACAGGAAGAGAGGATCGGTGGAAAAAAATAAAAAAGGGAGTTTTGTACAAAGTCATATTTTGTCCTCTAAATGTGTGGTTTTGTGTGTCCCAGGGAGCCACTGACAACAGGACGGCCGCTGCAGCTTCCTTTGGTGCTAAAGTTCTGGGGCGACCACCTTAAAACAATATTCTCCAGTGTCCCTCAGAAATATAAGAAAAAGGACACTCAGCGGGGCACATGATGGCTTCCTGTTGGCAGATCCAGCTTCAGATCAGATTTACAACCCCCCCCCACACTCCACCTCAATTATCTTACCTTAAAGATATAACCCCCCCCAAATAATTGTTTTGTAAATTTGTTTTATACCTCATTTGTTGCTTTGTTTTTTTTTTGTACGCAATTGTTTTTCTATCGATTTAAAGCTAAAGAACAAATTTGCAACCTGTGAGTGTTGGTTTCCTGCCAAAGATGATGTGAAGATCTGTCCAGAGGTCTGTGAAGAAACAGCTGCTTTATCTCGTCTTTGTTTGCATTCAGAGTGGATGCTAAAAAATATAAATACACCGGTAAAAAAGGGTGAGTTCAAGTGTTTGGGGAAACTTAGTGGTATCTTTTCATTTAGTTTTTGGCAAAAAGGGTTTTCAAATTCCACAAAATCGTTTTTTTTAACCCCCGTTGAGCTCAATCTGATTCCGTCAGATTGAGCCATACCTCGATTTTAAACAAACATGATGAAAGGACTTCTTTTGCCAAATATTTTTTGCTACTACTTTTCAAATCTTTATCTTTTTATAAGATGTGATATTTATAACAATAAAATGTGATTTGGTACTTGACATTTTCTTGTTGAGGTTGTTTTCCATAGAGGAACAAAGCAAGAAGCAGAGGAGACAAACATCTGTGTTCATCTGTATTTATAGGTGTCCCCACAAAACGTCAAAAGTAAACCATTTCAAAATAATCTGCTCTTCCATCTGGAAACAAAAGATACAAATATAACTGTCAGTTTTGAATATTTCCAGCTTCTGTGTGGTTTCCCTTTGAGGGAGAGACCTCAGTCCAAAGAGATCCACTTAACGTGTAAGCCTCCATGGGGAATCCAGCAAAAACACGTTAGCTTCCAAGACTCCCCAAATCTCATCAGTCTGACCTCATACAGAACAAAATCAAACTCATGTATGTCCAACAAAGACCCCCCCCCCCAAAATCAAATGAAAACCCCTGCGGTCCCCCCGTCGTTATCCTCGCCCCTCATCTGCCGACCTTGCCCAGCCTGTGGTCGGTCTTAGGGTCGGCTATGATGGCCTGCACGGCCACGATGGCCTCGTTGATCCTGGTCTGGAGCTCCCTCAGCTCCTCGATGTGCAGCAGGCGCAGGATCTGAGCCGCTTCGTTCAGGGTGGCATCTGAGGGGTACGTGGATTTTAATGTGGATGCCAGTAGTTCCGATATTAATCTTTGGGATCCCAAAAGCCCATACAGGAATTGCATATTTTTATATTCCCGGTTGCCGTACTCACCTCCAGTGTCGAAGCCCAAGACATGCTTGTCTAAAGCTACTGGAATACCCTGGGGAACGTAAACAACAAAGTTTAGGTTTCCTCGGAACCTGGAAGAGTCTTTAGATGTCATTTCTGATGAAGAATATTGCAATACCTCTTGTTTGTGGCTGGCTTTGGTGATTGCTTCTGAAGATAGTTTGTCCTGGATCAGGATACGAATAGCCTGGTGGGAGCACGTAACACACACACACACACACTTTTTAGTATGACAAATCCCTCTAAGATTTAAAGTCTTGAAAGCAGACAATAACACGGTGAGCGCACGGCGAGTGGGAACACCTTGAGCATCACCAGGTAGTCGTCGTGCCGTTGGATCTTTAGGATGTTGGCCAGAGCCGTCACTCCTGCTTTAAAATCTGGAGAATCCCCTATAAAAAATAGTTAGAAAGAAAGTACAAAATAAGGGATGACTTTACCAAATCTAAAATAACATGTCAAAGCAGAGCGCGGCGTTTTTCTTCCCACCATCCAGGTTGAAGAGAGGATCCACAACCGCTGTGTTACTGTTGCTGAAGGCGGCCAGCGGCTCGCAGTTCTTATACTTATCCACTGAAACAATACAAACATTGTACAGAGAATACATTACCGTGTAACGTGAGGAAATCACAGGAATATTAAGATTGTTATTAACACGCTTTAAGACACTTGTTTCAGTAACAGGGTGAGTTGTGAGGCGGCATCGTCAGAAAGCAGATTCCTTAGACAATGTATCCACCTATCGGTCACCAGCGGTATTACAGCGTAGTAGTGGTGGTAGTAGTATTACAGCATATGTACACATAATACTACTTACCATTGTCTCCATATTCATATCTTACAGCCAGGCCCATTAACCAGTCCACTGACTCCTGCTTCTCCTGAGCCCCAAATGGACAGTTCAGGTCCTGCAGGTACTGAGCCCGAGGAAAACACACTTAATGTAAGGAATGATGAATCTCCTATTCCCCGTAGCGTTCATGTCAGACACAAGTCAAGTGGTCCCACCTTCTGGTAGGCTTCGGGCCAGTCCGAGCTCGGGATGTTCCTCAGGTTTCCTCGGTCTTCGATCTTATAATGTCGGATCTTCTGGTCCTCAAGCCACACCACGCAGTTCCTGTACTGTGTGTCATCTGAGCAGAGATGACAGGTGGGTGTATCTGTATATATGGACGGATGGCTGACTTCCATGCAGTAGTTGTACCGTCGTGTTAGAAAGTCAGAGTGAATTATGGAATTATTGTTGTTTCACGTCTGCTGAACAGCTAACGTGACTTCCGACAGGACGACAGTGACCCGAGTTCACCTTTGTGTCCGGGTAAGTTAGCGTGAACTTCCCCGTCTTGAATAAGGGATGATTTATATTTACAGCACAGTAATTCGGGCGAGCTCGCAGTTCGCCAATGAATGCACCTTTCACGTTGTTGTAATGTTAGCTAACTTGCTAATTTTCAAGTTATGAAACGTGACACATGAACTGTTTGAATCAAACTGCAGACACGCTGGCATTCTGTATAGAAATACTGCCGAATAAAGGTGTGGAGTTTAAGAAGGAAGTAAACTTTGTTCTATCTCGTGAACAATCATATACAAATTTAACAGCCACAAAGAAGGTAAAAACTGCTATTGTGTCAACGGAGTTTGACGTATCGCCGCCTCCATTGGCAGGACTCCGGCTCCACGTTGAACTCACTGCATCACGTTTACGGGTTTCGTCTTACCTGTGCAGTCGAACGCGCTGGGATTGTGGTAGTCTAGCGCTGTCAATTTTCTGTGAAACATTTCAACGTATGTTTTGTGTGTAACTAGCTGCTTTCTTCAGCTAGCAGTTGGCTATCTTTGCTGTCCTGTTAGCGGTCCGTGTGTAGCACTACGCATGCGCAGCACCAGCAGCTTCCTGTTAAGACTACCGCAATAAAGTTCCACACTGACCACCCGCACTGCATACATCGGAAATATTTGCTTCCCATGTTTCTTTTGGCTATAATACAGATTTCATCATGTACATTTGTGTAGTTTCGGGTCGAAATGAGCTAATTTTAGTGTTTTAAATCAAATGCAATTGACATAAGCTCATTCAAGAGCATTAGTTATTTTTACAAGCATTGCTGAAATATCACTACAAAATGTTGACCGTAGACCAAATGTAAGTACCCCCCACCCCCATTAAAGTAGATTTTTAAACAATCAGAAAACAAACTAATAATATAATCTCCCCATGTTACAAAGAAAAGGACAAACTTTGGAAAAAAATTACAACTTTTATTACACGTCACATTCTATAAAATTAGGCAAAAAGCATCAAAGATGATGCAATTGAAAGGGATAAACAAAACAAAAACTACGGTTGTTGGATGTCGGTTTATGTGTCTGTGTTTATGTTCAGAATGGCCTCATGCGTGTGTTAAGAGGTGGGGCCCTGTTGGGTGGTGTGATGGCTATGTCCAGATAGTCTCCGATCTGGAAGCGCTGAGACTGCAACGTCATGGAGTCATCCGCGCCCTTCCTGCCGGATACAGTGTTGCCGATATCCTTCAACCTGCAAAGAAAAAGGGGCAGAAAATAGTTTAAGATGCAGTGAACACAAATTCACCTCAACATTAAGCAGGAGACATGCTCCCTTGGTCAACTTGTTGTATGACACCAACCTGTACACTTTTCCTCTGGGGTCGGGGAAGACTATGGCAAAGCTGAAGTGGGTCCCCTTTTTTCTGGCCTCTGGATACACTTCCTTCACCAAGCTAGTCAGCTCCTTCAGAGTAGCATCCATCCTGAAAATAAAACACAGATGTTACCTGAACAAGGAGCTCTCCCCCCATTTTATTAACTCACCGTAAACCCCCCAGCAAATACTGGATTGAAACAAAGCTACGGTTTGCGTTCTCACCATGTGTATATCTGCAATTCGCTGGAGGGAACGTTGCCGCGGTTAAATTCGTCTGCTCTGTGGTGGCGACCACTGTTGGTGGTGAAAACACGCAGCAGAAGAGGGCAGGTCTGCAGCAAAAAAAAAAAAGTAGAGAATGCAGAATGGCAACACGGGTAAATTGTTTAGATTTAGTAGATTGGTTTCGTTATCAAATTTGGTTGCACTGCAGTGATCAACAGGATTCCTTGGATGTGAACACACTAAAGATAAACATGGAATGATAATGCAGGGGCAAGTTTTATTTTGAAAGTCCCATTAGTGGCGTTGCAGAGGTCCGCTGGCTAGCGGTCACATCAAGGAACTACAACGTGCGACATTTTAAATGCCAATTAACGTTTAACAGTGAAGTTAGTTAGTAAATGTATGTGGAAATTGGTTCATTGTCAGGAGGTCACCTTCTAGTGTAAATAGCACCTGAATGGATAGTTAATGAACTAAGTTAGCGTGGTCCACCCTGAATGAATACAGGAGAACACATTAGAAACACCTGTGGAAAGACGAATGTCCTCAAACGCTTACAACGTATCTCGTGTCAGTCACTCATTTCCCTCTTTAATTAACTAATGTGACGTCAAACTGCGATTTACGACGTGTTCCCCCCTCTGGGACAACCGGCCCGGGGTAAGTTTGAATTAAAGCATCGATGTGTGCTTGGCATTGGAAACCGTGACAGTACTTAACGTTAGTTCACTTGAATTAAATACGTACCGCCGGTTTGTTGCTAACCTCCACCTGAAAGTTGCATTTAGCAAGTTGAGTGTTTACCCAAATTGCAATAAGTCTTTCCGATGGGTTTCATTGAGAGTTTACGTTCCGGCGGGAATGTGGCCTAACGATGCTACGAACATCTCACAGTAAGTCATTGCATAAATAAAACACTTCATCTATCTCTAATGTTAAGTTGACGAGAAATTGCTAGCTTGTGTGATTTCTTTTTAGCTAGCGCCAAATGCTAGCGAGCTAGCCCTAGCCTATGGCTCGGACCGGGAAACGTTAATTAACGTTATATATGATGACTGGCACCTAACGAATCATAAAGCAGAGCTTGAATACGGAGTCCTTGTGTCGTGGTGCTTAGAGTCCGTGGTTAATGTTAGTCAAACATTATCCACGCTGTTAGCGTCGCATTCAGAGCTAACTACTAGCAGAACCCAGTTAGCTTAACGTAGAGCTCGTAAGTAAACAGGCTAACGGTAAAAACGGGCGCTTCACCTTCTCTCGGTCAATGGGCTTCTCTGGCTCCTTCTTAATTTCTTCCTGCGTAATCCGTGATTCAAGGGCCATTGTTATTTTTCGCCGTTATGTTAATGCTCTCTTAAGGTATCTGTGCTAGCTTCCACCACCTCGCCTGGATATTCTCTCGTAGCTGCAGCGACGGAGGAGTTTCCGCTTCCGGTGTCGTTTCAAGCGACAACTTTATCGCTCCCTGCTGACTCGGAGTTTCTAAGCATTCCCTTCATCATGGCAAAATAACAGTTTTTGTCGGTACAGTCTCAAGTTGTTCATGTGCCTTTTGTTTCCTTTTGCATTATAATGATTCATAGTAAAAATGTATTTTAGTATCAAGTACCATTGATGCTGCTTAATTTTTACTGAAGGAAATGTAACATGATTCACATAAATCATCAAGACTTTCCTACTGGCTGGACCAGGATCAGTCGGCCAAGTCCACCCACGGAACTTAGTCACATGTTGCTGTCCCCCACACTTACTACTGTGTGTGTAGCTAGCGTCGTGGGTAACTTGTGTGTGTGTGTGTGTGTGTGTGTGTGTGTGTGTGTGTGTCCTGACACTGGCCCCTTCTGTTCTCCTGCTGGCCAGCTGATCAGGAGCTACTCTAACAATCAGCTCTGTTTTACCGCTCTCTCTTTCTCTCTACTCATTCACTTTGTATGACCCCCCTCTACCACCACCAGTGCCACCACCACCTCTGCTCCCTCCCACCAGTATGGATGGTATGGACCCGCCTGAAAACAATCTGCCCGCCTTTCTCCCTCAATCCTGACTGAGAGATCAAACAGTGGGTCTTTGAGTCCGGTCCTGACACTGATATCCATTCATCGATATGCATCAGGAGTAAGTGGCACTGTTATTCCCATAATGATATTGGAATCACAGACGTCCTCTTAGTCTGAAACCCAATTCCTTGTCCTGCCCCTTGAGATCTTTGCTGTTCCTTTTGCAAAACAGATTGCAGAGGCTCTAGCTACTGTGCGTACGAGTCTAGCGTCATTATTTATGGAAAGGGATACCAATTTGTAATCAAATCATAACTCTTAAACTACTCTTTTGGTGTGTACATAGATATGACTATGTACGCCCTTCTTAACACTGTAGCTCAAACTGAATATGCACGTTACTGCTTCCGCCAGATATTTTCATTTCAGTTCTGTGAGTATCCTCAGTGTGAACCGAGGAAGTTGTTTTTGCTCCCACACTTTAACAAACAGTTGGATTCGCTCGTCGGTCGCAGTCATTAGCAGAGCACAGAGCTGCAGTGTTCCGCCAGGCTGAGCGCTGCCAAGGGACGGTCGGGCTCTGAAAAGTCACTACCTGTGTCCTGTTACAGTCACAACGGGGATCGCAAACACACACATACGTGGAAGCCCACACACTTTTTGTCACCGCAATACGACTTTGTTCTTTGACCATTTACTTTCCACCAAATTGAGTTGTGTAACATTTGTAAACATTGTTGCTGTCAAATACATAGTGACTTTGCATAGATTAAAGGCACATTTCACTTATTTTTACAGCTGAAGTGGCTCTGGTGGAGCTTCACAAAGTAGAAAACATAAACAAGTTTGACATATAAACACTTCAATAGATTAATGAAGTTGTAGTAAAAGGTGTGCACAGCGGAAATAGCAGGAACCCACGCTTGTGACTGAAACTCAGGATGTATGCGTATGCGACTTCCCTGTTGTTTTTTTAGGACTCTTTCTTTTGCTGCATTTCTTTGTAAATATCCAATGTAACTACTCTAAAAAAACGTTTTATATATATATATATATATATATGTAATATTTTATTTTGAAATTACCCACCAGAAGTCTTCTTATATTCTTCTGGCTGTCTTGACACGGAGGCTCACGTCCTTATTCAATGGAAAGGAAGGAGGAGCTGCAGGTTGAATTTGGCTCCGTATACTAGTTTATTTATTTTACCATGCTGCGGGTCATGTGACATCAAACTTGTTGTTTGTTTTCATATAGGAAACAACTTGACCGCAAGGTAAGACGATTTATTTATTTAAATAATATTTTTTAAGACATCATTTTTGGAAGAGGAGAGCAGTGAACAAGTCCATCAATAGCGATGATCAGTGAGCACTGTAGGGGTACAGTGTGTTCAGTGTGTCTTTAGACGAGTGGGCTCGGTTCAGTATCGTCCACAGTGGGCAGAGAGGATCATTAGTTCACATGAATTCTGCCGCTTCGCTCTTCCTCCTCTCACTTTCATTCCTTCTCATCCCCTTCTTGCATCAGACTTCTCTTTTGTTTCGTCGGCCCTCTCCGCTTTCATCTGTTGCCACTGCCTCCCCTTCTGAATTTCCCTCTGTGCCGCTGTCAGATCTGTGTCTCAAAAGGAAATCCGCTCTTCCGCCGACAGCTGTTGTCGCATCAGTGTGTCGTCCTCCTCAGGTTTGCCGTTTCCTCGGGATGTCTTGGCCGGCTCTGTACTCTCAGTTGGTCGGGGGGAACCGACACTCCACCAGCTTGGGTAAAATCTGGCTCTCGGTGCTCTTCATTTTCCGGGTCATGGTGCTGGTTGTCGCTGCTGAGAGCGTCTGGGGGGACGAACAGTCTGACTTCACTTGCAACACACTACAGGTAGGGCACCCAATAAATGTAATCGTTTTGTCTTTGGGTTATTTGAACGTCTATGAAGCAACCCGTGTTCATCGTCATCTGCCTGTTTTCCAGCCTGGCTGTGAAAACGTCTGCTACGACCAGTTCTTCCCTGTCTCCCACATCCGTCTATGGTGTCTCCAGCTTGTCTTTGTCTCCACGCCAACACTCCTGGTTGCAATGCATGTGGCCTATCGGAACCACAGTGACAAAAAGAGGCTCCTACAGGTGTGTGTACAGTTCTATTTGTCCTGGTGGAATACAGACCTGTTTTATCCCAGGTCTTGTCTTTTAATCCTGCTAGTGGTTTATAAAGCACTGAATGGTTTAGGGCCAAAATACTTGCCTGACCAGATGCTACCGTACGAACCATCCCGACCGCCCAGGTCGTCTGGGACGGGTCTCCTCCCAGCGTCAGAACCAACATGGAGAGGCAGAATTCAGTTCTTCTGCTCCACAAATCTTCAAACAAAAATTTGTATTACATTTTTAGCTTGTTTGTTGATTTAATGTCAGTTTTTATTTTTAAATCAATGCTTATAATTGTTTTTTAAATTCACTTTTCCTTATATTTTAATGGTTTTATGTGAAGCACTTTGAGTTCCCTGGTTGCTGTGTGATAAATTACCTGTGAGAGGCCAAGTTTATCTTGTGAGTTTTGTCATGTATTTTTTGTTGGAATGGATCTGTCTTTCAACTTGTCATGTCATTGTTCATCTCGTCATGACTCGCGTCTCTTCTCATGCTTTATTTGTTAACTTCATACTACCTTTTGTCAGTTTATGTGAAAGCTTATTTTATCTTTTCATGCTATGCTTTTATATTCTCAATATTGTTGATTTTATCTTGACGCGTTATGACATATTTGATGCGGTATCTCGTCTAGCCTAACGGTGTCATATCATGTTGCTCCACAGGGTTCAGGTAGAGCGGGTTTCCTCACCAGCAAAGGCCAGGAGGAAGACCTGGAGACTCTGAGGAGAAGGAGACTCCCAATAGCTGGCGCCCTCTGGTGGACGTACGCCTGCAGCCTGGTGTGCAGGTTACTGTTTGAAGGAGGCTTCATGTATGACCTGCCACCTTGGTTTTTCTGCGTGTCTGCCGTATTGCTGGTTCGGTGTGGTCGTGCTATGTTGCCTATCTGCACACAGCACGTGTCTTTGCCTCTCCAGGTATGCCCTGTACGTGGTGTATGACGGGTTCCAGATGCCTCGCTTGGTGCAGTGTGACCAGTGGCCGTGTCCAAACCTGGTGGACTGCTTCATCTCTCGCCCCACCGAGAAAACCATCTTCACCGTCTTCATGGCCACCGCCTCCTCTATCTGCATGGTCCTTAACATGGCGGAACTTGCATATCTTGTTGCCAAGGCTGTCACTAGGTAGAGGTATTAATCAGTCAGACTGTCAGGTGATTAGTGATTAATTCAAATCTGAATTCATTCATCCTTCCTGTGGGTTCTCACAAGGTAAAAAAGTCCTTAAATGCACAACTTCTTCTCCTCCAGCACTCTCCGTAGTCATCAGAGGAAGAAATGCAAAAAATCCGGCCGAGAGAGGACGCACAATAAGACTACCCACGTGTCACTTGTCTCAACCTGAGGAAGCAGGAACCCGATGGACTAAAGACATCTGACTGAATAGTTACACGTGTGAATGCTCTGCAGCATGTGTAAATACCAGAACACATTATTTCATATACATCCATCCATCTTCAAACTGCTTTTCCGTCGCGGGTCGCGGGGGGGGGGCTGGAGTCAATTCCAGCTAACTTAGATGTTTTGAACTCACATTCAAGCGGGTGAGGAGACGTAATCGGTATCAACTATCAAAGATTTCATTGAAAATAAATAGTACGATTTAACAACAATAATAATTATAACTGAATATTTCATTCATTCACTTAATCAAACCATGTAAATAACTAAGTCATAAAACAAGTGGAACTTACTTTTTTAACACAAAAGGAAAGAAATGGACAAACTTAATCTACTGTATTAACCTGTGTTGACCTCTACTGGTTCATGCCCCCCCCCCCCTCACTTTCTGTAAACAGGCATGTTTTCCCCTCATGACAATTTACCACGCTGAAATAACTTCTAACCTTCTAACAAAAAACT
This sequence comes from Gasterosteus aculeatus, assembly GCF_964276395.1. Taxonomy (NCBI): domain Eukaryota; kingdom Metazoa; phylum Chordata; class Actinopteri; order Perciformes; family Gasterosteidae; genus Gasterosteus; species Gasterosteus aculeatus. The sequence continues at coordinate 28,570,331 of NC_135688.1, forward strand.
TTGATAACATACTCAAGGACAATTAAAAGCATGAAAGTGATGCTAAATGTAATGATATGCCGATTGTCTTTGTCATTTGTATTTAATTTATTTAAATCTTTTAATTGTTTTTAATTATCTTCCCATTTTGCACAAATTACGGTCAAATATTAGTCTCCTGCTGAGTAGTACGTGTTCTAATCCCAATACGGTTCCAACTACTACTGCCTGCCACTATAAATAATGATAATCTTAGTTTAAAAAATTGTTGAAATAAAAAATACTACGCTGAAGAATATTTTTTTGTATGTGCTTTTTAGTAGTAGTGTTGTTTTGAAAACAGTTATAAATTGGACTTTATAGTGATGCAGACACCTATTGCCCCCCTACACACACACACACAGGCGCGCTCCCGCGCATACAAGCACGCACCCCCCCCCCCACCCCCATCTCTCTCTCTCTCTCTCTCTCTCTCTCTCTCTTTCTCTCTCTGTGAGTCTCTCTCCCTCCCACTAATCTCACCTACTCCTCGCCCGGTCGCCTCGAGCCCACCCGTGGGAGTTAACGAAAGGAGAGGAAGGAAAAGGAAGGAGCGAAGGAGCGTGCTGCCGGGGGGGGACACGCGTCTCAGAGGAGAGCGGTAAGCAGGTGGAGTGGAAACTGGAGTGCTGGTGTTTGGGTGGAGTGGGAGGGAGGAGGAGGGATTATCATCCATCCACCTGCTGGATTACGAGCACCTCTCGTGCTGCGTTCACTTCCCCGTGGGAAAGGAGGGGCGCAGGAAGCCGTCGAGGTTCTGTGACTGAATGTTCCAAATTGGATTAATTATAACTCTTATCAAAAAAGAAAAGAATTGTGGTGTACAATGTATAATAATCTATACACCGTGAAAGCTTGTGTCCCCATTAACAGCCATCCAATGTTCATAAAGTGGCACTTTGGTCTTTATTGTACGAGTTGGTAAAGTTTCAACATTTGCAGTTTTGCATCAACTCTAAAAGTGCTGAATATTATCCACGTGTTTCATTTCATTATTATGAATATGATGATGTATTTTGTACATCTACGCAGGCCGTTCCTTGTTCACTGTGGGATGTTTTCTTTCAGCGGATGGACTTTGGGGCACAAAACCCTTTTTTTCACTTTTAGCATCGGTATTTACATTTGTGACATTGCACCTTTACACCCCGGTTCAGTCATTACACTGAATCTTTACTCATTAAGTGACACGTAACGCACCTCAATGCATTGTTACTGAAAATATCATGCACCTTTGCCCACTTTCTTCACCTTTGGGCATTTACTGCACTTTTAACACAGAAAAGCCTTTGGTGTGAACTGCCTGCCTATCTTAGGTTGCATTTCGGGGTGAACGCAGCAGGCCAAGAGTTAACTGTTTGAGCTGTTTTAGCACAAAGACCACTGATCCATCAAAAGCACAGTCCAGCCAGGACAATGTCCATCTGGGAGCTTCTCTATTGTCTGTCTTGACAGATGGTATTTCATCACGTCAACACATAATGTACATGTACTCGCGGCGATGCAACACCGGCACGTCAGCAGACAGTTACAGTAGTTTATTTACTGAGAATATTATCACCACTTCCCTCGACTGTAAACGTCATAGAAGTCGTGGACTTCTATTTAGTCAAATGTTCAAATTTACATTTATTGTATCAAGGGGCCAATGCAACAGAAAGTTTTTTATTAAGATTATTTGATTTCCTTTCAGTGTTTGACTGCTGATGGATACAAGTCTGGCATTTAACCGTCATATCACAAGTGAAACAAGTTCGCAATGCGTGGCTTTGCGTGTGTGCGTGCACACATCAGTCGATCCCAGGCAAACATTTGCCCTCCTCAGCATTCCTGGGATGTGATGAGTCCGGCATTCAACTGGCGCAACCTGTGATCCACTCATTCACTTCCCACAGATGGCTGGCCTTTGTCCCGCAAGGCACACACACGGAAAAACACGCACACACACACGCACAAAAAAATGTACATCTGCACGCACCAATTTCTCCTCCCATGGATAAATATACATGCATCCACATTCGCAGAGACTGGCATGCAGTTGCGCGTAAAACCATATTGTCCTCCTATTTAATGATTCACGAAAGCATGCAGATTTGGATGCAGGGGTCTTTATGTTAGTAGAAGAGTCACTAAACATGAATGCATGTACGATAAACTGAGTCCATGCAGACGACGAGATTAAGCAAGAGGTAAAAGTGGTGAGATTTTATTCATGTCATTGATATTTTCCTGTAATTGTTGAAAATAACGAATGAAGTTGATTCTGTCTCTTCTCTCCAGATATAGTTTTTCTTCTTGATCTCTGGTCGATGGATTTGTCACTGACGATACAACAACATTTTAGTAAGTCGGCCTTCATCTTATGGTGACACTATTTGTTGTCATTCCTGACTTCCAAACCTGGAAGAAAAATGACATCTCACGTTCTTCTAAGAAAAGCGTTTGCAGCACAGATTAGAAGCGTATTTGGCTGCAGTAGTGTGTATTGGTCCACCGCTGAAAATAGTCCCCAACAAATGCCCAGTTTATTTTCATTCAAGAGATATTTGCTAAATAGACTTAAAATATGACACAAAGAATGTGACCCGTTTCTGTGGGTTATGATTTTGTTCTTTTCAAAATGCTTTCCAATGCGTCTCTGGCAGCTCTTTTCTTTCTGCTGTCCTCTCTGCTTCCTGGTGTCCCCCTGCGTCTTCTTCTTCACACACTCTTATTTTTCCTCCAAAGGCTAGAAAATCGAGTGAAGCATGGCTGACTGGAGCTTTCTTGGGCGGCTGCTGGAGAACGCTCAGGAACACTCCACTGTGATTGGAAAGGTGACCGATTGACTGTTGATTAACTTGATAGGATATGAAATGTCTTGGCCTCAGGTTTATATCACTCTCCTTGCATGATCTTCCAACACCCGAATAGCCACAGTTTAGATGTTTTCTCCTTCTGGACTCACTGTGTTTTGTTTTTTTTGTGTGTCCACCCCCCACCCCTCTCCCCAGGTGTGGCTGACCGTTCTCTTCATCTTCCGCATCTTGGTGCTTGGCGCAGCGGCCGAAGAGGTTTGGGGCGACGAGCAGTCCGACTTCACCTGTAACACCCAGCAACCCGGTTGCGAGAACGTCTGCTACGACGAGGCCTTCCCCATCTCCCACATCCGCTTTTGGGTGCTGCAGATCATCTTTGTCTCCACGCCGACCCTCATCTACCTGGGCCATGTGCTGCACATCGTCCGCATGGAGGAGAAGCGGAGGGAGAGGGAGGAGGAGCTCCGGAAGGCCGGGCGGCACCAGGAGGACCACGATCCGCTCTATCACCTCGGAGCCGCTGATGGGGGAGGAAAGAAAGAGAAGCCGCCAATCCGCGATGAGCACGGGAAGATCCGCATTCGCGGGGCACTGCTGAGGACCTACATCTTCAACATCATCTTCAAGACTCTGTTTGAGGTTGGCTTCATCCTGGGACAGTACTTCCTGTACGGCTTCCGCCTGAGGCCGCTCTACAAGTGTGGCCGCTGGCCCTGCCCCAACACCGTGGACTGCTTCATCTCCAGGTCAGACTGTCGGATCTCATGTTTGTGTCTCTGTTCACACGCAACAGATCAACCCCTGGTCACTGTTGCCACCATGCAATGCGCCCTGACAACGCCGCGTCGTCATGGCAGTGTAGCTGCCGTCCTCCGGTGGACGGCGTTAGCTCCGTTGCCGTTGTTTGTGCTGTTAGCAACGTTAGCTTCTGGCTCTGCCGAGTCGTGAAAAGCGAAAGCTTTCCCTATGTCACATTATTTCTTGGTAAAGTCTTTCTTCATACATTTGTGAATGAAATGTGGTTTTGTGTGTCTGTTGTCGCAGGCCCACTGAAAAGACAATCTTCATCATCTTCATGCTGGTGGTGGCCTGTGTCTCTCTGCTCCTCAACCTGCTGGAGATCTACCACCTGGGCTGGAAGAAGGTCAAGCAGGGGGTCTCCAACGAGTTCGCCCCCGGCGGGGAGTCTCCGCCGCTGATCGGGGACGAGCCCGGGGACCCGGAGACGATCCGCGAGCAGACGTACCCGCGGACGCTCGACTGTTTGCCGGTGTACGCCACCGTGAACGTGGCAGGGGTCGGGGCTGAAGAGGGAGGAGCCTACAGTTCGACCGAAGCCTGCGCACCAGTGGTGCCCGCCAGATTCAAGATGGACGCCGCGTTGTTCCACCCAGACGACTTCCTGTTGGACTCGCTGCCTACGTCTTTTCACGCCGGGAAAGGGAGTGACGGGTGCCGCGAGCAGCGGATGGAGACGGAGCAGAACTGGAGCAACATGTCGCTGGAGCTCCACAATCGGGAAGGGAAGGAATCCTCCTCCTCCGCCTCCTACCCGTCTCCCTCTCCTCCCACATCCGCCTCTTCCTCTCCCCGAGAGGATACCGCCCCGCCACTTCCACACGGGGAGCAACACTCCACGTTTCCTACACTTCCGCGTCACACCCCCCTGTCTCCCCTCGCACCTGAAGAGGCGGCGGCGGACGAGGACACGTCCCCTCATACGGCCCTCCACGACAACTTCACCGTGGTTATCAAGGCGGAGATGCATCCGCCTCCCACTTCTGCCACGAGAGACGTCCCAAAGCCCAGTCGGTCCGGCAAGAGCGGCGGTGTCCGAGCTCGCCCCGACGACCTGGCAGTGTAGATAAAACACACACACACACACACACACACACACACACCCCATCACGCATTCACACAACCACGCAGACATGCTGTCTACACACAGGAAACCTACACGAGCATTCTTTTTTTCCACATATGCTTAAAAGCATTAAAACACACGCACGCAAGTCCTCCAGTGAAAGACGATTCTGCAAGGACACATTAGGCTGGAGGTGGCTGCTTATTTTAAATATTGTAATGTCACACATATGAACAATAGGGAGAGGGACAGAAAGAGTTTGGCCAGACATGAGCCCCTGGACTCATAAGTGCGGCGCTGCATAAATCTCCTAGCAACACACCTGGGGTCATTTCTGCACAGATCTCTAACTTTATCCAACGTTTAACAACATTCAAAAGGCTTCTTTGTATCAAACTGGAGGGAAAATGGAAAATAAATGATTGGCGGCTGTTTCCCCAGGCCTCCAGTCTTTATGCTAAGCTAACCGACATGTGGCTCTGGCTCGTTAGTTAGGAAGACATTCTAGCAAATTGTCAAATTCTGTAAAACCGTCAAGTTGAATCAGCACTAAGGGTCTCCAACATCTCCAGAGGATGTATTATAGCGGCTACATTTAAAAAAAATTAAGAGCAAACATGGCTGCCACTGACTGAACTGGCCAAACTCTAACTTTGCTTTGGATAAGGACAGGTAAGGCATATAGGGAATCACTAACACATTCTCACTCACACACCTGCAGTGTGTACATATACACACAAACAAATAAGGAAAGGTTATTGTGATGATGATTGGACTAACTAATACGTTTTTTTGGGAGCGTAGCGGCAGCAATGATTTCCATCTTATCTTCCATTTATCTTTGCCGGCACAAATCCGAGGAGAGGTTTGCACTTTTTTCCCCTTGTTTTTTCTTTTTTTCTTTCTCCGTCACGTGATGATGGAGCTGACCGGTCGGTGGCGTCGCGTTGGGTGTGTCCGTGTGCGCTCAGCCGGCCTGTAGTTTCAATGAAGAGAGGGACGCGGTGACAGGCGGGCGGTAAAGCAGCCCCCCACTGAGACATACCGAGTCCTTAGGGCTCACAGGCTGTCTGTGTGTGTGTGTGTGTGTGTGTGTGTGCGCGCGTGCGTTACCTTCATCTTGTTTTAGTGTCTACACAATGACATCTCTGGAGTTGCATCGGAGCAAACTATATAAAGTATATACATATGTAAATATATAATGATTGATAGTGTTGACAGGCACCACAGGATGTTATACAGACCTACCTGCATTTTTTTTTAAGTTTCTGGTCAAGCTGCAAATTTAGAGCGACTTTTACAGAGAAAATGAAGTGCTTTAGAGATTTTTTCTGGCGCTGACCACGGGTCACTTTATGCAAAAATGTTCGAAGACTCGAGGTAATTTGCTAAAAGAATCCTTAATCCATATTTACAGTAGCGCTGCAGCTTGAACAGAGCATAAAAATCAGTACGCTTCTTTCTGATGCTTGAGTTTGCAGTGTGATACAGAACTGTCGAGTTCCCCCAAGCTGCTCGCTATAGGAGGACTCCTAAGTTCTTTTCCTAGACTAGCTGTAGATTACACGGTAGCTTTAGGTTTTTGTTGAAAAAGAAAAAGGAAAGCAATATGATCCAAAAAAAGAAGTGCTAACTTGTATTTCTCTGTCAGTTCTTAACAGCAATCCCACATGTTTCCTGTTCTTCTCAATAATTCCTGCCAACTACAAAAGGCAAAGAGCAAATGGATTATATGAATTCCCTTCCCTGCAGGCTTGATTTATCAAATTATATTATAAATGTGTTAAAGGGTATAAATAAATAAAAATATATCCTTTTAGGCAAGTTAACTAAGCAGAGTGGTGCAAAGGATTTGTATTTCTGAGTTTCTCCCTCTGCAGAATACAAGTTGATAATACTTAAAATAATACTGCTAAGATAGTAAAATGGCTACTTCATATCACCTTTGCCTAAATAGCATTTGAGCATAGAAAGCACAAACCAACAAATGAAAGTAAAGAGCGATTCCACATGTTTGCATTTCAATACAAACAAAAGTATTTCTTTCTTTTTTCAAGTAAGCTTTTTGTTTAACTAAATCTCAGTCTTTGTGCTTTCTGTAGTCTCGCTCAGGTCGGGTTACCTGTTTTACCAGCAGGTAAGTAACCCATGACATTGTCTCATAGGTTCATACTCCTCAGAAGACTATAATGCTGCATGAGTCCGATGTTAGAGGGACTCCGTTAATGTTTCTCTCTCAAATCTTTGTACTAAAAATGCATTCATGACAATTTGAAACGTAACCATCAGCTCAATGGTGAATTTAAAGTATTGGGCTATTACAGCTTAGGCCAAAGTAAATTGAGGTAAAGCCCAGTGTTATTAGCAGAGATGCTAACTTCTTAATTGCTAATTGGCGTTCTCTGTTTTCAGTTCTAAAGTTATTAAAATAATATTTGGTGGATTTTTTCCACTCTTGATGCTAAGTCTCCTGGCCCTGGCTTGGTTTCTAAGGGAAAGCGATACAAGAGTAGTAATAAACTATTCCTTTTACATATCCAATTGTTTAGTTAGGTGTGTCGACCAGGCTACGACTAAAAGATGCATATATATAGTTTTGGCAAACTAATGGCAAAAAACGTTTGACGCATAGATGTAGCTTGTAACCATCCTGTTTCTTCTTAGACTCCGATGGGTCATACGACATTGTTCCCACTGTTTCCACAGACACGTTACATCGGATGTAGTCACATCGTAAGTTAGCTTAACACTCGCTAACGTACCGCTAACGAACAGCTAACGTACAGCTAACACCACATAAAGAGCAGTTGGCTGCAGGTTTGCTGCCTCCTCATTTCGTTTGTAGTTTTTAAAGAGATTTGTTAAAAGAAAGGACGGTTTGGCTGGTTGCCGACATGTTCTATGAGAGTACATGAATTACCGTTGGCCAGAAAAGAATCTCGACTAACGTTCCTTTTTGTTTACTCTTTCCCCGCGAGGCTTTGTGCCACATCAAAATAACTTTTGGCGCAATTTATTTGGACGTACACAATGTTTTTGACGTTGTGAACATGTAGCCAAAGGATGATCCGTATTTTGAATTCTTGATTTGAAAGTGTGCGATTTCAAACTTGTCATGAATGCAACCGTTTAACTTCCAGCATCCGGATGGATTGTTTGCGGTTACATGTACTAATGCACGTGTCTTATCAACCGAGGTGCCCAATAGGCGACTTTAGCACACTATGGCAGCTGAAGCGCTTAATATATTATTTATTTTTTAGAGAAGAACTTATTCGCTGTGATGTGTAAGATGTGATAAAATATATTTAACAAACCAAAAGCTATTTGTGCCAAAGATATTACTATATGAAGGATACATTTTTAGAGAGCCAGTTCAACCACCCTTCTGGGAAAGGACAACTAAAATAAACAATAAAATATAAAGACGTTGCGTCGAGCTTCGTCTCTAAAAGAGAACAAGGTTCATTTTACTAATTTCTATAGCCGAAGATGTTTTTCATAACCTTGTTGTACCAAGCTGTTCTTAGTATCTTTGAAATGTAGATAAAGAATTGCACAGTTAGTTATAGGCCACAAGAAATAAAAGGGTGTCCTTGGAGGAGGGATATTAACATATTTTTGTTTATTTATGGGAACAACACAATCAAATTGGACTTGGGATGGACCAGAAATTAACCTAAAGTAATTGTTCTTCCTGTCCTGAACATCGATTGAGAGACTATTGGCTATTCTGACTTTTACACCCCGGATGTGCCACGAATCGTAAAGAAATCGAAAGGACACAAGTCGTTGTGTGATGGGGTTGCCGTGGCGCCCCAACATGCCGCTATCACTCCCGTCGTAAAGCGACTGTCTTTGAAGAGAAGTGCCTTGCGTCTGAACCTTTTCGTTAAGGAACATGTTGATGTAAATGTTCATTTACCTCAGATGTTTACAGAATTGTTACTGAATAAACTTTTTTTGTACCAATAACTGTTTCCTGCCGTGGTTGGCATTTTTCTTTTCGGATTTCTTCCCCCCCCTCTTCTTTTTATTAGTGATTTCAAGAACCCATGATTAAAAAAAAACGACTGAATATTAAGTGTTACCATTGTGAGACAAACTTTTTAAAACGTACAACTTAATTTTCTGTAGATGTTTGCGAGAAATATCAAAATCAGATTGGGATTGAATTTGCTGATCCGAGTCATGCTCCACATCGAATGTATCCTTTTCATTTTGGACCTTTGCTTTTTTTAAAGTAATATTACTATTGTTTTATAAAATAATGCACATTATATCTTAGCATCATCGCAACGCCACACATTAATATTACTTGATAGCCGGCAGCTCTGTGTGTGAGACAAAACCCCTGCGGTCTGCTGGGCGTGTGTGTGTGTGTGTATATGGTGGTCTTTCTAAAAGCACGTGCATGTCTGTGTGTGTGCGTGTGTGTGCACGTATGTGTGAGCTTAGGCCTCGCCCATTAGGCCGTGCTGAGGCCAGCACTTCCTTTATTCTCGCTCAAAGTCCCAGGGATTTTGGCTGAACAAAAAAAAGCCCTCCAGGGAGTGAATGGGCCATGAATGCCTGCTAATACCATCCGACCCCTGGACTGCAGTCCTGCCTACGTGTCCATAAGGTCCAATCGCACTGTTGGGGAAAAAACTATCTATTTTAATGATGACAGAGACCCGGGAATGTTGAATTAAATAGCCAACATTTTTAGACATTTTGCACATAAACATTTGGATTTCATTTAGTTAAAAAAAGCGATTAAGATCCAGCAGACAGATTTAAGTTTATAGTGTAAACAACTAAAACCATAGCTTTGTTTACTGTATTTCCTGCAAGATACTGTTCTCTTTGCAATGCATCGATTGAAATCTGTGCAAAGTCGCTGCAGGAGGGGATCAGCTGCTCCCTCTTCAGGTGATCACAAGAAGGGTCGGCAGAAAACACGTGTAAATGGAGAGAACGCGTCCTCGTTAAGACTTGCACATTAATTTGTACAGTAGGTCCTCTAGTGGACAATCTCTGTCGTTACTCCATACGTTTAGTTTGGGTTTTGTCCCTCGGTTTTGTATTTTGATTTGGACCCAACAGTAATTGTTTTACCCAGTATAACGTCATTTTAAAGAAAATGGAGGTAAGAGAGGACTTCAATTACTTCACTTAAAGCACCCAATGACCACTGAAAGAACCTTAGAATCACATCGCAATGTCAATATTATGCATTTTCAAATGATTGTTTTACAATCATGCTGAGAGAGCAGCAACTATACAGAACTATGACTTAAAGTCATGATAAAATTAATTTTTGTTAATTACAAATATTTATATAGCTGTAAAAATGTATAAGTATAAGAATCATGGATCAAAAAGAAAGATCTATTCTCGACAAAACCTCTCCAATGTGACATTTTATTTTTTATTCACCAAACAACACAAATTCCACAATGCATGGGGAGGGGGGGGGGGGGCTTATCAATAGCTTGCACATATAGCTCCTTCCACTCTGTGGTCTGACTTACAAACTACTAATCCTGACACCCCAACAAGGCGTTGGTCACGGGCTGAGGCACAGGGGCCATCCTGCTCATAGCCAGTATCATAGGGGTCTCGTAGAGGTAATAGTCAGAGCCCTTGAACAAATGGATTCCTTCATTACTGCACAGAGCGGCGTCTATGTCGGAGAAAGGCATGGGTAGATCCTCCACCACGGCCCTGGGGGTGGCGGTAAGGTCCACGGAACGCATATTCCGTCCTGCAGGAAGAAAAATAGGCCAAATACGTTTTATTCGTACTTTTTTTTTTTAAAGAGACGGGGGGGTTGAATGTTTTGTCAACAACCCCTCCCAAAAAAATCTAAGAAAAATAAAATAACTTGGTAAGCTTACCTTGGAGTACATAAACTGTGTGTGTATTTGGACAGACAAAAGTAGCGTCCACGTGTCCCTCGATGCCGAGCTCCTCGTTCAGGGTTTTGGGGTAGCCTTCGATCAGCATGTAGTGAGCCGCCGTTTTGTAGATGTAAACGTGGTCATCCTGCAGGGGGTTAGCAGCGCAGGGCGGATATTAGTATTGACTTCAACACACACACGCGCACGGACACAAGTTCTGATGGTTACTTTAAAGTCTACCTTAATCATGTACATCTTGTCATCGTAGGCAAAGACGGCGTCCACCCCTTGGGTGACCTCCTTCCACGACCTGGTGATCGGGAAGGAATGAAGGCCGCTTTTACGCGTGTCCAGACGCACGTACATGGAACCTGGGCAGATGGAACGAATGTCTTGTGATGGCTGTATTTCCCAAAATTATAAACTATTACTTTAAAGACTACTTTTTAAAAAACTTTACCTGAAAATAAATAACTTTTGCCTTCATCATCGGTAGAGATGGCATTTATTTTGATCTCGCTGCATTTTGGGACTTCATAGTCACCTCCATGACCTGCAGTCAAACGAAGACGATTACACCACAACCCCAAAAAAAAGAGGGTCTGCACAAAATCGTGGGAACTTTATTAACAGATAAAAACCCACCGAAGTCGGGGCACCTCATGAAGTAGTGGCGGGCGTCCTTGGGGTAGGCACCGCTCACCTCTCCGGACACCGGATTGAACCTGGTGAAGTTGTTTCCATGGAAACAGTAGTAGTGCTCCAGCCAGCGGAGAGCGGAGGTGCAGACGGGCAGGTGGGACCACGTCTTGGTCTTCACCGTCCTTGTGGTAATATCATATATATGCACATCGTGGCCTGTCGGGGTTGGGGGGGGGGGGGGGTATCCTTAGTTTATAGTGACTAATTATCCATCTATTTACAGTAGCCTAATATAAGGCAATTCTTTTGACCCCAATGTATTTGCATAAATCTAACCAGTAATGCATGTGGCTTAATTTGTTTGGATGCTATAAAAAGTTATGACATTGTATTCCACATATTTCTTTCCACTAGGGGGCAGGATTATCTCACAATAATACTGAAATAATCATCTCTTTCCATCTTTTATTTGTTGGGTATGTTTACAATTAAGGCCAACATACCCTTGAAGAACAGAACCGAGTTAGCCATGCACTCTCCTTTGGGACACTCTACGGCAGCATCCAGATGCGAGGGGACTCCTGGGAAGTCCTCCTGGATCTCCTTGGGGTAGCCGTTCTCCAGAGTGTGGTTGTAATAGCTGAACACCTTGTCATCCTGGACGTAAAATCAGACTAGGTGTAGGTACAGAGATTACGATCTATAGCTGACAAAAGGAAGAAAAGGAAGCACCCGTGCATCTTACCAGGAAGAAATAGTTGTGCTCATGGTTTGCTGCGTTGTGCATGCGGAAGGCTGCGTCCACGTGGCCGATGTGATGGATGTCATCGAGGTCTGTGAAGAACTGATTGGCGAGCTGAGCCGCACCGTGGTAACCCTTCCACAAGTGGCTGCCTGGAGGGGAAACATGTGATCAATGTATATTCAGTTTGGGCCTCTGGCTCAGGCGCTTGAATGAAAATGAAAGGCCTCAAAAGCGTGTGTCTGTAATTAAAATTACACTATAATATTTTTATTTATCTCACATATAAGCCTCAGTATAAACGTTGGGTCAGATAATATGAAGATACGACACAGCATTTTTTAACTATTTTATTTCAATTTCCAATTTAGCCTATTTAACCAGCTGATGCCTTTAGTGAAGGCTAATACCTTTAGTGTAGTGTCACAGGTAATGGCTGATGTTTGTGTATCGACGTCTTAATTAAACCGGACGACTTGAAGTTTTATCTGAACGTGGAGTAACATTAGAACGTGGAAACGCTAGCGTTAGCCATTAGCACCGCGTTTATGCTAACGCTGGCTATAGGCAGCGCGGACACCAGAAGACAGCAACGGTAAGAAGACAGCAACGGTAAGAAATATTTTATAGCTGTTTATAGTTTATTATTTATTTTCTACGACTGCTGGTTTAGCTTTGGACAAGACGTGAGTTTGTGGAGTGTCAGCTTTCAGTGACACATTGTTGTGTGGCTAACACCAACCAACAATAACGTCTCTGTGTGTGGTTAGCATGTTTTCCGCGGTTAGCATGTTTTCCGCGGTTAGCATGTTTTCCGTTACGCGCCCGTTTAGTTGCTTAGTGTTGAGTTTCTGTTAAAACGGCATTCACGAGCGAGTCGCCGAGCTTGCGTGTTCACATGTAACTGTTATATATATGACGGCTACATGTTAGACGTGTTATTTCCATGTGTTTTTGTTGTGATGTGAATGTATTCCAGCGGTTACCGGTGTCGGTTCCCCCAATAGTAGTGTTTCTCGCTTTAGTGTTAAAACCACAGCGCTTGGTTGATTTAGGTTCACGGATATTAGACCCAAAGCCTGGTTCTAAAGGATAATAGATAATAACCACACCGAAAATAAAATCATTATTTGTAAAAAAACAAACATCCCAGACCTTTGAAGAAGAAAGTGTTTCCTTTCTCATCAGGAGTGATGGCATCAAACTCGATGCCGGCGCAGCGGTCTGGTAGTGCAGCATCTAAACACACAGATAACGTCAATCGTTGCTTTAGTGCGAATTAAATCCTGTCAAATACAGACAATGTCTATAATAGGAGACACATTATTGTTTCTGTGAGAAAGCAAGGTTATCATTTTGATATGTTTATCAAAAACCCACCCTCTGCTGCAGCGTCAAGGGGCTGGCTGTGGATGATTAAAAAAAAAATCATTATTTTTCTGCAATTCATAACTAGAACATTACATTTTGTTTCCAAAAATCCTTGCATCATGTTGATAAGAGGGGTCAATCAGTAACACAGCAACAGAGTGATGCAACAACTTTGCACCGTATTTGTATTTGTTTCTATTGATCCAACCATTGACCTTTGCGAGCGAGCAAATATAGTTATGACATGGATGTGCCGTTACTTGAACATTTCTGGTGAAGAGAAAATACAGGAAAGTAAGGATTATCTAAATAAGTTACAGATGGTTGGACAAAATAACGTAAACACCATATAGTTTAACTTGATCCTATCAAACAAAGTAGTCCACAGCCTCAGACGGATACTCTCTGAAGGAGCCATTTACAGGGTCCTTGTATCATTTTGCATTGTATCATAAGCCATACCATTTATAGATATATGCTCCTATAATGTTGCATTGCATAACTGAAAATACATTTAAAACAAAATCGGAACCACAGGCGCTGGTCATTTTTAGTTTGTGCCTTATGAGACAGATCTAGAGCTTTCTGACATGAATTACTTATTGGGAGCGTTAAGTCATTTATAGTTTAAAGAGTTCATAAATACTCACACAGGTAATCCATTGGTGAGAGCAAGAGCTAGGCACAGAAACAGAGTTTTGGTGAGCAGCTCCATTACGAAGTCCTCTGGTGTGGAGTCTCTGTTGAACAGAACTATAGCCGTGCAAAGTCTGCAACCTTTTATTGAAATCTGGGTGGGTGGTTAAGTTAGGTAACTCTCTGTGTGTTTGAACATTGGATTTTTAGTTGTTGCAAAATGAGGCTATGAGTAAGATCATTCACATTTCTTTTTCTGCATTTCACCTGAAGTTATTGATCTTACCGGTTAAAATGTTACCATTTTGAGAAATAGATATTCTAGAAATCCTCTTATCGTGTTTGGTGACAGATCTTTCTTGTAATACACCCACTTTGGGAAAACATGGTACTAGTTATGTGTACTTAGTCCCATTAACAACAGAATATTTCAAACTGAGATTTAAATCAAAGTTTAATTCATTTCAGTCAAGTACAAAACTCAATCCCTCCCAATCTTAAAATGATTACAGTTAGGCCTATAGGTTATAATTTTCAAATTTATGTTGATTATCAGTCAAATGTTTTGCCATGTTAACATAACTCACAAAATGTCATTGAATATCATACATCAATTAAACTAATGAATTAAATAATTTGTACTGATTCCCCTACATCTACTCATTAGCATAATGGAACATCATAAAGTATCATCACCACTAATATCTCATCAATGGTCTTTGACAAAATAAAGCAGGTAGGAGGCAGAGGCTTGAAATTATAGAAAAAAAACCTCAAAGGGCATAATAATAATATAATCTCTTTCTGTTAAAATAATTAGTCTGGACTTTACACATGTTCTCTGTGGTTCACTTGTAGCGGTAAATCTTTATGCAATGATTCATGCTGTCTGACACAACCATGTGGCCGTCAGGGAGCAGCGCCAGGCCCCTTGGGCTCCTCAGGCTGTCATTCACCATGGGCCAGCCGACACCTTTTGGTGGGTAGAGAAGAACTCGGTAGTGCTGCTTTCCCCAATCTGCCACCAGGACGTCCCCATCTTTGTCAATGCAGAGACCCCACGGGCAGGCCAGAACAGGTCCCAAGCCCGAACACACCCCTAGGATTCGGATAGTGTTCCAGCCGGGGTCCAGGACCCGTATGCAAGGGACACGTCCCGTCTCGTTGCCTCGTTCGGATACTGCCACCAGCCCGGTCGTGAGACAGGATGCCACTAGGTAGGGTCTGTGGTACCCGGTGACCACTGTGCGTTCCAATCTTGCTCCGGTTTTAGGGTCCAGCTTGAGGGAGGTTAGGGTGCCACGCTTGATGTCAGCGACCAAAAACTCCTCTTCACGGATAACAGTCACCCCTCTGGGAGCGTCCAGTTCTTCATTGGTGGAACCAATCGATGTGCCTCCAAACGTCTGCAGAAGGCGTCCGTGGCGGTTGAACACCAACACAGCTCGTTCAGCGGCACAGGTCAGGGCAATGAGACCCTTTGAGTTCACAGCCACGTCGAAGTAGTTGCAGATGCGGGAAGACCTTTCTAATCCAGTCGGAGACACTTGCTGCACAACATTCCTCTGGAGATCAGTCACCTGAATGCGGGCGTTTCCACAGTCCACTACAAATATCTGCCCTTTGACAGTTGCATGGATGCCACTTGGTAGGTTGAAGTCACTGCGACCTGATCCTTGTTTTCCAAACTGTTTGACCAGAAAAGCAGAGTCCAATGCAGTTGAACCATCCTCCTCTGCCATTTTCCCAAAAGCTGGCATGTCTTTTTCTTTCTTGTCCTTGTTGTATTGCTGTAATTCCTTGCCTTTGTGTAATTTGTCCCCTTCAATGGCTGACATGGACAGAGATCTGCTCACTCGGTTTAAACTTAAATTCTGTGTATAACAAGTCTGGGATCTTGATTGTCGCTCATCAGGTTTAGAGGCAAGACGCATTCTGCTAACCTTCCTAATCCCTCTACTCTCATCCTTGTCAGTGTTAATTAACAAACAAAGTTTACCTGAGAGTTCCGTGGAGGACATTGAGCGGCGGTGCTGTTGCTTGAGGAATCCATTGACTGGAGAATTGATTGTATAGGTGTAACAGGAATCCTCACTGTCCACTGGAGAACGAAGGCCTCCGCTGTCCATTGAGGATTCATTTGAGGTGTTTCTCTTTGGTAGGGTGTGTCTAGAAAGTGGATGATATCTTGTGGAAAGATCTCCAAGACTGTGCCCGGAGAGGGAACCTTTGCGCCTAGTCTTTGGAGATGTTATCGCACAATTGCTTGTTGCATCAGTTTCTTCAAGAGGGCAGGATGGTTCCTCACATGAGACCATGACAAGGGTATTTTGGTTTCTCTTACCCTTCAGTGTGGAGTGCCTCTTTGTTCCATTTTGCCTGGCTTCATATTCATCATCTTCAGAGTTCTCTTGAATGGAGACTGGTGGGATAACGAGGAACAGGTCTTGCCCCTGTGTGTCTGAACACAAAGACTCCACTTCCTCGTCTTGGGATGACTCTGATACCCCACGATGTGTTGGTATGAGAGCCTTTACGGGGGGTGATTTGGGATCGTCCTTGTTCTCTGTTGAGCTTGACATACGTAGTTTACGAATAACACGCATGTTGCTACTGTTTGCCTTGTTGCTCTCTTCCGGACTGTACCTATACCCGGCTCTGTTTGGTTGTGGTTCCTTTCGAATTTCCTGAGGGGTAATGTTTGAAAAAGCTTCATCCCCTGAGTGTAAGGCACACATTTGTCCTTCTACACCACAGACACCAATTGGGTACGTCATACTTTGCTCTTGAACATCAATTTCTCCAAAGCTTAAGGTTTTGGACCCAGGGCATATTTGGAAACTGACCCTCTTCATTGTTAGAGAGATCTCCCATGGCTGGGTGACCTCTGCCACTCCTCTTTGGAGTTGATTTTTGTTGGATACACCAGCGGTACTGCTCCACCTTTGGATCTGCTCCTTCAGCTGTCCAATTTTTCTAAGTTGCTGGTCAACAAGTGACTGTACAACTCGCGCCGCTGCAGCATTCTCCCTCCTCACCTGACTAAGGCGGCGTTGGGCGTCTCGGTGTTCCTGCTCCACCTTCTCAAGAAGCCGCCGCTCCTCTCTCTGAGCTTTGATTGCAGCACTGTCCAACTCCCGATTCACCTCTTCCACTTCAGCTTGCTGCTGCTCCCTAAGGCTCTGTAGTTCTCGTTCTCCTCGCTCTAGTATGGAGAGGGCCTGAGTCCCCCAGGGAGGTAGTGAAGTGAGACGTATGGGCATAGAGATGGACTCCCGTGGGGTGAAGCATAGGGGAGGTGGGCAGGTAACATCTCTCTGTCTTGGAGTGCTGTGTGTGAGCAGGGCCGAAAACCCGAGGAGGGCCCTTCTCTCTGAAGGAGACCGCACTAACATTGTGGATGGCCAGACTGCCTCTGGTTTGCCAAGGATTTACTTTTTTGCTTCTTTTTGAGTATGTTTCTGTGAAGGCAAAGAGAAAATGCAAATAACAAATGTATTATTAAAACCCTTGCAACAAAGAATTTATCAACATATAGGTGTTTTTTTTTACTCTACAACAACAACTAGAGTTTCAAATCAAAAAAGCTCTAGTCTAGAACAATCCCCCTGAAATGTTTTGTAAATTAAACCTTCTGTTTGACCAGATTGTTGACGGTGTATCAAATGAACCATGAGAGGACCGGTGTACACATTTCTGAGCTAGGACGCCTCACTGGTTCCCTTTCATTGCAACTTTATCCGTCCGTTCCGATACTAGGTTTCTCTCGGGGCCTGAAGTGCTCTCAGGTAACCGCCGTCCTTTTTCCCTGGGGTCAGAATTGTGGACTACATTAATATATTACCCTCAATTGCATGTCAACCAAAAATTTGTAAAGGCATATCCAATGTTCCTCTTTTTTAAGCGAACATTTGCTTTGGATCACAAAAGTCGTGCTGTGCTTCTTTGATTTTTCTTTGTTGATTTGATAGCTATTTCCGACATCACCTGATCACTAAGGGGTCAATGTACGTCTAGGTGAGACAGAGGGGGTTTATGTGGCGATGCCAAATCCCATCCCTTGACATCACTCATCGTGAGAGCTCTGCAGTCCCGAACAGTTGCTTCTGAATGCAGCACAGACCCCCCCATTGTCACTTGGTGGAAACACGGGCACATATCTGCTGATGGCATTGAAACCGAACTCTCACCACCAACACAAGCTATGTGAGCCACGGCCAGGAGAGGGCTCAGTTATTTCTCCCTTTTACCTTTTATCTATTTAGAGTCTTTACAGCCTCTAAATAGATCATTTTCTTTGGTGGCAATTGGGGGGAACCAGTGTGTGTGTGTGTATATATATATATATATATGATCGAACAGTGGAGATAGTTATAAAGCCTTTTTTCTGCTCCTGGAGCAAAGAAACAAGGTTTTCGCAAGGATGAAAGGGTAAGGTGTCAATTTACCTGCACGTTCACAATGAAGTCCCCCTGGAAACATGTGACCTTAGAGTGTCAATAAATGGATAAAATATCTTTTACTTTATTCAAAAAGCAGAATGTTATCTGCGGATGGCATTTGTGGTACACTACTTAGAATGGTTTTGATTTTACGCTAAAAAGAAGTTGAGGTATGAATTAAGAGCAGGGCAATATAATCTTGCGCTCCATGTTGAAACGGCACTTAATGGACACACAAATTTCCAGGTAAAAGTCTTTGTTGGAAGGAGGGAAACTGTGGGTTTGTGTCAGAAACAAAGTCCTGTCACTCTCCTGAAGCGAGGACTCATGTTACCCCACTTTAATGTTGAATTAGAGGCAGTGGTTGCTAAGTTACCGGACGTCCATCGCCAAGGTGCTGAGACTATGGAATAAATGATACCATTCATAATTGAGAAGGGATGTTCGGGAGCATTCCAGCATAGCAAAGCTAAACAGAGGAGCCATTCACTGTGAGTAATGAAGCATAAAGCTCAAAGCAAAATGTTATTTTCACGCTTCAGTGACATGAAAAAAAAAATTAGTGGGCGGAAAATTGGCCCAATTAAAAAAAAAGTTTCTTTATTTTTTAATTCTATTTTGAGCATAGTTGAGCAAGTTTTTATTCAGATTTTAAACTACAACATATTCAAACAAAATATATACGATTAGACAGGTGCGTCTACAGAAAATCGTTAAAAACAAAAAGATCTTATACCTGAACAGGTGTGTTCTTCTTTCTGCGCTGCTCCCTCCGCTCTGTCCCATAGTCTCTAGTTGTTCCTCTCTCTCCGCTTCTGTCTGTCACTCCCCCATCTCCCCCCTTTTCCCTCCCCCTTTCTCTCCAGTGCCTTCTGCACAGGGTTATTTGTTATTTTGGGTGTCAATCAACTGACCACTTGTCAACTACCTTATCAGAAAAGGGAAGATTTTGTTGTCGTAATGCAACAATGGAGATGGGATTTTGGGAGCGATAACGGGGTTACTGAGATTATGTCTTGAGAGCAATACTCAACCCAGATAGTTAAAGAGTTCTATCTATAGCAGAAACCAGTTTAATATATATATATATATATATATATATATATATATATATATATATATATTTTAATACTTTGGCAGCTGACTTACTTAAATGAGGATCTAAAAGTAGACTCGGGTTGTGCATTTTGGGTCTGGCCACAAAATATAATTTCTGTCCAAAAATGTAAAAAAAAGTGGCAAGAAATGATGCTTTGAGCCACGTTATTAAAGATATTACATTTACAAAGATTGAACATGCCTTCATTGATCACACTTGGGAGGCAGACGCTTTTACTGACACACACGTAGTGTGACTACTGTCTCTTTTCACGTTGTGACCACTAGATGTCAGCAAATACAAAGCTTCGTAAATAGCCGCCTGTTAAACTGATTCCCCGTCTCAAATCAGATGTGATTATATTTACAGTGAATAAACAATCAGTCCTCTTAGTTTTGACGAGATCAGCTGCTAATTTTCGCTACAAATGTCCGTCATGGAGATGGTGATGACTGTCACAAAATATGTTGGCTGTATCTACTCTAACCCTTCCAGGCAATATACATCTCACCCCCTCAATGAAATTTGAATTTGTTCAATCTTACTTTTACAACCAAGTAAAAGTTTCTACGAAGGCACAGAAAAACGCTGCTCGACTTGTTCTCCAACAGCGACACATGAAGACGCAGAAAGGCCGCTGATCAAGTGGCTCTCCCCTGCATGAACCTCAGAGCGGTGTGACAGAGCTTGTCTTCTCATAGGATCCAACATCTCACCAATTATGCCTGCACGCCCGCATACACACAGCCACCCCCCCACCCCGCGGACACAGATGGGTCCTGAGCCATCACTGTTGCTGGATGTCATGCGGGCTCCTACAGGCTGCCTGGATGGTGTTGTGACTGATTATTTCGATCTTCCGCTCTGTCAGGAGGGCCGGAAAATTATATCGGCCTAAGGTGGTGCTCCGTTATTGATATCACTGTTAAAACGGTCCGATCCAGCTGCTCTTCTCGCCTGCAACATCACCGCAATTAAATGTGCACGGCTCCTGGCCCGCGTGCATGTGTGCGTGTGTGGCAGAGAGTAATGGGCCCAATAGTTACTGTAACAAAATAGTAATATGATTCAGCACGGCAGCATAACAACCACACACATGGTTATCTGTATATATCAAGATCAGTGCGATATGTGACAGGGGAGTTAATGGGTTATTATTACCACTCCCAAACAAACGCGGCATCACGGCAAAGCAGCTTCTAAGTGGACTTGTTGCAAACAAACAATTAAAAATTAAAAATAGAAGAAGTCCTCAAGCTTGCACAGATGGAATTAGAGAGGCGGTCAAGAAAGTCACATCGCACTCTTCTCCCCCCACTTTGCATACAGCCGGCAATATTAGGTGATGAATATGGTAATGGTCCCCATTCTAGTGGGACTATCTCCTTTCAGAGAGGAAGATGTGGTTCTGCTGTTAGATTCGATTAATTCCTCTTCATGCCACTCCTCATTTTTGTGTGCGTCCCCCCCTCCCCTCTCCTCTCCCCTTCCTCTCTCTAACACTTTCAGGCCTATGATATTAGATGAACAATCGCAGAAACAAAACGAGCTGGAACAACCAAGATGGGAACAGATGGCACGTAATTGCCTGGTGGAGGAAGCCAGGGAGTCAATTTTTACCCGTCCTGGGGGAGTTGCAGTTGCAAAAAAAAAAAGGGAGGGGGGCGGGAGTGCAGGTGCATTTGTTTTGATCAGATATGGCCTAAAGGAAGCGTCTGAGAAATATTCATCACACGTGCATTAGGGAGAGGAATCTAACAAAAAGTGTTGTGGGTGAGACCCGGGACGCTTTGATCAGGCTATGGGGGGAGATTTGTGGCTGAAGCAAAGGCAGCAGATGCATCACAAATTAATATCGCACGGAAGTGTTGCAAAAACTGTAAAACTTTCAGATGGTGGCAGTCTGTCCATACGTTTGCCAACCTAATTTTAGGGTTTTGCAATAAAGTGACACTATGAATAATGTGAGAAGACTTCCAATATCTGATATGGTAATGAACTGGTTATTGTCTAATTCTTCCAAGAAACTAAAAGTGAGTTTTTTTTATATCTGCAAAATGTACACATGGAGAGTCTTCGAACAAACAATGTTTTCTAAATACTTACAGATTAGACGATGTAGAAACTTTTCATGAAATTTCTAGAGAATCTCCTGTAACAGGCTCTATTAAAGAAGCATTCCACGTCATTCTGATTAACTGAATACAACCAATGTCACATTTCTTTTACTGAGAATCTACAGACGTGCTGGTTTAATGATGGCGCGGGAAGGGAGGCCATGGGGGTAGTGCATCAAACCTGCACTCTTATAAACTCCTCGGTTCACAAAACAACATCGTAAGCATGTAATTATGGACTCAATGGCTAATTCAATGCTCCTCAAATACAGCAAGAGTGGAGGAAGAAAGCACAGTCACCATTGACGGTATTTTAATTATTTCAAACTGGCATCCTTGCGCAGGAAGTTGTTGCGACCCGATGACCAATCAAGTTTTAGTAGCAAAGAGGAACCAGTTGAGTAGAGCCGTGACGCACCACGCGCTGGGAATGTGACATTTGTAAGATGTGTTGAGAGAGCTCACTGTAGCCTGTTGCTAAGCCGAGCTAATCATCGTCGTGCTGGACTATTGAGAGTGGTACCGATCTTCTTATCTAACCCTCTGCAAAAAAAGTAAACAAGCATTTTTTCTTTAAAAGTTGTATAAACTACATTACAGTTGACAAACATCATCATTTGGGGCCGTTGATCTAGCCTTTTATGTCCTCGAAAATCCTTTATTTCAGCATATGGGTTCGCTAATCAGTCTGATGCAAGTTTTTCGTCATTTCATACCCGCAGGTTAATGTCTCTGTCAAGACTACAAAGCTTGATAACACTATTTGTCTTCACCCACTTCACCCTTGGACATGAATCAGTCAGATACTGTACTGCGAGATGAATTTCCTTTTTCTCTGCCCTTTAAGCTCTGACCACATCTGTTCAATTACCAGCATGGAAAGTGCATTACCATTGGCTTTGTTGTTGGAGACGCTGGGTTTTCTTAGCAAAGAAGCGGATGAATTTATAATGCTGCGATCCGCTCTCTTGTGAATCTCTTCAGCGGGCAGAAGCCCGGGATCAGAATAAGCATTTTGATGAGCTATAGGCCGTCTCTTCTTTTTACAATTCCAAACTTGCGCTGCCCGCCCAATATCAAACTAATAAATTACAGCCCCCGTCTCCCACATAACTCACTGATAAATAAAAAAAGGGCTCTGCCATAGTGTGCAGCTGTGACCCAGGGTTACCTAGCAACAGGTCATGCCCAGACGTGATGCACAAGGTAGAGATACACCTCTAAGGAGCGAGGGAGAGGAGGGGAGGGACGGGGACAGAGGAGATGGAGGAGCAGGGGCTGAAGGGGGGAGGAATGGGGGCGGGGGGGGTCTCATCCTCACTCTCTATGACCCTTGACAGATAGAAAACGCACTCAGAGGAAACGGCGTTTGATTGACAGGGATATTTGAGGATCCTCAGACTCCTTGGTTTCATCATTAGGGTTTTTAGACCGGACTTGGAGCGGCTTTACGCCTGAAAGAAAAAAGATCTGTGTACTTTTATGGAGACATGATCACATAATCATAAAACATTTTTCAGTCAGCCAAGGCACACAAAGAGACGCTTGGAACTTAATTACAATTCATGCTGGAGATGGTGTAAAGAAAAACACATTCTATGTTTCTCCCATCCCTGTGAGGAGCATCTTTCCTCTGTACACACGCATTAACACACACACACACACACACACACACACGCAACACGTTTGCCACACTGAAGTGCACGATCGGCTCTCCAACTCCTGCGCCCGCTGAATTGTGTGATGAAAACTCTAACCGACAGGCCTAAAAAGATTGAGCAATAGCACAAGAGACGCACATCCACAGCGGTGTACAATGTCTTTGCCAGAACACTGCGGCATGGAAATGAGAATGTTCAGTCCACCACCCCACCCCCCCTCCTCTCCTCCACCCTTCCTCTGTTGCCTGTGCGACAAACCCTCAAGGGGACGCTGCAGCTGTGTGGGGTTAGCACATGGTCGAGTTAGGGGCCACACACACAAACACACACGCGCACAGACAAACGCAGCCCGTTGTCTTTGTAAATATGGAATATTTATGCCCTGTAAACTGTAATAAGTTGTGCTTTAATGAGAATCATTCTCTCGGGATGGTTGTCTGAATCTCAACTGCTGTTGACAGAGGACGCAGCTGCCATTTTGAGTCTCCGAATGCTCAAAGCCACTGTGCACAATGCTTTTTTGTGTTAACAATGTATCAAATGTTGTTTATGAAAGGGTTCGCTCGTTATGAATCCAGGGAGAATTGTCAAAGTCTCAATAAGGTAAAATATCGTAATGCGATATTGTTTTGGTTGACTCTCACGGCTCTCACCAGCATCACTGTCAGCTAAATGTATCTTAAAAAGTCAGTGTGCTGAGCACCAAACAGAGCCTCGTGGAGCATTTAAGCCTCCGTTTCTCTGGTGGGTCATTGCGGAGCTTTGGGGCCTTAGTGGCAAAAGCTCTTGTCAAATCAAGGTTTTACGGTGAGGTAGTAAAAGATCACCGGGTTTAGCCGAGGCCCATTCCAACCGGTGCAATCTGCGGCCTAACCATCCGCCCCCTAGAAGAATCCTTTAAGCCGGGACTATGCAGACAGACAGAGGTGGGAAAAACAGCGAGGAGCCAAAGGGCTTAAAGGTAATCAATAAAATGTTACAATTGATCCTTAAACAGACTGTGAGCCAGCAGAAAAAGGCTTGAATATGTGTTATGAGGTCATTCCGTTCTGTCTGAAGGTCTCAGTCAAGGTCTGTGTTTTCTTTCAGCCACACGAGCAGCGTGGGACACTGTAAAACATTACAGGTTAGTTAGGTCCTTCCTTTGGACCTTTTTGACCTTTTTCAGATCCTGTTAATTTAGCTATAGTCATGATGGCGACACCTGCCGATTTGGTCCAGGCTAAAATATTGCAAGAACTTTTGTAAGGATAGCCATGACATTTGTTCTGTCATGGTCCCCAATCGTTCATTGTAACCACTTGGTTGATCCCCTAGATTTTCATCAAGCGCTGCGCCATTATCAGGCTTTGAATTGTAAATAGTTCTCTTCTGTTCCATGTACGCACCACAAACCATTACAATTTCCTCGTCACTTGGCAAATAATCTTTCTGATTCTGAATTTAAACTTGTGCCTTTGCTTGCGTATGACCAATTACCTCCTGATCCAAGCACGCAGTCCCCTCAAAATGTTCTTCCTCCTTCACAAGAAACAACTTACGTTAGATTTAGTCAAGAAAACAACTTGTTTATGAAGCTCACCAGTTGGGATAGATGTGCACCTCCTCATGCAGATAATGGACAGCAGACACGGCGAGGTAATTCACAGGCAGCAAACATGACATACGCCATCAGATGCTGGTGTGAGTAAAATGGGCATCCATCACAGATGCTAACAACTCTGATTAAAAATACATAATCTGCAAGCGGCCCCCCTGATACCTCCGTCAAGCCATTTTGGGTCTAATTGCAATTGGTCTCCGTTATGATCAAAGGCAAGTCACACCTGCTCGCCTCTAGCTTTCGTTTCACTGATTACAGTTTCAAATTTCATCAACGTCAAGTGGATGGATATGAAATGACGACGTGGACCTGTTTACTCGTGGTGGTCAGCGCCATCACATCCCTAAAGTCCGGTCTCTCCCCCAGACTTTCACTTCTTTTTCTCGCCGTTCCGCCTTCAAATCAAAGGTGACGCTTCACAGTGCACTGAGAGAAGGCATATGGGTTAAAGAAAGAGCCCCCCGCGGTCCTGATGCACACCATTCCACAGACATGAGAGCAAAAGCGCTTCTCCCACCTCTTACCCGCCATGTATCTCTGGGGGTGTGAGTGAGTGACAAAGCACCGAGCCTTCACTCACGAGGCTGTGCACTCGCCCAATTTACACCTCTCGCTGTCCCTGCAAAACCCCACCCAAGATCCCCCGGTGACAGCGCCGTACTAACCGCCACCTCCCTGCTGGCGTGGAGAGGGGGGGGGCGAGGGTGTGTGTGAATGTGCAGCAGAGAGTGAAAGGAAGCAGAAGAGCATGTGTGGTATCCTTGTGGGAAGCAGATTTATACCTTCAGAGTGTGTTTTTATAAAAAAAAAGGAGAGGTCATCTTGTTCCCGTAAGTGCGTGAAGTGTGAGAGTTTAAGAGTCTACTGGCTGTAAACTGTACACCGTGGCTTTGGTTTTCTTTTTTGTACAAATCCCGTGCAGTATTCTTTGGCATGGTATCACCAGGAATAAAGTCCATTACGGACAAATCTGCAGCTGATTCCGACGCCTACGCAGGAAGTAACGAAGCTGCTGATGCAAGTCCTCTTTTCCGAGTTCACTGTTAGTGCTTCTCTTTTTTTTTTTCTTGGCTTACAATATGTTTCCGGGAGCTGAATGTCAGAAGATTGTCAGGTCGATTTTATTCATACATTCCGATATCACAAATCACAATTGGCCTCAAGGGGCTTCACAATCTTTGCAGCATACCAGATCCTTCATTTTGAAAAGGGGAAGAAGCCCCCCTGAAAAAGCCTTTTAACAAGAACAAATGAAGTGAGAAGGGAGAGTCCTTCTCCCAGGACCGACAATGCGAGTGCTAGATGTCACAAGTTGATTGGTGATAGGTGATTTGAGGGGATGTTCTGTTAACCCCCCCTCCCCTCCTCCTGCACCCCCTTTCCTTCCCATAGAAGCCAAGACAGTGCAGGGCCAGAGGGTTTGTTTAGTAGACTGTGTTAGTCTGGTTTGTCTGACTCATTGATCTTTTTATCTGACGGAGGTTTACAGTGTGTGACCACGGCTCTGAAATAACAACAGCCCCAATGGGCCGTGTGTTGATACGTCTGTGCCGCTGTCCGTGGTGCTGAAGTAGAAGGCAGAGTTGTAGGTGAGACTCTTTCCCTCAGTGACCTCCAATTACTCTGAATAAACTGTTCAATTTCAGACTAACCTATTAAGAAAAAATGGCAGTGAGTTGCTAGAAGGGGCAAAAATAGTGAAACTAGAAACTGCTAAAAAAAAAGCAATCGAACGAGAAATCTTCTGTATCAGAAGATCAAATAAGAACAGAACACAAAAACAAAGCCAAACAGCCTCCAATTCCACATATAACAAAATCTTAAAACATGTTCTAAACGCACAAACAATTCCTCTCTGTTTTTTATTTTAATAAAATGTTCTTTTATTTATTCTTATTTTTCCTTCCCAACATGAGCTAACTCTGCCCGCGACCGTGCCGGCTGTCAGTCACAAGTAAAGGGACAAACTGTTGAGGGCCACAGCTGCTTGCTACTGCACACAAATTAAAGCCTGATTTTACAGCCGGAAATCTCACTTCATATTTAGACTGCCTGTTAACGTACGATCTGGCCTAGAATTTAGAGGGAGGGACAGCGGTAGCAAGAGAAAACTGTGCACGGGTAAATGTGCCAGGACCGTTAGAGATAAAGATCCAATGTAAAGCTTTATGCCCAGAACCACCGTGAGAGGATGTACAACCCACCCTTCCATAGGACAATAGTTCCACCGAGAAACCTCTCCGGAGGTTCCATCCAGACCCTTTTCATTTCATATTCCCCTTTAATAACCATGCTAGTGGTTGAAGAATTCTTTTTATTTTTCTGCCCCACCACAACACAAAAAAGGTCACTGCAGAGGCCGAACCAGGAAGAAATATGGTCACAGTAATCCCACTCCCTTCCGATCAGAACTCCGATGTTAAGTGATCAGCACAGCACCCTAAGCAAATCACAAAAAACTCACTGACAGAGTTTGAAATGTTGTACCTACTGTACGCACGGCCTGCTTAACCATCTTTACAGGATTAAAGTGGAGTTAAACTGCTTTGCGGGCGCAGTTAATTGAGGCGGATGAGGTTTTTAATAAAGCGTGCAGTGTTAGCAGCTGACAAATGGCTCAGCTGACACACAGGGGAAATTGCATTTAATGGCATCAGGTATGTGCTTATCACATTACACTGGTGGGTGCACATATGCACACATACGTGCATAAACATGCACGCTCTGTTTTTCTCTTCATTTATGTATGCATGTGCGTGTGTGCGTGCGGGCACGTTGGCCCACATAAACACACACGGCAACATAACAGTAGTTTACGCTTACCTGAGCCCGTCAAGGTGTTTTCCCTCATGGATTCCAATTACGGTGCAGCGGGATGCCTCGTGTGCAGCACATAGGTTGCTAGGTAGGCTGCTCAGTATAACAGGTATAGACGGACAGGCAGACTCACATCGGACCTACTACGGTGACTGATATTTTTTAGGTTTACTTTATTAAGAATGCTGCTGTTTGAAAAGGAATGACACGCTCCGGCTGCCTCTGATTGGCCAGTTGCATTTCTTTCCTTCATCATAGTAATATTGCGTCAGGGTATAAGTCACCGCGTCTCACAAGGGTTTTTACTTTTCCACAGTGAGTATCTTTTTTTGGTCTGGTCTTGACGTGAGGCCAGTTTGTTGTCGTACAAACACACATCAAACGTTTTACATCCACGCGTGACACAAATTGGGTGCACCCTGGTCGAATGACAAAGCCACAGACAAATGATCTTTGCTCCCAGAATTTATGCAAACACACTTAACCTCCTTGAAATTTAGAAGTTGATGGAGTGATGCAGTCGTAGGAAACGAGAAGTGAAATATTTCACTCTGAGAAAACATAAAGCTTCAGAATATATACATATGTCAGACAGTGTGGAGCAAGATGATTTGAACTGCCGTAGAGCTACTAAAGGGAAAGCAGAAGGAGACAGTAAATAAATTAACATTAGCTTTTGACTGGCCACACTAAGGGCCACGCTGAAGGCAGAGCAGGTACTTGCCATCTTCCCATTTTATCTTATTTCTTTGTGTGCATTCATTTCCCGCTGATGTTGTCGTGTCTGGATTCTTTGGACATAATAAAGGCAAGAAACTGTCAGAAAGGACAACACGAATTATTGCAAGTGATATGTTGGGAGGCCGCTGCATAGATGCCCTTTAGGAGTTGTCAGTTTGATATCTCACCCAGTACTGCACACACACACACACAGATGCATGCACAACGCACTTATCCAGTCAGAAATTCCTCATATAAGAGGACAATTAGAGTGTCTCATTTTCCTCTAATATCAATCATGCGGCTCATGAATAAAGACAATTAGGTCCTCATGATTCCATAGAATTGCATCTGCCCTTTGAGCCCCCCGCCCGACAACACCCTCCTCGATTTGGGAGCAATGCCTCTTGGGTATATGGCGCTCTCATCGCTGTGACTCGGTGCGAGCCGCCGCAGTCAATAATGGGAGACAAAACAGGAGAGGCAAGGGCCCTGTTTCAGACTAGATCAGATCCTCCGGACGCGTGTCACTCTTCATTAGGGAGGCGGGGTAGCAGGGGGATGCCCTTAAGGTTGAGCGCGGCCACGGAGCGGCGGGGGGAGAAGGGAGGAGGGGAGGTGGAGGTGGGGGGCGGAGTGGCAGCTGTGGACAATGACAGAATATGTGTCCAAGGGCCCCTCAGGCCAAACACCAGCTCTTCTCCACCCTGAACTGATCTCTCGCCTCCAGACCCACCGAGGAGGGAGGCAAGGAAGAAGGACAGAAATAGACCAGTCACACTCAGTGGGCTTTCTGTCCACACTCGCTGTACTCAAGACTCCGTCTGACATTTGATGTAACCCATCGCATCAATGTGTCTAATGTCATATTCATAGAAACGCGATTGGTTTACCTCGGGCCTGGTTGGTTCCCCTCGTACAACCCAGCAGCTTGGATAATGTCAGGTATTAATCTTTCATAGGCCCCCGTTAAATTAAGCACTTTGATTCACTTATTATTAATTTATACTGATTGCTGCAATGTTGGCGTAGAGGCGGGCGGAGGCAGTTACTAAAGGATAGCCCTCCCTGGGTTTGCCATTTGAGAAGACAGGCAGTCATTTCACACGTAAGAATAAATGTGCGAGTATTTGCAATGTTCATAAGTAGGTGTGGTGAGTTTTAAGGGTCCTCCTCAACTGGTGGATCTCACGATCTTGTTGCAGATTATTTTCAGTCATTATTTAGGTGATTTTAAATCTTGAGTAAATGCTTTTTTTAATGAGTTATAACCGCGTCCATCTGCCATTCAGTGCTGAGCCGCTAGTGTGCTGGGGATTTAAGCAGAGCTGTAATGGCTACCTTTCTCTGCATCACATCATTTTGGTATCGTCATTTGATTTTGATATGATACAAATATAGATTAAATCCACTCCCTGCTGATTTGGCTCCCCCTGTGTCTGTTGTTGTCACAGTAAGTGCCGTTTAACGCTACAGCAATGGCTCAGTAATACTACAGAAGCCAAACTCATATCAATTTGATTGCCATGAAGTTGGAAATATTTGGCCTGTCACTCATAGCCCTAAAGCATACCCCGCTTTATAGTTTTTGACTAAAAGTTTACAAAATAACCATCATGCTGTATTCAAGAAGACTTGAAACCAGAGATTGAGATCATATACTCATGTTTACAATGTTTACCGAGGGAATAAATCCATTGAGAAGTTTCGTCATTTCACACTGGACTTCTATACAATTGTTCGCCCCCTGCTGGCCATTAAAGAAATGCACCGACAGGCGCATGTGCTTCACTTTTCAGAGGAGGACAGCTAGGCAAGACAAGTCAGCAGTAAAGAGTGGGGCTGTTACCAACGGCATATTGCTCATATTCTGGATCCAGAATGGCAGACATTAACATGTGCGCTAACAAAAACTGCTACAAAAGAAAAAATCCTATATTTGATAGGGTCATAAATGGGGTTTCTGAATAAAACCTATGACATTTTGGAAATATATCGACATCTACACCCATTGCACCCATTACATCAAACACTGCACGTGCACGTTTTTTGTCATGTGCAGTCCATCGAACCAATAAGCTGGTCTGGCGGAAAGACGGCGGGGGCCACGGTGCTCCCTCTGCCACGCGTAGGTGGCACACACTCGCCTTATTAGCCAGGTCAAACATAATCAGTGATAGACACGGCAGGGCCGCTTTAATTATGGCTGGCAGCTGGCAGCGGGGGCCTTCCTTTAGGGGCCGGGTTATACCCGTGCATGAACCCCCATCACCACCGCCACCCACCAACACTGGCCCCAATGGCGAATAAATCTAACCCCCCCCTTTTGTTCGGAGAGATGCATGTGGCAGCCCCTTCATTTAAAGCGATCAAAATGTAGACAGAATTTGAGATTAATAGAGGGGAATGGTGCATTAAATTAGTGTAATTACGAGGTAAAAGCAGTGCGTGTGTGAGCGTATAAAGAGGTTAAAGCAAATCCAAAGCAAATCACTTTCTGAAAACAAACAGTGCACCTGAGCGACTGCAGTTCTTTACTACAGTATTTTTCTTTGCTGCACCTCGGCTGAACAGACGTAGTCAACGGGCCTGGAGAAAGACGCCAGAGATCCCATCGCAAACAGCTTGTAAAAATATGCCCTTAAAGCAGAGCGGGCGAGAGCTGCTGCGTCACCGGAGAAATACGGCTTCATGAAGTTTGTGACCGACACAAACAAAGGGAGGAAGAAGCAGTCGAAGGCTGATATACTGTGCGGTTATATTTCTACCCCCAAAATCACAACAGGTCTGTGTGCATGCAGATGTGTGTGTGTGTGTGTGTGTGTGTGTGTGTGTGTGTGTGTGTGTGTGTGTGTGTGTGTGTGTGTGTGTGTGAGAGACAGAAAGAGCTTGAAGGCCCAAGCAGTTGTGCGCTCTGATCTCCCAAGGCTAAACACACACACACACACACACACACACACACACTTACACATGCAGAGCCCACCGATTCAGCCCCCTCTTGTATATTGATCCACTTTATTCTGCCTCAACGAGATGCAGACAGCATCCCGGCACCAAAAGCCCCTCATAATAATCATGATATAACACCGGGCCGCGCTGACGCCTGCCATAGGAAGGCATAAATCGGATAATGCAACAGCCGGGATAATGAACAATATCAGATGACATATCGACATTGTCAACGCACATGGGCCCCCCCCCCCCCCCCCCCTTAATGAAACATAAATATGCGTTGCGTAGCGTAGGGATTGTTGCACAGCTGCAATCACAAGTTTGTGTGTGTGTGTTTTTTTGTGTGTGCAGCCGGGGGTTCGTTCTGAATGGAGTTGTGCACTTTGGAAGCCGGACCTTGGGACGACGCTTCCATTCACCCTTGATTGCCACTCGTCGCCTGTGAACTTAAATCCACCGTCCGCCCCTTCCTCCGCTCCCGTACCCTTCAGCTTCTCCCCCACCACATCTCGGCGTAGCCATGGCAACAATACCCCCCCCCCGCCACACACACCTTGATCGATCCAGCGGCATCTAATACCAAATGTTCCGCCGCACCAAAACTTTAACAGATTCAAGGTTCTATCGTTCTGTGCTCTGCAGACATAGAAAACAACAAATAATCACTAAAGTGCTTAAATTATTGGTTTATTGTGAGCTTATTTGGAGGGAAAAAATAAATATTCCTGCGGCCCATGAACAAAGCAAATAAAAACGCTCAGACTTTGGTGGCTGCACGGCAGCTGGAGGGTGCGCGGGTTTATGTGAGGAGGGATGTGTCACGTTTACTTTACGTCAACAGCCGTGGATAGCTGGTCAGGGTTCAGGGTTCACGCTGTGATATTTCACCATGCCTCCCATTCCCCATAACCTCGCAACGTCATGTCCAGAAGCTACGCGGCCCCGCTGTCCCCCCCGTCCGTTTTCTTTTAACAAATGTATTTGTACGTCTTTGTGTTGCGTGCAGAGGGGAGGACCGACGGGATACGCAGTCCGAAAATAATAAAACACAGGAAAAGAAGGAGAGATGGGAGGAGGACGATGGCAGAAGGAGAGGGAGAGAGAAAGGATGAATGAAGAGAAAGCTTATTACCAGAAAACAGATGGCCCCCCCAATTCACAGCAGTCCCAAAGGGATGAGGAGGGACAACGCTTTGCACCTCCGGGTTACCAGCGCCGCGAAGAGGGGCGGGGCCCTTAAACACGGCTCTGCATGTGTGCACTTTTGTTGGTTAACTTGTAAACCAAAGGCAGACTTGTGACTTCCCCTGGCGAGGTGCCATCCGGAGCGATTCCCCAGGAGTTCCATCTCCAGGATTTGTTACACCGGAAAGAAAAGAAGGACGCGGAGTTGACGCTGAGCATTGCACATTAATAAAAAGAAGGAAAAAAAACCACCGGCGGAATGATACTGCCGTCACCTGTTTTTTTATTTCATCAAACACGTCAGTCAATATCATCGGCGGGCGAGCTAATGTCACAACATCCGTAAAATGAGATCTCACACGCGCTCAAACATTCGCACCCTTCCAGTGTATGTGTGCATATGCAACTGTACGAGTGGACGCACACGCACAGATGACAGGCAGTGAGTGGAAATGAAGGATTTGGAGTTCCATCCCGTTACATTATGCAGCAGATGGCGTTCAGGCCAAGCCCGGCCAGGCCGCTCCCAGGAGAGAGGGAGAACGAGAGAGGGTGGGGGGAGGTGTAGAAAGAGGGGTGAGGGACAAAGCTGTTGTCGTTTTTCTTTTTTAGTTTGCGTGAATGTGCATGTGTTTGTTTCCTATTTTTTCTTTTTCTTTTATGACGGACCCCCGGATACCCTGTGGGACACAATCCTCGTCGTCGTCTTCTCCTCTCCTTACCCCCCCCCACCCACCCACCCCTCCCTTCACGGCCGCCCAGCTGAGGCCACACCTGAGCCCAGACACGGAAGGCCCCCGACCTCAGGTGACCCGCCGCCAAGAAAAAGAAGGAGGGCAGAAGGAAAAAGGTAAGAGCGCAAGGAAAGGAGGGAAGCGCGAAAGGGGAAAAGTTCAAGTCCTCCCGCTAACTCTCGTCCTCGATGCTGCTCCACAAGATCCCTGCCTCGGAAAAAACGGAGAGCAATTATCTCTTTGGGTAAAGCAGCCGCGCACCTCGACTAATTTGTGCCTGGATTCACACACTCATGCGCCGCAGCCCACTTGATCAAATGCCTCGATCAATACGCGCATGCACACGTACAAAGCGGCCTGCTAAGTCCCCCCAGATCTTCTGCCCCCGGGCGCTTTTTGTTTTGTGTTTTCCGAATTAATTGAGCCGACGCTCAAGAGTGGGGGCCAGATGTCACCGCGACCTGTGGGGATTATTAGAAATCTGTTTCCCTCATTGTTTATGTGGACCCCTTCAGACCACAACGCCTTGCGTCTCTTCGGCCGAAGTTTCTGGGGAGAGTCGGGCCCCCGAACCAGATTGCTAATGTGCAAAACAACAGTCCCCGGCTTCAGAAATAGACAACACAGCCCGAAAGTCGACATGTGGGGCATTCGGGGACTTTTTCTGTCCCGCCTCCAATGCATGTGCCCAATGACCAACAGGGGCCCCCATGATGCCCTCCCGGTTTGGCCCGAACAGCGGCATGCTCCCTGGCAGAGCTCTGGGCCTAATGAACTCATCAGCCAGCTGGAGGCCCTGGATGGAGGGACAGGGGCCACTTGGGGGCGGCTGCAGGGCCAGAGGGAGGCGAGCGAGGGAGAAAGAGGAGAGAGAGAGAGGGTCTAAGGAAGATGGAGGTGAGCTCACCAACATGGTAAATGAGGCAGGTGCAGCTTCAGGAGGGGGTGGGGGCCCGAGACAGCGGGGTCAGCGCGCAGGAGGAAGAGCTATGAGAGACCGTAGAG
This sequence comes from Gasterosteus aculeatus, assembly GCF_964276395.1. Lineage (NCBI taxonomy): Eukaryota > Metazoa > Chordata > Actinopteri > Perciformes > Gasterosteidae > Gasterosteus > Gasterosteus aculeatus. The sequence goes on from NC_135688.1 coordinate 28,604,622, forward strand.
ATGGAAAATGACGTCCTTTGTTGAAATAGGATGGAGAGGGAGCGATGGAGGACAGGATTTGTGCCTCCAAAATGGAATTCAGATTGTTTCTAAATGCTAAGCTAAGGTAGCCGGCTACCGTGTGCACAAGGGATTGGTATCGATCTTCTCATCTAACACTCAGCAAGAACGCGATGTGTGTGTTTAATGTCTTTTAAATTCTGAAATTCTGAAATGGTTCCACTTCCAGTCCAGACTTCCGTACCTCCTGCCTTTCTGCAGCAGAGGTCTGGCAGTTGGCACCACGCAGTCCATGATTCTGGTTCTACCGCGCCCCCCCTCCCTCGGTGTACGAGTACAGGGTCACGGCGTGGCGTCGGTTCCAGCGGTCGGGCGGGGGGGGGCGAAGATCTGCTCCCGGCTGGAGGAGCTCGGAGCATTTTTTCAAATTTGTGTCAAGACATCAGTGTTGAACCAAGTCCAAACAGCTTGTGATGGACACATTTACCCTAAGAGAGTAATAGAAGATTAAAAAAAAACGTGTGTGTGAGCCGCTCTTAAAAAGGGTCACACTTATGTCTTCTGTCACTTACATCATCAACAAGACGCCATCCGCGCTCACTGCACGGCCCACGAACTCATCTTCATCCTCCCCTCTCAACGTTTGGTGTTTTCCCTCGCTGGCCGCGTGTGTGTGTGTGTGTGTAACTGCGCGACCGAGCACCTTTGTGTGTCCATATGTGTCTGGGTGGCGGGGAAGGCGCTGCGGGCGCCCTGCTGGGAGCACAGATGGTGCCGAGGCCTGCCACCGCAGCGCTGACGACGGCCACATTCTCACATGGGACCCCCAGCTTTCTGGATCCCACACCTCCTGTTCAGGCCTGAATCCACAGCCCCTGCCGCCCCCCCCCCTCCTCCCCTCCAAAAAAAACTTGCACACACACACACACACACACACACACAGGGCCCGGGTCCAGCCTATTGCACCGCCCCGGACTGGAGAGGTTCTGATGCCGAGCACCAGTCGCCTGATTTCCTCGCGCCTCCCAAGGAAAACAAAAGAAAGATTTGTCTCCTCGCATTTCGTCTTCATATTTATTTATTTTCATCGCTGTGTCTGCTCCCCTCCGTCTTCCCCCACCGGTCTGTGATTTCCTGTCGCTCAACCTCTCCCAGACCCCCCCACCGCCCCCCCGCGGCTCGCCGTCCACCTGAGAGAAGCCTCGTACATCTCCTGACAAAGTGACTAATCCTTCCCATTTCACAGCTCCATCCCACTGCTCCCAGTGTGTGTGTGTGTGTGTGTGTGTGTGTGAGAGAGAGAGATAGGTGACAGGTGGGAGTGCGTCGCGCGAGTTCAAGGTGTTTTTTTGTCGTAACAAGCGGCTCAGACAGCTGGGTCGTCTGCTCTGACTGATTAGAGAAACATCTCCATCGCAAACGTCTCGTCACTCTGCGACTTTTCCGATGACAGCTCCTTTTGAAAAGGACGCCCACCTGCAGATGAGAACCTGGTATTTCTGGTGGACCGTTTAGCCCCAAATAGGATCCAAACCATCCAATATTCTCCCCTAAAACTCAGGTATCAAATTTGTATCTTATTTTCGCAGAAAACTGCGCCGTGTCAGGCCTCAGCTGCATCGGCGATATAAGCCTCGCTAAGAATAATGATCACCATAAATCAGTGTACTGCTTCCTGTGTGTGTGCCACTTCTGCATGATTATGGACGCCGCAGTGAGAGGGCTTCTCATTCCAGACTAAACTCCTGTTCATGAGGTGGTCTTTTTTAAAGGAATATGTCTCCCCCCCCTAAAGCACTAAATGAATGAATAACTTTTAGGATTTATATTGCATTTAATGTGTTTTTTTAAGCTGTGAGTAAAGGACCTGATGTGAGTAGATGTTTCTGCTGCGTGTGTTTTTTTGTGATGTCAAAGACAAATTTTAATATTGTTGGCGCACTCAAGTTTGCCCTGACCGTAACGTTTTAAAAGAAGAACTTTTGTGATGTTTTGCAGCACAGCTGGCAGGATTGTTGGCATTGTACATTTTTATCAAATCACGGAGATGTTTATATATCCAGCCACGGGTATTGAAAATTGCATGGTACAAAAAGTCAATTAATAAACAAGGAAGTTCACCAAGGGGTTCAGGCCACGGAGGCCGGTGTTTGTGTAACGCTCGTTACACAACGTGACCTGCGTGCGATGTCTGCGAAGGCCGGTTGTTGCTTTTTTACGTTAGTTACGTAATGTACTTTCATGATGTTATAGTGTTACAGTTGCTACGTAACGACGTGACACATTTCCTTGAATACAAGGAGAGTGTGTGAGTCGACATGCAGACGAGTGACGTTATCTGTGGCTCCACCGCCCTGCAGGCCCCCCCCCCCCCCCCCCCGCTTCTGCGGTCAGAACATCAGCTGCTGCATGTAATTGTAGCACCGCAAACAAAACAGCCTTCGAGGGGTCCTACGTGTCTTTGGCCGAGGGCCTTGCGGACCGAGGTTGGGGGGGGCTGAGAGAGGGGGGCGGGGGGGTGTGGGGGGGTGTTGACTCAGACCACCAAGCAAAGACCTTCTCCACTTCTCCGTCTGTGGAGCAATTAGGGTGGTGGGCTGTGTGTGCTGTGTGTGTCCGTGGGCTCCAGCTGTCAGGAGGCCTCTGTCTCCCGGTCCTGACATGTCTCCGATACACCCCGCTGTGAGTCTCTCTGTGTCACACACATTCTGCACAACCCCAGGCTAGCTGCCCGTCATCTCACACACACACACACTGGACACAATCTCTCTCTCTCTCTGACAGACACACACACACTGGACACAATCTCTCTCTCTCTCTGACACACACACACACACACACACTGGACACAATCTCTCTCTCTCTCTGACACACACACACACACAGACATGCTGAGTGTTCACTGATATGGTCCTTCTGGCACTATGGTAGTTCTTCTCTCCCTCACACACACTGTGAGTGTGTGTGTGTTTGTGTGTGTGGCGGCAATAAGCATGACGGTGGCTGCGGGCCACGGCAAGTCATCCGTGCTTCCCCTTATCGTTTTAATCACCTCGTTAGGCGCAGCTAGTCCCCACACGTACTGGCTACTGTCTATCTTCTGGAACCGTGCCCCCGTGACCCAAAGCTGGTGGTGCCACCGGGCACAGGGACGCACGATGGGGGTCAGGCGCGCGGGGGAGGGGGGGGTGGGGGAGGGCGGAGGCGGGAGAGACTTGAGACCGACCGTCGCAAATGTACAGGCACTCCTGTGGATTATGTCAGATAAAGTTCAGGTTGGAGCTCTATGCCACGTTTCACACGCGTCGCCGGGTTGCTAAAACCTCTCACATTGTTTACTTTCCTTGAGTTAAAGTTTGTCTCCAAAGGTAAGTGCACATAAAGATCGGGAACGCTTCAGGACATGAAGTGGTTGTTGATGTAGGAATTGTTCGAGAAAGGAACACTTTAGATCGTCATACAAACCAAAAAGGGATCCTGTTAAATCACCCCGAAAACAATTTCACCGGATGTTTTTCATCCTTCCATTCAAAATGAGACCAACGTTGTAATGATCTGACTTTCAAATTGCGTCTTCTCTTTTTTTCTTCTCTAGTGAGAAAACACATTTATTACATAAATCATAAAAGGTTTTAGATTTAAAAGTTTTAATCGCAACATGTCTGTCTGAGATCTGTCATGTCCAAACCACTTTGATTGATCTTTTCTCATCTTAAATGAATCCCCACTCTGGCATTTACTCTTAAAATGTCTTCAAACTCATGTCTGTTTGTGTGAATGCTTATGTGTGTGTGTGTGTGTGTGTGTGTGAGTGACACGCCTGATAACAACTACAAACAGTGAGTCAACAACAGGCCTTTATATACAACAGGATTAATTAAACACAAATAGTGCCAAATCAAACACGTGGCGGGGAGTATAATTCACACACAGACAATAATGGAAAAAATAATTGCAATATACAACAACGCTTACGCACTGATGCTGTCTGACAAATGACAAAAACAAGGCCTGTGTGCTTCCATCTCTTCTCTGAGCTGTTGTTGTAATAACTCCCATGGGAACATTTATCCCTCGTCTTATCTCATCTTTAATGACAACGTGAGTGTTAAGAAAATACGTGTTTAGGATTAAATCTTTCACACTGGTCTTAATCTAAAAACATGCTTACTTTCCTTCCTCTACCTGCACTTAAATTTAAAAAAAATGAAGTTAGTTTTTTTTTCTTCATCTGACACCGCGGGAAGAGAAAAGAGGCTACGCACGTGCACAAACTCACAACACGGCATTTATTTATTTTCTCTCCCCTTCCTTTTATCATGCACACATCTCTGCTTTCCCTTTGCCCACTGCACTCCCACGGGAGGGAGAGCGCTCGAGGGCTGAGGGGCGTGAAGAGAGGGAGGAGGTGCGTGCGCGCGCGTGCGTGTGATAGAGAGGGAGAGAGAGGGGGGGGGAGAGAGAGGGAGGGGGCGGCGTTAGACAATGCCATTCCTCAAATATATTCCATCCCCGAAGTGAGCCTTTATTAGTCGGGATCGTTTGGATCTTATCTCGCATATGACACTCAGCGGAACAAGGACTGGAGGTGAAGACAAGACAGAGAGACACAGACAGAGAGAGAGAGAGAGAGAGAGGGAGAGAGGGAGAGAGAGAGGGGGGATTATCCGCGACCTGCCTTCCGATCCGCTCATCCCTGACACGGGGAGAGCCGCGCTTATCTCGCCCCTTTTTATCCCCATCTTCCCGCGGCGGATGGACGAGTAGCCCCGGCTGCACTTTCTCCACTATCTTCTCTTTTGTGTCTCCATCGCCGGGATCCACGCGCTGGAGTGCTGGGAGGGTGTGTGTGTATGTGTGTGTGTGCGTGTGTGCGTGTGTGTGTGTGTGTGTGTGTGTGTGTGTGTGTGAGGGGCTGCTGACTGATCCCCGCTCACATCATCATTAGCATTCTTTCTTTTTTATATATATATATTATATATATATATATATATATATATATATACACACATGTATATATATTTTTTAATGGACTGATCACTAAGCATGCTGAAGGGGACTTCGGGACTGTTTTGATGTACGGAAGCATTTCTTTTTCTACCCACTTGACGTTTGACCCCCCCCCCCCCCCCCCCCCCCCCCCGCGTGGTTCCCAGGTCGCAAGTTCCGAAAAGAGTAAAAACTGCTTCTACGCTGCTTTCGGTTTGGTGTTAAATTGTCCCTCCGAATCGAAAGTCCATATTTTTGCCCGAACATCGAAAATGACCTAAACTTGGAGTTGAGCCGCTCTGAAGTTCGTTTCCGTGAGATTTCTCTCCTCCCAACTCTTTGTCAAGGTGAGTCTCAAATAAAGAAAACAATCATCTTTAAAAAAAAGAATGAAGTTTGTTTTTAAATCTTTTTTCTCTTCCTACTTATTGGCCGAGTTGTGTCTGCACGTTTGCTTCCTCGGCTTCATAATAACACACAATAGCTTCGATAAGTTCGTGTCCACAAGACGTCAACGTTATTTCTGCCGCCTTGTGCCTCCGCGGCCTCAGCCCAGCAGATGTGTCCATCCCACTGTGACAGATGGCCAATTCTGATTATGTTAATTCACAAAGAAAAGCACTTTCTCCTTCTCCGGTCGTCACAAATCGCACTATTAAGAATTATGATTTGTAAATATTTCAAACCGAAAAAAAACGTTTTTAAAGGTTCGTCAATTTTAAAGCCTCCGGCTTTAAAAACGATCATTATTCGATTCTCTTATAGGGATTTATTATTTATGAAGTTTAATGTTATTATGCAAAGTACGTTGACTTCATTTTAAATTATAGGGGGGGGGGGGGGGGGCAGAGAGGCACCCCACTGTGGCATCCCTCACACTAGGGCCTCGGGTGGCAGAAAAACTAAAGCAACCTCATTTAATTTACTTTTTTTCCTCTACACCCGTTGTCGATGCTCATTGTTTAATATAAATAATTCAGCTTGGTAAATAGCACGAATCCGTGTTCTAATCGCCGGTTTTCGCCCGCAGGTTTCTGAAGCAGGAGCGACCGCCAACGACCGGGGAACGAAAATGATGCTGAGTCCGGACCAGGCGGAGGGGGACCTCTCCTGGACCCAGTCCGACCCGGAGTCCCTGCTCAACGGCCTCCGGTCGGCCGGCTGTACCTCGGACGAGCCGGCGGAGGGCGAGGAGAGGCCCAAGTGCAGGGCCGACCAGCCGCTGAGCCGAGAGGAGAAGAGGAGGCGGCGGAGGGCCACGGCCAAGTACCGCTCGGCCCACGCCACCCGAGAGCGGATCCGCGTGGAGGCGTTCAACGTGGCCTTCGCGGAGCTGAGGAAATTACTCCCCACGTTGCCCCCGGACAAGAAGCTCTCCAAGATCGAGATCCTCAGACTGGCGATCTGCTACATCTCCTATCTCAATCACGTGTTGGATGTTTGAAAACAAAGGGAATAAAAACAGAGGGACCGAGATGGTTTGGGTGGAGATGACTGGACTCTGGGTGGGGGTCGGGTGGGTGGTCGGAAGGGAATGGCAAAGTTGGCGGCAGGGCGGACTCGTGGGGGGGATTTACAGCCTTCCACGGTGCGTAGTTTGTGCGGACAATGCCTTCAAAATTGTCAATTTTCGGGTGTAAAACAACTCTATTCGTAGTCCCTGAATCCACCATAATTTACATGTATAAAAAACATTTGGTTATTGGAAGTTACTAAATAAATATTTCACTCCATTTTTTAAATACAAAATGCCAATTTAACAATATATGTGGAAGAATTTCTCCCCCGAATGACAGTAACTATCGTCCCTGGATGCCGGGACCCCCCCCCCCCCCCGACCCCCTCGCAGTCCCCCCAAAGCGCGAGTGCAGCGTCAATTATTGTTGACGAAGTTGTTGTGTTGTTGTTGGGGGCGAACGGCTGAACAAAAAGAGCATCGAGCGCCGAGCGGTGTCATCTGTCATAGCTGCAATAATGAGAGCACTCGGGGGGGGGGGCACGTTTTCCTTTCCTTTACACAAAGGTGATCATTTCAAAATTGTTATCATGAGGTTTAAGAATTCGGTGTAATAAAATAAACAGATGCGGATGACGGATGTAAACGAGACAATAGCTGCTTTAGATTCTAGTTTAGGCGATGTTTTCCGTAAAGGAAGGGGGGGGGGGGGGGGGGGGGGGGGGCAATGCGTAAGTGCCACTTATGACATGAAATTGTGACCTTAACCCTTTTTTTAATAATTCAAGTGTATGGAATTATTTATTTAATTGTGTTGAAATTTAAGGCTAATTTATTTATGTTGATATAAATATGTTTTGTATAAATGTGTTGTTTGTTGCTTCTATATTTTAGGTTGTAAAACTTGGAAAGTGATTCTATACCCTTAAAAAATGGCACTTTCTGTTGATCCATAGCATCATTCATTTGATGTATGTTTGATGTATTCATGTTTTTTATTTTGTTTATTTATTTAATATATTTTAATGTCACGTCTATTGCCTATCAATAGCAACGATAAAGCACTTCAAGATGGGGTTCATGGGCCGGTAAATGTTCATTTTGCCGATATTGTTGTCTTCAGATGTCACTCGGAGAATAAGAAACGGGCTTATAATTTGTGTTCAATTTTGAAATAATATAATAATCATGTAAAGAATGATTCCGTCGAACAGTTTCTACCACGTATCATAGGGCTGCGACCAAAAAAAGAAGAAGAATCATTTTGAAAAAAACAGCCTGACTTTATCCCCGTCAATGTTTTGATGTTCAGTTTTTTTTGTTTTCATTCATTTGTGTCTGCTCTGTAACGGAATCCAATAAGTAATTTTATAGTGAAGAAAAAAAGCAAACATATCCTCTATCCAAAGATTTTCTGTCATTCAGGGTTGTGTAGGCTACTTGTTGCTTTATGCAGATCTTTTGTAGTAGAGGTGTCGTGTGACAGCTGGTTTCTAATGAACAAACTTTTTCATATTTTCCGCTTTTATTTTAATTAAAACGGAAATACTTGAAAAAAAAGGCCCGTCCTGTTTTTGAAATATTTTTAAAAGAGAGATAGCAAGATTTGCTCCGTCAGAAAAAAACCCGCTAACAGCTGCTTATATTCAGCTGACTGGAAAGGATGACGTCACGCCTGCGCGCACACGCGTGCAGTGCAAATCAGCGATCGCATTCAGCTCACTGTACACACACGCACGCACCCACGCAATGCAAGGATAAATACATGCAAACCCGGTTTAGCATACAGATGAAAACACACACACACACACACACACACACACATAGGCTCATGTTCAATACTGTACAAACACACACACACACACAATGCAAGGTGAAATAAGAAATTTCGCCCTGCACACACACATGTTCTCTCTCTCTCTCTCACACACACACACAAACACACACAGTGGTCAGCAGCTAAAGGCAGTGGTAGCCTCCATGTGTGCCCCCGGCTGAAAGGCTCTCTCCCTCCCCAGAGAGGGGGCAGGTGTTACTCCAGACGAGCCAAGACAACCAAATTACTGGCCGTCTGGCACCTCCCGTGGGAAAAACCCGGGGAGAGAGGAAGGATGGGAGAGATTGAAATTTATGAGCGAGGAGCGAGCGAGATGTAATATCGGCAAATGGTATACGGACAAACATTTAAGAAGTGAGAGACACAAATATTTATATTAATCTGCGATATTAAGACCGCCCGTTGCGATCGATTGCGCTATAATGATAAAAAACAAATGCTGGGGTTCAGTTCCAGAGCGCGATGTGGAGGATGTGTGAACCCTTGTATTTGAGACACATTAGATTATTATGGGGGAACCTGTTCTTTTCACCCAGGACATACCACATCTATCCATATATCTGTCTACCCATCTTCTCTCTCTTCTCTCCCTCCCCTCTCTCTCTCCTTGTCTTCTCTCACTTTCTTGCCTTATCTCTCTTCTTCTCTCTCCCTCTCTTCTCTCTCTCTCAGGTGGCAGCAGCTGCACTGAGGTTTTAGCTATAGTCATGTTTGCAGTTTCAAACCTTTTCTATATTTTTTTGTATCTTTGGAGAACTGAAGGTTACATGAAATGTTCTTTCATTTTAAGGCTCAAGGGCCTCCTGTGTCTCGTTTCTTGTTCTGTTGGGGATCTGTCAGTTTGTCAGTCAACCGCCCCGCCTGACTTTCTCATTTTACCTTCAGCACACACAAGAGGTCGAGGATGTTTGTATGGGGACAAGGTTTCAGTAAGCAGTTGACCTTCTGGATTTGAGCCTGAAAGCGGCCACTTTAACAGTGTTGCGTGAAAAACAAATGCGAATTAAGCGCTCCACCTTTTCAATTTCCCATCAAATAGGTGAAGTGACATTCTGCAGATGTTTGGCACTACAGGCTATCACACGCATGTCTGTAATCCGCCATTTAGTGAAGTAGAAAAATACGTTTTTGCAATAAAAGAAATTGCCTTGAAAGATCGAGGGAAGACTTCAGGAAGTTTGGGTTTTCATACAGCCTGAAATTAGTCATTTGGCCAATGTTTTGATAACCAATTGCAACCAGTCATGTTTGTCCGTTGAAGGCATGTTCCCATCATATGAGCGGCAGTTCAGTCTGTCGAAGGCATAAAAAGCAATGTTCCGTTCTGAAAACGTAACCTGCCTTTCTGGAAAAGGAACCTTCACCTGCCACTTTTTGGTCTTGGCGTCACTCTGAAAGTGTGTGAAACTATCGTCTCCATAAACGTCCAGAGACCAAAACTGGATGTCCCAGAGGTTCTATTGTCGGAAGTGACCACAAACCTGTTGGTTGCTCGCGACTTACGTCCCGGGGTCGGCCCACTGCACATAACAGGATAACAGTCGGAATGACCTACACTTCTTCTCAGTGGGTCGCTTTGAATGCAGAGTATTGTCAATTGATGGATTCCCTCCACACAACTCTCAACATGACGGTCTCTTTTCAGCAGCTGAAACGTATTATCATCTTTTAGTGAGATAATATGGTGCCAATCATTTTGGAAAACAGTTGCTTGTTTCCACATCCTGCTGTGACAGAGCACCACGTGAGCGTATTCTTCTCTCTCTTTTTGCTCTGTGTTTGTTCTCCACCGACTTGTAAGGGAATATTTTGCCCTTTAGGCAAGGCACAGTAAGTTTGCTTGTATAACACAATTCTACAACAAAAAGGCCATTTAAATTGTTTTACATAGAAATGTTAAAACCATCAAAACAGACAAATAGTATGAAAGTTCAGCCTGATCTGTTCGTAAAAATCTTGAAGATACAAATTTGTAGTGATACATACTAAATAAATACGGACTGGCAACTGATGACGTCACCCTATTCCAAGTGAATGGGGACCTGCGCCCCGTAAACACACTTTGTGAAGTCTAACGATTTGTAAAATAAACGTGTTAGGATTGCATTTTTTAACGAGAAATCAATGTTAAATTGTAAGAATAGAATACTAACCCCAACCCCCTCAAAAAATCCAACATGGCGGAGAGACGTTCACTCAAGAATCCAACATGGTCCGCCATGTTGTTCACTCAAGGGGCTAACCGCCGCCAGTTCCTATGTATTGTTACGAATTTGTATGTTCAAGATTTTCGTACACATTTTTACGAACAGGTTTTGGAGATCACGTTGGAAAGTTGCAGTCAAGGTTTTGGATAAAACAGTATGCAGAAATGTATGAAAAATCTTAAATAGTACTGTTCCAAGAAGCCAGATTACTGCCTGGTCCTCTTTCTAATACAACTACACATGATGAACTCTTCACTGGACTGTCTTTTAGGTTCCCAGAACCCCGGTTCTACCCTGACTTTCATTTAGTTCCCTGAACTAAAGATTTTGACGAAGGGTAATTCTAGAATCTGGTTCAATTAATGGCAGCAGCAGAGTGAAGAGTCTCCCCAGACCTGTAGCCTTCTGGGCGTTTGTTCCAGATGTAAGAGCCCTTAGCTGTTACCTTTAGCAGTGAAATGCTCGTCAGCTAGCTTTTAACTGTGCCTGTTTAGTGTTTAGTGCTGACTCGTGTTAAATCAAAGTAGTATCATGCCCACTTTAGGAGTATTGTAGAAAAGCTGAAAAGACAAATGAGGAACCATTGTTCCGTGATATATATTCATATCAGCTTCCGAGCATGAAACTTGGCCAATATTAGCTGAAACGAATCCCTTTGTCTTCATTTCTACAGCCTTACATTTAGCCAAAGAAGAAAATTGCTGAGATGAAAGGATACACGACTTTGTTTAAGACGCTGTGCTACTTTCAAGTAGCTGTGCTAATTTTGGCGCTAGTGCACTTTTAACTCACAAAAACTCATTCTGGCCCGTCTGCACACACGCAAACCTCCCCAACATGTTGTAGAAAACAAAAACACGCTGATAACATTTCCATCATTACAGAATTCCTTTCACTCACGGATCATTCAGACCGGACAACTGTCACAGGCCGCTCCGTCAATGCTCCGACAAGAAGCCAAAGAAAAGAAATAAGGGAACCCCCCCCCACCCCCACCGCCCACACCCCCAATATGGTTGCGTCAACAGATTGTCCCCTTCAGAACACAAAAACAAGCTTGGCGGCTCTGGCACGAGCGCCGGGCGCGGACTTCTGCTCGAGCGTTATTGAATGGAGGGGTCCATCTGCACGCCGGCCCGCCGAGCACCGCGAGGCCATTTGTGTTCCCTGTCCCGAGAGCTTCTCGTAGCAATCGGGCCTCTTGAAATGTATTCTTTTCAAAAAAAAAGACCCAGAACGCGAAAGGCGGGAGGGAGGGGGGGGTTGACAGGCGAAAAGCCCGGACCGCTGAGGGGCACCGAGCAGCCTGGCTGACACTGTGGCCGGTGCTTGCCTCTGTATGTGTTAGTGCGTGCGTGAGAAAGTACCATGTTTTACAGCAAACGCCCCGACCCCCCTTCCACACACACACACACACACGCACACAAACTCTCTCTTTGAACGGTGGGCTTATGTAACGATGGAGGCCGAGGAGTGACCATATGTCAGGAGGTGTGTGCAGACAGCAGGGGGATTATAAAGCAGCCATTATCGGAGTATAAGGACATCCTTCATCCCATCATCATTCAGGTACACACACACACACACACACACGCACACACACACACACAATAATCCAATTCAGGATGCTCGCTCTGTGTAAATTGGACAGGGGAAGAAGAGTATGACAACAAACAGCCATATGTTCGCAGCGCGAGAAACAACATTCGGGGCCCTTTTTTTCCTCAGATGCCGCCCTCGCTGTTGTCCTCCTGGCCCGCCGTGGAAACGTGTGCGCGTTGAAGTCGAGAACCCCCCCCCCCCCTCCCACCCCCTCAGGTGTGCGTCCGTGAAGCGTACACATCTACTAGTAGCAGCGGTAATAGCGTGAAGGGTGCTCGTGCAGCAGGAGTACAAAGCCGGGTCCATGTGTTGAAATGCGGCCCCCGGGATGGGCCGTATTATCCCTGCCTACTTCACCAGCAGGGTCCCGGGGCTCGGAGCTGGCTCGTGGCCCTTTGTCTCCCAAACAGATGGAAATGTGCAGAGAGAGAGAGAAGGGAGAGAGAAGGGAGAGAGAAGTGGAAAAAGCAGCAGAGGAGGGAGGGAGGGAGAGGGGGTAGAATGGACCGGGAGGGGTGAGGGAGAAAGAGTCAGTCTGTTCTCATTAAGTGCTGCATTGAAGACGCCCTATACACCCTCCTCCGTGCTCCCCCCCTACAATGCGTCAGCAGGCGCACACCCCCTCTTGTCCCCCCCTCCCACACACACGCCCCCCCACCTCTCATTCAGACTCACGCTCCAACCATCTGTACCGCCGGCCTGTCATGAGGTGTGCGCGCATGCATTAGGGCCTCCGCCGCGGCGCGGGGCCCAATCTGGCGCGTTGAAGAAAAAAAAAACGGGAGATATTCATTCGGTTTCAATTTGGTTAAGATCTTTGAAATCCAATTGTTGGGCCTTTTGTTGCGGATGCCTCGCCGGGCGCGAGCCACTGTGAGCATGAAGGGGAGTTTATTCAACATCCTGCTGTCACCCCGCGTCTCCAAAGTCACACACACACACACACACGCACACGCGCACATTGTGCCATGATGCAGCGTTCTAATTACTGAATTATAAAGACATTATGTCGACTCTAATCCTCTGTTATTAGGACACAAACGTGTTGTTGTTGTTTGCTTATCGCTGCCACGTTTGATCAGCTTTTATCGATACGATATCAGCAAATATTGATTAAAAAAGGGGCTTTGGCGACGTCTTGAAAATATCTTGTAAAAAGTCGAAATATCAACAACAAAAAACTCCAGAAGTTGGAATGTCTGATTAATTGTCTCTGTCTTTTTTTTCATTTGCGGTAATTAATAACAACAACACTTAACGCCAGGCCCTTCAGTCTGTGGCCCCTGGACGAATATATAGTTCAGTATATGTTATATGGTATTTTCTATTCTTACTTTTCTACTGTTTAAAAAAAAGAACTCAAGTTATAATCATATCGACATGACATTCTTTTCCAGCTGGTTACTGATCATTGAAAGTCCAATTATGAATTTGCCGTTTTTTTTCCTTGTGGTTAAATTGGTTTAAAATTTCATATGCGAGTTTCCCTTATGTATTATTCGCTTTACATGCCATGGCATCTCCACCACACACACACACACACACACACACACACGCACACACACGCACACCGGGTCGTGCCTTAAGACCGTATTTGTCACACAGCGCATCGGCCCCGGAACAGAGGACCTCATCTGTCTGACTGTAAAGTGGGCTGAAACATGTGTGTGGTCCTTACAAACCGCATCTCCTCCCACTTCGTCTTCATTTTTTCGCGCGTTCATTTTTCTCCCCTATTTACCAAAAAAACCCGTGAACTCATAAACTCCGTGTCTTTGGGGAGGAATCCATCCGTCTTCTGGACACCAAATTGAATTGATCTCAGGGGCCCCCACCTCTCTGTTCTTCAATACCCCCCTCCCCATCTGCACGCACCTCCCACTTTGAGAAAGTGGTGTGGTATGTTAGTGAGACGACATATGGATTTTTTAACCCTTTCAATTAATCACGTCTTTAAATCAACTTTTTTTTTAAACTTAGAGTTGACCTTAAATTGTTTCAAAAATGAAAAAAAACAAAAAAACAAGCAGATTGACACGCGACCAACACAAATAACTTCATGACGTAACTTTAATTTGAAAACCTCCGAAGTGTAAAATGCATCAGCCATGTAGAGCGCGTTCATCCGAGCTCTAATGAGCCCTTCCAGGCTGTCAGATCGTGTAATAGCGGCGAGGTGCCACGTGGTGGCGCACCGATCTCAAAATACGCACTGACGTACACACCCTGAGGCGGCATCGGCATGAACAACATGTTGAACACAATAAGAAAATGCAAAGCGTGTTGTTATTAAACAATCTACAAACAAAATATTTTTTTTATTCTGCGAATATAAAATAAGCACTGCAGAAGTCTGCATGCTGTCTATAGAGATATCAGGAGTGTTCTCGTGGAAATGTCTTTTAAAGATTTAGAAAGCCTCTAGAAATGATATTGAAATAGATAAAACCCAGTCTCACATCGTTGACACCAGTCGGGGTGTTTACTCTGCTCTCGGTGGGGGGGGGCAGGGGTTGTGACCCAGTCGTGACCTCCATTGTGTTCTCGGGTGTCTGCGTGTGTGTCTGTTTGTGTGCGTGTGAGAGTTAGAGAGGAAGACAAAATATTGATTCATACACAGCTGTGTAATTGCTGAAAGCATCTGTTGCCCCTTCTGTGTGGGTTTGGAGTGTGTGAATGAACCCCCCCCCCCCCTCTTTTCGTATCGTGCCACAATAGTGGAAGATGCCGCAGAGTAATGTGAAATCAATCGGTGGCGATATATGTTTTAATTGATTTGGTGTTGTCTTTATTGAACCCGATGGACTCGTGAAGGTTAAAGGTGCACTTGTAGAGGTGGCAGTTATTTCTGCACGCGTGTGACATGTCAAAATGTTCTATCTATCAATTCTAAGAATATTGCTGAGAAGTAACCGGTGTAACGAGGGTCAGCGTTGAATGTTAAAGAGGACGAGAAGCAATCTGACAGAAGTATGTTTACATTCCCTTTTATTTGGCAAGGCTGCTTCAAGGCCTCAGTGACTTCATTGTCTCTTTCGCTGACTGTGTCCGGACCAGATTGCTATCGCTCTACCGCTTTGTTCTGTTGTTCCGGGACTGTTTACCTTGTTCAGCTTCATGAGCCGTGAGCAAAACTCTCCCCTTGCTTGAGTGGATGAGAGAATAGATGGGACTTTTTCTTTTTTTTGGGATATTTAAAGGGAAACCCGTTTTTTAAATTTCACATTGAGTTGAGATGTGTGCTTCTGAAACGTGACTGAAACGAGGGCCTTTCTTTGCAGAGGGGACAGAAGATGCTCCATGGCAACGGTTTTATTGATCGCTGTCATTTTCCGAGGGTGACATTACTGACGTCGCGCCAATCCAAGTCTTGCCGAGGCTTCCATCCGCTAGTTCAATGCGTAGGTCTTTGGGAGATAATCGATAGCAAATCCTCAGCATTGACAGAAAGGACCACACATGTATTTACACATACATCACACCTTGGAGTACTTCACTGGTTTATGTACTTTTAACGTGGCTTTCTATTTCAGCCCATTTTGCACACAAAGGTCATAGGTCGAAACTCTTTATTTGTCCAGGTTGCCATGGCATCTGGGGAAGAAAGGGAGCAGAGGACAGCGGTGGATCGTGGGCTGACGGCTGTGTGCGTCCATAATCTTGAGCACTTTGATTCGTCTGAATTTTGTACGCACGCGCAGTGAACTAAGAGTGACGTGATGAAATTTGAAAATTATTTTTGTGTGCGTTGAACTATGATCCTGTTGTGACGTCACAACTAGAAGTTAATCCCGGTCCAGTATGAAACCTACACTTGTGACGCGGTGAGACTTTTTTTTGTTCCACACGTTCTAATTTAAAGCATATTATTGAAATACAGCTGTTGATCACTGTAGGAACCACCTCACTTCTCCTCGCTTCTTCACGTTTCACGACGCGCCCCCTAGCGCCAATTTCCGGTACCCTCCCCCCCCCCCCCCTGTGAAATTCCTCGCTGCCGGGGTGATTCCTACGGTCACCAGGGGCTGCTTCCTACTGTATTCACACCGTGATCTCCGGGGGGGGGCGGGGTAGGGGGGGGGAGAAAGTGTGACGGTAACCTCTGGGTAAATGACCCGACTACAGGCGTCATATCTCCGCCGACAAAGGGTGAGTTCTGCCTCCACACCGCGGGAGACGCCGACGCCGCGGCGCATTCCGCGGATGTCAGTGCGCGCGCTCCGTCGTCGCGCGTTGTAATAATCGCGCTGGACCCTCGTGGACACTCGGGAAGCCGCCAGAACACGTATGTCACCGTCGCCGCTTAGTCTCCTGTCTCCACACTCCGGACAAAGGCTGCGGGTCGGTGTCGGGCTGAGGACTGAAGGGAACACGCCCTTTCTGCCTCCCCTACCTGCGTGAAAGGGAATGCGGGGGCAACATTAATGCCCTCAAACTGCGGCTGGACGGACTCGCTGGCCCGAGGTGGGCAAAGTTAGCCGTGTTCATTTGTTACTCTTCTCGTTCGAGTTTTCTTCGTGTTCAGGTTTTTTTGTTTTTACAAGAAAGTAACTTTTAAAGAAAAGAAAAGTCAACAATGTTTCTTTTCGTTTGACTTGAGCCGCATTACCGCGGCCGGTGCGCCGCAGCTCAGCCGTAAAGTGTGACCTCTGCGGCGGGCGGATACACTGTAGCGCGAGCCGGCCCTCCGGAGGCAGCCAGGACGCCTAAAGAAGTCCGGGGAGTCGCGAGAAAGGTTACTGAGGTAAGGGCAGGGACGAGAGAGGGGCGGGTGGGCAAGGGGGGGGGGCCCAGAGGCCACGGTGGGACCAGGGACTTTCTTTCCCCTTAGGTCCGCCTGCCTGGCGGGTCACGCGTAGGCGCTGGCCCGGCGCGCCGGCTCCGGAGCTCCACCACGCACGCAAGTGGTAACGGGTGAAGTGGGACATTTTTCCCGTCATGCTTTTCCTCTTTGCTTAAATTCGGCCACGCTTCTAACTCTTGCTGTTTGGTTGACTGACCGCAGGTATGAAGCTGGTTTAAGGCCTCGTCGAATTGGTCAGAAATGCTAAGCAGGTGCTCCTGTTGCACGTGCGTATTACGATGACGTCTAATTTTTTAACCGTCATTTGGTTGAAACTTTCTTTAAAAAAAAATCAGTACCCAATGAAACCAAATACTATCAGTGTCAGATTCATCTGTTCATTCTGTTTGCAGTGGTATACTTGTATAAATGTCAAATAGCTAATTGAACAGGTAGCACATCACGAGGTTGCGCAGCCAAAGGTTAACATTCTCAAAATGTTTTGTCCCACTAATTCGGCCAGTTATGTAGCTTCTCTTATTGCATAATATATTGTCTCAGAAATATTTGCGATACACTCTATTGTCCGCTGTATGCCACTGATATAATGATGTAACAGCATAATAGTGCAAGTACACCATTTCAAAGAGCAATCAAATGTAAATGCTTAGGAACACTTAAGATATTTCCTAAAATCCTGGTGATAGGAAACTCCTTGCTGTCTATTGTCATTGTCATGTAGGTTACGTGCATGTTAACAATAGCGAGGTCACCTAGGACAAGTATCTCGAATAGATGTGGTTGTCTGAGCAAAGTCTTTGTGTTCACATACTTTGACGTAGAGACAACAAATGCGTCTTTCAGCATAAATTATGAAACACCCTCATTATAAGCACGACTTGTCTGTTCTAGATGAGATTTACATTTGTGAGTTGTGCACAGATTCTTCTTCTCCCAGTAAAGAGGTGGTGTCTTTTTGCCTGAGAACATCTGCGGCAACAGCTGTAAAGAGCTCTCAGGTGTGTTCCTGGTCATGGCGAGCCACACCGGCGTGCTCCTATATTGGGTCTGAACTTTTAAACTTTCAGGTTATAGGGTGAACATCGTCTCGCCGCTGAACTCAAGTCTGTCTCCTTGGTCGGAGGGACTTGTTCTAGGCTACATCAGCTGGCAACGGAATCTGCCATTATGATTTTAATAAACGGGAGGTACAACAACCTCATGTGTCTTTGAAAGACTGTTGACGCCCTCAGAATTTTCCAAATGTCTAAGAGGTTAAATCTAGTATAAGTTTTTGAATTATAGTTTAAGGGGGCGACCGTGGTGTTCCTGAGAAGAAGAACAGACTTTCTTGTTTGGCCCTTTATGTCCATTTCAGTAAAACTCAACTCGTCATTGTTGGACTTCACTTCAAACTTCAGAGGCAGTTCTGTCTTTGGATCAGGGGTGTCAAACTCGTTTTAGGTAAGAGGCCACATACTGCCCACTTAGATCTCAAGTGGGCCAGACCGGTGAACTCACAGGCAACGGTCAGGCCGGCGGGAGGGGGGGGGTTGACGCAGGAGAGTCGGGGCGCACCGTCGTGCAAGCGTCTTGCTGCCTTGAGTGACGCCGATTGACCTGTTGGGCACCGCTGGTCTAACACATGTTCCACAGAGCATTTCCCTCGACTTCCCTTGAGAATCATCACGTTTTTCATTTCTCTTTTGTTGTTTGTTGGTACTTCCATTGGTAATTTGGTATACTTTCTAATTGTGCCAATAAGCCGAAGCAGTCACAGTGATTTTGTCTGAGCGGGGGGTCCCAAGGTGTCAGACATTTGAAAAAAAACAACCCAGAGAACCTCTCTCCAGCTACTGTTATCATCATCACAGGCAGGCTGGTGTGTTGACTGACCGCTCAGGATCAGCTCATTGTGGTTGCTTAGGAACAACAGCACAAAAAAAGCTAAATGCAACAGGTAAAAGGCCAAATGTGAATCGAGCACGGGGGTTTGAGTCAGACACCTGTTACTCAGATCGTTCTGTAATCAACACTGTGCATGGTGCATGCTAGTGATCTCTCCTGTCGATCACAACCACACTCTAATGCTCTTTAAATCCTAACACTCTTCACTCTGCACCCGTCATATCGCGTAGGATATTTGAGGGGCGATTGGGAATCTTGATTGACCTCATAACCCTGATTTTGGACGACCGTGTGACCCGGGCGGGTGGAGCGATCCCTGCGCCCCGGCGTGTCTCGTGACACGCGACACCTTTTCTCGAGCTTGCGTGAAGTCGTCGACGCCAGCTCCGTCTCCCATCGTGCCCGCGAGGAGACTTGTTATCGTGGCGATAATAGAAGCAGAGCTACGAGGGCGTCATGGTTACGGGAGGGAGGGGTGAGGGCGAGAGGGAGAGGTGTCGGCCAACGAGCCGCATGCTGATGCAAGGAATGGAGCAGGCTTCGTCTGTTTGCAGATTTCATTTTTTAACAGGTTATGCCAAAAGGCTGGGTGAATCTCGCAGCCTCGTTATCCAGATTAAGTCATTTGTTAATCCCCAATTCTGCATCTAAAACCATCACACTGTGTTGGCTAAACAGGTCATATACACACACACCATTAGCTCTAAATACCTATGAGCCGTTAATAGCATCTGGGGTTGAGCTGGCAGTGATCCAAGACCGCGTGTTGTCTACAAATTCAGACCTGAATGTTTCTTTTTGGTCACACTTCACTTGGATTATTGTTTTTATTGTCAAGAAGAGGAACCGTTGCAATTGAATCAAAGACGTGCCATAAAGGATGAATTACTGTTTAGTATGAATGAGCTACAGGAGGCTTTTCACTGTGAAACAATAAGGATCGGGTATTATAGAGGGATATTTAAAGGAGTAGTTGGCAGTAACCTTATTCTCTTTTTATTATTTTTAAGTTAATTTCCATTATTGACATCAACAAAGCGCTTTAACACTGGATTCTATGGAGAGAATAAACTTGAATAATGGGACTTATTTTTTTCCCAGTGGCAGTGCTCCATGACCTCTTTCATACAGGCAGAGTGGACCTTAGTTTGCTTCCAGTTTATTCAAAACCACTTGCTACACATATTTCCATGTTATATTCAAAGAAAGATATCAACGGTGCAAAGGGCGCCCACATCACACTCGAGCAGGATTCCTATTTGCTTTCTAACCAGTTGTTAATGCAGATTAACAACTAGTTAGAAACCCATCACCAGGCTTCTAATACACAGGTACATACTGGCGGCTTTATTTTTGTATTTATTTTGATGAGCGCAATCGGTGTACCCCTCCGATCCGCAAAAGCCTGCGCCTGACTGAAGAGGAATGTACCGGCGTCCGGCTCTTTTTTTCAAACACAACAGAGCCCCTAATATGGTTCATTAGCTGCTTATCTGCCGGGGCAAAGCGCCGGCTCTCCTGCTGCTCCTCGCTCCCCTCCAGAGGACACTTTGCAGGGCGGTTCCAGCACTGTAGATGAGAATATCTAAAAAACACCAACATGCTGCTTGTGCTGCATCCTGGAGCTTTCGTGCTCACGCCGTTTACACCTGTTAGCTTGTGTGTAGAAAATGTCTCCCTGCCAGCCTCGCAGTTCTTGTGTTACATTGAGGAATTTGCGATGGTGTTTGACACACCAAAGCCCCCCCCGGACGGACCTCGCTGATTCCCCCGATCATAGTGGCAATGGTCCAATCATGTTGCCCATCTTCCTCTCACCCGCTTCACACAAACGGACAAACCGCCGTCGGCTCGGCGGGGTTTTTTGGATCACAGCGAGGAACCTGCCCGCTTCCCTCACCCCCCCCCCGCGCTTTTAGCGGCGAGGATTCCTGTTTCGGCCTCGCAAACTTGGATGAGGTTTCCGCCTGCTAATTTTCTCTGGCACGGCAAAGACAGAAACCACATGTGAGAAGTCCCGGCTGATCTGACGTCGGAGCCAGGATGTGGGCAGACGCTGACTCCTGCTTCCTTTCTGTTTGTGTATATGTGAGGAAACGCACCAAAGCAGGGACTCATCAATCAGCTTTGAACAGGCTCCTTTTCTCTGCAGGCTGCACTCGGACTGAACTTGGACCACGCACTCACCTCCCTCCCCCCTTTGGCCGCGTGGCCTTCGCTTTTGAGAGGATTAAAGCAGGTGATGGGAAGGCCTCTCGGATCGTGTCCAGCTCGCCCGGCAGTCATTATTCGGCGGGTGAATTCCCGCAGTAGAGCAGCGCTTATCTGGTCCCTTGTAAACCAGGGTCCTTAAAACCACGAGGCCCGGCGGACCCATCCAGCCCCGGCTTGAATGTGCTGCTGTGTTTTAACATTTTGGGCAATATGTCTCACTTTGTTTAAAGCTACGACTAGCAACCAGATAAACTAGCTTTGATTAAGCCAAAAAATGGGGACGGGGCTCCGCTCAACCCTGTCCAAAGGGAACCAGCTTTCCGAAGCATTAACACTTGTTTGTTTCATCATACATCCGTTTTTTCACTTGTGGATTACCAAAGCCATTGTTTTTTTAAGCATTTTTTACATGTGAGAGACATGAGTGAGTGATCCAAAAAGGCGTCCGGGAAACCCCTCTTCATCAGAAGTGTCTGGTACCAGTCGAGGGAGGGTTTGTCCGTCACCCCGCACGGATGATTGAGGCATTTCGAGATGATTTGCACACAGGCATATCCAAATGTGCTAGTTGTGCAACCATCAAAAGCATTTTTGGGCCGTCTGGGACGCTCACACAACGGGGTGGGGGTAGGCGGGCCCACCGATGCGCCGACGCCACAGAACTGGGTCAGACGAGTCGTTTTGTGCCGCCGCGTATTTTGGGACCAAGTGAAGCGAGTTTCCCTTGAAGTCAGCAGATAAGGATTGTGCACTCGATCTGGCTCAGTGCCTGTTTTCTTTGGTTTTTCCTGGAATTGTGAACGTAGAAAAGCGGTCGGAAAGTGCAGTGCGTGGGATCGGGCCGGGGGGGACCGCCGTGTTTGGTTTGTCCCTTCGGGACGTGGTTCCTGGAGCTTTAAATCAGCCATAAATCCCATTAGTACTGGAAGGATCCAGAGGCGTCCTGCTGCTTGGAGATAGGAGTGTGATGATTGATCCAGATAGTTATGAATGAATTCAGATGAATAACTTTAAGGAAAACATCACCTCAAAGAGCGTTGATCCCCGGGGTTATAAAACTGGGCTGTTTCTCTCGGCGCGCCTCCCGGGAGCACATGTTCAGGAAATTGAGTCACATCCGAGCGCAATTTTGATTTAGTGTTGACACTACATCTCGCATCCCACCTGGAGCTGTCTGAGGTCTGTGTCACGCAGTGACGCCCATGACTCACCCTCCTACTCCTCACTATCATGCTTTCAGTGCAGTTAATCAAATCAGTGCTTTTAATCTGAGGCCTTTGGGTAAACACCCCCCCCCCCCCCCCCTTTTCTGCCCGCTTACTCGGAGCACACCGAATCAAGCGCGCCTTTTCGCTGCTTTTTCTCTCGGGAAGGGAAGACTGATTTCAGTGGAGATGGCTTGAGGCAGGGTCTGTACTCACCCGGGACAGCCAGGAATGACGGCTCTAAAGAAAGTAGTTTATCGGGTGGATAAAAGCCTCCATTCGGCTGGAGAAACTTGGAAACGCATTTAGTGCTTTAACTGTAGCACGTGTCATTGTTGTGTCCCCACATGGGATCATTGTAAGAACCATTCACCTGTCGATTTAGGTAAAGCAGTCATGTGATGGTCTTCTTCTATCATTCCGGGCGGGCGGGGGGGGGGGGGTCGTTAGTGTAGGCCGTGAATACTTCTCTGTGTATCCGTCAGGAATGAGTGCAAATTGCTGTTTCACGGCAGTGGTTCTTTCATGTGGAGCGCTCAGCTGTTGCCGCCCCCCCCCCCCCCTCCGAGAGCTGCCTGTAACTGAGCTTGTCACGGCGAGATCCGTGCATGAGGTGGTATGTGGTGGTGAAATGATCATTTAAAAAATGGTTGCAAAGAAAGAGGATTGATTGTGTGACGTTGTTTATTCCAGACAACGTCTCAGTCTTGTTGACTCCAAAAATGTAAATATGTCCCTCTCCCTTCAAACTCCTCTCTCATTCTCGCTGTCCTCCAGGTCAATGTTTCCTCGCCGGGCCCCCCGACGGTCGCTTTTAAACCCGACCGCCGACAGCTCGCCCGCCTCGTGAGCGAGCCGGTCCATCGCTTCCAGCTCGACATCAGCCCCGCCTGCGGAACCATCCCGCCTCCCTCCACGCGATCCCGCCATGGACACAGAGTCCACCTACTCGGGGTACTCCTACTACTCCGGACGTTCCCGGGGATCCCACAGGCACGGGTGAGATTAACTTGTTAAAAGTTTGTCAAATGTTTTCTCTTGTTTGCAGCTGTTTTTTTTGCCATTAGAATGTTTCTCGCCAAAATGCACCTTGGGAGTTTTTACAGGCATAGATTGCACCTTCAGCTTCCCCCCAAAGAACCAGATATTTATTGGCCTAGTTGTTGAGCTTCTGCACTGATGATTCATGAACCCTCCTCCCCCTACACATGCCTGCCCTCGGTTAGATGGGCCACAGGAAGGCCTCTTAGAAGAGACGAGAGGAGGCTCCTGTTCCACGACGGCCCCTCCCATGTCACTTGCGCCCCCCCCCCCCCCCCCGTCTCCACCATACACCCGTCTCAGTTCTCCGCCGCCACCTGTTGCTGTCTAAGGAACGTTGCGGGACGCCTTTCATCACCCTTGTAGTCTTTATCTCCTTTTTCCTCATCACACCCTCGCTCTTTGCTCCCACGTGTCCTCTGCCGTGATGTGAATGCAGCAGCTGCCCCCTTTCTGGTTTGCTCTTGACCCCTCTGCCCCTATCGCCTCCCCCCCATATCAAATGGATTCCTAACTACTCTCCCGAGGATGGGAAGGCCCGGGCGTATCACTGGTGCCCCTGCCTCCCTCTCTCAAGCTGGCATTCCCCGGGGCAGGAATGTGCCCTTGTAGCTCAAAGTAAGAGCAGAGCAAAAGTGGTCTTGCATTGATTTGGAATCAAAGATCAGGGTGAGGGGGGGTGCTGGTGGGTAGCTTCTGTTTCTGCAGCCTTTCAAGTGAGTGACGGCAAATTGGAAAGAAACATACGGGCATCCCCGCCAAGCGTCTTCCCCGCATCTGTGCCAAAGTCACCGGCTGGCACATAATTCCATCTAAGAAATTAAAAGGAAAAAACAAACAAATTGCTGGCTTTTGGAAGCCCTTTGCATCGCTGTCAGAAGGTAATCTCCCTCCAAGAGGCTGCGACGTGTGAGGCAGCTCTGGATAACCGTGGTCCAATTACCCCGATGTGGCGCACAGATGCAGGCGCGGTGAAGCGTGATCACGTACAAATAATCACACAGCGACATGATTCTGGTTTTGTTTTTTAATCTGTGCATATTTATGAGTCAATCTCTAACATAACTTGTCAGGAAATAATAGAAGAATGCAATGGGATTGGCTTAGGTTTTCATAAACAGATGGTGCACAGTTTTTGGAGTGATTTCCTCAGTTGGCTTTCTGCCCCCCCCACCCCCCACCTCCCTCCCCTCCTCACCCCTCTCCCCATCCTGTGTCAGACCCAATTGTCCAGAATACTTTCCCTTGTTATTCAGTAATGACCAGCGGCAACACCTGGCCCTGAAGAGTAAAAGCCAATGGGGAGGGGCATCCTATCTAATGGCTGGTTGGATAGAAGTCTATGGGATTTATTACCTCACTAAACACTGCAAACCAATCCAGTTTATGGTCACAGTTACAAGTCTTCTTCAATCCAGCATGAAGTTCACTTAGTGAATTTCGGTTCCATAGTGGTCTATGTCTATTGACGTTAGTTCCTGCCAGAAGCAGGAAGAAAGAAGATTTATTTATTTATTTGCATGTAGAATGATTTGTATTCCCTTCAGGCCGTGTAGAGTCGCACAAGAGCTAAACGCGAATTCACCAGAGAGCAGTCATTTCAATAATTGTGAGTATTACACTGATGCTAATGAACGTTTAAATAGGCCAGAGCTGCAAAATTAACTGAAGGACGTTAATGTCATTTTCTGTCCTTGGTTGTAATATTCTGTTGCCTCATGACTTCTGGCATATAGCAAAAGGCAGCCACGCCATTTTTTTGTTGCATGGCCGTTGACATATTTAGTTGAATACTAGATAATATAGAGGGTTACGGGATACTTCTGAATAATTGAGTTGTCAGATATTCTAGGGATTATAGTGCCAAAAAAATAAAAGTAAAAAACACAATAAAATAATATAATATATTTTGGGCTGCATGATAATTCTGTACCTGTTTTTAACTTTCAAAACCCTTTTAGGATTATGGTAGTTTTGTATTGATTCACCTTTCTCCCTCAAAAGTTCCCCAATTCTCGGCTCCTTGACTCAGATAAATATGAATTACGATGAATATTCCAATTATCATGAAATTACAAATCTCACATTAACTGCTGTTCACGTGGAAAATTGTTTCTTTTCCAACTCCAATTAAAGGGCAGCATGTAGCATCAACATGATTAATTCAGTCTCATTTCCGTTCGGAGGTTCCTGGATCGTACCACAATTTATATGCATCTCATGAAGATCCCATTTCAACTCACTTTCTGGACTCGGGCCACGGGGCTGCGTGTCCCCCCAGCTGAGCGTGTGGCTGGCCAGTTTTTGTTTGGCTCTGTGACTCTACTCATTTGGCCGAGGCTGAGTCCTCCGCTGAGGCGCCGGGAAGGCGTGGCGTGTTGCGTGGGCCGCCCTGCCAGCCACACACACAGAGAAAGAGAACAAATTGGTCAACTGGCAGCCCCGGCGTGCCACATTGGTCTTCCTCACAGGACCCCCCTCACCCCGCCCCCAACCCGCCTGAGGGATCCACGATGGAAGACGAATTCCGTTAATCAAATTGCGGCCGAGCGCGCCGCAGGAACACCAATGAGCCGGCTGCACGTTAGTGGGGCGGGAAGAGGATGTGGGGAAGGAGTGGTGGATGAAGGTGTGCGTTGGTGTGTGCGCATTGCCCCCCCTCCACCCTCCCCCATTTTGGGGGGACACAGACACAGGCCGGTCTGTTCAAGCCACTCCCCCCTTCTGCCCGCAGGGCTGCTCGCGTCGGTATTTCCTGTCTGTGTGCGTCCTCCATTACTCCGTTCAGAATGCGGTTCAATACTATTTTTTTCTGTTTTCCTTTATTGCTCTTCCCTGCTTCTTCTTCTTCTTACGCATCCGTAGTCTGGCCCTGAGAACCAGGTGTTCTGGCTGTGTGCGACACACACATGGACATTACACATGCTTTGTGTGCAGAGAGCAGACACCCACTCACACCCTGTTTACTGTCAGCCGGTAGCTCTAAATACCTGCCTGCGACTGCTCATTACTCGTTATCTCTTAATGTGGATGTGGGGGATGTGCAGCTTAATCACAGAGGAATGTTATGAATGACACCAGGGCCGAGACATTTTTTCCCTCATTGTAGTTCTTGTCCTGTCCCTTATTCTGCTACATTGATTTGAATGGGAATGTTTACTGCATCTATTACATTGATGCCTCTCAGTGGAGAAATTCATAGTCCACCAACGCCCAAACGTGGAAAATAAAGAACGAGAAGCATTGCTCTGTTATGGCAGTGTACATATTGTTAAGTAAGTTATTTTCAATCACTTTTCCCTTCCCCCAGAACTGCTTACTGCTCTGCTGATCAGTCTGAAGGAGGATCACTGTCGCCTCTCTATAATACATAATATATATAATCCCAATCAGTGACGGATGATCGCTCCTGCTGGAGCGACCGTTTCTCCTGTGATGACGACAGCCATAATAATATGTAAAGTAAAAACGGTAGCTGTAATATATTTAAAGGCTTCCGTGGACCTAATCTCCTGGATTTATTCGACCGGACCGCGTCAGTCACTCCGTCGGTGAGAGAGTTTCGGGGGCTGTTGGAAAGGAGCTCTGAGCAGACCGGAAACCTCAGTCGCTGTTGTGATTGTCCGTGGGAAAAACGAGTCTGCGTTGTTGAAAACGGGAAGTACAAGAATAGGGGAGGATAACAGGCCGGCTAACACCCTTTAATAAAAACACTTCTGTCCAGCCAACGCCGCTCTGTGAGACTGTAACAGCTCAGGTTCTGCCAGTCGCACAGAACCCTTCGGATCCCCCGGCAGGCAGGATGTCCTGTGCATTACGGTTATGAATTGTTTTTTTTCATTCAAGGGTCTCTGGAGTTTGTTGTCTTTTGTTAGTGTGAAGCGTGAAAGATTAATGCCGCTCTAATCGAACTGTGGCCGTAAAGCAGTAAATCTTGCTGTAAAGGCACGTTCACATTTGTGCGATTGACTCGGACGTCGTATGCATTTCTTTTAGCGCTGACGCTTCGGGTTGAGTTCCCTCTATAATAATGAAAAAGGTGCAGCACAGACCCGATCCACTCAGGTCTGTTCTTACCTTTCATAATAAAAGGACCCGGTTTTGTATTATCTGCCAGTAACCGTTTAAACATTTTTTTTTGCAGCAACATCCTGTGCTCGAGTGTCTTAATGGACAGAATGGGAATTAGATTTTCTAGGTTCCAGTGCGGCTCGTAAAACTAAAGTGATTACCAACGAAGCAACGAGCGCACAGACAGCAGGAAGTTATTACCGTCTGGAGACAGCAGCATCTTTTAAATGTCCTCATTGTCGTCTCCAGACGCGCCGCCAGAAAAGAACTGCCTGACGCTTTCAGTCGCCCCCCCAGGTCCAATACGTCTGTCCCAGTAACCTCGGCGGAGCATCTCCCGTGCTTCAGAGGGCCGTATGTCCTCCATTCAAGATGTCAGCGGCTGGAGGGACGTGGACGCGGGATTAACTGGCTGGTGCGGAAAGCCGGCGTTCCTTGATCTATGCGGGATTAGGGCGAGGGGAGGATCGGTCCTGCTAATGGAGCTCGTATGCTTGAGTCAGAGGCCCGTGTGATGAGTGATGCTGTGATGTGGTGTGTGTGTGTGTGTGTGTGAGGAGGGGTTACGTGGGGCACAGTTCACAGCAGCGTCCGTCGAACGTAAATCCGACGGCGTCTGGAGGCTGCTCTCTTTGTTGCGTGACAGACGTCCACTCTGGAGCTGTCCGTCTCCTGCACAGTGCTTGTCTTTTGTTGCTGTCAAACAGGACGTGCCATCAAATCCGTCCCAAAACGTCCCGTTTGACTTGAGGATGAACTGATGATAATGTGTGGGGGGGGTCAAAGGTCACTGGGATGTAGACGGTTCCACAGAAATGTGTTTCTCTGTCAACGTTCGTACTAAACTGTCTCTCCGTTTTATTTTGCAGGGAGCGAAGCCGCGACCGCCACAAGTCCCGCGGTAAAGACAGCCGCTCAGAAAAGTCCGTCACCATCACCGCGCCGCCCGCAGAGCCGCTGCTGGCCGACCCAGCCGTCCGGGGCGAGCAGGTCCAGGTATGGCCGGCCTAACCCCACCCTGGCCCCGCCCCTCCAGACCCTCCCATTAGGAGTCCCCTCACACTTTGTGTCCGCCCGCCTCTACCGCGGCCCATGAGCCCGATTTAAAAAGGGATTTAGTGTACAGGAGATTTAGAGTACAGCTCCTCCAAATGAGTTGAGTTTATCAGACCGGGCCATCTGGTATTTGAGGGCAAAAGTCATTGGCACTTTTCACTGTGGGGAGGGGGTCAAGTCATGATGAGGTTCAAGTCTCGTGGGGAGATTGCTTCAATACCCCCTCACCCCCTGGTTTGACCAGACCAGACCATTAAAAAAAACCTGGCAGCTTATCTGCTTTTGATTTTCATCTTAGGAACCATGTTGACAGCGAGGTCAGTAACAAAATATGGATTATGCGTTGGATTATTTGATAGCACAGAGGTGTAAGGTAGGAGATTGATCGGCAAATGATCTCTTTTCTTCTTTCGGCGTTGGCTTAGCTGTTGGTTTCGGTCCGTGGCACAATCATGTTTCTTGGAGTGCGATAAAAGGCAGAGCGAACAAGACGGGTGGATCCGGCGGCCGTGTGTGTTGGCGCGTTGGGACGCAAACCTGCGGGGTAGCAACCGAGGGATGCAAAGGGTCGTGGTTCCAAAACGATTGATGAGTCACAGCCGATTTGTTACCTCACGTTTTGAGTGGCCTCTCTGAGCCAAATCACCATTTGTTTCATGATCCATTTTTTAGAATTGCATTTACACACTAAGACGCTCACATGTATAAAAAACTATTGAAGCCTGAAACTCTCCTCTATGTTACTTAGAAAATCAGAACAAATACAGAGAGGCTTTAGTGGAGGCCTCGCGGCAGACAGCTGAGATGCATCCAGACTGGTCCATAGTCAGTGTAAGAGGCGGCAGACGAGGATCCGGGGGCCATTATCTGTGATCTCTTCAAAGCCGCTCTGAAAGCAGGAAACTTCAACACTTGCTGCTGGCAACAGTCAAACGCAGTTTAATGAAAGAAGAGCTTTTAGCCCCTTTATAGCCTAACAGCAGTCTGGCACAGTGCCCCCCCTCCCTCATCAAGTGGTCGGCTTAATCCTCTAAAAGAGGTGTGTGTGTGTGGGGGGGTGGGGGGGGGTGTAAACGCCGAGATCCGATGTTCGCCAATCGTCTACTGACCTACTTGGCGCGACTCGTTAGCGGTCGTTCTTCTTTAGTGAGTGTGAGTCAAATTTTTTACAGGCGACAGGATTTTACACGGAGCGCAGCTTGGTGTTCCTCTTCCCCTCTCCACGTCTTATCCATGCTGAGGCGTTTA
This sequence comes from Gasterosteus aculeatus, assembly GCF_964276395.1. Classification (NCBI taxonomy): domain Eukaryota; kingdom Metazoa; phylum Chordata; class Actinopteri; order Perciformes; family Gasterosteidae; genus Gasterosteus; species Gasterosteus aculeatus. Next base: position 28,634,239 of record NC_135688.1, read on the forward strand.
AAGGGGGGGTAATCAGAGCCCTGCAACTCCGGCTCAACAGAAGACTTGACCTGGGACGTCCTCCCGGGGAAAAAAGGTTTCTCACAGCCTCACCGGGAGAAGAGGGGTGGAGGGACGGGAGGAGCTCTGCTCAGACCTCAAATTAATGACACGCTAGCTAGAGAGTTATTCAGACCCTGCTATTGTGTGTGTGTGTGTGTTTTACGTTTGAATATTCGCTTTAAAAAAAGCACATATCTGGTTGCGCATTAGACACGTCAATAACAGGACAAATTAATACAACAAGACATAACTACTTGTATAGGTCATTTATTTATTTAAGTTTAAACATAATTAACAACATATTACCCATTCAAAATTGAACTAATGGCCAAGACTTCTCGCTCGCACACACGCTCTCCCTCCCTCCCTCCCCCCCTCCCTCCCTCCCCCCCTGCGCATAGCGGTTTCAATGAACGACAACAATAAACAAATGCTGAGTGCTGATCAAGAGTCAATTTAAGGTCCCGATTCTTGTCCCAAATACGTCAGGCTTCATTCAGTGATTGAAAGTGAAAGTTTTACAGTACCGACATTGAACGCTCCGAGCGAGCTGTGCTGGTAAACAGGAAACTTTTCCTTGGCATGAAACGGCAAATAATCAAACCAGTGCATGAAGCTTCTGGTCAATTTTATTCATGCAGCAGGCAGTCGCGCTGCTGCTGTGTTTATTTTTTATTTTTTATTTATTCACATTTGAATAGATTTTAACAGCTATTCGAATATATATCCGAATACAGAATACTCGTTGAAAGCCCCAATGTGTTTGTTTGTGCGTTCACTTGGCAGCAAGCAGGACACAAATATCAAAGCACATTCTGAGGAGCAGTTTGACTGTCTGGATGCTGATGGTGAAGCCGGAGCAGCTGGATAACAAAGTGAAACCATGTTTGTTTAATCATAATCAATAATGCCTTGTAATATTTATCGGCTAGGACCAGTCGCAAAGTAACAAGCGGAGATTCCAGGAAATGGCTTTTTGGAGGGGAATGAAACCAAAGTGATGTAATAATGTTAATGAAGACGCTGGAAGGCCAACTTGTCACATTTGCTAACCTCTGCTAGTCTTTGTGCCGGGCGAACCGGCCTCTCGTCCCGCCCTCTTTAAGTGAGCGAATGATCGTATTTTCCCATGAGGGTTAAACAACTTGTCGTGGAGCATTTGTTGATCACAGCGGGCGGTTCTGGGGGTCTTTCGACGCTCAGGAATGAGTTGCATTGGGTCAATCCGTCCTGCTGCTGCTGCGTGATCGTGGGTATCTGAGCGGGTGACGGGCGTCGAGGTGTCGAACAAGAGGAATGCGATATGTTTGAACCACAAAGCATTCTTTGGGAATTAGTGCCTTCCTATCACAACATGGGGTTCAGCTGCATTTATTTTTAGATAAGCGGTTTGGAGAGGGAACCCCCCCACACCCGCCCTTGTTGGCCAGCTGTTGAGCAGGAATAAGGTGCTTTCTGAAATGTTGAACAACATTCAGTTTCATAATGCACTCAGATCTGTGTGATCGTGCTGTGATTCGCACGCGGTCCACAATCAAGAAACCAGATCTCTGATGTTCCTTCCTCTCGAACCCAAGTCTCGGGTTCCTCCAGCAGTGTTGAAGCACAGCGACGTTTCTTCTCGGTGGCTTTTTAGAGGTTAACTGTTTTGGGGAGCCGTCTTCTCTTCCAGCCTTTATCAGCAAGTTGACAGTTGAGAGATGACAGACGCGGAGGGGAACGATCCAAGGTCCTTACCTGACCTCCAGGTCACCAGGGAGACCATTTGAAAAATGTAAAACCACTCAGAGAAGAATTCTATGGTTGAAGGCTCAAGGTGAGGTCAGCGCGATCTTAACAGTTCCTCCCCTGATGTCTGGCTTCACTTTAGTGTCGCAGCAGAGTTCTTTAGTTTTTCAAACAAATATGACTGTTGCACTTGAAAATATGAAACCGCAGGTGAACTTGTATTGTCCTACCTTGTTGTGTTAGTGTGTATGCGCGCACACACACACACACACACACACACTAACCCACATTCAGCCCTTAACCAGCCGCAGCGCTGAGACGCCACCGTGCTCACTGGGTCAGAAGCGATGCGCTGAGAGTGGCGCCGAGGCGAGCAGAGAATGAGAGAAGATGCCTCGAGGGAGAGATGGATGAAAGAGAGAGCGAGAGAGAGAGAGAGAGGGGGAGAAGATGATGGGTGAAACTTCTAGAGTACGGAGATGGCACCTAATTGGCGTTGTTGACTCTCTGGATGGTTCATTAACTGTACTCCTCCGCTCCAGCTCTACTTCTCCATCCATCCATCAGTGCCCCCCCCCCTCCCCCAACATCTCTCCTGCTATCAGGACATCCCATGTGATCATCACTCACCCACTTCCTCCCTCCCTGCTCTGCGCGCTGCGCCGCTCCTCCATCTCCATTCGTGGCGAGCGAGCGCGCGGTCTAATACAATGCCTCCCGAGGCATGATGGGAGAGATTTCTATATAAAGCAGCGTCTGTGAGGTCAAACACAGGCGCGCACACACATGCACTCTGGGACGTATCGGGCGAAGGAAGCACAGAGACGATGTTTGGGCGAGCCGGACTGAGGTGAAGTTCGGGGAGGACTTTGGGGAGGATGCAGGCGCCGGCGGCGATGGAGGCGGCAGACGAAGTGCTGCAGGTGCTCGATGTGTGCGAGGCCATAGAGGAGACAAGGGAAGTCATTGTCACCACCATAGAAGAAGACCCTATCAGGAACTCTCCTCCAGTGGCCAGCTGCGGAGCAGGGACCAAACCGAGCCAGGTAAGAAGAGCGCGGAGGGAACCATGGAAGACGGTCTCCTACAGAAGGGAATGGCGTCCAGAGCTCGCTGTTGTTGGACGTTCAGCTCTCACAGGAACCGGCAGGAAGCTTCTGCGTGATGCCTTTGTGGGGAAGGGCTGCTTGACCAACAATTTGCCATAAATTAAGCATGTAATGTTTGTCAATTTAAGAAAGTTGCCATTCCATTGAATGATTGATTGATTGATTGATTGATTGATTGGCTGACCAGTGGATGACGTCACCTCGTGCTCCAGGATGCACAGTTGCTGGAAGTCGCTCCTCCTCCACATACGAGGTTGTCGTCTGAATTTCCACGTGCATCTTTCTTTCGTAACTTTAGAATTTGGAATATGTCGGTTCCAATGAATTGCTCTTGAAGACAGCTCCCACTCTGCGAGTTGAAGCAAATGTCTTATCCTTCACACTCAGCAAAGAGCTTCTTTACCCCAAAATCTGCTCTTGAGAGGATTTCAAATTGTAATCCTGCAAAGTCATCTCAGGTTCCTCCGCCGGCTCTCCCTCTTAATACCACATAATCTTCACACCACTTTCCGGGTTTTGCTAAATTGGAAGTTCTCAACACCCTCCTCCTCCCTGTGCTTACCTGACATTCCTGTGCATAATCCTTTTCAACCACACTGACGTTTTATTTATCGAGCGCTGCTCAGCGGCCAGCGGCCCATTGTCCCGCCGTCACTCTTCTGTCCTTCGTATTAGTCGGGGAGACTATTTTTTAAGACGCTTCCCTGCCTTGTCCCGACAAGTTCTTGGCAGCCTCGCATTGTTGTTTGAGCAAAGGTTGGTTTTATGGCTGAGAGCAGCTCTCTGGGAATGCAGTATTTGACACACACACACTTGCGCACACACTCGCACATACCTCCCAGGAGTGAGTAGAGTGCACTTGGTCCTGCTCTGAGCGAAGGGGCTTTGTTTGCAGCTCACTTATGGCTGAACAACAGAAAACAGGCTTTTATTGCATATTTGATTTAGTGAATATCCAGGACGCCAGAGACAATGGCTGTTATTTATAGAAAGAATGCACAAAACACTCAGCTGAAAGCTTTGGAAACGTGGACACAGGCTGATACAGCTTGTAAGTGTACCGTGCTACATATATGTGTATATATACACTCAGTGTTTTTTAATGAGAAGCTCTTTTGAGGCCCGAGTGATCGTTATTCCAAAGAGGGGATGGGTGAAATATTCATCTTTCTTCGATTTCAACCGCAGAATTTAACCAAAATAAAATATTCTAAGCTTTTGGGGTATTATTTTTAAATTTGTTTTGTTGGGGGGGTCGGGACAATCTTTCACACCATTTAAAAACAAAACACCCCGACGGCCTTTTGAGCAGGAAACTTGTTCAATCCCCTTGTGCTTGTGTGCGGTTCAAATGTCCCGCCGGATGCGTTTGAAGCGCGGCAGCCTCTGTATCATGTTGCAGCACTTACAGTTTGCAACCGGGCCAACATTTCATTAAAGTCACACCTGCATGGCACATCTGCCTCTTACAGAAAGCACCGTCTCCACGGCGCTCTACAGCTTTTAATGAGGCCCTTTCTTTTTATTCTCAGAGAAAGCGGCTCAGCTGGTACGGATGCTCTTCTTGGTGCTGCTTATACTTTCCTTTTTCCCTATGAGAAAGTCTCACAGAGACGTTTTAAAGGAATAGTCTATTTTTCATTTACGTCCTCCAGATTGACACCACTCTAAATATGAAGCTCCGGCCGGGACGGAGGAAGCTCTGCATAGACGAATGTTAATTGATGTAGATGTTTCCTCTCCTTCTAAGCTAACTGCGTCCAAGACACTAGCTTCATCGCTGTATCGATCCCTCTTTAACACCCCTCCATTCTTGAGAGTATGTGAGAAGGCATCACGCCGCGTCCCCAATGTCCTCCGTGTACGTCTGTTGAGTCGCCGCCCGAACGTCGCCCCCCCCCCCCCCCCCCCCTTCCCCCCTGGCCCTTTCCCACAGCGCAGGACCTGCTCGTAAAACCTTTGTCTGGGTTGAATAAATCCCTGTAGGCGTCTCGTCGGAGTGGACCTGACAGGTGTTTAGTGGAGGTGCATTTTATTCATGACACACATGTAGCCGGTAATCCCCCCCCGGCCTTTGAACTGCCACTGGCCTTGCTTTGCCTGCCTGTCTGGATCAATCCCTCCCCGTGTAATTGGCTGGCTTGTTATTGAACGTGTCTCTCTTGCCCCCCTGCACCCCCCCACCCCCTGGTCCTACCCCCCCTCCTCCTCTTTGTTCCCTCTCTCCGAGCCGCTCCTCTTCCTCCGCTTCAACCTACTTTCCTGCGCTGAATGGGCCTCCTGCAAGGCTGCTGGTGCTGAAGCAGATCAGCCTGAGGTGGCGGCTCTGCTTAATCCCGTTAGGAAATGTGGGTCACTAAGGTCTATTTTTAACCGTGGCGGCTGAGGGGGGAGCCCAGGTAGGGTAGGAAGGAGCCAATGACAACAAGGCGGCAAACTTCATTAGCTTCAAGGCGGTTTGTTGATGAGCTTAATAGACAAAATCAGGGACTAAATGTTCTTTGGCAGCTATTTTGAGATTTGTTTCATATTTGTTTAATTCATAGGCAAGCTGGCCGTCTCATAGCTCTACATTCTAGCCTTTTAGTTGGATGTATGTAGTGAAATAACTATTTCTATTGACACAACCAGGATTCTCAGAGAATTGTAGGAAACGTCCCTCATCGACGGTTGGGCCACTTTGGCCTAAAGGTACTGATTTATCTGCTAGTTATTCTGTCAATGTGGCAAACTATGCAGATTATTAACAAATAGCAAAAAACATGCGTCCATCACAATTTTCCAGCGCCCATAATAAATCTACAAGATATTCAATTAAACAACACAATAGTGATAGACTCCTTAAAACAGTTCTTAAGCACTGTGTGATTCAGCAACTCATGAGTGGGTGTGAGGAGAGACCTTACAACTTATGCCATGATTTGCACACACACACACACACACACACACACACACAGAATGAGAAGCCACTTATTGGCACATATGTCACACATAAAGGAATTTGTCTTCATTCTTGGTGTGAATGAAAGAATAAAATAGAATAAAATAAGATAAAGTAAAATAATATAAAAATATACAAGCAAAAAATCTAACAAAACTGTATAAAGACACGGAGCAGGCTTGTCTTGACCAGCTGGACGGTAGTCAGACGAGATTAAGACTCAAGTACATTTTGAATCGGGAGACGTGAGCAAACATCCCGGCAGGGACGCTTTTTGTTTTAACAGAATAGCTGCAGAGCTGCTGAGGCAGGCGCGACGTCGTCCCCGGTGACTTGTGAATCTCCGTGTGAAGGAGGTCCGTGGGACACTTATCCCTCGCTAACACAGAGAGAAAAATAATGAGGCCTTGCTTACTTTTGCCGTGCGAGGGGGATAATTGCTCGGTGCCAGAAGCCTGTTGCAGAGGGGCTGAGGGCCTCTCCAGTCCGCCTTCCTATGATTCGTCAAGAGGCTTTCAATGTTCTCTCTGAAAAAAATGAAATCTTGACTATCATTAACTTTAGAGTTGATGGGGCGTCACTCTTGGATTACTCTTGGATGAATTAAGGAAGGAGAAGGTTTCATTTTACACCTTTGGTGTAAGGAGAAGTTTTACAATTCCATGGACGTTTTCAACAGAGGATTCATATTAGTGGAAAAAGCCTCTTGAACCTCAAACCTCAGGGTGACCGGGTGAAACGTTAACCGCTGTGGTGCTAACTGCAGCTGGCCATAGACCTTTACTGCGATAAGCACACAATGGTACCGCAGCGATTTGAGACACCCGTGTCTTTGGTTGCATCCCACTTGAAAGCTGGCGAGCTACGCTAACTAGCATCCTCTGGGCCAGCGGGAGCTGGTTGGCTAGGCTGAGATGATTCATAAGGTTTCACGTAAAATGTAGAAGGTATAAAGCGAGGCTGATTTGTGGAGTCACACATGAGACAGAGGTGCCATTAAAGGCTACGTGACTACAGCCTTCACTTGTTGTTGCACCAATGAATGAGACACGTGCACGTTGTCCCTCGGGTACCAACGTCTGAGGAGAGGAGAACGGTCGACGTCTTCCCTCTCCGACCTTTGGAACCCGGGTCGTGCATTCCACTGTCTGGCTTGCGGGGGTTGGCCGCTCGTGATGTTCGGGCTCTTCATAGAGCGGCGCAGGCGTCAGGCTGAGGATTTACAACCGCTGTTGTCATGTCAAAGGTCAGGTGAAACCGAACCACCTCAAGCAGGCAGCCGGGCAACATTTGACTTGTCGTCTCCGGTAAATGATCCCATGAACAGAAAATGTTTACGGCTCATCACTTTGGGTTTTAATTGTGAGACACCCTTTCATGTGTTGTGGTCCCTCCAGTTTTATCCTGTAATAAATATAAATTTTCCGCTCAATTTTCCCCCGTCATACATATGTAGGATTTTCTATACAGTAGTGGACATTCTGCTGCTATATGAGTGATAATAGTAGCTTCTTTCTAGCTTCGAACACATCCTGAGCTTTCTGCCCGGGTCCTCCCATTGTTCTGCTTCATCCCTTTCTCTGCTGTTTTAACCCCCGAGGCCAGTGGGATGTTCTCCGTCCCAACGCACCACCCTCCTCCCATCCAACCAACCCGCTCCACCCCCATCTACCTCAATCACAATGCATCTCCTCTCTGCTCTCTCTGCACTGATAAAGCATGTAGTCTTTGAAATTGGATTGATCTGCAATGGAGCTGCATGCTGGGAGCCGTGGCTTTTGGTCATCCGGGGTTCCCGTAGCCGCTCGTCGGCCCTCTTATCGCCAGCGGGTCGCTTGTCACTGACTGTGCAAAGAGTTCTTATCTTCCTTTGTCCTATCCGCTCTTATGACCTTCATTATCTGCGGATGCAGTCCGGTCCAGACGTCAGCAGTTAGCCCATTTGGCAGCTCACGCCGTTTACTTTTTCCACTTCCTGACTGCTATTACTTTCTTTTCTCGTGTGTGCTTGGAAATTACCTCCAGTTTGTTTTGTTGAGGTGACGGTAAAAAGCTCATCTGAACGATTTGAAATCATTGTTTGACAAGAACCCAGAGATGCATTGAATGTGTTCACTGTGTGCTAAAACTAGTTAATATGTAAATATGTACCTGAATTATAGTGATGTGTAGTATGACTGGATGAAAGACTAAACTAGACTGAATAATATGATCCATCACCATACAAACGAGTCAGCATAACTGGTAGGCATCTGGATTGAAAATCATGCACCAGAAAAAAGTAAAATTGTCTTTTTTCACATGTATGTTCAGTAGATATGCACATATCTACTGAACATACATGTGAAAAAAGACAATTTAACTGACCTACAAATTAGCATTAAAACTACATTGGCTGAGTATAGATTAAAATAAATATTTAAACAAAATGATGTAGAGGAGAATAGAGACAAAAGAGATGATATGACCGTATCAGTTTCCATCCAAGAGGATCAAGAAGCTAGGAATGAGGAAACCCACCCGTTCTCTTAAATCCTCCCTTGTTTCCTTCCTCGCCTCTAGGATGACAACTGGGGCGAGACCACGACGGCCGTCACCGGCACGTCGGAGCACAGCCTCTCCCAGGAGGACGTCGTCCGCATCACCAAGGACCTGGAGGAGAGCGTGGGGCTCGACTGCCGGCGCTACCTGGGCCTGGCGCTGGCCGTGGTCCTGGGCCTGCTGGTGTTCCTGACGCCGCTCGCCTTCCTGGCGCTGCCCCACCTCCTCTGGCCGGAGAAGCTGCAGAGCTGCGGCACGGCGTGCGAGGGCCTCTTCATCTCCGTGGCCTTCAAGCTGCTCATACTGCTGCTGGCCGTCTGGGCGCTCTTCTTCCGGCCGCCGCGGGCCGGCCTCCCGCGGGTCTTTGTGTTCCGGGCGCTTCTCGCCGTTCTGGTGCTGCTCTTCGTGGCCTCGTACTGGCTGTTCTACGGGGTCAGGATACTCGACTCGCAGGTGAGCCGAGGGCCAAATGTGGTGATGTCATCGCTCGCGAGTGAAGGGCAACCGGAGAATAAACATTCAATCTGTGCGTTTGATAAACAAATATTTCCAAAAGCAGCGGGGGAAGTGTCATGAATTGCAGGCACATTCATTTTTAATGCCTTCAGAAGCTTAACAACATTCAAAACAACCAAAGACAGAGATTTGGTTTCCCCAGTGATGTGTGTTTACTGCAAGAGTCGTAATTTAAAATCCTGGTTGGTCCCTCATTCAGAATGCATGTAGGAAAAACAGTGAAACCCTTAGAAATGCATCTAAATATTCATGCGCTCTACATCTTGTCTTACATGTGTATAACCACCGTTTTCTTTTTTTAATCCCTGCAGTAGCGTGTATATATATATTTTTTTAAACAGTTGAAATGCCGTAAATACCGTGCACATCCCTCGGTGGTACAAATGACCCCTTTTGATGTCTTGGCAGGACGAGAACTACCAGGGCATCGTGCAGTACGCCGTGTCGCTGGTGGACGCGCTGCTCTTCATCCACTACCTGGCCATTGTGCTGCTGGAGCTCCGGCAGCTGCAGCCGTGCTTCTCCGTGTGCGTCGCGCGCTCCACCGACGGCGAGGCGAGGCACTACAACCTGGGGCAGCTCAGGTGAGGAGGCCGCCCCCATGGTTGTTTTATCGTGAGGTTCTCATGCGTTATTCAAAGACTCTGTCTTTCCTTCAAACAGCTGCGCGCCCAAAAGTGTTCGTGTTCGTAGGGGACTATTTTCCGGGGCGGAAGAATCAACGTTTGGCGCTCTAGCAAGTATTTAGGGCAGCGGGACAAACAAAGCAACAAGTCAGTCGGTACACAGTGTGGCTCATTGATGTGAACTGTAGAGGAAGGACATAAATCAGCTGTGATTGGTGTTGTTATTGGGACTGTTAATAACAATCACATGGATCACCAACTTCTTCACAACAGAGCGTTAAATGTCTGTTCAGCTTTCACACCATCGGGTGATGCCGCTAGTATCGAGAGCAAGCTAATGGAATACTCAGATGTGAATGTAGAGAGAGAGAAGGAGGACGAGGAAGCAACAAGGTAAAGTGAGCCATGACGATAGATTCATAAACTGGAGGAAGTAAATCATAGAAGAGGCCGAGGAGTAAGGAAAGGAAACGAGGAAGGGAAGATGGATGAAAACGCGCCGGGAGGAAAAGAACAAATAAGAAAAGGAAGGAAGAGGGTGGGGGAGACTTCAGAGAGGCCTCAGAAAAGAGCAGCACACAGAGGGCGGAGTACAGAGAGGAGGCCCAGGAGACGGAGGCAGGGAGACACAGAATAGAGAACGAGGGATTAATACTTAATGGGAGGCTGAAGGATCCTAACGTGTATATGAAAGAGAAAAGATCGCTGCTTGTGTGTGTGTGAGTGTGTGAGTGTCGCGTCGCAGAACAGCTCAGACAAGACAAACAGGGTTTTTATGACTTTGCTACCTATGTGCAAAAACAGGAATACCCCATTTATTTTAAGCCAAACTCGGCAGCGCGCCGGCTGGCCTCTGATATCAAAACGCAGCCCCGGGTCCCACTTAAATCATGATGGATTTATGGATGGGCCTCTTCTTTATGACCGGATGGATGAGGTATCATCCCCCACATCTGCTCTCCCACTAAGGTCTTATCTCTGTGTGGTTTGTGCAGGTGGACTGGTTCACACGTTGTGTCTTGAAGTGAGAAGTTTAAGCTGATTCTGAAATAGTCTAAAGGCTGTAATACGTTCCCCTCTATGTGACCTTCAGAAGCGACAATAGATCTTTGTTGCTGCTGCTCCAAGTCTCACTTTATAACCCTGTGCTGAACACATTCCACTCATTGAAGTGTCTGTGGCTTTTATACATAGTGTTTGAACTGAAACATCGCTGCTGTAGCCCAACCAATGCTGGACTTTCTTTTCTCTTTATAAAGGCCAAAGCTTCTATCAATATTTGTGAATATGTCAAATCAAGCAATAGATTGCCCACTCACTCAAACTCAGTCTCTAAAAAATCCACACAACAAGGCATTTTTCTGACAATCAAGTTTAAACACGACTCATAAAGGAAGCTTTAACAATCCGAATCTCCGTACTTGTGAAGTAAATACATGGTGACATCAAGGCATATAAATATGTAAACACACCGTCACGCTGAAATTAAACTGGGCTGAAAAGTGTAGTAATGTCAATGTTGATTCAGCATTGGTAGAAACAGGTCGGACTTGTGTGTGTGTGTGTGTGTGTGTGTGTGTGCGTGTGTGTGTGTGTAGTGGTCTGGCCGGTGTGTGAGCCGTTTCGCTCGGGGGGTGTTGTCCTTTTGTAGGCTGTGCCGTTCATGGTGCTCTGATGTCCGTCTGCGACTGTAAACACGCGGCTAATTAGCGCTCCCTGCAGACTGGAGCGCAGCATCTGGTGTGTGTGTGTGTGCATGTGCGCACAAATGATTTAAGCATGTGCACCGACCGACATCACACAGAGAAGCACAAGTGTGTGTTTGTTTTCTCTCATGTGTCTCCTCCCCTAACAGAAGGGCGGCTGTTGCTTTCATCCCAGTTTGTTTTTGTCCTTTCTGACGGGGTTTTTCTTCCTCATAATGGCGACCAGCCGGGGCCCCTGCAGACCGTCCCCTCCTGCCCGGCCTCTGATGCCAATCTAAACGGCCGAAGGAAGCCTTTTTTTGACAAGTCAAATATAAAACGAGAGGGGGAGGCGGGGGGGGGGGGGTGCATGCATTCCTAATTTATTTAACGGGTCAGTCCTGAGCAGCAACGTTGGTCTCCAGGACACCCGGGGAGCCTCCATATATATTAGTGTGAAATTCCTCCAGTGGTTTTGCTTTATGTTTGCTCGGCTTAATGATTGAACAGCTCCGACTGAACAATGGTCCCGTGTGTTAGAATGTCACGGCGCTAACTGCAGGGCCTCCGCCCGTGCTGCGATGTGTTTGTCGAGATTGATATTTACGGAACATGCTCCAGGACAAAAAAAGCCTTTGCAGGCCTGGAACATGTTAATTATTACATCTGCAGATGAACTCAAAGAGACGGCGCCTCACCCCTTTCCACACGTGGTCTATTTCCAGCCTGTTGTAGCCGCCCTGATGTCGCACAGCGCATGTGACTCTGTGGCCTTTCTAACTTAATAGAGCGATTTGTTCTGTGGAAGGAACTGAAGCGACGGGAGGTCAGAGGCCACACGGGATAATGGGAAGCGCATGCACTACGCGCTGTCCTTCACGAATATCCAGTTTGCTCCTCACGTGGCGAAAGGACACCGCGAGGAAGTAGGAGAGAAGGCCCCAGTGTTTTGGGGAGAAGTGGTGTTGTGGGTCGGTTAACGGCTGTCAACATCTGCCGAAGGCGCGGAGGTCACAGGAAGTGAGCTCGAAGCCGTACGTGAGCTGTACGGTCGCTGCTTATAGCGAAGAGAAATGCTAACGCTATCACTTCCAGGAAAAGGGGGATGCGGCGCTCGATAAAGGAGCCGGTGATTTATGTTGTGCAACGTGTGAGCACACAGCCCGTCTGTGTACAGTTGGTTTTAACTGCTCGGTCTACAGGACAAGAGCCGGCATGCTTCGTGATCCTCAGCGTGGAGGAGCACCTCCGTGCCTCGGTGCCTCCCTCCCGTACCTCCTAGGAGGGCTCACGGAGCCACGTTGAGGAACAACAAGGACGTCTGACCTTTTTCCACATCCTTCCCTCCATCCTGTTTCCTCTCGCGTGCGTTTCTTGTTTGTATTTCCACGGGGGAATTCCCACTGTGGCATTTATTTAGGTAACGCCGCTAGAACCTAGAGTCCTCGTTGGTCATCTTCCCTCAGCGCCCACTCAGTCCCGCTCTCCCGCTCCGAAGTTTAACTTCGACAAAGCTCTGTTCTGTAAAAATGTTGAAAATAAAAGGTATTCTGCGGTCGCCTCGTGGACGTGGTCCATCGCGTCCTCCTCCAGTCAGCACGCTGACGTAGAACCCCCCCCCGCCCCCCGGCCTAACGCTCCCCTACCTCCTCTCCTCCGCAGCATCCAGCGGGCGGCTCTGGCCATCTTGGAGCGCTACTACTGCGACTTCCCGGTGCACAACCCGGCGCTGCTCTCCGCCTCCAAGTCCCGCGCGGCCAAGCACCTGGCCGGCCTCAAGGTCTACAACGTGGATGGTGAGTTCCCAGAAGCCCCCGCTGAGGGTGAGTGGGACGACGTTTGAACTTCCTGTTTAGCTCATTGTTTTTGTTTTGTTATTGGGCTTCAGCTTACTGTTGTTTTCATTCTTGACTCACCTTTTTAGCGTTTTATATCGTCCATCGGTACTTCCAGGCAGCTTGCATCCATTTTAGTATAATATAAAAAGCACCATGACTCATTTCATTGTTAGGCGTATAACTCAAGGTTAGCTCTTATGAAAAATATATTTGCAGATTCAGTTTCCACCAAAAAATACTTTTCCCCCTGAGCCTCCATCAATTAGTCATTTTAGGGATTATGTTCTCATATCGAGGTCATTTGCTGTAAAGGCAGGAATATCTCTTTCTTGCTAAAGTATAATGTGTCGCTTTGACACAAAGATCTGCATGACCTGGATTGTATTATTTGATTTAGTTTTTTATGCAATTTGTATATACATATATTTTTATTTTTATTAGCTGTTTAACCCCAGAAGAGTAATAAAAAATGGCACATTTCAACACTTCAAAACTGGAAACGCTTATCTTCTTCTTTTTGGCATTCACAGCTGCTTTTTTTTTTGTTGCATATATTCTCTTTTTTCTCTTCTTTTTGAAAACGCCGCAATATATCACCTTTTGTCAGCGGCTCCCATCAAGTCTCTGCAGGTTGACTTGCGTATCGCGCTGGAATGCGCTGCCTGAAAACGGCGAAGCCGATCTGCGCCCGTTATCTCGCTGCAGCACGGGTGGTTTTTTTATTGTCCGCCCTCAAATGCTCTCTCCTCTCCTTATGTGTCCCCTTTCCCCCGCTGACGCTGTCCCTTTAAGACGCATTTAGATCTAAACTGAAAGCCTACCTCTTTGACAGTAAGTAAAAACGCTGCGCTGCTCCTGTTCACATCGTGGAAGCTGTGCACGTTCTGTGTCCTAGAAGCTACACCTCGATTTTTTTCACCGCGGACACGATGCTCCACTCACTCCTTCCTCGTTGCATGCCACGGGTCGATGGTGGGGGGGGGGGGTGGCAGACTGGACCCTCACCCTTAAGTGCACTAACTTCACTCCATCCTAGTTTTGACTTTTTTCTTCCGCCTCCTCTTAAATGTTTGCGGGAGACGGACGATAAAGGAAGCGCTGATAATCTGCCAGTGTTTTTCTTTCTCTCTCAGGTCTCTTTCACCCCCATTTTCCTTCTGCAGCAGCTTCTCTCACTTGATGATAATCGTTCCTTTATTAAAGAGTGGTGACCCCCCTCCGCACCTCTATAACGCTCAATTACGCTGCATCCAAATGGGTCTGGGTGATTTCATGACGCCCAACAATTGAATTTGTTGCCCGTGTTGTTCTCTAAGCTCCCATATCTGGGATTGAGGTGCAAAAACACAAATGTTTAAATGCGACACAGATAACACATACATGTAACAATGTTTACAGCATTCTTTTTAGTTCTCCCCCCAAACATCTCCCCCTGAATTATTCTGCTCACGAAGGATCCCTCCCTGCATTAATAATTCAGCGGCTGTGCCTTCTTTTAATCCGCATAACCACCGGGCGGGGCTCACCAGCAGCCTCCCGTACTCGGAGTAAACTATTGAAGTTTTGCCCAAGACGCGTCTCTAATTAGCTCGCTGACGGCGCCGCGCGGTGGAGGAAAAGGAACGCTTGAATATCAATAGAGATGCAATGAAAATACTCCAACTTTGTGCACGCTGCATCCTCACGTCATCATCGAGTGTTCTGTCGTTCCTTTGCGTTTACCTTCGAGGCCTCTGAGACGTCCCCCCTCTGTGTCCTGCACAGGCCCGGGGAACAACGCGGCGGCGGCGGGGATGGTCCAGTCCCAGTCCAGGGCCATGATCGCGGCCGCCGCCCGCCGCAGGGACACCAGCCACAACGAGCTGTACTACGAGGAGGCGGAGCACGAGAGGCGCGTCCGCAAGCGCAAATCGCGGTAAGCTCGGGGGGGAAAACGCGCTCTTCAGCTGCAGAACATTCCAGTCAGGAGTGAAACACTTTTCCCTTTCTCTTCATCTCCTCCCCAGACTGGTGGTGGCGGTGGAGGAGGCGTTCACGCACATCAAGCGCATGCAGGAGGAGGAGCAGAAGAAGGCCCCAGGGGACGTGATGGACCCCCGGGAGGCGGCGCAGGCCATCTTCCCGTCTATGGCGCGCGCCCTGCAGAAGTACCTGAGGACCACCAAGCAGCAGCACTGCCACAGCATGGAGAGCATCCAGCAGCACCTGGCCTTCTGTATCACCAACAACATGACGCCCAAGGTCCACACGCACTCCCTCTTTTGAGACGACCGCGTCCCACGTGAGCCGGCTGAGTTGTGATAACGCTGCTGGTGTGTCTGTCCTCTGCCCAGGCGTTCCTGGAGTGCTACCTGACGCCGGGTCCCACCCTGCAGTACGGCCGGGACCACTGGCTGGCCCGCAAGTGGACCCTGATCAGCGAGGCGTCGGTCACCAGCGGCCTGAAGGACGGCTCCACCTTCGTGCTCCGCTGCCTGGACTTTGGCCTGGTAGTGACCACCAAGAGGATCCCCTACATCCAGATGTCCGAGGAGTACATCGACCCCAAGTCACACAAGTTCGTGCTGCGGCTACAGTCCGAAACCTCCGTGTAGGACACCGAACTGCTTTTAAAAAAAATTCCTCACTCTGTTTTGTGGCTCTCAAATGTTTTCAGTTTGGGCTTGCGGTCTTTATTTTTATCTTTTTTTTGAGGGGCTTTGTTTTTATATATTATATATGAATTTATATATCACACTCACTTGTAATGTTTTGGATTTGGATGAAAACAAAAGAAAGGAGAATGTTGCACAATCACTCGTTCCTTTCTTCTGTTGGAGGCGAACTCTGACGTCCACACAGAGACTCCTTTATTTACACTGGACGGACGGGCGGACAAACCACTAAGGAATGGTGCATTAAACGCACAATGTGTATGTTTTCGTCAATGAAAAGAATTCCCCTCGACGCGACGGAATCTATGATATCGGACAGTTTTTTTCCCCTCCGCTATCTCGCCACTGCTCTTACAGCTGTGGCGCTCTCTGTGCCCGACTTCTCCAGGTGCAACACAGCAAAATCCAAGACGCGTCTCCACTCCACAGACAGACCGTGTTTAACTCACAGGAGACGCCAGACATTGTGCCCGTAAAACATTTCCTCCCTCCCTCCCTCCCTCCCTTCCCGCGTTCGGCTCAGTGACCTTCTTGGGGCTTCACAGCACCAAGGAGGAGAGACGGATAAACAGTACTACTGATCACGCCACATGAGGAGTACGTGGGTTACACAGCTGCAAAATAGAGGGAGAGAGTTCCTGTACTTCATTTGTAATCCATTTTCTAATTGTGATCCAAGTTGTTTTTTCACCCCCCAGCGTTTCCGGAACTGGTGGGAAAAGAGTGTTTTGACTTAATAGGCCTTCTGTTAAAGTTTCGATTTAAAAAAAGATAAGCCAAGAAGGAGAATTTGACTGGGTTGGGGATAAACGTGTTTCCTCAGATGTCAGTTGAATTAAATGTTTGTGTTGTGTGTGTTAAGCCTGTTAAGTAAATTAAAACTCACCTGGAAGAGAACATGAACATGAGGCAGTGAAGCACTACACCTTGTGGTCGTAGTGGGTATTACAACAACAACAACAAATAGAAAATGGATCACAATAATGTTTTCTTTCTTACTGGCCTTTTGCTTCAGGCATCCGCGTAGAGGGACGGGAACAACAGGTCCTCAGTTGGGAATCAAACCATGCACGTTGCAGTTGGCGCTAGATAACCCCGGCTGAAAGACCTTGGGGGGGGGGAATCCTCGGGTGGGAGGGGCGTTTATGCTGTGGAAATGAAGGTTTCACTGATTTTCTCGACTCGAAAAAGGGCGTCGCTAATACACGGCATCAAACAAATGATTGAACCTTCAGTGTTTGGATTCAGAGTGAATCACCAGTGAGAGCGGCAGCAGGGCGGATCCTCTCCCCCAACAGGACCGTCAGGTTTTCCTTTACTCCCTTGTCTCACCTCTGCTCTCCCACAAGCACGCTCGCCAGTAAGTCCTTGGAGGTCACAAGTGAGTCATTTCTCCTTCTGTTTTTTGATGAAGAAGAATCCAACTAGCTGCACTGAAAAGGAACCATTTTACAGCACGTCACACCCTGTTGGAACTGATCCAAGCAGATTCACCAAAGTGGTAAAGAGCTCATGTGTAACTCACCCAAGAAGGAAAATATAGTTGTCTGTGGCGCCGAGCAGAGTCCCCTACTGCCCCCTGGCTGCTGAGCGTAATACTGTCAGTTCCTCTTCGAGAGGGAAGCAGGGACATGTTTTCATTAAAGAATTACCTTCAAAAATGAACAAAAACTTGCAGTTCATGAAAGCAAAAATATTCGTTCACTGTAAACCGTTATTTTCTTGGTCACATTTTGTACCTACTGACAGATGAACATTGAATCATCCCAATGTGGCTCTGCCTCCTGTTATACACTGTAACTATTTATGTATACAAGCATGTCTGTGTGTGAGTGTGTGTGTGTGTGTGTCTGTGTGTGTGTGTATGCCATTCCAGTTCACACAACCAGCCTTTACACCCCCCTCCTCCTCCACATCACCACCGTCTGCCACGCTGTTTCCAGGTTACAAGCCTTTGTATATCGGGACAGCTCTGTGATGATGATGATGACAGTGCGAGGCAAGACTTGTTTCTCTTTCACAGGTATGAGAATTTCTATGAACAAAAAAATAAACATTTTTATGGAAATTTGTAAAAGTGCTGTTTGAGACCATGTGGGAAAAATGAGATAGATGCCTTGTGTTGTGATTAGGGACTTTTTTATTGAGGCTTTTTGTCTCTTTTGTCAGAGGCCACTATAATGGATTTACTTTTATTTTACCTTAAGAATTTGTTAAGATTTTTTAAGATTGTCAATTTTGCAATGCAATAACAAATCGGATCATCGTGGGCTACCGTAGAAAAAGTTTATCACTGGTGATTTGGATTTGTCCCCATTCTCCCTGCAATCAAACTGCATGTCTATTTTTCTCTCTCTCTTTCATTACCACTCTGCCTTTGTTCCACACTCGCTCCTCAGCATCTCCATATGCAGTAGTTTCCGTGCCCCGGCTGCAGGCTACGCCAGCACTCTGCTCTGTCGCTGCCCATTAAGCACCCGGTACTGCTGCCTAGCGCTCCAGAGCCAAATTCCAGCTTGTCTGGCCGTGATTTGGTGGCTTTTTTTTTTTTTTTCTTGCCGAAAAGCTCTGAGGTAATTGGCCTGCCATCAGCCTGTCAGACCTGCGCACCCAGGCCTCGTGGGTAAATGAATGTTGGGGCGTCCAGGCGCTGAAAACAAACAGACCTGCACCCTCCGCGAGCGCGTGGACGGCCTGTCGGAACTCATCTGTCCCCGTCCTAATCCCCCCACACCCCGCTGGCTGAAGGGCGAGAGGAGGATGAGGAGCATTTGCATCTAAATGGAATTTTCTTTTTTGTATCCCCCCCCCTCACCCTTCCCACTGTCTCTATTTGTTTGGTAATGACTTTGGTCACGTGAGAGAATTCAGTCCTCCTGCCGCGGCGGCACTCATGTAAAACACCATCACACTTGACATTCGCAGGGATTATGTCACCCGAAGGCCCCCGTAGAGCCCCGTGTCACCGCCCGGTTCCCTTTCTCCCTCCGGAGAGGTGGTGTCTTCTGCCCTCGGGTCACGTTTATACGCTCACACCGCTAACCTCCCTCGGAGTATGTTTGAATCCCACACGCCATGAAAAACATCCTGTTTAGTCTTAAGCCTCACCGTCCAGGTCCCTTTCTCCCGTTACGAGGAGTAATGATACTGAATTATTCACAGACGTTTTAATAATTCAAGCTTGATGACCGAGGCAGGAAATGTGCCATATTGTTGTCTGGACCTTCCTAATGAGGGTTAGAAGTGTATCACTTCCACACCCGAAAAACAGCGGCAGTTCACACATTAAAGTTCACATAGCTGTTGTTTACTTTTATTAAGGCCTGAATAAATCCCCCAAAAAACAATTTATACTGTATTTCACAAAAAATGGTTGTTATTTATTGTCACACATCATTTACGTCAACCTAAAAGCTGCTACAATCAATATATTGTGTTAACAGAGGAAATGGGATCGATATCTGTCTGAAAAAAACTCATGAGGTCAAGCAAAGATGTGAAGAAGAATTCATGAGGACTGGAAGAGACCATGTAGCTTCCTTTATTACAGTACCTTTTGATAGCATTTAGAGGATTCCACGTTTTTGTTTCACTCGGTTAGGAGCCTTCTTAATGAAAATGTAATACTATTACGTTCAGCCTAGCAGCAAGCAGCAGTGGGGCGAGAATAGCAGCTGGCTAACATTGTGCAGCATTTAGCAAGCTGACATTGTGTAGCATTTATCTAGCTGACATTGTGTAGCATTTAGAAACTTAAGAGCCAGAGAATATAACTCTGTTTTGGGTGGGGGACCTAAACAGAGCTAGCGGCAGGGCGGAAATTCAACTAGCATTTATCATTTGACAACACAAGCCAATGGTGCTTCTCGTCTGCTGGATGACATTTTGTCCCCAAAGGGCCAGAATCTATGAATCGACCTTCCGCCAGGTCTGTTTTATCTACTATTTAGCCATATGTTGCCTTTTAGTTTCGCTTCATTTGAATTATTTGGTTGAACTTTTAAGCAATGTGGTTGTAATGTGCCCAACGAGTTCAGTCTTCCGACCCAGGTTTGAACTTCTGCCCCTCGCCTTCGGGTTAGTCGTCTCCATCCTCCTCGTCCGGGTCGTGACTCTCGCTGCTGTCCTCCGGGGCGTAGCCGTCGAGGTCCTCTTGGTCGTCTGCGGGCTCATCGTCGTCCTCCGTGTTCACCCTTCCCGACAGGACGTCCTCAATCCAGTCCTCCAGCTCCTCGGGGGTGGGCAGGTCCTCGTCGTTGGACATGTCCAGCCACACGCTGTCGGCCTGGAACAAGGGAGCAACCAACAAGGTCACGGTGGGTTGATCCGCGACTGGGAGGTCTTAATGTCCACACCGCTACTTACATCTGTGACGTTCACCACACCTATCTGAGGTCTGAACAGGTCCAACTTGAAGGTTTTTTCCCAGTAGGTTGTCAGCTGGAAGGATGGCGAGACAAATTAGCTTAGAGAGTCGGCGACAAATCAATTTGAATCTCTTGTTTGGGAAATAATGGGGGCTGATGAGGCAGAACCAGAGGGAAGTCGTCGGGGTCGATCCACACGATGCTGAGCTCCGGGTTGTTGGTGTTGTCTCTTGCCACGTCTTTCAGGATCTCCAGGAACTCATAGCCATCTGGGGGTGAAAGAACGAAAGAAGAAGAAGAAGAGTAACCTGAGCTCAGATTCAGGCGCTGAAGAAACAAAGGAGGGAAACAACTGCAAAATAAAAAAGGGGGAGGGGGGAAAAGACCTGGATCTTCCTCCTCTGCAAATGCCACAATGTGAATTCCGTCCATGTCGTCCTCCTGGGGATCCAAACACAGTTCAGCGATGTAACTCAACTCTGCTCGAGACAAACCTATGAGACGGAAACATCTACTTACCCAGGTTTCAAACATATTTTCCGCCCGGAGCTTCCTCAAGGTAGCCCTGTAAAGAGCGAATGTTTAACCAGGTTCTAAGAGGCATTGAAGTAACGATGAGAATGGGATTATCTAGTCGACCTTCTGTGCTGGTTGACGAACTCGACGATGTCCATCTCCGACAGAGGTCTGCCGGGCAGGATGGCCGGCTCCTCCATGAACGGCTCGTAGAAATTCACCTCATTCATTTTGAGGGAGAGATGCTTGGCTACCTTCAGAAACACCACATGGCAGGATGTCAACGGTGAGCGGGCAGAGGGAACGGTGGTCGAGGGGGTTTGTTATGCGAGTGGCTAAATATTGATCCTTGGCTTGGGACTATAAATACAGGTAAGGACTGTAAAAACTTACAGATTTATCAAATGTTGCAAAGAACTTGATGTAAGGTTGAAAACGCTCCGAGGCCTCCTGAAAAGCTTTGTAGTCTGAGAAAAAGGGAGAGGGTGAGAGATGGATCAGGAACTGGCTGAAATACAGAAAGATTAAACAATGGGACTTCATCATTCCCATTCTTCTCACATCCACGGCCCAAATCTCCTGTATGCGATCATGGAGGCAAGCGGTGGAGCGCGCTCGCTTCATTCAATTTCCCATCATGATTCCACTGTTTTCACCCAAAGTAACAACGTCTCCCTTAATACAGTTTCATACGCTCGTAACGCGCTCCTGGCTCTGCTCCCAACAAGGTCACGACCAAGGACCAAGCTATCTCTGGACAGAAATAGGCTCCATAATGAAACGGTATGCTACCGTCGTATCTCGTCAGATAGCAGCTTCCTTGTCTCCCTTTTTTTCAGAGGAACTATAATTGCAGTTTGACCTATTAGACAGCGAACTAGAAGCTATTTAAAGGCCCTCGTGGGGCCGAGTGAGAACGCCACAGTCTAGAATCAGGTTTCCCGTTGCATGGTGATGTTGCTCTATTAGCCTCTAGATCCCATCGGCGTCTGGGGAACAGTGAGGCGACTTTAAGAGGACGGAGGAACAGTGTAGAATCAATTTTTTTTTTTTTAAACCTATCAACCCTTCGTATATGTGTTTGTTAATATAAACACAAATGCATTGGTAGATACGTCTCTCGCTAAAATAGACGCTAAAACGAGTCAGGTGGGAAACTAACAAGAATCTTCTCCCTTGAAGTAGCCAATGAGGCGGATGTCCTCCTCCATCCTCTCAAAGGCTCGGAGCTCCATGGCGGTGTTGAGCATCTCCACCGGGTCCTCCAGCACCTGGCGGGCAGTATGACACAGGTAAGGGTTTTTTCCGAGCAGAAAGTCTGGACATATTTTGATACCGCGCTCAAATTTGTACGTCTGATACGCCAGCTGCCTTTAGCTTAGTTTAGCATGTGGAATGGAGAAAGTGGGGCAAAAACTAAACCAGGTTTGTCCAGCTGGAATAAAACCTGTCTCCTAAAACAACTAAAGGTCTCTGGTTATCACGTTTTATCTAATTTATTTAATCTTTCCAGGATACAAACTACTTCGAAGTTGGGTACCAGACCATTCAATTATATTCATATTAAATCCTTTAACCCTCAAGGGAAAAGTGACATGAAAGTTGCTCTTTCTGAATCTTGTATTGCTATAAAATACATCGTTTGGGTGCATCTTAATGAGACAGCATGCAGTTAATTGCTTGACAATATCTTCTTTCATTGGAAGCCAAGATTACACATTAGATTTCTTTTTTGAAAGCCGCACACGATTGTCCACTCACATCCAACAGGAACTCCACAAGTGTGTCTGCTGAGAGCTCCCCATCAAACTCAATGACTCGGTCGTCCTTGAAGACATACAAGCTGCCCACCTCCTCCAGACCTAATTAAAAGGGAGCATGGGATTTTAAGAAAGCTCATATCAGGGATTTGTATTTTGGAGAAGAGTAGCAAAGGGAGAGGATTTTACAGAACAATCGATGAACATCAACAACATGAGTCCAGATGTTCAGCATTCACAGTAATAAAACAAATACCGTGGAATAAGAACATATGAGTCATACCCAGTTTTCTGGCTACTTTGGCATCCTTCTGGGAGTCCACCATCCCAAAACCGATGCCTCTGTTCTCCAGGACCTGAGCTGTGAGCTGTGAGTTCAAACAGGCAATTGACAGTCAACGTAGAGTCATTGAAAATCATCTAAACTGGAAAAAAAAAACTGTCGCTGTGGCCAGAAAGGAAGTTGACGTTTTGGTACTCGGATCTAAATTTGATTGTAAAATAAATTTTGCGACTGGTGTTGAAACTGGATGTCTAATTGTTGATCCGTACAGTAATCTCAGGTGGTTTGTCCCAATAAGATTTAACCAAGAAAAGCTCCAACTACAACTTGTTGCAAATGCAGCCGCCCGACGTTGAACACAGATTACCTATTGTGTGTTAACCATGTTGTAAACTTGAGTTTCAAACAAATCTAGATTGTCGAAAGCAGTTAAAAAGATGTCTGCTACTTCAGCACCATGGACAGCTCCACTGCTACATGGTCCACGGAATTATGTTTTGTTATTCTATCCAAGATGCATGAGCTTGTTTTTATCTATTTTTAAATTTTGCTTTTCTTTTTTGTTATTATTTTCAATTATTATTTTTAAACATTTGAGGTCAATAGAGGGATTTAGTGGGCGGCACTGGCTCCGTCATGGGGCAGGATCTGCCACCCTGAATGAGGGGTCAGTACCTTGTCTGCTTTGTATCTGAGGGATACAAAGCAGACTTTGCAGTTGAGACTTGTGACCTTCTAGTTCTTGAAACTGAAATGCTTTAACTGTTTAACTCTGTTGATCGGTGGGGGATGAAAACACCGCGGGCGTGTCTGAGCTTGCATCCACAGCCGCAGCTTCTGCCGTCTCCGTCAGCACATCTTTTCACTGCACAGGTGCGTTTGTCAGTATGTGTGAGGGCTTGAAGCCCCCTGTGGAGTTCACTCAGGGCTGCTCTCAGCAGGAGAAAGAAATGCACATTCAGTAACGCCCCAGAAGAGGCTGTGGTTGTGTTGACCTGAACTTGTTCCGTGCTTTCAGTGCACGACGCGCCACAGGAAAGCAAAATTAAAAACATGCTTTCATCTTGCGAATATGACAAGAAGTTAAGCAAGTCGAATCATTTCTGGTTCACAGCCAGATAGTAAATAGTTTTGGGAACAAGCTCTAATTAGCCAAATGACCTGGAAACCATCGCTGGAAACTGACAGAATAGCCCCAAAGGATTAAGCTCAACAAAAGAGGTCATATACGCCAATATTTTCTCTGGTGTCGGTTTCTTTGCTGCTTTTCTCCTGTTATACATTATTTTCAAAAATGTACAGTAATTCAAAGGTTTAGACACATTTTCTCATTCAATTCAATGAGAAAGTGTGTCCAAACTTTTGACTTCTGTATATCTCTTGATTTCAGAATGTTCAGAATCAAACAAAGCGAGACAGTTGAATGTTTGAGAAAGTGATTAATCAATATCGGCCAGTCCATTTTTGTTCATGTTGAGATGCAGGGAAAAGCGAGAACAAGATTCAGGAAATGCAGATGTTAAAATGCCATGTTTGGCGATCTATATTTTATAATATCATTTTTCTAGGTTTATAAATTACAAACATTTGGCTTTGTTCCGATTTAGTTTTCTAACGTTTTATAGATTACAAAAAATCGATAAAACCGCTCATAGATTTCCAGTGTGTGGGCTCTCTGACCGGTTGGACTGTACTATTTATTTGTTTATTTGATAAGGATCGGTGCACATTAATAAAAGCATTGTTGTAAATGTGCCACAGTTAACCAAAGGGCTGTTTTTTCTGTGTCCCAAGTGACCACCTTCTCCCTTCTCCTCCTCACCTCCAGCACCAGCTCCGTCATCTGGAACCGCTTCTGCAGGCCCTTGCTGGCGGGCAGCGGCTCGTGGTAGAACAGGCACAGCAGGTCGTATCGCTTCAGAGCTTTCTTGTAGTTGCGCTCGCTGACGTCCAGCACCCTGTCCCTGCCATCAAAGTTGGGAAACTCCAGACCTTCCTCGGCGCCGCAAAAGAGAACCAGGTGGAGAAAAAGGCCCGACAGCAGCCAGAGCCACGTCCGCCGCATCCTCGTAGCCGGGAGAACAAAGTTGGCAGATCAGAGAACCTCTCGAGGGCCCAGCTTGCGGAGTGTCAAAATTTGGAGATAAAGGAGATTTAGATTTGATCTCTGTTAACCCACCAAGCAAATGTGAAATATTCTCACAAGTATTTAATCCCCGTAGTCTTTTGTCTTCTTGCTTCTCCCTTTATCTCTCCCTCTCCACCTGTATTCTGTCTCCTCCTCTCTCTCCGTCACTCAGTTCTACCGCCTCAAATCTCCTAGGAGGGTCTCTTTCTTTCACCCTTTTTTTCTTTCTCTGCCCGAGAAACTTGTTGCAACGGCCCATGGGCAATTATCCATGTGATGGTCCCTTTTTTTACATGTCTGAATTTATGTCAAGGACGTGAGCATTTCATTAGCTATTTAATTATCTTTGATTCTACAATGTGTGCATTTGGAAAGTGGATGCCATGCTATAAAAACGAACAAATAATTGAATTGCAATCATACAAACAGGCTGAATGTGAAATGGAAAAGAGATTTTGTAGGAAAATCCCTTGGTCGTCTAAATATTACGGTAACGTGACCTTTAAATGCATTACCGTAACTACGGTATTCAGCCCAAAGTAGCAGATCCCAGATCGCGGCGTCGTTTCTCCTCCCCAGACAGAGCTGAAGGATAGCATTAAAAAATGGAGTGTTCTTGGCTGTGGAGGTTTTTAATACTGTTGCAGCTTTATGTTTTAGGTTTGGTCCCCGCGTCAGGTAATGCATATTCAAACAAGTACGACGATATTTAAACGGGGTGCTGGGACTTTTTCTACTTTCGCTGTAACTACTTGAGCCCACTTCTGGTGTAAAGAGTCATTCATCGGTTCCCGAGCTAGCTTACTAGCCTACGAGCTAACTTAACACAGCTAACCGTGCTAACTTCATGGCTGGGATGAGTTTTGGTTAAACGTTTCGCTTCTAATATTATGAAATCATTTATGTTAATTAAAATGTTTGCATTCATTGATGCTGTGTGTGTTCTTGCCACAAATTAGCTGACTGTTAAGTTAGAAAGAACCATTAAAAGCTGTTGCTTGCCTGTCTGTCAGTATTTACTCAGCTTCAAGTAGTTATTAATTCACTGGGTGGAAAAATGAATAACAATAGAGAAATGTCATATATTTTAGGTATTTTTAGGACACTAGCCTTAATGAGGTACTGACTCAATAAACTCTTCCTTATCGGATACATCAGTCTTGTGACTTGTGTATTCTGACACTATTTCCCATCGTTTGTAGGTCAACAGTGGAAAGAAATTGGAGACAAGATCGCCAATGCAGTTAACAGGCACACGCCGTGCAACCCTGTTAACTGCAGCTGCCATTTGAGGTGAGTGCGACCTTCTCGTTACAGGACACGGTTCTATGATGTGAATTTGATCATCTCCATGTTGCCTTTCCTCTGCCGTTCTCCACTTCTGACCTCCAGTGTCCTACGAGACGACCTGCGGCCCTTTAAAGGGAGAATCTCTGAGGATGTCATGGCTACGACCGTCCAGAGAGGGGTGGGCACCCACTACCAGATCATCGGTCACAAGCTGTACAGGGAACACAACTGCATGTTTCCTGCCAGGTGAGAAAGAAACGGTGCCCGGTGGGATTATTTGTAGTGTTTGATTGCTTCAGAAGTATCAAAAAGCACATGACTTGCTCATTCCCAACATAGGCAGAGAGTATGCATACTGCATTGATCATAAGTGTAGAGTCTGTTTCCAGGTGCAGCGGAGTGGAGCATTTCATCCTGGAGGTGATTGACAGGTTACCCGACTTGGAGATGGTGGTAAACGTGAGGGATTATCCGCAAGTCCCCACCTGGGTGCAGCCAACCCTGCCCGTCTTCTCTTTCAGTAAGGTCAGAACTTTAGGTCTCGTTATTAAAACAGACACACACACACACACACACACGTGATGGCGGTTATTGAAACCTATAACTGGTTATGACGCATGTGTTTTTGATCTGAGTAGACGGCGGACTACCAGGACATCATGTACCCAGCGTGGACGTTTTGGGAGGGAGGGCCCGCTGTGTGGCCGATATACCCCACTGGACTGGGAAGATGGGATCTGATGAGGGATGACCTAAAAAAGTATGGTTTCATTTGTGCTGTTTAATGGTATTCTACATTTAAACCAGTATTTACAAAAGAAGAAAAGTATCCGTTGAACATAGTGTGGTGTGGGTCTTGGTAGATCTTCAGCACGGTGGCCATGGAAGCAGAAAGTGTCCAAAGGATTCTTCAGAGGCTCCAGGTCAGCCCTGCGGCTTTGACTTTTACCCAGCTGCAACCAGCTGCAAAGCTCCGACTTTTGAATCGTTGTCTTCTCTGTTTACTTCGACAGGACCAGTCCGGAGCGCGACCCTCTGATCCTTCTGTCCAGAGAGGCTCCACAGCTGGTGGACGCAGAGTACACCAAGAACCAGGCCTGGAAGTCGGAGAGGGTCAGTGACGCTGACACCACGCCAGGGTCACGCACACAGTCATAACCGTTATAAGATATTATTGTAACTTGTGTCATTCCAAAAAGGAATCTTGTGTTTTTATTTACCAGCCCATGTTTATCTGACTGTTTTTAGGACACACTGGGGAGTCCCCCGGCCAAAGAAATCCCACTGGTAGATCACTGCAAATACAAGTGAGCAGAATTGTAGATCAAGGACAAACGTGGTTCACTGAGAAACATTTGCGAGGGGCGTTAACGGTCCGACGCGCCCTTTGCTGTATTCTCTCCAGGTATTTGTTCAACTTCCGAGGCGTGGCGGCCAGCTTCCGCCTGAAACATCTCTTCCTCTGTGGTTCCCTGGTGTTTCACGTGGGGGACGAGTGGCAGGAGTTTTTCTACCCCCAGCTGCGGCCCTGGGTGCACTACATCCCGGTCAAGCAGGACCTCTCCGATGTCAGGTATGTACTGGTGTCAGACGTTATTTATTAATTATATCTGATATTTATAATCAGTTAGCCCTCCCTGACGGGGAACTGCTGTGTATTACCAACTGCAATTGTATTTAATGCAATTGCACATGTGGTCTGGCTTTGAAGAGAGCGTAGTACACCCGTCAGAAAGGGCTCCCTGATGGCGAAACAAAGCCGTGGAA
Organism: Gasterosteus aculeatus; assembly: GCF_964276395.1. Taxonomy (NCBI): domain Eukaryota; kingdom Metazoa; phylum Chordata; class Actinopteri; order Perciformes; family Gasterosteidae; genus Gasterosteus; species Gasterosteus aculeatus. The sequence continues at coordinate 28,662,030 of NC_135688.1, forward strand.
ATAAACTAAACATAGTGTAGACTAGACCTGATATTGATATTTTATTTGCTGTGTAAAATTCTGCTTCTCCCCCCCTCCCTCTCTTCCATATATAGGCCCCAAATACTTGCACACGTAAAGGCATTACTGATGTATAAATCCAACAGGTTACATGTTTATATTCACAATCAAGTATGCCAGCACTTGAATGAACGGACTCTCTTTTATTGGGGTGCGTAAAGTCAGTGGGACTCCGTGTGCTCGCTGATCCATGACTTGTCTTCTCAGGGAACTACTCCAGTTCGTCCAAGAGAACGATGCCGTCGCGCGGGAGATTGCCACGAGGTGACGCAACGCATTTAATGCTTGAATTATTACGCCGCGGCTCCGTGAGTGGAGTGAGGTATTAATTTTCTTCCGCTCTGTCTTCCGCACAGGGGTAAAGAATTCATCGTCGACCACCTGCGGATGCGAGACGTGTCCTGCTACTGGGAAAGACTCCTCGCAGAGTTTGGCCGCCTCCTCTCATACAAACCAAGGAGGAAGGAGAACTACAACCAGATCGTCCAGAGAGCCGGCAAGACGGAGCTATGAGGGCGACAGCCTCTGGGACCCGGGGCGGCTGTGGTGAGGGGAGAACTCTAGATGATGAATGTAAACGCTGCACCACGGCGACATCATTTCTGTTTCGAAGGAGCACCAAGTGTCGGCTATCCGCTCTTCTTTTATCTCCCCCCAATTTAGCTAGTCTGAAGCTTAGTCAGTATTTGTTTGTCATAGCTGTACCTTAGTATGTGGATGTTGATACACAAATAACATATCCTTTTACAATCAAACACTTGAAATGATGAAGGCACTTGAAAATGACAAGGTTGTAAGGTTTTAATTCAATGAACATTTCACGCACAGCTGTGGAGCACATTACTCTTTAAGTTTAGACACATGAAGTGCGATGCTGACTGCTGCTCAAATATCCACCAAGGATGTACCAATAATACTAGTTATAGCTGCTGCTGCGACATATTGAATGGAGTCTAATGTATTTCAAGGCATTTCTAGAAACTGATTTGAACAATATGTAATGCTTATTTGCATTTTCTTCATCCAGCTTTTTCTGTATGAAGAAAGGTCTGTTTTTTTTATTCTACTCGTGATTCTAAAAGTCCACATCCAACCTGGTTCTATTCATTTTATTAATACAAGTGGCAGGAAATCGATACTTGGTTGTATGTTTAGTACAGGGAATCTGTTGTTGACGGGGAGGTGCTCCTCTCTGCTGGACAACCAGGAACACTGCAGCCTTCAAGTGTCTTCACAACATGTCCACGTCGGGGGGAAATTACTTGTTTGTTGCAATTGTGTCGTCAATGTCTGCAATTGGAGGTTTTCTCCCGTATGTTGTTCATTAACCAGTTATTATTAAATACTTTCACTAAGTGCCAATGGTAAGCAATAATGACAACAAGGAAACCGTTGCAATTTGATCTTTTTGTGTTTCTAAGAAACACCCTTGGAAAAGAATGTCTGTGTGTCGTGCTAGATGATGGATAGCTGATATATAGTTGAATATGTTGTAGTATTCATATTGTGTATATCCTTCCGCATTGATTGGATTTTTTCAATAAACCGTTTGTTGAAACCCGTACCGAGACCTCTTTATGTCCCGCGGTGCAACGCGCACCGTCGCGTGCAGTCCGCCACCGACCGGGGGCGCTGTTTGCACACGTTGTCCCTCCGCGGCCGAGGTCAAGGGTCGGAAACCCGGCTGAATACGGGAATGTCACCGGTGAGAAACAAGCAGCAGAAGGACAAATACGATGAACAGACATGTGCGGGAGGAATAGACATGTGTTGGGCTTGCGGTACTTCAAATGACCGACGGTTTTAGGGCTAAAAAGACATTCTGCTTCTCCTGCTGGTAAGCCCGTGTGTTTGTCAGAAGCTAATAGCGTGCTAAGTGTTAGCGCCATTGCTCCCGTTATCGGACAACTTGCCGTTTTTACTTTTCTTTATACAAAATAGACTACGAGGGAATGAAAACATACGACCGACAATGTCATTTAATTTCCAATTGGTATATTATATATTTTTATATATATATTTTTCGCAGCAGAAATGCGCGTTGTTAGCCAGATTCCAGCATTCCCACCAGCTGAACGACATCACGCTAATTAAGAGGAAGGCGCACGCGCAGCGCAGCGGGAGACTCAAGTCTGTCCACTGTTAGAAATGTCCATCAATCTGTCGACTGTTTAGTCAAATGTCCATCCATCTTCACAGCCGCTCACCCTTCATACAGGGTCGATCCCAGCTCGGTGTTTTAAAAAATATATGAAATAAGACACTGTTAATGACACAGGTGTTTGATATATGAAACAATTATTCGGTTGTCGGAGTTCAGTGCAGCGTGACTTCCTGCTGCGTGGCTTCTTGGTATTTCAAGGTCCCAGCAATGAAACACTGGTGTCATTTTATAGTCAATGGAGAAAACGCCTTGTGTGCCCAGTGTGTTTTCATAGGCCTCCACCATTTAACAGCTGCTCAGTTAGAAATCTAAGTGTAGCCCTGCCAGGATTTTGTTTGCCTTAAGGCTGTTTATTTTGGGTGATCCTATCCCATCCTACGGCCATGTGTTTCTGCCACAGCCCCGATGCCAGCTGAAGCGTGATGCATCCACAGCAGCCCAGAACGGCCTCGGCCCCACAGAGACGATGGGCAGATTACGCACCTCGGGGCACTGCGAGCACCGGCTTCCTGCAGGGCTTTATCCAGAGCGTCGGGCCTCCTTCCTTCTGCCCTCTGCTCCCCAGGGTCCACGCAGCTGATGTTGCTGCTGCACAGATGTCCTCCTCCACTAGTCCTGCACCCAGCAGCATGCCAAGCCACATTGGCAGTCCAGAATTTCCAGATACAGGATGGGATCGTATCAAGGACCTCTTTGACAGAGAGTTGGTATTTCCGTTCTTAACTTCTCCCCTTATACACCGTTGTCCCCCTGCGGTCCTTATCTAGTTATATATCATCCCCCAAGTAACATTGTGTAGACAATGTGGTGATGTAGACAAGTTGATCAAGTCATCTGTGTACCAAATGGTCGTTTTAATCGAGAACATATTGATGAAAGTCATTTTTATTATTCCAGACTCTACTTTCAACCAGTTGTTCAAGTGATGCAGAGATACTTTTGTATACGAGAACAAATTGCTGACGGTTTTTGTTGTTCGTCACTCCAGTATTAAATGCGTATATTGTTCTCGGAGTAAAGCCTGCCTCTCTTCTCCCTGTAGCGTGACGCAACGGTACCCAGAAGAGCTGACCAACGTGATGAAGAGCGGTGTGACTGCCGCTCTAGCCGGCCTGCTCTACGGAGGCCTGCCAGCAGCTCGCCACGCCAGGCAGAGGTACATCCAAGTCAGCCAGGCGGAACTCTATACGAGCCGAGTGGAAGCAGTGGTGAGTGGCACGAAGGGAACCGTGGGAGGGGTTTTCATGTGCCGTGTGTGTGTTCCAGTGGTTGATGACTGCACTACTGGCATCGTGGTAATAACACAGCAGCAACCTAAGGATTGTGTGCTTTCGGTCTGAACAGCGCTCGGCCCATAATGCAGCAATCCGGGGCTTCGTGCGATACGGATGGAGATGGAGCTGGAGAGTGGCGGCTTTTGTCACCTTATTTAAGTAAGTAAAAAAAAAACCCCACAGATTTGTTGAAGCTCAACTCACTCACAGACAAGTGGATTTATTTTTAAAGCACCGTGCAACCAAAAGTCAATTCAGAGTCCTTTACGAATGAAATCAAAGGGAAATGTATATATATTACATTTTTTTTTAAAATGTGTGTTCTGGTTTAGCTTGCTGTGAGGTGGCTTTTATCTCTTCCCAAAGCCCCCAGACCAGAGGTGTCAAGTAACAAAGTACAAATACTTTGTTACTGTACTTAAGTAGAAATTTTGGGTATCTATACTTTACTGGAGTATTTATTTTTCAGACGGTTTTCACTTCTTCTCCTTACATTTTCACGCAAATATCTGTACTTTCTACTCCTTACGTTTTAAAAACAGCCTCGTTACTTCCGGCTTGCCGTAGTTCAAAAACATAAAGACAAAAAACTAGATAAATGGCGCTATGCGGACAGTGAACGTGATTGTGTTTGGATGAGAAGTATAAACATGTAGCATCCAGACACCCGATTGGTTTTCTCCGCGATGCACCGGCAGATCGGAGCGACACCGGGTGGGAAAAGTGGTCTTTGGAAAGTTGGTATTTAGCGATGGACCCTCCTCCTCTTCAGATTCCATGTAACGTTAGATGAGCATCTTCATGACCGTGGGTTTGTCCTAAATGTTTTATTGAGTCTGGCACAACACAGCGACTTGCAGGTAGCGTATTAAATAAAGTGATGTGTGTCTTAATGCGGCTTTGCAAATGAACACAAAGGGATTCTGTATTTGCTCATGAAGCCTGAACATACGGGTTATTTGGCCGATGTTTTGATAACCGACCGCTGCCAGTTCAGTGTTTCCCATCATTATAAACAGAGGTTTATGACGTAGTGAACCTGGGGGAGACACTGCAGTCTACCGAATCAATGCGAACAACGTGTGTGTGACTCGTGTCACTGGGAAATGGGTTGGGGTTTTGTCTGTTTAAGTCAGATATACGTGTTGTTTTGTTGTGTCTCTGAATGTCGCCATGTTTCCACCATCTCAACGACAGGTCACGTGATCTGCGGACTGACGTGTTGTGTGAGCGAGGTCACGCATTAAGAGTTTGTCCTTAATGGAATTTCCTACATTACTTTTACTTTTATACTTTAAGTAGTTTTGAAACCAGTACTTTTATACTATAAGTAAAAAGCTCGAGTTGGTACTTCAACTTCTACAGGAGTCATTTTAAGCCCTAGTATCTGTACTTTTACTTGAGTAATAAATGTGAATACTTTTGACACCTCTGCCCCAGACTACATTAAAAAGACAGTAATTTAACCTCACAGAATACAGGAGTTTTCCTGCTCCATCACTGGCGGTTTTTTGGTGTCACCGTGTGACTTTGAGTGAACCCCTTAAACCACCAGAGTCACACGAAGACACGGACAAACTGACTGATCGTTGTGGAAACAAACAGCGCCAGTTCCCAGTCTAAAGAGGTTGTCTCACAGCAAGATACAGCACTTAAAATAAATATTATACATTGATTTGATCATTTATATTTTTAATAATTATCCTCTGTAAATCTTTGGTTTTGATTTTCTAATTCTCTCATCCGTCTTTCCCTTCAAGCTCCGTCAGCACAGGGCTGTCTGTGTACAGAGACAAGTACACCCTGGGGCATTACGCTGCAGCTGGAGGTGAGTAACGTGGGCAAGACGCACGCGGCACCCAAGGTGTTGGGTCACTCACCGTACACAGAGGACCAGTCCACCTGTGGCTGAGGCCAAGTAATGCCCACTAGTTCCAATGGAGAATGAGTTAAAACTCACCAAATTCTCTGTCCAATCAGTTTCTTATATGACACAAGAATTTCCATAAAACATCTGATACTGACAATAATAACGAGACTTTTATAAAATTGAGTTGTGAATTATGATCTCAAAATTGTGTGTTTTGAGCAGCGGTGACTGGAGGCCTTTTCAGACTGAACCTGGGTCTCAGAGGCCTGGTGGCAGGAACAATCATCGGAGCCGTTCTGGGGTAAGTGCTTCAGCGAGGGTCCATTCACGTCCGCCGATTTTTATTTAATTTCTTTTCCCCCATTAGTCCCAATGCATCGACTAGTTACAGTGAAAACACGGTCTGCGTTTCTTTCTCTAAATAAACCACGCATATTTCCTTGCGCTCGTGTCTGCGTTCGAGCCCGTGTGCTTGGGAGCAGCGAGACTCTGGCAGCCAGCTGTGCACCTCCCAGCGACCCTCTGCTGCCCAGCTGAACTCGCCCCCCCCCCTCCACCCCCAACTCTGTTCATAGTGCCAGAGGGACTCATGTGCACTGCAGAGGGCCATGTTCTGGGTGCTAGAGCAAGGAGGCCGGCCAGGGCCGCAGCTGGCACTCTCCATCTACACCGTGTCTCTCATCTCCATCTACCGTGCTCTGATGCGGACTTATGCTTCGCTCCAGCTCCTCTCGCCCCTCAACCTTCTCTGTCCCACTTCTCACTCGCTCCTCTGGCCACGTTCAGCTGTGCGCGCGGAGCCGAGAGCAGATTTGAATCTGATTGTGTAATGGAGATTAAGAGCGAGGTGTGTGTGATGGTGTAGCAGACTGGAGGGGCTGGTTTGAATGGTCTGAATGGTTGGCTCAGCCCAAGTCTGTTCTCCTGTTGGCTCTGGAGTTGTATTACCTCCTCCTCCTCGCTGTCTGCCTGAGCGACCAGCCACCTGGAGCTTTCTCATGTGTGCAAACAGCCCCGGCCCGGGCTTTGCCAGGTGCAGTCGGGGGGGGGGGGGGGGTAAAAGCAGGCAGCTAATTGGAAGCATTACGCTCCACATCCCGCCCCAGAATCGTCCTCTTGCCTGGGCATCGAAGCAGAGGTGTGACTGGAAGGTTTGGTTGGAGGGGCTGCAGAGGGACTCTGTAAGACACTGCTGGATGATCACACTGGTGGAACACATACAGGAGTTGCGCCATTAAAGAAGCTGCTGTGACAGCTGGGTTACAAAACACGTTATACAATAAAGGAAGGTGTGGTAGGAGTCTCTAACATACCCAGAGTCCCCAGCGTAGATATTGCAACTGAAACTCATATATTACACTAGTTGATGAACGATGGGAGTATACGGTCAATTTTCTGTTTTGAAGCATTTTAACATGTTCTGAATATGTTTGATATTTCAAATGACATAAGCCAACTTGTGCTCAGGTTTCCCGCAGGTGCGTTGATCCTCAGCATGCAGTCGATTGCAGGAGAAACAGCCAGAGAGCGGCGGAGGCGAGAGCGCAGGGAACTTTTTGACCTCCGACTCACAGAATGGTGAGATTCATTAGTAGATTTTAACCCCCATTCTTTCAAGCTTTTGTAGGATTATTTTACCCAAATTCGCATTGAAGTTTGTTGTTGTCCTGATCTGTCGTCGCTCATCAGTCACTCTCCATCTTTCAAATCCCAAGGAAGGCCCGTCTGCACTTGACAGACGAGTTGATTGGCGATCTGAAGGTCAGCTCCGAGGCAGAAGGAACCAACAAGGACATGCAAAGGATCCAGGAATTGCTCAGTTTACCACCGAATGAGGATGTGGCTCAGGACTCACGCAGCCAGTGACCGTAACAGTTCCTGCCTGTTATCTGTCGCACATTGAAGGTGGGACTTCACACAAGTGGGAGAAAAAAGCGGGTCACTTTGCCTGGATTCACACACCCTTCTCCAACTTCACATCATAATTAAAACAAACAATGTTGTGCTTCACCAACTATTGTCCTGTGTACTGCACTCCTCTTTGTGAGGACCAATTCGTCACTATTCAAAGACTTGGTTTCAGGGTTTGGCTCTGTTAGGGCCAGAGATAAGCATTCATGTGTAATTGTCAACGTTCACAGAGATGAAATATGTCGAAGAGGGTCCTCATATGTATGGATGTATAATCTTGTGTAAAGCAGGTTGTTACGATTGGGGGGGGAAAAAGGCTTTTAATGAACGCTGTTTACGGCTACAAAAAAAGTTCAGATTTTACATTAATTAACTCCTGCAATGCTTAATACATCTTCGGATAAAGAGGCACATATTTTATATTTGGATCCTGAAAAAATTCCATTTTGTCATTGTGATAATTGAGACACAACTAACGGGCTCTAAACTTAATACCAATAATAAGTATATAATAAGTTGCGATCATAAGGGATACAACTTAATGAAGCCTTCTGACATTCTCCTATATTAATACATTATAGAAGTTTCCTCAAGCTTTCAAAAAAAATATGCTTGTTTCTTTTTGTGCTTTGAATCTCCATGAATAAACAATTAAATTGCCCTACTCGTTAAAACCCCACGATTGGAGAGTGAGGTGTTTCCTCGTCTCGCCTGCCAGGACCTGGCCTTGCCTTTCTTGCCATTGTTATTTCTGGGAGTTGACAGCAGCTCATTAATGTTCAGCCCAACTCTTCATATATGAAACCTAAACAACAAATGCCAATTGACATCTATCACGAAATCGCTTCCATCTTTTCGCCACGCCTGTCCCGTGTGAAGTGTGCATTCCGCTCCCCCTCGAGGCCTTTTCAGCAACTAGGTCAAACGTAGCGTTGGCCCCTGGTGTAAACAGCATGTGACACGGCAACAGCTGGCGCCCAGGATGCAGCAGTGACGGCTGACGTGCAGATGGACAGATTTGAGGAGCCCCTTGGTCCGCCGTGCTCTCCAGCTGGAGCTGTTCCAGGTACATATGAGGTACGTTTTCGAATTCCTTTCTAACGCTTTGCTGGCTCCGTCCCAGCTCTGTTACATAATGTGTGGGAGTAACATTTTTTCAAAACGGTTTTCTTAGAATTGTCCCTTCTACATTCCCTCGCTTAGTTTTAGGGCATGTCCTCTTTTGGGTGGAGCATTATTTTAAACGTGTAAGCCGATAAATTGTTGATTTAATGTCTGATTTAATGCCCGAGACCACTTGGGCATTACCTCGTAGAGGATAAACAGGCTTTCGGCTCCCTCTATTGATCACCCTGTGGAACTGAATATTTACCCTAAATAAAAGAACGAATACACTACATGTACGTTTATCTCTATTTCCAAAACATACGAGCTCAATCTCATTAAAAAAGATACTGGTGTTTTCACAGAACAAATAATACAAGTGTTTTAATGTAAACTGGTATTTGGATATTCTAAAGTTGATCTGTACTGCATACAGCCTCTGAACAAATATAAATGGAAATAAGTGTAAAGTTTTTCTACATTGACAAAGGTGAGCGCCAACGTCTCCACATAGCATGTTTGCTTGAAGAACGCTGAACTTTTCACCACATAATTACCGTTTGCGCAGCAGAGCCTTTATCTAATGACGGATCAGTGTTGTTACGGTGGGTGTTCCACCTGGAATGCGCCTGCTAAAGAACATTGTGAAGAGTTTAAACTGCTCACATGTTGCACGTGTAGCCGGTTTGGGGTCAGGAGGGGAATGCAACGTCAGCCAAATACCTCCCGGGTAGAGAACACCAATTAGGACAAATTCCACATATGCCCCATTGACTGAACATCACATGCAAGGTTGCATGTGAAGATCGCTGTTTGTTATGAAGGAGGAGAAAAAGCGTCAAATGCTGCCTTTGTGTTCAGCTCGTAAACAGGAGCTCTTGCCCGAACGGCATATTCTGCCGGTTGTGCATGGCCTTTAGAGGGAACCCTCCAATCCCAAATGTAAACCAAAATCGGCATTGAATAATTCGTCTAGCCCTTAAAGTTACTCACTTGCTATTACTACGTATAACTGATGGTGTGACTGCAGTGCCTCTAGTAGCGGCAAGTGCATTTTTTTGATTTTATCGGAGCACTGAAGCGCTCCTTCGCGGTTCCGCCCTTCGGGCGCCACATCCGGTGATTTCATAAAATCCCCATTTAAACATCCAATTTGTCCCCTTTCTGGGGAGCCGCCGGCGTTTCTCGGGGACAACGTGTCGGAACAGCTCGACGCTGCGAGCGCAAAGGCCGATTTTCCGACGTAACGGGATGCTCGCCAACTACACACGTACTCATGACCTCACGCGCCAGCGAGCTGGTGCGTCCGGCCATTCGAGCGCGGTCTGTCCGGGCCGGCCGACCCGAATGAATTAGTGGCATCAAACGATGGATATGAATAAAAAAGACTGCAGACCGAACCCGCTGGCCGCCGCCGGCCTGCTATCAAGGGTCTTTATGTGGTAAGTGCTCAATGCCGCGTTAACGGGGAGGGAATCCTAACTTTATCAACCTGTTGGGGTGTAAATAGCGTGGTTCATGGCCGTAAATTGTTCTCCCCGCGCTCCCCTGGTATCAAAGATGATTTATTCCATCCCCAGAAATGATCTCGAGATGTTCAACTAGTTTGTTCTTTAAGACTCACTTTCAAATGTTGTTATGCCGTTTTAGTAGATCGACATGGACTAGATGGAGAAGATGTTTGCCACAATACATTGTTGAGGAAACTCAAAGCTTTTTTCTTCTTCAAATTGAGTATAAATCTATTTTATTCCCCTCTTAGAATAAATCATTATTTTATACATAGCATGGGAAATAATGATAGTGACACAAATGATGACGCATTTGTCCGTCTTGACAAAACGTTTAAATTGACAACGTTGGTTTCGTTTTCGTTGTCAGGTCCACTGCCGGTGTTGGTGGAATGCATTAGATCATCTATATGTGCCAGATATCTAAATATATCTATTTAGAGACTTCTGCAATGAACGACGACCTGGGAAAAAAAGCACAGGGTCGGAGATCCAACAGACCGCTGAGGGTGACATTTAATAGCTGCAGACTAAAGGTGTTGTAAAAGGACTTTAAACCCGCAGGTGCCTGCGCCGCACTAATCCTCCGACTCTTAATCCAGAAGAAAGTGCTAATAAATGTATAACGTCGCCCGTGTGAGAGCGCGCAGCGGCGCGTTCAGGTGCCGCTCGGACGAACCCGTCTCAGAGTTGGAAAGTTGTCTTGTTTTTCAGATGGAGGTGTCACGTGTACACGGAACGAACGCCGCAAAGAGGATATATATATACGTATAAAACCTTGATCAGCTTTTGTTCTGATTTATCAGTGACTTAATAGGCGGGGATTATTTTCCCAAATACTACGTGAGGTCACGAAAGTGAACGCGTTGCGTCCTGGAACGAAAGTTCACACAAAGACAAAGACAAACACAAATGTAGCCGCCTCGCGGATATATTTAACTATATGTTGACCTAACGTTAGTGCGCGTGTTTAGTGTTAAAACGCGTTCGTGAGGGTTCGTGGGTCATAGAGTGTTACTGAGTAGCTGTTGGGTCTAGATTTGTGGTGACTGCGCAAATGTTACATCACTCCCTAAACAACTCCCTAACTAATCTTTGGATCCCCACAACTTACACCACCTGTTGCCACTCAGAATGTAAAGTCGTCTCACATGCGCTCTTCCAGGAATGTGAAGTCGTGTGGGATTCATTTGGCACAGTTACGTTGAGTAATGTTTAATTCATGCAACTGCAAGCTGTTGATTTCCTCCTGCACTCAAAGTATGTATGAAGTGTATTTCCGTTTGGCCAGTAGTGAGCACCAGTTTTAAAATTGTAAGGTTCCCCCCTAAATGATGTCTAAATGAAATTTGCATCTAGATTCAATATGTCCAAGATTAGATAAGGGACGATTGTCCTTTGTGTGACAAAGGAGATAAAGTAGGCGTCTCAATAGATGTAATCATTTACTGTGACAATATCAGTTTAGAGAAACGCTGTAGCACATTTGCTGTTAAACCTGACGGTAAGACGTCACTATAATTCACATCCACAGTAATAACAGATTAACAACTTCAAACATCATCCAGGCAGGGCCAGATTATGTGGATGTGAGCGACGACGACGCAAAGGTAGAGCGTCTTAAATCAGTCCTTGGTAAAACGTTCATGGCAGTTTAGCAACAAAATGTGTGCAGAATAAATATTGAACGAGTCCTGTATCCGGGTGCTTGCTCTCGATTTTGGGTATTGTAATGTATTAACATATGTTGTCACCAATGATTTTCTCTGCACTCCTGACTGTTGTCTGCTTTATGATCCGAATCAAGCAGTGATGGACAGATTGGATTATTGCCTGAGCTGTTGCAGGCCGTGCTACGCATTTGTGTCTGTCTGTTGGAAGTCCACTAAGAGATGGGAAAGTTGAAGGCCCCCTCGACAGTGTTGTTCAGCATGGGGGTCGGTAGGGAGGTCGACAGAAATGTTAAGAGCGTTAACAGAGCCATGTATGTAATTAGTTTTCTATCACTGGTTGCCTGCCATCTAATCCACTTAAAAGTAATTGAATGCATTTGCCCATCCTGCTGTCCATGCAGTCCAATTCTTACCATCTATTGGCGAGAAAAGACCTGCTGATGTGTTGCATTGGTTGTAGCAGCAGTAAGAAAATCAAACCGGGTCTCATTCATACGGTCTGACTGACGTAAATCGCCCAGGGCTGCTGTCTTTACTGCGTTAAGAACTGTCTGTTTCAGCTGGTTGACCCCGTTGATGTATCATGGCCACAAGCAGAGCTTGGAGGAATGTGACATGTTCAGCGTTCTTCCAGAGGATCAGTCGGAAATACTGGGAGAGGAACTCCAGAGGTACCAGGATGCATCACATTACTCTCAACGCTGTTCTGTCTGCAGAAATGTCCCAACCGAACTGAGTTGCGACATTAACTTTTCTTAAGAAAACGACTAATGTGTAACAATTGGGACATTTCCAACCGGGAGATGCAGCACTGGCTAGCCTTGCTAAAGAAGCTAATCACTATGTTGCTCGCCCTTATCGACTCCCCACGCCATCACCATGGTTACCAACCTGACACTGGCCACCAGCGCCTCTTCCCTCCTGGCCACCATCAAACAGGGGACCATTTTAGGCCTTAGCCAATTTAAAGCCCCGCTTACAAGTCATGTGCACACACGAGCCAGCTTTTTCCCGTCATGTTACCCAACAGCCAGAGCTTGCCAATCATTTTTGCTATGACTCATTTAGTAATACTACGGAATCCTGAGCAGGAATACGTCAATAACCGTTGACACTCATTCACTATTTCCCATTGCAAAATGAGTATGCCTTTTGATCTATTGCAGAATTTGGGACCGTGAAGTTAAAAAGGCCACAAAGGAACTCAGGAAGCCAAAGCTCTCCAGAGCTCTCATCAAGTGCTACGGGACGTCCTACGCGCTGGCTGGGATTTTCACTTTTACACTGGTACGTTTAGGCTTTCAAAGACTCCTTCACGTATTTTGTCAGATTAATTCCTTATGCCAAGAACTACGTTGGTCAACCCAGAGGCATTTATCCTAAATAAAGGAAAAGCTTTCATCCTGAAAGGTCAATAGCGTTTGTTTTCTGTGAGGTAAAGAAATTAAAATGTTTTTGTGGAGCATAGTAACTAAAAAGGACCCAAGCCAGAGACCAGTTCCATATGATTTGTAGTCATAGATGTCTCATATTTTGCAAGCATAACTGATTCTCCAGACTCCATGCAATGAAGCGATGAGCTATTTATTCTTACTGGGACCACCAGGATAAAGGTCCAGATTGTATTTGATGAACTGGGAGTCTTTGCCAACTGTCAGCAATGCCTATTTTCATATAGGAGGCAATCAAAGTGGTCCAGCCACTTCTTCTGGGGAAAATCATCCTGTACTTTGAGAACTATGACCCAGACGACCAGACGAGTCTTCACGAGGTTTATGGTTACGCTGCTGCGATGTCCCTCTGCACTTTCGGCCTGACCATCCTCCAGCATCTCTACTACTACCACGTCCAGAGAACAGGCATGAAGATCAGAGTGGCCATGTGTCACATGATATACAGGAAGGTCGGCTGAGATTTTGCAGATTTTGGCTATTTCTAGAAATATACCGCGACTATTCTCAGCAGTGCTAAGCAGATGAAATGTCTCTCGCCAGGCTCTTGGTCTCAACAGTGAATCATTGGTGCACACGACCACGGGACAAATTGTGAACCTCCTCTCCAATGACGTCAATCGCTTTGATGAGGTAATGTAAAGCGGGGGTTCTGCCTAAACCACCAACACGGATGATCACAGATCTCATGACGATCAATTGTCTCTCTAGATTACACTCAACCTGCACTACCTGTGGGTGGGACCTCTTCAGGCGATGGTTATCATCCTTTTACTTTGGTACGAGATCGGACCGTCGTGTCTGGCCGGTGTGGCCGTCATGGCCCTCATGCTGCCTGTGCAGACCTGGTTTGGAAAGCTCTTCGGCGTGTTCAGGTGGGGAACAACATGACCTGACATTCGTTGTTTGGTCTTTTTTTTTTTTGCCAATACTTTTCTTGGGAAAAGCACGATTTATTTTAATTCATGCAATTTGTATAAATATTTTGCAGGAGTAAAACTGCAGTCCTCACTGACAACAGAATCCGCATCATGAACGAGGTGGTGTCTGGCATCAGGATTATCAAGATGTACGCCTGGGAGAAGCCCTTCTCTGCACTGGTCACTGAAATCAGAAGGTAAGAATGAAAATTCTTTTGGGGTATTGATTCTTCCTAGGACCACCAGGACAAGAGTTCACGTTCTTTTCTTTTTTTTGCGCCGTCCTTTTACTGGAAAATACACGTAAATCGGTTGAATTTCCAAATTACCAAATGTAGTGACCTATAGGATAAAGTGCCTCTACAATAAAAGGAGTCGGAAGCCTTGATGGGCGAGTCTGATTAACAACGTATGCTTGTATTTTTGCCTGAAAGAGTTTGAATCAGGGGATGTGCTCTCACTTGTCAAACTGGTTTCTTTGACTCCGCTCCAAGTCCCTGGAATGTGTAGAGAACACGGCGAAGTCAACTGACAGTCTGCACACGCTACACCTCACGGCTTGCTTCAGATGTCACTCTGCGTTACTTTGGATTTCTAATCAGTTTTGACCGGATAAATATTTCACCATGACAAGCCAAAACCTGCTTCTGCGCGGGGGGGGTGTGGGGGGTTGTGGTGAGGGGAAGTGTGGTACGCTTTGGGTGAGAGAAGATGACTGGTGGGAATGTGGGCTCGTCAAGATGAGATTGTTTTAAGTTGCATATATTCTTATCGGTTAATCAACAGCAAGAAAGTACTTTATTGCATCTAAAGGTGAGCAGTAGTCAAACACATGACAAACAACTTCTTTGTTGTTTGGTTTCTGTGGCTGGTTTTAACTTTGAAGAGGCCCCGTGAGTTACAGGCGCGAGCTTTGGATAATGAGTGATCGACGTGTTGCTCGTTTACACATTAACTCCATTTGGAAAGCGCGTCCCTGAAGTACTTTGTCTCACATATTGGCATCCAGTGGTGAGATGACTACGTCTGCAGAATTTCCCCCCCGATTCGTCAGTTTTGTGATCTTCAAATTAGAAACGCAGCACGCTGAATTCTCTTGCTCTCCGCTGCTCGTTCGGTTGACGGTGTAACTGCTGTAATCCGCTGCTGCCTGCAGGAGTTTTTACGTGGAACCAAATTGTCCTCATTCTCACTTTTTGGTGAAGGGCTATCGGTGTGATGCATTAACACTATTGTGACCTCCATAGGAATTCAACGGCTTTGCCATTTCTTTATGCTTCTCACAGGTCTGATGGAGGAAAATGTTGTGTGAAAAGTACTGAATTTTATGTGAAATGCATCGTCTGTTTTGGGGTCCGCGCGAGCCTTGTTTTTGTTATTCCGTGTTTGTTTGGAGCATGTGATGCTTTTTGATGCAGTTTGAACAAACAACAAAGCTCAACCTCATTTTATCCAATACATACCTGAGAAACCGCAGTAAAACTAAGATGAGCTGCTCCCATCACTGGGGATGAGTGCTGTATTCTGGGATCTCCACATGCGTTCTTAGAAAAAGAGTTAATGTGCAAATGAGGTTAGCTGAAGATTAGTGTTAAAAAAAACACCATCCTCAGGTCACTGTTTTCTCACACAGCAAAGCCATAAAAAAACTGAAAAGGAGCATGAAAAAGAATGTACGTCAACGGAGGTGCCTATCGAGGAACCAATGAATATTGCCGTCTGATGTCACGAACCACCGACTCGAATGATTAACCACATCGAAGTGGAGCGGACTTTAGTGGGGTTTTTTCTTCTTATTCTGTGTGCGCAAAAAAACAAGCGCCATGACGGTCGCATGAATGTCCGGCGCCACCTCGGTCGATTCACCCGAGTCAACGCGTTGTGCTTCTTACACGCAAGACGATTGTTTTCAGTCTCTGATCCCTGCAGAATGTCCCTGTCAGACTACAGGTGTGAGATGGTCACGAGGGGGAACATTTCCTCGTCTCGTCAAGTTCTTTTGATCATTGTAGAAAAAGAACACTTCCATATTTCTCTCTTGCTAGCAATATAGCAGATATTTTTTTAATTGGGACTTTCCCACCAAGCGTTGCTATCAGGTGACGGTGGAATTAGATGACCCGAGTGCTTTGAGGTGCGGCCGTGTCTGACGTCAGCAGCTTTTAGGATGATCGCTGTGCCAAAAATAACAAACCTGGTTAAAAGTTAAACTCTGCTGCCAGTTAATAATGAAGTACTGTCTAGTGTTCATTGGTGAGGGCGAGAGAAACGGATTTCTTGTGCCGTTTTGTTAAACATTGTTCACCATAACGAGACAAACACATTTCAACAAGTTCAGTAGTGCTGAATTTAAATGTTTCATTACTCAAACTTCAGAGGAATTGTCTTGACAACAATATTGTTGCTGTTGAAAAATTGTGGGACTATTTGTGTGACTACTAATTGCACAATATTGCCTCATATTCTAAAACCCATTATTACGGACTAATAGAATTGGTTACGGTTGTGTAATCAGTTTTCACTTTGCCTAAGCGGTTACTTCATGAGTCCCACACATTTCCCAATGTACGCAACGGAAATAAAATACCTTCTTTAACAAAGGTTTTAACAGCATAAAAATGTATTGAAATTGTGTTCTAACCCCTCCAACAAATTAGCAAGAGAATGAGATGAGCCAAAACTGTGGTGTGCGACTATAAGCATTAGTCGGTCACAGTAACCAATGCAACCAGTACATTCAACTATACCCTCCCCCCACTTGTTTTTCATAGAGAAGGATTCAGGAATAGATGTGTAACCTAATCTGGTTTATTTTATTATGGAATATCTGCATTCTAGAATATGTGAAGCATTAAGGTTGTTGGTCCTGACTGCCTCAACCCTCAAAAACAGATTAAAAAAAATGTCTTAACCCGCCAAGCTCACTTCTCTCGTCTTCCTCTGTCCCCAGGAAAGAGATCGATCAGATACTGAAGAGCTCCTACCTGCGAGGACTCAACATGGCCTCCTTCTTTGCCAGCAGCAAGATCATCGTCTTCGCCACCTTCACGGTCTACGTTCTCCTGGGCAACGCCATCACTGTCAGCCGGGTGTTTGTCACGGTGTCCTTGTACGGGACAATCAAGCTCACGGTCACGCTGTTCTTCCCCCTGGCCGTCGAGAAGCTGTCGGAGACGGTGGTCAGCGTTCGCAGGATTAAGGTGATTCTGTCTGTAGTCCTCAATAACGGAGAAATGATTTGCTTTCGCTCCTGTGTCTTTTCATAATAACTGTAGCAGTTTGAATCTCGCAGGAAACTAAATCCTTTCAAACACAGAACCCTTTTTTATGAATATAACCATTGAAAATATACGCAGCATTTCAGAAAACTTGGGGCATCGCTTCTTCAGCAGCAATCCAACTCTTATTTTGCCATCGAGATCCAATCTAAATTGACCTCTTCTGGGACACTGTTACACAACCTAAATGTCAAAATGCTAATATGTAAAGAGTTAACTGTAAAAACACTAAGTGTAAAGGCGTTTGTCGATTATTGTCCCCTCTCAGGCTTTTCTACTGCTGGAAGAGATTGAGAGAAAAAAGATTGGTTTTTGTCGGAAGGAAAAAATAGAAAACTCTGTTGAGATTGAGGAGTTGACCTGCTACTGGAACAAGGTGAACTCTCTACACAATGGGCTCAAATACCAGACTCTTAATGGAAGAATTGCTTCACGGTCTGTTTGCTCTTTCGTCTCAGAGTTTGGACTCCCCATCGCTGCAGAACATCTGTATCACGCTGAAGTCGCACCAACTTCTGACCGTCATCGGCCCGGTGGGAGCTGGAAAGGTCGGTGCGCTCGTAACAACCAAGGAAGGTTTCATTTATTCACGTGACCCATTTCAGCCAGTTCACGTGTCCATAAAAATCCATGTTCCCACTAGTCATCTCTGCTAAGCGCCATCCTGGGAGAGCTGCCTCACGACGCAGGCGTCCTGAAGGTCAAAGGTCGGCTGACCTACGCTTCCCAGCAGCCCTGGGTGTTTCCTGGAACCATTCGCAGTAACGTCCTGTTTGGGAGAGAGCTGGACCCCAAGAAGTATGAGACGGTCCTCAGGGCCTGCGCTCTGAAGAGGGTGAGACGCCGCCCTCTGGGGGCCACGTCTCTGAACGCCGCTCACCGTGTTGCCTGCTTTCCTCTTCAACGGGACTAACAAGCACTTGTTTGTGTGTCTTCTTTAAAACTGAATAGTTAAAGATATGCTGTTACAATCAAAACTCCTATATTTAAAATGCGCTTAAGCAAAACAAAGTATTATCTCAAAAGGAAAAGGAGGAAAATGCGTAACCTTAAAATTGTACTTCAGCACAGTATTTTTTAATAAACCTCCATCGTCTTTCTGTGCAGGACCTGGAGCTCCTCCCAGATGGAGACCTCACTCTCATCGGGGACAGAGGCGCTACACTCAGCGGGGGGCAGAAAGCTCGCGTCAACCTGGCGAGGTAAAGGAGCCGTTCCCACTACCATCTCTGTGTGGACTTGATTGGTGCAGGACAATAAACGCAGTATGAAATGTATAAATAGCAAACAAAGGACGTGTTTAGTGTCTGTTCAAAGTGTTTTTACAGTTGTCCAGGAAACTGATAACGTACTTGATTGTCCTGGGGACGCTCTTCAGCTAGTAGCAACACATTAAGTCCCCTCCTGTTGAACTGTGCTGCTGTCCGGGATAGACTTTCTTTCCACTGTTGGAGAGACAAACTAGTGTTTGCAGTCGTATCGTGTGGTTGCGTTTCTACTACTACTTACCCATCATTGTTACGCCTTACTAAACTGTGTGTGCGTTTGTGTGTTTTCAGGGCCGTGTACCAGGATGCAGATGTCTACCTCCTGGATGACCCTTTAAGTGCTGTGGATGCCGAGGTCGGGAAACACCTTTTTGAAAAGTCAGTGACTGACATTGTCCGTCCCGAATGATCTGTTGTGCTCGTGTTTCAAATACCTGGGCCGGACGTGTCCATCAAACAAACAAGTTCCCCGAGCTACACTACGTACATGCTAACTGAGCAACCCAGCACACTGTTTTTAGGAACAAGTGCAAACAATTGTTGACATCCTTTACCATTTTAAACCGCCAGGAAATGATACAGAACCAAGAGGGAAGGAGACTAGTTGAGCTTCCCATTCTTTCAAATACTGTCATCTGCAGACCTGCACTCATAGGAAGGTTCTACTGAGGGACCAGTAGAATGAAGGCTGCATCAGGAGTCTGGAAGGGTATTTTTGAGCGTATAGCCAATTCAAATGGGACGGCATCTGCCTACATGTTTGTGATTTATATCAGCAAAGACCTACCAACAAGCTGTGGATCTCTAACGGAGGTGGTTTATGAGAAGAGGTTAGAACAAGGAGACCTGCAGCAGAGAAGCATGCCTCCCAACAGCTAATGCGCAATATTAGCTTTGTAAGCTAAACATTACGCCAAGTTTTCTCATTCTAAGAGGAAATCCTTGGAGAGTCACTGCCAGTGAAACCAGGAAAATATATTTATATATATATGTATATGTATATGTGTATATGTCTCAGCTAAGTGGTCGTCATCCACCATAACTCTGCCTGTGCTCATGCTCAGGTGCATCTGTGGCCTCCTGAAGAACAAATCTCGGATCCTGGTCACCCACCAGCTGCAGTACCTGAAGGCAGCCGACCAGATTGTGGTCCTCAAGGAGGTAGAACCATATATCCAGATCCGAAGGCAATGCCAGGACCGACATGTTTGAACGTCAAATCCTTTGTCTCGCGCCCTAAAGCGATCGTAGTGTAGGCCGACAATCCTCTTCTGAATGTGTTCATTTTAGTTCTTTGTTAAACTTTGGTCATTACAAGTAACTGGTAAGGAGTTGTAATGCAACCATATATATATATATATATATATATATTCAAAACTTGATGTAACAGAAAATCAGCTTTCTTTTTTCTTTATTATGAAATTAATCTTAAATTCTGAGTTGCCGAGGATTCACCCTACGTGAACGCGCCGTTGTTCTCCTCTGTGTCTCCCAGGGTCACATCATGGCCCGCGGCACTTACAATGAGCTGCAGTTCTCTGGCGTCGACATCGACGCCCTGCAGAAGATCAACGAGGAGCAGAAGCGATGCGCTCTGCTGTCTGACCCGGACAACGCGTCCTTACTCAGCCAGAGGACGAACCACTCGCGCTGCTCTGACAGCAGCCTGCTGCCCCCAGAAAGCCCCTCAGCCGACCAGCTGCCGGTGCGTCCTGTTCATTTGTTCATCACTTGGTTCTAAACAACGTCTCGGTCTATCCCACGCTACCTGATACCTGACTGTTTCCTTCCAGCACGGCCCTTTCTCATACCTCTCCTTGGGTTGGACTAGGCCTCTGTAGTATACCAGCACAGAGCTGATAACTGAAACCCTCTAAGATAAGGTGAAGTTTGCTGCTGGCTCCTCAATGACTCTGTTTGCAGGTTGAAGCCGTTCATACCATGGCGGAGGAGACCAGAGCCGAGGGGAACATCAGCGGTGACATTTATCTGAAGTACTTCTCTGCAGGCTGCAGCCCTCTGGTGTTGATGGTGATCGTTCTGCTGAGTGTCATCGCTGAGGTAAGACAAACTGTCCTCTGGTTGACAGCGTGGTGTCTGGCTTCAGTTTGTGGCTTTATGTTGGGAACACAGTATCTATGACAGCACTGGCATCAGCTATTGAATACAATATTGTGTTTCTTAAATATGCTCCTTCCTAGCTGCTGTTGACCAACAGATGGTTTTACAGGGAGTGTGCTATGTACAAATACTAATTCTCATTCCTCATTCATAGGTTGCATATATTCTGCAGGACTGGTGGCTGGTCTACTGGTAAGTATTGATTTATAGATGCTGTTTGTTTCTATTGAGTCTTCTGCTGTGTGGCTGGTCTGACTTGTTTTCCTCTGACAGGGCACGACAGGAGTTTCTTAACTGCACAGCCGAACCCATTGGAATCGACACAAGCGTCAATGCTACTCACCCAGTTCAAGAGCTCAATCTCAAATTTTACCTCGGGATTTATTCGGGTAAGCCTTCCATGCTTGTGTTCATCAGCACAGAGGCTGACTGACTTGTTTCAGTCAGTGATAGTTGGTAGCTGACAATGGATGAGCACCTCCTACAGCCCCACTGCACCCTTTTTAATTGTAGCATGTTCCACCTAAATGTCTAAAGCGGCCCTGTGGTTGCTGCTCTTAGGTTTGACAGCGGCTGCCGTGGTATTCGGCTACACCAGGAGTCTGGTGATCTTTCGAGGGTTGGTGATGTCCGCTCAGGTTCTGCACAACAACATGTTCAGCGCTGTCCTTCAAACTCCCGTTCACTTCTTTGACGTCAACCCCATAGGTGAGCTCGGATCAACATGAACAACTGCACTCGGTTCTCAAAAGTAGCAATTGTTATTCTAACTGACTTTTTCTTTTCCTGCTCTACAGGAAGAATTCTCAACAGGTTTTCCAAAGACATCAGCCAGATCGACTCCACGTTACCCATCACCTTTGTGGACGTCTATCAAGTGCGACCCGTTTACCATTTCCTTAGGAATACTTTTCTGACACAGTGATCCAGACGAAATTACATTGACTTCTCCACTTTCAAACTTTTTTGATAAGATCTTAATTTTTCTTAACTCTTCCTTTGTTTTCTGCAGTTGTTCTTTCAGAATGTTGGCGTTGTTGCAGTCGCTGCCTGTGTCATCCCTTTCATCCTCATCCCCGTCATTCCTCTGCTTGTTGTCTTCTTGTACTTGAGGCGTTTCTACCTCTGCACGTCGCGGGATGTCAAACGACTTGAATCTACAAGTACGTCGAAGGCTTTCTTGCAAAAAGGAAACCACCTGCTTCTATCAGCAGGGGCCTTCTAAAGAAAAAAGATGGCAAGGAATCACGTTGAGTTCCTCATGTCTTCTGTTGCCGTCCCCCCAGCTCGCAGTCCGGTGTTCTCCCACCTGTCGTCATCTCTTCAGGGCCTGTGGACCATCCGAGCCTTTGGAGCAGAGGAGCGGTTGATGAGAGCCTTTGACGCACATCAGGACCTGCACTCGGGTTGATGCCACTATTATCCTGTTAACACATTTTTTCTGTCCAAGCTTGTTCATGGTTGGAAAGCCATTGACAAAGGAACATGTAATTCCTCGCGCCATTGGAACCCTGAATAAAACATCTTGAAGGTCTTTTCTAAAAAATGCTCCTTCACTCTTTTTGATGTCAGAGGCCTGGTTTTTGTTCCTGATGACCTCCCGCTGGTTTGCGCTTCACCTCGACGCCATTTGCGCCCTACTCATCACCTTCTCGACATTTGGATGCATCCTACTCAGAGATGGTGGGGAACAACGTGAAACCTTGAATGTCATTTAACTATAAAGAATAATGTCTTTCTTTTGAGTTTGAGACCCCTGATCTACAGTCACCTGCATGGTGAACAGACTTTGCGGATTTTTTAATCTCGATCCAATTGCAATCGGTTTGTCGATTAGGGCTGAAGGCTGGAGAAGTGGGCCTGGTGCTGACCTACGTCGTGACCCTGGTGGGAAACTTTCAGTGGACGGTGAGGCAAAGTGCCGAGGTGGAGAACATGGTGAGAACTCTTAAACAACCTGAGGTTTTAGTTGTTTCATGAGGTCACAGATGTGAATAAAGACTTTGTGCATTAATGAGCTCCTTCTGTCTCTTCAGATGACCTCGGTGGAGCGAGTGGTGGAGTACACTGAACTGGAGAGCGAAGCACCCTGGGAGACTGAGAAGCGCCCTCCTCCTGATTGGCCCAGCAAAGGCCTGGTGACCTTTGACCGGGTCAGCTTCTCCTACAGCAGGGGTGGACCGCTGGTCCTCAAAGACATCAGCGCCACCTTTCAGCCCAAAGAGAAGGTAAGACATCTCTGTCCAACACACAGGCTACTCTTTTTTTTTTTTTTTTCCCCCAATGCACACAATCTAATTTTCGTTTCCCGTGTGTCAGGTCGGCGTTGTGGGTCGAACAGGTGCTGGGAAAAGCTCTCTGGTCTCCGTTCTGTTCCGCCTAGCAGAGCCTCAGGGCAAGATCTACATCGACGGGGTCCTGACCTCTGAGATCGGCCTCCATGACCTGCGCCAGAAGATGTCAATCATTCCTCAGGTAAACATCCGCTCACCTCGCAAACTGAAAAAACCCTCCACCTTAGAAGTCTTTCCTGTAGATAATTTGGTTAGGAGATGCAAAATGTTGAAATCAAACGAAATGGATTCAGATCGTGGATCTCTAAAGGTACAGCATTCTATTCAGAAAGGACTTTGAACACATTAGAACTACAATCGACTTTGACCCAACACTGAGAATTCTCGTTGCCTACCAAAACACATGAAATAAGAATATTATTTCTAGGTCCCACGAGGGCCTTTATGAAAGTGTAAATTATCAAATGATGACTGGTTAGATTTAAATTTAAATGCAAATGCGTTGTTGGTTTCTTTATTACTCTAAAGCAGAAGGCCTGCTATATGTTTGATACACTGTGGGACTCGAAACAAATCACTGCCATAAGTGTTTAAACATTTCTGGATGGAATTTCAACAAACTAAAAATCATACCTGGCCCGCTCCTGCTATTCTTTACGGGGGGTTGTGATGAATACATGTTAAGCATTTTAATAAAAACGTGTCCCAATTATGTTTCTGTCATTCCACAGGACCCGGTGCTGTTCACAGGCTCTATGAGGAAGAACTTGGACCCGTTTGACCAGCACAGTGATGAAGAACTGTGGAAGGCTCTGGAGGAGGTAAGCGTCAGCTCAGCTTTCAAGTGGAGTTTCTAGCTGTCACTCAAACACTCTCTCACTGTATTCCAGGTGCAGCTGAAGCCTGTGGTGGAGGAGCTGCCGGGGAAGTTGGAGACGGTTCTGGCCGAGTCGGGCGGCAACTTCAGCGTGGGCCAGAGGCAGCTGGTGTGTCTGGCCAGAGCCGTACTGAGAAAGAACCGCATCCTGGTGATCGACGAGGCCACGGCCAACGTGGACCCCAGGTGGGGATCCATAATGCACTTCATGATACCGCTGGTTCGTTGTCACCCTTTTAGTTTGTTTCAATGCTCAATTCGTTTTTATCTGTACCGTCTGCAGGACGGATGAGCTGATCCAGAAAACGATACGGGACAAGTTCAGTGAATGCACCGTGCTCACCATCGCTCACCGGCTCAACACCATCGTAGACAGCGACAGGATACTGGTGAGCCTCCTCTGCATTACTATTAGAAACGAGTCTCTCAAAGTAAATTTCCTGTAGTAATTCCACATATGTAAGAATTAAGATCTCGACAGCGTCTGAGCAATGCAAGCGGTACTTTTTTAAAAGCTAATCATCAACGCCGTGTGTCTGTTGCTATGCAGCATAGGGGGAGTATTTTGACTTCTGAAATGTGTTCCATGTTTGGTGGATAGAATTACATATACAACCTGTCCTGTTTTAAGGTGCTGGACAATGGTACCATCCAGGAGTTAGACAGTCCTTTTACCCTGCTACAAAACAAAGAGGGGGCTCTCTACAGGATGGTGCAGCAGACGGGCCCGGCCGAGGCAGCAGCCCTACTAAAATTAGCCAGGCAGGTGAGGTCCGCCGCCCCCGATTAAAATATGCACTTTAGATCATTTTGAACTGGGAATTTATTTTTCACAGGCAATAAAGAAGTCTTGACAGCTGAGCCAGACATTAGTGTGAGACCTTCCATCACACTCAAAGAAGATGCCCAATCTACCTGCTAATGATTGCCCTTTAATCATATTTATCAGTGCTACACGAATAAGCTGGTCTTCCCATGCAACTGTATAAAAATGGAAATGTTTCTATGATACTTCCAGAACAGTTACAAATGGTGCTTTAATTGACTCAAACTTTTGTATAGAATTTATCATAAAGATTATTCAAAGTCAAATTGTCTGATCTTTGTCTTGTTAAACAGTTGCCGAGTCCTTCAGGGAAAAATGATCCTCATAAGGTAAAAACTTTTCCTTTTGTGTACATATAGATTACGCTCGTTAGAATCCTGAACACCTAGAAAAGAACCATAGTAGCATGTTGGGAAAATTAAGTAAAACGAGCCATAAGACATTATCCAAAGTATATATATTAACAAGAGTACTTTATTCAAGTTTTGACAAGATCATAAATTTTTAAACAGTCATAGCAGCTGTGTTCGGATTGTCACCTGACCTGTAAACTTAAATCAGCACAGTATAAAACTCTAAAGGCTGGAACACATCGTTAATAGTACAAGGCAATTTCAGATAGATGTAAATGCTGCCAACTTGAAATAAGGCACTTTAGTACTGTGAGGATTATGCTGCCAAGGCCATATATTAGGCATTGAAAATAAATAGTGTGCTTATATTTGGCTTTGCTGGAGACCAGACGAGTCAAAGGCTCACAGAGCAGTCTCAAAGATAATGATGTTTGACGACTCTGTATATTCGTCGCTATGGGTTCTGCTGTCGTGCACCTGAAGAGAGACGTGGTAAACAAAGTGAGATTGGGTTCGAGGTGGAAACGTTTTGCACAAACCCGGTTTAAACTCACCCGTTTAGCGGCGGCTAGTAGAGCTGCAGCCTCCTGCTTGCCCGTCTGCTGCACCATTTTGAAGAAAATCCCCTCGGTGTCTTGCAGCAGGTTGTAAGGCTGATCATAGGCGTGAATTCTCCCTGCGTCAAGGACCTGGAGATAAAGCACGATTGTTATCATTTCAGAGTAAAGGGAAAATAAGCATTGTTTAACACCGGCCATATTACATTATTTAAACAAGACCGATGGCTCACCAGTATCCTGTCGCTGTCTACGATGGTGTTGAGCCGGTGAGCGATGGTGAGCACGGTGCATTCACTGAACTTGTCCCGTATCGTTTTCTGGATCAGCTCATCCGTCCTGCAGACGGTACAGATAAAAATGAATTGAGCATTGAAACAAACTAAAGGGGTGACAACCAACCAACGGTATCATGAAGTGCATTATGGATCCCCACCTGGGGTCCACGTTGGCCGTGGCCTCGTCGATCACCAGGATGCGGTTCTTTCTCAGTACGGCTCTGGCCAGACACACCAGCTGCCTCTGGCCCACGCTGAAGTTGGCGCCCGACTCGGCCAGAACCGTCTCCAACTTCCCCGGCAGCTCCTCCACCACAGGCTTCAGCTGCACCTGGAATACAGTGAGAGTGTGTTTGAGTGACAGCTAGAAACTACACTCTTGAAAGCTGAGCTGACGCTTACCTCCTCCAGAGCCTTCCACAGTTCTTCATCACTGTGCTGGTCGAACGGGTCCAAGTTCTTCCTCATGGAGCCTGTGAACAGCACCGGGTCCTGAATGCAGGCCGATGAACATTGTATTTATTCAGGAAGGAGACAGGTGGTGATGTAAGTACTGGAATTAACCTGAATACCAACGATTCTACATTGAAGTTACAGAATGAGTTTAATTAGCTCATATCCTGAAACAATAAGTGGGTGTGCTGTTCCTCTGCCTCAAGATTATATTAATTGCTTAACCATTTTAAAATTAACGGAAAATTGTTCTTTTAGTAAGAAAAGCTCTTTCGGAGCATTATCTAATTCAGGCTGAGCGAAGGACCCGTTTTGGTTAGGTCATGTACTTTCAGCTAAAATAAATGATGCAATCTCACGGCAGATTTCATTGATTGACTTGTATGCAAGGACTTCTTTTTCTATTGCATAGGATACAAGCTATTTTAACTGTAACATTTAAGATATTACAGAACATATCCAAGCTACAGTAGCTGAATGTCACCAGAGTTTTCCCAAGAGCAGTTTATTCTAGCGTTGTGTATTTTAAAACATTGGTTACCAACATCACAACATTTCTATCGGTAGATATTAGAGTAGACAGGTGAGTCCCAAGTGACGATGCGTCCTTAAGGATGCAGCCTAGCGACTCACCTGAGGAATGATGGACATCTTCTGGCGCAGGTCGTGGAGGCCGATCTCAGAGGTCAGGACCCCGTCGATGTAGATCTTGCCCTGAGGCTCTGCTAGGCGGAACAGAGCTGAGACCAGAGAGCTTTTCCCAGCACCTGTTCGACCCACAACGCCGACCTGACAAACGGGAGAGAAGCGCCTGGTTTAGTAATTGCAGCTTCAACATGGCGTTCACTGGAAACACGAAAATATAAAGACCAACCTTCTCTTTGGGTCGGAACATTGCTGTCACGTTGTGCAGAACCGTCGGTCCGTCGCCACCGTAGGAGAAGCTGACCCCGTCAAAGGTCACCAGGCCTTTGCTGGGCCAATCGGGAGGAGGGCGCTTCTCAGTCTCCCAGGGTGCTTCGCTCTCCAGTTCGGTGTACTCCACCACTCGCTCCACCGAGGTCATCTGAAGACAGCAAATATGCATTACACCCTCGTGGCCAGGAGGTTGAGTATAAATTATAATCATGCAATGAGGAAACCAAATTTGGGAACGTGTTGTAAATATCTTACCATGTTCTCCACCTCCGCACTCTGCCTGACCCCCCACTGGAACATCCCCATCAGTGTGACTGCGTAGGTCAAAGCCAGACCAACGGAGCCAGCGTCCAGCTCTATGACAACCAGGTAACAAGTCTTAAATCCGCAATCACAACAATTCATTTTTTAACATTTCTGTTTGTGCCAAAAGTTTAGCTTTACGATCTCTGAGCAGCAGGCATCCGAAGGTGGTGATGCTAACAAAGATGGCGCACATGCCGTCGAGACGAACGGCGAACCAGCGAGAGGTGGTGAGGAACAGGAACCAGGCCTCTGTGCAGAAAGAGGAAATACATCAACGGGCCGCCTCAAAAGAGTCGATTTTAAAAAGCAGTGACTCTCAGGTAGCGAGAGCGAACCTGAGTGCAGGTCCTGATGCGCATCGAAGGCCTTCTGGAACCTCTCCTCTGCTCCAAAGGCTCGGATGGTCCACAGGCCCTGAAGCGATGACGACAGGTGGGAGAACACCGGACTGCGAGCTGGGGGGAGGAGCATAACGAGAGTGAGTGAAAGCGTAGTATGTATGTACTTACGTATGTACTTACGTATGTATGTATGTATGTACGTACTTACGTATGTATGTATGTATGTACGTACTTACGTATGTATGTATGTATGTACGTACTTACGTATGTATGTATGTACGTACTTACGTATGTACGTACTTACGTATGTATGTACTTACGTATGTATGTATGTACGTACTTACGTATGTACGTACTTACGTATGTACGTACTTACGTATGTACGTACTTACGTATGTACGTATGTACGTACTTACGTATGTACGTATGTACGTACTTACGTATGTACGTATGTACGTACTTACGTATGTACGTATGTACGTACTTACGTATGTATGTATGTACGTACTTACGTATGTACGTACTTACGTATGTACGTACTTACGTATGTACGTACTTACGTATGTACGTATGTATGTACGTACTTACTTACGTATGTATGTATGTATGTACGTACTTACTTACGTATGTATGTATGTATGTACGTACGTACTTACGTATGTATGTATGTATGTATGTATGTATGTATGTATGTATGTATGTATGTATGTATGTATGTACGTACGTACTTACGTATGTATGTACGTACGTACTTACGTATGTATGTACGTACGTACTTACGTATGTACGTACGTACGTACTTACGTATGTATGTATGTACGTACGTACGTACGTACTTACGTATGTATGTATGTACGTACTTACGTACGTATGTATGTATGTACGTACGTACTTACGTATGTATGTATGTACGTACTTACTTACTTACTTACGTATGTATGTACGTACTTACTTACGTATGTATGTATGTACGTACTTATGTTACGTATGTATGTATGTACGTACTTATGTTACGTATGTATGTATGTACGTACTTATGTTACGTACGTATGTACGTACTTATGTTACGTACGTATGTATGTACGTACTTATGTTACGTACGTATGTTACGTAAGTACGTACGTATGTATGTACGTACTTACGTACGTATGTATGTACGTACTTACGTAAGTACGTACGTATGTACTTATGTTACGTACGTATGTTACGTAAGTACGTACGTATGTATGTACGTACTTATGTTACGTACGTATGTTACGTAAGTACGTACGTATGTATGTACGTACTTATGTTACGTACGTATGTACGTACGTATGTTACGTAAGTACGTACGTATGTATGTACGTACTTATGTTACGTACGTATGTACGTACGTATGTATGTACGTACTTATGTTACGTACGTATGTATGTACGTACTTATGTTACGTACGTATGTATGTACGTACTTATGTTACGTACTTATGTTACGTACGTACTTATGTTACGTACTTATGTTACGTACGTACTTATGTTACGTACGTATGTATGTACGTACTTATGTTAAGTAAGTACGTACGTACGTACGTTAAGTAAGTACGTACGTACGTTAAGTAAGTAAGTAAGTAAGTACGTACGTACGTTAAGTAAGTAAGTAAGTAAGTACGTACGTACGTTAAGTAAGTACGTACGTACGTACTTACTTACTTAACGTACGTACGTTAAGTAAGTACGTACGTACGTTAAGTAAGTACGTACGTACGTACGTTAAGTAAGTACGTACGTTAAGTAAGTACGTACGTTAAGTAAGTACGTACGTACGTTAAGTAAGTACGTACGTTAAGTAAGTACGTACGTACGTTAAGTAAGTACTTACTTAACGTACGTACGTTAAGTAAGTACGTACGTACTTACTTACTTAACGTACGTACTTACTTACTTAACGTACGTACTTAACGTACGTACTTACTTAACGTACGTACGTTAAGTACGTACGTTAAGTACGTACGTTAAGTACGTACGTACGTAAAGTACGTACGTACGTAAAGTACGTACGTACGTACGTTAAGTAAGTACGTACGTTAAGTACGTACGTTAAGTAAGTAAGTACGTACGTTAAGTAAGTAAGTACGTACGTTAAGTAAGTACGTACTTACTTAACGTACTTACTTACGTAACATACGTAAGTAAGTACGTAAAGTAAGTAAGTACTTACTTAACGTACGTAAAGTACGTTAAGTAAGTACTTACTTAACGTACGTAAAGTACGTACGTAAAAGTAAAGTACGTACGTAAAGTACGTACGTACTTTACGTACGTACGTACTTTACGTACTTTACGTACGTACTTTACGTACGTACTTTACGTACGTACGTACTTTACGTACGTACTTTACGTACGTACTTTACGTACGTACGTAAAGTACGTACGTACGTAAAGTACGTACGTAAAGTACGTAAAGTACGTACGTACGTAAAGTACGTACGTACGTAAAGTACGTACGTAAAGTACGTACGTACGTACTTTACGTACGTACTTTACGTACGTAAAGTACGTACGTACGTACTTTACGTACGTAAAGTACGTAAAGTACGTACGTACGTAAAGTACGTACGTACTTTACGTACGTACTTTACTTTTACGTACGTACTTTACGTACGTTAAGTAAGTACTTACTTAACGTACTTTACGTACGTTAAGTAAGTACTTACTTACTTTACGTACGTTAAGTAAGTACTTACTTACTTTACGTACTTACTTACGTATGTTACGTAAGTAAGTACGTACGTACATACGAAAGAAAGAAAGAAAGAAAGACGTATCAGGGGACACTCACTAGTGGCCTCGAGGCGTTTGACGTTTCTGGCGGTCTGCAGGAAGTAGCGGCGCAGGTAGAAGAAGAGGAATAGGAGGGGGACCACTGGGATGAGGATCCAGGGGATCACAGACACCGCCACACAAATCACCCCGAGGATCTGCAGGAACACCTGATTGGAGAGAGAGTGCCGGTTCAGATCACATTCAGCTGAGCTACAGGAGGAAGGAACAACTCCACCATCATCAACTGCCATTTTCAGACATGGAGTGCAACATTGCTGGCTTTTAAAATAAAGTGACCTAAAAAGTTATTTTAAACCTGACGGTTCCTATAGGAGCTTGATTAGAAGCAGACACGTTATTTAAATATTTGAGCCAACTGATTTTTAATCACTTTCATACAATGAACTCAAACAGTCCTGTATCATTTGCGCTGATATGTTAATTATATGAATCGCCGCTGTGCAGCTTCTCCTCACCTGAATGAAGTCTACAAAGGTCCACGGCATGTTAGAATCCAGCTGGCCGATGTC
Organism: Gasterosteus aculeatus; assembly: GCF_964276395.1. Lineage (NCBI taxonomy): Eukaryota > Metazoa > Chordata > Actinopteri > Perciformes > Gasterosteidae > Gasterosteus > Gasterosteus aculeatus. The sequence goes on from NC_135688.1 coordinate 28,693,166, forward strand.
CTTTGAGAACCTGTTCAAGACTCTTCCTGTGGAGATATTTTTTACCCTTATTTTTCCATATTTGTGTGGATAAGGTTTTTACTGATGTGCTTTTCCCCTCATACTTTAATACTGCTCCAATACTGTGAAAGTAAATTACTTTACAATATCTAACTCTATTTAAAACATTCTAGTAATGTTCTGAATATGCTCTTATAAGGCAATTATTCAGTAATGAAAAAGAAGCAATAAAGAGTATTGATAAACTCCTACTGCCTGCATTAGTTGGGGGATTCACTTCAGTTGTGTCAGTCGAGGCAGCAACTCAGTCTTTTACCTCGTAGAACACAGTAGTGGTGCAACAATAACGTCTTCAGTCAATATGCCCAAAATGGTACCAATATTGAGTATTACGCTGGCTGTAGTGTTGGAACTTACCAATAGGGTTGATGTCAAAGAAGCGCACGGGTGTCGCGAGTATGGATTTGAACATGCGGTTGTGCAGAGACTGCGCCGACTTCACCAGCACGTGGAACAGGGAGAGGTTCCTGGCGAAGCCGAAAACGATGGTGGCAGCAGTCAGACCTGGAGAGACAGAAGGCTCCTTCACACCTCTGAAGGGGCACACAGTGCACACACACACACACAAGTGCAACACGTGGTTACCTCCATAAACACTCAGGTAGAAGGTGGTGTCCAGCTCTGCAGTGGTGTTCAGTCGACTTGGGGGGGCAGTGGTGTTCAGGCCGTTTGGGAGGGAGCTGTTGTTGCTGCTCAGCTCCTCTTGCTTGTCGGCCCTGAGCAGTCAAGGTATTACCAAGTTACGTAAGACAAAATGAAATGCTGAGGATTAATGTACCTGGACGGTTTCCCCTTCAGTGACTTTCAGACTTACCAGTGAGCCAGCCACCAGTCCGTCATGATGTATGCTACCTAGATCAAACACACAGGCTCTCCGTAAGGGTTTCTTTGTTCCACTGATTACAGCCAACGTGTCCCACATGTCCTCGCTGAACAACAACAAGAAGCAGGCTACCGTACCTGAGCCAGAAGGTTGAGCGCTATGACAATCAGGAGAAGCACGACGCCGGCTCCAGCTTTCAAGTATTTAACGTACAGACGCACTCCGATGTTTCCCTGAGCGCTGCTCTCCTCTGCTACAGTCTGCACCGCCTCTCCCTGTGGGGACAACAGCTGATTACAAAAAGTGGATTCTTCCCTAACCGTTCAGGAAAGGAGGTCTCGCACTGAGGTGCTGAGCAAAACCCTCCAAATGAAGCCTGTCTGCCAGCTGACAAACTCTGGTCCTCTTCTAATACTTCTACATCTACATTGTTCAGGTCACATAAAAAGAGGATGAACAAACCGGCAGCTGGTCTCCGTCTTTGACCGACTGCGCCGAGGAGGTCTGCGAGTCCTCCGACAGAGTTCTTGTCCTCTTCAGGATGTCTTTAGGAGGCGGCTGCTGCTCCTCCTCCTCCTTCAGCAGGGAGGTGAAGTCCACTCCGGACTGCTGCAGCTCTATGTACTTCCCCTTTGCCACCATGTGACCCTGATTTGTGCCCAAACACACGCAGTTAGAATACTGCGCACATCTGTGACGGTTTACGACACCGAAATCTCATTGTGTAAACACAGACACAGTGCAGCTCCTCTGTGCCGACTACAGGCTGCACGTCACAGTGTGACTACATCTGGATTATTTCACTTCATATAAACACCAACCTCCTTGAGGACCACAATCTGGTCGGCTGCCTTCAGGTACTGCAGCTGGTGGGTGACCAGGATCCGAGACTTGTTCTTCAGGAGGCCACAGATGCACCTGATGGAGGACACACAGGGGGTCAGGATTTAGCACCAATATACTGTGTAAGGATTGGAAAAAGAAACAAATCCTTTAGGAGATGTGAGTGTTTACACATTTTGTGGTATCCAAGCGGAAGAGACTAACAGGAAGCGGCCAACTGCACCGCTTCCTGACTCGGGTTTAGTTCTCGCATTTCAAACACAGAGAACTTCCCCTCCCCCCCCAAACACTGTAGACAGGCTGCATTATTTATTTATTGGATCATGCAGGCTCATAAACGGGGACTTTTCTCCTGCTGAGACCTGTTGCTGGCGGCTTTCCGTTCCAGCTTTGAAGCTTTATTCCCCGGGAAAAGAAAAAAAAAAACTCACTGTTCAAAGAGGTGTCTCCCGACCTCGGCATCCACGGCGCTCAAAGGGTCGTCCAGCAGGTAGATGTCTGCGTCCTCATACACGGACCTGAGGACACACTGTTGTTACAGACAGCTGGAATCCACACACACACACACACACACACACACACACTACTGTTCCAATGGGAATTCTATTGTTCCCTTTTCTCCTCACTGTTCTCTTGAGGCGGCCCTTTGATGATCAGTAGCTGGACTACTCCCCTTCCAAAAATGTAAAACACAACTTGTGCCACGACTTTATTGCAAAGTTGGTTGCGCAACTAGTGTTGCCACCAGAGGCCCCACAGAGGGATACCATCAGAATCCTACAAAATACCGCAATATGAATTTATACACCGTTCTAATTTTCCCTAAATTGAAATGCAGGTATGCCAAATTCTGGCCATGATCTTTCATAAATTACAAATATCTGTACTATCTTTATGAACTATAATAATTTACATCAGACAGTGAAGGAAAAAAAAGTTCTTGCAAGATTCATATTTATATATTTTTTGTAACTAACATTCAAAGCAATTTAGTGTTAGACTGAACACACTTTTAAGCCTGGTTTATGCTTCTGCGTTTTCAGAGCGACGCAGACGCAAGCCCCCCTTGCGTGCGTCGAGCCGTTTTACTAGGCTTGCGTCGCTTTCGACGCAAGCCTCCCGCAGCGCACCAGGCTGCGATTGGTCCGCTAACTACGTTTCCGCTTTCATAGCCCGATACCGCCATTACTAAAACGAAGAATGTTTACAAGAGAACGGATCAGATTTAAGAACGTTTGTCGGAAGAAATGCGTAAATATGGCCGCTTATACAAGCCGTCAAGCGTCCGCGATGAAAAGCAGCAGTGGCATTGCACGGGGCAATAGTCTATGATAAATAAATAAACAAATAAACGGGACTCTCTAGGTCGTCTTCAACAGAAACACGTTATTGTTGTTCTGGCGGTGAATTGCTCTGCAACACACGCAGAACCATGAATTGAAATGAGTTAGTTAGTTAGTGAAGTGAGTTAACTCACATTTATAGTCGGGGCCGGCTCAGGGCGGCCTTGGACCAGCCCCTACAAATGCTGCTACACCCGCTACATAAGCACGCAGAGTAAAAGCTGCTCCTTTACCTCGCCAGGTTGACGCGAGCTTTCTGCCCCCCGCTGAGTGTAGCGCCTCTGTCCCCAATGAGAGTGAGGTCTCCGTCCGGGAGGAGCTCCAGGTCCTGCACACATACAACTACATTCATGTGGGACCACAACCGCCAGAAGAGAAGAGTCATCACAAGAAAATGGACAGCAGACTTTCTAAATATTTTCAGCTATGCTAGTTGATCCTCAAACGGTTTTGTGGAAGTGGGCAGAGCCTGACGAGCTAATGCGGCTAGTAAGGCCGCCACAGAAGTTAGTCAAACCTTTAAAATGACAGATTGTACTTTACAGCACAATCAAAGGGCGGTGACCGGTTAGTACGGTGTTTTTATCTGCATGTGTAGATATGCCTGTAATTCAGACAGTTACACGAGATAAAACGCATTACAGCAGAGCAGAAGTTTGGAGGGTCAAAGAGTTTTCATGAGAGCCTTTCATATCCGTCACTCACAGGATCTCTTCCCATGAGCCTGGTTTGGATGATATAATGATAATTCTTGCTTCAAACAAATCAGTTTTCTCAAAAATATATAATACACACATCAACATGACTATATAAAGTCATGTCATGTTGGTGTGTAAATGCTCTTAGCGTAAAGAAGTGATGCCAAACATTTGCTCGTGCCAGGTTCTTAAATGGGACATATCAAAATATAAAACTCATTACAGCATTTGTGCACACGCATTAGGAGTTCCCATAAACTGACTGGGTTGTCTTCAGCTTGTGAGCAATACAGATCAGACATGTCTGAACAGGCCCTAGTTCCTCTTCCAACATAACGTGGAAGTTAATCAAAATACACACACACAGCCATAAAGATCCATTTAAAAGATAACGATGTGTGTTTGCTCTGTGTCAGAGGAGACGTTGTATTTGGACAGTTAGGATTCGTTTATGCCCAGTAATAAGTGCACCGGTGACTCATTAACTGCTCACCTTTCCTCCTGCCAGGTTTCACAGACTGCAGGTTAACTGCAATCGTAGTTCAACCTCTGGCCCAGTGAATCCTTGAGAAATCTAATCACCCGAAACCAGGCTGCCTCGGGGCAACATTTCTAACGGCTCTGTGTAAAACACTGCTGGGAGATACAAATGGCACATCTACATATCATGTTTTGCATTAGCAGACTTTAAAGTCTCTCAAACATATGCTTTGGGTTTACGATTTCAGTGATGAGGCGGGCTAAACAAGCACTAGGTCTTAAGAGAAGTGTTCTTTCATGGAGAAAAGTATTGCGTTGCCATTTACAACCCTCCCCCCTACACAGTTTGTGACATTATCTGAAGAAGGAGCCGCTCAAACACCTCCCTTCAAGTCCCCGGTAAAATCCAAAGGGCTTTTTGGAGGAGAAAGGTGCAACCGGAAGAATAATAATAATAATAATAAAATGTCAAAAGTGTATTGAAGGCTAGAAAATATTACTTTTTAATATCTACAATGAATGCATGTCACAGTAAATATGGCGCTCGGTTATTGCTGGTACTATTACATAACGATTGGTTGTTCACAGCTGTGTGTTCAGAGTCGCAACGTTGGGGGCAGAGAGGTGAGATACATCAAAGAGACAGCTGTGAACAAGAGAAGGTCCTGTTCTGCCATTACAGGTTATCATGTAATGAGTCAATCTGTTATCTACTTTAACAAGTACTCTGTGTGCTTCATGTAATCCGAGGTAGCCATTCAATGACCTCTCACCCTTTTTAAAGCGCAGGCTTTGATGACTCGCTCGTACTTCTTGGGGTCGAGCTCTTTCCCGAACAGGATGTTACTGCGGATGGTTCCAGGGAACACCCAAGGCTGCTGTGCGGCGTACGTCAGCTGCCCTTTGACCTCCAGCACCCCCTTATCCGAGGGCAGCTCTCCGAGGATGGTGCTCAGCAGCGATGACTGGACCGACGTAACGGCAAGGAGGGGAAAAAAAGGTGAGACTTTGAAAAGTGTACACAAGCGCCCTGGGAAGATTTCTCATTCCAGTTTTCCAGGTGTGAAATGACGCGGCGAGTTCGAAGATATCCGACCTTTCCCGCTCCCACCGGTCCAATCACAGCCAACAACTGGTTGGACTTGAGCGTGAGGGAGAGGTTCTGCAGGGTTGGGGCATCCAGACTCTACAGAGGTTCAAAAACAAACAAACAAACATTAAAGCACAAATTTCAACCAACCATCATCAACTGCCATCTGTGGAAATAACATTTAGATTTTTGAAGAGAAATAATCCATCCATCCATTGTCAAACCACTTATCCTGCACAGGGTCGCAGGGGGCTGGAGTCCATCCCAGCCAACTTCGGGCGATAGACAGGGTACATCCTGGATTGGTCGCCAGCCAATCGCAGGGCTACACAGAGACACACAACCATTCACACTCACACAGCTACAGGCAATTTAAAGTCCCCAGAGCACGTCTTTGGACTGTGGGAGGAAGCCGGAGTACCCGGGGAGAACCCACACAGACACGGGGAGAACATACAGACTCCGCACAGAAAGGCCACTGGGCAGAGTCGAACCCAGGACCTTCTTGCTGTGAGGCGACAGTGCTAACCACCACGCCACCAAAGAGAAATAATATCTATTTTAATTATTGTTTGTGCTGTACAAGATGAATCACATTTGTTTGCATTTCAGAGTAGGATTGGGCCGATCCTATTAACCCACCCACGTCATTGAAAAGTATTTTTTCTTAAAATAGCCAAAACTGCAATGTTCAATGTATCACTGCCAGAAGCTTTAATAAAATTTTGTAAAAATCATTAATGGCCAGATTTTTCATCTTCTCAAATAGTCCTTCAACGCACTATATGTGACATATGTACTAAAAACAAACCAGTGTAATTGTTATAATTCCTTGAAAAGCGTTTTGTTAATGACAACGACCAAACAGACATAAGCCTTGTGTAAACTACTACTGCATACTATGAAGACACGCGTTTCATCTAGTGAAGTAGCTCTAGATGTCTGACCTTGTCCCAGTAGCACACCAGGTCCTGGATCTCCACTAAGGCCTCATTCTCTCCCTTGTGTGGCACAATGGTTTTGTTTTTTACAACCTCATCCAGCATCAGGAACTCCTTGATCATAAAAAACAACAAACAGAATAGAGTCAGTCCCAAAATGGTCAGGCTTAAAGAGGTATTGTGTTGCAACGGGCGGGTAACTCATTAGCTAGTGGGCAAGTTCATCTGGTTTAAAATTACATGTCAAGCTAACCCTATTTATTTTTTTGTAGGAACACTGATTTTGTTTGTTTGGACAGCAGCAATGGGACTAAATAATAGACTGGAAGCCTGAACTGAGTTTTAGAAAACTGCAGCACCACGTGGACAAGCAGAGACCTGAGAGGCCATGCTTATGAGACCAACATAATATGCATTAGGGGTGTCGGGCATTTGCATCCATTTAAAAGGTTAAAATATGAAATTAAAAGCCCATCACACCTGGATTCTGCGGACGCTGACTCGGCTCTCAAACAGCTTCTCGATGGCACTCGGGAAGAAGAGCGTGACGGTGAGGCGCACGGCGCTGTAGAGCGACACCGTCACGAACACGCGGCTGGCGGTGATGGTGTTCCCCAGGAGGACGTAGAGGGTGAAGGTGACAAAGAGGATGATCTTGCTGGAGCAGAAGAAGGAGGCCATGTTGAGGCCTCGCAGGTAGGAGCTCTTCAAGATCATGGAGATCTCCTTCCTGAGAGGGCACAGAGGATTCCAACAATCACTGATGGGGAAGAAGGTTGCACGTAGCGCTGCAACATTAAAATCGACTATTAAAAGAGCTGGCAACACATTTAATTATTGAATTGTTGGGTCACGTAATTATTACGCCACTCAATAAGTTGCAGAGATGTTGGAGTATAAAAAAAAAAAAATGCTAATAGCAAGATATGCTAAAGCGTCATGGCACCACGTGATGATTCAGGACCTAACACGTAAACATGTTGAGTCCTGGATGAGGAGGAAGGGAGTTCCTCATCAGAGAAAGTCACTACAGGATCCGACTTTGGTTCCGACGTGAGGAACGTAACGAGCCTCCAGCAGCTCCTCTGCTGCTGTTTACTCCTTATCCATTCAGACGGGCGACCGCAATTCTGAAGACACGTTTTTATTCACTCATTTTTGATCGGTTGTCATGTATATACTGTGCTTAGTCCCAAACTGGTTATTGTTGACAAAGATATTTGCCTGTGTTGTACTTGTAGTTATTTTATAGCCCTTGGTGTGTTTAAATGGTGTTTAAATGAACTTGCACTTGCTACACTGGTGGTGCGTCTGTATGAGTGTAGAGAACAAGTTGTGACGTTTAATTTTCTGATTCGATTTTTTTTTTTAATATTTATATATTTATATATAATTTATTTTTCTGGCAGCTTAGGTACCTTCAAACAGAAATGTACATCTTTTTGTGCACTTCTTAAAAAACCTATATATTTGGAAGATGTAAAGCATACATGTGTATCTTTTTTGTGTCCATTTCATTATTACTTTAACAGTTCAGGAATGTCCAAGGATTATAAAAACTGAATGTGCCAAATAAACTAGTTTTACACTAGGGAGTCGCCTCAAAATGTACAGGCACAAACACTACAATCCAAAACACAAAATGTTTAACAAATAAGAACAACGTGTCCAAACAGGATCGCACAGACTAAATCTTTACTAGGTAGTGGCTGAATCTAATCGGGACATGCATAACATTTATTCCTTGACATTGCGTCCCGTGTGTGTGTGAGAAACAAACATTGACTGCAACCGACTGCATTACGATGGCAAGACCACTAAATTAACTGTCAGTTTCTTGTACCTTTAATTCAGGAATAGCAAGTAGCATTACAATTTATTTTAAGTGGATGTTCCCTTCTAAAACGGTGGGTTGTTACTTAATATCATATCAAATTAAAACTGGACTGTAAATACTACATATGCAGTAAGAAGAAAAAACAGAAGACGACTACTTTGAACAAATTGAACAGGTTTGACTGGTGTGGCAGGTCCTTTTCCAACACGTCATTTGGTCTATAATATATCAGAAAACCCTGGCGTCTTTTACCTTCGGACCTCAGAGACCAGAGCGGAGAAGGGCTTCTCCCAGGCGTACATCTTGATGATGCGCATTCCGGACACCACCTCGTTCATGATGCGGATTCTGTTGTCAGTGAAGGCCGCAGTCTTACTCCTGTGGGGGGAAGCAGAAACGCGACGTGTGATTAAATGCTGCTGGAGAAAAAAAGAAAAAGAACCGCTTGAAACTTTCAAAGACGGGATTGTGTGCAACTTTTTATATCTACACAACTACAATTACAACAAATGATATTTCCACTTACAGCCATTAAAAATAACTCAAATTAGGTTTGATCAATGACACTACAGTGACTGAGCACTTCCTTATTAACTGATATTGTATATCACTGTTATTATGCACTTGCTGTTCATGCAGGCAAATTGCAAGTCTCAGCATGACTGAATGTGTGTGTGTGTTACCTGAATGTGGAGAAGAGCCTTCCGAACATGGTCTGCATAGGCATGAGGAACAAGAGGACCACCATGCCCGCCAAACACGAGGGGCCAATCTCCACCCACAGCAGGCCCACAACCGCCACTGCCTGGAGGGGCCCCACCCACAGGAAGTGCAGGAAGATAGTCACCTGTGGTGGAAAACCCAGAGTGAGAGAAGAAAAGAACCTATATGCCCTCAGGTGCTGATTGAATAGCTGCCTCCGATGCCTCTGACTCACAACCAAAAAACAGATGAAACACTCCAACGGCCTCGAGGCAGAGACAGAAAAGGCAGTTTAGTAAATACAGTCCAGCTGTGAGACTGTGACCACAAACAAAACGTTACAAGCAGACTTCGTTCGGCGCTCTAATCGGGTTATCGAGTTTTTCTCATGCAAATGTGACCTCATGAAAGAGGAAGTTGCATGTGAAACCCTCCTGCTTTCCTTCATCGTAAAATATTAGAAACGGTTCATGTAATATATATATATATTCTTAAACATGACCTGCCACAAGGTACATGAATAATATTAAAACATCTGACTGCTGGACCTTCTGAGTTGCTCACTACATTCCACATACGTCATCAAACTTGTTGACGTCGTTGGAAAGGAGGTTGACGATCTGGCCCGTGGTGGTCTTCCCCATGGCCAAACTGCTGAGACGCAGAGACTGGAAGAAAATAAAGAACCATCATCAGTGAAGAATCACTCACTCATTTTAAATGTGCCGAAAGCCCCTTCATTCTACCGGAGCCAAGTACAGCACTGAAAATCCATACTTTACATTTACTTGATGAAGCACGGGCGAGCTTTCCCCACTCACTGACCTTGTTGTAGATCATGTGACACATGGCCACTCGGATCTTCATGCCTGCCCTCTGGACGTGGTAGAAGTAGAGGTGGTGGAGCAAAGCCAGCCCGATGGTGCACAAAGACATGCCGGCCGCGTAGCCAAGAGTCTTGTAGAGAGCCGTCATGTTCTCCGGGTCGTAACTCTCAAAGTACAAGATCATCTGGCCCAAGAGGACTGGCTGGATCAGTTTGATTATCTCCTGATAATTTAAATCGACAATTAACAGCATGTTCTTTGGCTGCTGAGCAGAGACTAAGTCTACCGTTATAAATCAAGACACGTCAATATATGTGGGGTTAAATATGCTGCCAATAATGCAAAATGATTATTGCGGACCATATGAACAGTTTGGTATATTTGGTCTGATTTCTAATCCTTTTAAAGCTGGATGTGTCTGAATCTACATCAGACACCCAAAACACCTCTTTCCCAAAGGCTGAGATCACTTACTTCGACGAGCGTGAAGAATCCCAGCACAGCGTAAGGCTTCCAGTAGCACAGAATGATGCACTTTGAGAGTCGAGGCGTGCGCAGCTCTTTGTTGGCCTTCTGGAACTCATGATCCCAGATTCTGCCATGAAAAGACGCCATGTTAATTCAACTAGTTTATTTTTTTGCATCATAGGAGTCTTGATTAGTCAAGACAGGGCAACAAAGTCTCACTTAATAACACTAATTAATATATATATCTTCTCTGCTTCTATCTCTGCTGCCAGAATTGAATCTTCATTTTCTAACCCCAAAAAACTCTTTCTGATCTTGTCCAACCTCCTCGAACCCCCTAGTCATCCTCCACCCTTCTTCCGGGAGACTTTGTCAAGTACTTTACCAAGAAAATGGCTGACATACGCGGACATCAACAATGCGCTGTTATCTGGCTGTTTTCCCAATTCTCTGAAGGAGGCAAGAGTTAAGCCTCTCCTTAAGAAAACCACTACTGACCGATCTCTTCTTCCCTTTTTATCCAAAACCCTTGAACGTGCGATCTTTAACCAACTCTCCTCCCTATCTCCACCGTAACAACCTCCTTGACCCCCACTAGTCAGGCTTCAAGGCAGGCCATTCCACAGAGGCTGCTCTCCTTGCTGTCTCAGAGCAACTCCACACTGCTAGAGCCGCCTCGCTCGCCTCTGTCCTCATTACTCTGGACCTCTCTGCTGCATTCGACACAGTCAACCACAAAATCCTTATTTCCTCCCTTAAAGAACTTGGTGTCTCAGGCTCTGCTCTCTCCCTTCTCTCGACCTACCGCGACGGCCACACCTACCGAGTAACCTGGCGAGGATCTGTGTCGGAACCTTGTCCTCTTACTACTGGGGTTCCTCAGGGTTCCGTCCTGGGTCCCCTCCTCTTCTCGCTCTACACCAACTCTCTCGGCAATTCTCCGACCAAGGACTTGGCGGTAAACTTTGGCAACTCGGTACATCCACTTTGACTGCTAGGAACCTCGGCGTCACACTCGACGGCCAACTCTCCCTGACTCCCAACATCACTGCGACAACACGATCCTGTAGATACACGCTCTACAACATCAGGAGAATACGTCCTCTTCTCACTCAGAAGGCAGCGCAGGTACTGATTCAGGCTCTTGTCATCTCACGCCTGGACTACTGCAACTCCCTCCTGGCTGGTTTCCTGGTACCGCCATTTGACCTCTGCAGCTCATCCAGAATGCAGCAGCTCGACTGGTCTTCAACCTTCCGAAATTCTCCCACACTACTCCACTCCTCCGCCCTCTTCACTGGCTACCGGTGGCTGCCCACATCCAGTTCAAAACATTGGTGCTCACGTACCATGCTGTGAATGGATCGGGTCCAGCTTACATCCAGGACCTGGTCAAACCCGACATCCCGACCCGCACTCTCTGCTCTGCATCTGATAAACTGCTTGTTCCTCCTCACTGAGAGCTAAACACTCGACTAGATCACGACTCATTGTTGCTCCTAAATGGTGGAACGAGCTCTCTGAAGACACCAGGACCACAGAGAGCCTTCACATCTTCAAACTAAAGACACACCTCTTCAGACTCTACCTCCACTAAAAGACTAACAAATTGTAGCACTTAAGTGGCATTATAAGTACAATGTAGCTATAGCAAATTGGCTTATTTGAGGAAATTGCAACTTCTTCTTTCTTGCTCTTCTGAATGCACTTATTGAAAGTCGCTTTGGATGAAAGCGTCAGCTAATTGACATGTAATAAATAAACAGACATTGATTGATTGATATATATATATCAAACAGACTGGATGCAGATATGAAAGGTCAAACATTATAGTTCGTGAACAGTTTGACTATTGGTGCTTCTGCTGTGACGACTTTCAGCAGCGGACTAAATCCACTTGGTGTTCTGGTGAGTATTCGGTGCAGGACGTGTGTGTGTGTGCGGGTAAAAGTGTACAAAATGTTCATGTTAATAAAAGGAACAAGTTATCTGGCGCGTTTTAACTATAAATACGGCGTTCTGTGGCAGAGGGGAAGAAGATGCGACACGCTTCGATACAAACACACCAATGTTCTATGAACAGATTGCATCTCAAATCACTGGAAAGCGGCAGTCAAACTGTTTCAATAGAATCTTCAGTCCACACCAACGGCATGCATAAATACAAACAGATATAAGATACGCGACTAACACATCTCACGGGCCTCGGAGTTGGGATTTCACGCCCATTTGCTTACCGATGAATTCAGATTTCACTGTCAATTAAACGGGTAACAACGAGATGTTAGTTGTTACCACTGAACAGCCTTGTTGGAGCGCACACACCGTGACACAACCTAGTAATCAATAGCTGTGTGTCAAGTTGAACAACCGTGGCCACATATCTAGACTAAACATACAAAGAAGATTTACTTTCATCTCAATGAGAAACACACCGGTGCATCTTCAGCAACCTCTGGGTTCAGGAGAGTTTCTGGAGGAGGAGGACGGGCTTGTTTACGGACGTGGGCGTTTGGAAGCTGGACCCAAACTCCACTGTTTGTTCCTAATCCTCACGCACGTGTCGTAAAACGTGAGGGCTTACAAAAGAGGTAAGGTTACACATTGAACCTTTGACCCATTTTAGGTATTGTCTGCTGAAGTTAAAGATTACGATGAGAACGGCGTAAGGCGGGTCTCTGATAATGTTGGAAATGTTTGACTTGGGGTCGGTGACGGACATTATCGCAGCTGACTACTGCGGATAAAAGATTAATCCAACTGGCATTGCAATAGTGCGCAATTTTCCAAAATCCCAGATGTGCTTAAAAAGCCACAGCACACACACATCTGCACAACGCTCCACTCTCACAAGATTTTATAACCTGTTTTATTTATTCTCAGTTATCGAATAACAAGAACCAAAGTTGTCGTGGTTGATCTATGGTTAAATCTGGAGTTTGACCCGCATCCTCAAACACCACCCAGCTGAACACCTGTTTCATCGATAATTGTAAAGCGCTTCCGCTCATAAACGTGGCCTTTATCAGCACCACTTTCTCCCGAGTGCCCAGAAGGCATTGCACGTGTGTTGCATAATGAAGATAAATGATCCTTGGTTGATCCTGAGGGTCTAGCTAATGTGTAAACAGCGTACAGGGTAAATATTGAAAGATTATATGTATATAAATGTTCTACTAGTTTGGTTATATGGTCGCTACATAACTAAAAATGTTTTCATCTCAATTAAGCTACATGCCTGTGATATGAACCCTGTGCAGAGGCTCAGATCGTGCACTACTCTGGTGAACGACATGACTGAAGATGGTTTTACATCTTTACCTCTGCAGATCCTGTCCCAGTGTCTCAGACCGGTCCTCCGGGAGCACTTCGTACAAGTCGTCTTCCTCCAGCTTGCGCTTGTATCCGGTGCGAAACAAAGGATTGAGCCACCTGAGGAGGAAACAGTCAGAGGAGTCGGGCGGGGAGAACAGTGCATTAAAACGTCTCATTTTTAATTCCTTTCAGATGATCAATTCCATATGGTGGTGTTGAGAGGAGACTTTAAAAACTGCGTGCGATTAATCAACACTTGGATGCATTAAAGGTTCCATCAACTCCTTGTGGACTCGGGAGGAAAAATGTTGAGGTCAACAACACAAGCAGTAAAAACTATTTACTAGTATGACGTAAGCATAAACAGCGTGTCCTCTGTGTTGTAAACAGTTACACCCGTGTCCATTTATCCTAAAACTCTGAATAACCAACGCAACGTATTCGGCAACACTCAACACTTCGGATGGTTACATCACAACGTTAAAAGTCACAACGTTAATTTTTTTTAGGAAAGCGCTGTATAAAAGTACAATTATTATTTTAAGTATGACACGGTTCGAACAATAACAAACACAAACACAGCCCCCGTCACGCTGCGCCGGGAGCCGCTTCTCTTCTAATCGGCCGCTGACAGAAGCGGACCGCGGTCCCCGCGCGGCGGCGTCCGGTCGACTCACCAGAAGAACACTTTGGACAAAAGGCCCGCCGTCGCTGACGGGTTGGTCCTGGTGCCTTTGCTGACTTTTCCCATGGTGGCCCACACCGGCGAGGCGGCTTCCCACTTTTCCCCCGCAGCCGACACGGTGAGTCCGGGCTGCGTTGCGTAACTTGGCTTTGCCGCCGTTTCACATGTCTACCGGCGCTTTGGGCTCTTCAGGCACACGCGGTAACCGTTTCCGAGGAGGTGGTATTCGTCGAGAGGTCCCGCCCCGCGGGCTCCGGGATTGGCTGAGAGAAAGGGGTTAGCCCCTCTGCCGCGCTCACACGATTGGCTTAGAATATTGACCCCGGCGATTGGTTGGGATTTCATCAAAACCCAATTGTGATTAAAAAAACGTGGAGCAACGTTTTCGGTCACATATTACAGTCAAAAGGGAGCCTGGTGAAGATAAAGGAATACATTATTTCTAGAATTCTACTTCATAATTAATTGCAAAACCTTAAAGGAGATTGTCCCACAAGCAGGAGAGAATATGTTTTTAGGAGTTTAAAAATAAACATACAATCAGATTCACGAGTGAATTAAGACAATTGTCTAAAAAGGGGTATTCTTTTTTTATCCGTTATATTTCAAATGGGGCATTAAAGTGTGGAACCAATATACAAATCTGTTCTAGTTGTTTTATGACATTCAAAGAATACCTTTATGGTTCAAATTTTAGAGGGTTCGGCATTTACTGCAGCTCAAAGGTACCCGTGTAAACTTTCTATGGAGCGTGGGTCCTGCTTATCACAATGACTCGGCAGAATCTTTCCCACTTTCAACCCCCCTCACATGCACACACGCGCGCACACACACACACACATTTTCTAAATTGTATAAACTGAATGACTCAAGGATGCATCACTTTTGATAAAGAAAGCATGCGACTGACATATTATCATGGATTATTTGTTATTAGAATAAATTCTCATCATAACTGCTCCGTAGTAAGTAAAGTAACAGCATAACATCCCTACAAGATTATTTGTATTTGTTTTTTCCTATTTGGATCCACAAATTAAAAAGGCTGAAGCTAAAAATAAAGAGCAGGCTATTAATGACAGATGCCCTTTGGCACACTGTAGGCGTTAACTATACTGACAAAAACACCTGGGAGGGAGTGGTAAGACTATACAAAAAGGCCTTCCTTGCCTCACTGCATTAAACTCCCTTTACAATGTTCAAGGAAACTATTAAATAAATCCAGTCACATGCACACAGGCTAAACTAAAATCTTGGCATTGACTATCTAATGATAACAGAGTGGAGCGGCCCTGGCCCCAACACCTCGCGGGTTATCCTCCTGTTGATGTTTAGCTAGCACCGACTGGGAAAAGGGCTGAAGGAGAAAAGCCAGCAGGAGATTATCACAAGCAGCTGAACTCAGCCCAATAACATTCATCAACTGCAGGGGATCAACTGGCCTTTCCCATGCTTTTGCCATTCCTTTGATAGGCCTACTTATGAGCACAAAGGAAGAAGCACTCACATTGTTTAACTTAATTTGCTGTTGACAAGATGTAGGCTGTTAGAAGTTCCATTGTGCGAAAATGTAGTCAATTCAATTAATTTTATTTTGTAGCCCAAAATCGCAAATTACAAATTTCCACAGAGGGCTTTACAGTCTGTACACATGCACGTGCAACATCCTCTGTCCTGAAACACTCACATCGGCACAGAAAAGACTTCCAAAACATCAAAAACCCTTGCATGAGGGGAAAAAGGGAAGAAACTTTAGGGAGAACGTCAGAGGAGGGATCCCTCTCTCGGGACGGACTACAATGGATGTCATAGGTACAGATTGAACAATGTAAAATATATAGAATACATTCAATTCCTATAACAGAAATGATTCAAATAATGGCGAGTAGCAAGCCAGGTGTACGGCAACTGTCTTTACTTGGAAAGTATATGCAAAAAAGTATGTAAATGTCAAAAAATACAAAACAACAGGCCCAGCTGTCACAAATTAGGCCCCGTGGATGAATAAAGTATACGTCTATGTATTTACATCAGATAACAAGACAAAGGTAACAGGAGAGGTCAAGTGGTTTTCCTGAGCCGATGTGTGGGTTTCGGGACAGAAGATGTCACACGTGTACAGACTGTAAAGCCCTCTGAGGCAAATCTGTAATTTGCGATTTAGGTAGCAATCAACACAAGCTACAGCTGATGCTGAGAGTAGTTTATTCAACGTATTGGACAAATCACAGCTTTAAGTATTGAGAGTTCTAGAAGTTAGTTATTATAATACATTAACTCTATAGATTTGTTTAGGATTTATATGATCGGGTAGTTTTTTAAGCAACTTCTTTAGTGATGTTATGATCCCACTTTGATTTGACCCTGCTTGGCTGAATTATAATTTTAACTAAAAGGTGGTTGATATAGATATTGCATACAAGAAGAATGCTTACGTCCTGTAATAACAATTAGGACAACTCCATTTTCATTGGCTGGAACAATGGAAAGGTTAAGATCATCATCGTATCACATTGTGTGCTGAATAGGATGACATCAGGTTTACACAGACAACAACCTGTTCCAGCTGGTTCCTTTTCATTAGCAGATTTATAGGATAGGGATCCCCTCTGAGATGGCCCAGCAACAGTGACCATGGTAACGCATTAAGGCATCAAATATCTAGAGATTTACCTAACGATGTTCTCAGCACCTTGCTGTCAATTGCACGCACTAAAAACACTTGTTCCAGGGGCGCTGGTGGCGGGAACACTGTACCTGTCTCTAATAATTCATTAGCACCTTGCTTGGCTGCCTCGTTCCGCTCAGAGGACTGGTTTATTTTTTAAATTTTGAATTGTTACATTTTTAGATGAAGGTTCATTACGGCCTTTCAGTGTCGTATAGCTCAGAAATACGAACTGCTGTTTTCATTTTTGTTCTGTGGTTTGTTTCTGCTCATGTGATCACGTCGTCCTATAACAGAAACATTTTATCAAATCACACAGCAAACTGTTAAGACAACAAAGAGCCACAGCACGGAACAAAATATGAAAACAAACCCAGATAAAATAGAAAATAGATTAAATTCCCTAAGAACATCCATATAGCGTAAGACATTATTATATTGGAGTGGGGGGGGGGGGGGGGGGGGGAGATTGCTCCACTACATTCATTAAACACTCGTAATTACTTTCGTATTTACTTTCGACTAGACATCACAGATTACAGAAAAACTGATAAGACTCAAATAATTCTGAGGGCTTTTTTAGAAGTGTGCTTCATTTTATGGAGCATTTTAAAAAAAAGTATGTTCTTATTTTTTAATTCTGGTGTGATTATTTCCTTTCAATTTTGGATCATTGCAGAAAATAAGCTTTGTTGCCAACACAAGTTTGTAATATTTTTGTTCAGTGAGATAATCTTGTTTTAGGAACAAACAACCACACAATGTTCCCATGATAGCAAGTATACACAACCAGGCTGTGAAGCCACTTGTTAGTGACATTCTTTTTAAACACGCATATGCCTCAACGTTTTCGAGAGGGGTATTTACATTACATGACATTTTTGTGTCAAAAGAAACAGAACTTGAGGTGTAAATTAAAAAAAAACATTCCTTCAAAATGGGGAACCGAAAGTGCAAGAATGCCGACTCATTTCTGTGTTTTGAGACGTATTCCAGCCACACAACGGATGTCAGTCTTCTTTAGGAACTTTATATTCACTAGAAAACTTAAGGTGCTAAAACCTTCAGCTCCTTTCAGACCAACTAAGTGGGCCAAACCCCCGAAGCGTTTGCATTTAGCAAGGGAGTGTTTTATTTCTTTGCAATATATAATAAAAAAAGTGATAATTTAACGTTTTAGTTTTAACACATGTAATATAAGTGCATGAAAATACACGAGCGCACAAGCAGCGGTGGTGAAATGCATGGAAAATGTTACAGATAGATGTTTAAATATCCAGCCTTTGTTACATCAACTGGTAGCAGCACAAAAGTCAACTAGGCCAAAGCTACTGAAACAAACAAACATTGTAGTAGCAGTAGTGAGACAGGGCATGATGCTACCACGCCAATGCTAAGCTGCGCTTTACTTCACAAGGATCCGTGTACCTTTTAATAGTTCTTTTTTGTTTAGAAGCAAAAAACTAAAGAAACCGCAGACTTTCGGTCCGTGTACCTTTTGATACACAGTTGACTGTAAATAAATCTATGGTTTAAATACAAGTATTCTGCCATCTACTGGTGGAGATGTGACCTTGTTTACTTTTGTTCTGCTCAACTGTCTGCTCTGCCTTCTCTGACGCAACACAATATGTGGAAAATAAATATCTTCAGTGGAGGCTGGTCTATAGAGGGCAATGAGGCGTGGCCCCACCATGAGCAAATAAAATATATATATATATATATATATATATATATATATACATACATTTTTTTAATTATATTAAAAATACATTTTACAAACAGTCAATATTTGTGTTTTTGAAATGTGGATTATATACCCGGTAATATTTGTAAATTAAGATCTGCGCAAGATGTATGCTTTTCCTGCACGTTCTCTCTGCTTGTCTAAATGTTGTGTCAATATTGTATTTTTTTATTGTATTTTATATATATATATTCATTGACATACTGAATTGTTTGACTAAGATGTCCCTATTATGTTAAACTGTTGGAATAAATGTTAAATATTTAACTGCAAAGTAATAATTCATGTTTGATACCCTTTTTTGCATTGAATGATATTGAGATGTTTACTGAAACTGATTGGCAGCATGGCCCTACCAAAAAAAATCCACCAGCCGCCACTGAATATATATATATCTATCAGTTGGATTAAACTATAGTTTTAACTACATTATTAGCTATAAAATAACAGTATGGAATCATAGTTGCATTGCTTTCTCTTTTAAAGTCCTGCTTCTGGTTTTCCAAATTGTAGTTCAGCGCCGCAATGAGAATCCACACAGAGCTGAGACGAAAAAACACACTCATTCATTGGGTCAATCCATCACACTGAACTCTCCCATCTCTGCTTCTCATCTAGTGTTCCTTCTGTCACAGACTTTTCAGATCCTTTCAATTAAGGACTTCTCCTGCGGATCTTCTTGCAGACCCTACGCACACCGTGTGGAGTGATGACTCACCACACACGCGCACACACAGAGCAACCAATTGTGTGTCCGCAAATGACATGCACTATAAAAGTTTCAGCTTTCCGACGTAGATGCTT
The DNA here is from genome assembly GCF_964276395.1 of Gasterosteus aculeatus. Lineage (NCBI taxonomy): Eukaryota > Metazoa > Chordata > Actinopteri > Perciformes > Gasterosteidae > Gasterosteus > Gasterosteus aculeatus. The sequence goes on from NC_135688.1 coordinate 28,712,497, forward strand.
GGCAAGTGGACAGGAGGCAGAACTCTCAAGGACGGCCAACGCTGACGCACCTCTCCCCAGGGGCCGTCCCACCTGCGCTCCTGAGGGGAAAGAGCTGTCCCAGTGGGGACCAAGCCTCCACAGGAGGGGGTGGGAGGTGGGTGGGAGAGGGTGTTAAAAAGAAAAATGGGCAACATGGCAACAGAGATCGTTGCCTTCGTCCTGACAATCTCCGGGTGGATCTTGGTGTCCTCCACCCTGCCGATAGACTACTGGAAGGTGTCGTCTGTGGACGGGACGGTCATCACCACGGCTACATTCTGGTCTAACCTGTGGAAAACGTGTGTGACCGACTCCACCGGCGTGTCCAACTGCAAGGACTTCCCTTCAATGCTGGCGCTGGACGGTGAGTCGGGAGGTGACTGTGGGCGAAGTCGTGTTTTTTTAGGTCATCTGACCAAATTTATATTTCTTCAGTTCTATTGAAGCTTGAAAACAACTTGTCTTTCCTGGATGAATGACCACCATTGAGTTTAGGAAGTTGATCATTCCTTTTTGACTTTAGGCCACAAACAGCCACAACGTTTAAAGCTAAAGGTCACTAGAGGCATATTTCAGTGGATGAGCTGAGCTGAGCTGGACTGATGCAGCCTCCTAATGTGTCCAATTTAAGCAATCGTAGAAAGTCATAGTCATGCAAAGGTTGCTTGCGTCTCTTGTCTACTTTTTTCCAATAACAACACAACAATAAGGAAAGGCATTGCTTGTACATGCTATCATTCTAATGTCTTGACGTTTAAACTGTTTAAAAATAGTTTTAAAGTGACCACTTCTTATCTGTTATCGCTGACTGCTGAGAAAAGAAAATGTATCTCATTTAAACTCCTTTGAACGTCCTTTTAACAACACGTCCTTGGTCTTAAGTGACAGTCTCCAAAAGTTTCCATGGAGAATCTGACGCGTCACAGGATGACAAAAAAAAAAAAGGGAAACGTTTTTTTTCAAGATTTCTATTTAGTGCTGAGATTTTAAGATTGATAGTACCTTCAATTGGCTGATAAATATAGTATTAATATGGAGTATTTATGCTCAGCAAAACTAACCTGTTCCTAGCCATAGATTCCCATTTAGCTTGTTGACATGCCAGTGTAATCAGAATCAGAATCCAAAGTAATTTATTGCCTCCTTACACAGTGGAATTTGTAAGGAGGCAACAAAGATGGAGTAAGTTTCTAACTTGGAACTTCTCCTTTAAAGTACATGAAATACTTAAAAACCAACCTAAAAAAAATGTTTAAAATAAGTGCATTTCCATTGTCTAGGATCAACTAGTTTAAAATCACGTTCCCCGCTTCTCTGTCTCTCTCACGAAGCCTACATCCAGGTGTGTCGGGGTCTGATGATCGCCTCCGTGTGTCTGGGGTTCTTTGGTGCCGTCTTGGCCTTGGTAGGAATGAAGTGCACGAAAATAGGAGGCTCAGAGACCACCAAGGCTCGTCTGACCGTCGGCTCGGGCTTCCACTTTGTCCTCAGCGGTACAGACCCATGAAACTGAGCTGCATTTTAGGAAGCTGTTCACCTTTGGGCTCATTCAGTGTTCAAGACACAACCAGCTCTTTCTGCTTTGATTTCAGTCCAATTCGGGAGTAGAAATCCCCCTTGATTCTCTCCGCAGGCCTCTGCTGCATGACTGCGTGCTCCATATATGCTCACAGGATCACGACAGACTTCTTTGACCCCCTCTTTGTTGCCCAGAAGTAAGTATTCAAGATTAACATTCAGATGAAAGGAAGACCAGTCATACATTTCCTCTTGTTTTTTGTCCCCCCCCCCACCACCTCCCCGCACACCTCAACCTCTCCAGGTTTGAGCTGGGAGCGGCTCTCTTCATCGGCTGGGCTGGATCCGTGCTGTGTATCCTCGGGGGACTTATCTTCTGCTTCTCCATGCCCGAGGGCTCCAGTGCCAGGCGAGTTGCTGGGTATTTCTTACGAGGCTTGATGCTCACGTTGTGAGTCCACGTCTGTCACCGGCAACATGGGGCTTAGAGGAAATCTGATTTGGACCGACTCTCCAACGCAAACTAAATCGGGCAATTTAAATGAGGACTTTAACTGAAACGGAGAGACGACTACAGCCGAAGACATCCAGTAATCTCTCTCAACATCTTATGTCATAATTGCCGAGCCAACAGGGAAGGTTGTGTGATCGTCATTTCGATTAGTAATGTTGATGATGAATGTTTCCTTTGTTACAGTTGAGCAATAAGGACCTTTTTCCAAGTGAAAGTCACCTTGGCATTTTTATAACTCGAGCCTGCATGTCCTTTCATAGGCTAAAAAGACAGAAAACTAAAGGGGCACAGAAATGAGGGACAATATAAAGAAATATTTAGCAGGATTTGGTCTCAGGCCTACAAGTATACTTGGCTGATCACTTTCTCATGGCAGCAAACTTTAAATATGGTCTAAATTCTTGGTTCTACGGAAATTTTTGGGATAACATGTAAACATCATGTCGACTCTAGCATTTAGCTGGGCACACAGAGCTGCTAGGAGAGCTGTAAAAAATAATTTAATATAAACACACCTCTATTTATTTTTTAAATTTATCCAACATGTCTTTGGATTCATCTTGCGACCCCTACTTGGTGTCCCGACCCCTAGGTTGGGAACCCCCTCTTTCCCACACTGAAATCGAAGTGTGCCTCACAGTTAATATAATTTTTTATTGTTAGAGCTCGTCAAATCAAATTAAAGATATTCCACTGACAATGTAGAAATTATAAGATTGATAAACTATTGCTTTGAGAAAATAACTCTGAATATAGGTATTGTGTGTGGTTATTTATTTTGAAAAGAAAATCATTTAAAAATGTGCAAACAAAAGGTTTGTGCAAATTTGAAACACAACATTCGTAACTAAGCAGAATTTTACTGTTATCTTCTTGAGGGTTCAGCGTGTCTTATTATCTACCAAGAACATTTTAAAATAACTATTCTATTGTAAAATTTGAGGGTTTTGTAGGGCTTCATTTCTTGTCCCTTATTTGTGGTTGTCTCTCTACAGAGCCGAGTACTCGTGCGCCGGAGCAGCATCGTTTGTGACGGCACCCAACAAGTGCAGAAAGACAGTCAACGGCCTTCAGAAGGAACCGGGGCAGTCGGGCCGGCAGTTTGGAAGAAACGCATATGTCTGAGACATAAAAATAGTGTCCACAGAGTGTGTCAATTGACAAATTCAGCTTATCCAAAATTGTCAGATTCAACTATAAATATGGCTACTTTTTTCTGTGAAAGATTTTTTTTTTTTTTTTTAGGGCACAAAACCGCATTCAAACTCTCTGGTCATCAAGGGCGAGGTGGCGCAGGGGTAGAGAGGGTGCGCTGGTTCAAGTCCCGCATGCCCCATGTCCAAGTGTCCCTGAGCAAGACGCCTAACCCCCAATTGCTCCCCGGGCAAAAATGTAAAATGCCATGGGTTAAAAATGCGATGTAAGTCGCTTTGGATAAAAGCGTCAGCTGAATGACCTGTAATGTAATGTAATCTTCCCTGAGCTGGCCTTTCCTGAGACATATTTAATATATATACATTTCATAACAGTTTAAGTGAAGTGCATTTAAGATAATTTTCTGTTTTCTGATAATTTCATTTAAAGCAGTTCTGTTTTTTACACTACTTGTGACAGTCTAAGCATGCTAGTAATCACAAAAAATACATTGCTTTTAAAAACCTGTGTAGCTGGGATGTGATTCACTCTTCGCTCACTGCTGTCGCTTTAAGAAAATAGGGGACAGAACCAAACCCTGACCCTTTCTCAATGGGTCTGTGCCCACACTGATCCAACCTCCGAGGGTCACCAGGTCACGTCTGATCCCCGCTCTAAGCCTCCCCCCCCCCACACCCCCACACCCCTCGGGGAGCCCCTGTGCTTTCTAGCGCTTTACATCCATCAACAAGTGTCAGGTGTCCCAGACTCTGCACAACCCTTTTCTGGTATAATGGTGGTATAGTCCAACGTCCGCATCACGTGAAGGGATGCTGAAACCCGCAAACGCTGTGCATCAAACCTTTTTTTTTTAATGGACGCTTGCAAAAGCTGTATTATTGTTAATTTCGAGCTATTATCGCGAAGCAGTTACTAAGAATCATTAGAAGCCCATCAAGCGTAATCATCTAATAATTTCAAATGTATATCTGGAATGTCTTTAGTGCACTCTAACAATGATAAACTAAAATGAAATGACATGAACTGTGAAGCACTCTTTGATTACAGTGTGTTCCTCTCAAAGAGGTGGGTCCAAACCTGGGGGTCGGGATCACAAAAATCCTCCGCCGATTGCCTTGGAAGTATATATGAAGAATACACTTTTGTTGTGCTTAAATCTCAAATGATATCTATAATAAATGCCAGTTAATGCACATCTGTGCTGACATCAGCATGTGTTTAGCAGGTGCAATGAGCGGTTCAGGGCGCCAGCGTCAAACACAAAGTGCCGATGAGGCTGATGGGAATGTCGTTAGGTGTTAACCAACATGTGGGACAAAATAAAATTTTGCTAAAAGAAATGGTAAAAGAATCATGCAAGTTTTTCGAACTCATCTTGAGGGAGACTTTTAACGTGTAAACGTAAACATTTAGTTGGTTATTTTGTGTATTCCTCCGTAACTTTTTCTCTTGTGAAATACTGTATAGTATTACAAAGAAAAGCATGGAATGCATGAACTGTAATCAATGATATTATGAAATGAAACGCTTGCCTAATATGTTGACTGTATCATTGAAAAAGTATTGAAATAAAACAAGTTTGGCAAAACTCCACTGCTTTGCATAAAGGGGAACCAAGAGAGTTTAGAAACCACTGAACAATAAAGGACGTCTGAAGGGAACAGAGCCAATACTGAAATCACACCACCAGAGAGCAGCATTAATACATTAAATAGTTAAATGGTGTCCTTATTTGTTGCATCTTTCTATCTTTCTTTAATCTTGCAGCTCCGGTCACATAAGCATCCCTTTGTTCAATCCCCCACCCCAGTGCCATGCAAAGTAAAGCCACCCTCACCGAACACATCAGCCGCCGTTTCCAATAACACCACCTACCTACCAATTACTTCGTGGTAAGCCGAAAGGACCGAGAAACAAAGAGGAGCCCTTTCATCGGCGCCCAACAATCATCACTCTCCCCGACTCTCATTTCCTCAGATTTAACTCTAATTAGAACCTGAGCAAAGACGGCAGTTTAATAAGTAAAATGACTAATAACCAGCAGCTTAAAAGCCAGAGTTGAGAATGATGTTTCGAGCAGCTCGGGTCATAGCAGCAGTGAGATTACATATTTCATGGACCACGTAGAGGTCACTGACGGACAAATGTACTTTTGACCGCTTAGTTAAATCTGGTCATATGTGCAATAAATATATTAACATGTAGATTTTAGCACATAAACTCAACAGATGAGTCATCAATTAATTTAAGTGCTGTTGATTGTTTCAAAGACAGTGAAATAAAAAAACATTCATATTCATACGTTCAGTTCTCGGTTGTTAAAAGGCCAAATATTTTGAATTTATTCCGACCCGTCCGTCTCTTATTATGACTCTTTATGAAGGGACATGTACTTAACTGTATTAGATCAAATGTAAATGTGGGCCCTCGCCCATCACATAAAATATAGGTAGTATATTGTCCAATAAAACAGGAGGTGGAGGTGTGGGTGGAGTCCAACAGTCGTCAATAGCCCCCTTACTCATTGTAGCTCGGTATCCTCAAAACCACACCCACCCAATAAAAGATGCAGGATTTGATTTTAGGTCATCTTTTAACAAAGCGTTACAATTTCACTGTAAATGTCACGTGACTCAAAGTAAAGCCACTCCCACTTTGACGTTAGTGGCAGTCATAGCCACTTTACAGCCGATGATGTCATCTCAGCACAGGCTTCATTTGAGCCTTTTTGGACGTGAGCTCACCCACTGGCGACGTGGTGTGGGCATTTAGGAGGGTTTTCTTTGCTGAGTGCTGAGACTGAGTGTGAAAGTCAGGCCATGTCAGCCTCTACAGCTTTAATTTGGCCCGTTCTTTTTTCAATCTGTCTGTCTTTATGATATATTAATTTGACCATATCATTGAGTTCTTAGATCGTAGTAATTCCAGTATTTTTACCCTTTTGCATTTGTAAGTTTAAGTGAAATTACTGGAGAAAACTATTCGTTGTGAATTCATAGCTGGTGTAGGAGCCAGGTATTGTTGGTGCCACCTGGTACGCCCCTTTTCTTGTCTTTACGTTAATTGAGTCACATGGTGTTTGGCATCATTGGGGATAGAAGCTGTGTCTTCAAAGTTTGGTTAGGGAAATGGAAAGCTACGAAGTATTGTACACTGTACACTGATGCTTGATTCATTGTATAATATACCTAAATAAAAACAAGAAGAACGCAGTTAATGGATCCTGAATTCATTGAAGGAAGCGTGTCCGCAAGTTATCTCCCCTACTCAGCCTCTCGGTGACACTGAACAAATCACGTCACCGACACCTGGTTCGATGCCGCAAACAGACCTTGCCTCTTTTGAACTGTCTGTACGCGAGGGAAACGAAGCAAGGTGCTGCTTCAGTAATGAATGCTAACTTCACAACTCCCAACTGACGCCCATGGGAACCTGAGGAACGGTCGTCTCTCACCCACACGTAGAGCTTACATGTAGAGAATACTTGCAACCCAACAGCACCAGCCACCTGTTCTGTACCTGGGATCCTTTTGGGTTTTTTTCCTGGGACGAGCAGCGGCTTCCTCGTCTCATTCGGCTCCCTGCACGCGTCCTTCTGCGCGGAACCAATAAGAGGACGGACGAGAAAGAGCATTCTGACATCAGACAAGTGGTCACGTTAGAAACGGACGCGTCTATGGGGCGTCGTTTGTAAAATGTTGCACGTTCTAACATCTTGCGCAGTTTTGGTACATTTAGCATTATCATATGAAAAAAAAACACGACAATATTCATGTCACTTTTTCAAACATTTATAGAGAAATTCATGTGAATTCATGCAATAACATTTCCAAGCACAATGTTTGGCAGTAACACAAAGTTGTTAAATAATATGAATGTTAAATGTAAATCTAAATGTAAACCTAAATGTTAAATGTTCACTCTGCATGTCAGACTTGACGACTGAACATTACAATACTTACGGTAATTCATAATTTTTCATAATTCATAATTAGCTCTTGTTATTGGCTCCCTACCTAACATTAATTTGTCACCCCTGCTCTATAACAAGAGCTCATTAATTCGGACTTGCCAGCTTGTCTTGCTGCGGCGTGAATTACCGTAAATATTATAATGTTCAGTTGTCAAGTCTGACAGTGAACATTTACATTTAACATTTAGATATAACATTTATATTTAACATTTATATTATTTAACAACTTTGTCTTACTGCCAAACATTATTCTTGCAGGTTTTTTTTACATTCCAATATTAATTTCCATATTCGAATAGTTGTTTTCAACTACTGTTTGAATATATATTCAAATATAGAATATTCGTTGACAGCCCTATTGCTGGTGAGGCTGGAGTGCAGACGAGTCAAAGGCTCACAGAGCAGTCTCAAAGATAATGATGTTTGGCGACTCTGTATATTCGTCGCTATGGGTTCTGCTGTCGTGCACCTGAAGAGAGACGTGGTAAACAAAGTGAGATTGGGTTCGAGGTGGAAACGTTTTGCACAAACCCGGTTTAAACTCACCCGTTTAGCGGCGGCTAGTAGAGCTGCAGCCTCCTGCTTGCCCGTCTGCTGCACCATTTTGAAGAAAATCCCCTCGGTGTCTTGCAGCAGGTTGTAAGGCTGATCATAGGCGTGAATTCTCCCTGCGTCAAGGACCTGGAGATAAAGCACGATTGTTATCATTTCAGAGTAAAGGGAAAATAAGCATTGTTTAACACCGGCCATATTACATTATTTAAACAAGACCGATGGCTCACCAGTATCCTGTCGCTGTCTACGATGGTGTTGAGCCGGTGAGCGATGGTGAGCACGGTGCATTCACTGAACTTGTCCCGTATCGTTTTCTGGATCAGCTCATCCGTCCTGCAGACGGTACAGATAAAAATGAATTGAGCATTGAAACAAACTAAAGGGGTGACAACCGACCAACGATATCATGAAGTGCACTATGGATCCCCACCTGGGGTCCACGTTGGCCGTGGCCTCGTCGATCACCAGGATGCGGTTCTTTCTCAGTACGGCTCTGGCCAGACACACCAGCTGCCTCTGGCCCACGCTGAAGTTGGCGCCCGACTCGGCCAGAACCGTCTCCAACTTCCCCGGCAGATCCTCCACCACAGGCTTCAGCTGCACCTGGAATACAGTGAAAGAGTGTTTGAGTGACAGCTAGAAACTACACTCTTGAAAGCTGAGCTGACGCTTACCTCCTCCAGAGCCTTCCACAGTTCTTCATCACTGTGCTGGTCGAAAGGGTCCAAGTTCTTCCTCATGGAGCCTGTGAACAGCACCGGGTCCTGTATTCAGGAAGGAGACAAGTGGGGATGTAAGTACTGGAATTAACCTGAATACCAACCAATAGAAATGATTCAATTCTAACATGTTGTAATATTGAAGTTACAGAATGAGTAATTGGCTCGTGTGCTGTTCCTCTGCCTCAAGATTATATTACTTTGCTTAACCATTTTAAAATTAACGGAAAATTGTTATTAGGCCTCTTGGTTCAGCCTTTGAGGATGCAACAGGCAGAGCGAGAGAGACTGCCTGCGTCTGACAGTAAAAGCCCCAAAAAATTATGTTACAGATAAAGAAGATAATCTTATTTCATTTAGTAAGAAAAGCTCTTTCGGAGCATTATCTAATTCAGGCTGAGCAAAGGACCCGTTTTGGTTAGGTCACGTACTTTCAGCTAAAATAAATGATGCAGATTTCATTGATTGACTTGTATGCAAGGACTTTTTTCTATTGCATAGGATACAAGCTATTTTAACTGTAACCTTAAGATATTACAGAACATGTCCAAGTATTGTGTATTTTAAAACATTGGTTACCAACATCACAACTTATTATATATAAATAAATCCCATAACATTTCTATTGGTAGATATTAGAGTAGACAGGTGAGTCCCAAGTGACGATGCAGCCTAGCGACTCACCTGAGGAATGATGGACATCTTCTTGCGCAAGTCGTGGAGGCCGATCTCAGAGGTCAGGACCCCGTCGATGTAGATCTTGCCCTGAGGCTCTGCTAGGCGGAACAGAGCTGAGACCAGAGAGCTTTTCCCAGCACCTGTTCGACCCACAACGCCGACCTGACAAACGGGAGAGAAGCCCCTGGTTTAGTAATTGCAGCTTCAACATGGCGTTCACTGGATACACGAAAATATAAAGACCAACCTTCTCTTTGGGTCGGAACATTGCCGTCATGTCGTGCAGAACCGTCGGTCCGTCGCCACCGTAGGAGAAACTGACCCCGTCAAAGGTCACCAGGCCTTTGTTGGGCCAATCGGGAGGAGGGCGCTTCTCAGTCTCCCAGGGTGCTTCGCTCTCCAGTTCAGTGTACTCCACCACTCGCTCCACCGAGGTCATCTGAAGACAGCAAATATGCATTACACCCTCGTGGCCAGGAGGTTGATTATAAATTATAATCATGCAATGAGGAAATCAAATTTGGGAACGTGTTGTAAATATCTTACCATGTTCTCCACCTCCGCACTCTGCCTGACCCCCCACGGGAACATCCCCATCAGTGTGACTGCGTAGGTCAAAGCCAGACCAACGGAGCCAGCGTCCAGCTCTATGACAACCAGGTAACAAGTCTTAAATCCGCAATCACAACAATTCATTTTTTAACATTTCTGTTTGTGCCAAAAGATTAGATTTACGATCTCTGAGCAGCAGGCATCCGAAGGTGGTGATGCTAACAAAGATGGCGCACATGCCGTCGAGACGAACGGCGAACCAGCGAGAGGTGGTGAGGAACAAGAACCAGGCCTCTGTGCAGAAAGAGGAAATACATCAACGGGCCGCCTCAAAAGAGTCGGATTTTACGTTCACACCAAAAGCGAAGCGAATTATTCACGCGAGTAGATTCCATGTAAAGTCAATGAACACGAATGGCCGCGAATGAGGTAAATTGTAAATGGGCAGAGTGAGTGAGGTGAACGACGCGGCGCGTGGGACGCAAAAAAGCAAAATGAATAAATTGCTCTTTCGCCCCAAAGTTGAAATATTTCAAAACTTGCCTGACGCTGTCTAGCGAAAGCCAAGCAGCGTTGAGATGCTCCACTCGTCATCACCGCCGTCCTGCTGCCAAAGCGTGAATAGACTTTATTAAACGGCCGCTCACCGGAGTCACACACACAGCTGACACTGAATGCCTGTAAGTTAGTTTGTGTCTAACCGAAAGACACACCGAGCCGACACAACAGGTCATCAGACCGGCTGCTAGTCCGCCTGAAGCAGCGTTGGAAGCCGCAGTCATCCACACGTACTTCCTGGAGGAGTCGGTGAAATTCAAGCTGAGTGCGGCGATGGATGATGTCATGAACCCGAACACAAGACCGTTTGCGGTTCCGACATTGTGTGTAATTCACACAACAAATAAAGAGCAGAAATTGTGGTTATTTCACGGAATCTCCTCGCGCGAATAATTCGCTTCGCTTTAGTGTGAACGCACCATAAAGTAGCGAGAGAAACCTGAGTGCAGGTCCTGATGCGCATCGAAGGCCTTCTGGAACCGCTCCTCTGCTCCAAAGGCTCGCATGGTCCACAGGCCCTGAAGAGACGACGACAAGTGGGAGAACACCGGACTGCGAGCTGGGGGGAGGAGCATAACGACAATGAATGTGTGAGTTCACAAGCACGGCGTCGTATCAGGGGACACTCACTAGTGGCCTCGAGGCGTTTGACGTTTATGGCGGTCCGCAGGAAGTAGCGGCGCAGGTACAAGAAGAGGAAGAGGAGGGGGATCACTGGGATGAGGATCCAGGGGATCACAGACACCGCCACACAAATCACCCCGAGGATCTGCAGGAACAGCTGGAGACAAAGGGCCAGAATGCTGGTTCAGGTCACATTCAGCTGATTACCATCCGTAATGATGGTAAATGATGGTTGTAGCTGGTTGCCATCTACGGTCCACTATGGTTACAGTGAGGTGTCGTTTGTGTTTTGACAACGTTTTATCTCATAATTTCGACTTTCTATCCCCTTTCTTCAGTGCGGAAATGGGCTTCTATAGTTGTGTGAATGCATCACTCCAGCCAATCCAAAGACGGGGTTTGTAACCAATCAGGTGTAGAGATACCATGGTGACTGGCTCCGCCCCCTTACTGTCAAAAAGAACAACAGCAAGCGGGTAGAAAACACCTTTGAGTGCGAGCAGAGACTAACCTCGCGAGCAACGAAGTTCACGTAGCGAGCAAATATCTCGCGTGAGACAGAGACTTTTGCTCTCAGATGTTTGATTTAGGCGCGCGCATCAACCTGATTTGCGCTCTCGAATTTTGACAGTGTTTGCCGCCATACAACTCCACTACATCATTATCATCATCAACTGCCATTTTCAGACATGGAGTGCAACATGGCTGGCTTTTAAAATAAAGTGATCTAAAAAGTTATTTTAAATCTGACGGTTCCTACAGGAGCTTGATTTGAAGCAGACACGTTATTTAAATATTTGAGCCATCTGATTTTTAATCACTTTCATACAATGAACTCAAACAGTCCTGTATCATTTGCGCTGATATGTTAATTATATGAATCGCCGCTGTGCAGCTTCTCCTCACCTGAATGAAGTCTACAAAGGTCCACGGCATGTTAGAATCCAGCTGGCCGATGTCCTTTGAGAACCTGTTCAAGACTCTTCCTGTGGAGATATTTTTTACCCTTATTTTTCCATATTTGTGTGGATAAGGTTTTTACTGATGTGCTTTTCCCCTCATACTTTAATACTGCTCCAATACTGTGAAAGTAAATTACTTTACAATATCTAACTCTATTTAAAACATTCTAGTAATGTTCTGAATATGCTCTTATAAGGCAATTATTCAGTAATGAAAAAGAAGCAATAAAGAGTATTGATAAACTCCTACTGCCTGCATTAGTTGGGGGATTCACTTCAGTTGTGTCAGTCGAGGCAGCAACTCAGTCTTTTACCTCGTAGAACACAGTAGTGGTGCAACAATAACGTCTTCAGTCAATATGCCCAAAATGGTACCAATATTGAGTATTGCGCTGGCTGTAGTGTTTGAACTTACCAATAGGGTTGATGTCAAAGAAGCGCACGGGTGTCGCGAGTATGGATTTGAACATGCGGTTGTGCAGAGACTGCGCCGACTTCACCAGCACGTGGAACAGGGAGAGGTTCCTGGCGAAGCCGAAAACGATGGTGGCAGCAGTCAGACCTGGAGAGACAGAAGGCTCCTTCACACCTCTGAAGGGGCACACAGTGCACACACACACACACACATAAGTGCAACACGTGGTTACCTCCATAAACACTCAGGTAGAAGGTGGTGTCCAGCTCTGCAGTGGTGTTCAGTTGACTTGGGGGGGCAGTGGTGTTCAGGCCGTTTGGGAGGGAGCTGTTGTTGTTGCTCAGCTCCTCTTGCTTGTCGGCCCTGAGCAGTCAAGGTATTACCAAGTTACGTAAGACAAAATGAAATGCTGAGGATTAATGTACCTGGACGGTTTCCCCTTCAGTGACTTTCAGACTTACCAGTGAGCCAGCCACCAGTCCGTCATGATGTATGCTACCTAGATCAAACACACAGGCTCTCCGTAAGGGTTTCTTTGTTCCACTGATTACAGCCAACGTGTCCCACATGTCCTCGCTGAACAACAACAAGAAGCAGGCTACCGTACCTGAGCCAGAAGGTTGAGCGCTATGACAATCAGGAGAAGCACGACGCCGGCTCCAGCTTTCAAGTATTTAACGTACAGACGCACTCCGATGTTTCCCTGAGCGCTGCTCTCCTCTGCTACAGTCTGCACCGCCTCTCCCTGTGGGGACAACAGCTGATTACAAAAAGTGGATTCTTCCCTAACCGTTCAGGAAAGGAGGTCTCGCACTGAGGTGCTGAGCAAAACCCTCCAAATGAAGCCTGTCTGCCAGCTGACAAACGCTGGTCCTCTTCTAATACTTCTACATCTACATTGTTCAGGTCGCATAAAAAGAGGATGAACAAACCGGCAGCTGGTCTCCGTCTTTGACCGACTGCGCCGAGGAGGTCTGCGAGTTCTCCGACAGAGTTCTGGTCCTCTTCAGGATGTCTTTAGGAGGCTGCTGCTGCTCCTCCTCCTCCTCCTTCAGCAGGGAGGTGAAGTCCACTCCGGACTGCTGCAGCTCTATGTACTTTCCCTTTGCCACCATGTGACCCTGATTTGTGCCCAAACACACGCAGTTAGAATATTGTGCACATCTGTGACGGTTTACAACACCGAAATCTCATTGTGTAAACACAGACACAGTGCAGCTCCTCTTTACCTCCTCCTGGCTGAACTCATGTTCTATTAATGCACTTCACTGACTGTGCTTCCTCCCGGGAGTCTGTTTACATGGAGGGGGGTTCTATGTGGTCTCTGGTTGGTCTTGCATGACTCCCCCTATTACCATCATTATCCTTACAAGTTGCATTAGTATTGCTGACACCAGCACTGCTTTGGTTATTGTTGTATCCACAGCTGTTGCTAGGTAGTATGTGCTAATCCTTTCGGTTTACTGCTTTGTAACTCTGCACATCTATTGCACGTCTGTGCATCCTGATTGAGGGATCCCTACTCGGTCGCTCTCCTTTAGTCTTTTTTCTCCCCGACTTGATGCGAATGTCCCGGGACAGAGGACACTGTGTGCAGACTGTAAAGCCCGTTGAGGCAAATTCAGGGCAAGATAAAACAAGAGTTAGATGTATTTGCCCCAAAAGGAAAACATGAAGAAATGGCTCAATCCAAAGGGAAAAAGTACAACTAATAGTAAAGCTAGCTAGCCAGCCTTTACAGAAATACAGATCGTCAAATCTACATTCCAGACAAAGAGGCGGGACGGGACAAGCACCGATTAAAGAATATAATTCAGTTTGAATTTCTGAAGATTGGATGAGATGCAGCCATGACTTCAGCAATAGCTTCTTCAATTCAATTCAAGCAGCCACGCTACGTTTCTGTAATGCACAATGAAAGCCTGATATTTTAGAATGCCGTCACAGCCGTGGGATCTAATGGCTTTCAATGGGAATGAGGTTTGTACTTTTGTCTCTATTTGCGCTACAGACTTTATTATAAACAGATCATAGGAACTGAGGTTGAACTTTCAAAAATAAAACCAAAAGACCAAAACACAGAAAAAAGGCCCAGATGGGGGATTAGTGCCGCTGTGCCGACTACAGGCTGCACGTCACAGTGTGACTACATGGATTATGGACTGGATTATTTCACTTCATATAAACACCAACCTCCTTCAGGACCACAATCTGGTCGGCTGCCTTCAGGTACTGCAGCTGGTGGGTGACCAGGATCCGAGACTTGTTCTTCAGGAGGCCACAGATGCACCTGATGGAGGACACAACGGGGGTCAGGATTTAGCACCAATAAACTGTGTGTCTAAGGATTGGGAAGAGAAACAAATCCTTAGGAGATGTCAGTGTTTACACATTCTTCATTACGGCCATTAGTGGGACTGTGGTATCCAAAGCACAAAACATTGTAGACAGGCTCCATTATTTATTGAATCATGCAGCTTCATAAACGGGGACTTTCTCCTGCTGAGATCTGTTGCTGGCGGCTTTTCATTCTAGCTTTGAAGCTTTTTCCCCCGCGGGGGGTGTTGACCGGAGCACCCCAGTATCTTCCTGTGGTAAGATGGCGAGACCTCTGCAGCTCCAACACAGCATCATAAGCATAATTAATTTAAGAAGAAACTCACTGTTCAAAGAGGTGTCTCCCGACCTCGGCATCCACGGCGCTCAAAGGGTCGTCCAGCAGGTAGATGTCTGCGTCCTCATACACGGACCTGAGGACACACTGTTACCACCAGTTGCGCACTATACCGGTTTAAGCGGTATACGGTATGAATTTGTCACGCAGCGCCATACTGATGTTGCTCTTCGGCAGCAGAACCTATTTTTACAACTCAAAAGGGTGCAGCTCACCCACTATCACAACAAAAAGAATTCTCCGCCAGAGATGCGATAGCACAACTTGATCACAAGAGAGGAGCTGTGGGCTGTTTGGTTTAAAAAAAGTTTTTTTAAATCCGACGTAAGTTAGATCAGAAAAACGATTTATTAATATATTTTTTAATTTGGTTGCGTGGCTAGTATTGCCTCTGGTTGCAGCAGCCTCAACAGCTAACAAGCTAACTCGCCGCCAAGTGAACAGTGAACAACGAGCAGTGAACAGCTGTTCAGGTGGCCTGCGGTCCTTTTTGGCTTTAATGAATGTGTTCACTCAGGAAAAGAAATACAGCATACCGTCAGAATCTTACAAAATACCGTGATATTTATGGCCATACCGCTCAACTCTACTCTTGAATGCTCATTTTCCCTAAATTGAAAAGGAGGTATGCCAAATTTTGGCCATGATTTTTATATATTTTCTTCAATTTAAATAAGAAATATCTGTACTATCTTTGTGAACCATATAAAGGCAACAACAATTACATCAGACAGTAAAAGAAAAAAGTTGAAATTCTTGTAAGATTCATATTAATATATAGGCCTTTTATTCCTTTTTTTGTGACAAACATTATTCACATAAAACTATAGTGTTAGACTGAACACACACACTTGTCTCTTCAACTCACATGTATAGTAGGGGCTGGCTCAGGCCTGCCTTGGACCAGCCCACAAATGCTGCTACAGGCCTAGACTTCAACTGCTACAATCATTATCGTTATTAGTTGCAAAGATTGTAAAGCCCTCTGAGGCAAATTTGGGATTTTGTGTCTACACAACATTAATTAAATTGTTCCATATCTGATCATCTATGTATTCATCAGTATTGGATACTGATGAATACAATTCAATTAAAAGCTGCTCCTTTACCTCGCCAGGTTGACGCGAGCTTTCTGCCCCCCGCTGAGTGTAGCACCTCTGTCCCCGATGAGAGTGAGGTCTCCATCTGGGAGGAACTCCAGGTCCTGCACACATACAACTACATTCATGTGGGACCACAACCGCCAGAAGAATCTTCACAAGAAAAAGTTTCTAAATATTGCAGCTATGTTAGTTGACTGAATCCTCAAACTGTTTTGTAGAAGTGGGCAGAGCCTGACGAGCTAATGTGGCTAGTAAGGCCGCCGCAGAAGTTAGTCAAACATTTAATTGACAGATTATACTTTGCAGCACATTGAAGGGCGATGACCGGTTAGTACTGTGTTTTTATCGGCAACATAAAGACATTGGAGACTAACACACACGCTTAGTGTAAAGCAGCGATTCCCAAAGTGTGGGCCGCGAAGGTACTGCAGGTGAGCCGCGAGAGGTCATTTACAATAAATAAATAAAACAAAGCTGTCGTTCTTGCCGAGCACATAATGAGATTAAAGAGCGAGAGACGGTGCCCTTTTCTTTACAGTAGCTGAACCATCTTAACGGGGAAATTAAGTTATTCTAAAAGGAGCCCTTGGTAGGCGGCATGGCTGGAGAGCAGCCGAAGATTTAAGGCGTGGATGGCGAGGGGGGCAGTGGGAGCGTACGCGCCTCACAGCATTGATCGGACCCTGAAAGCACCGTCTCCACCAGCAAATACCTCGCTCGAGACGAACTTTTGCTTGCTCGAGACAAATTTTTGCTCGCTCGAGACAGACTTTTGCTGGCGCAAGACTGACTTTTGCTGGCGGATGTTTGATTTACGCGCGCGCATCAGCCTGATTTGCGCTCTCGAATTTTGACAGTGATTTGCGCTGATAGACTGCAGTATCTTATGCGCCTTATTGTGCGGAAAACACAGCATATGAGCTCCGGAGAAAATGGTATACAAAACATACATTGTCGGTTAATACATTTTGAATCGGTTAAATTGTTAAGGTCATTTAATCATCCCTAGTTTATGTTTTGATCAGAGTTGTGATTAAAGGTTTGGGTGGGCCGCAAAAGATTTTCAGATTTCAAAGTGGGCCGCGGCATTCTTGAGTTTGGGAACCGCTGGTGTAAAGAAATAATGCCAAACATTTGGTAGTGCCAGGTTCTTAAAACCTATGGTAACCAACATTACCCTCTCCTAAAGTCTCTGTGCTCTCCCTCCCCACAGGCTTCTGTGGATGGTGGTTCTATCTGATGGTGGTTGCCCCTGCAGTGGTCCTGCTGTGCGCCTGGCTTACTACTCACAATTACTTGAATCATTTCTGTCATAGGAATTGCATGTATTATACATTGTTCATTCTGTACACATGGCATCCATTGTAGTCTGTCCATCCCGGGAGTGGGATCCCTCCTCTGACGTTCTCCCTAAGGTTTCTTCCCTTTTTTCCCCCTCTTGGAAGGGTTTTTTCATTTTTTGGGGAGTTTTTCCTGTGTCGATGGTGGGTTTCGGGACAGAGGATGTTGCATGTGTACAGACTGTAAAGCCCTCTGAGGCAAATTTGTAATTTGCTATTTTGGGCTATACAAAATAAAATGAATTGAATTAATCCGAGGTAGCCATTCAATGACCACTCACCCTTTTTAAAGCGCAGGCTTTGATGACTCGCTCGTACTTCTTGGGGTCGAGCTCTTTCCCGAACAGGATGTTACTCCGTATGGTTCCAGGGAACAGCCAAGGCTGCTGTGCGGCGTACGTCAGCTGACCTTTGACCTCCAGCACCCCCTTATCCGAGGGAAGCTCTCCGAGGATGGTGCTCAGCAGCGATGACTGGACCGACGTAACGGCAAGGAGGGGAAAAAAAGGTGAGACTTTGAAAAGTGTACACAAGCGCCCTGGGAAGATTTCTCATTCCAGTTTTCCAGGTGTGAAATAACGCGGCGAGTTAGAAGATATCCGACCTTTCCCGCTCCCACCGGTCCAATCACAGCCAACAACTGGTTGGACTTGAGCGTGAGGGAGAGGTTCTGCAGGGTTGGAGCATCCAGACTCTACAGAGGTTCAAAAACAAACAAACAAACAAACAAACATTAAAGCACAAATTTGTTTTTTCTTTTTTTTCCTCCAACATACCAATCAAGTATCATCACCACTGTAGAAATGATATATAGATTTTTGAATAGACATAATGTCTAGTCGAATTATTGTTTTTGGCTGTAAAGTTAAAAGTTTCATCACGTTTGTTTGTCACTGTTTATCACTGACAGAAGCTTTAATTAAAAAAAAGGCATCATTAATGGCCAGATTTTTCTTCTTTCCAATAGTCCAACGCACCATATGTGACATATGTGCTGACAAACAAACCTTTGAAGGTTATATTTCCTTGAAAAAACTTTTTGTTAATGACAACGACCAAACAGACATAAGCCATGTGTAAACTACTACCGTGTAAACTATGAAGACATGCGTTTCATCTAGTGAAGTAGCTCTAGATGTCTGACCTTGTCCCAGTAGCACACCAAGTCCTGGATCTCCACTAAGGCCTCATTCTCTCCCTTGTGTGGCACAATGGTTTTGTTTTTTACAACCTCATCCAGCAACAGGAACTCCTTGATCATAAAAAACAAACAGAATCAGTCACAAGAGTCAGTTCCAAAATATTCAGGCTTAAAGAGGTATTGTGTTGCAACGGGCGGGTAACTCATTAGCTAGTGGGAAAGTTCATCTGGTGAATATGAAATTAAAAACCCATCACACCTGGATTCTGCGGACGCTGACTCGGCTCTCAAACAGCTTCTCGATGGCACTCGGGAAGAAGAGCGTGACGGTGATGCGCACGGCGCTGTAGAGCGACACCGTCGCGAACACGCGGCTGGCGGTGATGGTGTTCCCCAGGAGGACGTAGAGGGTGAAGGTGACAAAAAGGATGATCTTGCTGGAGCAGAAGAAGGAGACCATGTTGACACCTCGCAGGTAGGAGCTCTTCAAGATCATGGAGATCTCCTTCCTGAGAGGGCACAGAGGATTCCAACAATCACTGATGGGGAGGGACAGTGGGGGAATGCAGCCATTGGAATGACAGTGTTTCCCCTGGTTTGTGCGAGAATTGTAAACGTCTCCTGCCCCCGATACAATGGGAGGCGAAACACTGCAAATTGTAATTAATGTAGCCGTTAGAAATTCTAGGGATTTGCTTTAATTGATGAATTAAAGTCTTAACCTAGACTACACCAGTTGGTGGTGATGGAAGATATGAAGCAGAGGTAATAGGCATTTGGAAGGGGAGGAATCAAAGACCTTCCTCCCAGGGTAAATGTGGACAAATGATCTTTACTACGGTTTGTAGTGGCTGAATCCACTCGGGACATGCACAGTAGTCTTAAAACACCTATTGCTTGTCCCTGTATCTTTGACATTGCGTCCCATGTGTGTAAAAAACAAACATTGACTGAAACCAACTGCATTAAGAGACAATGGCAAAACCACTAAATTCAATTAATTATCAGTTTCTTGTACCTTTAATTCAGTAAGTAAAGCATTACACTTTATTTTAAGTGGATGTTCCCTTCTAAAACGGTGGGTTGTTACTTAATATCATATAAAATTAAAACTGGACTGTAAATACTACATATGCAGTAGGAACAAAAACCAGAAGACGACTACTTTGAACAAATTGAACAGGTTTGACTGGTGTGGCAGGGCCTTTTCCAACACGTCATTTGGCCTATAATATATCAGAAAACCCTGGCGTCTTTTACCTTCGGACCTCAGAGACCAGAGCGGAGAAGGGCTTCTCCCAGGCGTACATCTTGATGATGCGCATTCCGGACACCACCTCGTTCATGATGCGGATTCTGTTGTCAGTGAAGGCCGCAGTCTTACTCCTGTGGGGGGGGGGAGCAGAAACTCGACGTGTGATTAAATGCTGCTGGAGAAAAAAAAAACGAACCGCTTGAAACTTTCAAAGACGGGATTGTGTGCAACTTTTTATGTCTACACAACTACAATTACAACAAATGAGATTTCCACTTATAGCCTTTTAAATAACTCAAATTAGGTTTGATCAATGACACTACAGTGACTGAGCAATTCCTTATTAAATCAATAAGATACGAGAGACTGTACTTTATCGTCCAATAATGTAACAGTTCGGGGGTGTTGTTAGGCAACCCGAATGTCAAACTATGTCAACTAAAATGTCAAACTAACGATTGCGCAAAAACTAACCTGTTACTTTGAGTGTGCAGTGATATGGAACGCTCGGGTCAATCTGAACAGCAACTGTACATTATCGCTCAATAATGAACACCCCGTGACTCACTCTCACCCAATCACAACGCTGTATTTCATCTACCCGAATTATAATAACTGATATTGTATATCACTGTTATGCACTTGCGGTTCATGCAGGCAAATTCCAAGTCTCAGCATAACTGAATTTCTTGTGTGTGTGTGTGTGTTACCTGAACGTGGAGAAGAGCCTTCCGAACATTGTCTGCATAAGCATGAGGAACAAGAGGACCACCATGCCCGCCAAGCACGAGGGGCCAATCTCCAACCACAGCAGGCCCACAACCGCCGCTGCCTGGAGGGGCCCCACCCACAGGAAGTGCAGGAAGATAGTCACCTGTGGTGGAAAACTCACTAATTGAGGAAGACCTAAATGCCAAAGGCGTAACCACGCATTCTTTGGGAGGGTCGTGCCCCCCCTCCCCCCCAATATTGAGAAAATACCAATCTACCCCCCTCCCACCCCAAAATACAGCAGAAAATATGTAAAATATATGTTCTCCTTTTACAAACCCTGTCAATGGATTGGTCTCTTGTTATGTCTTTTTTATTTTCAATTCATTTCCGTTTTTTTAAGAAAAAAAAAGTGTGTGAATCCCCCCTCCTAATTGCACACTTGTGTGATTTCGTTGGAAACCAACTTGCTTTCTGCGTTGTCATGGTAACCTATCACTTTTTCGTCAGTCAGTTGAGAGCAAAGAAAGTAACGTTAGTTAACTTGTTGGAGAGGAGGTAGAGTAATGGAGGACTTGAGGTTACCTAAAAAGCGGAGTAAACTGGACCAGCAGCCAAACATACACATTTTACACATTTTACAAATTTTTTTTTCCAGAGAGTAAGTAACTTAATACCAAGCTAAATGTGTACAAAAATAAAACGAGTAGCCTCGTAAAAAGGAGAATATTAAATTATAGATCATGACGGTCAGTCGCTGTACTTCTGATAAAATGACATGTAGTTACAATGCAGGCAGCACAGAGAGACAAGGAGAGAGACAGGCATGCTGAAGTCACCAAAACAGGAGGGGCCATTCAATGTCTCATTTACACTATTCTTTAGATGTGAATTGAAATGGTCAATGTAGTCCTCGAAACTACGTTCTAAATATGTGAATTTTCATATATAAATATAGAATTGTAGGCAATGCACTTAACAAAAAAAAGATTATGGGGAAGGGTATTTATTTGGACCCCCCAAATGAATACCCTTCTTTTTTGGGTGGAGGGTGCGGTGACGTGAGGTTCTCATGATGTCACGCATGTGAAGCGCAGATCAATTGCATCCAGTTTCAGTATGAGGCATTAGCTCCACCCAGTAATCTTCACAGCAATGTTGAAAGGCTGGCATCTTAAATCAACCTAGAAGAATAGAAACCCTTCTGCTTGACCTGCCATAAGGCACATGAATAACATCAGAAAGATATAAAAAATCTGACTGCTGCTAGAATCAATTACCTCCTGAGTTAAGTAGAACACCTTAAAAGCCTTAACATTTCACATACTTCTTCAAACTTGTTGACGTCGTTGGAAAGGAGGTTGACGATCTGGCCCGTGGTGGTCTTCCCCATGGCCAAACTGCTGAGATGCAGAGACTGGAAGAAAATAAAGAACCATCATCAGTGAAGAATCACTCACTCAAGTGAAGAATCACTCACTCATTTCAAATGTGCCAAAAGCCCCTTCATTCTACCGGAGCCAAGTGAGCACTGAAAATCCATACTTTACATTTACTTTAAGAAGCACGGGCGAGCTTTCCCCACTCACTGACCTTGCTGTAGATCATGTGACACATGGCCACTCGGATCTTCATGCCTAACCTCTGGACGTGGTAGAAGTAGAGGTGGTGGAGCAAGGCCAGCCCGATGGTGCACAAAGACATGCCGGCCGCGTAGCCAAGAGTCTTGTAGAGAGCCGTCATGTTCTCCGGGTCGTAACTCTCAAAGTACAAGATCATCTGGCCCAAGAGGACTGGCTGGATCACTTTGATTATCTCCTGATAATTTAAATCGACAATTAACAGCATGTTCTTTGGCTGCTGAGCAGAGACTAAGTCTACCGTTATAAATCAAGACACATTTGATACATTTGTGGGGTTAAATATGCTGCCAATAATGCAAAATGATTACTGCGGACCATATGAACAGTTTGGTATATTTGGTCTGATTTCTAATCCTTTTAAAGCTGGATGTGTCTGAATCTACATCAGACACCCAAAACACCTCTTTCCCAAAGGCTGAGATCACTTACTTCGACGAGCGTGAAGAATCCCAGCACAGCGTAAGGCTTCCAGTAGCACAGAATGATGCACTTTGAGAGTCGAGGCGTGCGCAGCTCTTTGTTGGCCTTCTGGAACTCATGATCCCAGATTCTGCCATGAAAAGACGCCATGTTAATTCAACTAGTTTATTTTTTTGCATCATAGGAGTCTTGATTAGTCAAGACAGGGCAACAAAGGCTCACTTAATAATACTAATATATATATATATATATATAAATATAAATAAATTGTATTTATATATACTCTTCATGAACTGAAATGCTTTCATATCTGAAGCAGATATGAAAGCATTTCAGTTCATGAAGAGTTTGTCTATTCACTGTAAAAAAAAAAATAAGCTAGTTGAACTTAAAATAATAAGTAACTTGGCTGCCTAGATATGTTGATTTCGGCAAGCTAACAAACTTAGGTTGTTTGTACTTCAATATGAGTTGGTTTAACGAAGAATGAATAGTTGGGCTGACAAAAAAGAAACCTAAAAAACAGTCCGTTTAACCTTAAAATGTATGTTTAACCAACAAGTTTTTTTTTGTAATTCTAACAAGACATCTTAAGTTGTACATGCTTAAATCCAAGTTGAGACAACAACCAACACGCTTTTTGTAATTCTAATTCATATCTTGGCCTAGACTTGAAAACAAAAGTACAAACATGAAAACAAAAGTATTTTGAACTACATTTCTTGTTAGATAAATGTGTAGTCTTTAGTGGGGCAAATATAGTATTGAAAGTTGCCCTTACTCAGCATCTTGTTCTATTGACTTATCTTTTTAAGGCAGCCAGGTTACTTTTTAAAGGTATAGTTCATCTTACTTTCAATGTTAAGTTAATTCAACAAAATTAGTTACCTTGCACAAAATACGTAATCCCTTTTTTTTAAAACAGTACACAAAAAAAATAATTCACAGACAATAAAAAGGATTCAGTTAACAATTTATTTTAGGAACTGACAGGACTTTTTAATATGAATTAAAAAAAAAGAACATGAGATGTGTCAGAATATAAGCTACAATAAACTATAGAATACTGAATATAAGCTACAATTAGCTATAATATACAAGGCAGAAATACTTGTATAAAACAATTTAAATAACAATTTAAATTTAATCAACAAACTAACAGCCCTTTGCTTTTATAAATCAGGCCTTTTTATTAACTTGGCTGATTGCTCTTAGCCCTCGAGCATTCTGTTCCGCAGCGCATTGATTTTAGCCGAACAGTTGTTACTGCCGATGCCCATGAACACCTTTTGAAAGATTTCACAGGTGTACCTTAGTACGTTATGTACCTCATGCGTTGCATGATTGGTTTATTAACGTTAGCTCCAAAAAGATGACAATTGTCTAAAAAGGTCGTCTAACGGCACTGTTTCCTAATTCGTGCAGTATTTAGCTAACGTTTCAATAAAAATATTGATACAAATTATGATATATTGTTTTCAGGTGGTGTTAAACTAAAATTGACTTCTTACTATTTTAACATTGATTATATACATTGAGCATTGCCTTTTAACAGAGTCAGTAAAAGGAGCTAACATCAGTGAATATTATTGGAAAATGGTTTGTCATGATTTGCTCATTTAGTTGATAAATTATTTATGAGCTGAAAATCACACACTCAGCAATAGAGAAACTATAAAATGCCACGTCCATAGTTTAACGTTAGCTATTTTAAGCCAACTAATGTTAGCTTACTAATAATGGCCATAAACAATAGCTTTTTACGTCACTTAAAACTACTGCAGCAAGGTATATGTGTAGAATTTATCACGTTTTCCTATTCAAGATTTAATTTAACAAACATTTGAATACAAGCAGGATAAAACATTGTTCTTACCTTGGCAGCTCCTGATCCAAAATGGAGTATTCTTGTGTCACTAGGCTCAGACGTTGGTGGCTGTGTGGGGTTACCTACGCACTTTTGCA
Source organism: Gasterosteus aculeatus (assembly GCF_964276395.1). Taxonomy (NCBI): domain Eukaryota; kingdom Metazoa; phylum Chordata; class Actinopteri; order Perciformes; family Gasterosteidae; genus Gasterosteus; species Gasterosteus aculeatus. The sequence continues at coordinate 28,736,993 of NC_135688.1, forward strand.
GGGGCCCCACATCTATACAGTAGAGTCAACTGTGAAATCTGTGTTGCTCACACTATTAGACTTTTATTTCTAAGTTGATCACCACTGAATTTGATATTTCAAGTACATCCAACTTTTTTGTCTGACTTAATGAGTGTTGGTGCTTCTGCTGTGACGACTGTCAGCAGCGGACTAAATCCACTTGGTGTTTTCTGGTGAGTATTCGGTGCAGCAGGACGTGTGTGTGTGTGTGTGCGCTCGCGGGTAAAAGTGTACAAAATGTTCATGTTAATAAAAGGAACACGTCACCTGGTGTGTTTTAACTATAAATACGGCGTTCTGTGGCAGAGGGCAAGAAGATGCAACACGATCGATACAAACACACCAACGTTCTATGAACAGATTGCATCTCAAATCACTGGAAAGCGGCAGTCAAACTGTTTCAATAGAATCTTCAGTCCACACCAACGGCATGCATAAATACAAACAGATATAAGATACGCGACTAACACATCTCACGGGCCTCGGAGTTGGGATTTCACGCCCATTTGCTTACCGATGAATTCAGATTTCACTGTCAATTAAACGGGTAACAACGAGATGTTAGATTACCACTGAACAGCCTTGTTGGAGCGCACACACCGTGACACAACCTAGTAATCAATAGCTGTGTGTCAAGTTGAACAACCGTGGCCACATTTCTAGACTAAACATACAAAGAAGATTTACTTTCATCTCAATGAGAAACACACCCGGTGCATCTTCAGCAACCTCTGGGTTCAGGAGAGTTTCTGGAGGAGGAGGACGGGCTTGTTTACGGAGGTGGGCGTTTGGAAGCTGGACCCAAACTCCACTGTTTGTTCCTAATCCTCACGCACGTGTCGTAAAACGTGAGGGCTTACAAAAGAGGCAAGTTTACACATTGAACCTTTGACACATTTTAGGTATTGTCTGCTGAAGTTAAAGATTACGATGAGAACGGCGTAAGGCGGGTCGATAACAGACATTATCGCAGCTGACTACTGCGGCTAAAAGATTAATCCAACCCTTTACCCTCATCCTCAAACGCCACCCAGCTGAACACCTGTTTCATCGATAATTGAAAAGCGCTTCCGCTCATAAACGTGGCCTTTATCAGCACCACTTTCTCCCGAGTGCCTAGAAGGCATTGCACGTGTGTTGCATAATCAAGATAAATGATCTGGTCTAGCTAATGTGTAAACAGCTTACAGGGTAAATATTGAAAGATTATATGTATATAAATGTTCTACTAGTTTGGTTATGTGGTCGCTACATAACCAAAGTGGTGGTACCTTTAATCAAAAACATCTGGAATTCAACATCAACACTTTAAAAATTGTTACATCATTTGGAGAAAACTTAACGGCAAGTGAAAATTTCGTTTTCATCTCAATTAAGCCGCATGCCCGTGATATGAACCCTGTGCAGAGGCTCAGATCGTGCACTACTCTGGAGAACGACATGACTGAAGATGGTTTTACATCTTTACCTCTGCAGATCCTGTCCCAGTGTCTCTGACCGGTCCTCCGGGAGCACTTCGTACAAGTCGTCTTCCTCCAGCTTGAGCTTGTATCCGGTGCGAAACAAAGGATTGAGCCACCTGAGGAGGAAACCGTCAGAGGAGTCGGGCGGGGAGAACAGCGCATTAAAACAACATCATTTATAATTCCTTTCAGATGATCAATTCCATGTGGTGGTGTTGAGAGGAGACATTTTGAAGCAACACTTTTTTGAATACTCAGGATGAAAAATGCTGAGGTCAACAACACAAGCAGTACAAACTATTTACGAGTATGACGTAAGCATAAAGTGTGTTTTAGAAAAGCACTGTAGAAAAGTATTATTATTATTATTACGACACCGTATAATCAATAAACACTTCACAGCCCTGTCACGCTATACCGGTGTTACGTCCCTCCCGGTTTTAGAATCTACTGGTTTGCCTACGCGTGCGTGTTTGTTTTGTTTAACAAGGGCACTAATGAACTTGAGAGAACCCCCCCACCAACCCCCGACTACGTCTCACCTCTGATAATCATCCACACGGTGTCCTAAAACCCTAGTCTTTTCTCGGTTGAATTGAAAGAGTCTAAATGCAGAGAAGTCTAGCATTACAAACGGGACGATAATTCATATTGTAAAAGTAATAACACGGTGGAAATTAGCTTTCACTCCTGCCACTGTCCGCTCAGCACCTCCTGCATGCCATCCATCCTACTAACTTCACCAGAGTCTTTGTGCTTTGTCTCTTCACAGGTCACCATGGATCGTGGTTCAATCTGGACCCTGGTCTTGCCTCCTTCTCGCCGTATCCATTGAGTGTTTTGTAGCATCCATTCAGTACACAAGACATCTATCGCATTTCTGTCTGTCCATCTTGGGAGAGGGATCCCTCCTCGTCTGCACTTCTACAACTTTCTTCCTCTTTTCTCCCTAAAAGTTTTTTTTTAGAGTTTTTCCTGTTTGGATGTGAGGGGCCTGGTACAGATTGTAAAGCTCTCTAATGCAAATATTTGATTTTGGGCTGGACAAAATAAATTGAATTGAATTATAATTTCTCCCGGGTTTTTCCTAGCTCTTGTAGATATTCAGTCACGGTGAAGCTTTTTTTTATTTGTTTGCAAATTGTGAGCCATCAAGCAATTAAGATGATTAGCCTTAATGTTCGTACAAAAACTCTAATCATCGCAGTCTTTACAATGGCTGAAAACCATTACGTCCATCTCTTCATTTTGCGAAAGGAACATTTTTACGTGGCTTAGTGTTAGAAATTATATATTATAGTATTTTCATGGTGAAATCGGCGCAAAAGCATTTTTGTTAAAATGCGTCGGTGGTGTTTGGCAAAAGCATCGACAAATATGTTTGGAAGTGTTCCACGATGCGCCCACCAACCTGAACCAAAACGTTTCCCAGCCGCTGACGTTGTACAATTTAATAAAGAAAACATCAGGAAAACCTGATCATTGTCATTTTGCTCGACAGGTTGCGGCGATGTTTTAATAAATATATTTTCTTTGGAATGTAGCTATCCGCGGGCCGCAGTTTGAGACCTCTGCTTTACAACATTAGAATATTAGTAAAGCTGCTGTATGCAGATTTCTAACACAGTGTAACAACTGAGAATTAGTCAAACGTATGGATTGTGATTAGTGTGTACATGAAATATTAACTGACAACACACTATATTGGAACGCACGCATTGACCCGAGCAGGTTTTTTCTTATTGCGGGTTCGTAGTCGCCGCACGCTTGCGTTAATATTCCCAGCTCCGATTGTTTGTGGTCGTTTCCATGCTAACGCGTAGTATCGCGGCTCCATTCATTCACGCTGTGCCGGTGCACGCGCTCAACTCTGAGTCCAACCTACTCTGAACAGCTCTTCTGAAAGCCAAAACTCGGTGTTTCCAAACTCAGGGTAAATAAACTCAGGAGTTCGTTAAACGAGCCGGGAGCCGCTTCTCTTCGAATCGGCCGCGGACAGAAGCGGACCGCGGTCCCCGCGCGGCGGCGTCCGGTCGACTCACCAGAAGAACACTTTGGACAAAAGGCCCGCCGTCGCTGACGGGTTGGTCCTGGTGTCTTTGCTGACTTTTCCCATGGTGGCCCACACCGGCGAGGCGGCTTCCCACTTTTCCCCCCGAGCCGAAACGTCGTCTCCGGGCCGCGTTGTCGTTTCACGTGTCTGCCGGTGCTCTGAGGCGTAGAATTGGTCGGGAGGTCCCGCCCCGCGGGCTCCGTGATTGGCTGAAAAAAAAAAATGAGAGTAAACATACGGTCACGATCACACGAGTGAATTGACACAACGTGTAAAAAAAGGGTTATTCTTTATATGTTATATTTCAACTGGTACATTAAAGAGTGGAACCAATACAGTTATATAGCAGTTTGTGACATTCAAAGCCTCTAAATACCTCTATGGTTCAAATTTTAGAGGGTTCAGCATTTACTGCAGCTCAAAGGTGCCCATGTAAACTTTCGGGTCCTGATTATCTCAATGACTCGGCAGAATCTTTCCCACTTTCACGCACACGCGCGCACACACACACAAACGCACGCGCGCGCGCAAACACACAAACTTGTAAAAACGGAATGACTCTTAATCGCATGATGAGGATATAAACATGTATCAATTTCGATAGAGAAAGCGTGTGACTGACTTATTGTCATAGATTCTTTATTATTATAAAACATGTATTCTCATAACTGCTCCATGGTGAGTGAAATAACAGCATAACATATTCAATTAATTTCATTTTGTATAGCCTAAAATATCAAATTCCCTCAGAGGGCTTTACAGTCTGTACATCCTTTGTCCCGAAACCCTCACATCGGCACAGAAAAAACCTCAAAAGAATGAAACAAAAGAAACTTTATCGTTAACTATACTGACAAAAACACCTGGGAGGGAGTGGTAAGACTATACAAAAAGGCCTTCCTTGCCTCACTGCATTAAACTCCCTTTACAATGTTCAAGGAAACTATTAAATAAATCCAGTCACATGCACACAGGCTAAACTACAATCTTGGCATTGACTATCTAATGATAACAGAGTGGAGCGGCCCTGGCCCCAACACCTCGCGGGTTATCCTCCTGTTGATGTTTAGCTAGCACCGACTGGGAAAAGGGCTGAAGGAGAAAAGCCAGCAGGAGATTATCACAAGCAGCTGAACTCAGCCCAATAACATTCATCAACTGCAGGGGATCAACTGGCCTTTCCCATGCTTTAGCCATTCCTTTGATAGGCCTACTAATTGTTTAACTTAATTTGCTGTTGACAAGATGTAGGCTGTTGTAAGTTAGCAACAGCCTAGCTTAAGCTGTTAGCACACTAAAACACACGTATGAGTAGCTTTCCGTAGGAAAGTAAATGCACAACAGCGTGGAAATGTCAATATATACAACATTACGGTGCAGATTTTACATTTGCTAACAGCACAAAACAAATAAAAGATGTGATTCAGAGGTGAAAGGAGAGGTCGGGAAGCCGTAGCCATTGATCCCAAAATTCAACTTGGATTGCTTCAACATCATGTTATTAAATCTAGCCAGCGAGCTACTTTTGACAATAGCTAAATCATAGAATGAGACTTTGAAGCTGGACTAAATGTGAGACATAACGTCCACATTTTACTACTTCTAGTTAAATGAAAACTTGACCAAAGCTCCAACAAACTTTGAGCTGTACCACTGCTAGATGCTAAGACCAGCATGCTAACGTGCTAGTTTTTAGCAGTTTAGCTAGTTTACCTTGTTCACTAGGTAGCAATCAACACAAGCTACAGCTGATGCTGAGAGTAGTTTTGTATGTATTTGTTCAACGTATTGGACAAATATCTAGAGATTTACCTAACGATGTTCTCGGCACCTTCCAGTCAATTGCACACACTAAAAACACGTGTTGAGGTTTCCAGGGGCGCTGGCGGCGGGAACACTGTACCTGTCTCTAATAATTCATTAGCACCTGGCTTGGCTGCCTCGTTCCGCTCAGAGGACTGGTTATTTTTTAAATTTCCAATTGTTACATTTTTACATGAAGGTTCATTACGGCCTTTCAGTGTCGTATAGCTCAGAAATACGAACTGCGCAGCTGTTTTCATTTTTGTTCTGTGGTTTGTTTCTGCTCATGTGATCACGTCGTCCTATAACAGAAACATTTTATCAAATCACACAGCAAACTGTTAAGACAACAAAGAGCAACAGCACGGAACAAAATATGAAAACAAACCCAGATAAAATAGAAAATAGGTTAAATTCACTAAGAACACATACATATAGCGTAAGACATTATTATATTGGAGTGTGGGGGGGCTTTTTTTTTAGAAGTGTGCTTCATTTTATGGAGCATTTAAAAAAAAAAGTATGTTCTTTTTTCCTTTCAATTTTGGATCATTGCAGAAAATAGTTTCTGCAATGATCCAAGTACAAGTTTATAATACAAGTTTGTAATATTTTTGTTCAGTGAGATAATCTTGTTAATAAACACAATGTTCCCATGATAGCAAGTATACACAACCAGGCTGTAAAGCCACTTGTTAGTGACATTCTTTTTAAAGACGCATATGCCTCAACGTTTTCGAGAGGGGTATTTACAGACGAAAGAAACAGAATTAGGTATAAATTTAAAAAAAAACATTCCTTCAAGGGGAACTGAAAGTGCAAGACTGCCGACTCCGTGTTTTGAGACGTATTCCAGCCACACAACGGATGTCAGTCTTCTCTAGGAACTTCGTATTCACTAGGAAACTTAAGGTGCTAATACCTTCAGCTCCTTTCAGACCAACTAAGTGGGCCAAACCCGCGAAGCGTTTGCATTTAGCAAGGGAGTGTTGTATTTCTTTGCAATATATAATAAAAAAAGTGATAATTTAAAGTTTTAGTTTTAACACAATGTAATATAAGTGCATGAAAATACATGAGCACACAAGCAGCGGTGGTGAAATGCATGGGAAATGCTACAGATAGATGTTTAAATATCCCTTTGTTACATCAACTGGTAGCAGCACAAAAGTCAACTAGGCCAAAGCTACTGAAACAAACAAACATTGTAGTAGCAGTAGTGAGACAGGGCATGATGCTACCACGCCAATGCTAAACTGCGCTTTACTTCACAAGATTACAATTTCAACATGCAATGTCAAGCAGGGAACTGAGGAAATGGATTCAGACAATTTCAAGTATCCTCTCCTTTTTGCCACTTGATGGAGCTGTAATACTGAAAAACCAGCATGGAATCATAGTTGCGCGGCTTTCTCTTTCAGAGAGACTTCTTTGACCCCCTCTTTGTTTCCCAGAAGTATTCAGGATTAACATTCAGATGAAAGGAAGTCCAGTCATACATTTCCTTGTGTTTTTTGATTAGTAATGCAGCCGTTGATGGCTGAATGTTTCCTTTGTTACAGTTGAGCAATAAGGACCTTTTTCCAAGTGAAAGTCACCTTGGCATTTTTATAACTGGAGCCTGCATGTCCTTTCATAGGCGTAAGCTAAGGGGCACAGAAATTAGGGACGATATAAAGAAATATTTAGCAGGATTTGGTCTCAGGCCTACAAGGATACGTGTGGCTTTAAGAGATTCACAGAGTAGCCCTTTCATCGGCGCCCAATTATCACCTCAGATTTAACTCTAATCAGAACCTGAGCAAAGACGGCAGTTTAATAAGTAAAACGACTCATAACCAGCAGCTTAAAAGCCAGAGGCAATGATGTTTTGAGCAGCTCGGGTCATAGCAGCAGTGACATTACATATTTCATGGACCACGTAGAGGTCACTGACGCACAAATGTACTTTTGACCGCTGGGTTAAATCTGGTCATATGTACAATAAATAAATAAATATGTAGATTTTAGCACATAAACTCACAAAAGATGAACACAGATGAATCATTAATTAATTTAAGTGCTGTTGATTGTTAGCATTTCAAAGACAGTGAAATAAATGAATCATTATTGTGTCTCAGTTGTTCTGTTGTCTCTTGTTAAAAGCCAACATATTTTGTATTTATTCCCTCCTGTCTCTCATTGTGATTCTTCATGAACCATGCGAAATGTACTGAACTGTATTACATCAAATGTAAATGTGGGGCCTCGCCCATCACATAAAATACAGGTAGTATATTGTCCAATAAAGGTGGAGGTGTGGGTGGAGTCCAACAGTCGTCAATACTCCCCTTACTCATTCCAGCCCTGTATAGCGCTGTATCCTTAAAACCACGCCCACTTTTGAGTTACCCAATCAAAGATTCAGAATTTGATTTTAGGTCATCTTTTAACTAAGCTTACAGTTTCACTGTTTATGTCACGTGACTCAAAGCAAAGCCGCTCCCACTTTGAGGAAGACTGACTGCCACTTTACAGTCAATGATGTCATCGATGATGTCTTCTCGGCTCAGGCTTTCATTTGGGCCTTTTTGGACGCAAGCTTGCTTTGCCGACTGGCGACGTGGCGTGTGCGTTCAGGAGGGTTTTCTTCTAGTGTTTGAGTAGAGTGTGAAAGTCAGGCAGTGTCACCCTCTGCTGCTTTAATTTGGCTCATTCTTTTTTCAATCTCTCTGTCTGTTTTTAATTTTAAGTGAAATTACTGAAGAAAACTATTCAGTATGAATTCATACCTGGTTCGATGCCGCAAACAGACCTTGCCTCTTTTGAACTGTCTGCACGCGAGGGAAATGAAGCACGGTGCTGCTTCGGTAATTAGAGATGAATGCTGACTTCACAACTCCCAACTGACGCCCATGAGAACCTGAGGGACGGTCGTCTCTCACCCACATGTAGAGCAATACTTGCAACACAACAGCACCAGCCACCTGTTCTGTACCTGGGATCCTTTTTGGGGGTTTTCCTGGGACGAGCAGCGGCTTCGTCTCGTCTCGTTCGGGTTTGGATGAGAATTGGACGTTCGGCCCGGGACGCACGCGTCCTTCTGCGCGGAACCAATAAGAGGACGGACGAGAAAGAGCATTCTGACATCCATCGTGACGGATTAGAAACGGACGCGTTGTTATCTCGACAGGGGATCAACTCGCGGCAACAAACCCGAGATGAAGATCCGCGTGGTCCAGATCTGGGGGTTCCTGATGACCGTGTTGGGCTGGATCTTCGTGGCCTGCACCATGGCCATGGAGGGCTGGAAGATCAGCGCCATCGGAGGAATGGGGGGCTCCTCCATCGTAAAGGTGGCCTGGTTCTGGTCCAGCCTCTGGAGATCCTGCTTTACAGACTCAACAGCTGTCACCAACTGCTATGACTACCCCATGCTCTGGTCCGTGGAGGGTAGGTCGCGCGGTGATCCAGACTGCAGAAGAAAAAAAGAAAACACTGAAATATTACATGTTTTTTTTGTTTGTTTTTTTCATATTGACTCCCACTTGTGTCTGACTGTGTAACTCTAGGCCACATCCAGATAGTGCGAGGCCTGCTGATGGCGGCTCTCTCCCTGGGCGTGCTGGGGTTCGTGCTCAGTCTGCTTGGCATGGAGTGCACCTACATTGGGGGGAAAGAGCGGTCCAAGTACCGGAAGATCTACGCTGGGGCATGGTGCCATATCATCAGCGGTAATGACTCGCTTTAACGACGATTCATGTCAGTTTATATCATGAGAGAGAGCATAGTCCGATCACAGATTACAACAGAAGATTGCAAATCATAACTCACTCCTCAAATCATCGACACAATACCCTCCCCCCCCTCAGGTTTCATGTCCACATGTGGCTATGCTGTCTATGCGCAGTACGTCTCAGTGGAATACTTCAGCCCCGACTTTGACGGCCTGAGGTAAGTAAACCCTTTGAATCCCTTTTGGTGAAGCAGTACATCTCACGGCGTCTCTCCGTCAGGTACGACCTCGGCACCCCGATGTTCCTCGGCTGGGTTGGTTCCGCCTTCCACTTGACCGGTGGCTTCTTCTACGTGTGGTCGGTGTGCAAGCCGCTCTGCGGAGGAGAGACAACGTGAGTGCTTGTGGTGACTTGTACGATAACCCTGGAGCCATTGGTGTGAACAGGAATAGAAACCGTCGTGGTTAACAGCGTTCCCTTGGACCACCTGCCTGGTGTCCAGCAGAAGGGTTACGAGAACATAACGGGGTACGGCTCTTGCACTGAATAAATAAACTTGGAGCCTAAAAGATGCTCAAGGGTGGATTTTGATACCTTTGGACCAATTGGGGCCTCAGGGGACAATAATTCATGGCAAAAAAAGCCCAAAACAGCTGTCAGGATATGAAAAACACAAATATTTAACAGCATTGTTGTATGAGTAATGTGTTTGTCTCTCTCCAGGGTGATCAAAATCAAGGCAACCAAAATCCAGACACTCCCGGACCCGGAGCAGAACCAGTCCGCGCCGGCCGTGTCCGAGTCCTCCTCCGAGACCAAACTGTCCTCCGTGTCCGAACTGTCGTCCGAGTCTGAACTGTCGTCCGGGTCCGAGCGCTCAGACCTGTCCGCCATCTCCTCAAGATCGGCACACACATCCACATCTGGACGCACGGCGGGGTCGGGGCGCTGGTCTGAAACCAGTAGAACCACCGGCTCCGCCGTGTGGTCGATGTCCAGCGCGTCGACTTTGTCCGAGTCGAGGAGCAGCCGGACGGCGTCGTCGTTGTCAAGCAGCTCAAGGAGTAAAAGTTCAGCCTATAGCCAAAACTCGTATATTTGATTTAATGCGAGTCACCATGTGACGGACAAATATGGCGGATGTTTTTCTATTCAATGTGTGACTGTGGTGAAAGCGAGATGTGTTTTACTATCGCATGACCGATCTTTCTCATTTAACGTCTTTTTGCCCCGACTGTTCATTTTTATAATATGTAATGTACCACAACTAGACGCAATACCTTTATTCATTAAATATTACTCATAACTGAGGCACACATCCATGTCTAATAGAGCGGTAAGCCTGCGTGTAGCCATATAAAACAAAAAATAAAAACAGTAAAACATGTTCTGCATTCATATCATTGTTTCGCACCATAGAGGACACGATCTCCCGCTTTTATTTTGTTAAATCACTGTTGGGACAACTTCCTTTAAATGGTAGGAGGCATTCAGGGCCTTCACATCTGGCTTTATTGGCTCATTTGTCATCCTTTGCCATGTTTAAAACTATATATTATTATGCTAAGTTAATTATATAATATACTATATATACACATGATATAATATATAATGTTTGATCCAATGTGTCATGGACAGAATAAAAATGAATCAAAACTTAGTTTGAGATTATCTTTGGCGACGGTGTAACAAGATGCACACAACAAACTCACAATGAATGATAAATGACCGACTTTAAGGTGGACTGAAAACATGTAATGGCAGGATTAATGGAAAACAATTATGAAAAAGTCCAAAGAAAATCCATTCTCGTTTAAGGTGAAATAATCCATTTTGAGTTTTTTTTTTTTTTTTTTAATTCACTAGCGATTTGACACAGAGTACCTTTGAACGACTGTAAAATGTTACACGATATCTCATGTGGCCTTGGGGAAGCAAAACAACCCTGTTTCTGTCGAGAATCTTAGAAACTGCACTTTCATTTAAATACATTTTTTCATTCTTCAAAATGGGTTTATTATGAGACTGTGGTAGGTTAAACTTTTTTTGTCCATCTCGTTTATTTGTTTGTCCCAGCCTTCCCTCATGCGGGCGGCTGGTGTTTTTACATAAACAGTTTTGTTTTTGCTTTTCGGCAGCAAAGCACATCTATCAAACCTGAAGCCATACTTACGTTATCAGCCAATTGGATCGGTTTTCTCCCCCGCTATGAAATTTTCCCTGGTGGGTTCCCGTACCGGTCTTTACACATTTCACTGTGCGACTGCATGCAGAGTTAAAGGTCTCATAACGTACCATGTAATTAGGAAGTCAGAGTTAATACTTGCCTTTTAAATATAAACCCACAAAGGTGTTCTTGTTTTTTTAATTTACCTTTCTGATGTTTTAGCCACAAAAAACAAACATTAAATTATTTCCTTTTTATTCTAATATATTTATTGTGGTCTCTGATTTTATCACCTTTACATGTGCAAATCCAGTTAATCTGCTGGAAGCTCGTCAACTGTTTTGATGTCAGTAAATAAGAACGGGTATTTGAGTAAAGACAAACTGCGGGAATCAGTGAGGATCTGAAAGATGCTTACGAGGCAAAACCGCATCAAAGATAAGATGACACGACAACACCGCCGGTCGGACAACTGCACGTCAGCGATGACTGAGAGGGAGAGCTCGGTCCGGATTCCCAGGGCGAGAAGCTGCACCGACTCGGACGTCGCTGCTCTTTATTTAACACATCTGGATATATAGTCCCACTGGACTCACCATGAACTACCGGGCGGTGGTGATGTACATGGAGATCGGCGGCTTCGTGTCCTGTCTGTGCGGCTGGGTCCTGGTGTGCTCCACCCTCCCCACCGAGTACTGGACCTTCTCCGAGGTGGGCACCATCGTGCTGACCACCGGCAACTACTACTCCAACCTGTGGAGGGACTGCGTCTCGGACACCACGGGGGTGTCGGACTGCAAGGACTACCCGTCCATGCTGGCCCTGCCTGGTAGGAGAATGGTTAGAATTATTTTTAAGACATTATTTCCATTTTTGATTTTGAAACTCTTTTGAGTTAGGAAAGAAATACAAAAAATAGGAATGAATAGAAATATATTTAAAAAGTCATATTTTCCTTTGTTATAAGAAACCCCGTAAAAGGTTTATATTTTCACCCGCTTCCTTTTCTAGCGTTCCTACACGGCTGTCGAGCGCTCGCCATCTGCGCCGTCATCACCGGTTTCTTCGGAGGCGTCCTCACACTCGTCGGGATGAAATGCACCAAAATCGGCGGATCGGAGATCGCCAACGCCAGGGTGACCTTCGCGGGAGGGGTGACCTACCTGGTTTCGGGTAAAGAAACCTTCCTCGCATGTGTTTGTGTGCAGGGCATGTCCTAATTTAGGCCCTATTCCCCGCAGGGCTCTGTGGTATGGTCACCTACTCGTGGTGGGCCAACAAGGTCATATCAGAGTTCTTGGACGTAAATTTCAGGGCACAGAAGTGAGTACGATTAAAGCAGCGTAATTTTTATTGCAAACAATATCTAGAAACCTATTTTTGATACCTCAATGCTTGCTGCTCAGATTTGAACTTGGGGCTGCTGTTTTCGTTGGCTGGGGAGGGTCGGTGCTTCTCCTGTCCGGAGGTACCGTGCTGACTTACTTCTCTGCAAAAGAAGGCCTTCCAAAAATGTAAATATTACAGTTTAATTCACTATGTTTATGAAGAAGAACGCCCGCTCTGGGATCGAAAAGAGTAGATGAACCCTCGTGTATATATATATATCTCCTGTTCAGTGACAGCTCTGCAGCGAGGCCACAGAGGCCGGCCACTTATGCCACCGCCCGGACGGGACGCACCTACAGGAGGCCCGACACGTCGTCCAGAGCGGCTCGGGGGCCGCCACTGTTTTACGAAGGCGGGAGGAGCCGAGAAGCAGTGAAGACCAGGCTGACGTTCAACAGGGACAGCTTCGTCTAAGCAGGCGGGGAGGGGGGCACGGGGTGGGAGTGAGAAAGTGACTAAAAAGGGGGGGAAAAGGGAAGGTTTGACATTTTGGGAAATGTATCTATTTGCTTTCTTGTTCAGAACTAGGTGATCTATACCACTGATGTCTGTTCGTTCAATATGAAGCAAGAGCCAGTATTCTGTTAAATTAGCTTAGCATAAAGACTGGACCTTATTGCATCTCTAGAGCTCACTTATAAACACGTTAAAACTTGTTTTAGGTTCAAACCTTTTTAAAATGACATCCAGCTGTACCACTTATCATCCTGTCAAATGTTTGACAGGAGAAGATTTGTAATTTGCACATTGGTTTTGTTTACCGCTACGCCTATAATCTTAAAGCTAAACTATGCTAAGCTAAGCAGCTGCCGGCTCCAGCCTCACATCTTGCGTATAGTCATGAGTGGTATCTATCTTCTTGTTTAACAAGAAAAAAAAGAAATGCATATTTCCCAATTTCACAAACTGTTCCTATAATTAAGTCATGTATGTAAATGTCAATTTGGTTACTAAAGCAAACCTTGGTTATCCAGATCCTGAATTAAGTTGGTTTATCTTGCTTTGCCTTTCATCGTGGGGCATCCGCTAAGTTGACCCTTTGATTTGTTTCCATCTGCTTTGTTATAGTCGGCTGAAAGGCTTTGCATAAAAGACACATGAAACATAATGATCTCTTTTAGCTCGGTGGCATGTGGTACGACTTAATATTTGTTTATAAATCTGATCCAAATGCATAGTTCTGCATACTTTTTCTGGCATTCCTCAGGGTTGTGATATTTGATATTTATTTGTGTACATTACTGGTCAGTTTTGGGACTTCGCCACACATCCCATGAATAGTCAATTACAATCTTTATGATTCATTTTTTTTAGAAATGTTATGTCTCTTTGATAAGTTAGTTTTTTATAAACAGTTAAGAAATATGAATCTAGTGATCGAATAAATGAATTCAGCGCCGACATTAGGTTTCCTTTGTTTTGTATTATGAAGCCACAACGACAAGAGTTCTTAATTTGCACCAGATCTGTTCTATATGTTGATCTGTAAGTCACATCACTGGTCAACCTCATGACTCCATCCTGATGAAGGGAAGGCAGCCGAAGGTGCTTGTGAATAAAGCATGGCGTGCTGGGAATTAATTATGCAAAACGTGTCAGGACTTCTGAGCTTTTGCAAAAAAGAATCAATGTTGTTCAAGGAGGCCAACTTGTCTGTACAGAATATAATGTTCACATAGTTATGGATTATTGGAAACTGAATTAATATGCAAGCCGTACTCTTATTGTCAAAGTATTTCAAACTACTTCCCGTTTGGTTTTAGTTTGATGATAATTTATAAATTGATTACATGTTTTGTAAGTAAATCTGCTCATAGTATTATTAGATATCACGTTTTCCTAGTTTTTCACAATTTTATAGGGGCTCTCAAAATTACCTCTAGCCTTCTGAAAATCAGTCTTAATTTTTCCTAAACATGAGGTGTGCAGAAAAAACCTTATTAAATCTGTCGTAGATAAAACTTCTTGGTTACTGTGCTTGGTTGAAGAAAAAGAACCTTCACAATTCGCCTCGCGGAATGTTTCAAGTAACAATTTTTAAAGTGGATTCCACATAGAAATAGATTTTATTGCTCGTATAAATATTTATCATACAAAAATGAGATCATTGCTCGGTTTCACACGTGAAGGCAATATACAATTTGGTGTAGAAAAATTTGACACATACTACATACAGCATCTTGTTTGGAGTGTCGTATATATTCATTGGAATATAACCCCGAGGGAAGAAAAGAAATATAAAAGTTGATCGGTTAAAAGGTCTAAGGCAATCAAAGCATTGGCTCCAGCCTAAAGGTGTCACTTGTGTTTTAACTATCATATTTAGAAGACGGTCTTCCTTCCACGTATTGCTCTCTCTGTATTATAGCAGAATAAAACTGGACTGTGAATCACAGCCTGGAGGTGTCACCTGGGCTTATTGAGGTCTTTGTGTCTGTGCTTGCTATGTCGCCTTGCGGTTACTTATTGCTAATGTCCTCGGAGTCGCTGATGTCGCTGAGGGAGCACATGCTGCTCTTCAGGGTGCTTCCTGTTCCGCCGCCAGTCAGACCTGCCGGGCAGAAGAAGGCGGAGTTTACTGCACCGCTTCACAGACACGGGCAGGAAATAATGATCATCACCACCTCATTAGGCCACGGGAAGCAACGTCTTGGAATGCATTTTGTTTTTTAAAGAATATATCGCCGGTGAAATAATAAATGGTCATCTCCCATTATGCATTATTGATTCATTGGTTTACAGACCTACATCAGAACCTCTTCTGCGTGTCAGAGACGTGCTACCTCTCAGTGTTACTTCTGGGACTCACCTGATTTGACACCTTTCCCGGTGGAAGTTCCCCACACGCTGGTGCTGGGCGAGTCCAAGCTCTTCCTCAACGGTCTGGCCGTTTCCTGTCTGTCCTCTAAGGAGGACACCGCCCATTCACTGCTCTCCTCCAGGTCTGTGAACTGTCACACACACATCAAATGAGCAGGCAGCATTGGAAGCCAAAGGCCTGGGATTTCCATCGCTGAGCGAGTCTGACCGTGAGCTCCTGGACCTCATCGTTCCTCTCCGGTAAGATGCTGATGCCCCCTGCTGGTTTCGTTATTGTTCTCTCTGAGAACTGCTTCTCCACCTTTCTAGCCAGGTTGTTGATTTTGCTTTCTAAAAGAATTAAAATGAACAATGCATTAAAACAGATTTATCAAACAAGATTAAATAATAAAATGGTAGTTCAGTGAGTTCTTTTACCTCACAGAAGCAGAGTACCTACCATGTGCCCGCAGTTTGGACAATAAGGAAACTTGCCTTTGCCAAAGTTCCTCTTGTCCACGTTGCCGTTCTGGTCTTTGAAGCTCTGCAGACGCTTAGGGTCGATCTCCTGCAGCTCGCTGACCTCCGACCACTCGTCCTCGTCGCTCTCCATCGTGGCGACTGCCGTCTTCGTGACATTTCCCGCTGGGCCCCAGTCCTGCTGAGGGCCGGAGGTGAAGGACTGCCTGGCTTGAGTCTGCCTGGACTGGACAGGACTGGCTTTGCTAGGTCGGATTTGGACCTGGTTTAGTCTGGGCTGAGGCGATTTGCCCCTCTGGGGTTTTTGGTGACGTTCCTCCTTGACATCCGAATCCTCTTCTTCAGATTCCTCATCCGAGCTGAAAGGGGGGGTCCTTGAGAACCACAGAGACGGGGGGGGTTTCTAGCAGTCTGACAATTTGTTCTTATTAAAGCCATATAAACGTAAATCACAACCAGCACCTGGCCACATATTATCTTCTATTTTTAGACATGTATCATGGCTGTAAAAATATGATTTTCTTGCAAGCAGCCTGTTGCACCACACAAACAGGATTCTAGATGTTAAGAGTGTAAGAGTTCGTAGAGGGGTTTGTATGAGACACTTTCCCATAGTCTGTGTATTTACCTTCAATAGATGCAGTTTGGAGAAAGTAATTTACTGCTGTGGACGTATTTTGGACACTTAAGATCAATTTAACTGTAGATTGTGTTTTCAATCCTCTATCAAAACATCGACACCTTTACAATTCTCTAAACTACTACATGAACTGCTTCTCTCATCTACTTTGTGGCAAAACTGCCTCTGTGGGTGATTGTGCTGTGGTTTCATTCACATCTTTACGTTATGTGCTGCAGACATTCTGCAGGATCTTATCTATGTGTTTCAATTCCAAGTAGTCATTTATGTAAAACTACAATAAACCACATTTTTATTCTTTACTTGGAGGTGAAGGTCCTGAGAGCGGTCTTGGGCGTGGAGGTCTTGGGCTGGGCGGTGGCCCTGACCGGTTGTGGGGTCTTGGGCTGTTTGACCGCGGGTCCGGACACCGCCTGGGTCGCTCTGGCGGGCAGGCTGCTGGATCGGGGGCGGATCTGCATCACTGCAGGCAGACAAAACACGTGATGTTACTCGGGTATCAAAAAGCCAGCAGGCTCGCAGTTTTTCGATGACTCGCCTTGAACCGTTCTGGGTCTGGTCTGCGACTCGGCTGACGGGTCTCTGCCTCTCCTCTGACGGGCCAGCGTCTCCTCCGCGGTGCTGACGATCTCCTCCCGTTGGCGCCAGTAGTCGGGCATCCCCCTCGCGACACTCTCCCGCTTTAAGTGCAGCATGGCCAGAATGGAGCTGAGCTCTTTGTCGTTCAGGCCACACTGGTCCTGAGGAGGGAGGAGGAGGTCGACACGGCAGCACGTTGAGTCAAATAACGTCCCAGAGCGTCGCATTCGTGATCGCATGTTGTAGACTTTTTAAAAAGAGGCAAACTTACAGATTTTACTCCCAGGTTCTCCAGCTTTTTGACGACGGCCTGCTCCAGATCTGGCCGCATCTCCCTTTTGATGTTGGGGTTCTTTTTAAGAGCCCTCTGTTTTTTCTCCGGTGCAGGCCCGGGCTTCTTCTCCACTGGCCTCCTCTCAGAGAAGCTGCTCGAATCTGAGGAAGAAATCCCGCTATATCAGCCAGTTATGGATACGAAAAAAGGAGAAAATAATCAAGCTCTGATTACAGGCATGAAGGCCGAAATGAAGCAAAAACAAACATGCATTTGCCAACTTTAAGAGCAAAGCTCCATGACAGAGTCAGGCAGATGGATGTGACTGCAGCGCCGCGGGGCAGAAGAGGAGAATGTCTATGACCTCATTCGCCACGAACATGGCAACGAAAAGACGGATGGATGTAATGATCAGCAATGCCGACATGGCAGGCGTCAACTAATGGCACAGGCATTGCGCTTACTTTTTGAAAAGTGTGGACCGCCATCACCTCAGTCCACACTTACGGGAAAGTTTGGATAGTTTGAAGTGGGGTTTGTATGAGTTTGTATAGCCAGTGTTTAGCTGAGTAGACGCAGGTTGGAGCAGAAGCAATGTGCTGCTCAGGACAATACAGCAAAATGTGTTTTAGAAACCATAATATAAATATAAAATAAATAATTTACTACATTGAGAATATTTTACTTATTTCTTCATAAGATGGCTCATTCAGACTCTAGTCTCTATCTATGCTCTATCTAAAGCCACACGACTGCATTGACATAAAAACTCATTTTATTTCGGTTGTTGTGCGACTTGTGAACACAAAACGAAAAAATGTTATAAACAAGCAAACCTATGGAGGCAGCTCCAGTCTTCTGTGAAGTAAAATTACACTTTCTTGTCGGTGCAGTCTGAAGAAAGCACAAATTACGCCTTAAGTTCCCCTTTAGGAAGGAAAGTCTGACAGTAAAATAAAGAGGCAAGAACATTCAGTATTGCTCTAAATTAACATCCACGGCGGCACATTGCTCTTCTCCCGCCGTGGTACTCCTCTGCGTCTCTCCCGACTCCATCTATTGTAGCTAATACACCGACTGGGGACAAGCAGCTCAAACAAAACGCAGTTCAAAAACATCCCAACTCGCCCTTTAAGGGGGAAAAAAGGCTGCCCAGAACAGACTGATGCATCCATGCAGACAGCGTGCAGTCGGCTCGGCTCTGTCGGGGTTTTCTAGCCTCTTTTACCTTTCTCCTCTTCTGACAGCTCCTGTATAGGATCCAGCTTAGGAGCAGAGACCGGCTCCTCTAGTAGGACGGCACATGAGGTCAAAGGTCATTAGAATGAGATCAAACGTGTGTTGTAAAAAGAGATGCCGGGAGGGGGGAAATCCGTAACGCACAGAAGCGCATGCGTGGCGGCCTCTCCGGGAGGAGAGACGTGTCATGTGTACTGCGGTTCTCTCGCGGCGGCGGGTTTTCGCCGAACTTACCGAGCACCACTCTCTTGGGTTTGGGCTCTGGGGCGGGCGCGCTGAGGATGACTGGAAAACAGGACATGGTGAATACATCCCCTAGTGGAAAACATGGTGCGACCAAGTAGTGAAAAAGGAATCCGTACCTGGCACTTCCACTACTTTGGTGGGTGGAATCGAGGAGATATTCCGTATCTGGAAGTTTAAAAAAAAACACAAAAAAAACACATGCACTTTAATTTGAATTTATCACTTTGTTTGTTAGGGAATCAAATTGAAAGATGTCAGGGAGAAATTGAGCCAACTCCTTTCATCGTTCACTTGTGTGGAGATTGAACATTATATTGTGCCGTATTGTATTAAGCCATCTGACACGAAAGCAGATTGATTTGAAAGGGCCAGTATTTGCTGGACTTCTTTATCAAAACAACAAGAGTTTGCCCTAACTGCATAAGTGAGTGTCTGCTGCCCCTCAAATTCTCTGTCCTGTAGTATCAGAGCGCACATGGGGAGCTACTCCAGGAAACGCAACAGCTTCCGGTGTAATATACAGTATCATCAAGTCTCAATACAACACAATCACAGCCCGTGCGGCATATAAAGGATATCCTGAATGAGAGCCGCCCCCCTCCGCCTCGCTTCCTCTCCAGACATAATCCCCCGCCGTGTGTGTGTGTGTGTGTGTGTGTGTGTGTGTGTGTGTGTGTGTGTTGACCTGCTCTCCCTGAGCCTTGATGGTGTGCTCCTGCTCCTGTAGCCTCCTGCCCAACTTCTGCTCTTGCCGCTGCAGCTCGGACAAGGACGACTGCATTCTGCTCAGCTCGTCCAGCAGCTGGAAGAAGACGGGCGGGGGTAGAAGGGGGGTATATGGGTTACAGCTTTTAATAAAAATAAATAAATATATATGCAACTTAAAGGCATTTGCAAGTCAAAGGCACTTTAAACTCAGAAGCAATTTCTAGAGAAAATGTATTTACAAAAGAAATTGCAAGACAACCCATCCATCCATGCAGCATTGTGTCGCGGGTTGATTGCAATTAGTGTTGGATGCGTTCAACACACATCATTTTACAGCTTAGGCAACTTTTAAATAAAACATACTTTTCAATCCCAGTGGCGAGTTGATAAAATAATAGATGAAACATACGTGGTTCTTCTCAGACTCGTGTTGGGCGTTCATCTCCTCCTGCCTGGACCTCCACTTTTTATCCTGGAGAAGAGCACTTGTGTGATCGAAGCGGTTTCATTGTCGTGTAGATTAGAAAACGGTTCCTCCCCTCCACACAGACCTGTTTTTTCAGTTGCTGTTCCAGCTTCTGTACGGCTTGCGTCTCTCTGTAGTTGTCCAGATCCCTCTCCGGCTGCGAGGGAACCGGGCTGGCCGGTTTCTCATGTTTAGCCGTCTGATTCTGATTCACTTCCTATAAATGACAACAAATGAAAGATAATAAGAAATGTCATGGATTTAACATACTCAGAAAACCGCTTCTACTAAAGAGGTTGATCCATTTCAATCCTTTCCGTACGTTGAGAGCCTGAATGTTTCGGGTGTAGAGAAACTCCATCTCCCTGCGAATGCCGTCCTCTATCTTTCTGTCCATGCGCGCAATCTCATCTGCCTTGAAGTGGTCCAGTTCTCTCTGCAGGTCTTTGTGCTCCTTCTCCTGGAATCACGGCATAGGAAAAAGTAAGTGCTCAGTTGACACAAAACCACCAAGGACCAGCATTAAGGTAGAGACTTAAAAGGGACAGTTCACCCCAAAATGTAAAAAAAAAGAAAATAGCACTTAGAATCTAGATTTTTCACCACAGGCAGAGAGCCATATTGTCCCATTATTTTGGGTAGAAGATAGACCAACACCTCAGCAACTCACCCTGATAAACAGCAGTAGAGAGAAGAGGAATGACATGCATTTTGAGAGGAACTGTCCTTTTAAATATACTTCATACTGATTGTTGAAACGCTCAAATGTGACCCAAAAATCCTCAGTACTAACAAAATAATGTTTGCTATTTTTGCTGAACGATAAAAAAGGAGCAGATAAATTGGCTGATGAGCTGATCAATTCACTGACTAATTGTTTTCAGATTGCTGGGTTTTCCTACCTGAGCTGCTTTGGTTTCCAAGGCCAGCTGCTGCTGAACAATCTGCTCTTTCAGGCCGCTGATCACAGATTTGAGGATTTCAATCTGGGATTTGTTCTCGCTGTCCGAGCGAAACTCTGCTATGGTGTAAAGGATGAAGAAAAGACATTGTCTACGTTACGATATCAAGTGCATGTGATTTATCTGACCTTTGGTTCATCCGTTAAATGAATGTACTTGTAAAGCACTTTTCTAGTCTTCTGACCACTCCAAGTGCTTTAACATCATCATTTACCCCTTCACATACTGATGACAGCAGCTAGCATACGCAGTGCCACCTGCCCATCAGCAACGATGGGGTTAAGTGTCTTGCTCAAGGACACAGCGGCACGCGGGTTAGCCGCCAATCCTGTGACAGGAGGACGACCGTGCTCGCCACCCACCCACAGCCATCTGTCATCTGGACCTACGTGACAACGCCACTTACCCATCTCATACTCGTCTGGGTGGCGCCGCTGCATGTGATTCTGGAGGAACGAGGTATTGAGGAAGGATTTATCACAATGAAGGCACTAAAAGAAAAACAGGGGAAAAAAATCTGTTGTCAATATCGCAATGTGAACATTTTTGGACAGAGGTTGCAACTGAAGAAAACACATGTATAGAAGAAAATGTGTGTCATGACACACACACACACACGCCTGTTACTTCAACCTGCTGCTGATGCGGATGTCTTTGTCTCGTCGTATATCAACGGGCGGGTGGAAGTGTGCTGCTACAATGAGTGGGTCAACAAGTGCTGCCATTACAGCGGGGTTTGGAAAAACCGTGGATGTTGAAATTGGAATGAAATGTGCCTTCGCGGAGGAGGAGCCCTGCGTGAGAGTTCGGTGCGGCGGACGGTGTCAAGCAGTAAACACCAAAGGTCCTCAAGGAACACAAACACATCGCCTCTCTATCAATTATTGAGCCGCCTCTGTTAGCCGAGCTGCTATCGCACACCTGGCAACCACACGCCGTCAAGACACACCACGGCCGTTACCGTGGCAACCGCTTGGCTGGGTCAACGTCAGCCGTAGACTCGGACGCGCAAAGGGGGATTTTTGACATGTGCTATAAATAACTCCGCCACCGATGCGGGTAACATTTACGAACGAATGGACCCGACAGAGTGTGTGGGTGAGGGTGGGGGAGGTGGGAGTCAGCGGGTCGTCTTGATTACGGCTCCTCGCCCTTTTGTAAGTGGATTAAAAACATGCTAATTGCCACCATATGACACCATCTGTTCAGCAGCTCTGAATCCTATCCTTCCGGCCTGGAACACAAAGCGCGTTACAAACCAAACCAAAACACGGCGGCCATGGCAGCTTTTACAGCACACAACCACCTTCAATGAAATCTCCTTTTTCCCTCCAAACCCCCGAGATGAAAAGCACAAAGCCGGAGCTGTGAATAGACCCAGGGAACAATGACAGAGTGCACGGGGCCCCAAGGAGGAGGGGGCTGGGGTGACTGATCTAGCTGCCCTATGCCAAACAGAAGTGCCAATGGCAGCAGATCCCCCCCCCCCCCTCCCCCTGCAAAACCCACCTGGAGAGCGAACGTTTAGCGTGTCAGCGGTACCTTCTGGCCGCTGGGGATCCGCGGCGCGAGCATGGACTGCTGAGCACGGATGAATTTCTTCCTCTGCTTGAGCTCGGCGGTCAGCGCCTTCGCCTTCTCCTCCTGCGCCTTCTGCTGGGCCAGCAGCTGCTCGCGCTCCCTGCCGGCGGCCGCCAGCCTCTCCTCCGCCACGCGCACGTTGTGGGCGAGGAACTCCTGACAGTGGAGGAGCCACTCCACCGTGAGCTGGGCGAGCCGCAGGAGCTTGACCAGAGCCGGGTCCACGGGGCTGTGGCACCGCTGGCACCGCTCGCCATCCAGGCTGCAGAAGGTGACGCTGCCGATGTGCTCCTGCAGGGCGTCCAGGTCCAGCTGGCTCACCACCAGGTCTACGTCCACGGCGTTGATCCGCCGCCAGTCCACGCTCTCCCGCCGCGGGCGGAACTTGAACGGGAGCGCGACGGAGGCGCCGCTGGACGGGGTCATGCCGGGCGCGGAGGGCTGGCTGAGCGGGGAGTCCAGCAGGGACGGGATGCCTGCCGATGAGCGGGTCCCCTGGGGTTCGTTGGTGTACGGGTAGTACGCTCCGTCGTGAAACGGCTGGAACAAAAGAAGCCTCAATACATCACATGGATCTCAACATCAGCATCACATTCTGTACGAGACAGGAAGGGGGGGGGGCTGCATCTGCCATGGCGAGTTAAAACCACGGAGCACAGACGGCCGGTTCCATGTCCCCAAGACGCGGTGCCGACGTGCATTCCTCTTACCATCGCGCGGCCGCTGCAGCCTCTGCGGGAACGGAGCGATCGAGCCCCCGTCGCTCTGCCTCGGTCCCGCCCCCCCCTCGCTCGCTCGCTCGGCAGCTCTACGCGACGACGCCGAGCCTGTGTGTTCGCCGCGTTACCATGGAGACAGAGAAACGCGTCCCTGGGGGAGGAAGGAGGGAGACAAGAGGGGGGGGGGGGGACGTGTTATCACAACACTGGCTGCAATGTTTCCCCCACAGTGTCCGTCCGGCGGGAGAGAGACAGACACGACGTGATTTACCTGCGCGTGGGAACGAGGGGGGGGGGGTTCCGTTTAAAACGGTTTCTGGTTTAGTTGCGGCGAAAACTCGGCTAATCTTTCGGCGTCACGTTTCCGAAACACTGCACGTCGGGGCAGGCTTCTTCTTTATGGTTTATCCCCTCGCTTGACCCGGACCGAAGCAACGGCACACAGGTTTGAACTTGTCTACGCGACACTAAATACGTCTCCTTAGGGCCTCAACGTCACCTTTAAGAACAAAACATTCACTCCAATTAAGGCCTCCTCAGCACATTTCGTACCCAACATGGCTAACGGACATTTCTTTAGTCAACGTGGAATCTTCAGACACCCGAACTGAAACGGACCTTAACGTGCTTCACTAACAATTAACGATATTAAATGTTGAGTACTGTATATTGGCGGGCTTCGTTAATGTAAACTTACAAGAGGGTTCGTGTTGCTAATTCCTCGGGAAAGTTTTCTACAGTCGGTACCCCGGGACATCTGTGGGTGACGTAGCCGCTGGGCTCCACATTCCTAAATCCCAGTTTGAGGGAAAAAAAAAAAAAAGAAAATATCACCATCAAGCTGCAGGTACTTAAGATCAACTTCCGGTATTCACCTTCAAAGTAAAGACTGATAGCGGGATTGTGAAATGAAAAAAACAACGAAAATAACTAAATTTAAACTGCATTAAACACAAACATTCGTATGGTCATTTTAATATTCCGGACTGCAGATAAACCTTTGATACAGACCATTATGTGTTCTTCAACGTGGAGCCCGTTTCAGGCAAAGCTCCTCACTTCCGGTGTTGTTGTGGCAACTTGACCCAGCTCGCAGTGGGGAGGGGGAGGGGAGACGCTTTGAAACGGGGAGTCTGGCATCGAGAATAAAGGGGGGGGGGGGGAACGGGGAGTCAACGGTCCTCGCGGCAGCCGGTGGGAAACACGAGTAAAACACGACTGGAGCGAAGGAGGCAGAGTAAATTGTGGTTAAATCTTTAAATAATCCTCCATATGTTGAGGGATGCGGGTGATGATATCGACAACTTTGCGGGACAGCGTGCGCGGTGGTCTTGTGTCAGGGCGCCCCCTCGTGGTCAAAACCGGCACATTAACTCATTTTCATTTGAGGCCCAACCAGCTGTTGGGAAATTGGTTGGTGGTCGCTTTCTAATGTACCACTTGTGGGGGTGGTGCAGAAGGTTCCACCGCAAAACAAAACGTGGCCTTTCGAAATGACATCTAGCCTCAACTCTTTTTTGTAAAATATGTGATCCTTTCACCTCATTTGGGCCTCTATTGAAATTGAAAATCTTTGTAGAATTGACTGAAACACAACATGAAACAGGACATGGAGCCCCTCACAGCTGGTGATAGCTGTGGCCTGCCTGGAGAGTGGCAGGAACTGAGGATTGCAGGATCACACAGTAACAGACTTCCCAAAAACAAGATTTCAAAAATTCACATGTCAATTGGGACAATTTCCCACAAATTTCTTGTAGGATGAAATTAAGTGATGACATTTTGGACAGACTATGACTGGTTGTTGGGGGATTACACCGGCCAGGCGTTTATTCTACTTTTTTATACAGTAAGGAACCTCTATATAAAAAATTGGTGTCAAATCTTAACCCGGAAGACAAGTTAAATGCAGCACAGTAAAGATTGCATTAGTTTCCCTCCGCCTGCGCCAGTCGCTCTGCAACAACTTCATTATTCCACCAACGGAGGTCAGTAGAGATCTGATCGAACGCTGTGGCTTCCTTGTGGAGAAGTGATGTCTCCCGCCCGCCCCGGCACTCACACTCAGTCCCTATCACAGGAAATGCTGCCTATGTGCACATTGAACTCTTCCTCAAAGTCCCGCTGGAGGCCGGCCGGCTGTGGGACGGTTCCTCCGGGCCGGTCCCCCGGCGGCTTCCGTCGAGACCCGATAAATAGGGATCCTTATTCCTCTGGACGGGGCTCAGGGACTGTAAGGATAGCCTGAGGCTTACGAGGAGAGAGGGGGGCTCTTCTCCCCCTCGGGGGAAGACGGGCAGCTCTCATCCGATGCATCAGGTTCAGCTGCGGGACAAGATGCTGATTCTACAAAAGAATCAACTGACTTAAGTTTAAAAAGGGAAAATAATTCAATAACTAACAAAGGAATACAATTAAAGTGAAAATACAGTGTGAATAATAAAATATTTTGCATCTTCCCTTACATCTCCCTACAAGCATTTTATGACTGAATCTGAAATCCCTCACTGACCTGACCAATCCCTATTCAGTTATTACAATATATTCAGTTTTTGACCTAAAGCCTCTTTGTGTAAACATGACAGATGATGATGATAATATTATGCATGCTAATAGCTAATACACTAATAATAACAACACATCTTAGACCATCACGTTTCATAAGCTCTTAACCATTATGTTTCATTAATTTGATATGGTCTAAATACAATTGACTCGCTGGGCTTTCCTACATCCTCTACTCAAACGGCCTGACAGGAGAAAAAAACCCTCATTGGATCACACACATAAATGCACAAATGGACATGCACCTCCCCATCTGCAAGAACCTCCACTCGCATCCTCAGATCTGCAAGCAACTCGCTCTTCTGGGTCCCCAAAACCAAGCTCCCAAACAATGGGCAACCGGGCCTTTTGCTCGGCAGCGCCACAAATATGGTCTCCATGACCACCTAAGATCACTGGACTCTTAAAACAGCCTATTCAGGGAGGCGTTTTTTACTCATGAGCTTCTACTTCATTTTTACTGTGTGGCAACTATGTTTTGCTGGCTCTGTCGCACTCTGAGATCTGTTTATGAAGAGTGCGTTATGTAATATTTTAAGAAAATGTAGAATAAATCCTTAAAAGGAAGGTTTGAGTGACCTTCCCCCAGGCTTTAACTTTACATTGTGGCTGGATGCCATGTGTACAGTAATTAAATTACTTGTATAGATTGTACTTTAATTCATGTTGCAGTTAATAAGTAACACACAAACTATTCTACCACGATTCTAACACTAGTCATTATCACACATATTACAATTTCTACCACCAGGCGTGCTGTTATGCTTAAATTCCTACAACACCATGAAGGGGGTTAGACTTTAGGGCGGGCTTACTGGGATTGACAGGTTGCTGCCGATAAAATTGGCATACATACGACACCTTTACGTCCCCGCTGCACATTCCAAATAAAGAAACCTCTGTTTAAAAAAAAAACAAGGCGACCGTCGTAACCCAAGATGGCGACTGCGATAGCGCTGAACTCCAGGCTTCAAAAGGCTGTGAACCAATAGGTGACTTTGGCCACTTATTACCGATTTATGGTTGAGATTTGTTTTTATCGCGGCAGAGTCCCACATTTATGTTGAAGGAGCAAAGCAATTGTCCATTAACCGTAGAAAGAAAAAAAAAGGTGTGATTTGTTTCCACATGTATTTAGTGTTAAGGCATCTAAAGCCTTCCATAAGAGGGCTTGTGTTTGATAACTCCTGCAGGTGGGGGTGGACGACAGGCCCCGGATATACAGGCCGAGTGGAAGCGGCAGCCCCGACTGACTTGTAGGGTGTCCAGCCCACGGCTACCTGCCGGTTTTCATCTCAGACACTCTGTTGTCTATTTTCAACGAGGCCGCCGCGTGGGGTCACAAGCTGTGAATCAGCCGAGTGGGAGGGAGAGATGAAAGAGCGCACCGCGGCGGGGAGAGAAAGACTCACCGACATCTCATATATATATATATATATATAAAATACATATATATACACAATCCAAAGTGTCGCCGTGGAAATAAAATGGAGTGACAAAAGGTGACAAACATGAACATGAACTTTCATATTTTACGTCACCCATTACATGGAGTTACGAGATAAAGGGTTAATCTGCCAGCATTTTCCCATGCGAGCCGTACTGACAGAGTGAACTGACTTAGTCGTTAGTGTTCCTGGTGTGTGAAGTGAATAAAGGATAAAAACAACAACGTTGAAGCCGTTATTAACATGAAACCAACTAGGAGCCATCTCAATTATTTTTTCACACTTCATCAGGCAGCTAAAAAAACAGCACCTTGTTTTTGACCTTAGCATTTAGAGAGAGAATTTCCACACCGCCGCATCTGAAGGGTGTAATTAAATTTCTCCAGTGTTAATTTACAGGACTATTAGTGAGCTGCTTTTTGAGCTCATTAATGCTATTTCGGCAATAATGGAGACACCAACCGTTGGAGCAGACGTGACGAATCGACCAAATCCCTTAAAATGGAGTTGGGGCCGCCGGTTGAAGCCTTGGCCCCTTCCTTTTTGTCGCCCCTCCATTAGAGGGTCAAATGTTACTTTCGACAGCTTGGACGGTTTTCTATATCAGCGCGGGACAATAGAAGCACTTAACGTGACATTTAGAGATGCTCGGGATTCCCTCTGGAGGGCAAGGGGGGGTGTGGAGGGAGGGAGGGAGGGAGGGGGGGGGGGGGGGGGGGGGTGATGTTATCGCAAACACGTGTTTTAAACGACAGGAAGGGTGCGCCGCGCTTTGGAGAGCTTTGGCCACAAGGATAACGGCCCCGGGTTTTTCTATCAGACGCGTTCTTTCGAGGCTTACAGAACAATCTTCTTAGGTCGTACATTAGGCCCGCTGTGATCCTCGGGAGAAAATCCACAAATGCGCGGCGCGTTTCTAAGCAGTCGGCCAGAGGATGGGAGCGCGGCAGTGGGCGACTCAGGCTTTTCTGGGATTCTGTAACTTCACCAGATGGCCGCAATACACATCTTAGCAGTGGATCACAGCCATTTCTAAAAAAAACAAAAAAAAAAACGACTGGTGTCTCCTGAATCCCGGCCAAGATCTCCTCTCCGTGAATACCAGACTGCACATCTCATATTCATTTATCCTGAGCTCGGGCCTCCACAACAACGTGGCATGAATATTTAAGAGGTAGAGAGAAGGTCAGTTCTCTGGTACCAGACGCCAGAGCAATCGGTCAATTGCCGGCAAAAAATAACCCCTGCCGCTGGACGCCATCCCGGAAAAAAAGTGCTAGAATGTTTGCGATTCACCCGCACATCCGTCCCGCAGATGCGTCTCTCTCGGCGCGGCACTGCGGGGGCTTTTGGACTCGTGCCCGCATCAATGAGGCGGGGAGCTGCGGACGTTTAGGAAACAAGGTCAAGATATTCATCACATGAACATCCTACCGACCCCCCACCACCACCACCACCACCAGCAGCAGCACCACCCTCGATTCTGCTCTGAACCCATGTGGTCACTTCTTGTCTCGGAAACGTGAGTCTTTTATTGGCGTCGTCGCAGGTTACGTTATCGTCAACGGAGACCCGCGTTCTCACTCGGCCACGTGCTTTTATGCGCGTTTACTCCACTTGTCCCCGGTCTCGCGCGGCCTTTTCAATGCTTGAGGCGCCGATGTTTGGTTGTGTGATGCGGTTACTTAAGCAGCTTCCCAAAACCTGCCTCACAGGCCAAAGGGTCTGGATTGCAAAAAAATAAAAGGATCCCTTGGAAGCCCGTCTCCTCGCAACTCATGGGAACAAAGAATGTGTCAAAACATTCAGTTTGTAAGTAACTCTGCAGATCTTCTGGTAAAAGGGAATTGTACCTTTATTTTGAAAGGGTAAAAAGAGGATGTTTCTGCGTTTTGAATGTGAGCTTAACGGAACTTGTTACTGACAAATGTGAATTTTATTCAAAACTATTCGTTTAATGGACCCGTAACAATAATGGCAAAAAGCTCTTACGGTGGTGTTTTTACGCTGACGTTCAAGGATGGTATTGCATGGAAAGGAAGAAAATAAAGGAGTAATTTCACCAGCAGTAAGTGCCATGTCTCTTTATATGCGGGATCCGTTACAGTAAGAGCTTTACCTCGCCAGCTAACCTGCTGCATCAACGGACTATAACGGACTTTAAGGACATTTTTCACGGATATAAAAGAACGCTCGTACGGAAGAATGGAGAAGGGCAGCGGTGAAAAGAAGACGGCGACGTGGTAGGAAAGAGCAAGAAGAGGAGTAAGGCTAGCAAAAATGGAGGGAAACGAGACTACTCGGCGCAGCAAGGATAAAGAGCAACAGATCGAAATCCTTCAAAAGGTAATTCAGGAATACAAGGAAATGATAGAAAAGGAAACCGAACAAGGTGCTGTTAGACAAGAACTAAAAGAGTCTTTGCTTAACAAAAAGGAAATGCTTGCTGAACTGTTGAACGATGACGATGAAAATGCTACAGATTTAGCTAACGTTAGACGTTCGGAACGCGCGCGAGCTCCCACGGAAAAGATGCTAGCTTATCGTAAACAAGAGCAGAGCAAACGTGCTAAAAGACTTGATAGCCTTTATGAACAGTGGAAAGCCCAAGCTCGACAAACACGGCAAGAACTAAAATCTGAACTAACAGAAAGTCGATTGGCATGTCTCGCAGACAATCTGGAAATAAGGAAAATCGAAATCATGAAAGTGTATGAAGAATTGAGAGGGTGCGGCCCGCCCGACACTGAGCTAAGGCGCAAAGTTGATGCTTGTGCTGCAGTAACAGGTGACATTATTAAAATCCTGAACGAGAGGCTAACTGGCGTAAATGGAGAATATGATGCAGAATATGAAGGACAGCGCTTGCACGAGCTACTCGAGCCTGACTATGCCCGGTCCATTTACGGCTCCTCTGCCTCAGCGCTAACTGGCAGTCATCGCTCCACACGTTCAAGTGTAGCAGCCAAGCGAGCAGAAGCAGCGGCGGAATTAGCTGCTAAGGAGGCTGAATATAAAATGCTAACGGAGGAAGAGAGTCAACGGGAAAAGATCCGAGTTTTAGAGGAAGAGCACAGGAGGGAATTAGAAAAACACAAAGCAGAATTAGAACGGTTACAAGCTGAAAAAGACTTAAAGGCTGCCCAAGCCAGACTTGAAGTATATGACAGAGAAGTGAAAGAGGAATCTGATGCTCAGTCCTTTCAGTCATTTCAGAACCCTATTCGGAACATTCTGCCTGTCGCAATAAATTGTCCTCCTCCTACAATTGTCACTCCTTCTGCTCCCATTGATGTATCCGGCCTAGCACAAGCTGTTCAGGACAGCATCGCTATTAACAGACTTCCAATGCCAGAGCCCCCAGTGTTTAATGGCAATCCCATTGACTTTGTTGAGTGGAAGGCTTCTTTTATTTCACTTATAGATAGAATGAACATTCCCACTACCGACAAGCTGCACTACCTAAGGAGATATGTAGGTGGCTCAGCTCACAAATGCCTAGAAGGGACATTCTATCGTAGTGACAATGAAGCTTACAGCGACGCTTGGAAAAAGCTCAATCAGAGGTACGGCCAGCCATTTATCATTCAAAAGGCTTTTAGAGAAAAGTTATCCAACTGGTCAAAAATACAGTCAAAGGATGCTGAAGGATTGAGAGACTTCTCAGATTTCTTAAATGCCTGTCTGCAGGCCATGCCCCATGTAAAAGGTTTAAACATCCTAAACGATTGTGAGGAAAATCAGAAGTTGGTGCGGAAACTGCCAGAGTGGCTAGCCTCACGATGGAACCGGCAAGTAACATTGCGTCTCACGGAGGGAAAGGATTTCCCTAGCTTCAAGGACTTTGCCAAGTTTATGTCTGTGGAGGCCGAAACCGCCTGCAATCCAGTCACCTCTTTCCTCGCTCTCCATCCACCTGATGGTTCTGGTCAAGAAAAGTGGAGCACAAGGGTAAGCAAAAGAAACAAAGCCAGCACCTTTAACACACAAATTGTGGTTGAAAACAGTAAGCAGACCACAACAAAGGAAAAGGTCAAGGCCCCTTGTATGCTTTGTAAGGATATCAGTCATCAGCTTTGCAAATGTCCAGACTTCATGCAAAGAAAACTGGAATACAGAAGGGCATATGTCAAAGATAACAGACTGTGTTATGGATGTCTAAAACACGGTCACAGCGCGAAGGAATGCCGACATCGGCACACATGTGACTCATGCAGAGGACGGCATCCTACATGTCTCCACGATGATGGCTACGGAAAAGTTGAAATCAAAGAATGGACAAATAGGGAAATGTCAGCGCAACACAGGGAAACGGAACCAACGTCTGCCGTTTCTCTCAATGTCACCAGTCAAGGTCAGTCAGAAAACACCTCAATGATAGTGCCGGTGTGGGTGTCAAGCGACAATAATCCATCCAGAGAAAAACTTGTGTATGCCCTGCTGGATACACAAAGTGACACAACATTCATTGAAAATGATGTAAGTAATGAACTTCAGCTGACTACTTTCCCTGTTAAACTGAAACTCACTACGATGATGGGTGAAAATATGGTCTTTAAAAGTGAACGGACATCTGGTCTGCGTGTGAGAGGTTTCAATTCTACTGTGCACATCAAACTGCCTCCTGCATACACCAAGGACTGCATTCCTGTAAACAGACAACACATACCAACGCACGAAACGGCAAAAGGATGGCAGCATCTCCAAGCAATTGCAGATCAAATGCCGCCTCTTCTTAACTGTGAAGTGGGGTTACTCATAGGATACAATTGTCCAGGAGCTCTCATACCCAGGCGTGTCATAACAGGAAAGGATAACGAACCCTTTGCTATTCTCACAGACTTAGGGTGGAGTATTGTCGGCTGTTCAGCAACTCACTCTGATGCACAATTGTCAAACGGTCACTGTCACAGAGTAACTGTGAAGGAGCTGCCCGCAGTGACTCCATTGGATGCAATAAGAATGCTCGAGACTGATTTCAGAGACACTCAAGGAGATGACAAAACAGTCAGTCAAGAAGATTTGATTTTTCTTGACAAATTAAAGGAAAGCATAAAAACAAACAAGCAGGGACATTACGAAATGCCCCTCCCTTTCAGAGAGAGGCCCTTCCTTCCTGATAACAAGCAACTTGCTGCTGTAAGATTAAGCCACCTGAAAAGGAAGTTCATTTTAAATGAAAGCTACAAGAATGACTACATGAACTACATGAAGGACATCATTGAGAGAGGTGATGTCGAGGAGGTATGCGATGTGGGCACTTATGGAGAAAAATGGTACATACCTCACCATGGTGTTTATCACCCCAAAAAACCTGAAAAGCTGAGAGTGGTTTTTGACTGTTCTGCAAAGTACAAGGGAAGTAGCCTCAATGAACATCTTCTCCCTGGCCCAGATATGATAAACAGTCTGACAGGTGTTCTCATTCGCTTCCGACAGCATCGCATTGCTCTGATGTGTGACATAGAAAAGATGTTTCATCAGTTCCATGTCTCAGAAAATGACCGTGATTATCTACGCTTCTTATGGTGGAAAAACAGAGACCTAAGCACACCTCCCCAGGAATTCAGGATGAAGGTCCATCTTTTTGGAGCTGTATCTTCACCGGGGTGTGCAAATTATGGATTGAAGCAGCTCGCCAAAGAACACAGTCACACACACCCATTAGGGTCACAGTTCATTGCCAGAGACTTTTATGTGGACGACGGCATCATTAGTGTAGAGTCTGCTGAAAAAGCCATTCAAATAGCAAAGGAGGCACGCGAAATGTGTGCAAATAGAGGTTTACGCCTTCACAAATTTGTGTCCAACAACATTGCCGTTTTGCAAAGCATCCCCGCAACAGAACACGCCATGGACATCAAAACAAAAGATCTCAGATTCAATGATCCAGCTTTAGAGAGAGCATTGGGGATATATTGGAACATCGAGAGCGATTGTTTCACTTTCAAAGTCTCTCCAAAGAACCAGCCCGCAACACGTCGCGGCATCCTGTCATCTGTCGCCTCCATATACGACCCGCTGGGCTTCGTAGCTCCCTTCCTCCTCAAGGGAAAGAAAATTCTCCAAGAAATGTGTCATCAAGGAACAGGATGGGATGATCCAATTCCAGAGCGGTTGAAGCCACGGTGGGAGAAATGGGAAGATGATCTTGTTAAGATGGAAGGAATACAGGTAGCTCGCTGCTATCAGCCTCCTGGCTTTGGAAAGGTGATGAAAACTGAATTACATCACTTTTCAGATGCCAGCACCACGGGCTACGGCCAATGCACATACCTGAGACTGAAGAATGAAAGAGGAGACATTCACTGTGTTCTTCTAATGGGAAAAGCGCGAGTCTCGCCGCTAAAGGTCACAACTATTCCAAGGTTAGAACTTGCCGCAGCAGTTGTCTCAGTCACAGTGAGCAATATGCTCAAAGAAGAATTAGGCTACTGTAATGTAGAAGAGTTCTTTTGGACAGACTCAAAGGTTGTATTAGGCTACATTAATAATGATGCTCGCCGTTTCCACACCTTTGTAGCAAATCGAGTGCAGAAAATCCGTCGTGGCTCAGACCCGAAGCAATGGTTCTATGTACCAACTGATGAAAACCCAGCAGACTATGCATCAAGAGGGAAAACAGTAGATGAGTTGCTCTCTTCTGATTGGTTCACCGGCCCTAGCT
Organism: Gasterosteus aculeatus; assembly: GCF_964276395.1. NCBI lineage: Eukaryota > Metazoa > Chordata > Actinopteri > Perciformes > Gasterosteidae > Gasterosteus > Gasterosteus aculeatus. The sequence continues at coordinate 28,770,978 of NC_135688.1, forward strand.
TTCTGTGGAAAGGAGAAATAGAAGTGCCAACAGAGGTGCTTTTGGAGCTACCTGTTGGTGACCCAGAAGTTAAAAGGGCTCAGACATTCCAGACAAAGACCTCAGAGCAAGTTGATCTTGTAGGAAGATTAAAGAAGTTTTCATGCTGGTCTCGGGCCGTCGGGGCAGTGGCGCGTCTCTTGCGGCGTGCTAGAAAGGTCGAATCGTGTGACCTTTCAACAGTCAGCGAAAGACAAAGTGCAGAACGACTTATCATCAAGGACATACAAAGCCAAGCGTACGGAGAAGAGATTAAACTATTAAAAAAGAGACATCAGCTTCCAAGACACAGCAAGCTGTATCACCTCGATGCTTTCCTGGATGCAGAGGGTGTGCTCAAGGTGGGAGGTAGGCTCAGTCGCTCACCTTTTCCTAACTCTTTTAAACATCCAACAGTCATTCCTCCAGGACATCACATGACTAATCTGATCATCGCCCACCATCATGAAACAGTAAAACATCAGGGCAAAGGCTTCACCATGAATGAAATTAGGTCCAATGGCTATTGGATCTGTGGACTCAGCAGAGCAGTCGCAACACACATCCGCCACTGTGTGACATGTCGAAGGTTGAGAAGACCAGCTGAAAGCCAAAGGATGAGTGACCTGCCTGTTGAAAGAACAGAACCCACCCCACCCTTCACTTATTGTGGGATGGACTGTTTCGGCCCCTTTTGGACAAAACAAGGGAGAAAACAAGAAAAAAGGTATGGATTGCTCCTTACCTGCTTCTGCTCTAGAGCCATTCATATTGAAATGTTGGAGGACTTGTCCACAGACACATTCATTAATGGATTGAGATGCTTTATTGCTTTAAGAGGTGCTGTACGACAAATTCAATGTGATCAAGGCACCAACTTCATGGGTGCAAAAAATGAGCTGAGTGCTACATTAAAGGAGTTGGACACGAATAGATTGAACGTATTCCTCACAGAAAAGCAGTGTGACTTTGTAATGAATGCACCTCATGCCAGCCATGCAGGTGGTGTGTGGGAAAGGCAAATCAGAACTGTCAGAAGTGTTCTTAATGCCACTCTGTTACTTGCCTCTGGTAGGCTAAATGATGCATCATTGCGCACCTTCTTTTATGAAACCATGGCTATAGTGAACAGTCGTCCGCTCACAGCTGATACCTTGGACAGCCACAACAGTTTGGAGCCACTCACTCCTAACCACTTGATCACGATGAAATCCACCACAGCCTTGCCTCCACCTGGCAAGTTTGAAAGAGAGGATCTCTATGGACGAAAGAGATGGCGTCAGGTGCAGTACCTGACAGAGCAGTTTTGGAGTAGATGGAAAAGGGAATATCTACACAATATCACAACAAGACAATGCTGGCATAGCACTAAAAGGAACCTGCAGGTTGGTGACATTGTACTGGATGCTGAGGACACTTTACCACGAAGCAAATGGAAACTCGGGACAGTCTCAGACGTCATTAAAGGCAAAGATGGACTTGTGAGACGGGCCAAAATCTTGTTTGGAGAGAAGGAGCTGAATCACAAAGGAGAGCGCACCAACAGGCCTGTTTTGGAGCGCCCTGTCCAGAAATTAGTTCTATTGTTAGAGGCTGTTTAAGCACTATTGCAGTTAAGAAATGCTATATTGTTTTCTGTGTAGTTTTAGCCCATACCTTTGAAAGGTTATTCTGTAATTTGAAATTGAGTGTTTTAAGGTTTCTATTTTGTAAAAACACTAATTTGGTGGGAGTGTAAGTAACTCTGCAGATCTTCTGGTAAAAGGGAATTGTACCTTTATTTTGAAAGGGTAAAAAGAGGATGTTTCTGCGTTTTGAATGTGAGCTTAACGGAACTTGTTACTGACAAATGTGAATTTTATTCAAAACTATTCGTTTAATGGACCCGTAACAATAATGGCAAAAAGCTCTTACGGTGGTGTTTTTACGCTGACGTTCAAGGATGGTATTGCATGGAAAGGAAGAAAATAAAGGAGTAATTTCACCAGCAGTAAGTGCCATGTCTCTTTATATGCGGGATCCGTTACACAGTTATTGTGCACTATTTTGGTCAAATTAGCCTCCATTAATAAAGAAACTTGTTAATGTGATACATAAAAGTTATGTTTGTAATAAATTGGAATTGACACCGTTATTATCAAACTTTTGGTGGTCAGCACTGTCGCCTCACAGGAAGCAGACTCTGGGTACAAACCCGCCCAGCGGCCTTTGAATGTTCTCGCCTTGCCGGCTCCGGGTACTCTGGTTCGCTCCCACTGTCCAAAGACATGCAGGTTAGGTCAATTTGTAGCTCTAAAATTGCCTGTAAGTGTAGGAATGGTTGTTTGTCTTTATCTCAGTCCTGCGATTGACTGAACTATTCCAGGGTGGACAGTCGCCCACCCAATGCCAGCTGGGATTAACTACTTAACTACCCCCCGCGACCCTCTAAGGACAAGCAGTATAGAAGATGACTGACTGATTAACCTCTTTCATCCTGCAGTCAAATATTGGACTTTTAAAAAAGGGGATTTTACACAATTAAAAAACCCTGTCCAGACATCTTCAGAGCACTTTTACCTCATCAAACCTTCTGATCAATTCTACATTACTGCTTTGGTGGATATCTTAGTCGCTGGAAAGGTACTGAACATGGTAACAAAGGCAGAAAAAAAATATCTATCTATGAAGGCCACGCGGACTGTCAAACTCTGTTTGATCCGACTGAAGTTCACTCACATCAATAATCACATTTTAAATGCAGCGTTTAACCGTTTTGACCACAATATATCACTCAGTATGAGAAATGGGTTTGAAACGTTGAAGAAATCCAATTAAAAGATATTTACTGACTAGGTTCTCTTGCCTGTGACTTCTTATTCCTTCATAAATCTGAATATTAATTCCTTTATTTGTTGCATTACATTTGTCCTTGGGACAACCAGAAATAAAGCTGCTTCTGAATCAGCCCACGTAACATTGATTTACCGTGAGAAATTAATCTCTACCAGTCAATCCCTGTCATTACAGAACCTTCTTTTCTTTATCTTACTTTGCGTCAGGGGAAGCAATTTTGGCATTTAATATAAAGTTTGAAACTAGGTCTACAAAGAAAAACAAAAGCCAAGGCCCACAAGCCAGTCTGCCCCCTTCCAACTTTGATGCATAAAGCTTTAGACCTCTAAAGCATAAAGCTTAAGACCTCTACATATTAAAAAAGCCTCACCCGGCTGTTCCTCAAGCTGTCGCCCGATGGAGCCCAAACGCTCACTACCTGCATTCCGTGATAACTATTATTCAATTGTTGGACAAACTAAAAGCAGCAATTTCGGAGAGAAGCAGGCAGATTTGGTCCACATTATGCGTTTAAAGGACGTGAAATTGATACAGCAGGGGGAAAAGGATGAATAGAAAAAGACGGAAGCTAAAATCCTATTGAGAACCACGACAACACCCAGCAGGCTAGACTGAAGACGATTGGGGAACCACCCAACTTCATTGCACCCTACGTCATTGCATTCAAACCTAACGCGCTTCACTCTTATGCATCATCTAACAGGGACGAGATCCAAATCCAAACAAAATCAGTCAGAAATGAAAAAAATGTAAAACAATTAAAGAAAAGAGAGCCAATTATCTGTTGGTCAGAGCTGGCTGACGCTAAGCTACTGGTCAGTCTGTGTCTGAGAAATGTTAAAGGAACTTTAACGATGTGTTGACTGACACAAACTGGACTATTTCAAAATAGCAGCTTTGTGCGGGACGCCTGTCTGACGAATCAGGGACCTGCAGTGCTTTACTCCGTCTTCTAATATCGGCTGAGGTGGTCCAAGATACTGGTCCCAGGAAGGAGAGATCAACCCCAGCTTTTCTAATGGAAATGTGTCTTTAGTTCCACTTTCTCCCTCAACAGTGCAGGCTGCATGGTCATATTTGTTCTCAGGTGGAATCCTCAAAAGAAACTACATGTACGATGATGGTTTCATTGCAAGTTTGATAGACTAGTGCAATGAGTGTCGAACAGGGTTTGACTGTCATTGCACCGCCATCTGAAGAATAAGTCTTAAATGGTTTCCACAATTTGACGCATTGACGTAATTTGAAAGAGGAGTACTCAGAAGTAGAATTGAAGAATACATAAGTGTGCTGTGCTTGGCAATGAAATAACATAGCAGCGACTTAATGAGCGCGAGGAGGAAAAGGTGACCATAATATTGGGGCACATGCGATGATAAAGCTTGACGAGAGAAATTATAGTAATTCCCCCTCTGACATTCATTCAGCGGCTTCAATCAACTGCTGGAAGAGACTGGTCCCGTTACGAGGGTGCAGTAAACATCCGTCAGTGCTGATGGTAAAGACGGGGAAGCTGATCAGGCCGCCGGCAAGACACATTCCCATCAACCCCAAAGCTTCAATTACCTGCTAGAAAATGCAGATTGGTATGCAGGCCTCCTCTCCGATGTCATCGCGAGCTGGTGGTGTGCAGACAAATCTGGGCTGTTCTCTGCCCCGGTGCGTGGGCCGACATCTTCCTTTTCCTGCGGGCCCAAGCAGAGAGGGTGTCCCTTTTGATTAAGCGCTTTGGATGGTGGCTGCGGTGCCGGCACAGCAGCAAGGTTCATGCCCCGCTGGTGGATCCCTGGAAGCAGAGAAGCAGAGCTATCCGTTTCACGGAAACCAAAGATGCTCTGTGGCATTGAATAATATGATTTTAAACCTGTAGCATTCAATTCAGCAAATGGAGAAAGTACACTTCTACAAAGTTGGGATTGCTGAGATGTTTAGTTTTAAATGGACTTTGTGATGGAGGTCGATACAGAAAAGCCACACAACCTTCTTAAGTATCAAAGAACAACTGGATAAACAGCCATCCATAACCTTGTTTTGTGGAAACATGACTTCCAATATGAATATAACAGTAACCTAAGTGAATTTAGCATAGAGCTAAATAGACATTGATGGAAATGGAGAACTCGATAGCGCGTTTAACCGTTGGAGACAACTGGACCCAGAAATGGACAGACAAAATGTTATTTAGCGTAATGGGGGTACATTTTTAGATGAAGTCACAATCTATTAATGCTGCCCCCCCACCGAAGTGTTAAACACTCAAAAAATGTCCTGGCTCCTAAATGGTGGAATGAGTTCCCCATGAGGACAGCAGAAAGTCTCTACAAATTAACACCTCTTCCCACTATATATGGATGAGCGCTTTGCTTATAGCACGTTGTAGTTTTGCTTTCTTTGAAGAAATTGTACCTCCTTGTTGCTTTGGATAAAAGTATCAGCTAAAAGGACATCTGTTTTCTCGGTGAAGCACTTTGTGAAATATTTTGAAAGAGTAAAAATTCTTCAGGCCAATTCAACCAATGCTTATTAACATAGATAGGGCGCTGCTACTGTTCATGCAGACATGGCACTGTAAGGCATTCCCACCCCACGGTAGGTCTGAAAGCAGCGGCCATGGTAACGATCAGCAAGAGGAAACAAACCCCAGCAGCAGCCAGCAAACTATCTGAGACAGAAGAGGCATCTCTCACATGTACACAACGGAAATTAGCCAGTACACCTGACAAACCAAAGCATGTGATTTCCCAGAGGCGGAGAGCGGCAGCATGGGCAGCGGGGGGGCGATGGGGTGACCCGTGGCATTAGTGAGCGAGGCGTGACAGGAGTGTGACGGGACAGGAACGAGTCAGCTGGCGCGGGAACACTGAGCATGAGCAGGAGGAAGACGAGGCAGGGGTGGCCGAAGGAGCAGACGTCGCCATGGCAGCGTGTGGCGGTGCCATCTGCACACATTCCAGAAATGACAGCTTGCACAGAGCACATCTGCATGCCTGAAGGCTTCGTTTTCACACGTGCACAGCATCCACCTGTGGATCTGATAATAATGCGGGCGGTCTCGGTTGCAGATTTTTGTCGCGTTTAAGCGTTTGTATGCCTCGTCTAATCCCCCCCCCCCCCCCAAAAAAGGCTGTGTTTCTGCACTATTAACATGGTTCCTTTTGTATCATCTCCCACACGTTGTGCTTCTTTACCTTCATTTATATTCCACTCTGGACCTGCAGCAAAAGGTGGATGTATCTTGAGGCTGGTGACTTTTGGGATCATTTTTCATTCTGTGGTACCCAACACTTTCCCCGCCTTAAATGTTTCCATTTTTTTCTTGCAGCAATTCTTCCCCATTTCTATCTGCTTTCCTTAATAGAGTCTCTGGCTGATTATTTAATGGCTCTCCATAGGTCCGAAACGTGAAGGTCCCTCAACATCATTTAAAAAATCTATACCAATTTACAGGAAATACTTAAAAATACCTGCACATTCGCAGCTTTATCCGGACCGGGGGATTGCTGTAAATATAGAAAAGGCTGCAGTTCCATTATAGGGGGCCCTAGTACATTGCTGCAGCCGGCTGAGTCAGCACTTTACCGGGTCATTTCTCACTTATGTACAGTGAGCGTCAGGCACCTCGTAAATATCTCAGCTGCACAGACAAAACAGCACAAGTCTCGCTCCTTCGCACAAGACATTAATTCAGAACTTCAGAACCCTCTCCCAATCAGAGATTCTGATCAGGTTTCAATCAGACCGCCCTCCGGCTATGGAGAAGGTTCTTTTACAAAAACGAGGCCTGTTTCCCCATCAAACATCTAGGGAAGGCCTTGCAGATAAAGAGCCTGGTGCCAGTGGATGTTATCATCACTGAGGCACCAAAAACAATGTGCAGGAGTTGTCTTCTGCATGACCTTTCAGAGAATGAGATATGTATTGTGCTGACACTTAGTTCCATAACAGATTCCTGTCATGCTCCCCCTCCCCCCTCAGGCTAAGAGATGGCAGACTCCTCTGTGACACAAGGAGAGGTGAGCCGCAAGCTACAGTCCAATGCAGATTAAGTCAACGTATAAGCAAGAGGGCAGAGTTCAGGAAGGGGATTGAAAGAATGTTTGAATGTTTGCACCAGAGTGCATGCTGGTTAAATCCGTTGATGGAGGGTGTTTAAGGCTAAAATAACAATAGCTTTTGATCATAAAGGGCTTACATGAAATCCATTACTGTGGAGGCTTACTGCCTTTAGTTCGGCGTGTCCTACAATACCGTGGATTCAACTGCGTCACGTGTTGATGCCGTTGGTCTCCATAGGAAAACCTGGTGTGTGTGTGTGTGTGTGTGTGTGTGTGTGCGCGCGCGCTCCATCCATCCACACACACACAGAACATGTGATGCCAATTATTGACTCGACGTGTTGGGAGCTGTCCATGGTGCTGAAATGACTCGCGCTCGCCTGAGGTTTTTAACTCTTTGCTGCCAGCCGCACTGTATAACTGCAGTGACAGTTTTCACACTGCGGGGAGCCTCGTGCAATCATCTACCAAACGCATAAAACTATATCGATGTATCAAAGCCATGTCCCGGGACCTGGTGCTGAGCAGATACGCTGGTCCGTGCAAAAAAGTGCCCGAGCGCTTAATTGTTCAAATGACACTGTGTGTGGAAAACAGACGGTTGTGTTTGATACTTTAAAAGTCCACTGTGTAATACCAAAAGGTGAATATGTGACAAGTGTGTAAAGCAATAAAAGCTGAACGTGCCTATAAAAACCCGGTTGTTTATATTCAGTCCCGCTTCAAGTCATATGCGTTTCCGATACCAGTGGAATCAGTGGTTTTCCCGCCAGCAGTCGTTCTGGGCCGCTCAGGTTCCCAGTGTGTGTGATTAGAGATGCGGTTGCGTCACTGCGTCGGCACCCGGGACAGATGACTGGCACAGATGTAGAGTCAAGCCACCCACAACAAAAACGGAAATTAACTTTCTTGTTTTTCTTCAAAATAAAAGAAAGGCTGTGCGCAAAAAAGTTGAATTCCAACTCCCAACAGGTTTTGGCAAATAGTTTCTCCTTTCGTTTACGGGGTGATGTGCTGGTCTGCTGTATGGGGTCATTACTCCTGATGCAAACAGTTTGAATGATGCATTGTCTTGTTTCTTGCTTCAATGGGCTGCTGCAAACAATAAGAACCAGCAAAAATAACCAACAATAAGGGCTTCTGGCCTGATTCTTGAGATGTTTTGCCGGTTACCATGCAGGAGGTAAGATGAAAATAATGCTGTCAAGTAAAAATTGGTATTTCAACCAAATCGTGTAGTCCTATTGTGAGAAAAACACTGAAGCCAAAGCGTTCTTCGGACAATGCACGCTTGTTGTTTTCCGATTGAACAGACTCTATCTTCTAATTAGAGCTTCCCCTATTCCCACTTAACGCAGTCCAACGTCGCAACGGGTTCGTAGAGGTCTTATTTTGAAAGGATCTAGCGGAAGTGACCGTGGTCATCCCGTGCCGCCTCGCGCGCGCTGCTCCTGGCGCAGACGCGGATCAGCAGTCGGCTCTGGCAGGACGGCCGAGTCCGAATGTGCCGCTCTGCGCTGACGTCTTTCACTGAAAAGGTGTCGTTTTGCACGCGAGCTGTGCCACGGGTGTGACATCACCACGGGGGGGGGAAAAAAGCGAGGCGTGAATGATTTAGGAAATAATCTCATTGGTTGCAAGCGCACGGTGAGACGGGCTCAAGTTTGACAAGTGGGGACCCCCCCTTCGGGTGCGGGACGAGGCCAGTCCAGAGAGCCCGATAGGAGAGCCGCGCGTTTTAAAGTGAGCCGGCAGGATGAGCGGAGGCGAAGGGGAGCGCGACACCACGTCACCGGCGTGATCCCCGGTCTCCAAACCATGGAGGAGAAGTTCAACAGACTCATGTTCATCCCCGTCGCGGCGGTGCTCTTCCTGATGATCGGCTACCAGTACGTGTGCCCGGCGGACAGGAACACCTGCCACCTCCGAGGCGCTGACAGGGGGCTTTACCAGCGCTACGCGTCCGGTTTCGAGTTAGTTTTCACGGAGCCGGAGGCGGACGAGGACCTGCCCTCCAGAATCACCTCCAAATTTAACTTCACGGCGCGAGACCTGGACCGGCACGTCGACTTCAACATCCGGGGAGACGACGTGATGGTGTTCCTCCACATCCAGAAGACCGGCGGCACGACGTTCGGCCGGCACCTGGTGAAGAACATCCAGCTGGAGCGGCCGTGCGACTGCATGTCCGGCCAGAGGAAGTGCACCTGTCACCGGCCCGGCAGAGCCGAGTCGTGGCTCTTCTCCCGGTTCTCCACCGGCTGGAGCTGCGGGCTGCACGCCGACTGGACCGAGCTCACCAGCTGCGTGCCCGTGGTGATGAACAAGCGGGACAAGAAGAGTGCCCAAAAGAACAAAAGGTGAGAGGATACCAATGGATCTCAACTCATTAACTTGTTCATATTTTCACGAGAGGATCCACTTATTCAGTTTGAAGACATTCACTCAACTCATTTAGTCACTAACTCACCCGTTCATTTCTGTCATTCACTTTCCTGCCACAGATCATTTTTCCAATAGTCCATATTAAGTCACTCCCTCCCTCCTATTCCCTCCTTCACCTCACCTTTACCCTGCTTCAGGTATTCACTTGCACATCTCCTCACTCACTCACTTATTCAGTGATTCAATCACCCTTATTCATTCACACTTTGCTCACTCCCTATTTAGCAACCTGTTTACTCACTTTCTCATTCCCTCACTCAATCTTATCCACTTACTCAATTGTCCACTCATTTGAGTTCGTTCACTCCTTCATTTACACTCATTCCCCGACTCCCTTACTTAATCACCCCCCCCCCCCCCCCTTTGTGTGCTTGTTTTGGTGTTTACTGACAAACACGGTGTTGTTAACATGGAGTCATTCATCCAATCATCAATTCACTCACTCGGTTGATTAACAACTAAATAAATGAGGCAGATTAACAAAACAAAACGACTGAGCAGTATTTAGTCATAAAGACGAGGTCATGACACAGAATCCTGAGTGTAATTCAAACGGCCGGTCGTTAATTGGTTGGTCTATGAACAGAGAGGGAACCGACATCCGTTTCCCTCAATTTATGGGCGAAACCCGTGAGGCGTCGGTCGATTAGAGCCGCTGAGCTCCTTCCTGGAGGCAAGTCAAAGGCTAACCGGACTGTTCTCTCTCTTCTCTCACCGTTCTCTCCCCGGCTCTCCATTTGGGTCTGTTCTTATTGGCGTGCGCGGCGGCCAGAGCCTCTGACACGCCCATGAGCAACACGGATCGCCAACACCCCTCCCTCCCCCCAGTCCGTGTCCTGTAATTACAGAACCAATACAGCCAAGCTTATTGGAGTAAATCACTTAAGCAGACAGGGTCCTCTGAGGTGTGCCGGCCAATCTGCCTTTGTACTTGGCCCAGAGAGCAAATCTCCGTATGCTAGCTAGTTAATTGGGGGGTAGGGGGGGGGGGGGGGGGTACCGTCCATTGGTTCTCCTCAGAGGCAGCCGTCCAACTTGCTTCAACCCCTATTTTTTGACACGGCGGCCTCGGAGGCTGCATCGGGCGAGTCATCAGCACTCCTGTCAACACCTGTCAGCTCGATACAGTCAAAACAACCCGCACGCGGCGACTTGAGCTCCGTTCTAGGCTGATTGCAGGGACGTTAGCTGGCTTCCATCTCTAAAGATGGGGACCAAATCTGGGCCTCGTGGTGGTTGTCCCCTCCAACCCCCCCCTGTTGGCGGTCGATTCTTGGGTGAATGCAAGTGTTCTTTAGAGGGGTCTGACCTTTATCTCCCCTAGTTTACTCACAGCAGCCGACGTGAGATGCTTCATCGATGCCTGCTGTGAAACACCATCTTTGCCTGGTCCGTCCAGGTCAGAGGTCAACGCGGCTCCCTGGGAGCTCCGGGGGTTCAGCCGGACGCTGAAAGAACAAAATGTTGCATCCGCTGCGATCAATTGCATTGATTCAGATGTTGGAACGTGCAGATTTTCTAAATGCAACGTTTTGCTCATGATCAGTATCGGGAAAGTTGCTCAGAAGGTATGAAAACAGTTTCACTCCTTTAAACAGTCATAATATTACTATTACCAAGGACTTCCGCTTGATATCTTGGAAATCATCACAGTGAGGTCTCGTGCGTCACATATGAGCAGATGCAGAGATATAATTATATACACACAAACATTTTTTTACAATCAAACACTTTACATAACAAGGCACTTGTAAGTGAAAAGTTAGTACAAAATGTAAACCACATGTCTCATATATATATATATATATATATATATATATATAAATAAAAATCACACACACACACACACATACAGCGATATCAGATTTGAGCCAAACGCACCATGAGTCATAACTCCCTTCCTACTCCGGAACTATGTCCAACGGGGTGAGTCACAAATAAGTTGCCGGCAACAAATCTGTCACATTAACATCTCATTTCTTCAGGGGTGATGCCTGCTTGATTTGTCCCCCCCGCACACAGAGGCTATCAGGGGGCCGTGGAATGGGCGAGGTACATAATGGAGACGCCGCATCAGGCGTTGCCCTCCTCGTCCTGAAGCGCGGCAATGAAATTACACGGCAGCGACTCAATCAATGAGTTACACGTTTGGGTTTCCGAACACAAAAGGCCCTCGTCCCCCGTCACGTTGGGCAATGAGCCCCCTCACTGATTGCCTGTGACGCGCGGGATGAGTTTGTCCCGGCTCAACGCAACATTTATTAATGTGCCTCTGTAAGATCCCGCCGCTGTGGTAGATTTGTTTTGATTCGACCCTTTCTTAAAGAAGTTAAGATAGATTAGTTCTTCCATTAGAGGTACGCATGTGTAACTATAATCCCGTTCTACTGTACTTGGTACCAGAAGTCCAGGCATAATCATCTCGTTTTCTATGCTGGTAAAAAGCACTCACAACATTGAGCGTCCTAGTCGGATTGCAAAACACAATCCAAATCAGTAATGGAAGGGATCAAACATCAGGGGGATTGACGACGACCACCTCAAGGCAACGTCCTGCAGGGCGCCATATTTTGCAGAGAGATTGATCTCATCTTTTCTGCGACTTAAAATGATTCTTCCCCTTCAGTCAAGTCAATATTCTCTTTTGTTCGAGATAAAGCAGTTCGGGTTTTGTTAAATCATGCTAGAAAAAGAGGACACGTTTGTTATAAATAGAATTTTGGCTAAACGAAGCAGTGAAATGAAACATGACCAAAAGTTGTTCGGTGTACACTCACACACACACACACACTACATCTCAGTTGAACCAAAATGTCCGTCGTCTTTCATGGTCAGCGTATCAGAGGCATATTCGTGTATATTTTGGGCAAATGTGTCACATTCCCCTTGATACTTCTCTTTAAATCCCGCCGTCGCTGTGCTCGTGGCTGGCTCCCCAATCGAAAAGTTTCTACAAGGTGCATAAGAATACAGGCTGAGAAAACGAGACATTGTGCACTAATTGGCTACTCGGTTACCAGACGGGTCGTCAAGGCAACCGGCTCTGGTTTTGTCCCAGCTCAGCTAGAGTCGCTTTATGGGAATCAGGGTCCAATCAGAGCAATCAGTTGAATTTAACGCTTGTGTATTCATACGTACAACCACGCTGAGATTTAAGACCTCGCCTCCTGTTGGGTTTTCCTTTGTTCGCGGCTTTCTTCATTCCCTTCCCCTTCAAAGGCGACATCTATCCGTCTGCCCGCCCTCTGTCTGGCAATTTCAACCCTAATATGCGAACCTTAGCGAGTCACACGTGGTCGCTTCGAGTTGTTTCGGGTAATCACGCCTCTAGTCAGGGGCTCCTTGCACTCGCATGGTGGCGGGCTACAAAATTGTGGAGCTGCGGCCGGGCGTCAAACCGGCTTCCATTGCCCTGCCAACGGACAGGCAAACCTCACACCAGCAGTCACAGAGCGTAAACCTTATTACTGACCTCATTACTTCAGATTAGAGCAACGAATGCAGACCGGCCGGCCGGCGGACAGATCAGCCAGAGTATAATTAGTTTACTGTTAAGGTGGTTTTAGCCATTCGTTTGGTGATGCCCCTCGATTACTGGTGATAATGACACTAAAGGCATTCAGATGGGCAGGAAGTTCACAAGGTTTAGTACTTAAACAGTGATTGTTGAGAGAGACGTTTTTATCTAAATGCAGTTTGAGATGTGGGATTGTTCGTTTTGCTTCCGCTAAACCACGCTTCGCTATTTCACTGAAATATGTGGAGAAAAACACCCGGATTTCAAGTTGACATTAATCTCAGTCAGTTTAAATCCTCAACCAAAGCGCAGAGATTTCAGATTCTGTACATTACTGCTGGAATGTGTTCAGCTTGAAACGGAGTGCATTGCTTAAAGCGCTCTAGGCGAAATACTGCCCTTTTACTGTCAACCTTGTTTTTGACTACAGTGTCCCTCTCGAGGCTTACACGCCTCGTTAATTCAAGGTGCTGACAGCTTCGCATTGCTGGAAAAAAAAAGAAACTCAGCCTGACAAGAGCGCTGATTGACAAAAATAGTGACCTTCAGTCGCCAGAAGTCACACAAACTGCTCCCAGTGGATCAGCCGTGCCTTAAAAAGTGAGACTGTGGGACCTCTAAGAGATGAAAAAGCACATTTTTCCTCCTGCTAATGAAAAGTTGCGTTGACAGTCGGTGAAACGCACACTTGCTCAATTTAAACCCCCCCAGGGTTTTGCTGCTGCAGCTCGAGTCGGCCTGGCATGGTCGGTAAAGGTCCGCAACTACCCATTGTAGCAATGGCCCATTTATCCAGAAATACCTACTTATTAAATTAAACCACACAGCTAATTGTTCAATTACTAAGCATTTAGCAATTTCCTGTAAAACAATGCCAACAACTGGTCTTGGTTTGTGGGAACAAAAGAGGGGCAGAAGTTCTAATACTGGCGGTGGGATTCTGTGCATTTAAGCAGACGGTCTGCGTTTCACTCCGGTTCGGATTCGTCATTTCTCGTGGGTGGAAACGAAGCACAATACCTGACACCAATGTAATATTTTTAACAAAGGGTGACTGCACGGGTCTTTTGGGAGCGGTAATGTATAAACTAAAGTATAAAAGTCTCTTTGGGTTCCATTTGTTGTAGTTTTCGTCAACACTTCCTTACACAACGCCGGCCTGCTCCTGCGGAGGAGGCCGAGGCGGCGACATCAACGGGCGGCTAACGAGGTACAGATATTACGTGTTTGCCTATTCGCACTCATGACTCAGCATATCGTCCTCACCAGCCTGTAGAGAACATCTGGACAAAAATATCGTCAATTTACATGACTTGACATATTGTGATTTATTGACCTTGATCACCGTTCTTGCAGCAGGATAGTTTTTATATTGGTAAGTAGGAACGACACAGGGCTGAATGACCTCTAAACTGGCTGTGGAGGGAGGCAATTATTCAGGTTTATACAGACGTGGCTGCGAGCCGTGGGTTGTATTGGCACTTTAAAATTGTCTCGTCTTCAGGCTTATTAGCTGTGCAGTGTTAGTCAATTCAGACGTAAAGATGAAGCTCATCATACTCTAAAATTGCGAGCTATTCACTTTCTACCCGAGAAGTAGATGCTAAATGTGAAGCTAAAGCTAGCAGACGGTTAGCATACAGTGACAACAGGACGCAGCGGGCCGGGTCAATTTCATCCATTATTTTGCTTTCAAACGGCAGACGTGTCTGCACATGGGTGTGAATTCAACAATGAGCCGATGAGCATTGATTATACTTTGCTCTGCCGGCATTGGTGGATTTTTAAGTTCTGTTTACAGATGTGTTGAAACGTATACAGTTGCTGAGGTCTTGTGGGAAGATCCTCCCAGTAAGGTTCCCTGGTTAACACATTTTGCAGGTACATGCAACAAACACTGCAGATATGTATTTAAGTTAAAACACCAAAAGCTAATTATTAGCTAATAGCTAATTATTGTGCAATGAACTAGTTTTATTCCAATGGGCCAGTGACACTGCAGCAACAGCTAATTGGATATTTACGGCATCCGGAAGATTACCAGCATCAGGTTTTTTTTAATATTCTTACAATTCTATTTTTACGCTAATACTGTATGTAATACCACTGTGTAGTGAAAAAGAGCCTTCATTTGATTTAAAGTAAGGTGCATCCGGTTATCATTTTGTTATATTGACAATCGACTGCTGTCAAAATATTGTTTGTTACTTATTAGTTACGCAAAATCAAAATGACTCGAGAAACCCTCTCATAAATAATTACGTACCTCCATATTATGGGTATAAAATGATCATATTAGGGGTATTGTTACATTATTCTATATATAACTATCTAAGAAATATAAGGGGGGGGGGGTGGAAGTGTTCCCGGAGGAAAGCTTCATTATGAAACGTTTTAATTCACAGAGCTGGATTTATAATCATCATTATTAATTTTCATGGTTGTACGGTGGGATAAAGGGTCACGTCTCCTGTGTGTTGTTTCTCTTAAACCAAAATCCTCAGACCCTTCCCGCCATGACAGAGAGCAGCTTGTGGTCTTCTTTTGAGAAATTCAGAGGATCTTGGTAATCTCCACACTCCTCAGGGGGATTAGGGGCAGTCGAAGACTGGTTTTATTATATGGGGGAGGAGGAGGAGGAAAGTGGGTGGGGGATTAATCCAGAACTTTATACGGAAACCTGTCGACTGGATTGGAGATTTCTTTTCACCAAAGCAGCATGTTTGTTAAAAAGAGAAGAAAAACCCCATCAGAGGGATGCGGATCTGACAGATCATTATGGGCCATCTATCGATCCATCGAACAGTCTGAAGGTAAATATGCAGGGCAGCAGGATCCAGCCTACTGTATCTGTAGTTGTTAAAGAGAGAATTTATCAGGAAGGTCCGTAAAGCATCAACTTTCAAAACAACTCATTGGCGCAAAGCAGCGCGTTTGAAGCAGCCTTCACATATTGCTTTAAAAAGTGGTTTGTTTGCCTTTCAGAAATCCCTCAGTAGTTTGTGTGGGTAGATGTGACCTTTGCAGAGCACAGTCTCCCGTTCATCCTTTCCATATCTACATGGGCCGAAAAGACTGGCCGACACCTCACAAAGCCGCAAAGATTAAGGTGTCAAGGAAAGGTTAATACACCAAAGCTTCTAAAGCTGCACATGGCACAAGGTTGCTGTGTGCGCGGACCAAGACTACGCACTTTTTCAGTAAATAAGTCAAATAAAAACAACCTGGGAAAATGCAGCCAGATGATAGCGGTTTTCACAGGAATGCAGATGGACGGTTCCGTCTCCTGGAAAGAGGGTTTCTGAGCAGGATCCTGGATCCTTTTAATTGAAGTCTACGTTGGCCTCCATCGCCACATCTTCACACCCTTGCCGCAGGGACACCTCCTGTTTCCGGAAGCGAGCTCGGTTCCCCTTCTCTCTGCGTCAGCCTCCCTGGGGCTTTCTTTTCTCCTTTCTATTTTTTTTTTTTATGGCCCAAAATAGCATCTCATATCTGCAGCCGATGAAGATCACAGTCTCCTTGCTCATCGGCCCTCTCCTCGCGCTCTGCGTGAAGTTATCTGCCAGGTGATCGTACCCACCGATACTCCCCAGGAGTGGGTTATCTCGTCGAGGCAATGATCCCCCCCAACGTGTGCTGTTGGGATCATGTTGGGCTGAAGGAGAGTGTTGTGTGTATCTGTGTGTGTGCGCTTGTCGGGCAGCGATCCCGCTGTGTCGCAGATGGGGACCAGGTTCATTTTTGTCCCTAATTGGCACACAGAGATTAAATTAGAACAGAGAGAGAATCAGAGGAGTGAAAATGGATCACGGCTGACCGCTTGTTCTGGAGACCGAAGTGATGAGATTCGGCTTCACTGCTGACGGCTTCCGCCTTAAGACTCAGCCCTGCTGCTCCTGGATCTGTACCCTCTGATACGCCGCTTTTCATCTAACGGCCAGCCTCGTTTACGGTTTTGAAGGAATTTGTGGCGCTCTGCTGTTTTGTAGCCCTTCCAATTTGTTACTCCTGCTCCTCTGTAATTACCGAATCCCCCACAGTGAAGTTTGCCCTGCTGAAAAAATCAGCACAGCGCTAATGTTTCATCTGCTTTTCCACAAAATCCTTTCTGGTCTGATGGTGGAAGAACCTCCCTGTAGAGGCTCATTCAACGCGCCCCTGCAAACATGGGCAAGATTTTCACTTTAGGGCTTAATGGGGTGAATTCTGATATGAAGCCAGTTATTTTAATATCATATATGTATAAACAAATAATACATCTAAATTAAAGTTGGGAAAAATAAATGTCCTAGGTCATTTATATTTAGGGTTAATTAAAATGATTAACTAAACTACATTTTTGACAATTTAATCCCACAATTGTGTTAACTTTTCCCCATGCGTATACGTCGTAAAAATATTTCACATACTGGTTGTTTTATGGCCGTATTAATTGGTTTGACATTACATTAAAAAAAAGGCAGTACGCTGTTTGGACAATATTACATTTTGTTCAATATTTTACATTACAGGTCATTTAGCTGACGCTTTTATCCAAAGCAACTTGCATTGTATTTTCAACCCACGGCTATTTACATTTTTGCCCTGGGAGCAATTAGGGGTTAGGTGTCTTGCTTAGGGACACTTCGACATGAGACTCAAACCACCAACCTTGCGGTTCCCAGCGCACCCGCTCTACTCCTGCACCACAACGAACCCAAATATTTAAGCAGTGGGTGAACTTGTAAGTTATGTTTTAACTACAGAAACACTGAGGACTGACGCATTGCATTTCAACCTGAAAACCAGCAGGGGTTATCTTTTCTATCCCGAGGCCGCGACCAACAACGTTTCTCAGAACCTTGAAACAAACGGCTGCATCTCAAAAGGCAGGATTTACCAACAGCGAAAGAGTTTCTCATTAAAATCCTTGAATTTATATTAATATATGTTGAGTGTTAAAACCGGCATAAATTGATTTTCAGGCCAAGCTGAAAACATTTCTCAACCTTTCTCATTAGCATATCCAGCAGACAGAGCAGCATTAGAATTTACCTGAATTATTCACTATTCACCCCTTCAGCTCTATTTTGGCCTGTGCCCATAATAGTTGACGGATAATAATTAATACTTGCAGTGAACAACCCATTATACACTAAACATCCATTGTTCATACAAGAATATCCTACGGAGCAGTTTTAAACATGTATACATGCCTTTCTTTTTATAAAATGACATTACATGCCGGATCATCTTCACCCGGTTCTTTCGGCCGCTCGTGGTTTGAGTAATCTTCAATTTGCCGTTATAAATGTGAACTAGCTACTAAGCAAAAAGGAGCTTTTTCCCCCTCCGATAGTAATTGAAACGGTGAATGCGGCGGTTGCGAGATCCCCGGTGGGCACAGAAACACCTGCGCGCCTCAGAGACTCATCAACACCCTGATTTCAGTGTTTGTTCTCAAACCGGCTCCTCCTCCCGACTCGGCTGACAGCGACACTCATTGGAACGCGGCCCTCTTCCAACGCTTAAAAAAAAAAAAAAGGCATTGCATTCTTTCAATTTAAAAAAATATAAAATAAGTAAGACTGTAATTGATCCCGATACTCGTCGTATGGCATCAAGGCTTCTATCATGCGCCTGACTGTGCCCTTGATGGTAGAGAGTGAATTAACAAGGCAGGTATTGATCGTTTGCTGCAAGTTTCCTCTGTAGCTTTTTGATCGTGATTTGAAGGAGGGAGAGAGTCTGGGCGAGCGACGGAGAAAGGCAACGATCAATAATGTTCTGTTCAGGTTTGCTGCGCGGAGAAAGGTGACACACTGCGAGAAGGTCACAAACGGAGCGTCGGACGGATCAGAAGCCCAATGCAACGAGCTGATTGAACGTTCCTTTCTGGAGCGAGCGAGGCGCACGGGCCCGCGGCCGTGGTTGGACAGGGAGCGTCCTGCGGGTGCCTTCGAATCTCCCTGGGAACATTACATTTTGGTGCAATCGATCTCCCCCCAACGTGTCCCCCAATTTGTCCCCTTCAGTTCTGAACGACTTAAAAAAGGCATTTAGTGCATTGGATAAGAGCTCACGCGTGGAAAAAACCTGGGCTGAATGACAGATGATGTCCATGAGATGGAGGGCTGGTTTTAGCTCGGCTAACATCGAACACGCCATCCACTTCGCTTTTCAAGACAGACAGAAACGTTCTTCGCCGGGCCGGAAAATAACAATAATGGAAAACACAATGTTCATGTAACCACAGACAACGAAAAGGGGGGCGGGGGTTAGCAGCTTACAGCTAATTGTTTTGGTATATCGTCGCCACTCATATTGCTTTTCAGCAGACGGACAGAGTTGGCAACGAGTGAACACAGTGGACCCTTTAGCAGCCAAAAAGCTTCACGGCACAATTAGGGGAGACCAAAACGATATTCATCACACAACCCGGAGAGACAAGGAAATGCTGGATGTGTAAAAACTTTAAAAAGGGAATGAGATGTCGGTGTCGTTGCCAGCATATTGTCCGTCCCAAGTGGACGAAAAACCCAATTACAGGTCTTAAGAAGACGTCAAGTTTCCGGGTCGAATTTTTCGATTGAAAATCCATTTTTGAACGAGAATGAATGGATCAAATTATGGTACCACTTCCTGTTTCCTGCATGATAAACCCGCAGCCACTCGACGGGTAATTACTCCTGACCTTCACAATCTGAACCCGGCCTCTGTCCCTGACACGAGTAAGACGAGAGCTTTGACATTTGCTGCACTTTGTCAATAGGTCACGAGGAAAACGCAGCAGTGGAGAGCCGGGCGTTCTGTGGACATTTATCGATCCGGGCTGTCTTTCGCGGTCAAACGTACGGATGGATGTTAGGCACGGGAGGAGGAGGAGGAGGAGGAGACAGAAACACTTGTCCAGGAAGTACAACAGAGGGGCCTCTTTGAGAGGCGCTCGAGGTGGTGCGTGTCCATCCATCTAGCGCTGTCCGCTCAACCCGGCGAGGATGGCGAGTAATTCACTTACGTTGCACCGTGGAAGGCCATTATCTCTGGGCGGCGGGCCTGTCTGCGGGTGCGTTCCGCCATGATATCATCACGCCACTCACTTAAGTACACATCAATCCTGATTGATATCTGCCCCCGGGCAATAAGTGCTAAACCGTGACGCTTTTAGGGCCGTGCACTCTCTGCCCAGTAACAACAGCTCTCTTGATCTAATGGTCTCAGTTTAGCAAATCGAGACAGTTGAAGCTGTTCCTGTTGTAAACGCTCCCGTCTTCACATCAAATATACGGCCATTTGCAGAGCGCGTCACGTTGGCTTGACGTACCTTTAATCGCCACTAGTGAGTCCTCATGACGTCCGTTCCTTTTCTTTGCTAAAAAAAATGAAATCCAAAGAAGTTGTCAATAAAAGGGAAACCGCAAAGGGTCTCTAACGAGGACTTAAATACGCAGATTAAGATGAAATATGTAAAGTAGAATCACAACTTACTGCAAAAGGAGGGTGACAACAGGCAGGTAGTCAGAAGAAGGCAGGTCGGGAACATGGCAACAAACGACCAGAGGCCCACCAGGTGCACTGGGGGCTGACGAGGGAACGCGGAGCAGGTGTGCCGGTCGGCGGCTTTGGTGTGTGATCGTAAAGCATTTAGCCAAATGCAAAGGACAACAATAGATGTCCTTATAAGGACTAACAGGATGGACATAAACCTTTGCACTTCACACTTTGCCATAAACTTAGCAAATACTATAACTTTATTTTCCCCCCATGTTGTTTTTTTACATGATTACATGATGATGAAGTCATTTTAGTCTGGGCTGGTATTGGATGATAAATAAAGCTATTTGTATGTAGATTTCTGACCGATTTGCTCAATGTTAATTTCTACCTACCCCTCTATCACTAACTTTATTAGACATAAATCAGAAAACTACTTGCCTAAAATATAGATTCGTTCTAGCCCTTTTATCAGGAATCAGGAAACATTTATTGCCAAAATATGTCAAACATACAAGGGATTTTTGTTGGTTGGTGCGTGACAGTAGAAATAGTTTGACTTCATGACTTTTGGCCAGCAGAAGAAAAGTGGCATTTCTTGGTGAAATGAAACCCTCAGGTAGGGCTGGGCCGTATACCGATATAAGAGTTACCTACCGTACCGTATGAATTTCAACAAACAACTGACGTTGCTCTTTGGCAAGAGCAGACACAACAAGCTAACTAGCTAACGAGCTAACACGCTAACAAGCTAAGGAGCCGGCCAGTTGCGAGCAAGTTGGCCAGCGAGCGGTGAACAGCTGTTCAGGCAGCCCGCGGCCTTTTTAGGGTCAATTAATATGTGTAATACCGCCACATACCGGCTGCTGTCAGTCTTTCTAAATACCGTGATATGGATTTTTGGCCTTCAGCCCCAAGTACACCAAACTTTCTCCACACACACACACACATATCTGGAGCCCATCCAGCTCACAGCAGCGTTTGACGCTCTTCTAGGACAAGTCCACCGAGACGATGACTCACAAGCAGAGAATTTACTGCTACAGGTATTCCAAGAAGGGGAAGGAGGACAACACATACGTACGACAATTGTATATCGAAGAACAAGGGGAACCGTTCGCTCTTGTAAAAGGGTTCAAAACAGAATGTTCCAGGAGCGGCGTCGCTTCTAACAAGTCCTTTCGTGTGAATTCTTTATTTGACCGTTGAATCAAGGTTCCAAGAAGATGAACTACAGCCTTGAGGAAAGAAATTAAAGTGTTCATCCTTTCTATCTGGTCTGGGCCCTACATCGCGAGGTCACAGCGACAACAGCAGGAAGAACATTTTCGATTTCCCTTTTATCTTCGAAAAAAGGTAGAAATTCTTCCCAGCAGTGACTCCTTCCGTCACCTCGCTGCCACGCCGGTCATCTCTGCGCTCAATAGATAACAGCCGTGTTTGTTGGTTGAAAGGTCTTATTTTCCCTTTTATTTGCGCAGCCGAGTTACAGCTATTTCCTTTTAAGCGTCTCTCGTAGCGGATCAGAGAAACGCAAAGGGTAGCCTGAGACGGGGGGGAAAAAGTCATTACCAGCGCCTCGGTACGTTGGAGTGAGAAAAACAAAATTAATCACACATCGGCAAGATATTAAATACTAACTATACCTGCTGGGTTTTCCATGCTTTCTATGTTCTTGAACAACCCCGGACACAATCAATGATGTTTTTCATTTAAACACTAATCACACTCTCGGTGCACCTCGTATGCTCGGGGTATCTCGGCCCTCAAACGTTACTCAAAATGCAGCTGCGGGCGACTGGTGGTTCGTCGAAGTCGGCTCCTCTGTTCAATGCGTTTCCCCTCTCGTTAAGATGATGGCACAGGGTCTGTTTGGGATGCAATCGAAATCTATTTATGTAACGTGATAACGTGAGAAAGTGGATGTGTAGCCTCTTGCTTCGTCAAACCTTTGCGGCCGCAATATAGATCCCAGGAAGTCACCCGTCCCTTTCTCCCTCGTCTCCGCAGGAACTTCTACTACATCACCATGCTGCGCGACCCCGTGTCGCGCTACCTCAGCGAGTGGAAGCACGTGCAGCGCGGCGCCACCTGGAAAACCGCCCTCCACATGTGCGATGGCCGCGCGGCCACCGAGGACGAGCTCCCCGCCTGCTACAGCGGCGAGGACTGGACCGGCGTGCCCCTGGCCGACTTCATGAGCTGCCCCTCCAACCTCGCCAACAACCGGCAGGTGCGCATGCTGGCCGACCTCAGCCTGGTGGGCTGCTACAACATGTCGTCGGTGAGCGAGCTGGAGCGGGGCCGCGCGCTGCTCGCCAGCGCCAAGGCCAACCTTCGCAACATGGTCTTCTACGGCCTGACGGAGTTCCAGCGCAAGACGCAGTACCTGTTCGAGCGGACGTTCGGCCTGCGCTTCATCCGCGCCTTCACGCAGATCAACAGCACGCGCGCCGCCAGCGTGGGCATCAGCGAGAAGGTGCGCTGGCGCATCGAAGGCCTGAACGCCCTCGACGTGGAGCTGTACGAGTACGCCAAGGAGCTGTTCCTCCGGCGCTACCAGCACAACCGCCAGCGGCAGCACCTGGAGGAGCGCGAGAGGAGGTGGCGGGAGAGGCAGCAGAGGCAGCGGCTGCACAGGACCTACCTGGCGGCGCTGTGGCGACTAGGTGGCGGCGGCTGGTGGGGGGAGGAGGAGCAGGTGAAGCTAGAGGAGGTAGCCACGACGGAGGACTACAGCAGCCAGGTGGTGAGGTGGTGAGGAGGGATACCCGAAAAGGACGGAGCGCCGTTTGACCCCTCGCGCTTTCTGCTCCCCTCTGCTTTGACGCTAAAGAAGAAAGCTCGCGGCCTCGTGGCCTCGCGGCCGTTTGGCGGACTGCCGGATGGTGTCTTACTATTTATGATGGATGTATTTGTCATGGCAACGTTCGATATTTATTTCTCCTTTCTTATGGGACATTTTCTGCAACGCGGTTGTGACTTGTATTTTTCTTTATTGGTTGAGCCTTGAATGTTCTTTAATTTCGCTCACGGTTAAAATTTGAAAATAATTAAGTAAACGACACGAGGACGGCCAATTTTAAACGCGGTGAAAGACCCTGAGAGGACCCCTGTGTGTCGTATTTGTGACCTAGCGCCTTGTTGATCAGTGAAATCTCGTAGTGACTCTGTGGTGTTCGGCTTCGTAAGAATATCAAAGCACAAACTTGGATAAATAGTCTGCGGTGTGTGTTTCTGTTTCGTTTTGACTGACTTAAAGGCAATTTCTCGCAGGAAATCTGTTCAATAAAATTTTTAAAAATGCAGCATCTTGTGATGTTGTAAATTTGTCCTCAATGGACTCTCTCTCTCTCTCTCTCTCTCTCTGCCAACTTCTTCCTGGTCCACTCGCGGACGGACAGACAGACTCGCCTTTTCCTCCCACATCGCAGAGAGGCAGCATTGGCCTTTCCACCATTAGGGCATTGATCACGGGGCTCTTCGCTTCCAAATTGATCATCTCAAGTTCAATTGTCCATGACTCGGGCGAAAATAGATGAAACCGATTGGCTTTCTGGAAGCTACACAATAATCAGACCATCAGAACAATAAGCGTTCTGTGAGCCCCCCCCCACACCCGACGTTTGTGTTGCTCTTGAGGAGGAGTGTGAGGATGAGGAGATCAGTCAGGAGGGAAGGGCTGCGTCCACGGACCAAAATAGCCCCCCATCCCCAGCTGCAGCCTGTGCTCCGCTCGCACAGCGCGCATCAGAGAAAGATCAGAGTTACATGAGGCCGCCAAAGCGACGCAGAGGAGCGACACGCGCCTCAAATGTTACATCGATTCCACCTTTTTTATTGCACTTTTTATCGGCGCACCGACGGTTTTTTCCAAATTGAACCATAAATCCAGGGGGGCCACATCTGGCCTCGGGATGGAGTTCTTCTTCGCAGGTGAGAGACAAACAGGTTAACTGCTTCCTCTGCGTGCGGATGGCGGCCCTCTGTTGACAGTGAGGATTTGTTCCGGCAGGTTTGCTCTCAGTTACGCCCCCCCATCCTCCCCCCTCCTTGGGGGAGAGTAGTTGGCAGAGGAGAGTCTCCTCACAGATCAGCAGCGGCGGAAAACTGTGAACTGCGGTTTTGTCGCGCCGTTGGGGAGACGAGCCCTGATGCACAAAAGCTCTCCCGCAAGTTCATCCAGTTTTATTCCTCTTTTCTAATTTAGAGAACTTCTAAGCTTCACTTGTAAACTTTATTCTAAGAAATTCTGAGTTTCTTCATTGAATATTACCCCCCAATTTTTTTTTTTACCTACAATGGCTGTAATATGGCAACGGAAGTTCCATTTGTCAATTATCAATACAATTCGGTCGCAAATACAGAGGAAACATAAACTGTTACTGATACTTTATATGAAACTAAATACGGTTGAGGTAACACTTTACAAAACAGTCCATTTACCTACATATCTCCTTTATACTATCTCAGCACATTTCTAATGCAGTAAAAACAGGTGGTGTAGTAAAACCATAGTAAAGCACAAAGCGGGTGTAATATGATCTAAAACCTTATAAGCTTATTTTCTCTTTCAATTACACTGACTAAACATCTGAAAAGCGTCCTGCCAGCCGGTGGGACTACAAATGGAAACCTTCTAGACTCAGCAGACAAAACATCCATCACATTGTGAGTCGTATAAATTATTCTTTGTCTTTGACAATTTTAGAAAGGCAACTTTAACCGGGAGTCACTTCTATTTACATATGATACGCACGTAGAGCCATTTATCGTCCCTGGAAAGTACGAAGGGATGAAACCACAGCGACCACCGACATCGCGGCCAGGCGGCGGGTCAGGCGGCGGGCGCGTCGCTGCGTCGTGCCCTGTCGATGACGGCCACTTGGATCAGCACCTTGGCCTTGGTGACGCCATAGTCCCAGTAAAAGGTCCTGAGGAAGGCCTTTCTGAACTGATCACCCGAGAGCGTGTACATCGCCAGGTTAAAAAACGTGTTGAGTGCCGCCAGAGGGCGGGAGACAATGTACGCCGCACGCACCGCGCAATCGCCGTCCCCCGCGCCGTGCCGAGTTTCGATCCACCACACGCGCAAGACGTGGTACGGGAGGAAGCACACCACGAACACCACCAGGATCAGCACGGTCACGCGGCGGGCCCGCGCCCGGGTCGGGCTGCTGGTGTAGGGCCCCTTCGCCAACGCTCTCACGATGCCGATGTAGCACAGGAACACCACCACCAGGGGGAGCAAGAAGCCGAAGGCGGTGAGCAGCCGGCTGTACCAGCACACGTCGCCCACGGGCTTAGTGCTCGCAAAGTCCAAGCAGAGGGTCTCGTTGTCGGGCCGGTACAGCGATATCACCGAAAACATGGGCCCGATTTCGGCGGCGGCGAGGAACCAGACAGCTGCGCACGCGACCACGCCCCAAATCTTCCGCTGCACCCGCGCCACCCTCAGGGGCTTGGCCACTATAACGTAGCGGAAGAGCGCGTGGCACGTCAGGAAGAGGACGCTCCCGTACAGGTTCAGGTGGAAGCCGGAGCGAACGAAGCGGCACATGAAGTCACCGAGCGGCCAGTTCCCGGTGCTGTAGTAGTGGACCAGGAAGGGCATGCTGAGCACGTAGAGGAGGTCGGTCAGCGCCAGGTTGACCATGATGATGCTGCTGCTCCGCCAGGGGCGCAGCTTGGTCACGTAAATGGCGATGGAGGTCACGTTGCCCACCAGGCCCACAATGAAGATGGCGGCGTAGGAGATGGGCAGGTAGTAGCGAGTCAGTTGGTCCACAACGGAGCAATTGGTGGTTTCCATGGCTGTTGAGTATGCAAAGCAAAATGACAAAATCACATGTACAGGTTTAAGCTTGGAGTGATACCTCCATGTCTCTTTCTGGGCTTTTCTTTAGAAGTGAAATATATATTTTTTTAGGCTGCTGCCAAAAGGATTTAAACCATAGACAAATAAAATGAGCAACAATGTCTTCCCAAAAGTGAAGCCAAAACATCTTGATCCCGCTCCTTGTTAGCGGATGGACCGTGAACAGAACTTAAAAACATTTACCAAAATTTACTAAAGAGGACTTTCTGTCATTTTGAGTACTTTTGTCAAATCTGACCAATCGATTAGGTGCTCAGTTGTTTTATTAATTATTTGAAGCTGAAAAAGGGGTGTGGCGTCAGACCACCGTGGCCGTTCATCAACAGAGAGACATTGTGGTTCATTCTTGTGTTTGTTAGCTATCGCATCACCGTACAAAAGTTGATATAGGGAACTTATTAGCAGGAATGTGGAGTCGTGTATTCCGATATTTACTCTCCTTTTAGTTCTGTTTTGATCTCTGAGAACTGATCCACGGCCTGTTGCAATTAGACATCTGGTTCCTGGAGTTTTTTCATTAGAAGAAGTTTGAAGCTGGAGGGAAACTGCAACAATGATTTTATTTAAATTTTCTGTGGATTTATATCTTTGTGTGACACTTTCCACATAATCTAAAGGAATCATTACATAAATAAGAATTGGTGCAGCTTTAATGTCGTATATAATATACTGAACAAATATAAAATTCATTCTTTTTCGTAAAGGATATTTTGAGCAAGACAATAACTCAATTTCTGTGATTTTCTTTGAAATGAATATACATATAATTTTGTTTGTGGAGGGCAGAATGGACTACGGGTAAATCATCATTTCCTTTCCCTGCGGCAATTGGCAATTACTGCTGGAGGAAGGGAGGCGAGCAGAATGGGAAAGAAACAAACATTCAACTCAGTGGGAACGAAGCAAACACAGACCTATTTCACCTCAACAAACAGTCTGGTTTCGCCCCCCCAAAAAATAATAATAATGGACAAGACGGCGCCTATGGCATCCCGGCTCCATGGCAGCTTCCTGCAATGCCGTCAGTGCAATCTGCTCTCATTATAGACGTGAGATGTGCGAGGTGTCGTTTGCACGTTGCATGTGGAGTCAGATTTGAGAAGGCAGAGACTTGTCCTCATTAAAATGAGCATATATTAGTGGGGAAACACAACACTTTATCCAAGAGCTCATTTCAGGAAAATTAAAGAGAAAGGCTGAGAAATACAAGTGTATAGTTTGAAAAAAAAGGTATTTTTCCACTTACTTGGAGGTACAGTGTCCTTATCACTCGCAGCCCTCAGCCGCTCTTATCGCTGTTTTCACAACGATGCCTCCTCAACGCCTCCCCCCTCTCTCCCTTGTCTCCCCCTTCCAGTCATCCACACCCAGGCGGGGGAAATCCAGCATAGTTTAATCCGAAAGCTCACTGTTGTGCGCTTCACTTTCAGCCGTGTGCACCGTCGCTTCCTCGTGTCATGCTTGAGTTGATAAAGCTCAAGGTCCGTTTTATCAGGTTTCAGGTGATTTTACCGGGAAAAACAAGAGGAAGGCTGATCTTTTGCTCAACAATGTGAACTCAGGAGTTCCTAGTGAGGCTAAATTTAGACCAGACGCAGACAGTGGTTTCTGATTAAAGGACTAAAGCAATGATCTAACGTGGTAGGAATTTATTGTATTTCTTTATAAACCATTAACTTTGGAAGCCCTGAAACAGCGTGATTAAACAAAAACTATAGATCACAAGTTGATTATGCCGTTCTCCCAAAAAAGGCCGTTATCTCTGTCATTTCGAGATAACAGCATCTGTAATTTGTCATCAATAGAAAACACAACAGCGTGTCCCTCTTTTGTTTGGGATGTTGGAGTCACAGCGTTTCACAGCGAATGCGTTCAAGCACTGATGGAGCTGATGGAGCTGATGGAGCCCAGGAAAATAGTGGGATTACATCTGGTTTTCAATATAAGATCTTAACGCGCAAAATGCATCTATGTAAATGATACTAAAAGGATCAGTGCTTCTCTCAGTTCCATCAGCCGTCCCATTAAAACTACCGTCTCCTTTCTCAACCATATTTACATACTTGCATTACAAAACCCCAGTTATTCATTTCAAGTGTTAATGACTTAAATGTGGTGTAAACTCCTCCATCTCCACGAGGCATCATCCTGTTGGTATAACAGCACGTAATGTCCGGACTCAGTGTGATTGTATTGAACCGCGTTAACGTACCTCAACTCTTCCAGGTCACGTTTTGTCGTTTCCATGTCTTGAACCTGACGCGCTGTCGCCTAAAGGTCATGGTCGACATCGTTGGCTGAGTTAGAAGATCATTATATTGCTTATAAATGTAAATACTTACCTGCTGTTAACCCAGCTCCACTTCCTCTTCTACCTGAAAGTACAGAGGAGCCTGCAAATATATCTACATATCTGTTCTGCCTCCGACGTGTTGATAGTCTCTGTAATGTCGCTTTTCTGTAGATCGCAAGTCAGAAACAGTAAAAGAAAGTTTACAAATGTTTATTTTACAAAAGAAAAAAGGACTAGAAATGGTGTAAACAGCTTTATAGATCTAAATTGTGTTTTTTTTCCTTTAATACTGTGGGGAAGGTGCAGTCTTTGAAGCAGCAGCAGAAGCGAGTGTTTATAGTACACATAGAAATCATCTGAGTTCAGGGAGAAATTAATGTCAAAGATCAACTCGACACATTGAAATCTGAGTGCCGAGGACGAGACGCCTCGGAGGCAGCTCGCCGGGGGATGAGGTGGGTGTGAGGAGGTGTCGTAGGAGAGGCTGGGGGAGGCTGGGGGAGGGCGGAGGAGGGCGGAGGGGTAAGACAGAAAGAAAGAAGCTAGCTCAGTCTACAGTTTGGGCATCCTGGCAGCGTTGAGGCGCATGGACACACAGGAGGAGCCGGCGGCGTAACGCATCTCCCTCAGCATCCCGCCCCACTGCTTCTTATCCTCCTCGTACCTGGTGGGACCGGGAGGAGAGTCAGCCAACGCGCGCGTGCCCGAAAGCGCCTTCGAGCGGGTGAGAAGACTTACTGCCAGACGTCGGTGACCTCGGTGGGGGCCACCTCGTCGCTCTCCGTCTGGACCATGGCGAAGCCGCCCACCGCGTACAGCGAGCCGCCGTTGCTCAGCAGGTTGACGGAGCTCCTCTCTTGGGGAAACTCTGTGAAGGGCTCCCACCTGAGGGGAAGATCACTTTGGTTTGTATTTTCTGTACCTCCTGTTGTTTGTTAACCACTAGTTCAAAAAAGCAAATACTGTATCTGTATACAAAAATGAATTTGAAACTAAATTAGTTTAAAAAAAAACTGGTTATCTTGATAACCACAATTAATATATTATTAAAATATTTAAAAAATCGTTTGCATAAACTCTTCATACAGTTCCTGACGTGGAGGCGCAATCCTACTTGTTTGCTGCGAAGTCGTAGGCCTCACACGAGGCGGTGAGGCCCTCCTCGTTCACTCCACCAGCGACCAGGATTTTGCCGCCGTGGACGACGGCGCCGAACATGGCCCTGGCTGTCTTCATGGCCGCCATCTCCCTCCACTCGGACTGCTTGTGGTTGTATGCAAACACCTTGTTGAGGGCTTTGCTGTGGAGATTAATTATGTATATTGTGGGAGAAAAAGACCGTTGAGGCAAATAGTGGTTGAAGACAAAAGCGCATCAAACAATTGGAAATCATTTGGAATAAACTTCTTTGTTAATGTAATTAGCAAAGCGTTTGTTTTTCTCCCAAATGACGAAAGGCGGCATTCTGGTAAATTATGATGAGAACGTCTTCCCGTGTCTTAATCATTCTGGCTAATTTCACTAATGGACCGACAATGTGTCTCAGCATGAGGCCTTTATCAGAGTCACACAGCGTCCAATCAACCGCCTGAGAGAAAAGATCCACGGTCACAAATGAATAAGGAAAGAAAACATAATGATTACGAATAAATAATAATAATAATAAATAAATACATTAGAATAAAACAGATGAGCATTGAAGCTTTTCCTGGGCCGTGTTAATCAACAGTTTGACAGCTTATTTCAGAGGAATCATCTGCACACCACAGATGATGATAACACAATATAATTATGTGTAGAACACACACACACACACACACACACACACACATACACACACACACACACACACACACACATATATATATATATATAGTCCCATCTAAGGTTGAGATATCAAAACTCCACAGTCTCAATTTATGCTAACAAATATACTGGTGGTGGTTTGTGTTCTGTACGTTTCTTGGAGAGCGTCTATATTTAAATAATAGTACTTTTGTCAGTACTTGGTTTGTCTACAGATCAGCGTGTGACAATGTGCAGCTTCTGCACAAAACCCATTTCTCAGTCTGTTTTTAGTTTGTCGTGTATTTATATATGACCCTATTCTCACCTGTTTATGTTAACATGATGAATGTAGGTTATTATCATTAAGTGCTGTGTTAAATCCTAAGGTTTCAGAACTTGTGTTGTTCATGTATCACTGCAGCGTTCGCTGCCCGTGAAGATCACAACATATGTTCAGTATTCAGACTCTTTATCTTAACAGTGGAAACCAACAAAGGTTTCACGGGAGACCACAGCGTTCCATGTTAGACAGAGCAGGACTTTAGCAGTGTAATAATTGTCTCTGAAATATCGTGCAGCTCTGGAGTCCAGCAGAATGATAGACAGACACCAACAGCTGCTACTCACAGCGTAGGGTTACACACACACACACACACACACACACACACACACACATTTACTCACTTGTCATCCGTCTTTCCTCCGATGCAGTAGACCATTCCTTTGTGGGAGACGACGGCGTGGCCGTGGATCTTCAGAGGAAGCTTTTTGGTCTCACTCCATTTCATTTTTCTGAGTAATTGATATTTAAGAAATTATATACATATATAAACATGTGTTCAGGAAGAATTTTAAATATATATATATTTTTTTTTTGTAGAGCCAACTCTTCAACTCTTCTGACTTAAATAAAGGGACGAATCGTACCAATAAACCCAAGGAAACTATAGAATAAACCGCTTGAGGGTGAGATGACTTCATTAATACTTCACATGTTTAAAGGAAGGATTATTCTTTGTTCCCTGCAGTTAATTATCACCTCAGAATATCTGAGAAACAGGGTAATAAAGACAAAGGGAGGGAAACGAAGTGAACAATGCTGCTTACTCGACATCGTAGCACATCACAGTGTCCAGAGACTCGTTGGTCTGGAGGTCTTTTCCCGCCACGGCGAACAGCAGGTTGTCGCTCTCGCCGACGTTGAAGAGGCATCGGGGGGAGGGCATGGGCGGCAGGGCGGCCCATTCCGATGTGAGTGGATCCAACTGGGAAGAAAAGAACATCAAAACACTGGATTAGCGCCGTCTTTTTACCTCCTCCAAGACACCAAACATTGTTTTATCCATGAAAATATGTTTTCCTTTTACCAAAAACATTTGACGACTAGCAAGAGGAATAGGGCCTTTAACATGCGTCGTGTAAATATCTGCAAGAAGTGCATATATTTCCTAAAATATTAAACTATTTCTCCAACTATTTTTGGAACAAAGGGAGCCACATGAAGTGAAAGTTACCAGGAAGAAGTAACATTGCAGGGGTACGTCTTTGTTGTCCTCGTCCACAAACAGTCCTCCGATGACGTAGAGCTGGTTCTTCTGGGACGCCAGGCTGACGTGGTTCCGCGGCACCTGCTCCGACATGGCCGCCAGGAAGCACTCGTTCTCGCTGACGTCGTACGCCACCGCCGCCGTGTCGTTGATCATGACGATGAATTCCCGCGTGTACATGCCGTGTCTGCGGCTGTCATTCAGGAAGCCGGGGAACGGGCTTTCCTCCTCGCTTCCCTCCTCGCTCGCCCCTTCCTCCCCCTCCTCCTTCTTGGGCCTCTCTGGGAGCTTCCCCTTGAAGGCGTCCCTGATGACCTGGATCGTCTTCTGGAACTCCGGGTCGGCCTTGATGATCTCGTTTGTCTCCACTTTGTCTTTGAAGTACTTCTCCGGCAGCAGGCGGAAGCGCACGCAGTTGAGCGCGTCTTTCAGCACCTTGACGCGCTCCTTGTCGTGGCGGACCCAGGCCATCACGGCCTCGAACACCAGCTCCTCCTTCTCCACGTTCAGCGAGTCTCCGCCGATGACGGCAAAGAGCTCGTGGGGGGCGAGCTTGAGGAACTCCTCGTTTTGGTGGAGGAGTTCGAAGCGGTCGGCGATGTAGTTGCGCGCAGCCACGGCGAGCCTGGGGCAGCTGATCACCAGGCCCATCCGGAAGATGGCCATGCAGTTGCCCAAGGACAACTTCTTCTGGAGGTAGTTGACACACACCGTGAAGACCGAGGGGATCTGGAATCTGTTGGCCACGGCAATTATGTCCTGGACGTTGTCGTCGGTGAGGTCGATCTCGGCCGAGTAGAGGTACTGGACGATCATGTCCAGGACGGAGGGGTTGACATCCTCCAGGACCACCTCCTTGGTGTTCTCCACCTCCTTGCCGTCCTCGGTGAAGAAGATCTCCCTGAAGTAGGGGCTGCAGGCGGCCATGATCAGCCGGTGGCAAGGGAAGCTGCGGTCGCCCACTTTCAGCGTGCAGTCCACAAACTTGTTCTCATTCAGCAGCTCCTTCAGCCCGTCCTGAAGCAGGGTGCTCTGGAACAGGCGCAGCTCCTCCTTGATGGCGTTGGGGTCCATGGCGTCACGAGGGGGACACGGCGGGCGAACGGAAAGGGGGTTTGTGGAGAGAGCAAGGAGACGGGGCGGCCGCAGGTCTTTTTGGCAGTTGGTCCCGGCTGGAAAAGGCAGGGCACAGGAAAGGTTCTCAGAGTGAAGACCCAGCAATTTAATGCCGGCCCACTCTAAATATAGCCGCCCGTAGCCCCCTGCCGGCTGCGGCTCAGCTGGAATCCGGCTGGGCCAAATCGCGGCGCGGGCCTCGGCTCGAGCAGCTGCTGTCACAGACTGAAAGAAGCAACTGGCCGCTCAGGCCGGGGATATGCCGCCACCATTCAGCTCCCCAGGTGTCATGTGGCCGGCGAACGGCGGAGACAATGCTGTCAAAGCCCTCAAATAGCTTGTGGCCGAGCTCTACCTATGACAGGGAGAGATATTTAGAGCCGCCTCGGCTGTGCTCAAAAGGATGTGTCACATTTATTTATTTCCCATCGTATTAAAGCCAAATCAACTAGTGATTTACTCTATTTTTGTCTTTTTACTTCATGACTAATCAATAATTAAAATCCTAGGAAATGTAATCTAGGATGTTACATTTTCAACGTCTTTACTTGCTGTGCTTTTCTGGTGTAAATGTTATTATACGGCTGCAACCTCCAACACAGTCTTGTCTTTTGCGCAGCGTGGCATTATTTAAGTGAGACTGAACAGCACAAAATCATTGAGCTAAAAATGGAGCGGAAAAGTCGGGGAGCAGCAGCTGTGTGCAGAAACAGGTGAGGCCGCACACACGACCTGAGCACCAATCGGCATATAAGTGTCCGGCCGGTTGTGTGACTGTGTGAGAGTGTGTCGCTCTGCAGTTGAACCCTTTAAGACCCACCTCAATCAGTCCACGTCTCAAAGTGTTTACTCGCTGTCTTTCTTCTTAAAGATAAATGATGTCAGTGCCCAGTCACACATTACGAGTACAAAATGTACAAAAAATAAATAAAAAGACCAGAACTGATGTGTCTTAATCAATAAGATATTGTATTTGTTGAGTCGTATGTCTGTGGCCTGATAAAGTGTGAGGAGTGTGTAGTGAGGTAACATTTGTCCCGTGGGCAGCACTAAAGATAGATCAGACTACTCGTGGAGAAGCGTCTAACATGTCATTTAAGCAGAAAGGGAGAGCCCATTTCTGCCTAAAAAACCTCTCACGCGTCCCCGAAGCCGCAGAAGATGACAGAGAAACTACACAGTCAACTGGAAGAGGAGACTCTTCTGTGATTAAACACAACAATCATGGTCTCATTATTGACATTTACTACCAAAATTGCATTTCATGGTAGAAAAGGCCTCAAAACGCCCAAATGATCTGACATGGTGGACCTGTTTGGGACTCATCTAGACCTCTAACCACGGCACACAGACTGGATATCTGCCGTTAGCTTCGTGCACCTACATACATAGTTAGTTAGTTACGTGCTTTCCTACACCATGAAGCGCGTTAAAACGGACGCATTTAGTCGCCGGCTGTAGTTCGCTGGCTTCTTCCCCCGTGTTTCTCATGCTAACGTTACGCTGGAGGTCAAGTTGAGGGGGAATGACGGGACGCTGTGGAATTTGTGCCTAATGTGTTTTCATTGTTGTGGAATATTTAGGGGCTGTATGGAAATGATTGGGTTGGAGAGGACGGGTCAGATGTCTTACACAAGACCCTCCCAAGCCATATTTTCTTTGGACCCTCTATTGACAAACACCCTATCGCATCGATTCCTTAGATACTGAAAACACAAGCCTTTTACCATCAATGATTTAAGAGTAAACATGCAGAAGAAAATATCTCTTAAGCAAAAATAAATCATTTCTCATTCGCTCCAGCACAAGTGTGGGATTAGCATTCGCTACAATAAAAACCTAAATCGGGCTGGTAGAATTTAAGGAAATCAAATGATGGCCTCCATTTCCCCAAAACTCCAGCCAATCCAATCCAGCCGTCATGTCGCCCATGAACTGAAACGCATGCGCAGAACAAATTAAACAGATGAAAAACATTTTAAACCATAACACAACATGTTTCCTATTCCAAATGCATTAAAACAATCGGTAACATTTACTGCGGAACTTCACGATCACGATCTAGTTTTGCTTAATATAAAACTGTTATCATGCAAAATAAAAGAGAAACTGTAGGTGTGGATTTCATACAGTCCCTTAGCGTGAATGTGATGCTATTGCACATACTGTGTTTGTTTAGACCAGATTTATTCAAAATGTTTGACATGAAACCACGTGTGAGCACAATGTGGATTGATACAGTCAGGACAGCTGTGTAATGTAGTGACAAACCCGTTGCTCAACAATGGAAGTACAATTCTAGTCCCTCGCACTGCAGCACCGGCTTCAGCATGTGTCGCCCAGTAGAGGGCATCAGTTTACTGCTGAACGAGTGGAGACAGTTAGTGGAACGTAAATGCAATCACGTAAAACCGAAAACCTCACATTTTCATTAAAAAAAAAACCCAAAACAAATAACACATTA
This sequence comes from Gasterosteus aculeatus, assembly GCF_964276395.1. Classification (NCBI taxonomy): domain Eukaryota; kingdom Metazoa; phylum Chordata; class Actinopteri; order Perciformes; family Gasterosteidae; genus Gasterosteus; species Gasterosteus aculeatus. Next base: position 28,806,410 of record NC_135688.1, read on the forward strand.
AAGAAAACACAACTATTCCTTGAGGTTACAGAGCATCCGTCATTTGTACATGAACAAAATATATTTGTATTATCATAAATGATGAGAGGTTGTATTTGTGGATGATTGGCTCTTGTGTGAATGAGTAAAGGAAGCCACAGCTACTCCGTGTCTTCATGACACGTTGACTCATAATGTTGTTCACGATTTTTACTTTGAAAAGCCATTTTCACTGGCCAGTCCACCTTTTCACAATCTCTGCAGCAGGTGCAGGAGGTCCCTGAGGACTGTGCTCATCTGTAGTATCTGGTATAAAAATACAGAAAAGCAGAGGTAGCTAACAGAGCTGGGCTCCCTTTTCACTGTAGAGGAGGATGGTTTTACAAAAAGTCGCACAAGAGTGGGCACAAAGAATGTAAGCGCGATGCGTAACATCCCCGTACATGTATATGCCAGAGGACTGTGCTGAGACTCGACATAACCCTGTGGAAAAAAAGGCTGTTGTTAGCTGCACCTCCATGAAGTCATTATAGCAGATGTAAGGCAGATGCCTTCACTTGGCCTCCTGGAAAGAGAGAACACATGAGCGAGTCAATACTTTAAAAACATTTGGAACCAATAACATTGTTATGGCCTCATTTCACAGGAAATTAAAAAAAAAAGAAGAAGAAAGAGACCAACAGCTTTTGCCGTTTGACAGGTGTGAATGACATGAATGCATGAACACGGGAGGGATGAGTCATGCGGACGTACCGGTGGATCAGACGAGCACACACGTCCTCCTGCACTCTCCCTCTGTGTCGAAGCGGTTCCGGTTGCCGCTGCAGCCGCCGTACCAGAACTGTGCGCAGGCGTTGGCCTGCTTGTCGTAGTACCAGCGGATGTTATAGTCCCGACACGTGCCCTGGTCCAGAACCAGGCCGCAGCGCGGGTCCAAGGGTACGGTCTCTGCGGGGGGAAGCGGAGAACAGCAGGTTCTATGAAAATCATCCACACGGGACCAAAAAATAATTGGCCTCTCTTCCCCTCACCTACACGACCTTGTTACTGAGGCTGTCAATCAAAAAGCACTCACGACAACCCCGGAGTCACTTCTGCCACATGGACTTCAGATGCAACTCCGTCAAGTGACATTAGGACAGATCTGATCACACGTCACTGAGGAAATTGGAGATGAAAACGTCGGAGAAACGTCCTATTTAAGATTGCTTTGCGTTACTGAGCATGTGAGTAGCTAACAGGTAGTTCAGGGATCTGTTTTTAGACTAGTCGTGCTGTTCCTCTTTATATTTCTCTTGCATCGGCCTAATGCAATTTTTGGCAAACTAAGGGTGATCTTTCCATGGTAACAATGACCAGGGCCACCAATTACAAAAGAAGAAAATATGTCCCACTATCAGTGGGTTGTTTGTCTGTTAGTGAGCAGGATTCTGTCCTGATTTGCATAAAACTTGGTTGAAGCGTGAAGCATGGAGGAAAGAACCGAGTGCATTTAGGAGCACATCCGAATCCATGCTGTGTTCAGTAAATGTCTCCAGATGTACCGTGTATGAGGACACACTGACTCCTAAAAAGGCTTCTTGGAGCTCTCGTTAGTGTCATTTGAAATTTGATAAACATGAGCCCATGTGTTTTAAGAGAGTACATTAAAGTGTCATTAAGTTCCACTCCAGGTTTGTTGATCCCTAGTGGTATTTAAGTGATTTCTACCACCACATGTGCCCATATTCAACCTCACTTTTATTAACTCGGGAAGAGCTATTTCTAGACGCTCAGAGAAAAGACGCCTGATGAGAAAAGTGTGTAACGCTGGTTTGTTTTTGTTGGAACCCGACAGTATGACTGAGTCATTCGCAGGCAGCAGCTTTATCTACTTTGTTTCTCTGTAATGTGTTTGTTCTTGACCACCTCTGCGTTGTGCGACGCGCGTGACGGCGTCGTGTCGCTAACGAACGATCTACGAGAGCCGAGCAGACTGTACCTTTGGGGAGTGCCGGCCGCGGTGCAGGCTCCTGTTGTACGGACACGCCTGAGGAGGTCATTATTTTAGAGGACGAAGACGAGGAAGAGCCCTGCGTGCTGGAGGAGTCCTCTCCGGTCCTGGCGACTGAGGTGTTGCGGTTGAATGTGTCCCCGCGCTCGTTTCCCACGTGCGCGTCGGTGAGCGCGCTCTGCCCTCCGCCTCCCTGATGGCGACAAAACCAGCTGTGTTAAGCAGTTTTATGACGAGCGTTTTAGCAACACACGTATGTTCCCTACGTGTCCTGTGCTGGATCCCTTGCTGACGTGCAGGGTGGTGTCGACCCGGCCTCCGTCGGTGTGGATGGTCGACCCGGTGTTGGTGGCGGACGGGCGGCTGCTTAGTACCTGCTGCTCCGTCCCGGGCCGGTACTCGTAGCCACCGCCGGCGTAGTTGCCGTTGTTCCCGTAGCCGTTGTAGCCGTTAATCACTCCGTTGTATATCGCAGTTCCCTTCTCGTCCTCGCAGAACTGGCTGACCAGCTTGGACTCCAGCGCTGATAAAGGAAGACGCAGAGAGCAGGAGTCAGAACCAGGGAATCAAGACACGTTGGCTTTTTCTTGGCGAGACACCCTGAGTAGCCGCTTGAAGCTTTAACTTTGAGTAGTTTGGGTCGGAGCAGCACTTTGGCTGAGGCGTTTCACCAGGACCTGACGCCGGGCCGATCTCAGCCCTTGTATGCTACAAAGGGCAAATCCCCCCCCCCAAAAAGCAACGGGATTAATAACCCCGACGTGGGTCTGTGGGACATTCCATTATTGTGGTCCAGCTAAAATATCCTGACAACTATTTGATGGAAGACAAAAAGTCACGGTCCCCAGAGCATGTTTACCAAGAGGTTCTGAGGGAAGTGTCTCAAAAACGTTCATCTCGGAGCATTCGTCTGGTCCAGAATGTTAATCGTCTGATTTAACCTGTAAAACTAGCAACATTCTCACTAACCTCCGCTGCAGTTCGCATGCTAAAGTTACATGGTGAATATGATTAATAATACACTAAGTTCCCACCGCCAATGTCGGCACGTTGCACGCAGACGCTGCTGTACGAACACTAGTTGTGTTGAAACACTTTAGCTTGCTGGTTTAAAACGCTCAGGAAAACTGGGGATTTGTAATAATTGTCCTCTTCAACTCTGAACCGGTTTTTAAAGCATTGCACGAGTCAAGACAAGACAACTGAATTTGTATGAAATATTGACCTCCACAATGGTCCCCTGCTGTGACTTTGATGAGAAAATCTATACCACTGATGTCTGCATGCTGGACACGGCGCCCGACCCAGCGGGTGATTTGCTGGGTTTAGCTCAACACTGGAAACCCCTCTTTGTCAAACATGCACCCGGCTGGTATCTCTGTGCCTTTATTGATGTAGTGTCACAACCAAAGCCTCCCAAAGCCGCGTCTGGCTGACCTGGCAGGGTGTTGAAGTCGTCGATGAGAAACACGTGCTCTGCGTCGGGGTGGGAGGCGATCAGATTCAGCTCCATCATGAACTCCGCCTGCGTCGGGTCCGAGATGTTCACGATGCCCAGGGCGAACATCTCAATGTTGGCGGCGTGTGCTTCCCGCACGGCCAGATCCAGCTTCACGGGCTCCCGCTTGTCCGTCTGCCCGTCGGTGATCACGATGGCGACCTTGCTGACCCCCACGCGCGAGCTGTAGAAGGCCTCCTGGGTGGCTTTGCGGATGGCCGTGCCGGTGTGGGTGCCCTCTCCCATGTACGGGATGTTCCTGATGGCCTGCTTGATGTCCTGTTTGGTGACGTAGCGGGCCAGGTTGAACACCAGCTTCACCTCCAGGCTGTACACCACCAGGCCGATACGGGTGGCGTTGCGGCCCACGGTGATTCGGTCCACCAGCGCGTTGACAAAGTCCTTGATGATCTCGTAGTTCTCCGGGCCCACGCTCTCCGAGCTGTCAATAACAAACACCAGCTCCATGGGCCTCTCCTTGCACTTGATCCCACACCCTGGAATCACATCACAGTGTGTGAGATCAACGAGGTCCACCCCTCGTGATCTGATGACTTACAGGTGAGACGAGATGCTTCTCACGTTCACAAATCTTCTTGAATAACTTCTGTGATGCTAAGTCAATACGGAGAGGTGGAATAAATATTAAGATCTCAAGATACTTTACCGCAGATCTCTTTGATCATCCGTATGATGTCCTCTCTCTGAAATGAACACACCGACACAGTGTGAGTGTATAAATAAACACAAGCGGCAACCAAAAGTATCCAGATCCTTTACGAGTGTAAAAATATTTTTTCAGGCAGCACCTCATCTCCCAGTGCATTAGAAACATTCTAATTCCAAATCACCAAATTCGTAGATGAATTGTTTTCACTTGAGAGGACAAATACAAATACAAACACAAACAAGTATTTGAGTATTTGACTAGCGGGTGTAGCGGACAAAAATAAAATGCAAAGTTTGTACGTAAGTGAATGTAAAAATGTATATAAAAGATTGGAAGACTCACAGTGAGACCGGCTTCACCTTTGACCCCAGGTTGGCCCTGAGGTGAGAATACGCAGCAGTTGTTATAAACGTGGATGAAATGAATGACCAGAACGCTGAAATGAGTCATGAGGATCATGGGGGCCACTCACGGGTTTCCCATCGCTTCCAGAATCTCCAAATTCTCCTTTGATTCCCTTCAGCCCCCTCTCTCCCGACGAGCCGCGGTCGCCCTGTCACACGGGGTCAAAGGTCAGCCACCACAGCGCATCACAGCACGTTCGCAAAAACCCGCATCCGGGAGCGCCGCACAACACGGCGACTCACCTTAGCTCCAGGAAAGCCTTCTCCAGGAACCCCCCTCGGCCCAGTCACGCCCTGAGCCCCCTGTTCGCCCTGCATCACACACAGGAGTTATCTACTGTGCATGACTGACCTCTCCAATAGTTTAGAACTCAATAGAGTTTACAGTTTACATTGCAAACTTTGCCTACCTTTGGTCCTTGGACTCCTTGTCCTTGTGGCCCTGTTGGCCCTGGAGCGCCAGGTCGCCCAGGGTTACCCTGCAGTACAGCAAACACAATGGGCATCACATCGGGGCGGACGGTTCTGCTCGGGGCATTCTGCCAGCGGGTACTGATTTCAAAGGCTAGTTAACCCTAGTTAACCCGTCCACTCTCGCCAGGCGGCAACTTTCGATTTACAACCCACTTCATTTTATACCTCAGAAAACAATGTAAACGTGTGTTTGTAGTTTCTACTGCTATTGCTTCTTCAATACACCTCCAACTTGTCTGGACTTCTCCCTTCCGCCGTCTGCTATGCACGCATGGAACATGAACTATAGTTCACCATAAACGCACAGCCACACTTATATATAAGTATCCAACGACAAATGTGTGGTCCCGAGGCCGTCTTGAGTGAACACATCTGATGTATTCCACATCTGTAACCAATGATTCCTCTTTCTTGAACGGGCTTCCGCTGGTGATGACGTTGAGGTGAAAAGCACTTCATGGTTGCGGATCGCCACCGCACTGTGAACGTGAGTCACGTTCTCTCAGCGTGGAGCGGCGCAGCGGCTTTAGGCGACTTCCCAATTAAATCCGGCCTGGCGCTGCGTGACTGGGACAGCGACCTGCAAGAAGGCCGGCCCGAAGCCTGCCGGCACTGAGGATGGGGCGTTGGGGGATGTGAGTGGGGCGTTGCTTCTCATTAGAAACGCACTTCTGTGGAGATTCACTCTGTGCACCGACGTGTCAGAGCGCCAGCAAGGAAAACATTGTGACGAGCGCCCCCCCCCCCCCCAAACAAATGAACTGTCAGGCTTTGGAACATAAGGCCCCTGCGGTTGGAAAGTTCACAAGACAACGCACTCTTTCTCCTCTTCATTTTTGGATCCCTTTGACTACCGCGAAGCCGTAATGCTTCAGAGGATGTGTGCTTTGCCTGCCGCACAAGTAAACACGTCGCAGCGCTGTTCTCGACTCGTGTTTGCCGAAACAAGTCAAAGATGAAAAGTTGTGGAGTACCAGAGGTCCTTGGAGGCCTTCGCCCGGAGGTCCCGGTGCACCAGGTAACCCTCGGAAACCGACATCACCCTGCGAAGGAGAGAAAACCCAGTGGAGATATGTGAACACGTACAGCAGAGCAATTTACCATCCATCAAACCAATGGCTCCCGTGCCGAGCGGAATCCTGCTTCCTTTAATTAGTTTCCTCCAAGAAATGGCTGCGTCTGTCACTGGGGAGGTACTCTCACCTGTCCTAACCCGTTCCAACAGAGCTCTGGAAGTAATACAACTTATAGGGACATTTGCTTTGGCTTGCTAAATTCATCCGTGTCATATTCCGCCACGGTGTAGCACGCTCCCCATTTTCCACCGACGTGCAAATACTCTCCAAACATTCCTTTGGGTTTGGCGGGTCCCAGTTCTCACCTTTGGTCCGGGGATGCCCAGTCCTTCCTGGCCGGGTTCTCCTGGAAGTCCAGGCAGACCAGGAGGGCCCTAAATCAACACAGCAAAGGGAGGCAGAATAAACTCTCAGGGCCTCATAGAGCGTTTTCAGCGCCACGGCCAACGCGCAGAAAGCCCTCGCTGTGTCATATTTACGAAACCTGCAGTTTATTGGCCAATCAGCACATTTCTCCGCCCATTGCGAGCATTTAAACACGCACTTGGACCCTTGGAATGGACCTCCTTCTCTCTTTCTATCATGGATCAGCCAACGTCCAAACAGAGAAAAACAGAGATTCAGTGACAAGGAAGTTGATGTGTTATTTGGTCATTATTGGGAGGGAAGGAATGCATTGACTGGTGCGCATGGCTGCTTAATCTTTAACGCGGAATGATTTTGTGTTCAATTGTGTTCCTTTTTCCTTTCGGCTTGTCTCTCTGGTCAATGTCGCCTTCCGGCTCGGATTACTGCTGTTATTTCCCCAGGAGGCACATGCAAGGAAACCCACATTCTTGTTAACACCGGAATTTTCACCGCAAAACGGAGACGCGCACTTTACGCATCCCCTCCCATCACTTTATGGGAAACTCCCACTTGACCCTCCTGGAGTGTTAATTTCGTAGACTAAAACTAGACTAAAACTAAGAAGGATTAAAATGTGATGTGACTAAAACTAATATGCATTTTCGTCTAAAGACTAAGACTAAATCAAAAATAGCTGCCAAAATTAACACTGCCCTCCTGTGAATGCATATGCATGACACGGAAAAGCCCAATTTGCCATTTTCAGTTTCCGCGACAGGCTTCACCTCCTACATCGCGCCCGCTTTTACGGCACGTTGCGAAACAAATACGACTGAAGTGGCCACAAAAGCATTCGTACATGAGGCGCTCAAAGATTATTAAATTATTAAAACTGTTAAAGGAATTATCATCTCCATTTTGCTTGGGAAACTGGTGAAGACTCCAGGAAGTTAAAGTAATGTCTGACCCTGATGACCTGTAAAAGGTGAACTTCTGTCTTTATGCTGCCATTTGCGTTTATTGTTGAGCTTAAGTTTTTGGCTTTAACTTGTGAAGCATTAAATGCTTAATGCAATGGGCAAAATGACATCATCGCCATATCTATTTGTTCCCTATTAGCCATGTCTTCACTATGCAATTCTTTTCAAATCTAAATCACGTTAAAATCACGGCTAAATATGTAGAGGAAACACCCGGCTGTCGTATATCACATCCCAGCACTGCAAACTCGCTTTCAGATTCAAATCTGTTTCTTCTTGAGGTTCCGTTTATGCGTTGACCCGTAGCCAGGCTACTAGAGGTCGCCTTGTTGCTTACACTGCTAAAAAAAGAAGCAATGAAGAAGCCAATGGCAGCCAGAAACAAACATCTAAGCCAGATACTGCTCACGCACGCTTTAGACCAGCATCCAGGAACAAATATCTATGATTAATTGTCCTTTTTATAATCTAAACAATGGACACATTTAAAAAAATGAGTTATTGATGAATGCAGAGGTTTATGAGGGTCAGAAAGACTCTACTGGTAACAAAAGTGTAGACATATGTCTGGAACTGATGGGTGAAATTAGACAGGCACAAGACAGATGGACGGACAGAATGTAATGTGTGGATGGATGACATGAACGGGAAGATTTATCAGAGGACAAATGGGCACGTCAGTCTCTAAATCAGTCCCTCACCACGGGGCCTGGATAGCCGTCTCCTTTGGGACCGAATGGACCTGCTGGGCCTGAGTCTCCACGGTCCCCCTAAAGCACACACATAAAGTTTACCAAGCGATTAACAGACAGATGATCACAGCGAAGGACACATGTGCTTTGTGCTGCTCCCCATGCGTCTGTGTTACAAAGACGGCGCGGCATCTATCCACAGTGTTACCTTTGGACCAGGAAGTCCATAGCCAGTCTCGCCCAACGGACCCGGAGGGCCACTTGGGCCAAGATCCCCCTAGAACACACGTTAGCACATGTCAACTGTAGATTCTAGTGAAGGAAAATGATGTGCAACATTTACAAAACGGCTGATGAGATTATAAAACAAGTCAACAGTAAAGGGAAGTTTAGACCCCACAGGGGCCTCGCTGCGAAGGCGAAAACTAACTTCCGATTGGTTCTAAACTAATTTAGGAAACAATTGTCTCTTGAAGTGAGGAGTCTGGAAAACCCCTTTGACATTTTATCAATATTTGGACCAATCCGAATTATTATCTGGAGCAGTTACCTTGGGTCCGGAGACAAAGCGGCCCGGTGGGCCGGGTAAACCCCCCCTTCCCTGTGTCCCCGGTTCTCCCTGAAGAAGATTCATGCAAGAGAAGTGGTTAAAACCATTTAACCATTTGACTCATTTCATAGCTGATAGTGTTCAATGGCTCCTCACCTTTGGTCCGGAGGGTCCGGCGATGCCGGCTGGACCCGCCAAGCCGCGTATTCCTCTTTGGCCTTGGTCGCCCTTAAACATCACATTGGGAATACACTTACTAATCTGTTAGCAGCCGTGAAGTGCCTCATTACAAAGAGAGCAGGTGCAAAAAGAGGAAGCGGGAAGGGTCACTTTTCTTTCACCTTTTCGCCCTGGGTGCCGATTCCAGCTGCTCCCTCTAACCCCCTTAAACCGACAGGTCCCGACTCGCCCTGGAGTGGCAAACACACACATTTAGTTTTGTGGGTTTAATATCTGAGAAAGAAGATAACTGTCGTAGCAGGCGGTCATTTAAGCTACCTTCTGTCCGGGGGCCCCGTCCTCCCCCGGCAGACCCGGCAAACCAGACAGCCCCGTTGATCCCGGCTCGCCCTGAGGACAGATTAGGAACTGCTACATTCAACGCTGTAAAAGTACAAACGTTTACTGCAGATGAGGAGTTTTGACTAACCTTAGCTCCAGCGTCTCCGGCCCCTCTCTCTCCTGGGGCCCCGACCTCGCCCGGCAAACCTTGGTCCCCCTATGTGTGGGAGAAGAGGGGGCGGGGGGTGTATGACATCGACTCAAACTAGATCTCCAGTGAGGCGTAGCTTTGATTATCCTATCTATCATTACTAATTACTGGGGTCCTGATGGTGATGTCATCAAATCAAACAACGTTGTGAACCTGATTGAGTGCATGTACAAACCTTGGATCCAGGGAAGCCCTCCCCTCGCTGGCCTCTGCCCCCTGGCGGGCCCCTTGGTCCTTCGACGCCCTGCAAGGAGACGGGATGAGAATAATGAAATGAGAATCCATCTATTAGAAATGAACAGTCAAAATTTGGAAGGCTTTAGGACTGTGCAAAAATGACTGACAGATGATTGACAAGTTTTGAAAGCACATGCTGTCATTGGTTACTAGCCATTGATTATATTTTTCAAATTATTAAGCATAAAATACATAATAACATTAATGTTCTCATCAAATCTGGTGCTTACACAATGCAACTTGGCGTGCGGGAGTTGAGTTGGAGATTTGGTTGTGTGTCGCTAGAAGCAGCTAAAGTAGCCGCTAGCGCCCAGCAGAGACAGAGGACTGCAGCAGCAGGTCAATCAGGACATTTCCTGCTCCTCAATCAGTCCTAATGACTTCACACAAGGCTTCCTCATGCTTTCCAATCCATCTTATTTCCTTTTATTTAGAATTATTCATGAAAAGAAAATGGAAAGTATTACTCATGCTCTAAAGTTAGACATAAGGTTGAGCCGTCTTCCCCACCCCGATACAGTCAAAGAGTAACTTGCCTTCTCGCCCTGTATGCCGGCTCCTGGGAGCCCGAGGGGCCCTGGAAGACCTGGAGCCCCAAAATCCCCCTGCGGGTTCAGAAATGGAAGGAGGTTAATGACGATAACAGCCGTGTCATTAGCATGGAGTGGCTTCCTACTCGGATGATTTCATGATTCATTTCATGTGAAAAGCACCCAAATGTTCACGAGTGCGTTGCCAAGGTGCAGCTTGACTCTTCACGCTCGGCCCCCCGGTGTCCGTGTGAAGGCGTCGCTCTACCTTGTCTCCTTTGATCCCGGCGCCCGGCTGCCCTCTGAGCCCCCGCGGCCCGTCCAAGCCTCGCTCCCCCTGTGGAGACGGAAGAAAAATGTTCTCGCAAGTGACGACAAACAGAGAATGTTGTTCGGACTTCTCTTGCATAATCTGACATCCACATGGAGCCACGTGTGCTCAGGGCCTGAGGTTTGGGTAAAACATTCCTTTTTAATTCCTGTCTATGTTTACGTTTCACATGCCAGAGTGATGTTGATGGACGACACTGTTATATATACAATGTTGTATTTTATCACCAAATATCAATTTCTGCACAATTCTATGTGTTGGATTCTCGTTCTTGTGTGAATTTGTGTTGGAGGGTTTTGGAGATATCGCTACTTGGAAGAGGAAGAATGCTTTGTTTTATCTTTCATGTTTGTTTCTCTTTCTAGGGAAAGAGGTCACTGAACATCTCATGAATAAGTGAGTGTTTTACATCTTCAGATGTGTCCCGAGAGGATCTGTGAGTTGGAAAATCAGAAAAGGCCAGAATAGAAATACACTAATCTAAGTTGACAGTAAGTACAATGGAGTGTGCAGCACAACGTCGGGATGCGTTAGATTCCTCAGAGAATCTCACATTTACCTTGTGACCAGGTCATCCAAGGACTTGGGATTCAGTAACATAAGTACATTGATTGAGTAATGCCGCATTTACATGCCAAAAAAACATCGATCTATTGTCATAACTCTGCCATCTAATCTTTGCACAGAAGCCGCCAAGGTGCTAATGATGTGGAAAGAAAGATGTGATACTGCTGCTGTGAATCCGGAGCTTGTGGAGACACGCCGTGTGAGGAACGCTGCTTTACAGCGAGGCTGCGGTCAAATCTCCTGTCGAGGAAAACACGAGGGGGGGGGGACTGACTGAAGTCGACAAATAATGAATTAGATGAAGGGGGAAGAGGAAAAAAAGTAATATTTTCATCTGAGCCTTCTAATGCTAAAAGGGCACAGAAAATCCCATTTGTCATTACCGACAAAATTCCATTGACTTGATGACTTAATTATGAAGTTCGGTTGACTGTCGACTGTCTGCATTTACCAATAACAACCATGGGGTTGGTCATCGCGTTGACTGGAGAGGTGGCCATCAGGTGGCGGTAAAGGCCACGTCACATCTATTCACTCTGTAACTGTGGGCTGAAATTTAAACTGCTTTTATTCATTTACCTGCAATTATTTTGTGGAAAAGCTGAACTCATGTATCTCTTGGACCCGACAAAAGCAAAATATTCAAAATAACGTTGTGTGAGGAAGAATATGAAGATGACAGCATGTGTGCACCAGCCGGAGCGCGAGAGAGAGACAACAGGCGTATTTTTAAATGCGTGCGTCTGTGCATGCTGAGGGAAGGCAGACACAGGAACAGACTCATTCTTTCCTGCCTCCGTGAGTCACACTCTGTGCCAGGTCACATGGTGCCCTGGCTATCTTCCTGTACCATCACCACAGCTGCCGCTCCGCGCCGGCATCGGCTCAGTGGGGACGACGAGCGGAGCGGTCCACGCGGTGAGGTCATGGCAGGCGCAGCTGCGTGTGAAGTTATGGAACTTCTGTGTTGTGTCATCATCTCTTGTAATTATTCACATTGTGGATGCCCTGTCATTACACTCTGGAATCTGGATGCCGGATGCATAACATGGGGGTCAAAAGGTTCAATCTTTTTGACAGGTGCAGGCGTGCCAAGAAAAAAACGCGTGCCTCAAATACCGGGCACACGACACAAACTCACCTTTGGTCCAGGTAAACCTTCTCCTGTCAGTCCTCTCTCTCCTGAGACTCCCTGTGGCCCTTGAGGCCCCTGAATTAAATAAAACCGCTGTAAATGGTCACTGAAAAGTCACCTCTTCGAACAACAGGCCATTTGCAGAATGAACTTTTGTGTATGTGCGCTAGTCGTAACATGCACGCTAGTGTTAGCATGCACGCTAGTGTTAGCATGCACAGCTAACTCTTCTGATACTGACAGTTGTATTGTTACTGCCAGTAGAAGGCTGATTATGAGATAATGGATCACAGAAAAACAGGGCAGCACCCCTCCTCCTACTAAGGAGCAAGACACACTTTGCACAGTCACTTTTTGTGGTCTTTTTTGCGTGTGTGTGTTTGTGGCCACTTTGTGCACTTTGTAGTCATTTTGTGTGTCATTGTGCTCGTTCTATCCCTTTTCCTAATTGTTTTGCGTTTCTTTGAAGTCGTTTTGCGTCTCTTTGTCATTTCTGTTGGTCACTTTGTATTCTTCCGGAAGTCGTTTATTATGATCATCGGTGTGATCATCTGGTGTGCCCGTTTGATAAGTGTTTGTCTGAGCGACATTTTTCCAGAGAAGGCAATAAGGCAGGGATCATATCCCGCCCAACACTGCACCTGACATTCTATTGGGGGGAGGGGCCAGGGGGGTACTGACAGGGTTATTGCACAAAGAAACGTAAGTGTGAGGAGATGGGCTCGAACTGGAATGGAGGAAATAGGTGCTCGCAACAACATATCTGAGTGCAAGCATACAATTTTAGCAGAAGCCAAATGCAAAGCTCGACAGGTTTACAGCAGCATTGTAACCGGCTTGGTCTGAGCTGTGCAGGTTCTCACTCACCGGTGGTCCGTGCTCGCCAAGTCCCGGAGGGCCGGGAGAGCCGGTCTGCCCCTGATAACCGGCGTCCCCCTGTGGAGCATAAGAGGGTGCTATGAGATCCCCAACAGGGTGAGGCACAGCTGGATTATTCTACTCATGACTTGAATTTTCCACTATAGGGAACCAGACGTTACCTTGGGCCCCGGAAGGCCAATCCCCGTTTCCCCTTGAATTCCAGGTGGCCCAGAAAGTCCCCTTTCCCCCTATAAAACGACAGGCAGAGACAGACATGTGCAAGCGCACAAACAGATGCACAAACAGAGCGCTTTGTTAGTCGGATTTCTGGGCTCAAGGCCTCACTTTGACATTATGGGATATCCGAGCAGTAAAGGTGCTCCCTCTCCCTGCTTTTCCTTCCCCTAATATTAGACATGTATGGGGCTCCTTCATTACCGCAGTAAGGAATCCATTGTTGAAGAATGTAATTATTCGCTCAGAGGCCGTAAATCAGGACAAGAGGCGTAAAGAGGGTGTGGAAATGTTAGCAGGCGCATACCGCCACTTTCTTTTTTCATTTCCCTAACCCTTTCAAGCAAGTTGGGACAATGTTTAAAGCCAGACATTAGTCTGCCGTTCAGGTGATATAGAATGACAGCCAGACAATCGGCGAGAACATTCTTCCAAAAATAATTAAGGAGCGAACACTTGGGAAGTGTGTATCCTTGACAGAATTGGCAGCTATAAAACACCAGAAAGGCGGCTTAAAAAGTAAGAACATACAAATAGACCGACATGGTAATAGCAGATGAGGTGCTAAGGTTTCAACTGGTCCACTGTTGAGACACAACTCACAAATAAGTTCTCAAATGTATCTGATTAGTTGACATTCGTGTTATTCCCGTGATAAATGGATTTAATCTGAATCCCTTTTTAAATATCAACATCCAGAATGCCTCCTTTGTCTAAGTAAAATCCACAGGGACAGAAAAAACACATTATTACGTGGTTTCCCCCTTTATATTCTTCCATATGCAGCAACACATTTCTCTTTTCACCTCTGCCAGTCCACAGCAACGAGGTTATCCATCATATTTGTGCTGATAAATCATCTGGCATGGACTCAAACAACTATGAAAGAGAATTAATTCAAACCAGACAGGAAAAAAAAGTCAAATCCTGTACCCTTCAGATACGCATCTGGTTCTGGAAAAAGGGAAAGGCCGGTCTTTGACCCTAAGTGAATTGACTCAAGCTTAAAGGAATGGCCAGTAGGAGAGGAGGACGGTTGATTTACTTCCTTCGTTTAGTTTCCTTTTGTACTTCAACACTGTCCAGATTTCATGGTTGGGCTCAAGTGTGATTGAGTGCAAAATGTGATTTTAAAGGCATAAAGACTGAGGAGAACTTACTTTTTTACCCATTGTACCTTCAGGTCCAATATCACCGGGTGGACCAAGCGAACCCTGCATTGTGGGTAATGAGTGAGGGTTACACATTATAAAGTGGCAGTTATTGTAATCCTGTATTAGCAACCATACCTAGGCATGTCAAACTTTAGGTGTGAATACATGTTGAAGCAGTCAGCTATCATATATTATCTGTGCAATAAGAGTATGGAGGGTGTGGTATTGCTTTTAAATCAGCGTGGCTCCATGTTTGTGTGATATAGCTTAAGAATGATAGAACACTTGTCTACCACAATGTGGCCAGTAAAAACCATCATTGTGTGTCATCATTGCTGTTATCTCAACTTAGCTTGGCAGTTTCATGTAAAAGTGAGATATGAAAGGAAGAACAGGCTTTGAGTAAAAATGTTTTGCGGTCTACCATTCAGAACTTCAAGGTCTCTTTTTTACAAACATGTGAGCTGGACACAGTGAAGTTAGCACACAGACTTTGTGGTAATCAGCTTGATAGCGACAGCCGATACAATGGGGTCAGATGTAACAACAACTAGTTGGGCTCATGGAAAAGTGGCGGCGATTTCACCTGAAGTCCACGGTTTCCTCTCGGGCCGATGGTTCCTTCAGGACCCTAGAAAATAGGAGTTAATTCAAATTCATGACCAATAGTGAACCGAGCGCTTACATTTTGTACGGCATTAAAGGGCAACATACTCTGTCTCCTTTAATTCCAGGTGTGCCACACTCCCCTCTCACTCCCTGTGGGAGAAGCAGTGGAGTCCTTAGATTAGCAATTCATTTCCGTTATGCATAAATTCATGTTCATAACACAGAATTTAATTTCCTCGGAGCAGTTTATTTTGAAATGTGTTTTAACATCACAGCTGCTGTTGTGCAATGACATGGAATTTACGTAATTACATTCCTTTAAAAGAAAAGTAACTTGAGATAATTGCAGACTGGCTCGACATTAAACACAGATAGAAAACGATATTTCCACAGTCTTGTCTTTGCACGATAACTTTGCAGGAACTTCATGCGGTCTGGAAATCATAATTCTACAGAGTATCTCGCTGGTGCAGATTTTCCACGAGCGTGGGAACCACATATTTTGACACATCATGGCGGCATATGGACTTGAGCAGAATCCATACTGTACCTTCTCTCCTTTGTACCCCGACTTTCCCTGTGTACAAAACATTCTAGTTAGGTCAGAAAGAGACAGGCAACAAACCACTGACATTTATCGACCGCAGAATCACTGAATCTTAACCACCGGATCCACGACCCTGAGCTCACCTCAGCTCCTTCCCGACCCGGAAGTCCACTGAGCCCACCTTCACCCTAAAAGGAAAGAGGGGTTTTAGTTTAACTGGGTTTGCCCCGGCCATATCTCAAACTGTCAATATGTTTACGTATTATACATTTCTTTAACCAAAAACAACTGATGGTTAGATGAGTAGGTAACACCTTCTGTCCTTTTGAGCCGGGGCTTCCATCTTCTCCTGGACGACCCTTCTTGCCCTGAAAAGAAAGTCATGGAAGAACCATTAGGAAGAACACTTTAAACTGACGTGGGAATAAACCAGGAGCGCTTCAGTGACAGAAACCGTGTCCCTGTTTTAGAGCTTTTAAGGAAACGCATAACGTCATATATGTTTGTAGCTTCCAGGAAGAAGAGCGAATGAAGATTATCTGTTGAATAAAATCAACAAATAAAAAGTATTATTATTAAGGTCAACTAATGATCTTATTTGAGAGTGATCACAAGATTGTAGGCGAGAACATATGACTCTGAAACGTCCATTAGTTATTATGCTATAGCATGCAGCCTGTTAGCTTAGCTTAGCGCAGAAACAGGAAGAACTTCGAGGTGCTATTTGGCTGATGTGATCACCTTTAGTGCTAAGCTAAACAAACTGCCAGTCGGCTCTAGATTCATATATCACATCCTGATATGAAGGTGGAATTAAACTTCTCATCTAATGCTTGGCTAAAAAGCAGGTGCCTTTCCCCAAATGTTGCCTTCTGCCTCAGATCTTATTTTTATCCGCCAGAAGAACGATAGACGGAACAGCAGAACAGTTTTCCTTCTTATCTTCTAGACCTGGTGGAAGCAACATGTTCATGGTGGCCCACGGATGAAGGCCACTTTATCTGTTGTCTGGGGGTGAGAGGACTCATCAACGGTCTTGTTCTCTTTTCTCTTTATTCTCGTGCGGTTTGTGATATGGACTGTGCATGCTCTTGTCTTTAAAGCATCTCTGCTGCCACTGATGTGAAACAGCTTTGCTTCGGAGCGTCAGGTTTAACGGGGTAATTGCGCTGTTCTCATCCTGTGAAAATACATCAAAGCGAAAGCGCCTAATTGCGGCGGACCTTCTCCGGGTGACAAAAGGAGCGCTGACATCCCGGCTTTGGGAGGCAATGGAAGTCATACATGTGACATCTTACGCATGTCCTAAGAGTATCCAGAGGGACGGACATTATCAGTTTTTCCTACGTAAACATCTGTTTAGGCCTGTTCTCAAAATACTGTCGGAGGAATGTAAAGTATTTATTGCTTTACTCTCACTGCTGCAGGGAAACATAGATTCTTAAAACCACAGGGTTTACTAAATACCCCCCAAAACCCTGCAATTATGTAGGCTGTTAGCATCAAGGGGGCTTGCGTGAGCGGTGTTGTCCTTTAAGGCGTTACAAAACAAGCCGGCTTAATGGGCGTAATGTGTTTTTAGAGACAGTGAAAGAGAACACATGTGGTTATAAAATCAGGGTCTTTATCTCATGGCCGACCAATATGTGGAGTCCCAAAGAGTTTCCTACTTAATAAGTTATTGTGACAACAGTACACAGAGTACATGGCTACACCTCTCGAACGATTTAGCCCAACAAGGCTTGAATAGTCTGCAGCGTGTTGCCGGTGTTCGGCACGACCAACATTTTACTCTTCGCTTTGAGTTGTGTTTCTCTCTCTAGGAAACACGGTTAAGCTGAATAAATATGGAGATGTTTTGTGTACTGATGCTAACAGGGCTACATTTTGGCGCTGATTGTCAGGGAGATTTAAACTATTGAAATAAAACATATATAATGCAATTAAAATTAAGTCCTTTAAAACCAAATGAGAAATACGGTGAATTCATAATCACAATGAACTATTCAACTATTTAATAGTGAACATTTTGAGGCTCCATAGGTCAATTCTGGGTCGGAGGAGTACTTACAGGGGGGCCGCTGGGTCCCCGCTCACCCTTCTCACACTTACACTGGCTCTGGGCCATTGGACACTTCAAACACAGGAAAAAAAAGGGTCAGGCGCCACATTTCAGGGACACAAATCAGGAAATGTGCATAAAGACCGAATCCTGGAAAGTTACCCCTTCATCTGCCAACGCCGTCTGTGGAGCAACAACACAAGAACGTCAACGTGTCGTCAAACCTACTGCATATGGTTCATTTATAGCCAACCAGCACCGGTTTATGAATGGGATATCTTGAAAAAATGTCCAAAATCTGAGCTAAACCGTCAATTCTGCTCTCGGAGTTTTTATTATCAGATATTTACCACCTGTGTCAACAGTGGGTTTGAGATGGTGATTGAGAAGTGAGTGTCAGTGCATGTTCTCGCTGTGTTCTGGCTCCCGCTGCACCCAACTTCCCCACAAAAGAGTTTTAATGCGGAGCATATGTTGGAGCCTTGCGGCAACATGTTGTAGTTGTCTAGGAAATTAACTTTCCTTGGAAGTAACCTCAATGACTCCTGATAAACCACTGGAAATAAAGACGCCCTGTGTTGACCTAACACAACCGGGTGGATGTCAGGAGTGGATTTTGTATTACAGTGATGAGTAAGGGGACGACAGCAGCCTTGTTGCTATGGCAGCAGGTAACAGGTGTACATCGTGAGCAGTGGGTGGTGTCAAAGACGTAAGAGACGCTAACGTCTGATTAATTAGCCTGAAGTCACTCTGCGTCACGGCTTCGCAAAGCTTACACCTGCACGCCATTACCAGGGATAAATATCTATCAAACGCATTCCTTCAAAGGCTTTTTTGTAAATGAGGAAAGAAAAAACTGAAATGTAAATTTGATCCGGTGATTTTGAAGAAATCCTGTCACATTTTGATGTCTGTACATTCAACATTTGAGTGCGAGAATGGGTTATTACCAAAGTACAGAGCAAATATTGGTATCCGTTTTCTTACTCACAATCTCGTTAATGAATTTATCCACAACGCCTCCGTCCTGCAGGTTGTGAAGGTAGCGCGAGGCCGGCGAGCTAGCAATTAGCCGCAGCTGAGCTACATTTGCGGGCAGGTTGGCTTCAGGCGTGATGCCCACGGTGAAGAAGCGGACGCCCTGGTTCTTGGCGTCGGCCACGGCTGAAGATATGTCGGGGTTCCTGGGGTGAGAGATGCCGTCGAAGAGCAGAACCGCCAACTTGATGCTGGTGGGCTCCGACTCCTCCAGGTAAATACGGGTGAGGTTGGTGATGGCGAAGGTGGTGTAGGTGCCGTGGCCGATGTACGCGATGGGTGCGATTCTAGCCTTGAAGTCGTCAATGCCCTTCCACTGCCTGAAGGTCTGCTCCACGATGACGTGGCTGCTGTACTGAAGGAGGGCCGCCCGGGACCTGAGGCCCCGGCCCGTCTGCAGCCGCAGGTTCTGCAGCCGGTCCATCACTTCGGTGGCGAAGCGCTTCTCCTGGGCATGGTTGTCCTTGGCGCTCTCTGAGCTGTCGATCAGAAAGGCTAGCTCCAAATTGCATTCTTCACTGACGAGAGCTGGAATGTAGGAGGCGACAATTAATGGAATAGTTTGACATTTTGCAGGCGTATTGTTAGCTTAGCATAAAGCACATGCAATCGGCTCAATCAAAGCCCAAGCAAATTGACTTTGGGACAAGCGGATTTCCAGACAAACATCCTTCTTTTTCCTTCATTTTTAGGAGGATAGCTATTAAAGCTTCATAATAAACAATCAATTAACTGAATATGATGCCATGACCTTTTCAATCGAGATATGTCATCCAATGCAGTCACATTAACAAAGGAAAAGATGCATTGTGCTCTGATCTGACTGAACTAGATATAGTTGATATGTGTCACACTTTCATATGCAGTCAAAAGATCCCAGTCAAAGGGGTTTTTAAACAAGGGAGACATCTTTCTGTGGAGGGGTGAAGGTGATTTACTGGCTCTTTCACCTCCAAAGACTTGGAGAAAAGGCTTTTTTCCAGGAAAAGTGAGATACGTTCATAAATGTTGCGTATCGTCGTTTGAAGAGGATATAAAAGCAACTCAAACCGCTGCACCAACCTTCGCCGATGGGAGGAGGTCACGGATCTGATAAATCACATCAATCCTCACAGAAATGTGTCATAGGGAGAATGCGCCCCGGGGGAAACAGGATTCTGGGCGAATACAACATTTGGGTAGCGGAGCAGTAAGCCGTGGAGATGGATGGCTCTTTGGAGCCCTGGAGATATGATCAATCCAGGTGGATTGCATCCTCCAGCAATGTCCTTGTTGAGTATCATCTTCTCTCTTTTTTTTTTTTTACACCTGTGGCAGCAGATTCTTTTGCCCCCCGGTGATGCAAAAGGTGAGATATGTGCCACCTGCACAAATTCCCCACCACTTTTAAGAACATCAGTGGAACACATGTAGAATATAAATGAATGAAACACTTACATTTGCCATTTTCAGGTATTACATTGGATGGATTTAGTTTGGTCTTCTTCTTCTTGGTGGTCACCACCTCTTCACCGTAGTCTTCCTCGTAGTCCTGAGCCAAAAGACCTTGAAGTCCCCACAGTAGCAGGAGCCAGTGCAGCGAGAGGACCATGACTTTCCTAGGAGATAAAGAGAAGACCGGGATGGATGAAAAGACCCAAAGACATGTTAATACAGCCCCCCAACTCCCTCAGAGAACAAGCTTTAACAGGCACGTTTGAGACCCAAGCATGCATATAACTCACAATGGTGCTGACTAGGAATCCAATGTGTTCAGCTATAAAGAACGCTCTCCTGGCATTGAGTGCAAATAGGGAAGAGGAGAGATTCTTCACTCAGTTAGTTTGGCTCCATGTCCTGCTGGGTGTCCTCTGCTGGGGTTCGATCTCAGTCTGCAGGTCAGCGGGCATCTAATGGTGGCTTCAGCAGCAGCGGCAGTGCGTGGCAGAAACTTAAGTGACTCTCATGAGACTCGGGCTCAAGTCATTCTAAGCTCGTGGCAAATTTAGGGAAGTCCACCCCCTTTTTTTTTTGTTTTATCTCACCCACTCACGTTTAGGGGGGAGTGTGGGAGGGGTGCCTGTTGGAGGCAGCAGTTACAGACACTCCTGAAAGCCATGATAGAGCATTGAATGCCCCCCCCACCCCGCTCACCCAAACCCGCAAAAAGTAAATACTTTTTTCACGTCCATTCTTTTGCTTCGTAAGGCGCACTTTTTAAACCGGCACACGAAGGAAAGTCCCTGGGGGTGATTTCCATGACAGCTGGTTCAAATCCAAACAGGGCGTTTGCCAAGGTGTTGAGAGGTAGCTGCCAATGAGGACACTAAGGTCATGTCCTTGGAGAACTTTCTGGAGAGTTTGGGGGAGCGTAATGACTCAAATGTACATCCCCTCTAAAGGCTGACGCGATTTTTGTATCTTTTCACAAATGAAAGTCTGGTTGAATGGTAGCTTATGGTGGCTAATGTTAGTGAATCAATAACATACTTAAAGATAAATGTTGCTGTTGCTGTATTTCAGCACTTACGATGGTTACATCAACTCACTTTCAACGTTGCTTGCTTTTAATTGAACCATTACACATTCATCACAGAGCGACATTCATTTGGACTCCTTTGAGTCGCTACCAATGCCTTCAGACTGACTTTGTTTGTCTGCCATTTGGTGCTGGGACAGTAATTTGCGATGGATAGTTAGAGCTTTATATAATATTAGGTTCCTTCAAACTGACGGCAACTGCAGAGCTAATTATGTAATAATCACTACAATTTAATCCAATGTTGTTGTCAAAATATCTATTTTAGCTGCTTTAAAGTAAATATTGTAATTGTGCCTCCAGAGGCCTCGCCTTGGTTGTAATCCGGGAGGATGAAAAGTTTGGATAGGGGATTTATACCTGAAGGCTACACATCTTGCTAGAGCAGCGTACCGCGATTCATCTAACAAAGCATCCAGAGCGCTTGTTACTCTTGCCAGGATTTACTGTAAACACACGTTTCCACAAGCCGGAGAGAATAATATCTGTATGAACGGCCGTGCAACTGCTAAACAGCCTCCAAGTTTCACTCATTTCTTTTAGTTTAAACATGTCACTTCCATCAAAACTCCATTCAAACTCAGATTCTATTGGTTTACACAGTCTACTCTTTGCTGGAAATGAAAGGTCAGGACTTTAGAACCAGTCAGCTTTTTATGGAAACTGGCACCAAAGGGAATTCTCTTAACGTGTGGTAATTCCTCGGTACACCTCGGATCAGAGGAGTCTCAACGTCTCATGAGAACGTCTGCAGCGATAAAAGCTGCGGGGTGGAATCGCATATCTCTGCAGACGGGATGACGGCGAGTGTTTTTACTGCCCACCGTATTACAGAAAGCCAGGATATGCGAGCTGTCACTCAAGAATGCTCCCACCTGAAAGATGGACCTCCTCAAATCTGCTCGGGCTCCCCTCTCCTGCGTGTGGAGAGGTAATTAAGCAAAGAGAGGGGTTTGTGGCGGAACATTTTTGTCGAGCGAATATCGTCAGATCTGTATGCGACAAGCAGGTGAAAGCTGTCGTCGCTGTCCGACCGTACAGTATCGGTGCTCGTTTTGCTGCACATTGCACAACATATGGCAAAACTAGGACCCCGCATAGCACTGAATATGAAATGCCGTATACGAATGGAAAACCACCAAACATGTGCAGAAACGAGACAGCCGCAAATGTGCACAACTGTTCTGACCATCTTTTCACCCCCCCCAAAAAGCATTCTTTCAAAGTTCAGTTCTTACGAGCGAGATTTCATTGACGGCAGGGATTCTCAAATAATGAGCCTGCTTGTTCGCTATCTGCCTTCATCAGCCAAGTCATTTTATTCAATGGCTCCCTATTTCATTTTGAATTTAATTTTGATAAAAGGTGTGTGGTATAAAAAGAAGAGGAAAACAAACTGAGAGGGAAGCGTCTTCGTGACACCCTTTAGGTACCGTTCCCGTACCATTTGGTTTAACCACGCTTTCTACAAGATAATGCATGTTCCTTCAATAGATTGAATGGTTACCGCATTGACTGTCATCAATATCTGTTGATTCTTAACGGGTGAAATGCAAACTCTGTGTGACAGTACTCAAAGATAAGTATGTCCCAACAAGTTTTTGTACCGGTCTGATGTTAAGTAGAGCTGAAAGCTACTCCACGGACTGAGGTAAAGCTGGGAGCGATCCTCAAAGTGTACCTGACACGGTGTATAAGAGGAATGTGTTATTGGCTGCTGTACAACACAAGTTCAAATAGAGTTGTATACGTTGTCAGTCTCAATGCAATAATCACTTGGCCCCGGGGCCCAAAGTGTCAGGGACTCCACCCAAATAACGTCACTCAAAGACCAAGATACGAACCAGGAAGAGGCTCAAAATGACCTCAAAGAAACACGACTAGAGAGAGACACAGAAGACAAGCGCTGTAAAACAGTTGCAAAGAGGCACAGAGGTCCCACAAAGAGACAGAAAAGGGGCGAAACAACCCAAATGAGACACAGAATGTCTCCAAATAGACACAAATCAATTACTACAAGAGAGTTAAACAACCACAAAGAGAAACAAAACCACACTGTGTTCTAGTTGCAAAGTTACACAAAACAACTGCTACAGGAAGTCTGTGGGTCTTCCCCTTTAGGAGAGGTGGAGCGGGAATTCGCATGTCTGTCAGTTTTGTGTTAAAGCATTCTAAAATGTGCAAATCAGCATTGAACGCAAACTAGAGCTGGGGCTGATGGGAATGTTGACCTTATGAAAGACCTCGATGGAAGCAAAATCAACAGGATTCATCCTCTCAGGACCGCGACTCTCTGTCCAAGAGATCATGACGATCATGTCGATCCGTCCAACAATTATCGAGCTATTTCAGACTTTTGGCTGACAGACAGGCCGACGCGACTACGTCGCCCCGAGCCATTCTGCAGGCGAAGCTTTCAGTAAGAACAGAGAACTCTGAAGCTCTGACTGCAAAGGCCTCCCTGGGCCGCAAGCTGCCATCTGTTTCCATCTATGAGCCTATTCTCACCTCCTCTTGGGAAGCAGAGCATCGCTTCCTCGTCCAGTGCGCCGTGGAACTTGCCCGTAGAGAGTCGATGATCTGCACTGTCAGACTGTCCACAGGATGATGAAGGTGGTGCTTTGACATGGAGAAGACACAGGTGCTGTGAGTAAAAGTTGTTCATGTGGATCTGAATACACATGGGGTCATCATTCCATGATGTGGCTCATCAGAGGTTTGGAACATGTCCATTCCTGCATCCCTCACGGCCCGGTCGCCGTGGCTACAGTAACTGCAACACAATCAAGATCAAAGTGAAAATATGGAAAGTTTTAGGGTGAAAACATGAAGAATGATATCAACGTTGCCCCGTTGACTGTATGGCAACCTGTCCAAAAGAAGTGTTGACATAGAGTCTTGACTTTAAGTGCCCGCGATGATCCAACATAATAGACCACAAAAGCCTGGCAAGAAAAACAAGCTCTCTCATCTCTCTTCAAGCCTTTACTTTGGGGGAAACATAGGATGATTAATTCAAATATGTGCTGTGTTTTCACAGGCAGATACAGACTAGTGGGTGCAGCTGTGCCTGCAGACAGTCCCTTGTGGGTAGCAATCAGTTACTGGATACACATCAGAGGTCTGTTTTAAAAGAAACCTCGACTCACTTTGGCTGCACACACTCCTGTTTACAGATCACAGATTGTACATTATGCTTCAGACTGGAGGACACACATACACACATACTGCCTTACACTTGCACAAAACCTTCCCCTGCGTATTTGGTCTCCTCTGATACGGCAGCACCATCTAGTGTCAATTCTTCTCTGGGCCGACGATGCTTACGAAACACCATTCTGCATCATTGGCCCAGGGAAGAGTCCACCATACTGAAAACAGCTGTTTTCAATGAACCACTTGCGAAGAAAGACAATTTGAATAGGTCAACACAACTCATATATAAGTGGTTCTCACTGTCAAGTCTGCAGCCTCAAAATGATCTTTCGCTTTTGATGGCGGCTGGCAAACTTCTTTTGGGTGCCGCCCCACACTAACCTTCTGGGAGATCCTCGGGAGAAAACAACATGCCGCGTTTGAGGAGCTACTCCAGTCCACCAAGGCTCAGTTTCATAAAAGGTCCTAGAATATTGTACATTAAAGCAGATCTAGATCATCTGTGGTGGGATTTGCTTTTTTTTGCTCTGCTTTGGACAAAAGCCTCCGCTGAATGAAATGGAATGTAGGCTATTGTCATGAAGGTGTTGAAGTAGTAGTATCAGTTGTGTTGAACTATTTAAATTGTTCTTGTTTGAGCAAATTAACCTAATCTGCAAGGGGGGTTGAATTATTTTGAGTGCAACTGTGTATAGAGATGTATACAGTGCTGTGAAAAAGTATTTTGCATATTTGTCACAGTTAAATGTTTCAGATCATCAAACTTATTTTGTGCATTATTATTTTATTATCTTATCTTATTATCTTATTTGATGCATTAGACAAAGTTAACCCGAGTAAATACAAAATTCAGTTCTTAAATGATTATTTCATTTATTAAGGTAAAAAAACTATCCAACCTACCTCGTCCTTGGTGAAAAGGGAATGGCCCCCTTAATAAAGCATGAGTTAAACTGTGATTGACCACATGAGTAACAATTTATAAGGCCTCGGGAATCAAATGAGCCACGAAGAAGTCTGAGGTCATGATTCAACAATAAGAATAAGACCGGGCGAACGTGGCATCCGTGTGATGGTCTGGGGCCGCTTCAGGACCTGGACCACTTGCCATAATTGATGGAACCCTGAGAACCATCTGCTCTCTACCGGAAAATCCTAAAGGAGAATATCCGGCCATGAGGTCAAGCTCAAGCTGAACAATAATCTGACCCCCCCACCCTCCAAGCAGGTCCAGCTCTGAAGGGCTCAGAAGAAGTTAGATAGAGGCTTTGGATTGGCCTAACCAAAATCCGGACTAAAATTGGATTGAGATTCTGTGACAGGATCTTAAACAAGCATTTTATGCTCAAACCATTTAATGTGGCTGAATTAAAACCATTCTGCAGAGAAGAGTGAGGTCAGAATTCCTCCAGTGATTGGAACAGACTCATGGCCGATTAAACCAAACACTTGATGGTAGATGGTAGTAATACAACCAGGTATTAGGGTTAGGAGGACATTACTTTTTTCACACAGGACCAGGAAGATTGGATAGCTCCCGGAATAACAGAAATCATCATTTAAAAAATGCATATAGTCTTTACTTAGGAGATCTTTGTCTAATATTAAAAGGTGTTTGATGATCTGAAGCATTTAAGTGGGATAAATATACAACACAATTAGTGAAACAGGAGGCTCCTCTCTTTCCTTTTTGCATTGCATTGTGGGACACTGCACAAGGGCTCCGAAGCGTCCTTTCTGTGGGTCTGCATACCTCCAGACTATATTGAGGGACATAGTTCATAGCAAATGTTGTCACGTACAAAACGTGGTTGCCCCTCTCAGCAAATAGAAAAATGTTGAAACCCAAGCTGCAACTACAAGCTTTTGTTAACCTACCACAGACTAGGTTTTATTTATAATGTTGCACCAAGCGATGGTGTACTGTCCACTGGGAATGTGGGGCGTGTCTAGGACAACCCTCTAAATTTGTCCCTATCTTTTTACAGTGTTGGGTTGATTGTACGAAGGAAATTTAACATTTACTCAACTACTGTACTTAAGTCCAATTAATAGGTATATTAATAGATACCAATTTTACTGCAATTCCAATTCCAATTCAGATGTATTATAAAAACTATAATCAACACATAAATGATCTATTATCTAGCTGTAGACATATAGATAAATATACAGACATGTATTCATAATTGATATATTGGTACGTGTATTTGCGTTTATTATATAATGTTATCTGAAACTAAACTATTCTATGTGAGAACTACTTATCAAATACTTGCGGCCCCACCTGGCAGGTACAGGATCCTGTATGAAGGCAAATCAACGTCAACCTTTTTGGCGCTCATATTTTCACTTTGACCCGCCTTCTGAACCCTGCCACTGAAGACTCGAGCCATCTAGGAACATACAGTTATATCATGTTCATAAAAACAAACGCTGTCATTTCATACTATCCAAAAATAGTTAAAGTGGGAAAATACAGGGATCCTATTCAAATGTATATTTTTAGTGAGCGGGGAACCGTTGAGTCATGGTGGTATGCCATTCATACCAATGGTATGCGTCAATGGAATTTAACATTTATTTACATTTATACATTTTAATCAGGGCTGTCAATAGCCTTGAATTTAAATTAACTAATTAATTGCACATTTTGAAATTCCTTCATCTTGATTAATGGCGATTAATGAATTTTGTTGTTGTTACAATGTTGTTTGTAATTAATGGTCGTTTTTCTTATTTCTTAGAAAGTGTGTGTTTTAGACACTGTTTAATTGTTAGTGTTATTTTAAACACAACTACACACATTTAATCATCTTGAAGACAGAATTCCACCTGGTGGAACACGTTGAACTAGCGACTCTTCCTGCTGTCCTCGTGCACTTTGCTCTCAACTCTCCATCATTTAACGGCTGTGTTTGAAGAGCCAACAATCTTCCCACATTTAGCCAGAACGTTTTCAAATCACGCTCTTCTGTAGACTGTGTGCCGCGCAGGGTAACGTTAGATGAGATGGAAGTAGCATAGCAGCTAGCTTAGCCTAGCAGCTAGCTTAACATAGCAGTGCTTTAAGTGGTCCGTTTGCCACTCACCCCCCTTCGGTTTGACACGTGGAGTAATTCATCTGCACAGTTCTCTGCTGTATGTCGCACCACTGTTTTACTTCCTATGCAAAAAGCTCTTTTCATTTTGATGTAACTGACTGCAGCTAGCGGCCGTTTCGTTTCCACGCTCAACTTCCGGTTTACTTCCGGTCCCTAAGTAAACCGGAAGTAAACGAACGAACGTTAACTACGTTAAAATATTTGGTTGCATTAATCTAGGCTACATTAATCGCATAGATCAGGGATTCCCAAAGTGTAGTGCGGGCCTGAGCGGCCTCTACGGGGTGCGCGAGAGGAAACATGTAATGGTGGTCAAATGGAGTAATAATTCATATTAAATAGAATTTGTAAAAAATCAATAAGGTTTTTACACAAAATAGAGACATGACTTTTAAAACTACTAAAAATGTACAATTTAATAAATAAATACACTTCAGCTTCTCCTTTTACATACACACTAGCTAACGTTATCCTAGTTTATGCAGCTAACGCCAGCTAACAGCTAACTTTTGGCTTGACTGACTTGAAATCGGAAAACTGTCAGGTGGACATTTGACGCTATCAGTCAGAGAGGAGAGGGACAGAGAGAGAGGGAGGAATCTAAGGCGATAGAAACAGAGAGTCAATACTCACGTCTCTCACTCGCTACCTCTGTTACCTCTCGCTCTTTCGCTGCAGCCCCCTGCGCTGCGTGGGAAATCCTCAGATGGACTCGTCCCTTATTATTCATATTAGTTTCTGAGACTATGCATGAGCCACTATTTTTTAAGTCATTTCAAATTCTTAATTTTACATTTTGAATTTTAAATAATTTAGCCGCTATGTATGGTTAATTGTAAATGGAATATGATGCAATCTGCCTCAGAGTCTGTGTGTGTGTCCTTGTTCTTCTTATTGCTCCTTTAAAGTGATGTAAATGGCATTTATTGACATTTTGTTTGCAGTGTTTCAGGGTATTTATTTTGTTTTTTTCGTTTGTCCTGATTTGGAATTAATATGATACAATGTTGTAGTTGCCCCTGTGTTCGGTCCTTGTTCACACTGGAACATTTAACAGCAAACTAAATATTATAAACAAACACCACCCGTTAGCAAACTATTCTCTCATTGGTCCAATTTTAATGCAGCTGTAAATAGACCTTTGTAGTGTGGGGGTTCATGAACCCAGTCGCGATGTAGAAGGGGTACGCGGCCTAAAAGGTTTGGGAGCCGCTGGCATAGATTAATGCGTTAATGTTGACAGCTATTGAAGGTGCTGTGCAGTAATCACTGCACACCACCTTCAATAGCTGTTCATTCAGTGCAGAAACAATGTTTTAAGCGACACTACTGAGAGGCTGGGGGTCAACTGACACCTCTTAAAATAAGATAAAGATGAGAATGATGTAAACACAGGCAGAGTCGTCCAGCTCGGAACATGGAACCACTTGCAGACAACGATTTCGCCGGGGAATGAGGGCACCGTGAGTGACCGGAGGGGCTCCAGACAAGAACAGCAAATGTCAGCGAGGCCGCAGATAACTTAACTCCTATTAACATGAAACTTCCCACAAATATTCCAAAATCCCTTGTTCCCATGCAGATTCCGCATTTAAGGATTGGCTGGGTGAAATAATAGATTACACATCTGTGATGTGTAACTTCTAGTGTGGAGTGTCATTCAGCAGTCACATTTGCTGTCA
Source organism: Gasterosteus aculeatus (assembly GCF_964276395.1). Classification (NCBI taxonomy): domain Eukaryota; kingdom Metazoa; phylum Chordata; class Actinopteri; order Perciformes; family Gasterosteidae; genus Gasterosteus; species Gasterosteus aculeatus. Next base: position 28,835,554 of record NC_135688.1, read on the forward strand.
AACAGTGCAGCTCTGGAGGGCAGAATGTCAGCTGGTCGCACTGCCCATCTGCGCATGCTCAGTCTAGCCGCTCACGTAGCACGCACGCGCAGTTCCCCTCATCGGCCGTACATTATAAAGCCGCAAGTCTCTCCGTCTCTTTCCACCTTCAGCCATTTTGACAATGTTGGGAGCTGTGGGACGCTGCTGCACCGGAGCACTGCAGGCGCTCAAGCCTGGGGTCCAGCCCCTCAAGGCTCTCGTTGGATCCCCCGCGGTCCTCTCACGTAAGTTCTGCATTCTCGGTGCTTTTCAGAGAAATCGTAGGGAATAGAAACGGGCGTCTCCGCGGCTGTCAGAGAAGGGCATGGCTACCGTTAGCTTGTTGCTAGCTACACGCCTGCTGCCCTGTCGGCGGCGAAGCAGGCCCGAACACTAACGTGTCTAATTCCAAGTCCGCTCGAGTAATTGAAACCGATTAAATGTCTACACGTGTGCGCATATGCTCTTATTGACAGCTGTCACGGGTCAGAAAACGACTACGCTGTGTTTTACTTGTGCTAGCATCAATGACCTTTGTGTAATGACATGAGGCGCTGTGCAGAGCATGCTAAGCTAACGTTACTAGTGGAGTTAATAGCTACGTCTGCATAATGGATTAGCAAAAGCATAAAGTAGTCTGCAACCTTTAGCCACTTTCAGTTTGGCTAACGTTTTAAAAATAATTTAAATATGACTCTTGTACGATGCACTAATACACTTGCCTTTAATAACCTGCGTATGTCATTAGCAGTGACGTTAGCAATGTTAGCCCGAGTTGTACTTCATTCATTTGTCGCTTTAACAGTCTTTAATGGTAAAATGTCTTCTCGTGTCTATAGTCTACTTTTATTCTCCCCGTGCACACGTATTGACTGCTCAACGGATGTGAACAGGAGCATTTCAGTTGTGTTTTAAAGCTAATTCCCCGTTTGGCCGACAACAATCGCTTGACATTGAGACGCGGCGGCCGCACACGAAGTTTCTGTTCGGTGCTTTTCGGGCCGACTGAGTGATGCGTTCAAGACCCACGAGTACCGCTGGCACCGCAAGGTCATGGCTGCAGCCCGTCTGTAAGCTACCGGGCTAACTGCGCACCCCGTCTGCATGACTCACCAGGCAGGGAATATGTCGCACCTGCCGCCGCGGTCACCGTCGCCGCCGGGCGCATTGTGGCCGTCATCGGCGCCGTCGTCGACGTCCAGTTCGATGAGGACCTTCCTCCCATCCTGAACGCCCTGGAGGTCGCCGGCCGCGAGTCCAGGCTAGTCCTGGAGGTGGCACAGCATCTGGGTGAGTAGCTGCTAAGTATAACCTTCAGTCCTGTGTGGAACAACATTACATCCATACAGCAGGAAATCAATTCCTCATGTTGTTTTGCAGGGGAGAACACAGTGCGTACCATTGCTATGGATGGTACCGAGGGTCTGGTCCGTGGACAGAAAGTTCTGGACACCGGTGCTCCCATCAGAATCCCAGTGGGTCCCGAGACTCTGGGCAGGATTATGAATGTCATCGGGGAGCCCATCGACGAGAGGGGTCCCATCTCCACCAAGCAGTGAGTTCCACTTGGAAAAAAATCAATTAAAATATTTAAATCCCTGCAAACAAAATTTTAGAAATTGACAACATTAATGTGCAGTTTTGTCAGCCAGTAATGTTAATTTAAAAAAATCTTTGGAAATCTGAAAAATAGTTTTTGAAGCTTTATCAAATGAAAATTGCGCCCCCACCCCCTCCCCCCCCACAGCACTGCACCTATCCACGCTGAGGCCCCTGAGTTCACTGACATGAGTGTGGAGCAGGAAATTCTGGTGACTGGCATTAAGGTGGTGGACCTGTTGGCCCCATACGCCAAGGGAGGAAAGATCGGTATGTGCTAAAACACAACAATCATGGCATAACAGACAGGATAGACGATGCCTTGTACGCTCTAATCTCTGGAACAAATGACTAATCTGAAACGCATTCTTTTAATCCTCGTGGCCACAGGTCTGTTTGGCGGTGCTGGTGTGGGCAAGACTGTGTTGATTATGGAGCTGATCAACAACGTGGCCAAGGCCCATGGTGGTTACTCTGTGTTTGCCGGCGTGGGAGAGCGTACCCGCGAGGGAAACGACTTGTACCATGAAATGATTGAGTCCGGTGTCATCAACCTGAAGGACGACACCTCCAAGGTGGCGGATCGTTTCATTACAAAGTTACTGTTGCCACGTCGCGCTTGCAAACGTCCCTCTAACCCCGACCGTTGTCCCTGCTAGGTGGCGCTGGTTTACGGACAGATGAACGAGCCCCCCGGCGCCCGCGCCAGAGTGGCTCTGACTGGACTGAGCGTGGCGGAGTACTTCCGTGACCAGGAGGGACAGGACGTGCTGCTCTTCATCGACAACATCTTCCGCTTCACACAGGCCGGCTCTGAGGTCCGTCGGAAGCACAGATTCAACAACCGATGCATTGTTGTGTTTTTTTGGTGCACCCACAGCTGCAAATGCTGACTGGCGTGCGCTGTAGTGAACGAAGTCCTCTTCCTCCTCAGGTGTCCGCCCTGCTGGGGCGTATCCCCTCTGCTGTGGGTTACCAGCCCACTCTGGCCACTGACATGGGTACCATGCAGGAGAGAATCACCACCACCAAGAAAGGCTCCATCACATCTGTGCAGGTAAAACCACATTTCCGTGAGGCTAACTGACTGGAGCCGTGTCAGATGTTTGCCCGCCATTGTATTAAAGACTCTTTTCGGTCCACCAGGCCATCTACGTGCCCGCTGACGATCTGACTGACCCCGCCCCAGCCACCACCTTCGCTCACTTGGATGCCACCACTGTGTTGTCCCGCGCCATCGCTGAGCTGGGTATCTACCCCGCCGTCGACCCCCTGGACTCTACCTCCCGTATCATGGACCCCAACATCGTCGGTACCGAGCACTATGAAATTGCCCGTGGCGTGCAGAAAATCCTTCAGGTTTGGGACTTGTCTATAACAACCTTTTCTTAATCTGTATTAGGATTTGTATTTATGAGACTTAAACGATTTTACCTTCCCACCCCGTAGGACTACAAATCCCTGCAGGATATCATTGCCATCCTGGGTATGGATGAGTTGTCTGAGGAGGACAAACTGACCGTGGCGCGCGCCCGCAAGATCCAGCGTTTCCTTTCCCAGCCCTTCCAGGTGGCCGAGGTCTTCACCGGCCACATGGGAAAGTTGGTGCCCCTCAAGGAAACTATCAAGGGCTTCAAGGACATCCTTGACGGTAAGTGTGTTAGGTGTTCTATACACCTTTTGCAGACGTGTACCCCTCAACAAGTACTAACGTTTGTTTCCCTGCAGGCGTGTACGACAGTCTGCCCGAGCAGGCCTTCTACATGGTTGGCCCCATCGAGGAGGTGGTTCTGAAGGCGGAGAAGCTGGCTGAGGAGCACTCATAAACATGTAAACAATCGGTTAAGGCGAAAATAAAAACAAAAGGAGAGGGCTTCTGTGTTTAGGAGCATTTGGTTTGTAAAACATGTTAATGTACTCGTCTGGTCATCCTGAAGAAAGTTCTATTTAATGTTTCCAATGGAAGATGGAATAAAATGCTGTCTTTACATAAAGCTACTTGTCAACTGTATATTTCTCATGATTTAGTTGTAAAATCTTGTTTGTAATGAGTTTCCTAACGGGGCTTTCATCCACTGACCATTAGATGGCAGCGTTACGATACTAAAGACATAAACTCTTGCAGCTTGTCACATTCTGAAATAAAGGTGAATGAACCATTGGATGAGTGATTGTTTTAACTTGAGGGAAAGACTCTTCCAGCTGATTTGAGTCTCCAGAAAGTGGACAGTTAGGAGGTTTACGCCAAATCGCTTGTAGCGATTACAAGATGGAAAAAGGTGCCAGCTGCAGGAATTCACTCATATCTATGGATGGAAAGTTACCCTCATGCTGCATTAGTTTAAAATAGACTAGCACGGTCAGTTGATATTTGTACAATTAACCGATCAAAGTGAGCTCAGACCTGTAATATCTTAATGTTGCGTTAAATACAGAACTTGGCTGCTCATTAATTTGTTTAAGCAATCGGCTATTGCAGCACTCCAGGTTTTACTGTTTTGCAAACACTGGTGAGATTTGACTGATTTCTAAGACTGTAGCTGCTGAAATCAAACCCTGCTTTTGTTAATTGACACAAAGCAAAGGACTTCCTGGTCTAATGCTTATATTTGAAGCTGTTTTTCAATTGGAACAAACAAGCATAGTATTAAGTGTTTATTACATTACAGGTCATTTAGCTGATGCATTTTTAACCCATGGTTATTTACATTTTGCCCAGGGAGCAATTAGAGGTTCGGTGTCTTGCTCAGGGACACTTTGAACTGGAGCAGCTGGGGCTCGAACCGCCAAACTAGGTTCCCAGCGCCATGTTGACCTCAAGCCTGAATATGGATGTTTCTTTTATTGCCCCTCCGTGACCTTTCAAAGCTATTGAGCTGTAGATACGGTGGCCTTGAATAAGTATACAGTCTTTCATATGCAATCAGAAGAGATACAAAGGCCAACTTAATTGCCCTGTTCATGATGGTTATTCTAGTCATAAGAATAAAGCTTTTATCAGGATCAGTTTTACACTGGTAATCTTGTATTGCTGAATACACATTGATGTAAAAAAATAAAAAAGCCCAATTCATTTCTTGGCGATTGGAACAGCTTGACTTCCCAGGATATAATCTGAGACGCAGGTTGGCATGTACGACAGCGGCAGCCAGAACAGCTTGGCGTCCCAGCCGGGGGAGTAGCGGGTGCGGGGCTGGACGGCAGACACGGCGTGCTCCATGCAGCCGACCACCTTCATCAGATCCCCATCACTGATCTTGGCTACCTTGTCTTTTATCACGCCCAACGCTGGGAGGGAAAATGAGCAGAATGAGGGATTAAATAGATGATTTACACAGAAACATACACTGAATAAATGTAAAGGGTGACTTTTGAATTTACACTTTTGTAGATATTCAATTCCGTAGTCGTCCTTCACGTCCTGTGGCAGTCTGTCCCACACCGCAGTCACGTTTTTGGTCAGGATAGTGGCGTCAGTCACGTTTGTTTTGAAGAAGCCCGGCTCTATGCACAGGACTTTGACACCAAAAGGCGCCATATTCAGCCTGAACAAAATACGCAGTTTTATCAGTGCTCCCTTGCAGAAGAATGCAATGGGCTCCGCGAGTTAATGTTTTACCTGAGGCTATCATTGAAGGCCTCCACGCCGTACTTGGAGACCGTGTACGGTCCCCCCGTAGGACTGATCCTTCCGAACACGCTTGCTACGTTGACCACCCGTCCCCTGGCCTTCTTGATTAGCGGCAGGACGCTCAGCGTCACCGCGATCACCCCGTTGAGGTTGACGTCCAGCATGGACTTGTAGTCGTCGATGGTCAGCCAATCACAGGGGGCCGAGGGGACGGACACGCCGGCGTTGTTCACCACAGCCCATAAGCCTGGGAGGACCACACACACAGGCCATCCAGTCAAAAAAAGACCTTCAAAACACTCACATTTGACCCCATGAAGCTCATTCATAAAGAACAGTCCTCTTAAGAGACAACAATGAGTATGATTCACATGAGGGGAATGAGTTGGCCAAAAATGACCTCACGATGAGGGTGAACCTCACCGTGCTCCCCCACTTTCTCCTTGATCAGCGCCGCAACTTTGGCAACGCTGTCCTTGGAGCGCACGTCCAGGTGTGTTGTGATCAGGTTGCCGGAGCAGGACTTCTTCAGGTCTTCTTCTCCCCTCTCGCTGAAACACGAGGCGATCACCTTGAACCCCTTCTTGTCCAGATGGCGGGCCGCGAGGTTTCCGAAGCCGGTGTCACAGCCGGTGATGTACACATACTTGGTGCCCCTGTCAGGGATGCGGGGCAGCTCCCTACACCAGCGGTACAGCTTGTAGAGAACCAGCAGCCCCAGGAGATACAGGTACATGGCTGGGAAAATAAATAAATATAAAGCACTGCTCGTCCGTTCAGAGGTACTTAACACAAAACATGGCATATGACAACACTGTAGTTATTCTACATTCCAAAATCGGTTTAAAATGCAATGTAGATTAAAGCAATGGACATTTACAATGAATAACGGTAAAATGACTGTCAACAGTCCAGTAATAACTAAGTATTTAATATCGTATTGAAACACTTCATTACGCGAACACTGGTGTAATAAACTGTTACATAACGTTATCTAAATAAAGATAGATGAGCGTCAGCTACAGTTGACCGTCCTTCCTTTCAATGTCCAACTTTAAAAGAGCAGATAACGTTAAGCGGACAGAGAGGACGGACTCGGGTCCAACAGCTTAATGTTGTTCATCCTCAAACGGACTTCAACACGACCGAGTGCGGTTCAAAAAGTCAAATCACAACTTAAACCCATGTGTCGCAGAACAAAACGTCCTCTCTCCTCTCAGATATCATTTCCTGGAGACGCCAGAACGAAACGGAAGCAGAGACGCACTAACGGGCTGAGAGCGAGCGGATGACCGAGAAAAGCCCGCTGGCTGTCTCCTCAGCCGGGACGCGAAGGCGTGAAAAGCAGTCAGACTACAGGCCGGACTCCTTACCTGCGGCGTGGGCGTCTTCATATCCGTCAGCAGGGGGGGTTCCACGCTTATGAAGTCCGGCTGCGACGCAGGTCCCGCCTCCCAACCGTGGACCAATAGGGGATCTCCGACTCCTCCTGCGTCAGCACGCTGACTCCACCCATCGGCCCGACGCGGATGAATCAGATTCAGCACGAGTAGCCTTTTGCTCCGAGTTTCCACCGGTGAAGACGTGAGAAAAGTTCCGTCCAACTCAGCGACGAAATGGTGCGAGTGCAAATTTCATTGAGAGCATTTCGCCGCCTCACATCACGTCATCATGACTACGTAAACGAAATATGACGTACAATTGAGGGTATTGGAACGTCTTCCAAACTCTGTCATAAGAATAGGTCACTTCAGAAGAATGATTCGTTTTTGGTCCAAACTGCTTCAATTATAGATGAAGAAATGAGTAAATATCGATTCCCTGACAAGAGCAGCAGAGGAGCTGCAGGGGGCAGGAAGAGAAATTGATTTTTTTTAAAACATACATTCCAGCTAAGACCTTTGATATTTGTGTACGTATTATGCAAACAAAAATCTGAGAATGAAACTAGAACTTTTGGTTGCAAAAAACGTTTGCAAACTGCAATAATGTTCCACCTCAGTAGGACAGAAAGCATCCGCTTTCACATAGAGGCACGTGGTGTTCTGGGACATCCAATTAAAAAAAATAAGGCTTTGGGAACAAAAACATTTGCAATCTGAGTTTATGGGCTTGTTTCTCTCTGGCCGAGGTAGAATTGTTGACATTAATCAGCTTTGGAGGATTGGAGGAATACAAGTAACTTACTGTGTCTACTACACATTTAGCAGAATAACAGAAATGCAATTAAACGTGAAGCATTCATTCATTTGCTTTATCACTCTAACCCAAACTGTCATAATTAATGTATTTGGGCCATGGCAGACCCTGCAGGCAGAATACCATGAGGAACCTGGCGGTGCTGATCCACTGGTCAGCTGAAGGTCTTACTGCCATGCAGTCTGTCGGGGGAGAATTCGTTGAGCTGGATCTTGTGAGTGTCTCAAGAACTCTGTGTGTGACCTTTCTTGGGAAACTCGTGACCTGACCTAGTTCACGAGGGCATCCTGTTTGGAAGTTAGGTGCCTGGACTGACCCGTATCCTGTTCTTCTCTACTTCCATCCATTTAGTCTGTCAAATATGATTGACTAGGTCACATTAAGAGAGGGTCACGGGTTTTCCGCCCAACGACGTCTGTTTATAACTAATCTCACCTTGTAGGTGGAGTGGGGGGGGGGGGTCTGCCGTTTTCCTCGAACCTTCAGAGACGTATAAAAGCTCCGGTTCTCCCCCAGAAACTCGGTCAGATCTTTTTCTATATTCTAGTTAGTAATAAATACTTAATCACAAAACAAGCTCAAGATACTTTTGATTCCTCACAAGGGCTAAAATCAACAAATTTCCACCACACATTCAATTCCTCTTCCTACACGCATGTCCTTCAACTGGCTTAATTTTTTGGATGCTTAATGCAAATCTCATGCGTGCACTTTTAACTAATAAAACACGGTAAATAGATAGCTGTGTGTTTATTTTTCTCACTCACTTTATAACAAGGTGTAATATACATTTTGTTTCACTAAAGAGAACAACAAACATATACACACTATAACAAAGAAGCATGCTCTTGCCAACAACTATTTTACACATTTATCACACTCCTATCGATTCCTGCAAAATACTTAATGTCAGCGTTTAAAAGATTCATAATCTCCAATCATCTCTTGGATGATTGAGGCTACAGTCAAAGCCTCTTTTGCATCGTCCCCTTCAGGTTGTGCATCTTGAGGTAAGATACATAGAGACCAAAATAAACATCTCCCGGTCATTTTATATGCAAACAGTTAAATAAAAGGCACAATTACATGACAGTTGCATAATTGCACTGCTGCCAACAAGGTAAAAACCAGAATGATGAGCCCACATGCACGTAGAAAGTGGCGCTTCATGTCAACACAGCAGCCGCCCCCCCCATGTCGTTCTTTAATAAAGACCGTGCAACACAAACACAACAAATAAATGATTTGCTGCTGCATTTAATATAAATTAGAGAAACTACAAAGCCAACTTCCCCCTCGTCAGTGTTTAAACACTGAGCGCCTTGTCAAACCGCCAATAGAAACTCCTGGTTCATTACGCACACGTTTTGGTTAGAAGACCAAAGCCTTTTTTTTTTTTTTAAACCAACGCATCTTGATTATCAGAGGACCCAGAACCCCTTGTGCCTCCATGTGAAAGAGCACCGACTTTCTGTCGGACGAAAGTGGACCATTGATGCGGTTTTTCCAACAGAGAAAGTTTTTTTTGTTCTTGAGAGCAACATTTTTTGTTTTGCAGCCAAAAATTCTAGTTTCATACGAAAAACTAAACAGATAATATATTCTCAGTTCATACATTTTTTACATACAAACTTGAATTTTTGTTTGCGAGATATTTGCTCTCAAGAGCAAATATAGATTCATACTTGGACATCGGAAAGGAGTGAAATCTGCTTGGAACGACAGCAGCGAGGTGGAATGAGGGGAGGAGGCCATGGGGCCCCACGGTCTACATTAGGACACACACACACTTTTTCAGTAAGAGTTTTTTTTCCAACAGGGTAATTTATTTTATTTTCTAAATCAGTATTTGCTGTTTTCGATTGACATTACGTGATCCCTGGATCAACTGAATTTAAAAGCTTGAGTGCTTTTAACTTTTTTCTAAAGCTTTCCATTATTGTATAACGTTAATTATTTTAAGAGTCCATTTTTAACGTTAATATTGCTATTCATCTAGCGGTAGGTTGATATTATCCAATGACTCTTCACTCAGACGAGTAAAGAGTCTGGTGTTGACTAAACTCAACTATTAAGACGTTGTTCCGGACCTTTAGTGTACAGACATCATGCTAACTGGACCCTTGAATTGTACCGTGGCTAATGTGTGTAGCATGGTGCTAGCATGGTGCTAACAAACAGCCGTTAGCTCAGTACTCACACGTCCGGGAGGCGAGGAACACCGTTTTAGTCCCATTGACATCGTGTCTCTGTCCACTTGATGACTTTTAGCTCGATATTCACCTTTTTAAACGCCCATCCAGGTGTTCAGCTCGTTCTCCGGCAGCGAGCCGACAGGTGAAGCGAGTTAGCGCGAGCGGTTAACGTTAATTAATTAATTAGCAGTGCTACAAGCGGAGCGATGAGCACCTGTTCACCTGGTTACCTGCGAGCTGACGTCAACGCAGAACCACCTCCACTCCACCTACGAAGGTTTTTTGTGCCTTGTTTATCGTTCTATGTCAAATAAAACCACTGCCTACCAGAAATGTAGTTTCATGTATTTCTTTAACGGGACTTTTCCCGCAGCTGCTGACCCTTTGAAGGGTCATCTGAGGTGTGTTTCTATCTTCGCCACAAGGGGGCAGCAGCGCTATTTGCTCATTTCCCCGTTGAGCGACTTCATGTCCTCTTATTTCTATTAGCAAAGTAGTGATTACAAATGTCTTGCTCAGCTTGTGTGTAAATGTGTTAATTCTATATCAATGTTTTTGTAATAAATAGGTCATAGAAATATGAGATGGTTGTTATTTACACAGTGCTGCTAGACCAAATAATAATTTTCACTCAGTTGTTAATGGAGCTTTCCCAACCTGTAAATGTCACAGTAATCCAGAGAAGCATGGGAAATTGCAACCTTTGAGAAATGCAATCAACACTTATTTTTTTGGATTGTTTGTGTGTATCAGATTGGTACAATATTTCTGATGGTACTGGAGTCAGTGCAGTTTCATCTAGGTTGGCTTTACACGACGCCCACGCACGGCATACATGAACAATTCACTTTATTCATGTAAAAAACACTGGAAAAACAAAAGGAAATGTTTTTTTATTGTATGTTTACCACATCTGGTGTTTTTATTCCTTTCATAATACAGTTATCAACCTTATCCTGGACTCTTCAGATTATGAAAACCGAAGGATACGATTATGGTTCAGCATAAATCATGTCCCTGGATTTCTGAAACGTACAGTGGGTACGGAAAGTATTCAGACCCCTGTACATTTTTCACTCTTGATCTGTGCCTTGCCACACTCCTGTCTCTGAGCTCCTTGGGCAGTTCCTTCGACCTCATGATTCTCATTTGCTCTGACATCCACTGTGAGCTGTGAGGTCTCATATAGACCTTATATAGGTGAGTGCCGTTCCTACTCAAGTCCAATCAGTTTATTTAAACACAGCAGGACTTGAAGGAGTAGAACCATCTCAAGGAGAACAAATGGACAGCATGTGAGTTAAATATGAGTGTCTGAATACTTATGACCATGTGATATTTCAGCTTTTCTTTTTTAATACATTTGCAAAGAATTCTACATTTCTGTTTTTTGTCTGTCAAGATGCGGTTGAGTTTACATTAATGAGAAATAAAATTAACTTTTTCGATTTTAGCAAATGGCTGCAATGAAACAGAGTGAAAAATTTAAAGGGTTCTGAATAGTTTCTGTACCCACTGTATAATGGACACATGTTGATCATTTTTGTCTTTGCGGTTTCCTGACGGCACTTGAAGGCAGCAGTGAATGACCTTCAGTACATGCGAGTGAGCAATACAGCGGTTTGTGTTAGCCTGCTGGGACAGTACGGTGCCATTAAGTCCCATTCCACACAAAAAAAATCGCAAGGAGGATTTTACATTCTCATACACAATTAAAGGTCCTGATTTAAAGATGCAAATTAAGCATTTCTTCTAAAACATGATTGAAACCGGAAATTTAGGCCCAATGAAACAAACCTACGGGAGCAGCAGTAAACGACATGTAGATTCCTCTTGCTGTTGCATTCAAGGTGAAGAAAGATGACACAGGTATAATAAAAATGAAGCTCCTGAGGAGGTCGAGCTGGGAAAGGGCAATGACCTACATGTCGACGCACAGCGACATCTGAACACAACACATGCAGCTACGGCGTAGCGAGGGGATGTTTTGGGTGCAAACACAATTTACCAGTAGCAAAAGCGGGCAAGAGTCACACGGTGGGCAGAAGATGTGTCAGGATCCGCGCATTCGTGGCCCCACAAAAACCACACAAACTGGAGAATTACTTTTGATTTCCTTCATTCACATGCGTTCAAACGTACAGGAGTCGTTGCAATGCATCTGGACAGCTATTGGGCCACTAGTGCCCGGTAGGTGAACTGGCACCTCGCCACAGGACTCAAGTTGCACAACCTATGCAAACCCCCCCACACTGTGCATTGAGCTACTGCTGCCCTATTAACAAATTCATATCTAAATCCTGTATGAGTCTCTATCCCGAGGATAGCGTTATTCTAAAGCAGCGCCCTGTGTGAGTAAATCAGTCACGTTCAGATAGTGAGGATGCAGAAAACAACGGCACATGGCCCACTACAGGGGGAAATATTTGCCCTGCCGGGGTCACCGGCCCTTTGAGCACCATAAACCGACAGGACACTTACCCTCAGACAACACACTCTGACCCCGAGTCCCGGCCGATCCTGTCCAATAAGAACACTTGACTCGCCGGCGAGATACCCAGTGTGCGGCGACGAGCTGCAGGGCTGCTTAGCTGTGGGAAGTAACGGCCCCACGTCGCCGCAGGAGCGCTGCTCACTTCGGTCACACTCGAGGATAAGAAAGCTGGTTTTCTCTTTTTAAAAAAGGAAACGTGTAAGTCTCACTCTACCTGAAAAGTCCACAATAATTGACTGTCTAGTGGGGATTACTTTTGACATTACTGTTATTAGGAAACGCTATTTGTTCGTGTTGTGCATATTTGAGATCTGCTCTCTTTTGGCTTCACCTAGATGAGTCAACATGCCGGCCGGATCAGTGAAATTGCACAGCATAAAAAAACTGGGACAGGAAAACCACAGCTACAACTTCTCCGATGAAGGTAATGCACGGCGAAAGTTTGAAATGATCGAATAATATAGAGATCAAGTAAAAAAAAAAGGTTAGGTTTACAGTTGTACCTGTAAAACAATACAATACTTATGGAATTCTTCTATTGCAGAACCAGCTGGCAGCGCTGCCGCTCCTAATAATAGGTAACACTCAACAGTAGGGTTACAAAATGCATTAAGTAATGCATCCCATTATTATTATATTATGCATTAGAAATGATGATTTATTGCATGCTTTAATGCAAGATCAGGCTCCAATTGAGGATTGTTTTCATCACTAATTAATCTGTTATTTGCGGTTTATTGAGCTTTCACGGCCACCATACAGAATCTCTCTCTCTCACACACTCACACACACACACACACACACACACACAGCAACAATCGGGAAGAGGCTTAGAGGTTGGCAAAGGCATCATAAAAGCTTTGACCATCTGTGGAATATCTGCAGGGCTTAGAGAATAAACAATTGTTAGCAGATGATCCATTAGAACGGAAAATCCTGATTATGAATTATGTATAGAAATTATGATGCATTTTTTAGAGGGCCAATGTGTAGGATTGCAAGTAATCTATTGGTAGAGATGGAATATCATATTTTAAAAGTAGAATTTCTTTTGTCTATACGGACCTGAAAATATACGTTTTATTACCTTCTGGAATGGACAAACAAAACCCCACCGTAACCTGGGAGGAGTTTCAGTGGGCTGCAATCTGCAGAATCACCACTAGGTGGCACTCAATCCACGAACTCCAGCTCTAAACACGCATCTTCTATTTCCATGGGCGTGTAGCGGCTCACCGTGTGTTTTTGTTTTTCTTCCCATGCAGGACCACAACATCTTCCAGCAATGACGGCACGTGAGTACAAGATGGCAAAAGAGGTCCTGCAAACTTTCACACGTTCACCTCCAATGAAAACAAACTGACCGGCCTTCTTTTTCCAAAACAGAAAGCGGCAGAACGGCGATCAGCCGGCAATCAGGGTTGGCTTCTTCCAGCTGGTAAGACGTTCTGCTCCGTAGCGCTCGCCCCTCCCTTCTCCATCTCCCCTTTTGAGATTCCACCCGCCGCTAACCCCGGCGTCGCTACCTGTGCCCGCCCAGTTCCGATACGCCACGTGCCGGGAGGTGCTGATGATGGCGCTGGGAGGCGTGTGCGCCGTGGCGCACGGTTCCGCCCAGCCCCTCATGCTGCTGGTGTTCGGCCTGCTCACCGACACCTTCATCGAGTACGACATCGAGCTCAACGAGCTGCGAGACCCCAGGAAGGAGTGCGTGAACAACACCATCGTGTGGAAGAGGAACTACACGACGACCTCCGCGCCACCGATGGACTGGGGCTCTGTGAGCAATGCGACGTGGGAGATGTTCACACCGCTGAAGTACAGGGCGTGTGGGTGAGTGGCTTGTGACGGATGCGTGAGGTGCACTTTTCATATACTTTTTTTCCTCCCATCATATTATGTAACGTGTGATGTTTGAAGTTTCTAGATCTGCGTTGAAGTGCGCGTGGTTCTGTAGTCCCTCATAAATGATTCACCGACTGCATTTGTGCCGTTTCTCAGGCTCCTCGACATTGAACACGAAATGACCAATTTTGCCTTCTATTACGTGGGAATCGCAGCTGCTGTGTTCCTGCTCGGATACTTTCAGGTTGGTCTTCAAATGTCTTCGTATTCAACCAAAAGGACTGATCTAAAAAGATCAGAAAGTGCCATCCACCTAAAAACTGTTCAATGAGGATGACATATTTGGGTCCGATTACCCATGAGATCTTGAAGGGGATCGTGAAGCCTCCTCCGGCTACTGAGATATTCAGATGACAAGCTTTTTAAAAAAATGTGTATGACTGCATGGTACAGGGTCTTCTGCACATGACAAACTCTTGTCAGTTAATAAGTCGTATCAATCTGGACCCCCTGCTGATGAAAAAGTACAATCCGTCAACTACGGCATGTTATTAGACAGACTGGAAAACTAGATGGGACCTTATGGAAAAATCATATCACTGGTTCATGTCATATTTGCAGGATAGGGACTACTTTAAACTGTTAAGTGCTCTATAATCCAATAGTGTTTTAAAGCCAGAGATGGTACTGCAATTTCTGAAAGATAAGAGGCTTAGAAGACACGGATTTTGATCTAATCAAAGCCAGAGGGGCAACGATATAGCAATTTTAGTCCCCTAGAATGGGTGAAAATTGCTTTATCTTACATTTGCCATAATGCACCTCATCAGGGTCATTTTCTCAAACTGGAAAAAGCTCTTCTGAAGCCAGTCATCATGCAGGTGCTCTGTGAGGCCTTTAGTCGAATAAGCAGAATCTCATCATGTCAAATCAATGCAGCGCCCCTTAAAACCTTCACGGGAAGGTTGCCCTGTTACCCCTCAAATGGAGGTGAAAGGTCAGGGGTCCCGATACCATCCCGTTGCCGCGCATGCTTTTCACGCAGAAAACAAACGCGCGTCCAACCGGTGTGTGTTTACGTCCGACAGATCTCCATGTGGGTGAAGTCGGCCGCCAGGCAGATTCAGCTCATCAGGAAGATGTACTTCAGCAAGGTGATGAGGATGGAGATCGGCTGGTTCGACTGCACCTCTGTGGGGGAGCTCAACACTCGCATGTCCGAGTGAGTGACGCAATGAGTCCAGGGTTTCTGTGCTTTGGGATCATCGATGCTGACGCGGCGGCACCTTTTGTTACAGTGATATCAACAAGATCAACGACGCCATCGCGGACCAAGTTGCCATCTTCCTGCAGCGCTTCACCACCTTCGTGTGCGGCTTCTCCGTCGGCTTCGTAAAAGGATGGAAGTTGACGCTTGTCATTGTCGCTGCGAGTCCATTGATCGGCGTTGGCGCCGGTCTAATGGCTGTGGTGAGAATTTCTCTTGATTTAATATTTGCTGTACTTCTCCTAACTTGTTGACTAGACTTAAACTTTTGACTAGACACAACTTTGGTTCAATTTCTCTTAACCTTACTTTTGGTTTACTTTCTGTAAAATAATTTCTCTCAAACGCGTCACCCTGTTTTTCCTCCAGTTTGTGGCTAAGCTAACGGGGATGGAGCTGCAGGCCTACGCTAAAGCCGGAGCCATAGCAGACGAGGTGCTCTCCTCCATTAGGACCGTGGCCGCTTTCGGCGGGGAGGCAAAAGAAGTGCAAAGGTAGAAATCCTCCGGGTGAAAGTTGAAGATTTACTTTTCTGTCAGGCAGCTGAGGTCAGCCCTTCTCCTCTGCAGGTACGACAAAAACCTGATCTCAGCGCAGCGCTGGGGCATCAGGAAAGGTCTGATCATGGGCTTCTTCTCTGGATATATGTGGCTGGTCATCTTTATGTGCTATGGTCTGGCCTTCTGGTACGGCTCCAGCCTGGTGGTGGACACTGAGGAGTACACACCAGGAACACTACTGCAGGTTTTACAACATTAGGATTCATTACAACATCTGCTGAGCGATCAGCACTGTTGGAAACACTCACAGACTGTATTACACCGTAATACACTGACATCTTCTTTCTAGGTGTTTTTCGGTGTGTTGATAGCAGCCATGAATCTGGGGCAGGCCTCGCCGTGTCTGGAGGCATTCGCTGCAGGCCGTGGAGCTGCGACGATCATCTTTGAGACTATTGAGAGAGTGAGAATGCTTGATGTTTTAAATTTTGCACGATTTTCACCTTTAACAAGGTAATGTGTTATACAGGAAACCAATTTCTTTGTACGGACAAGTCTCATTTTTCAAAAAATGTGCTCCTGCCAGGAGCCGGAGATTGATTGTCTATCCGAGGCGGGATACAAACTGGACCGGGTCAAAGGAGATATTGAGTTTCACAATGTCACCTTCCACTATCCCTCCAGACCTGAAGTCAAGGTACCTGCTCGCTTCTACACTCGTCCTGTGTGGCCCAGACCGGTATTTTGACTTTCTGCTCATGTGATCTGTACTCAGATCCTGGACGGGCTCAGCGTTCCGGTGAAGTCGGGGGAGACCACGGCCTTCGTCGGGCCGAGCGGCGCCGGGAAGAGTACGGCCATCCAGCTCTTCCAGCGCTTCTATGACCCTAAAGAGGGCATGGTGGGTTTAGCGGCCGAGCCGATGACTCGTCCCGCAGTGGGGCTTTGTGTCAACGCCCTGAGTCCCTGGACGCACCGCGGCTGCCGACTCCTTCCTCTTTTTTGAGCTTTATTCTAGTGGCTTAAAAATAACCGTCCCCGGGGGCTGATGGAGGAACATGATAATCTGTTTCATTATTCAGCCAATGGGCGCTAACGACCTCATTTTTCACTTTCACTGAAATTGGAGGTCTTTACACGCCTCACTCTTATTGCTTTCAGCTTTTATGGGACAAAATAGCCTCTTATAGCACAATGAAGGTTAAGCACTAGACTAACCATCCCTATCACTAGCATTGTTGCATTAAAAAAAAAAAACATTATAGCCAGCAAAGCATTTTAATTAAATCATCCATCAATTTTAGCACAACCGGCTCTCTGCCCTCCGACTCAGGTGACCCTGGACGGCCATGACATCAGAGGGCTGAACATCCAGTGGCTGCGCTCACTGATTGGCATTGTGGAGCAGGAGCCCGTGCTGTTTGCCACCACCATTGCTGAGAACATCCGCTACGGTCGGCCCGGCGTGCCAATGGAAGATGTCATCGGCGCCGCAAAGCAGGCCAACGCGTACAACTTCATCATGGATCTGCCGCAGGTGACGCGCAGGGTTTCTGTCCGATCGTCTAGTTGCCCACAGGAACAACGTTGAGTTTTGAACACCGTCAGGCTTAATAACTTTCCCTGTCATTTTGAAAAATGTAGAAATTCGACACCTTGGTGGGGGAGGGTGGAGGCCAGATGAGCGGCGGCCAGAAGCAGCGCATCGCCATCGCACGAGCGCTGGTCAGGAATCCTCGTATCCTGCTGCTGGACATGGCAACCTCTGCCCTCGACAACGAGAGCGAGGCGACCGTTCAAGAGGCTTTGGACAAAGTGAATATCTGCCAAATTAGCTTCTGTCTTCTCTGCTTTGGAGGATTCATGGGTTCATCGTGTTGCCAGTCTGGCTTGCAAAGACAATGAAAACCTCCTTTGAATTAAAAATACTGTTTCTGGTAATCTTCCCTTTTTCCTCTGAAAGGTAAAAGTATGTTGTCCTATGTGAACACATACCAAGTGGAAACGCGTAACATAGTTAAGGTTCTAATATGCTGATGGATTATAGGAAGGTTGCAATACAGAAGTGGATCAATCAGGGTTCATCGTCTGATTTCATTTGCATAAGAACGGAGCAATTGTGCGTCAATCATCTCAATGTGTCACAATTCAAATAATAACGGCGCGAGGAAAATCCTGCTCCAACCATGTGTGCGTCGTCCGGTTTGGCCACAGGTACGCTTGGGTCGCACCACCATCTCCATCGCCCACCGGCTGTCCACCATAAAGAACGCCGACGTGATCGTGGGCTTCGAGCGCGGCCGCGCCGTCGAGTGCGGCAAACACGACGAGCTGCTGGAGAGGAAGGGCGTCTACTTCACGCTGGTCACGCTGCAGAGCCAGGGCGACAAGGCTCTGAACCAGAAGGCTCGGCAAAGTAGGGCCGCCTCCCACGCCTGTGAAACATGATTCTGTCCCCTGGCAGACGCCGTGGGCGTCCGCTCATTGTAATGGTCGCCTTTCGCTCGGGTCTTTCTCAGTGGCTGACGACGAAGAAGCGCCAGCGAGGCTGAATCTGTCCAGGGCAGGCAGCTACCGGGCCAGTTTGAGGTATTACTACACACACACACACACACACACACACACACACACACACACACACACACACACACACACACACACACACACACACACACACACACACACACACACACACACACACACACACGCACACGCACACCCGTCATCGCTTCATCTGTTTATTTGTGAAAACTGTAATATCTGTGTCCATGGTCTTGACTGTGCATCTAAATAGGATTTATTACAGCAGTTATTTTGATACTGGGACCTTCAGTTCGCTTAATTACCCTCCTGCAACGACTGTGACATTTGGAGCATTTAGCTGACCCTATCATCCAGAGGCCCTAACAAGTGCTGCAAACAGGAGAGGAGGCTTCAGGTCCTCGAACGCCACTGTTACAAGCTCCCAGTAATGAGTGCACGGAGAACACCGGCGGCTGAATGCGTTCCTGCGCTCTCTGAATATTCATCTTCCTGAAGAGATAGAAATCAGTGGGTGTTATTTCTTTATTTATCTTTTGGACTTGTTTTTCTTTGCTTCTGCAGAGCCTCCATTCGCCAGCGGTCCCGGTCTCAGCTGTCCAATCTGATCCCGGGGTCTTCGGTCCCGATGGTCGGAGAGCTCGGCCCCAGAGCCTACTCTGTGTCACGGGCAGACAAATCCACGGTACGCAATTCTATAAGCGGGTCCAAAACAATTACCGCACCGCCGGACCGTCGAACCACTTGTGTTGGGATGTTCTTTTCTTTTGTGCACCGACCCTTTGGATGGCGTAACGGCTCCGACTGCCGGCTGACGCGTGTTTGTCTGTGTGAACGCTCAGGACGCCGTCCCAGAGGAGGAGGAGGAACCAGTGGAGCCGGCCCCAGTCACCAGGATCCTGAAGTACAACACACCCGAGTGGCCCTACATGCTCTTTGGGTCCTTAGGTGCTGCCATAAATGGGGGGGTCAACCCGGTCTACTCTCTGCTGTTCAGTCAAATCCTGGCGGTGAGGTTCGGGGGATTTCATCGGCGGTTCTGTAACAAAGAAATATTAGCAATGAGCTAATTTCAAAAGCCTTAAAGCCACGGATGTTTTATTAAACACCACCCGAGGCCCGAGGTTACGCCAGGAAACGGTCGGGCCGAGTTCATCGGTACCACAGAGTTGTAAAAAACCATCCTCTTCAGTTTCCTGGTTGTTATCTAAAAGGAGCCTGGGGTGCCTTTTTGTGCAATATATTTTTGGCCAAACTGTTCACTTTAACACAGAACACAAATACAGGAGGAGAAAAAGACAACTTTTTCCCCCCGGCATTATATTCACATAATTCTTTTAAGAGACAATTCATTGAGTCTGGTCCCATAACTGTCCTTCAAAATAAAATAAAAAATCACAACGGTGAAAAAACTATTTTAAATTGACATAATAACTCTTAATTATTAATAATGAATTAACTATGCAGAGGTTTTAGACCTGTGTGTGTGTGTGTGTGTAATGCTCTGTATTAACTTCTCTCTCTCTCTCTCAGACATTCTCAATAACAGATTCGGAGGCTCAGAGGAAGGAGATTGATAGCATCTGCCTGTTCTTTGTCATGATCGGCGTGGTCTCTTTCTTCACCCAGATGCTGCAGGTACGGTAGCAGACTGATTGGTTTAGTGCCTCACCTGCTATTCAAGGTTATAGGGGATGTCACAAGAGCGCTTAAAAAAAGAGAATTAAATGATTTGGGTCAAATTAATACTAACTTAGCTGGGAAATATATTCAATGACGCACAGACAAATTGCACACAGAAGCAATTTCCTCAGATTCGTTTTACATTACGCTGGAGATCGCTGTGATGGTATTTGGGGCTCAGAAATAATCCCGCGTGGGTGTCTCCAGGCTTACGCTTTCTCCAAGTCCGGGGAGCTGCTGACGCGCAGGTTGCGGCGGATCGGCTTCCACGCCATGCTGGGCCAGGAGATCGGCTGGTTTGATGATCACAGGAACAGCCCCGGGGCTCTGACCACGCGCCTGGCGACTGACGCCTCACAAGTTCAAGGGGTGAGTTTATGAAAGATTTCATCCAGTCCCATATTCAGCCTTGTGGGATTTAGGGCCGTGTAGTGATGAGGTTGCAGATTGCATCCGACTGGACAGTCCTCCCTCCACGTTGGGCCGTGTTTAGTTTGTCTGTTCTGGGCTCCTGTAGAAACAACATGCACATTGCACAGTAACCTTCACTTGTGTTCCTCTACAAGGCCACGGGCTCTCAGATCGGCATGATCGTCAACTCTCTGACCAACATCGGCGTGGCCGTCCTCATGTCCTTCTTCTTCAGCTGGAAGCTCACGCTGCTCATCCTGTGCTTCCTGCCCTTCATCGCCCTGTCGGGCGGCTTCCAGGCCAAGATGCTGACGGGTTTCGCCAAGCAGGACAAGCAGGCAATGGAGACCGCCGGACAGGTCAGGCATCCGTGTACCTGCGCCACAGCTTCAACTAAATCCGTGTCTCGCCATCCTCAGCTCAACTCTGTCAGCGCGCCGCGTTCCGCCCCGAAAGCAACATCTCACTGTTCCCGATAAACCTCCCGGGGGAGGGCGACACGCTGACGCGTGCACCGACAACAGATAAGCGACAGCGCGCGGTTCAGTTTTCCTCATCGCTGCGCAGCCCTCCAGCTGAACCCTGATCTCGGTGCGGAAGCTTTTCATTAGCCGCTCCTGTAATTTGGCGGGGCAGCCACAGAGCAGTCAGACTGGAGCCACCCGGGCCTAAGACCGCGTCACGGTACAGCCGACGCCGAGCGGAGACGACTGTCCCGTTTATTCCAATGCAGTAAACCCCAGCCATCCCAATAAAGTGGATTAGATGAAAGTTTAATGATCCCTATGGGGGGAAATGGGCTCTCTGCAGCAGCGTACGATAAGATGATAGATAAAAAGCCAGCAAAGGCTTTATCTCGATCGTAAGTCTTCACACGTTAGTTTCCCGAGCAATTAATTAGGAACAACTTCTCTTCAGCGATCTTGCCTTCTTTGCAGTTTTTAATCTGGTATCCAAAAAACGGGTCTTTTACTTCCAGATATCCGGCGAGGCGCTGAACAACATCCGCACCATCGCAGGCCTGGGCAAAGAGAGGGTTTTCGTGGACATGTACGAGGCCCAGCTGGAAGCCCCGTACCAGGCGGCGCTGAAGAAGGCGAACGTGTACGGGGCCTGCTACGGCTTCGCCCAGTGCGTCATCTTCCTGACCAACTCCGCCTCCTACAGGTTCGGAGGGTACTTGGTGCGACAGGAGGGGCTCCACTTCAGTTTGGTGTTCAGGTGAGAGGAGAAAACCGCTTTTCATCTTATTTGTATGTTCTTTAACGTTCTTTTTTAATGTTACTACCATAAATCTGTATAGTCACATCTATGTGAGTGGTGTAGTTCCTTTATGTCACATTAGCTTTTTAGCTGCCGATTGCAGTTAAAACAGCTAATGCTAAATGCACACTATATTGGTTTATATAAGTATTCAAAGAACAATTACTTTTTTAAGTAAAGGAACCTATTCTGTGCAAAAACGTCTGAATAGTTACATTACATCGTCCTTTCCGGCAGGGTGATCTCGGCCATCGTCACCAGCGGCACGGCGCTCGGCAGGGCCTCCTCTTACACGCCGGACTACGCCAAGGCCAAGATCTCTGCGGCCCGCTTCTTCCAGCTGCTGGACCGCGTGCCTCGGATCAGCATCTACAGCGATAAGGGGGATAAATGGGTACGGGGGAATACGTTGCGCTCCGTGTCATGTGCTATTCCAAATGAGTGCTTCCTGCTCTCTCTGCAAAGAAACGTCTAATTTATTATTCCTTTATTGCTGTGCTCATTAATTTTGCATTAGTCATGAAAGGGGTATGTAGATGGAGCAGACAAGGAAGGATTGGTAGTCCTTCTATCAAATATATTACAAGCAAAGGGTGAAAACGCAATAGGCCGAGCAAGGCCTTGTGACTTGAATAAAAAGCAATCAAATCAAATAAATGTAGTACCACAGCAGGTGGCACATTGATGCACACAGACGCCTATAACCTTTGTTCCGTTATCATACCCCCCCCCCCCTCTCTCCCTCCTCTGTGTTTTCAGGAAAACTTCCAAGGGAACCTCGAGTTCATTGACTGCAAGTTCACCTACCCCACCCGGCCGGACATGCAGGTCCTGAATGGGCTCAACGTGTCGGTGAAGCCCGGCCAGACGCTGGCCTTTGTGGGCAGCAGCGGCTGTGGGAAGAGCACCAGCGTGCAGCTGCTGGAGAGGTTCTACGACCCCGACCACGGCCGAGTGGTGAGTCGTGTCACTGTGTCCTCTGTAAATGATTCTTCAGGTACTTATTTTTTATTTTACGCTCCCTCATTAATCCGAATTAGAGGGAGGATATTGTTTTTTTTTAACTTTCAATCTTTAATATTTAAGCGCCTCTGATTTCAGAGAAGTTTTATTTCATATTAGTCTTATGTCCTTTAAGCCCGTGAGAAAGCTTCTCTAAAGGTCCGATGTCTTCTTTTGTTCTGGAGGGAACATTTAGCCGCCAATGAGAGGATGGTGTTGATATCGGACTTCCTATTACCAGATCCACGCAATCGATATGTGTCTGCTTGATGTGTATGGTCAATGGAAGAAGTCAGTCAAAGAATAATTACTCATTCATCAGATGTTCACGTTATATATATATATATATATATATAGATAGATATATATAGATATAGGGAGGTTTGCCTTTGTGCCAGTAAGTAATCCCAGCAAAGATTCAAATGGCCTAATTGGGTTGAAAGTGGTTTGGAAACGTTCTGATTCCCCGTTTGAGATTTAAAAAAGAACAGCGTCACCTGTGCGTAGTTGGGAGACAAATCAAGGCCGACATGGTGTTCTGATGGCTCATTGAGTGGACTGTATTTCCAGCCTTTGGGTATTATATTGCTTTCTCTTAATAGTCAAATCTATGACTTCCTGCAGCTGATTGATGGCCACGACTCGACCCGCGTCAACGTGCCCTTCCTGCGCTCCAAGATTGGCATCGTGTCCCAGGAGCCCATTTTGTTTGACTGCAGCATCGAGGAGAACATCAAGTACGGCGACAACTCGCGGGAAATCGGCACCAACGAGGTCATCTCTGCCGCCAAGAAGGCGCAGCTCCACGACTTTGTCATGGCACTTCCCGAGGTACCGTGGACATTTTGTGTGGCGAGGACTCACGAGCAGAGGCCCATCCACAATATTAACTACAAAGGAATCACTGCGTAGTGAGTCATTTCTGGGGTCCAGAAGGGTGACTTGACGGATACGTCGACCAGCTGAAAGCGCACACATTTAAAGTTCATTATTACAGCGATAAAGAGTGATTCAGACCTCAATCGGCTCGTGGTTGAAGAGCTCAGTCTTAGGGATCGTTGACTGATTGTTGGCAGGTGTAAGAGCCTCTTTTTGCTGAAGAAAATGCCTCAAAACGGCACTTTAACAACCATGGACACAAAGAGCATAATTCCTGGTAAAAATCATTACAGTCACTTTCATAATTTATTGTTTTCGACTCGCCATCACTTTTCATCCTGCCTCAGAGATACAACACCAACGTCGGTGCCCAGGGTTCCCAGTTGTCCCGCGGTCAAAAGCAGCGCATCGCCATCGCCAGGGCGATCATACGCGACCCCAAGATCCTGCTGCTGGACGAGGCCACATCCGCCCTGGACACCGAGAGCGAGAAGGTGCGCCTCGCTAGGCTCTTTAATCCACACGCTTCTTATCTGCTCCGCGTTCGTCGGCAGTTAATTATTATTATCATTAACAATCGCTGCCATCTTTGTTATTCCCGCGGAGCCTCTCTGTGTCCGAGGAGCAGAGGGGCCTCTGCAGCGCACCGATACACCCGGACACGCTAATGATAGTAATCAACGCGCCAGTGGGGGAAATGCCATAATTGCGAGGCGCAGCGCCGCTAACTGAACGCCGCCTCGTGGCGGCTTTGGTGTCTCCCCGACAGACCGTGCAGGACGCCCTGGACCGAGCCAGAGAGGGCCGGACGTGCATCGTCATCGCCCATCGCCTGTCCACCATTCAGAACTCGGACATCATCGCCGTCATGTCGAGGGGCTACGTAATCGAGAAGGGACCCCACGACCACCTCATGGCTCTGAAGGGGGCCTACTACAAGTTGGTGACCACGGGAGCACCAATCAGCTAACGCGCGCGGGCGGGCGGAAGGGGGCACGAGTGGCGAATTAGCGATGCAGCCAAGGGGAGCGAGCGCTGAGGAGCGATGTAATAGCCGTACATGGACAGAGACCGGACTTATGCCAAAGTACAGGAGATGCACCTCTTCGCTCTTACAGTATTTATTTGTGCGTTGGGGCTCTTTTATTGTGAGTCACACATTAAATTGGGGGGGAAGGAAGTTACCAATTGCCTTTGGGTTTTGGTGAAAATTGTTTATCAATGACCAACATCAGGATCAGGAATCATCAAATCAATCATTTGATGCAGCGTTATTACAAAGTGTAAACCACAATTCGCCGTAGTCTCCTGTGCCAAACCAGTGCTTTAACAACCACTGACAGACATAAAGATGATGCCAAAATATTTGTATGAGTCATGTCCAAACACATTACAGTTATGGCAGTTATACGACATGCTAAATATGAAGCTAGAGCCAAACGCTACTTAGCTTAGCGTAAAGGCTGAACGAAGGGGGAAACAGGTAAAATGGCTCAGTGAGCTCTAAAGGTCATTATCTATTTGATCTATTTTTTATTAACATTTATGGAAACAACTAAAAACAGTAATTTGCTTTAAGAAAACCATTGAATTGGTTCATAAGATGTTGTGTGTCTGTTTTTAGCCGATTGTAGCTTTAATGCTGTACGCGTGGTCCAGTTTTTTTATGCTTTGTAATGAAATAAAAACCATTAAATTGCTCGACTGAGCCGTGCGTAGTGAATATGTGATTATGAGAAACTTCCTCATTAATCAAACGCGTCCTGCTGAGCTCTGGTTAACAAGCTCACCGTCTTTATGAGCACCTGGGCGCCGTTGGCAGCATTTGAAGAGACGACACGCGCGCGACGACTCGCAAATACTGCAAGTCTGAACATTTAATTATGGTCTGGATTGATTAAATTCCCCTTTGCTAAATAATAAAATGGAAAATCAGCGGTCATGTTTGAGACCCCCTGGTCTGTTTATCGCATCAGTTAAGCCAATTAGAGCTCTGCTAGCCGGGGTGGGAGGAGCTTTGCTCGCTAATTGCGCTTCGTCTCTGGACTTTGGTGACCAATAAGCTTGTTTCCCACCGTTAACATGTGCACCAGGGGGTCCGAGGGGGGGTAATTAGTCCGTCCACGCACACACAGTCCTGACTAATCAACTAGAAGGTGAAATCACCTGTTTGCATGAACCATGGGGGGGGGGCGACGGGGCAAGTGGTGCGTTCAAGGACACCTAGAACATAAAGTCATACAGAAATAAAACAGTAAGAAAAAGGGACACATGAAATTTGGTTGTTTCCTGCAGAAAAATACCAAAAGACTGAAGCCGACAAAATGCTGTGTGAGTGAATCCATCAGTTAATGACAAAACTAATACAAAAAATGAAAGAAAGAATGTGGAAAGGAAAGTCTTTATTCCTGAATCTTAACCTCCAAACAGTGGGCGAGAAATTAGTAGAGCTTTAAAGATATATAGGAATATTTTTTGCCAAATTACTGCTTATGGATCAACCACCCGTTTTAAACAGGCCTGGTGTGAATGAAATATAATATAGCGTGAGCATATTTCTACTAAACCTTGGTGTATGTAGGCGTACAATACACAACCTTTTGTCTTTATTTGTGAAATTATTTCTGTCTTGAGTTCTTTGCAAAGAAGCCAATATTTTACAATTCCTGCCTGCTTCGTTTGTTATATCTGAATATTACACATTTGCATTGAAATCAGAGGGCCTTGACGCCATGAACAGAAACTAATAAAGGTTTATTGGCTGCTCCTGCCTATTCTCAAATGGACTTATTCACATATTTAAATCATTGGAGGTTCAGGCACATTCTAAAACTCTTACATGTGGAACAGGATCCGGGCCAAGCAGCCCGGCAGCAGAAATGCCCGGAAGAAGAAAAGCTAACGGCGAACGGCACGAAAACCCCTAAAGGGACGAAGCTGGCATGTGTCTAAAAGCGAAATATATTCCTCCCGCTGTCATGCGCTTGTTGAAGCGGGCGGACGACGTGATTGTAACGCACACAGAAAGGCCCCGTCAGTGGACGCCGGCGAAGCACGATCGCATTACGAGACCTGCTGCTCTGAGAGGCCTTTCCCTCCGAGGCTCGCGTGGAGGTAATGCGCCGCACAGGCTCCCTGCGAGGTGAAGATAATGCCGCATGGCAGCATCTTGGGGCTCCGGCGGCTCCGTGGCCCGCGAGCTGCCGGGGGGGGGGGGGGGGGGGGGGGCCCGAACTGCGAATAAGCGGCTTGGAGGCGCGACGCCGCTAGAGTTCATGGCGGGAACGTTTCACACCCGAACCCGCCCCCCCCCTTTTTCTCCGTCAGGTGCGCAGATGTTTGAGGTTTAATTTGTGAGCGCCGCCGTGCTGACCTCTGGGAAATCGAGTCTTCAACTTCAATCAGTATTCCTCAGGTGCCCCCGCCGCCCCCCGCCGCCCCCCCGTCCCAGCTCATCCGGCTGAGGGGACATGGTTGGACTCCCCGCCGCGAAGTGTCGAAGCAACTCCGATTGATGAGAACAGACGGCGGGGGGCCGAGGGGGCCGCGTCTCTGCCGGGTGTGATAAAGAGGCGCCCGAGGCCCCCCTCTGTGCATTCCCTGTGATCTCAGTCCACGGAAACAGGCCCGGCCCGAACACACAGAACATTAGGGGCAATTCGAAATGTGGCTGGGTGTTGATTAAAAGTGGGCTTTTCCTGCGCTGTAATATCTCATAAGATGTCATCCGTTCAGCTCGGTAGTTCTTATTATTCCCCCTATTTTCCCCTGAAGGATGATTTATTTACTGTCGACACAAAGCGCTGACACTCAAGGAGCCATTACAGCTAAGGGATGGAGGAGGACGACCCCTAAATAAGATGGAAGAGGACGACCCCCCTGTTTTTTCTTTTTCTCGTCTAGTCGATAGCCGGTCCGAGGGCGGCGGCGTGTGGAGTTTGAATTTAAATGTTGCAGAGGTGAGATGAGTGGGAATTAAAAGGATACCCGGCGAGAGAGAGAGAGAGAGAGAGAGAGGGAGGGAGGGAGGGGGAGCATATTTAATCTAAAGGTAGCAGCTGCAGGGAGAGTTGCCTGTTGGTAAGAGTCTTCGCTCACACTAAAAGGCCGCCTCGTCTTCAAGTGTCTCTCTCAGCTCAGAATACTACAAATGCCCACTTGACCTTTAACGGACGCCAAACGCGTGGCTTAAACTAGCATGTAACATCGGGGGGGGGGGGGGGGGCTCATTAGTTGTCTGTCATGGATCTGGCATTCCTGTGATATACATATTCATTTGTGCCTGGACTGGACTCTTCCAGCTGAAGCGCCTTCCCCTCGGTCTCGCTCGGCCCCATAAAGCCGAAATCACAGCGGCCATTGAAGAAATAAACCCACACACGCAGACCCAAAGGGGGGGGGGGGGGTCCACAACGTAACAAGGGCCTAATTTCCTAATAAACGACAACGGTCATCCCCATTAAAGCTTTTCATTATCCACGTCAGTATTACAGCAGCAAACGCAAAGGGGACCGGCACCTCAGGGGGGCCGGGACCCTCTAATACGTTTTTGGTCATTCATTAAAACGAGCGTGGAGGGATTCACGATGAGAACGCCTGAAGTTAAATTTGCATTACTGCCTTTGCTGTTTTCTTCGGGCCCTCGGCAGTTCGACCGGTGGGGCAACTGAAGAGCTTCAAACTGTGATTTGTTACTCTACTGTCGCACGGTGCTGAACCCGCATTAACATATTTCCATTTCAAGAGCAGAGCTCTGCTGAATAAAACACCTGCTAATGTCCCAGCTTATTAAACGGCTGCATTATTGTAAACCCAAACACGTCCTTGTTTAAATCTGTACTGATGCCCGCTGTATTCTGTCCACAATAGCAACTTCTTCTAGTCCCATTCAGCTCTGTGGCCTTTTTCATAGCTCGCGTTCCCTCTGTTGTTTATTCCAACGGTGGCTTTGCAGCGAGGGAGAAGGCGTCCGGCCCTCTGCGGGCGGCGCCGGAACTCAAGTTTCCCTCCTCATCTCCCCCAAACTTTGAATCTGCCTGATGAAAATCACAATTATAAAAAGCAAGGCACCGACGCTAATTACCAACGGTGCGAATTGTCGGGTTCTGAGGAAGCGGCCCCGGGGGGGGGGAGAGGGGGGCCGTCTATTAGCGAGGCGTTCAGGTGGTAATTTGCTTGGTGAGGGTTTTCACACGGCGCTGTGAGCAGCATTACGGGCGGACCTGCTGGTCTGATGCGCTTATCTTCACTAGAACCCGGCTCGTTTCTATTTGACTTACTGTGGAAGGTCCAGTAGGGAAAACAGCTGTTGTTGACGACCTGCAATGAAGAAAATAAATGTGTGTGTTTTTCAGCTGGTCTCCGTATTCGGCGAAATTAATGATGACTTACTTAAAGCTTAAATTTTAATTGGTTAAAATAGATAATGGTTCAAGTTTAAAAAGCATAAAACATTAAACAGAAATTCTTTTAACATCCTCATTGGTGATAAAAGAAGCTGGCATAGTTTATTATTATTATTCATCATCCATAACGGGGCAACGTGATACCAGCTGGCAAAATCCAAAAGCATTAAAAGAAGGTAAGTCAAGAGTGTTTCCTCTTCCGTTAAGTCCCTCATCATTCGCTGAACGGTCTCTGTGGACCACAATGCAATGCGGCCACAAAACATATTGCTCCCCGGCCACATGTTCAAGCCCTCGGCTGAACGCAATGAGTACACACCTGCTCGCCCTCTCTCTCTCTCCGTCTCTCGCCCTCTCTCTCTCCGTCTCTCGCCCTCTCTCTCTCCGTCTCTCGCCCTCTCTCTCTCTCCATCTCTCGCCCTCTCTCTCTCCGTCTCTCGCCCTCTCTCTCTCCGTCTCTCGCCCTCTCTCTCTCCGTCTCTCGCCCTCTCTCTCTCTCCATCTCTCGCCCTCTCTCTCTCCGTCTCTCGCCCTCTCTCTCTCCGTCTCTCGCCCTCTCTCTCTCCGTCTCTCGCCCTCTCTCTCTCCGTCTCTCGCCCTCTCTCTCTCCGTCTCTCGCCCTCTCTCTCCGTCTCTCGCCCTCTCTCTCTCTCTCTCCTGGGCCACATGGTTGAATCTTCCTGGAGAAATTAAAATCATGAGAGAAAGTTCAGACTCAAAGAAAACGTAGATGAAAAATGAATTAACCATGAATTTATTTACGTTATATACATAAAAGGGCGTGACAGTACTCAAGGAGTCTTCCCCCTTTTAAATGTCCAATCCATATATTCTTAAACGAGTCATTTGGGCGAGTGGCTCTCAGCTCTTTGGCTTGTGAGCACATAGTGAAGTGATATCGACCACTGCAAACATCTGCCTGCCGTTGGGGACCAAACGCCACCCAAGAGACGCGTAAAAAGCATAACTTGAGCGACAGGGAAGCTGATGAGCATGAATGTGAACGGCTCCACGTGACACTCAACTGGTTTTTGTGGCTCGGGTGGTTTCAGGGCACTCCTGCGTTAAGTAAATCGCGAGGGAGGAGATTTAATGCAACATTTGACCTCGTGTTTTCCCCTTCAGACACCCGACCTCAGCATGCTGGGTAATTGAGTCAACCCCCCCCCCTTCACTTTTTCCCTGTGCAGCAGCACTTTGTTGAATCGATTTTGCCGCTTGATTATGGCTAAAAACCTTTAGTGGCTGCGTCCGCGAGGTGATGCTCTCCATTGCTCCTCGGACACATTCACACGCTCACATCAGGCGCCTGCAGGCCGCCGCAAGTAACGGCTGCTATTAATCTGCCCGCCACCTGAGGTTTGATTGAATGCCCCCCCCCCCGCCCGGCTGGCATTGATTCTCACACCCTGTACTCCAGAATCTGTAGTTCACACGCATTGGCGCTTCTAGGACGGGGACGTTGTGTTTATTTGATGGTTATCGTAACTAATTGCTTTTTACATTACAAAAATATGCAAAGTATCTAAACTGCCTCCGCATTGATGACATGGAACATGAAAATACTAATGTTTTAATTATTCATGAATACACTCACACGGTATTCTTCTAAATGGACCATCATTTACTAAATGAATATCACGCTGAATTGAAGACTAAAGTGAGAGCACAGACTCCGGTTTACAATGTTTACTGGAGGTAATTGTAAACTGCTAAATTTGGCAACTAGCGGGCAGATCCGTAAAAGGAAGGTGGTGTCAACAGGAAGTCATTGTGCGATAGTGTCTGTGTCTCTGTGTGTGTGTGTGTGTCTCAGGGATGAAAGCGCCGCAAAAGGCACAAAACACTCGCATTTCCCTCCACATTGTTCCAAACAAAGCGTTTCGCGTTGACAGGTTTTCGGTGAGAAAAGTGCAAAGACATAAGTCTGCCCCCTCCCCCCCCCCCCCCTCCCCTTTACCACAGACACATCCTGTCTATAAATTGCTGCATTCCATCTGTGCTGGAAATAGCCTTGTTTCCACAGTCATCTGCTGAGGATTTAGTTTGGGTTTTTTGTTCGGGGCGGATGTAGTAGATGGAAGTTTGAGGCCGGCGCAGATTATCAGAGAGGAAAAAAAAACAGGCAGATATTCAGTTCAACGGAAAAACACCGCCCGCCATCGTGCTCGTGAGTCACTCTACGAATCACAGGTGAGTAGATTTTCTCTCTTTACACCCCCCCCCACCCCTCCCCCTCTTTTCGTATTCCCAAGGTTTGCAAACACGGAGCGAAAAAACGAAGCGTGACCGAGTGTTTGCAGGTGTAGAGTGAGATGGATGTGCTTTTAATTGAGATTAATTACATCCCGAATGAGGCAATGAGCTCCCCACCGCTCCTCGTCAGAGCTGCTTGGGCCCACGTTAATTTGGAGGGGGGTCAATTGCCCAGCGCGTTAGCTTTGAGTGCTGCTGCTGCTGCACGGAGACGAGTGACCCGGGTTCCCAATTCCAGACGGGAAGAACAAGTCGTGAATGTGAGCGAGCTCGATGGATGAGATAAATAAAGCGAGTGTAAAAGGAGGCCCAGCGCACTCGGACGGTGGAATCTCACATCGCAGCTGCAGGCCTCAGGCAGCGTCGCCTCGCTGAGCTCTAATTGAAACAACGAGGATCCGCCGTCCTCGATTCCCACATCCGCGGGAAGTCCCGACGCAAGAGTGGCATAAATCTGCATTTTGTGCTCTACGCTCGGCCTAATGAGCATGTGAGCTGTGGCAGCACACCGCTGCAGCTCTGGGGGGGTAAAGTAAGGAATCCCAATTCGATAGAATAGGAAGAGAAGAGTGCACGATAACCTTCGTCTGCATCAGACAGCATTGCTCCCGCTGCACAGACGCAGGAACACCAGTACGGCCGATAACAGAATGACACAAACGACACGGCGCGTTGCTCCTGTACCCCCCCCCGCCGCGGAGTGTGATGATCTTGACCGTCACGCGCACATTAGGTATTTATGAGGCGCTCTGGTGTGATTATGCAAAGCGCTCGCTGATCGGCGAGGTGGGCGAGGTCGCCTCCGACGCGGAGATTTGGAGAGTTAATTTATTGCTTCCTACATTGAAATCCAGCCGGGCCGTCACACTTATCTCCGTCAGATGCCCCCCCCCCCCCTTTCCTCACGTCGTGATGTATGCTTCCTATTTAAATACTATCAATCCGTTAGGGACGACAGGGAGTAAGTCATGCTGCCCGAAAACAACACCGACAAGGACAGTTTGTCCTGACAGATGTGGTCTGTGTGTGTGTGTGTGTGTGTGTGTGTGTGTGTCAGCTAACTCAGTTAATGAGGCAACGCAGAATGTGACGAGTCATTTATGCAGCACAACTCCAGAGCTTATGCTGGAAATCAACTTGTCAAAGAAATGACCTTCTATTAACGTCTATTCCTTGACATCGGTCATGGGGTCAAGGAAAGGTGGTAAGGAGAGGTCATGAGGATTTAGGAAAAGAAAACCGCTGTTTAGGGAATCCGACACACTCACAATATTGCTGCCGTGAGGAATTATCTCCTTTCTGTTTGTGAAGGAATGTCCAGTGGTTCCTTTGCTAAAGGAGCTCGGTAAGGAAGCATTGAAGCTCCTTTCCTTAGCATTTAGAGAATTTACCTCCATTTAGGAAGCTTCCTAAGAAAATTTGACAATTGGGAGTCCAGCCTTCCTCTCCCTTCACCTCCCCCTCCCCCTCCCCCCCAAACACCGCCATCCATTTGTTTTCTTCTTCTCGGAGAAGCAATCTCTGGAGCCAATTTGACTGTTGGATCTCGGAGGCACGGCGGCGTCCCAAATCGACTGGCGTTCACCGTTCATTTGTCAAACGCTTGGAAATGTGTCAGACGGGACAGAGATTAATAGCTTGTGTTTGTGTTTTGTTTTTTAAATCGCTGAGCTGCGTCGGGGTTTGACCTTTGGGTGACAAGTAAACACGCCGCGCTTCCTCTGAGGTGGAGGAACGAGAGGCCGATGACCGACGACGTGCCGGCTATCGAGTCAGACTTTAACACCAACGCAATTGAAGATAATAAATGAATGCATGTTGAATATCTCTGCCAGGAGTTCGTGTGTGTCAGATGTCCATCCATCCATTTTCACCCGCGTGTATCCGGGGGTCGGGTCGCGGGGGCAACACCTCCAGCAGGGGACCCCAAACTTCCCCGTCCCGGGACACATCTAGCAGCTCTGACTGGGGGGTCCCAAGGCGTTCCCAGGCCAGTGCAGAGATATGGTCTCTCCCCCTCGTCCTGGGTCTTCCCCCGGGGCCTGGAACTCCTCCCTGGGGAGGCGCCCAAACCACCTCAGTATTTATACAGATGTCACATGCGTGGCAAAGGGATTCCTGAATGTAGTTCCTAATTTACAGAGGATTTGGTTGACAAACCGATTTCTGAATATAATGTGGTATCCTGGAGGGAGGGGATTAAAAAATGTCTATAGTCTGTTCTTCTGCGTACATAAAATTGTTTGAGTAAGATATCACGAAGAAGCAGCAGCAGCAAAGGGACTTTTTTTCCAATTTAAAAAGAGAGTGAGAAGAATGCCGAAATAACAAGGAATCCCAATGAACAACGACAATCACCTTGTTGCTACGGGACATAAAAACCATCAGCATCGCACCTACGTGCGCTTTCCATGAGATCTGATTGGTCAAGCCACAGACACCACAGGGGGCCCTGTGAGTGTTAATCTCTTGCCCCCGATATATCGACATACTTACACAAAATAGTTTCAGGCTGGCGGCGTCCCCGAGCCCCCCCCCCCCACTCCCTTGTTTTTCCTCGCGGGGGGGCGCGATGAGGTCACGCACGCCGAGAGACGAGCGGCACCACAGCGAGCTCTGCTCTTTGCTCAGCGGCCCTCGGAGCTCCCCGTCTAGCGAGGCCGCCCTGCTCGTTATGAGGTTCGTTTACCACGGGCCGGCGGAATAATCACTCGCTTTTCATTCTCCCCCCGAGCCGCAGACCCTTAAATGCAGCACCACTGGGCTGTTTGGCCAATTACAGAGCAGGCGGTGTGTAGCTCGCCATGTTGCGCTCGCCGTAGGGGCCGATCAGAGGAACGCAGCACTGAGGATAAGACACTTTGAATAACAATTATTTCACATGTGTAATACAGGGCGGACTGTGCTTATGCGTCTTTATTTTAATGGGAATAAGAAATAAAAGTCATTAACCGATAATGTTGTGCCTGTTTCTTTACTGCACACAAAAAGACTGACAGCACGGGGGAATAAAACAGTTTCAATTATTCCTCAAAAAGCGTTGTGGAGAATCAAAAAGAAGTGTTTGACGGGAAGCTGTCGAGCGGGGAATCGTTTTCATCGCGAGGACATCAGAACAGCAATGGGGGATTCTTTCCCCCGAGGGGGAAGTGTTTGAGGAAGGAGCCTTTTCTTTTCTTTTGTTTTATTTTATATTTATCTTTGTGAGTGAAGAACAGAACAGACCTTTTCACACGTTTCTCCCCCAGCACCAAATCCCTCTGCAGTGTTATGCTGCTCCTTTCAGATGATGATGATGATGATGATGATGATGATGATGACACTGCTCGGAACAAAGGGATCACCAACACAAACACACACACACACACGTAGGCATCAGAGACGGGAGCAAAAGTATTACAGAAATGTGTGATGTAGAACACACATGTATGCACGTAAACGTCTTCATGGTACAGATTAAAAGCTCTTAACCTACACGAGCGTCATCAGGATCATCCGTTCTGGGTCTCATTCAGAACATCGTAAAATATAACCGTCGACAAGGCAAAATAATGGGAATTATGAATTGGGATGGTTTGCACTGTGAAGTTTGACATTCATCATTAACCACAACAGATTTTGCTGGAAGAGAATTTTTGTAATATATAATATATCATACCAAACTACACAGATGCTTTATATTCCATCTACACACACACACACACACACACACACACCTGTATGCAGAAGAGAAGCACCACGAGAGCTGCGACTTCATGCTTCAAACTCAGCACAGCTGGCGCTGATCAGACGTCTCCTGTTCCCCCAACATGCTCGCCGGCTGTGTGCAACAGAAGCAGCAGATTCACAACGTTTGTCTGGTGGTTTTCGGTAATAAATACGAGTTTTTAGTCTTTACAAAAAGCGCTTTATTTAACCTTGAGTTATTGGAAAGAAGAGTGCACTCAAAAGTTGTCCACTGTTCTCCCTCGCGTTGGAGTGATAGAAAAAAAAAAAAAACTAATGGCGTGCTTGGAGAACGAATGACCACACGTTACACGCTAACAGGCTAACGGGCTAACGGGGGGGGGGGGGGTCAATCACTGTGGGACGGCAGCCGCCGATACCTGCGACTTCCTTCTTCCGTCTTTCACTGCCTCTAAGAAAATATGTCTCTGAAAAGAACACAACAGTCATTGAAGATCTTGTGACGGAGCCGAGAGGCCAAAGTGTGTGTGTGTGTGTGTGTGTGTGTGTGTGTGTGTGTGTGTGTGTGTGTGTGTGTGTGGTCGGGGGGACAGTTTGAGCCTTGTATGAGTCCTTCAATAAAAGCCTCCGGGCTTCGCCCTCCTATAAAAAATCAACACCCATCTGAACATTAAGCATTTTTTTTGGGGGGGGGGGTCTGATTCTTTCCTTTCACGAGTCTAAACTCTGGGACACGTCGGCCTGACAAAGGACGTAGAAGAGTCCACGCAGAGCCACCGGGCGTAGACCGATCTCTGTTCCCGCCGCTAACACTTCAGGTGCTTCTTGCTGGTCATGTCGTTCCAGATGCGGTGCATCTCCTCCGGCGAGATCTGGTGGACGGTGACCACGCGGCGGTAGCGGCACAGGCTGTAGGCCATCTTCCAGTGGTTGAAGCCGCTGTTCTGGAACGGGTGGATGCCCAGCTTGCGGAGGCACACGCCCACGTACACGTCCTCCAGGTGCAGCAGCCGCGTGTGCAGCGACGTCTGGTACACCAGCTCGGCCACGTCGGCCGAGAAGACGTAGCCGGTGCCGGAGCAGAAGGGCGGGTACTTGCTCTCGGGGTACAGATCCCTCGGCATGTACCACTTGCTTCGCATGTCCCTGATCGGCCCGCCGTTGATGACGTAGCCCGTGAAGTACCGCCTCCTGGGCTTTGTGGCGGGCTTCAACAGGTTGAAGATGAGGTTCTCCATGTTGACGAAGATGTCGCTGTCCGTCTTGAGGACGTACTGGGCCTTGGGGCAGAACGTGGCCACCCAGCGCATGCCCATCAGTGTCTTGAGCGTCAGGTTGTGGTACGAGTCCACAAAGTCCTCCACCACCACGTCGTGGAAGATCTGGCTCTCCTGCTCCACCATCTGGTTGAGGACGGCGTCGGTGCTGCGGCCCAGCAGGAAGAGCGTGACCACCCGCACGTCCGCCAGGGTGCTCTCGTCGCCCCAGGTCTCGCGGATGGCCTGCCGGGCGTCGAACTCCTTGTGGGTGGTGCTGATCAGGATGACGAGGAAGGGCGCCTCCGCCTCGCACTTCTTGGCCTCGTTGACCAGGTAGCCGAAGTCGTGCGGGTTGAGTGTGCGCGCGCGGACGTTGCTGAAGGTGCCGTTCTTGCCGCCCTTGTGCGCCCGGCGCACGGGGATGGTGGGCTGGCCCGCGTAGGAGTTGGAGGGGCGGGACACGCTCAGGTACCACAGAGCGCTGGCCCAGCACACCACGGTCAGCAGGTACAGGCAGGAGACCTTGGAAGGCATCTCGCCGCGTTCACTCGGGCCGGGGCGTCGGCGACGGCGGCGGCGGCGCTGGAAACGTGGAGGCCACGCCCTCGAGGGTCGTCGCGGATCCCGCGTGTCCCATCGCAGCTGGACAGGATGCCGTTAGCGCTCCGGAGCGGCGTCTGAAAGAGAGACGGGAGAGTCAGCGGCGAGGACGTCCAGAGCCACGCGTCCCAACGAGCACATGCGAGGGAGCGCTCCACGCCGTGTAAATCGCGGTG
The DNA here is from genome assembly GCF_964276395.1 of Gasterosteus aculeatus. Classification (NCBI taxonomy): domain Eukaryota; kingdom Metazoa; phylum Chordata; class Actinopteri; order Perciformes; family Gasterosteidae; genus Gasterosteus; species Gasterosteus aculeatus. The sequence goes on from NC_135688.1 coordinate 28,872,467, forward strand.
CCGCCGCTTGTTGACCTTTCATGGGTCTTCATCTCCCTCTCGTACCCTCCCCCCCCCCCCCGACACGCAATCAGAGCCTCGCTGAGAGGAGGAGGAAGGAGGGGAATCGTTAACATCCACCTCCTCCCGACATGTATCGCGGTGCCTGGTGACCAACTCAGCTAATCCTTCTTTACAAGCAGACTTCATAAGCTTCAGAAATAATCGCCTTTTTTTATGGGGGGGGTTTGTTCTTGAACGCGCGGCCGAACGATGAACAGAAAAAATAAATTAGAATAGATCCCATTAGAGATGAGGAAGAGATGTCTTGAGATGGGAAGTCGCCTCATTCTTTCTATCAGACTCAGAATGTTCTGTTGGTTCTTTTCATCAACCCCCCCCCCCCCTCCCACCTCCACTATCTATTCCCTCTCCATCTCTTTTCCAAAGCAGTCATCAATCTCATGGTCCGGTGGAATCCATCTCATCGCGGCCTGCTTTTCCACCCCTCCCTCCTTCTCCACATGGGTGCTTGATCCATTTCTCTCCTGACTCCTCATCCTCCCCTGACATCACCCGCCGTCGATGCCTCGCTCTCCATCCGGCTGGCTTTTGAAATACATTTTCACTTTATTGTTTTGGTCCTTCCCTGCACACTCGCTGCACTTCTCTCCGTCTCCTTTCCTTTTTTCTCATTGACAGCTGCGATCGCAATCAGGCTCCCTCCTCTTCCTCCTCCTCCTCCTCCTCCCTCACAAATCATCCTCCCCTTTCCTTGACCTCGCTCACCCTCTGTTGCAGATCAGTGCTTTGTCACCTCGAGCCCCCCCCCAACCCCAACGCTCCAAGGAGCGGCTGTTGGTTTTTCATAATGTGACAATCCGGAGACCAAACGTCCCCTCAGAGCAAATTGAAAGGTCTTTGAATCACTGATGCTCAGTAGAGGTCCTCTCCTGGATATGTCAGGAGGAGTCTGTGTGCTTACACGGTGTATCTCTGCGGACCGTATTTGGCGCAATTCAGACACGTTCTGTATTTATAAGCTTTGAGTTATAGTGCGTGTGTGTGCGTGTCCTCCTTCATTGAGAATAACACTTGTAGTGTCTCTCTTTCGAGGGCGTCCTCAGCGGCCTGTCAACTGAATGTAGTACAACACTATTTCACCCAAGTCAAAGTACACGGCTGCTCTGCACCCTAAAGCTCTTTGGGGCCCCTCGTGGCATCTCGCTGCTTCTCATTGTGCGTTTTCTTGTCTCCCCGCAGAGAAACGACATCTGGAACACATGAATTCATGAATACGGGCTCTAAAATGCTCAGACCTGTGGAATGGAGCCTGATTCTCTCAACGCCAACGTGCACAGGTGTTACCAGAGCTGCCGAAATGACGCGCACGAGCATCACTCGGCTCCTGGAGGTTTCTTATGAGCTTGCACGTGAGCCACAAATCACACGTGCACTCTCATAAAACCCTCAGAGGTGGACATCTGAGAGCACTGTCACAGTTTGTTTGCAGCAGTGTGTGTGTGTGTGTGTGTGTGTGAGAGTTATGGCTCCAAAAGGAGGCGCTGTGACATCTGCAGCAAATTGCTTTGAGTGACAGCAGTGAAATGATATGTATTTGTTTACGGCCCCGTTGTCTCGTGACGCTGATGTAATGCACCTTATAGCCACGGATATAAATTCAAGATAAGGTTTAACGTTCGCAAAAAACAACAACAAAGTGAGCCAGATGGAATGCGACAATTCTGTGCGTGAACACGGCTCTGAATGATTGCATATTCATATCGGTTTGCCAGCCTGACTGTAAACATCTAGTGAATTATTGTAAAGTAGAATTAGGCTTCTTGTGCATTTTAGCCCACTCTATTCATATTCATAAGCATGCCTGTTCCTGCCAGATCAAATCTTTTGAAACTAAAAATAAATAGACCTTGTTTATTAATCTTATTATTATTATTGTCTCTTTAAAATTTGGAGACTTTCACTCTATTGTTCTCTATTAATAAACTCCACATATATGGGCAGGAAATAATGAACATTTGTTACAAAGCAGAACAGATGACGGTTAACCGCAAATAAAATGTATGATGTGAAAACATATTATAGATCTATAGAGCCGATCACGTCACATTTCATATTTAAAATGTTAGTGGTATAACGATTCAGTTGCTCACAGCCAGCTTGTGATTTGCAAAGCTCTCTCTCCTAATGACGATGTCGCCAATCAAGGCAATTCTGCTTCATTAATACGCAGATAGGCGGTCACGTCTCCATCGTCGGTGGGTGAATGTGTGTGCGCGGCCAATCACAACCCGTTAATCAAAAGCAGTATTTTACAAGCGCAGCCGTGTGATGAAAACACAGAGTAGCTCTGCTGCTCCTACATATTTTATGATGATTGCCAGCTTGAGATTTAGACGACACAGGCCTTTGCGACGCCGTTTGATACAGATATACTACCGCTAGTACTACCGCTAGTACTACTGCTAGTACTACTGCTAGTACTGTACTTCGCCATCACGACGGCCCGGCGGTCCGATCCGATGTAATAGCTCCAGAAATACCATCAGTGGAATAAGGTATTCCAGCACTAATTACTGTTATTAACGTCCTCTCACAGGACTTACTGCTAGCGACCTGCTAATCGGAACTGGTTGTCATGACAGCATGGGGGGGGGGGGGGGGCGGGGGGGGGGCGGGGGGGAGGAATAGGAGAGAAGGGGGGGGGAGGAATCTATCGGGCTCAAGTCTTGTGAGCGTGGAGGAAGTCGATTTAGCGACCTTGTGTCGGCGCTCCATCAGCCTGTCCAAAGTATTTGGTCCGGACGTTACAGCGTCGAGGAGAATGAAGCCGCGAGGTCACAGTGACCTCGACCTTTGACCAACAGAATCCCGTCCGTCCACCCGTGAGCCAAAGTGCACGTTTGGGGGAAATATTCCTTCCCGAGGAGAACCGGGATGTACGACCCCAAGACGTGACCTCTCTTGTGGAGATGTGGAGGGCTGCTGGGAGGTTTCCGTCCCGTTTAATGTTTCACCGGATAATTGGTCGCAGTCATTAGTGCAGCGTCGGGTGACCTTGCCAGGAGAGGGAGAAGAGGAGGGTACAGCCACTGAGGGGTGATGAAGATGGGGGGAAAAAAAGGATCTAATAGAAAATCACGTCAGGCGTTGCCTGTTAATATCACCCAGTGACAACAACAAATAGAATCGAGTGGATAATGGACGAAGCAAAAGTTGAAAAAAAGGCTTTGTGCCTGAGAGGAGACGGAGTCCTATTTATGAACACACTTGCCCCCATCGACTGCAGAGTGTGTGCGTTGCCTCAGCTTTATGATCAATGAACAGAGAACTCAAGATGCTCTACGGAGGCCTACATGATAATATGAAGCTGTGCTACATTCGAGGATTTGAGCCCCTCTCCCATACGTTTCTTTCTTGTGGATTTGCAGTACATGCAAAGTTTTTTAAACGTGTCAGACGCGAACTGAGGAGCGCTTGAGTGGAACTTTTTCGGGCGGATGTTTTTCCTCCCTCGCGCCGGCCGTGACGCGGCACCTTATCTCAGTCTCCTGCTGCTGAATTTGTGATAAGCTCAACAGGAGGTTTGCGAATCTCTTCTGTCTCAACGCTGGAGCCTCATTGTGTCTCCTAAACCATCAAAAGAGGGACAACGCCGCGTGGAATTTAAGAGATCGTTTTAGCGTCCCGCCCATTATGAGAGGCGCCCGATATTAAAATGTCAGGGGCCGGGGGGGCTCCCAGCGTGACACCAGCTGCCGCTTTTGTTTTTCCCGGATAATAAAACCACTCGCTGATTGTTGCGGTGCAGCGCCGCCGCGGGCGCCACGGGGGCCGGACGCCGCGGGCTTAACGCAAAGCTTCTGCATGCAAAGCAGCTTAGGAGTGACAGAGGAAATGGGATATCGATAGCGGCCAACAGCTTTGGGCCCACTGACTACAGCCCCCCCCCCCGTTGCTGAGAGGTAAAAATAGTTCAGAGTCGGTCGATGCTTTGTGGGCGAGATGAGACTCCAGAAGAGTTTGAAGCGGCGCGAGGTGAAAACGAGTGTGCAACTCATAATTGTGCAGCCAGAGGCAGCTGCCCCCCCCCCCGACCCCATGACAGTGTGCCCTGAATGCTAAGCCCTCCCCCCCCCCAGAAATTGGAAATGACAACTTGATTCATGCGGGTGATACATCCTGCCGTCCGGCTGGGCGATATTGCCGTCATGCAGTATTGAAGCGCGGCGGCGCGTTAATGAAACATTCGGCCGGTGAGGACCGGTGCTAAGCTAACGGAGGAGGCGTTCCTCCTGAGGTGCGGATGAAATGCAGAGTACGGTGCTGATAACCTTCAGAGATCGGCCTCTAAAAGCCAGATTATGTGTGTCGAACGGCCATCAGTGTATCAATAAGTGTAAATGATGACCAAAGACCTTTTACATCTCCTCCAAAAACACAACCCATGCTATGAAAGGGTTCTTCTCAGTCACAATAAAACCCTTTTCCCCGGCATGGCGAGGCAGTAGTGGGCCATCAGGGCCGGCTGAGGCTTCTCTGCTGGCGCAAACAGAATCACAAACTTATAGCCATTTGGCTGATGCTTTTATCCAAAGCAAACATCATAATTATTTTTTTCCATTAGCCTATTTTCTCATTGCACAGCTCCCGTCCTCCTCGGTTGCTGTGGTTCCAGTGCAGCTTTCATCCAATGGGATTGTCCATGTAAGAGAAGTCCTGTAGGGGGACGATGGTGTTCGTACCTGTGGTGTCATACTGAGGTTATTCAACGAGCACGAGGACACTTTTCTGTCAGGACGACGGGCAGCGACCTATTGAAAATAAAAACGGTTTGAAGGGAAACAGCGGAGCGAGAACGCGACAACATCGACTCGCTTCCTTGTGTCGTGCGGCGGAGACGTCCAGTCACACCAATAAAACTTTAACCAACATGAAAAAGCAAAAGCAGCATCTTGAGCTGAATGAGCGACATCACACATTTGTCTTTGTAAACCTCAATGTGAAAATAACCCAATCTAGCTAGCCGTGCCTCAACCTTTGCTACAGGGTTATATATATGTATATATATATATATGGATCATATGGTCAGTTAAATCAGTTAACTTGGGCCTCGGAGAAACGTTTCGTCTGGAAGAGGAGGCGGTCGATGCGGCGGCAGGCTGCAGTGCGGACACGTCGGCCCACACACCCTCCTCTTGAGCCCGCTGTTTTCATTCCAACACTTCCTCCCTCTCCCCCTCTCTCCCTCTCCCTCCCTCCCTCTCAAGCACTGACCTTCAGCCTGTGAGAATGTATACAAGCACCTCCACCACTAAAAGCAGCAGCAGTGAGTCCCTGATGGGCTTGTAAATCCTCCGTATCGATCCGGCTCTCTCCAGGGGTTTCGCTGTAATTTTATTTTCCCACTTTTTGTTACGTCCCTCACCGAAGCGATAAATCAGACCCCTCTAATACGCTGTGAGTGAAGTATCCCGAGGAGACAGACTTTCAATTGAAAGCGGCAAGTCGAAACCACACAATCACACACGGACACACACACACACCGATTTACACACGCACACACTGCAGAAACATCAATAGGGTAATAAGAAGTGAGCGATGGTGAATAACGGACCTGAAATATTCAAGTTAACGCTAATTACAAGTCACAGAGATCCCAATTCCTCCCACGATGCTCCCGTGGCCGACGCACCCGTTTCTATGGAGACGTAAATGCCCCCAATCCTGCAGACGCCGAGTGACGTGAACTTCAAGTACGCTATTCACATGAAGTGCTTCGCTCCAACGAACGAGGGAAACAAAAGTGGCACTCGAGGTCGTGATGGATGGGACAGAAATTGAGATAAGTGATGTCGGGATTCTGGAATTCTCAGCACTCAAGTTGATGAAATGACATCACTCCTAAAGAACGCCGTCGATTGCCAAAAAATGAGAAGAAACATTTATGAATAAAAATACAGAGAGAGAGAGAGCAAAGGAATGTGAGAGAGACTGACGGGAGCGCGATGAGTACGAGCGTCGTGTAGTGATAACCGCAAACATGCGTTCACGGGTCATTTCAAGGTCTCCGTTAAACGCTGAAGACAGAGGCTGGATCCCAGGACCCTCCGGCACGGACACCGTCACACGTCCGTTAGCTTCGCGGCTAACAGGAAGTCGTCTTCAGCAGCACGGAGCATCTACAGTTTAGCTACTAGCCGCCCAGCCGCCGGCCCCCGACACTGGGCCGGACCCCTCACTGCCGGTTCCCCTGGAACAGAACACGTTCAGCCAGTGGGAACGTGCTGAGAAGGATCCAAGCGGCTCAGGCGTTCAGAATATCATGTCTGAAAGGCAGCGAGCAGAGGCGGGGGGGGGGGCGAGGAGTTATCAGGGACGCCATCTCGGTGCCGGCAGGCCAAACACGTGGCGTTATACTGCCGGGCGCAGGCAACTACTGCACCTGTCTAGATAACACCACCGACTCCAGGCAACAGAGATGCTTTAGGGGGGCAGGGGGGGGAGAGGGGGAGGGGGGCAGGTGGGAGGCAGAGACAATGATGCAGCCAGGAACACTCGCAGGTTGTGATGTAGCATGTGCTCCCTGCAGATAACCTCACCTGTCTCCATGTGGGCAGAAAGAGAAGATGCAGCAGCCTTTTTCTTTTTTTCAAGGCACACAGAGGTGAACGCGAACACACACACACACACACACGCAGACACACACACACACACCGACACACATACACAGACAAACATCCCTGCCACTGCTGATGGCCCTGCAGGCAGAGGACCTGCAGCTTCAGCACTCCTTTCCGTAAATAACACTCGTCCTTCTGAGGGCAGCTGGGAACATGAACACACACACACACACACACACACACACACACACACACAGGTATAACTACTACTAACACAGAAAGAATTTGTATATTCAGACATTCACTCACAGGGTGGTTTTAGCATACAAATGGATTTAGGTAAGAAAAACTCAAATACGTGTTGAACAGTGGAGTATTTACGGGCCTCAGCGACGTTGACAACCTGCAGCTACACGCTGAAGATCAGCTGTAAAGGAGCTCAACTTACTTTCACATCTTCCACCAGCTTCCGCTGATTCAGAATGATTGAGCTTATCGCCTTAAATTATTGATATCATGTTCCTGAAAGCTTAACTGAGACGCTCCCGAAATGAACGCGGCGCGATCGGACGGATTGAACTCGGTTGAACGCGTGAGACTAAAGTGACGATTCGTCAGTTTAGTCATTTCCGATTCTTCTCAAATGCGAGCGTCTCTATTCAAGGTTTAAGGTTTAAGGTTCACGATGGACGGTTTTCAAATCAGTCAAGGAAACAAGAATCAGAGAGAGCAATCGCCGCTGATTCAGACCAACTGCTCCTTTTGCGTCAAACTTGCTACTTGTATGTTTGTTTTTTAAAGGAGTTTTTCGGGGGGAAACTTCGGAGACAAAAGATGTGACGCGATATTCGTTCAGCTCAGGAACGGATTCTAGGATGAAACCGGCTTCTGGGTCCCCGACGTGACCTTCTACGACCATCTGCATGATAATGCACAATGCATTTTCTTTGTGTGTGTTGGGTTTAGGGAAGGAACATGTGTTCTTTGGGGTAAATTGCAGTGCATTACTTTCGGTGGGTACGCGTACAGACAGAATGAGAACAGCGCGTTCTGCTCGTGGCGATCCGACAGCCGCTGGTTTATTAGACGTGTGCTAAACGTGTTACAGCCATTCAGCGTGATGTCACGGTCGCACACGAGACTTCTTCTCATGTCCCATTCGAAATAAAATGTTCTTTCTTACAATCCGCGATAATGTACTTTTCACAATTCGGTTTGAACCAATTTCAGTGACAAAGCGTTGAACTCGCATGGTGTTAAATAAACCGCAACAAGCATTTCCATTGAGATTGAAAATCTGCGCAAATATGAGCAAAGATTCACATCTCCTACGTGGCGAGACGGAACTTCAAAAACAGAACAAAAAAAAGTGGATGTTTGAGGAGGCAGATAAACATTAATGGACTCCCCCCCCCCCCTCCTACACACACACACACACACACACACACAGGTGCACAGGCTTTTCGCCATCCTGCAGAAATTCGCAGTGGGCCCTTTGATGTGCGTGGCGTGTGGCGTGATAACCCAGCGGCCCGGCCGCCTCGAGGCCCTCGGAGGTCGGGGGCCGATCTCTCCAGCCAGCGTGAGGCAGCGCCGCTCAGCGGGCCCCCGCTAAATAAATGATTCCACCTGTCGGACCCGCTAAGCTTCAGCATGGCGGGGGCGGGATGCGGGAGTCTTTGGGCAGACTGTGTGTTTGTACGTGTGAATGTGTGTGTGTGTGTGTGTGTGTGTGTGTGTGGAGAGAGAGCAGGCAGCAGAGTGCGGAGCAAAGAGTTAATGCCCTCTAAAACCCAGACAGAAATACATACTCTAATTTTTATTGTTTTGTCCGCCTGTCAGATTTCGCTTAAAGACGCACACACACACACACACACACACACACACACACACACACACACACACACACACACTCAGCCCTGGTTTGAACTTCTAACCTCTGACACACGCAGCATTATTGTCTCCAAGTGCATTTACAAAAGCGGAATTAACCCTCCAGTGTGCTTCTGTTAGTGTCGGTTAGCAGCCCTCTGGAAATACTGAGATCAGAGGGATTATGAATAATGTGCGTGTGAATAAATGTGTGTTTAAGGGCTTTATTGGAAGGAAGGGAAAGCGTGGGTGAGCATGTATGGAATATGTACGAGAGCCTTGCTGTGAATGAACAGCACGGAAACATAAAATACTCGCCTGTGACTGTTATAGATTTAAAGCTTGTATTGTAAGAAGTAAGAACCGGGTTTCGAAGGTTTGTCTCGTCCTTCATTAATACAGACGCAACTCGACCCGCTGTGCACAATGCGATTGGTCCCCCGCGAAGCACATAGTGTGTGTGTGTGTGTGTGTGTGTAGAAATAAATGCACGAACAAAAGAAAGAACAAAAGGTCCCAATCTCACGTGCATCTTTGCCGGTCCCCCTTCCTCCGGCAGCAGGGATCAATATGAATATTCAAATTGTGCAACAAACTGGTGTGGACGCTGGCCGACTGAACGTCTGAGCCGCTTTAATGTGAGCGTTTCCACTCGTTCTTGGCTTCTGGCCAGACAACGCGGCCATTGTGGCGAATGATGATGGAGTAACTGAACCCCATCAGCAGCATTTTTATGGTCCCAGAGACCAGAACGGCCTTAATGTGGATGCACCGGTCTAATCAACCTTCATTAACGGTTCACTCACTTAAGGTGCGCCGGCTATTCTCAACGTAATGACATTTTAAACCCAATCCAGACGCCCGGCATCAACATCTGGGATGAGAAAGATAAATACAGTTGTGTGAGTGTGTGTGTGTCAGGGTGTGTGTGTGAGTCTTTTTCGTTTAAGTGTTGACAGGAAGTGATCCAGTGGCGTTCTCAGTGCTTATGACGGATGTCAGATGGGAGTTCCGTCTGCGCGATTAGCTGCTGGTCCGGCCGCCTCGCGCACAGATCGATTCAAACCCTCCCCCCTTGTGTGTGTGTGTGTGTGTGTATTTGTATTAACAAGTACACACACACACACACACACAAGTGTAGTGTAAAGAGTCCATTTATGTATTTATGTTAATAAATCCACAGAGGAACAAAGGAGGAGGAAATTACACATGAAAAGCACATATTGTACTCAATTATTATCATATTATTGTGATGAGCTAAACTCATCAACATCCTCTTCCCTGGCTCAGCTTACAGGACGACCCCGCATCAAAGCGCCCTAAATGTGTCTCCCGCTCCTTGTTCTGGCCTTCAAAATAAATAAACCAACAAACTGAACCCAGTTGGCGGGGCTCAACTGGAGGGACACGAGGACACTTCTCACTCTGCAGCAGCATCGGGACAGATTGAGATCCCCACCAACAGGAGGAAGTTATCGTTTTGAGGTAGTGTGCCTTTGTTTTTGAAGGGTAAAGGGTCTCAGGAAGAGGAAGTTTGAAAAGGTGATTGATTGTTCCGATGGCTTCGGTCATTAGGATTTTAAACTAAATGATTCAGTTTTTCTCGCGTCTTTAATCACTGTTTTCTCAACTCAACTCTGCTCGCTCTCTCCAGACACTTGATCTCGCCTTCGCCCTGGATACGAAAAACACACACTTCACAGATCACACACACACACACACAGTCGTGACCATGAGTGCACAATACATCGACATCTATAGAGTATTTAAAGATGACGATTATGATGGCAGGAGCCCACAAAGGGGAAGGTCGATGGCTTATTCTCCTTTCTACACATTGGGCCCGTTGCCCTGACGACAAACACAGCAAAGACGACTTGTTCGGCTTGTACTTGGACAAAAAAAAAAGGAAGTTTCAATTTAGTTGTAATTGGACGTTTTCTGCCCTCGGCCCTCGTCCTTAAGTAGCGCTCTGTCTGCTCGGGTCAGGAGGCGCAGGCAGGTAGAAGCGTGAGCCTCCCCCTCACCTCCCTCCGTCTCTTCCAGAACATTCATTACACCGCCTCCGTCTGAGAGCTGTCCGGATGACAACTCCTCCAACTGCGAGAACCACGTCAGCGGTGAACTTGTCGGATTGATAGATTCCTTTTTCTCTCTCAAGCTCCGTTTGTGCTGAAATAAATAGCGTCCTGAGACTCAGATAACCGAGTTAGCAGACAAAATGTACAAACCTGTGCCAAAGTAAACTGAACCTGCATCCCTAAAGTTAACGCCGACAAAAGGCGCCGTTTTTATTCTCAGAATATTTCACCCGCAAAATAATCATCTGTGCATCATTTACGCAGCAGCAGTGACTCTGACGTATTTATTTTGCTGGCTCGGATCATGAATTTCTCGGTTTGGATGGTATCAAAGATCAGAGACACGGATCGGACCACAGACGGGATCATCTTCAAATGAAAAAAGATCATTGAAGATCCATGTGGGTAGACACGGATCTCCTGTGTGGATTGATTATATATTGCTATTGAACCGCTCTGCAGCCAAGAAACCATCAAACATTGTCCTTTCACTGTGATAGTCATTTATAGTCTTTTCGTTCATAAAGACAATAAAATATTTCCTTTTAATTTATTAAAATGGATTATTTGTTGTATTGATGAGGTATCATAAGCTGTTTACACCTACTGTAAACCTAAATCATCGCTAATATCCATTCGTGTTGTGAAAACATCTCCAAACAATGTCAATCGCATGTAAAACACATGATAACGTGATAGTTCGGCTTGGCACGTGTGCAATCTAACACTATTGCACTGCCTTCTGTCGTATCGGAGCAGAGCCACAGTGACTAACACGAAGCTGCTTTATTTGTTACCATTCAAATAGCAGGCTGCCGTTAAACGACTTAATTAAAAACCGCCGTAGCCAGTGTGAGGGTTTACAGATCATCTCTCGATCAGTTTAATTAGGCTAAGTGCTATTTGATACACTGCTCATTGTTACGTCTCCTTGTAATTAAGTGAGGAAATAACGGAGGAACCCGTGGTGAGTAACTGTAAAAGGTGGTTAAGACGCGATGCACGCGGACGGCTTCACGCTAAACTTGGTTTGAGCAACGGGACGGTGGAGTTATACTTCACTTCTGAGTGGCGCTGGAATCGAAGTCCTGATTGGACGCGTGATTGGCCGAGACAATGTAACCGCTACAAGTGCACCAGCAGTGAGCATGTGCACATCATTCAGCCCGATACGCTGGATCGAGTTATCTATGAGGCTGTGCTGTGCACGTCGTCGAGGTAGGAATAAAATGGTTCCAAAGGTTATAACGGTTGTCGAGGGAATAATTCAGGTGATTCATTCTTTCGTAGACTTCTATAAAATTTCGATGTGTTTTGGGGAAAAGAAGAGTCGCCCCCTGCTGTCCATTAGAGAGAATGCCTGTTTAAAGCCTTCCTGCATTGTCTTCACTTTACAGAGGTTACTGCCTGTTAGTGAGGAATTTAAATAGTTTAATTTCAAAACAATAATTCCAAGCAAAAAGGCCATTTGTCTGCAGCCTGTTAGCTTTGCTGCTCCATCAAGCTTGACTCTGTTGTAAGATAACGGCTCTCCGTGAAGAGGCAGCATACAAATATATGTCTTTTGAACGAACTGTGGGAACGCTGCCACTCAGCCATCAGACTTGCTCCCTGAAAATCAATCCATTATATCACGTTGTGGTGGGACACGGCTTTAACTACTGATACCATGAATACCATTTGTTTGAATTAAGAGTGTCAGTGTGTGATAATTGCAACGTGTGACTCATCCCGTGGTGCTGCAGATATGCAATTAGCTCTCATGTCGCTCTTGATCTCAATGAGATAAAGCTTTGCTGCATGAATACAGAACGTATTGTGCAAGTGTGTATATATATATATACAAAAAAAAATATTAATCTTGACTTTTAATTGTACACTTCCTGGAAACATTAGTGAAAATGTCCCCTTAATTTAACTCTCTGAAATACCTTGGAATACTCTTGCCGAAAAATATCTCAACATTGGCAGAGATAAATTAATCTTAACAAAAATGAAAGATGACATACAACGATGGAGCTCTCAGACTAAGCCATAGAATTGAGTCTGTAAAAATGAATCTCCTCCCACGATGTCTGTTCTTATTCCAAGCACTTCCTGTTGAAATTTCCCCAAACAATTCTCTCAATTTGATTAAAATAAGTTCAAGATTTTTCTGGCAAGTGGAAAAAAACAAACAATTCAATTTAAAACTCTACAATTCCCAAAAGAAGGAGGAGGCACGGCCTTACCCAATCTCAAGGATTTGTGTGTGGACCCAAAATGATTGTGCTGTGTGGAAAGATATTAAACTCTCCATTATAAATGATCCCCCTATTCATGCAGTTTTCACCCACAAAAACTTGGGAAATCTTATAGACAATTTGGGATTCAAACCAAATGAGATGGATTATAGATTTAAGTCCTGGATCCAAAAGGTATAACAACAAAGGATATACTCTTTAAAAAAATCTGATTTCAACAGATACCTCATTGAACATTAGGAATACAACAGACCTTAATGACCCAATTATGAAAATATTTCTCAGTGCTTAACAAAATAAGGGAATTATCTCTAGATCCTACAAAGGCCTCATAACAAAGAAATCGCACATCGCATTATACATTAAGGAAAAATGGGAATGAGAAAGCTACCTCTTAATATCAAATAAGGACTGGTTTTATGTCTGTACGTTTCAGTGGAAATGCACCAATTCTTATGTGTGGCGATACTTTGCATGGAAGTGTGTTGTCTGTTTATTTATTACACCAAAGCAGAAATCCCACTTTGCTGACAGGAAAGCAACGTGTTGGAGAAGCAAACCATTGGCATGTATTTTTGGAGAGTGTCCAGTGAAAAAAACCTGCTGGGCAGAGTTGCATAAAGCCTCGCAAAGCATAATTAACACTGACTTGACACTGAAATCTTCTAAATTATTCTTAGGAAAACTGGATTTCCAAACAGGGCATCCAGATGAGAAGCCTGCAAAAACGCACTCACAAGACGCTGTTTGCTCCCACGACACAAGAGTGATATTGTAAACGACATCTACGCAATGCAAAGCATCACTTTTTCCTTTTGCCTTCAGATGAAAGTGTTTATCTAACAGAGCTCTACAAAAGAAACGAAAGCTTCACTTTTAAATGGCGCGATATACAAGTCACTTTCCCTTAAATGTACTACAGCTCAGAGTATCAATACTAGAACTGTATTTCCCTTTCAAAACTATACAGAAATGTTTTGTGGTTCTGTAACCAGACGGATAATACCTTAACCATTAACATCTATGAGTGCAAGCAGGTCCCACTGTTAGAATAAAATAACCTTTTTTTTAAAACCACGATAGTTCTCCTAAAGTTAGTCGAATACATCGCCTTGCTTACAGAATTACAAAATATAGAATTGTAACCCTTCCATCATGACATAAGGCCAGATTCCTGTGCAGTGAAATCCTAATTGGCAGAAACAGTATACTAATAAGCTCCAGTTCGGTAATGAACACAGCTCGGCTTAAGCCCGCCCGCGGTGTCAGATGGTGCACACGGGACAACGGGTCGAGACGTGTGCCGTGATTCGCACTGCTGGTGTCAGTTCTGTGTTCCCGCTTCCTTCCTCTCTCTCCCTCTCGTTCTGGGCTTTGAGATTTCAAGATAAGATTAAACTTTAACAATCCCCCCGCGGAAATCGGCCGATAAGTTTCCAGGCACAGCGGAGGATTAGAAGCAGGTCTTGTAAACACGGTCCATCCGTTACAGAGGTAACGGTGTTATTTAGCATGAAAACATTCTCACCTGGAAGGAAACCACGTCGCTGTCGACAGTCACGAACGCGCTGACAGCTTCAGCGTTACTCGTAAGGACTTAAATGGCTTTTTGAGTCATTCCCATCAAATACGGCAAAATGAACACCGGCATTGATTGATAACAGTAAGGCCTCATCATTCAGTCCATGGCTTGGAAACGCGTCCCAGTGGGCAGTGACGCTGTGAACAGTGACGGAATAACGTTTAAACTCCAACCAAACGGCCCCTTTGGTCCTCCTGGACGCTTATTTTCTGTAATAACCCCAGTGAATCAGTGACGAGGGCCCCGCCGCCTCCCCCAGCGGTGGACAACAGAAGCCAAATTCACTTTAAATTGGGTATTTTGTGCTACCGCGGCGGCTAATCAATGTGTCTGGATTTGGTAACAAGCGGCAGAAGAAGGGCCGCTTTCAGCGTGACGGAGTTTCTAATGTCGGGCCTTTGTGGTTGAACACGGTGGGAAGCTTGAATGGGTCAGAACAACGTTGTCCTCCGTGGATTGAAGGGCTCTGCAAAAGCCGAGGTTCTGCTAAGCGTTCGCCCGAGCCAAGGATGTCTTTTTTCTTGTTCTTTTCTTTACGTTAATTGAAGTCCTTGTGAAAGTAAAGTCATTCATAACGCAGGATTTAACAATGGTTGTGCATTTGTTTTTCAAGCCACCGTAACGATCTGAAAACAACCAGCAAACTGGTAAATATCGATTAAAGCAGCGTTGTTGTTTTTTTTACCATTTATCCATTTGCACTTTTGACCTTCATGACTTATTTACCTTTGTGATTTTCCAGGCGGAAACCGGTGACGCCAATACTGGTTCTGTAGAAGTCTGCAAGTAAACCCACTTCTTGATTTAGCTCAGCTGCTGGGATCGACACGTCACAGCCGCCAAACGAGAAGACGAGAAGATGAGGACATTTAAAACCACGCCCACTTCTCCTACAGAGCCCAGGAGATGACATGGCCCTGCATCATAATGTCTTCTTGGTGCAGAAAGTCATCAGTCCCCCTCGGAGGTGACTTCACTGCAGTGGAATCCCTGTGAGGGGGTCTGAAGTCCTGGCGCGGTGCTTCCCCGCCCCCTCTCCCTCATTTGGTTCACTTACACCGGAACAAATTGAAGCAGCTGCTCTGCCAACGCCGCCGCCGCCGCATTTACTCGTCAACAGTGATCAGCGGTCAGAGAGGGAGCGCGCGGGTGAAGCGGCCCCGCCGCCCCCTCCGTGGCTGCTGCCCGTGAACTAATGAAGAGGATTTGCAAACCCGCCGTTCGCACGTGTTCAACTGCACGCCGCGGATAACGAGCAGGCGCTTTGCGGTCCACCTCGTCGCAAAGGCCCGGGCGCTCGTTTTCATCATCGCCGGCATGCCCCCATGTGTGTGTGTGTGTGTGTGTGTGTTCCAGATAACACGCTTCTTCCTCCGAAGCAAAGCTTTACCCATGATGCAATGCTCATCACACTGATAATAGCTGGCGATTTTATTATTTTTTTTGAGGAGAGGCTGTGATTTTCATGAAACCTTTTTGACCTGAATTAATGAGCCACAAAGTATCTTCACATTCACGGAGAGCGCAGTGGGTGTTGATGTTGAACGCTGCCAGAACATGAGTGACAATGGAGATGCAAAACACATTATCCTGCGGCCAACGTGGTAATTATGGTTTCTAATGTGGGACCAATTACCGAGAACCATCAAGCTCCGAATGTGCAATTACGTATAATTGCACAATAGAGGTCCGGTTGATAGAGGATGAGAAGGAAAATGCATGGTTGTCTCTCTGTGCCGTCCCGTATTTGACTGTCGTGTATCATTACGAGTCTTTTCAAGGGCCAAATGCATGGGAGTTGAAAATCAAGTCTGAAAATGAATGAAATTCAACAAAAAGCTACTCTACTTCTACGCCGGCCCCATCCGTCCACATGCGGCTGCTTCCGTTTAAAAAAAGCCAAGATGGCGACGGCTACTCGAGGCTTCAAAACATCAGTCCACAAACCAGTGGGAATCTTATCGGAAGACGTTTTAAAGCGATTCCTCGCATTTAGGTTCAGGATACAAAACCATCGCGTTAAGTTTAGAAAGCACAACAAGGTTGGGCTTAAAATAAGTACGCAAACTACCTAAGATCACTAAGGTCACGTTGAAATTTACGACACAGACAACACATCCTCAGGTTTTTCACTCTGAAGCTCTCCCTTCTGATGTGGATTCATCATTATAGGAGAAAGCCTCAGTGTAGCATGTACCATGTTAACTTTGGGATCCATTAAAAACACACAGATATATGCTGCAGTTCTATATACAGTATGTTCTTAGTCTCTGGTTATAGCAGCTTAAGAATACAGTCCAAAAAAACCTTTAAAAGAGGAGGATTTCAAGTCAAAGTACAGCAAAATCACAGCTGACCTTTGCCTCGGACCAGGGCCGGAGGTCACAGCTCACTTTTGGCTGGACTGGCCAGTTAGTGGGAGCTGTCAGCTGGCTTTATTGTTGCTATACACGCAACCGCGTAGCGGGAAATAAAACTGTTGCGCGACCCATCGCTCATGTCGGTTTATCCCAGAATAGTGCTAGTGTTTATTTCTCCAACCTCTTAAAAAGGTGCACGACGCAAGCTTTTAAAATCGCCTCTCGCCTTGTCGACAGCGGCTCATCGCTAACGGCGCAGACAGCGGCACGCGTCCATGCAACAGTGTTGACAGAACTGTTTAGGTGGGGGCGAACCGGCGGGTGGAGGCTCAAAGCACTAAAATCCCTAATAGACGTCTTAAGAGTTTACTGGGTGCCGTTTTTTCTTTTTACAAGAAGCTACAAATGTTAGCATGATTGGCTAACCGGCTTCAATCCTTCTCTATAAACGAGGCCAAAGAGCACTTTTTTCTTTAATATAAACCATGAAGATTTTTTAAAAACACAACAAAAGTTTAAAAAGTTGCAATGAACTGGGGAGAATAGTGTTGGTAATAAGGTTACACAGAACAGCGTCAGGCCCCACTAGGCGCTGATGTAGAAGGAGGTTTCTAAACGTGGGGGAACAAAGCTGCTGGTCACCAAACAAAGAGTTTGGTTCGGCTCGCTGCCTCACTGTCAATATTTACCTCGTACAGTCTGATCTCAGCTCCTGTTGGAAGTCTGTCTTGTCCCTTAATGAGATTTGTTCGGCTGATTCCCCGTCTGCCGCGCTCGCGCCGACAACCGTGGAGCCCCCGCAAAAAGCGAGTGAACCGGGGGGGTCCGGCGGATCTGATCTGTGCCTCCGTAATGAGCACAATTTGGCGCCCCCCCCCCCCGCAGCAGGCGGGCGTTTTGCCCTGCCGGTAACCCCGCTGTGAAGTAATGGCTCTCTATCATGCCGCGTCCACACACACACACACACACACACACACACACACACACACGCACACACACACACACACACACACACACGGATGTGGCGAACAACAGCGTAGCTCATGAAAAAAGAAAAGTGTGTTTGATTTATGCTTGTTTTTACGCTAATGGCCAATTAATGCTGATGTTTCTCCAGCCGGGCGCTCGCCAGTTTCAGCAGAAAACACCCAGCGGACTTTGTCCTGTGAACTTTGTTGCCTTGTGACGGCTGTGTGTGTGTGTGTGTGTGTGTGTGTGTGTGTGGCTTCCTCCAAACCAGCCCAGGCTTCTCTCTGCAGCACTGACATTCGTAGGACCTCATCAAGTTTGAAGCCCTATTTTCTTTCTGTTCACCTTTAAATTGGAGTCGGCTTTCTCCCCTGGCTCTTAGTTTCCCATGTGCATTGTCCCCCCCCCCCCCCCCCCCCCCACCCGCTCGCTCCCAGGAATTTATTCTGTTAAGAGGTTTGGGGAACGGTTGCGATGAAACTAAACGCGAAATTCAACGCTGGTGAAAGGGCTCAAGTTGGGGTGCAGGTCGGACTCCTTTCTCTCGGTTTGGCCGGAAGCTGCGCGGTGTAAACACACACAAACTAGAAGTAACGCCGCGTGGGTTGTGCGCCTCGTTAGGCATTCGTGTGTAATTGACGGAATTAGCATGTGAATCTCTGAGCGAGGTCTCGGCGACCTTGACCCATTTCACCCAGAGCAGCTAATTAGCTCATCCAATCCGAGGGAACTTTCCTCCAGGCGTTCCCGTTTATTACAACTGTATTCTCATTTTTTGTTTTGTCCAGCATTTATTTTTGGTTCTGATAATATCGATCTCACCAAACTCCCTGCAAAATACGGCAAGTATTAAACAAATCATACTTTTCGACTTTTCGCCATGGCTCTTTTCACCGGAAAGCTGTGACGCCAAACCCACCAATGACAACAGAGACACTGAATGTTCAATTACGGAAAAACAGCAGTATTTTCCGTGTTAATCTACCTTTTATACCGGCTTCATATGTGATTATATATCATTTTCTCATTCATAGTTCATGATATTAACAGCGCGTCGCAGATTGGACCCGCGGCGGCATGTCGGGACATCAAAGCGAATATGAACGAGGTTGAGAGGTACGGCAGGTGTTTGAGAGTGAGCGATAAAGAGAAACCATACGCACGCACACGCACGCACGCACGCACACGCGTGTACAAATAATTGTTTTCCACTTTCATGCAGCAAAAAAATGAGCTAAATGACTTTTTGTAGTGGCGCCAGATCCGCTTCCCACTTCCTGCTGCTGCTGAACGGCGGGGACGTGGGGAACCACTAGTCAGCATCTGCCCGGCGCACAAAGTACACGTTACCAGGAGAATCACAACACTGCGGGTTTGAAGGAAGAGACACAAAAGCAGATGTCGGGAGACAGAAATATCACACCGCCGCGGCGAGCTACTGAGGCGCAAGACGAAACACGAAGGAGGCGTGCGTTCTAACACACGTCTGTGACCTCAGCCAACCTCTGCAAACCTAAAAGGTCCCCTGCGACACCCATCTGGTTTTCTTTTTTTTTAGCGTGACATCCCTGTGACGGAGCGGGTGTCTGTTAACCTGCACGAGGAGACGGGCGATGTGGCGCTCGCCTCTGCCCGCCGCTCTTTGGAGGCTCCAAACGATGGGACTGCAAACACGTTGCTGTTTGTCCCTCAGTCTGTGAATGACCTCGTTCCAACCTCCCGTCGGCGCGGGAGGTTGGAGGGTTGTGGGGGGGGGGGGGCGATTAAACCCAGCAGGCACAGCAGGGCAGGTTTCTACACACTAAAAGCAGATTATTTCCCGTGCTGTTCGGCCGGGCTTGTTTTACTCCCTCCTCTCATTTCATGCACAGTAACCCTCTAAGATACACGAGGGCCTTGTAACTCGGGGCGGGTGGGCGATGGTACAACACAAAGAACCGTCACTGAAATATCTTGGCTTTTAATGGCATCTTTAAATGACTGGATGTTTAGAGATTCCTTCTAACCGCTCACATCAGAAGATTTGAATTATTCAAGTTATTTTTGTGCAAATATCTTTACCGAAAGCGCCTTTTCAGCAGATATGTTCTTGACACGCTTCGGGCTGTTTTTGTGCCTTCAAAGACGTGTTTGAGCGTTCTCGCCGCTCCGTTCTGGAGAAATAATAATAGAGTGGGTGTTAATTATGCTTCAGTAGTTAATGGGTTTTCTGTGTGAGGGCTGGATGAGTTTGTAGTTCTAAAACAAGCAGATTTCTCCTCTTAGAAAAACACATTTTGGACTAATTGTACTGTCAAGACCCATAATGGAAACACCCGCGGCATCAGAACAGCTAGATGGTTTCTCTTTCTCTCTTTTTGTGTCGTCTGTTCACAGCAGAACCCTTAAGGAAACCGCCACATCCGCTGTGTTGGCCGGTTGTCCTTTTGTAAACCTGATACAACCGGACACGTGCTCCAACATCCATGACGCTTATTGATACAGGACACGGTTGGTTCCAGAGAATCTTCCATCTCGGCAGTGCACATTACACAAGTTTCATCGTATTCGGCATATTTTCTTATGAAATACTGTGTCATTACATTCCCTTCATTCCAATTCAAAGGAGGGAGGCGAGAGAGAGAAATATCCACAGGAGACGAGTAGTTAGAACCAAGCGGCACGGAAACGAGATAGAGAGTCCAAACTGCAGCCACGTAGCGCCAGAAGCGGCACACAGAGAATGTCTCTCCAACGAGGAAGGCAGAGCGATATTATTGGCGTGGAAAAGCGGCTTTTTTTTTTTTGTTACCAGGCAATAGATGGCTGCTAACGTTAGCTGAAGAGGAACCGTGAAATGTGCGCTCCCCGAGAACCACGCTCATTTTATGCTCAGAAACAGTAACCGCGGTTACGGTCTGACGCTCAGGATGCTGCTGTAAGGACGCCTCATCAAGGCCTTTACAGAGAGCAGCGGTTAAACCAGCGATGGACACGCCCTCCAAAAGAAAAGGCCTCTGTAGCATTACCACTACCAGCGCGCATCACAACCGCCCACACACACACACACTGAACTACCGGTACCAATTTAGAGTCTGTTTGATCTCTAATCTCTTGATGTTCGACATCGGTCCACCTGCTGCTTTCGCTTGTTGCTCAGAGCTCATTCATTTTGTTCTGTGAAAAGACGACTAGCAACTGAAGGCCAACAATAAAGACTAAATATTCCTACTGCACATCGACGTGTCCAAAGAACGCTCCTCAAAACAGAACGTTATCAGCATTGCCAGTGTCAAATTATCGGCTCTGAAGGTGCCGGAGCGTCTTTCTTGATCTGCAGGTCCACTGAGCATCCGGACAGTCCAGCACTTCAATGATCTCCCGCTCACGGTTCCTCCCCCGAGCGGTGAGTAATGAGGCCGGGGGTCTGAGCCAGGCCGCTTGGCAGTGTAACACCTTTCATAATACCCTTCGTTGGAGGGCCGTCATAAATAAACAGCAGCGGGAGACAGTCCAGGCGGGGGAGGAGGGAGGGAGGAGGGAGGAGGGGAGGGGTATTGTAATATGGTCGTGCCCCGGAGGAGGGGTTACGCGGCGAGGGTCACGCGGTGCCAATGCTGCAGACACTTATTATGCTGGAGGTGTGATGGGCTGGGGAGGGAGGGAGGGAGGGGGTGAGGGGTGGGGGGGAGTGCTGAATGGCAGAGCTGTCTGGGGGTTATGTACGGCTGCTGGACCTTGAGATGATAGGAAGCTCCCGTGGGAGAGATGGGGACCTAAAAACCGTGTATCTCTCTGCAGATGGACCCTTTGGGGTGTGTGTGTGTGTGTGAGTGTGTGTCTGTGTGTGTGTGTGTGTGTGTGTGTGCCGGCCGCGGGCCGAGAGAAGGAGCTGCCGCGCTGGCGCACATTTGCAGAAAATGCTGCAAGGTCACAGCGGGCCTCACTGCTCAGTGTCAAAATGCAGGACAGGATGGAAGGCAGGTAGGGTGGGTGGGCGGGAGAGTCATCATTGTCTCTGTGGGAGGGAGGGTGGGGGGGGAGGACGGGGCCCTGAGCCCTTGACGAGTCCTTGAACTTTTCCTTTTCCTTTTTCTTGCCTGCTCACAAAACAAACTACACAGCTGGTTCTCTGGAGCACAGTCCTGAAGGAACGGACAGGTTGGGGGGGGTGGGGGGGGGGGGGGGGGGGGGGGGGGGGGCGCTACAGTTACTAGATATCCAATTGCAGTCAGTCACCATGGCTGTGAAGGTTGCCTA